>NC_059119.1:36210000-37410000 GCF_020740685.1 Jaculus jaculus | reverse complement strand
GTGAAGGCAAAACTCAACACTAAATTAAGATTTTTGTATCAGCTTATTTTCCAGTAACTAAAATAGTGTCTTCAAGTAGCAATAGTTTTGCTTGGCTTTACAGGAACAACGAAAGTGTAAATTGATGAAAATACTGGTATTCTTCCAGTTTTCCAAGGCAGAGGTATCATTATATAGCTGTCTTTGTAAGCAGTAAGGGTTAATATGAGTCCCTTACCTTGTAGAGTACTTTTATCCATCCCACCCCATTGCTTCTGGTTACTGTGGAGTTTGTTTTACTTCTTTCCACAGCCGCTTGACTCAGGTACTGCCAACTAATGGTGTCATAAACTTGGACTTTTGGCATGAATACAGTCAATGCTTGCAATTACCTTAATGCTACATAAGGAAACTTTAATTAACACTGAAGAAGATTTTGAAAGAACCTTATCAGGGAAAAGATCCCCTACCAGCTGTGCATTTTTTAAGGATCACTTTGCTGTCAGTGTGGAAGATGGATTAGAAGGGATATATTGGAGAGAGAAGATGACTTGAGAGGCATTTATAAAAATCCCAAACTGGAGAGATGGTTTAGCATTTAAGGCCCTTGCCTGTGAAGCTTAAGTATCCAGGTTTGAATCCCCAGTACCCACATAAGCCAGATGCACAAAGTGGCACATGTGTCTGGAGTTCTTTTGCAGTGGCAAGTGGCCTTGGCATGCCCATTTTCTCTCTCTTGCTCTCTATCTGCCTCTTCCTCTCTCTCTCAAATAAATAAATAAATAAAACATTAAAACAAAAAAAACATGAGGAGCTGCCAGAAATCTCTGAGCCTGAACAGTTCTCATCAATGTACTGTCTCCATCTTACTCCCCTGGGCTTCTGATAACATAACTGGCTTAAGGGAACATTGCAAGGAGTAAATGGAGAAACCACAGAGCAAAGGCTCAGCTTCAGAAGTTCTACTGGCAGAACCAGTCACAGGATCAAGTCCAATTAAATGGGAAGAGAAGTATATTCTATCTTGTAAGGGCAGGAGGAACCAAAGCCACACAGTCATCTTCGATCCATCAGAGTGCCTCTCAAGTTATGGTTAGTACCAAACAAGGAATACGTGCATTCACCCTTTTCCTGAAACCTAATACAATGTTTACAATTCTATGAAAACTACTAAGAGGGTACCAGAATATCTCTTTGCTGCTCAATAAAAGTCATATTAGAATTATTTTCTTTAGCATTGTGCAGTGTTGACCAGAACCAACTTCTTGAAGTATTCCCTTTCCTTGGCATCTGTGGTGGTTTGATTCAGGAGTCCCCTATAAGCTTAGGTATGCTAGGTTCCCAGCTGATGGAGATTTGGGAATTAACACCTCTTGGGGACAGGATATTGTTTGGGGCGGGCTTATGGGTCTTACAGACATTTCCCCTTGCCAGTGTTTGGCACACTCTCCTGTTGCTATTGTCCACCTGATGTTGGACAGGGAGTGATGTCCACCCTCGGCTCATGCCATCACTTTCCCTGCCATCATAGAGCTTCCCCCTCGAGCCTATAAGCCAAAATAAGCCTCTTTTTTTTCCCCCAAAGCTGCTCTTGGTCCAGTGATTTTTTACTAGCAATGTGAACCTGACTGCAACAGTAATGTTGGTACCAGAAGTAGGGTCATTTGCTGCTAGACACCTGACTGTGTGGCTTTGGCCTTTTGGAGCTAATTTTCAAGAAGAATCTGGGAGGATTGAAACTTTGTCCTTAATAGACATTCTGCAGATCTGTAAATACAGCTTGATAGACTCTTCTGGTCTCTCATATAATTACAGCAGAATGGGCACAAGTTTTGGCCCAAAGATTTCTTTCTGTGCCATATCTCTTTACTCACACCAGTCCATTTCTACACAAAGCAACTCTGCACAAGTTCTCAGGACATGGGTATAACAACAGGAAGAACATAGACTATTTTGAAGGGGACTGAGTGCTCAAGGAGTATCCTGTTCTTCAAATTCTGCTTTATCCCCCCTGGATTAACACAGTGGCATCCTACCTGGTATTGTGGAGTATAAGAAATGTAGGAAAAAGAGGGTCATTGAATTTGCACCACAGACTTGTGTTTTGGAAATGGCCATGGGCCGTGTGAAGTAGGTTTGCTGGATGCCTGCGTGGAGACCCAATGGAGTTGTGAGGATGAACCATGGGTTGCAGTGGAGACCCAGTGGAGATGCCAAGACCACGAGATGGCTGCTACGGAGAGCTGCCGGTCCCGATGAAGTTTCCAGGACTGTGAATAGACTAGCTGGAGGGGTGGAATTAGAATTCCAGAGACTTGTTGCTGATTAGAATTATTGGACTTAGAGACTTGTCACTGGCTAGAGTTGTTGGACTTGGAGCTACAGAGTTTGTTGTTTGTCCTGGTTGTTTTAAATCTTGTATTGGTTAAATATTTCTTTGCAATGCCCAGTGCCATCTTTTGCAGTGTGAATGTTTTTTCTGTGCCATTATGGGCTTTGGGGAGATTTTTTTTTTTTTTTTTTTTTTTTTTTTGTATTGTGGCTCAGTTAAAAGACCTTGGATTATGGGGATGTTTGAACATCATTAGGATTACTAAAAACTATGGAGACTTAAAGTTGGATGAATGCATTGCATTTTATATCATTTTATCAGTTTATGGGGGCCAGGAGCAGAATATGGTGGTTTGATTCAGGTGTCTCCCATAAACTTAGGTGTTCTAAATGCTAGGTTCCCAGCAGATGGGGATTTGGGAATTAAAGCCTCCTGGAGGCAGTGTATTGTTGGGGGCAGGCTTATGGGTATTATAGCCAGTTTCCCCTTACCAGTGTTTGGCACATTCTCACATTGCTGTTGTCCACCTGATGTTGACCAGGGGATGATGTCCACCCTCTGCTTATGCCATCATTTTCCCTGCCATCATGGAGCTTCCCCCTCAAGCATGTAAGCCAAAACAAACCTTCCCCCCACACACACACACACAAGCTGTTTTGGTCAGGTGATTTCTACTAGGAATGTGACCCTGACTGCAACAGCATCTGTGGTAGTTCGAGTGTGAATGCGTGCCCCCCATAGCCTGAAGTATTTTTATTAAGCCTGCATCTTGAGTATCCAGCAGGCAGAACCATGTTGGAGGAGGTATTACTAGTAGCAGATCTTATATTCTAGCTCTAAGATGGGTTCAGAGCAGTTCTGAACACCAGCTGTTTGTTTTTGCTGGGTGTTGGTGGTGTTTCTCTGCTGTGGGTTGATAGAAAGCGATCCTGCTTCTTTTGCTGTTGATAGTTCCCCTGGATTCCATAAGCCTGAAATAAATCCGTTCCTCCCATAGGCTGTTCTGGCCAGCAACGAGAAAGTAACTACAACAGCATATGTGTTAGTTATATTTCTTGCTGCTATGACAAAAATAACTGACAGAGATATCAGTCTATCATGGCAAGCAAGGCATAGTTCATATCACAGTGCCCAAGATGTAGAGAAATGATCCAGGAAGAGTCCAGTACAAGGTATACTCCTCAAGGACAACCTCCTGGCCACCTACTTCCTACAAGTAAACTCTACCTACTCTTTAGCACCTTTCAGTTGGGAATCCTTCATTTAGGAATCCATCAAGGGTTAGCTCAACCTACTTGTTAGATCAGAACCCTCTTAATCCAATGTCTCTGGGAATGACCTCACAGATACACTCAGAGATGTGATTTTCAAATCCCCTGGGTGTTTCTCAGTCCAATAAAGTTGACAATTAAGAATAACAATCATGGGGGCTGGAGTGATGGCTTCACAGTTAAGGCATTTGCTTTTAAAGCCAAAGGACCCAGGTTCGGTTCCCCAGGACCTACATTAAGCCACATGCACAAGGGGCATATGCATCTGAAGTTTGTTTGCAGTGGCTACAGGCCCTGGAATGCCCATTCTCTCTCTGTCTGTCTCCTCCCTCCCTCCTTCCCTCCCTCTCTCTCTCTCTTTCTCTCTCTCTCTCTCCTTCTCCTTGCAAATAAATAAATAACTTTTTAAAAAAATGAATAACCATCATGAGCCAACAGGTGCAACAGCAGCATATCTGTTCTGGGGGAAATGAACCAATCTCTAATTGGACTGGAGACGTGCTCTACAGGAGGGAATACATGCCTGGTACTGAAAACCTAATCCAAAGCCTATGGTGGGGGAGGTCATGAGCCTTAGGAGTGTAACACCTGCTCTACTCTGGCTAAATACATACATTTTGCTCACCAAACTGCTCTGTAAGCACTGTACTTAACATTCATACCCATATATTAATGCTACTCTCACTTTTGGTTAGAGAAGCTTCTCTTTTCAGATGGTGGTGACCACTGGGATGACCCAAAAGGCAACCTAGTGTCGAGAAGATGTCATGGAGGAGTGTCCAGCACTGTAACATCTCTATCACACCTTCCAAGGCTCAGTGTTTATTGAGGAAGAGGTGGCAGAAAGAATGAAGAACTGAAGGAAAGGTGGGACCGCTTATACTGCAATGGACCAGACAGAAATTGGCCACAATATTCATGACCTCATAGTGCCTAGCATTACCTTCACAAGACCCTCATAATAGGAGGAAAAGATGATGACATCAAAATAGAAGAGAGACTAATGGAGAGAGGGAGGGGATATGATGGAGTGTGGATTTGTGAAGGTGAAAGTGGGGGAGGGGAGGGAATTATCATGGTGTATTGTCTATAATTATGGAAGCTGTCAATTAAAAAATTTTAAAAATAGAAAAAAAAAACATCACATTGGGCATGGTGGTACATGCCTATAATCCCAGCACTTGGTAGACGGAGACAGGAGAATTAGAAGTTCAAGATCATCCTTGGCCATACATATATATATATATATATATATATATATATATATATATATATATATACACACACACATATATATACACACACATACATACATACACACACACACACACACACATATATGTATGTATATATATATATATATATATATATATATGCCAGCTTAGGCAATACAAGACTCTGTCTTTACTGAGCAACATCCTCACTCCCAAACTTTTTATTCCATTTGAGTTTTGTTTTCCCATACCTAGGCTTCTTTGTTCTGTTCCTTCTAGAAACACTAATCTGCTCCATGGCTTCATTTACTATGCTGGTTTATGATCCCAGATATGCATTAGTCTAATAAGCCTCTTTCTCCTTAGCTTTAGATCTGAATATGCTACAATAGACTTTTTTTTTTTTTTTTTTGAGGCAAGCCCAACAGACTGGCCTTTTTTTTTTATGCAAGAGAAAGACAGATGGGGGAGAGAATTGGCATGTCATAGCCTCTAGCCACTGCAGTCGAACTCCAGACAGATGTGCCACCTTGTGCACATGTGTGACATTGCACACTTGTGTCACTTTGTGTGTCTGGCTTACATGAGAGCTGGAGAGTGGAAAATGGGTCCTTGGGCTTCACAGGCAAGCACCTTAACTGCTAAGCCATCTCTCCAGCCCTGCTATAATATATTTTTACATAGAGGAGAACCATTAAAGTGGAAAGGAGAGAAGCTAAAAAACACACTCTAAGTTAAACTTCCAGAGGTGTCTACCAACGACCTCTATTGCTCCCCTGTCCTCTGAAAGTTGCTTTCTAAACACAATGCTGCCACTTGGGCTCAAGAACCACAGTGGTCCTGCTATAAGAAGAACGTGGATTTGTACTCTCTGCCTGGCTCCTCATATTCACTTAGCTTCATTTGGTTGTTTGTTTGTTTTGAGGTAAGGTCTTGCTCTAGACTAGGCTTACCCAGAACTCACTACATAGTCTCAGGCTGGCCTGGAACTCAGAGATCCTCCTACCTCTGCCTTCCAAGTGCTGGGATTAAAGGCATGTACCACTATGCCCGGCCCTTAGCAGTTTTTAAAATATTTTATGTTATTTTATTGAGGTAGGGTCTCACTGTAGCTCAGGCTGACTTGGAATTCACTATGTAGTCTCAGGGTGGCCTTGAGCTCTCAGTGATCCTCCTACCTCTGCCTCCTAAATGCTGGGATTAAAGGCATGTGTCACCATGCATGGCTAAATATTTTATTTTTGTGTATTTATTTGAGAGAGAGAGAACAGGCATGCCAGGCCTCTAGCCACCACAAACAAACTCCAGATGCATGTGCCACCTTGTGCATCTGGCTTACATGGGTACTGGGGAATCAAACCTGTATCCTTAGGTTCCACAGGCAACAGGCTTAACTGCTAAGCCATTTCTCCAGCCCAGCTGTTTTTTGTGGGTTTTTTTTTTGTTTGTTTTTGTTTTTGTTTTTTTTGGTTTTTTGAGGTAGAGTCTCACTCTGGTCCAGGCTGACCTGGAATTAACTCTGTAGTCTCAGGGTGGCCTTGAACTCATGGCGATCCTCCTACCTCTGCCTCCCGAGTGCTGAGATTAAAGGTGTGCGCCACCACGCCTGGCTCCAGCTGTTTTTTTATTCAAGTCTCGTGCTCATGTGTGCATGCAGGATCTATGACATGGAAACAGAAGTAAGACCAAGACACTTTTACTAACAATGCAGGCGAGATTCCTTTATTGGAATATTGACTTGAAGGGAGCTAACACTTACCAGAAGTGACAAGACTATTTACTTGAACAAAGGAGGCAAGAGGTTTCAGCTGGGGTGGGAAGTGGGGAGCTGGAGTCATCATCTTGCATAAACACCTCAGTCTTATGATAAGGCTAAAAGACTGTTAGCATTTGAGTTATCAAGAAACCCAGGAACAACAATGATTGAGATGGGGAGGTAATATGATGGAGAATGGAATGTCAAAGGGGGAAGTGGGGGGGGGGAGGGTATTACCATGGGATTTTTTTTATAATCATGGAAAATGTTAATAAAAATTAAATTTAAAATTTTTTTTAAAAAAAGAAACCCAGGAACAGGTGGAAGAAGCTTCAGTGAGCAGTTTGCCACTTTACAAAGTTAAAATCTTGAACAAACCATTCTTTTAAAAAATATTTTTATTTATTTGCAAGCACAGAGAGACAGAGAGAGTCAGACAGACAGATACAAGAGAGAGAATGCGAACATCAGGGCCTCCAGATGCTGCAATCAAACTCCAGATGCATGTACCACGTTGTACATCTGGCTTTATGTGGGTACTGGGGAATCACACTTGGATCATTAGGCCTTGCAGGCAAGCACTTTAACTGCTGAGCCATCTCTCTAGCCCAACAAACCATTTCTTAAGTGATCAACATGTCTACATGAAGAATACTGTGGAGTCTGACTCAGAGGTTGAGGTAATAAAAAGGACAGACATAATACAAATACAGAGATGCCCAATTGTTTCATCCCATTCTAGCTTTCTATCAGATATGTAAAGAGGCAATTCTTTTTGTTTTGAAGACTAGGTCTTACTATATATAGTCCTGGGCTGACCTCAAACTCAAGATCCTACCACATCCCAAATGCTGGTATCACAAGAGTGTGCCACTACACCCTGATCAAGGGTCAATGTTTTTAGCTAAAGCAGATCTCGGTTTTTTGAGAAGTAGCCAGGGTAACTGTTTTCATAACTCACATATCAGAAGTGTTATTTCTAGCAAGCTAGAGGGAAGCTTTTAATACACTGCTGTAGAGTAGGATAACTGAAAGGCTGGGTGACTGTGTGATTTTTTTTTAAGGTAGTGTCTCACTCTAGCCCAGGCTGACCTGGAATTCATTTGGTAGTATCAGGGTAGCCTTGAACTCATAGCAATCCTCTTATCTCTGCCTCCCAAGTGCTGGGATTAAAGGCATGCTCTACCATGCCTGGCTCAAAATGAGTGTTTTTGTTAAAATTAAAAACAACTGAAGATTAAAGGTTTATTCAGTTAAGTAATCAATTTTATTTTGAGTCAGAGCCTCAGTATATAGTCTTTGATGGCCTGAAAGTCCTTATGTAGACAAGGCTGTCCTTAAACGTCACACAGTCCTCCTGGCTCTGCTGTTCTAGTGTATTATAGGTGAAACTTTTTTTTTTTTTTGAGACAGGGTCTCTTGTAACCCAAGCTGACCTTAAACTTGTTGTGTAGCTAGGCAATCCTTAAACTCCTAATCCTCCACCTTAGAAAATTTATTTAGATATATAAAATATTTATGTGTACATGTATGTGTATGTGTGTGTGTGTTGTGTATTCATGTACCATGATCTCTTGCTACTGCAAACAAAGACCAGATGCATGTACCACTTTTTGCATCTAGCTTTCCATGGGTGTTGGGGATTGATTCCAGGCCAATAGGTTTTCAAACAAGCAAAAATCTTCAACCACTGTGACATCTCCCTAACCCTTAGGTATTTTTTGTTTGGTTTTGTTTTGTTTCATTTTGTTTTGAGGCAGGGTCTCATTCTGGCCCAGACTGCCTTAGAATACACTCTGTAGTCTAAGCTGTCTTGAACTCTTGGTGGTCCTCCTATCTCAGCCCCCAAGTGCTGGGAACTGTTTTCCTGAGTTCTGTGAGCATGGTAGCAAGTTATTTAAAACAAGGAGGAGGACATGGGAGTCCCAATTACAAATGGTCAGTGAGAAGTACCTGGCCTTGCAGTTGGTATCTGAAGCAGGAGCAGTACTGTGGCCATAATTTGTGGGATCTGACATTAATTCCAGCTAGATACTGTCAGTGTTGAATTGAGTTGTAGAACACTAAGCTGATGAGAACTGGTCAACATGTGACAAAATAAACCTGCTCATGCTGTGCCAAGCGTGCCGCATAAGGCAAGCACAGTGGCCCACCGACAGGCCCTGCTCCTTAGGAGTCTGAAGCACGAAGACTGCTCGAGCCCATGAATTCAAAGCCATTCTTGGCAACATAGAGAGCGACTCCATCTCTTAAAAACACTATTTTGGGTGAAAGTATATAGAGACATTTTATCTTAGAATAAACATATAATCACAGTAAGAGTAAATTTGGAATTACTGAGTGTCGAGGGGAGAGGATTTATTCCCTAAAACTAGGTATGAGAGGGCCACAAGCCATTTCTCCAGGCCGGTCTTGCCAGCTGGTGACTGTTAATGAAGCTCAAGTAGCAGCAACGTGGAGTGGCGCTGGGCAGGGCAGAGGCTGCTGAGGACTGGGACACGCACATCTTTCATGGTCTCCTTTCCTCTCAGCGTCAGGCACTTCATGAAGAAGTGGCACTTTAATTTATTCATGTTTTGTTTACAAGAGAGAGACAGAGAATATGTGCGTGAGAGAAAGTATGGGCATGTCAGGGCTTTTTGCCAGTGCAAATGAACTCCAAACCAATGTGCCACTTTGTGCATCTGGCTTTATATGGGTACTGGGGAATCAAATCCAGATCAGCAGGCTTTGCAAGCAAGCACCTTATCCTCTGAACCACCTCCCCAGACCCAGTGCTGGCATTTTAAAAAGATGAAGTCACAATTCCTACATTCAAGGAGGCAGAAGCTTAGTGGGAACAAGAAACAAAAGATTCTCACTTTTTTTGATTAAAAAAAATTATATGTATATATAATTAAAGCATACCCAACAAGGCTCAGGGAAGTTTGAAGAAGAGGAGCCAGAAAGAATATAAGAGCCACAGGGTGGGAAGGAATGTCCAGAGACATAGCCCCACCCACAGTGACAGACTGCTGCGCTCACAGCTCATAACCCCCAACCCCATGGTGAGCACCAGCAATCCCATCGCCGACAGCCAGAGGAGCAGGGACAGGGAGAAGGGAAATCATGTTACCAACATACGATGTGTCCATACAAAGTTTCTTAATAAGAAAAAGAGAAGGAAAAAAATATTTATTTGACACAAGGGAGAACGGGGACACCAGAGCCTCTTTTAGCTTTTAACTCCGCTGTCCCCCACCTTTTCTGAGGCAGGGTCTCACTTTGGCCGAGGCTGACCTGGAACTATGTACCCTAGACTGCCTTCAGACTCATGGCAATCCTCTTACTTCAGCCTCCAGCGTGCTGCAATTATAGGCATGAGCCACTGAACCTGGCAAGATCCTCACTTATAGAAAGAGTCTTCTCCACATGAAGAAACAGGTGATCTAAGCCATTTCCAACAGTAATACTAGAGCATATTTTTTGATGCTTATTTTCCATCTGTGATTTATGTGATATCAAGTATTTTGCCCATTTAACACATTTTTATTTTTAATTTTGTTTTAAGGCAGGGTCTCACACTAGCCCAGGCTGACCTGGAACTCACTCTGTAGTGGAGGCTGGTGGGCCTCCGTCCTCGGCCTCCTGAGCGCGGGCTTAAAGGTCGGCGCCACCACACCTGTGGCGTTCTTAGTGTTGCTTTCGGAGTACTTTGTGCATTTGAGTATCAAGCCTTTGTTCAGACGTGTCTTCGTAAATATTTTCCTCCTGCTTCTGATTTGTCTTCTCGTTCTCTTGACATTATCATTTGCAAAGTAGATATCTGTAATTTTATCAATTATTTCTTTTTAAAAATTTTTTGCTGGGTGTGACGGTGCATGCTATTAATCCCAGCACTGGGGTGGGGTGGGGCAGAGTGAGGAGGGTCACTGTGAGCACAAGGCCAGCCTGAGACTATGTAGCACATTCCAGGTCATCCTGGGCTAGAACAAGACCCTACCTTGACAAGCAATAACAAAAAAAATTCTATGTATTTGACAGACGGACAGTCAGAGAGAGAGAGAGAGAGAGAGAGAGCGAGCGAGCATGAGCGCACCAGGACCTCCTGACATTGCAAACAAACTCCAGACACGTGGGTACTAGAGAACTGAACAAGTTTTGTGTGTTTTTTGTTTTGTTTTTTGTTTTGCAAACAAGTGCCTTTAACCCTGACCCATCTCCCCAGCCCCTCAATTATTTCTTTTTTTTTTTTTTTTTTTTTTTGGTTTCTTGAGGTAGGGTCTCACTCTAGCCCAGGCTGACCTGGAATTCACTATGGAGTTTCAGGGTGGCCTTGAACTCACAGTGATCCTCCTACCTCTGCCCCCCAAGTGCTGGGATTAAAGGCGTGCGCCACCACGCCCGGCTTCAATTATTTCTTAAATGAGTCATATCTTTGGTGTTATATCTAAAATGTCAACACCATGTGCAAAGTCACGGGTAGATTTCCTCTAGAGATACTATGCAGGCTGGCCCACAGCTCCTGGGTTCGTGAGAAACTCCCATCTCAGCCTCCTGGAATTATATATAGGCAGGCACCTCACCTGGCTTCCAGTAGCTTCATACTGTTCTGTTTTATATTTAAGCGTATAATGCAATTTTCTCTCTATTTCTCTCTCCCCCTCCCTTCTTCTCTATCTCTGTCTCTCTTCCTCCCCCTCTCCCTCCCCCTCCCCCTCTCTCTCTTCCTCTCCTTCTCTCCTGTGTCATATATGTGGGCACGGGGGATACTGGAGTTAGAAACCAGCTGGAGGGAAAGACTAGTCTAGAGAAGTTGTTTGTTGCCCTCTCGTGTGTACTTTTAGGTACTACAACCTCTTCCCTAGGTGCTCAGGAATTCAGTTTAAGAAACGTATGCCATTGAGTTGAGTTCCGAGCCCACTGATTCATTTGAAGAATTTTTGTGTGTGTGAAATGTTCAAGAGGTGTGCTTAGACTCTTTTGCAGGGTGAGGGGGAGTTCAGTCGCTCCAGCATCATTTGTTAAAAAGGCCATCTTCCCGTTCCCCCACCATTTTTTGCCTTTGCTCCATTATCAAAAATATGTTGACCAGAACTAGTCTTAAATATTCTCATCACAAAGTAACTAGGTAGGGTAATACATGTGCTAGTAACCTAAGTGTGACAATGTATCAGGCTAAATACCTCATATTTATACGATTTTGTTTTCAAATCATACCTTAGTGTTCTTGAAAAATTCCTGTTAGCCACGTTCTGTATTACTGTGCTACAGCCCCAGATCTTTCTTTATTTTTTATGTAAGCAGGGGTGCTGAGGAAAGGAAGGAGGGAGGGAGGAGGCGCACCAGGGCCTCCTGCCACTCCGAACCAACTGCAGGTGCATGGGCCAGCCTGTGTGTTTGACTTTACATGGGCACGGAGGAATTGAACCTGGTCTCTCAGGATCTGCAAGCAACTGTTTTAAAGTGCTGTGCTATCAACCCACCCCTCTTTTTTAATTTTGAGGAAAGGTCTCACTAAGTTACCCATCAGTCTGGACTTGATCTCAGGCAGCTCTTAAACTTTTGGGGAGTGGGTATGTTTATGTGCATAGGTGTTCCTGTGTGAATGCAGGCGTGTGTGAACACTAGGGAACAACTTTTGGGTGTCAGTCTTTGCCTTCCACTTTGTTTGTGTCAGGATTTCTAACTGTTCACTAATCTGTTCACCCGGTCAACTGACCCACAAGCTTCCAACAGATTCTCTCCTATCTTTGCCTCCATTCTCATCATAGGGATGCTGGGGTTACAGACACCTGCTATGGTGCCGGCATTCTATATGAGCTTTGGGGATGCAAAGTCAGCTATTCACTTATTCACTAAGCCATCTCCTCAGCCCAGGCCTTGAACTTACTTTTTGATCCTCCTGCCCCAGTCTCCTGAGTAGCTGGGATTATAGGCTTTTGACACCAGGCCTGACTTTCATCTTTCCTCTGTAGGAGTGGAGAGAGTTCAGAAAGGGGTAGGTTGTACTTGTGGTGATGTGATTAAAATAAATATGCACTAATTAGCAAAATCAATGCAGGGCCAGGCATCAGGTGTGGTGGTACATGGCTTCTGCATAATGCAGGCAGAAGCAGGAATGGATTGGGATCCAAGGCCAGCCTCAGCTACATAGTGAGTTCAAAGCCAGCCTGAGTATATTAGACTGTCTCAAAACAAAACACAATCCACTAAGTAAATATAAAAATTCCTTGAGAAATATTGCTAGGTTTGGTGGTGCACGCCTTTATCCCAGCACTCGGGAGGCAGAGATAAGAGGATCACTGTGAGTTCAAGACCAGACTGAGACTACATAGTGAATTTCAGGTCAGCCTGGGCCAGAGTGAGACCCTACCTCGAAAAACCAAAAAGTAATAAGTAAATAAATAAATGAATAAATAAATAAAATTTTTAAAACTTTTAAAAACTCTTGTCAAGCTTTATTTATATTGTAAATATTGCAGACAACATATCTGATTCTATCCCACTCCACCTTGTGCACTCCCCTGGCCAGTCTGAGCCACCTTTTTCTCCAGTCTCTCTTCTTAACTTCTCTCTTGCCTTTTCTGCCATCCTTTTTACCCTGGGGGGTAGGGGTTGGGAGGACACCGAGAGCCCACGGAACCTTGAGTGGTCTCACTGTTGGGATGCATAGCTGGAAGGTTCTCCAGAGCCACTCTGAAGGAACTTGGACTCTGGCATCACTTCCTCCTCCTCGGCTGGCTCAGATACACGTCCATACTGAGCTGGCATCAATGTCAGCTGGGTTTGCCTGGCCAAACTCCACTCCCTGCAAGGCTGTCTGCAAACCATACATATCACGGTCACTGGCCAGTGCAGGTGGCTCATGCTGTTTGTAGGGTTGACAGGCAGTTTGTAGTGACTGCATCTTGTTAAGCACATAGCTGAGTGAGGAGGAAGCCATCATTCCCAAAAATTTCGCTGCTGCCCACACAAACCAGAGTGCTTTCCAACACCATCTTGCCCCTTTCCTCCATCCTCACTGGCTATCCTCCAAAATAATTGTTTTTGTTGTTGTTGATGGTTTGTCCAGGCAGGGTCTCACTTCAGCCCAGGTTGACCTTGAACTCACTCTGAAGTCCTAGGCTGGCCTTGAATTCACAGCAATACTCCTATCTCTGCCTCCTCTGTGTGCTGGGATTGAAGGTGTGTGCCACCACAACCAGCCAAAATAAATTTTCAGAAGACATAAAATAAAAAGAGGGGGGGTTAGAGAGAGAAAAGCAACTGCAGTGGGAGTGGGGTGGGGGTGAGGGTGGACTAAGGTTTACATTTCTGTTTTACATTTAAAAGTATAATGTTTCAAAGGGGAAAGTGTCGGGGGGGAGGGAGGAAATTATCATGGTATATTTTTTTATAATCATGGAAAATGCTAATAAAAATTTAAAAAAATAAAAAAATAAATGTATAATGCAATTTCCTCTCTTTATTTCTCTCCCCCTTCTCCTCTCCCTCCTTTTCTCCCTCCCTCCGCTCACTGATATCTTGATATTATTGGGTCTCGTTATCTGTGAACATGGAATATATATTTGTGTCTTGTGAACTCTTTTCTGGAAGAAGCTGAAGAGCACTTGCTGCTCCAGCCATAGCACACCAACAAACTAAGGGCAGATTCCCTACAAGTTTACCTTGGTAAGCAGGTGAGGGGTTACTTACAGAGCATAGAGACCACAAAGCCTCTGCACTGAAATGTCATCTCAACATGGACAACAACCTCCCCAGGACTGGGTAGTGGAACTCCTTGTCCGTTTGCACAGTCTAGCTTCCCCTGAGGCCAGGAGTCTTCATGCATCATTGCATACAGCAGGCACAGTGCGTGGCTGAGCTCTCAGGTGAGGGTCTGATGACCCTCCCCCCCCCCCTTCTATGAAGGAGCTCATAGAAGACTCGATTTGGAGGGTTTATCAAAAATCACCAACCTTATGAAGAATCTTTATGCTGCTGTGTGTGTGTGTTGTTGTGTATACATGGTCTATATGAATGCTCATAGGCATGTGGCTGCACATGCAGAGACCAGAAGGTAACATCAGGTACCTTCCACTATCTCTGGTTACTGCAGCTAAGTCTCTCACTTGAATCAAAGCTCACCAATTCAGCTTGTCTTGCTAGCCAGTTTGCCCCAGAGACCCCCTTCTTTGCCTCTCCAGTGTTGGCATTACCAGTGGGCCACTGACCCTACCTGGTATTTGTGTGGGTGCTGGAGATCAAAACTCCACTCGTCATGCTAGTACTATAACGCCTTATTACAGATCCATTTCTCCAGCCTCTGTTGGATCGAGACAGGGTTTCATGTGGCTCAAGCTGGACTTGTGCTCATTATGTAGTCAAGAATGGCATTCCTGGTCCTTCTGCCTCCCAAGAGTTGGGATTACAGGAATGCACCACATACCCAGCCAAAATGAAGAATCTTCAACTTATTCCCCGAAGGTTGCAATCCAGCACATCTAGTGAGAAGAATTTGCCTTTGCAACCATCTTCTTTGCATCCAGTGATCCTGGGTCTCATTGTGATTATTACACATAGGGTTTGACTTTACAGAAGCATTTCTCAAACTTGAGCAGGTATCTGAATTCATGAAGGTATGAATAATCACCTGATAATTACAAAGTGAATTTCAGGTAAACATAACTTTCTTAGAATAAGTTTTAATAATGTTTTAAGTACTGCAATGTGTGGGACAAATTATGTTTAACTAAAACCCAGAAGGATCTGCCAAGCATCAGTCACACCTTCAGATAAGTAGTTTAAAGCCCCTATTGCCTGCTGGGCATGGTGGTGCACACCTTTAATCCTAGCACTCAGGAGGCAGAGGTAGGAGGATCACCGTGAGTTCGAGGCCAGCCCGAGACTACATACTGAATTCCAGGTCAACCTGGACCAGAGTGAGACCCTACCTCAAAAAACTGAAAAATAAAATAAAATAAAATAAAGTCCCTATGGCACTTATTTGTGATGATTATCAATTTTTTTAGGGAATTTTAAAACATATAGTCAAACTAGAAAAATTTTCTCCATTACTGATTCTCCTATTAACCTCAGAAACAAAAAACTCAAGAGAAATATTATTAATACTACATTAACTTAGATTTCTCTCTCTTTCTCCCTCTCCCTCTTGTGTGCTCGGGATGGAGCCCAGAGCCTTGTCCATGCTAGGCAAGTGCTTCATCACAAATGCGCATCCCCAGCCTTTGTTTCTCATTTTATTTTATTATCATATCTTTTGTTTTAGCTGTCCTCTTTCCTTTATTCTCTTCATTTTTGTAAGTCTGTTTCTCCCCCCCAGCACATAAGCGCTGCTATGTGGACAGCAGTGGTACTTTTTTTTTGGTCTCACTGTAGCTCAGCATGACCTGGAATTCACTATGTACTCTCAGAGTGACCTTGAACTCTTGATGATCCTCCTACCTCTGTCTCCCGAGGAGAAGTGGTACCTTACTTCTTGCGTACTCTTTTTGTTTTTCTAGCCCTTTCAGCTTTTTTGTTTTTTTTGAGACTGGGGCTTACTCAGTTGCCTTGACCTTGTGATCCTCCCACATTAGCCTCTTGTGTAACCCGGCCATTTATCAGACCCTGGTTTTGCCCAACACAATGAAATTTATACTTGAGCCATTTCTTCCCTTTCTCTCTGCTGTTTTGTCTGGTTCAGACTTTTTTTTCCTCTTCCATACCACTTCCTTTCCAAATCCTCCATCTTAAAATTAAAATCTGAGTAAGTTGGGCTGGAGAGGTGGCTTAGCGGTTAAACGCTTGCCTGTGAAGCCTAAGGACCCCGGTTCGAGGCTCAGTTCCCCAGGTCCCACGTTAGCCAGATGCACAAGGGGGCACACGCGTCTGGAGTTCATTTGCAGAGGCTGGAAGCCCTGGCGCGCCCATTCTCTCTCTCTCCCTCTACCTGTCCTTCTCTCTGTGTCTGTCACTCTCAAATAAATAAATAAAATTAAAAAAAAAAAATCTGAGTAAGCAAGCCAGGTTACAAGGAACCAGCCTACAGTATTGTGTTCTAGAAGGAGATTCAATTCTGTTGTGATTGTCTTTTGCTAGACCCAAGTTTCTGGTCATGGCAACAAGGAGTCTTCAGAAACAAATGCCTTGCTAGAAGATTCTTGGGGAGAGTGGTGGATGGCAGGGCAGCTAGTGTTTAAAGAACTGAAGGAAAAGGAGGGAGTCACTGCTAGGAAACTGAGGGGAGGAGGTGACAGAATAAAGAGCCAGTCAGAAACAGCTTGTAGGAAAGGTGGAGCTTATGAACTGCCTGTGGATGCTGTTGAAGATGTTTTTGCACACATTGTGTCTTTCTGAGCTGAATGCAGAGGCCATGTGCACACAGAGTGTATATGAAATGTACGTGTTACTTCTTTCAGATCATGAGTCTGTGTGAACTGCTGACTTCAAGAAACGGGAATGGATTGTTCAAAAGATTCTGTAGTCTGAGTGCTTGTTTCTAATTGTA
Organism: Jaculus jaculus; assembly: GCF_020740685.1. Taxonomy (NCBI): domain Eukaryota; kingdom Metazoa; phylum Chordata; class Mammalia; order Rodentia; family Dipodidae; genus Jaculus; species Jaculus jaculus. Next base: position 37,392,977 of record NC_059119.1, on the reverse strand, counting down.
TGGTATGTGACATTGACTTTTTGCCAAAAGTACTGGTCTGTGTCCAGCTCTGAATGTTTTTGGAAGTCTAACAGACTAAGCCAAGACAGAACAAAGTCAGAATTTAGAAGGAAATACATGGACAACGTGGGGTCGACACAGAGAGGAGTTGTTGCAACAAGAAAAAGAAGAAAGGAGATTTAGAAAAGATGGGACAGAGAAAGCAGAAGATAAATGACAGAAATCCTTTCCTTGGGAAGGGAAGAAATTTCAAAGGAGAAAAAGAAAACCAGTACATATTTCAGATGTGGGGTTTGAACATTGTTAGTTTCTCTAGTCCCACTGTGGAGAGTTTTTCATTTCTCTCATTTCTTTCTGGACATACTTCACCTTAATATGGATCTTATTTATACATTTTGCTTACATCAGTGGATGTTTAAGACCTTAACAATTATTCAAAAAGGAGCATTACCAGTTCTTGAGTAAAAAGAATGTATTTTGTTGTTCTTATAGGAGGACTATTAGACATTGTTAGGTTCAAATACAGGACTGAGACCACAGCTATTCTTGGGACAGTGGCAGTCTTCAGGAGGGGAGGGAGCAGGTTTTGGAAGATGGACCTGATGGTGGCAATGGCCGCCTGGTGAACACAGAGATGAAGCTGGGAGAGGGCAGGGGAAGGGCGGGGAGGAGGGACGGACCTCTTAAACTGAGAGAATGAGAAAGAGAGCAAGAGAAGAAAGGAACAGGAGGGAAAGAGATAAAATAGAAGAGCGATAATGAAAAATGTGCATGGAGGGAGAAAGAGACAGAGACGGAATGACAGAGGGAGAAAGAGAAAACAGGGCACAGAAGTTAGTGGGGGGAAGGTAGAGGTAAAGCAGAAAGGGGGTGTTTGAGGGAGGCCGAATATATGTCCCCTTTGGAGGGGGAACCATCCTGTGAGGGATGGGCCTTAGGGCCTATGGGCTGGTGGTCCAGGAAGGATCCAGACTGGCTAGGTCTCCCCCCACCCACACATACAGACACAAACACAATGAGCCCTTGTAGAGAAGTGAGATCTTTGAAGGTTTAATTATGGTCAGTTAGAAGAAGAGGGGGAATGGGTGCATATAGGGGTCTGAGACCCTAACAGACATGCTAGAAGGATGTCAATTTTAATCTAGGATTCATTGAACAGGATTAGAGAATTACTTTGGCAATTAAAATAATACATGACTTCTTTCAAAAGCAAGGAGATTGAGATACACCCCACCTCCACATTCTAAACATTGTTATTGTTATCGCTTTGTTAAGATTTAACAGGGACCACCCACACCTGGAACGAGATAGTGAACTTAGTCATGCTTCTAACTCTGGGCAGGTAATCATAGACAGCATAACCTAGCTTGACGTGGGTTGAAGAGAGGTCTTAGTTGGCACTATCCCAACTTTGCTTTATTGTTAAGACATAAACTATATTCTTAACTTCAAATTGCAACCATTGTGATGTCTTCCTTTCCCAGCATTTTGTTCACTTCATTATTTTATTTTATTTTTAAGTTATTTTATTTATTTGAGAGAGATAGGGAAAGAGAGAGAAAGAGAATGGGAGCACCAGGGCCTCTAGTCATTGTAAATGACTCCAAACATATGTACAACTTTGTGCCTCTGGCTTTATGTGGGACTTGAACCCAGGCCGGAAGGCAGGCTTTGTAAGCAAGTGCCTTGAACCACTGAGCCATCTCCCCAGCCCCATTTCACCTTTTAAACCTACATAACTAGAGATTATTACAATTATATACCCAAGATGACTTTTGCTTGATTATATACCCAAGATTGTTTTCCTTGGTCTGCCCTTTGCTCATTCAGTCATCTTCTCCTGACCTTTGCTTATTGTCATCTGCCTCTTTTCTCACTTATTCCTCTCTTTCATGTTTTCCTGGCTAATCTGATTAGTAGTCAATTTCAGGCTGGAGAGATGGCTCAGTGGTGAAAGCATTTGCCTGAAAAAAAACTGAAGATAATTTTATGGTCTCTGGGTGGATTACATGAAGTGCTGCGGTCAAGCATAGTGGCTCATACCTCTAATCCTAGTACTAGGTAGGCTGAGGTAGGAGAATTGCTATGAGTTCAAGGCCAGTTTGGGCTACAAAGTGAATTACAGGTCAGCCTGGGCTACAGTGAAACACTGCCTCAAAAAATAAATAAATAAATAAGCAAGGCTGGGGAGATGGCTTAGCAGTTAAGGCGCTTACCTGCAAAGCCTAAGGACCCAGGTTCAATCCCCCAATACGTGGGTAAGCCAGATGCAAAAAGGTGGCACATGCATCTGGAGTTTGTTTGTAGTGGCTTGCAGAAGCCCTGGTGTGCCCATTCTCCCTCTCCCTCTCTCTCTCTCTCCCCCCTCTTTCTCTCAAAGAAATAAATTTTTAAAATACTACAACAACAACAACAACAACAAAAAAAACACTTTAAAAGCAGTGTTAGCCAGGCATGGTGATGCATGCCTTTAATCCCAGCACTCGGGAAGCAGAAGCAGGAAGATCATTGTGAGTCTGAGGCCAGCCTGAGACCACATAGTGAATTCCAAGGCAGTCTGGGGTAGAGGGAGACCCTACCTTGAAAAACAAAACAACAACAACAACAAGAACAAAAACAAAGTGTTGGAACAACGTGGGTAACAGCACTGTCTCTGCACTTTCTAATTATGTGACATTGGACAAACCACTTCCCTTTTGTATGCCTTAGTTTGTCTATTTGTAAAAAGATACTCAAACCTAGTAGGGTCTTTAGTAGAATTGGAAGGTTTCATGTATGTTAAAGTTCTTAGAAAATTCCACATCCTAAGATAGGTTTATTATGATATGGGGGACAAAGATATATGCATTCTAGATATTTCTATGACTTTTTCTTTTCTTTTTAGTTTTTTTTTTTTTTGTTTTGTTTTGTTTTGTTTTGTTTTGTTATTCAAGGTAGGGTCTCCCTCTACCCCAGACTGACCTGGAATTCACTCTGTATTCTCAGGGTGGCCTCAAACTCACGGTCATCCTCCTACCTCTGCCTCCCGAGTGCTGGGATTAAAGGCATGCACCACCATGCCCAGCTCTTTTATTAATATTTTTAGTTATTGATTTATTTGCAAGCAGAGAGAGAAAGAGATGAGAGGCAGAGAGACTAAGCACACCAGGGCCTCCAGCCATTACAAGCAGCCCTCAGAGACCTACATCATTTTGTGCATCTGGCTTTACATGGGTACTGGGGAATCAAACTTGGGTCACTAGGCTCTGCAGGCAAGCACTTATCCACTGAGCCATCTCTCCAGGCCATCTGTGGTACTTTTGTCATGTGTAAGTGTGCATTCACTATTCATTTAGGAAACTAACATGGAAGTTGTCTTTTCTACTTAGGCAGAGAAGTTACTGGAGGCTGGGAAAGTAGAACTCCATTGGTAAAGTACTTAATCTAGCAAGCATGAGGGCCTGAGTTTGATCTCTAAAACTTCCATTGAAACCCTGGCATTACCAGGTGTGATAGATCAACGTGTAGTCTCAGTTCTCAGGAGGCTAAGGTAGGATTTCTGTGAGTGGGAAGCCAGACAGCAAGCCTCCACAGACACATGTGCTCACACATAAATGAATACAAATGCACAGAAATAAAAATAGTAAAAAAATAAAAATAGTAGAGATGTGTATATTAGAGATCCTAGTAGCAATTCCACCCTTCACTGATTTTTTCCCCTCCCTTTCTCCCTTCTCTCATCCTTCCTTCCCTCTCTCCATTCCTTCCTTGTATTCCAAGCTGGCCTCCAACTTGCCATGCAGCCTAAGATGATCTTGATCTGCTGATCCTTCTATCTCCAGCTCCCAAGTGTTGGGATTACAGCATTTGCTAAAATGGTTTGTGTAGTGCTTGGGAGTCTCCTGCCTGCAGGTAGACATAATTTACACACAGTGAAGAAGCAGAGCAGCGGAATAAACTGCTGGCTGTTTCTTTGCATGGAGAATAACTACATGAACTTTAATGGTCAGTGCTCCTTCCTCTCATTCTTTCATTGTACAAAAGATGGCTAATTATGGCAGCGTACAATTATTGCAGTGGCAGCTCATTAAGATGCTTGAATGAATTAAATCTGTGAATGTTTATTTGCCATTCAGGATGCTGCTAGTGGCATAGATGGGTGACAGATCTGCATAGCCTCCATGCGGTTTGAATATTATCATTTCTGTGGCTGGAATCCATGGATGAATTGTTTACCAACTCAGTCCTGTTTCTTTGCATCAAGTAAGATGCCTCCTCTTTTCCTCCTGTCATCATTTTCCTTTTATAGCTGGTTCTGCCTTCATTGTTTTAGAAAACATTACACTACCTTTTCAAGTTGATTTACCCTATCTTTTTTCTTCAAATCTTCCAAAACCAATATATTTAAAAATAGCCCTATGAACAGGGAATTAGAAGAACAAGAAATTATCACCAGTGGTTTAATCTCATTGTCTAATTTTTTCCTGTTGAGGGGGAGTAACAATATTTGGTCATCTTTACAAGGTTGTTTGAAGCTACAATGAATTTATAAATGCTGAGTGCTTTAATTGAACAGCATTTTACTCATGGTTATGTCATTCTCATTAAAGCACCCTTCAAAGGTAAGTACACCTAAGAATAGCTGGTGTGCTTATTAGAAATGCAGACTTAGGAAGGATTTTCACTGCTTCGAGTGACTCAAGAAGGCAGGCAGCTCCACAAGCTGGTTCATAAAGTCAATGGGGGGTATTTATGAAGCTGCATCCACGGTGATTCCTGCATGGTGGTGGTGGGGAATCTCACAATTAAATGCAATTAAAGAGGGGGGAAATTATTCCTCTCCTTTCCATTCTTTATATCCAATCATTCTGCTATTCGGCCACTGTGTTCTTTCCTTTCTTTCCCCACTCCGTCACCCTTCGTGTCTGGCTAAGGGCATTATCTTGGTATAGTTGGAGAGGAACTTAGTTTAAGGTGCAGAAATGGAGAGGAGGAAGGGGGGAGGGATGAGGGAGGAGAGAAGCTCAGTGTTCAGCTGGAGAAGCTTGGGAGACTGGTTCTGGCTGCAGGCTGGCTCCTTCAGAGGAAGCTGCACAAGAGCTGGTTCTCCACAGTGGCTGCTACTGCTCCTTATTTGCCAGGGAAGGTTCTGACAGAGGGCTCCCACCCTTGCTTCATGACTTTTGTTGTGATCGTATTCGATACTCTACAAAGAACGCTGTTTAAGTCACTGGTGACCATCCTGAACTCAATGATCACATTCTCCTTTGCAATTCCCTCTTTACTACTTGGAGTGCTTGAGTTTTGATCAAATCCCAGCTTTGTTTCCCTGACCTGAAACTCAAAAGGAAAAGAATTGCAATAGATGGTGCCTATGGGACACTGAAAAGATTTTTCTTTGGGCTGAAGAAATGGCCTAGTGGCTAAGGCACTTGCCTGCAGAGCCTAAAGACCCAGATTTGATTCCCCAGTACCCACATAAAGCAAGATACACAAAGAGGAATGTGTGCCTGGAGTTTCTTGGCAGTGGCTAGAAGCCCTGACCCCGCCCATTCTCTATGTGTCTCCTTCTCTCATCAATAAATAAAATATTTTTTTAAAAAAAAGTTTATTTGGGGCTGGAGAGATGGCTTAGCGGTTAAGCGCTTGCCTGTGAAGCCTAAGGACCCCGGTTCGAGGCTCGGTTCCCCAGGTCCCACGTTAGCCAGATGCACAAGGGGGCACACGCGTCTGGAGTTCGTTTGCAGTGGCTGGAAGCCCTAGCGTGCCCATTCTCTCTCTCTCCCTCCATCTGTCTTTCTCTCTATGTCTGTCGCTCTCAAACAAATAAATAAATAAAATGAACAAACAAAAAAAAAAGATTTATAAAAAAAAAGTTTATTTGACCTGCAGTTTAGAAGGAAAAAGCCAATTGTTGCTCTGTGTGTAGGTTATGCTTTCTAGTTGATATAGATACACACCTATGCATACAAGTAGAATCAGGAGTAATGAGGAAACCAAACCTAATAATGCACGACAAAAACATTAGGAAAAAAATGTGACACACGGTAAGCTGACGTAAAAAAATGTAAGGGTCGTGGGGAGCCTGATGTGGTGGCACCGACATGTAATCCCAGCACCAGGGAGTGGAGGCAGGATGACCAGTTCAAGGTCATCCTCAGCATCATAGGGAGCTGGAGATTGGCCCAGCGCACTGAGACCAGGTCTCAAAAAACAAAAACAGCCGGGCCTGGTGGCGTACACCTTTAATCCCAGCACTTGGGAGGCAGAGGTAGAAGGATCGCTGAGAGTTCGAGGCCACCCTGAGACTACATAGTTAATTCCAGGTCAGCCTGGACCAGAGTGAGACCCTACCTCGAAAAACAAAAAACAAAACAAAACAAAAAAACAAAAACAAAAACACCAAAGAAAAAAACAACAAACCAAACCAAAAGCACATGGAATCCAGACGTGCTGGGGAAACCCCTGTAATTTCAGTACTTAGGAGGAGGCTGAGACAGGAGGATCTTGAGTTCTCAAACAGCCTGGGCCACAGAGGGAGATCCTGTCTTAAAACAACACAGGAGCAGGAACAACAGACAAGCAGTTATTCTAATGAAGATGGTTGACGCTGGGCAACTTCATTAGGGTAGAGTTTCTGTCTCTTATTTTTATTTATTTATTTGTTAGAGACAGAGAGAGGGAAAGAGAGATACAGCAAGAATCGGCACGCCAGGGTCTCTAGCCACCACAAATGAACCCCAGAGGCATGTGCCACCATGTGCATCTGGCTCATGTAGTATCTAGAAAAGCCAACCTGGGTCCTTAGGCTTGGCAGGCAAGTGTCTTAACCACTAAGCCATCTCTCCAGCTCCAAAGTTTCATTCTTTTAAAAAGCTATTTTTATTTATTTTGGTGCTTGCATAGGTGTGTGTGCTGCCCTTCCCCACCCTCACTGTGCCTAGGGCCTCTTGCCATCGCAAATAAACTGCAGCCGCATGTGGCACTTTGTGCATCTGCCTTTACAGGTATTGGGGAATTGTATCTGGGCCAACAGGCTTTGTAAACATGTGCATTTAATCACTGAGCCATCTCCCCAGACCTAATTATTTTATTTAATTTGAAAATCTTTTATTTGTATGTGTGTGTGCACACACATGCCAGAGTCTCTTGCCAATGCAAACAAATGCTACTTTCTGACTATATGTGAGTGACTAGGGAATTGAACCCAGGCCATCAGGCTTTGCAAGCAAGTGCTTTTAACCACTGAACCATCTCCCTAGTCCATTTATCCATTTTTAAAACTTTTTTTTTTCTGTTTTATTCAAGATTGGGTCTCACTCTAGCCTAGGCTGGGCTGGCAGTGACTCTATACTCCCAGGCTGGCCTGGAACTCATGATGGATCCTACCTCTGCTTCCCCAGTGTGGGGATTAAAGACACCAACCACTCCCAACTTCCTTTTTCTGTTTTGAAAGCTGTTCAATTGGTTCTAATGTATTCAGGAATAAGACCAAGAATGAAAGTGTTTAGTTTAGGCAAATGAACTCTGTGTGTATGTCAAAGATATTACTCACCCAGAGTTGGTTTCTTATCCAACATGCAGTAATTATGTATTTGTATTAGTACTGCATATCTAAATATTGTGTAAATTTGAAAACAGCTAATATTTATTGAACTCTTATGTTGTGCATTATGTTTAGGCTACCCCATTTATTAATCTTTACGCTTTATTTTTAGCTATTATATTTATTTACTTATGAGAGAGAAAAAGAGAATATATAGGCAAACCAGAGCCTTAGGCCACTGCAAACAAACTTCAGATACATGCCCCACTTTGTGTATCTGGCTTTACATGGGTACTGGGGCATTAAACCTGGGCCAGTAGGCTTTGTAAGTAAATTCCTTTAATCTCTGAGCCATCTCTCCCCAGCCCAACCCTTATACTTTAATGAAATAGTAACTAATGGAAAAAAAAAATGAGGTCTGTGAAGATAAGGCTCACTCCTATACAGCAAGTAAGTAAAGTTGGGTTATCAAATCAGGGACATGGAGTTACTTATTGTGTGTCTTCTCAGGAAATTTACTTGAATTTAAAACCTTTTGATGAACACTAATTCTCTGGTTAAAAATGAGTTGGTGAGCTGGGCATGGTGGTGCAAGTTGTTAATCCCAGCATTTGGGAGGCAGAGGTAGGAGGATCGCTGTGAGTTCAAGGTCACCCTGAGACTATATAGTGTTTTCCAGGTCAGCCTGGGCTAGTGTGATGCCCTACCTCAAAAAATCCAAAAAAAATAAAAATAAAAACGAGTTGGTGGGCTGGAAAGATTGCTTAGTAGTTAAGGTGCTTGCCTGCAAAGCCTAAGAACCCATGTTCCATTCCCCATGACCAATATAAACCAGATATACAAGGTGGCACATGCATTTTGGAGTTCATTTGCAGTAGCTAGAGGCCCTGGAACACCCATTATCTTTCCGCCTTTCTTTCTAATAAAGAAATTACTTTTAAAAATTAAAAAAAAAATGAGTTGGTGTGGGCTAGGGAGATGGCTCAGCAGTTAAAAAGCACTTGCTTGCAAAGCCTCATAGCCAGGGTTCCATTCCGCAGCATCCACTTTAAGTCTAACACATGAAGTATCATGTGTCTGGAGTTTGCAATGGCAGGAGGCCCTGACCATGCTTATGTTTCTTTCTCTCCTCTCTCTCTCTCTCTCCCTTTCTCTCTGAAATATATACATTTTTTAAAAAGCTTAAAAATGAATTGGTATACAATTTAGCCAAGACATGCAACTTTAAAATATATTTGCCTAATGTTGCAGTCAGGTTCACATTGCTGGTAGAAATCAATTGTGAAAAAAAAAAACAAAAAAACAACGAGGTTTATTTTGGCTTACAGGCTTGAGGGGGAAACACCATGATGGCAGGAAAAAATGATGGCATGAGCAGAGGGTGGACATCACTCCCTGGCCAACATAAGGTGGACAATAGCAACAGAGGAGTGTGCCAAACATTGGCACAAGGAAACTGTCTGTGACACCCATAAGCCCACCTTCAATAATATGCCTCCTCCAGGAGGCTTTAATTTCCAATTGCCATCAGCTGGGAAGACTAGCATTGAGAATACTTAAATTTATGGGGAATACCTGAATCAAACCACCACATTCTTCCCCTTGACCCCCATAAACTGATAACCATACATGATAGAAAATACAATGCATTCAGTTCAACTTTAAAATTTCAAGTAATTTTTAGCAATCCTAATGATGTTCAAACATCCCCATAACCAAAGATCTTTTATTTTAATTTTTTATTGTTCATTTTTTATTTATTTATTTGAGAGCAACAGACACAGAGAGAAAGACAGATAGAGGGAGAGAGAGAGAATGGGCGCACCAGGGCTTCCAGCCTCTGCAAACGAACTCCAGACGCGTGTGCCCCCTTGTGCATCTGGCTAACATGGGACCTGGGGAACCGAGCCTCGAACCAGGGTCCATAGGCTTCATAGGCGAGCACTTAACCACTAAGCCATCTCTCCAGCCCAATTTTTAGCAATCCTAATGATGTTCAAACATCCCCATAACCAAAGATCTTTTATTTTAAATATTTTTTGTTCATTTTTTATTTAGTTATTTGAGAGCGACAGACATAGAGAGAAAGACAGATGGAGAGAGAGAGAATGGGCGCTCCAGGGCTTCCAGCCTCTGCAAACAAACTCCAGACGTGTATGCCCCCTTGTGCATCTGGCTAACGTGGGACCTGGGGAACCGAGCCTCGAACCGGGGTCCTTAGGCTTCACAGGCAAGCGCTTAACCACTAAGACATCTCTCCAGCCCCCAAAGATCTTTTAACTGAGCCATAGTACCAAAAAATCTTCCCAAAACCCATAATGGCACAGAATAAACATTCACACTGCAAAAGATGGCATTGGGCATAGCAAAGAAATATTCAACTTGTTAATACAGGGGGGAATAAAGCTGACTTTGAAGAACAGGACACTCCTTCATGTCATCTTTTATTGTTTGTTATTTTTGCTTGTTTGTGTAAACCAAGGGTGCTCACAAGACAGGCTGGATGCTCATGTCTTTCTTGAATAAAACTTTTACTTTGCTTCCGAGTGGTCTTGCATGGTCTGGTCATTCATGAGCCTTACATCTGTTGTCATGACTCAGATAGGAGGATCCCAGTTGCCCTCTCAGGTGGCCTGACCTCATTTCCTGACCAGAACACCGAGTTTCCATTGACCCTCTAAAGGCGTCGGACCATCCTGCCTGGTGCTGGCTCTCCCAGCCACCATGATTCAGCCTCACTGTTCTTCCCCTCTTCATCTCCTCCCTCCTTACCAGTGGATGTCTCTCAAAGGTCAGGTTTATCCCCTTCATGTCTAAGCTCTGTGGACACCTCAGGCTACACCCCTTGCCTGTTTCTGGGCACCCCAAGTCTCAAGAAAGATGCACTCTTGACACCTCGGGTCTCTCCATATCCTGACCACTGAGCTCTAAGGGAGCCTTTGGCTCCATTTGCCGGCTTTGGAACACTTTCCTCCTTTCATCTCTGCTTCTGTCCTTCCATCTCTGCTCTCTGTGTCTGTACCCTCTCCTTCTCACCTGAGATGGAAAACAAGGCCTCCAAATCCATCCCTATCATCCCCCCGGCTTGTCTCATTAAGAACTTAAAACCACAGAGACTACAGGACAATACTAAAGTTTGCCACCTTATTTTTTACTGTAATATTGTAACGGGGTGTTAAGGGTCCAGGGAAGTCCATGCACCCCAAACTCTAGGTTCATTTCTAATTTTAGTCAAAGAATTGAATAAAAAAGAAAACTGAGAAGGATAGTAATTAAATTATTATATTGTATCCAAAGGAATCATCTCATTTCCTTAGAAGTACGTGCTCAACCATGTTTATTGCTGCTCAATTTATAATAGCTGGAAAATGGAACCAGCCTAGATGTCCCTCAACTGATGAGTGGATAATGAAGATGTGGCACATTTATACAATGGAGTTCTATTCAGCGGTAAAGAAAAAGTTATGAAATTTGCAGAAAAATGGATGGACCTGGAAAGGATTTATACTAAGTGAGGTGACACAGGCCCAGAAAGCCAAGCGCCACATGTTCTCTCTCATATGTGGATCCTAGCTACAGATGACTGGGCTTCTGTGTGAGAATGAAAATACTTAGTAGCAGAGGCCAGTAAGTTAAAAAGGAGACGTAAAAGTAAGAGAAAGGGCCGGGCGTGGTGGCGCACGCCTTTAATCCCAGCACTCGGGAGGCAGAGGTAGGAGGATCTCTGAGAGTTCGAGGCCACCCTGAGACTACATAGTGAATTCCAGGTCAGCCTGAGCCAGAGTGAAACCCTACCTCGAAAAACCAAAAAAAAAAAAAAAAAAGAAAAGTAAGAGAAAGGAAGGGAGGGAGGAGGGTATTTAATAGGTTGATATTGTATATATGTAAGTACAATGATTGTGATGGGGAGGTAATATGATGGAGAATGGAATTTCAAAGGGGAAAGTGTGGGGGGGGGGAGGGAATTACCAGGGGATATTTTTTTATAATCATGGAAAATGCTAATAAATATTAAAAATTAAAAAAAATTATTATATTGGTTGAGGGAAATGAAGCCAAGGAAAGGCACTCATGTGGCCAGGGGAAAAGAATGTGGAAACCCAGAAAGTTCAAGAAGCTCCTGCCATGTGGGGAGCTGGAAGGGATAAAGAACCCATGCGGACAGTAAGGGCTACGGGGCCCTCCAGGCTGGGCCTAGGCCAGCCAGCCTGGGCCCAGCCATGGAAAAACAGCTGGAAGCTCCCAAGTGATCAGAAAGAGAGAAACTGCCCTCCTCTTGCAAAGGTATTTATAACCTTTGAGTGGTGGGCTATCTTTTGTGAACCAGGGCCAGCTGGTTGGTTAGGGCTAGGGGCTGTCTCAGGAAGAGATTAGCTCTGGCACCAAGTTCTGGGGGCTGAATTTGACCAACCACAATGTTTAAATCCTATGAAAGACTACCTTCCCAGGAAGGATCCTGTTTGTGGAAAAATAGGTCTCTAGGGAACTAAGCAAGAGATTTAAAAAAAAAAAAATGATTGCCAGGCCTGGTGGCACACGCCTTTAATTACAGCACTTGGGAGGCATAAGCAGGAGGATTGCTGCAAGTTCGAGGCCACCCTGAGACTACATAGTGAATTCCAGGTGAGCCTGGGCTAGAGTGAGACCCTACCTCTAAAAAGCCAAAAAAAAAAAAAAAAAATCAGATCATCTTTAATTTTCTAGCATTTGCAAACTTTCCTGCCCTTTCTACCTTCAGGGGTCCAGTAACCCTACTTCTACCCCACTCAATGTGGCCTGGCCACAATATAAACTGGACAACAGGTCTATATGGCCTGAAAGCAGTACTTTTGATTCACAAATTCTTACTGATTTAGATAACTTCTGCCACTGCACAAGCAAGTAGTCCAAAATTTCCTATATTCAGATTTTTCTGGCTAAGGCCTCAGGAACAAAACCAATTTCAACACCCCCTTTTTATTCTCCCCCACCTTCAGCTCTTGATCCCAAAGTCACCTGCCCCCTACTGCTCCTCTAGTTTCTCAGTCCCCCAACCTCCCTCCATCTGATTCATCCCCTGCGCCTCTGCCCTCTCCTTCCCCTCCCCTCCCCCTCCTGCTCAACGCACCTGCTCACACACAGACGGGGTTTTTCCTCCTTTTTTTTTTTTTTTTTTGGCTTTTCGTGGTAGGGTGTCTCTCTTAACCCTGGCTGATCTGGAATTTACTATGGAGTGTCAGGGTGGCCTCGAACTCACGGTGATCCTCCTACTTCTGCCTCCCAAGTGCTGGGATTAAAGGCGTGTGCCACCACACCCGGCTATATCCACCTAATTTATCCAACCTATCCAGGGAAGACCCAAACTAGGACTACCAAATCCCCGCCCCTACTTCTCAAGACCCACACCCCCCTTTCACAGGGAGGGTGGCCCAGGACCAGATGGTGGTTTGCTTTTTCATGGGCTTCCAGAAGGCTTCCCACAAGGTTGTTGGCTTTAATAAACTCCTTTCAATAACTCAAAGGCCCAATAAATATCTGGTAGGGGACACCTAACAGAGGCACTTACTCAATATACCCGCCTCAATGATCCCACTTCCCAGGAAAGCGTTCTGAGTCTTTTTTTTTTTTTTTTTAGTTTTTCAAGGTAGGGTCTCACTCTAGCCCAGGCTGATCTGGAATTCACTCTGTATTCTCAGGGTGGCCTTGAACTCACAGGCAAGATGAGACTTGAAATGAAAAAAGAAAATTAAAAATCTGGCAGATCGACTTCAGGAATGACACCTACTGCAGGGTCATGAAATAGTTTCAGGAATGGTTGGCCCTGCTCTTGCCACTGCTGGGACCCCTTACTGGAATATGCCGACTGTTCTCCTGGCCCCCTGCCTCCTGAGGTGTATCCAAAATCAGATAGACCAACTTACCTATCAACAGTTTAAACAAACAAACAAAAAAAAGTTTAACCAACTATTACTGAACGCTCCCTCTCCTATTCCATATCAGCCTCTAAGCACCGTGGAGCCATCTTCCCACAGCCCACTCCAAGGAGACCCAATAACCACAGGATCTAGCATCCTAACGCTCATTGCCCCCACTCAACAGAAAGTAGTTACAGAATGTCACCCCATTATCATTAGTAACAGGCTGGAGTATTGGGTTGGACCAGGTCCCAAGATGAGAGTCGCTGTGGATGACACAAAATAATGATGAGAAGTGGCTTTAGGGGGAAGATTCAAGAACCAAGCTGACTACATTCCTCAGAAATCACCTGACCCATTGTTTCCCCTTGCCCTGGGCCACAGTTTCCTGTTTACCTTAAGAGCCACCTGACCCCTGTTTTGGTGGCACACCCTAAAAGCTTGACCATAATCTTGGGATTAACAGGAAAATTCCCTTGAAGAAATTCCCCTACCTAACTTCATAAATAAGCCCCCATTTCCCTATTCCCCACCCAGCAGAAAGGCCTTATAAAACCTTACCTTAGTCAGGTGTGGTGGTGCATGCCTTTAATCCCAGCACTGGGAGACAGAGGTAGGAGGATCTCCATGAGCTCAATGCCACCCTGAGACTACATAGTGAATTCCAGGTCACCCTGGGCTAGAGTGAGACCCTACCTCGAACCGACCCCCCCCCAAAATCTAACCTTTTCAAACCCAGGGGTGCTGTGCTCTTCTCTCACGAGATAGCCCAACAGCTCGTGTCTTTCCTAAACGAAACTTTTACTTTGCTTCAGCATGGTCTTGTGTGGGCTGGTCATTCTCGAACCTTACAGGGATCGCGATGTTTTCCCTGGACTGTAAGCCAAAATAAAAAGACATTCCTCCTGTCAGCTGCTTTGGGTTTGGGTGGTTTGTCTGAGCAATGAGAAGGTAACTCTAACATACTCATAGTCCCACCAATACAACTTACTTTTCCTAGAGGGTATATGGTTACCATAAATTGGATTTCATGACAGTAGGATAGAAGTGATAAGCTATTATTGGTCCTCTATACAGCTTTTTTCCTTTGTCTATCTTTTGCTAGATTTTCATGATAATGATATTTCTGTGATCAAGTTTCTCTTCATCCCAAAATGCTTATTATTGGTCTTTTGGATGAAAATACTTTATGTCATAGGAGACTGAATATCAGAGTAGAAGTCGGTATTTTAGTACTGCAGCTCTTTTTGTGTTTCTTCTGAAGGCAGTCTTCCTCTAAATGTGCCCTTTGTGAAGACAGTTGACTGTTTCAGGTTATTCTTAATGGTACGATACCGCGTGGCGACAGCCACCCACAACAGTATGTGCTTTGTGTCAGGCAGTATTATGTCCCATCAGACTTCTGTATCTTTGGATTCAATGAACCATGAACTGAAAGTAACTGGAAAGAAATGTGTCAGTGCTGAATTTGTACAGGTGTTTTCTTTTGTCATTATTCCTGTAACAGTGCAAGATAACAACTGTTTACATGCTATTTGTTGTATTAAATATTATATGCAATCTAAGGAGTTTTAAAGTATACTGGAGGATGTGCACACACTACACCATTTTATATATGGGTCTTGAACAACTTTAGATTTTGGTATCTGAGGGGAGTCTTGGAACCAGTTATCATGGATACCCATTTCCTCCTATGACAACACTAAATAAAATTAAATAATTATACTTTTAAAGTATATTTTATTTTTATTTATTTATTTCACAGAGAAAGAGGGAGGGAGAAAGAGAATGGGCGGGCTAGGGCCTCCAGCCACTGCAAATAAACTCGGGATGTATGCGCCCCCTTGTGCATCTGGCTAATGTGGGTCCTGGGGAATCGAACCTGGGTCCTTCAGCTTAGCAGGCAAACACCTTAACTGCTAAGCCATCCCTCCAGCCCTAAATAAATATTTTTTATCAGTTATTTACAGGCAAGCAGTTTAAGATAGAGGGAGGTGAAATTACTTCAGGAAGTCACAGATAGTAGAACCAGCAGTCCAGTCCAGGCAGTCTGGTTCCAGCGGTTCTCGTGCTAGGTTATGCCATAGCTGTTAAGGACTTTGTTGGAAAATGGAATGTAAAGGGACACAATAGACCTGGTCAAACATCCTCCTGCGGAGCCCTTGCCTCTAGGCACACATAAGGGGGCCACCACCTAAACCGATCTTCCTGACAAAGGAGAAGGTCCAGGCATCCTTACCACAGACCTTATTGCAAAATGCAAGTGTTTGCTGTTATCTAAGGAATGGGATCCTCACCCTCCCCCCCCCCCCCCCGCAATGTACCATGACTTTTCTGCATCTCCTTGCTTCTAAATATCTTTGTGATTGCATAGCATAGAATGTTTCTTGCCTTAGTTCCACTTATGTGGCCTATGTAATGACTACCTTGTGACTTCTTGCCATAGCCCCCTTATAGTAAGTTTATGTAACGTCGTGGTTTAACTCCCATCCTGTTTTTACTATAAACATCATGTTATTTCCAATAAAGGCTGACACTCAGAACAGTTCGGGGCTGCACTCAGAGATGCATAGGCTTTTACCCAGCACTCTAGTCAGTGGTCTTACTTGCGCAACACCATAGCCCACAAAATTAGTATCCTGAGAAATCATTATATAGCACAACAATAACAACAAACCCCACAGAATCACTCCCCTCAATCCAACAGATGATGAAATTAAAACCTGAAGTTATTGGCTGAAGTGATCTGAGAAAGGGATGTAAGCTGCAAGAACTGGAGCTCATATGCAGATCTCTGGTTATTCGGAAATGAATCTTCCATGTAAAAACGGGAAGTCATCCATCACCTTTGATTTTATTCTTGTTATACAAAAAGGGGTAATGTAGTGAACATATTCAAAATGTTAGCCTCCTTTTGGACTATTGCGTGTATTTCGTTTTCTAGGGCATTAGTATTTACAAAAAGATTCTGAAGTGTATCTAGTCTCAGTCTCACAGCAAACCTTGGATTATACTTTCAGGTTCACACTGGTTTCTAAGTGGCAGAGCTGGCTCTGTCTACCCTGTCTCTATCAATGAGCGCTGTCAAGCTGAGAATTCATGATGCAGATGGCCTGTGTGTGTCCGTCCGTCCGTCCTATCAGACAGGGGCTCCTGCAGCCCAGGCTGATTTCAAATTTGTGGTCCTCCTGCCTCAGCCTCTCGGTAGGCTGGGATTACAGGCAAGCGCCACCACGGCGAGTTTAAAATTTGCCTTTCCATGCACAAAGGCATTGTGTTCACTGCAGATGCGGATTAGGGTAAATCACAGTTACCCACGATCTTTGTCCCCACGCTTTCCCTCGCGGAGGGGGAGCCGGCGGGGGCGCGGGGCGCGGGCGGGGGGCGCGGACGACGGCAGGGCCTTCTCTCGCGGCGCCGCCCCGACCCCGGCCGCCAGGACCGTGCGGGGCCGGGCGCGTCTCCCCGCAGGTGGCGGCTCCGCTCCGCCCCGCGCCGCTCTCCGCCCGCCGCCCGCCGCCCGCCGCCCGCCGCCCGCCGCCCGCCGCTCTCGGCTCTCCGCGGCGCCGGGGGCGGGGTCGCCGCGCGCGGGTCCGAGGCTCCAGCGGGGGCGCGGGGCCTCCGCCGGCGCCGCGCGCTGTGTGTGAGCGGGGCGCGCGCGAGCGAGCGGCGGGCGGGAGCGTGGGGCGCGGGCGGCCGCGCACCGAACGACCGAGCGACCGGCCGGCCGAGCGCGAGCGTGGGCGGGGACGGCGGCCTGGCTGCGGGCTGCGGGCCGCGGGCGGCGGAGGAAGGCGGCGGCTCGGGCGTCGAGCCCCTCAGCCTCGTCCGGCGGCGGCGGAGGCCGCGGGCCCGGCGCGGAGGGCGAGCGGGAGGAGGCCGCGCAGGTGAGCGGCGGCGGCGGCCGGGGCCCGTCGGGAGGCCGCGGGCCGGGTTCCCGCGGCGAGGCCGGGCCGGGGCGGGGCGGGAGCCGGCGGCCGGGCCGGCGGCGGGGCGAGCGGTCTCCGGGCCGCGAGGGGGTGTGGCTGCCCCGGGAACGCGTGCCGGGCGCCCGGCGGGAGGCCGCGCCGCGCCGCGCCGGGGTGTGGTCCCGCCGCCGCCCGGGCCCCTTGCCGAGGGGTCGGCGGTGGCGCCCTGGCCCGAGGTGCCGGGTCAGCCTCGTGGGGCTGCGCGCCGACCTGTGCGCCGGAGCGGCGGCCCGTCGTTGCCCGTTGTCTTTGACAGCGTTCCGGAGGAGCGGGGCCGGAGCGAGTAGTGGAAAGCCCTGTTCGATTTCTAAAAGGCGTTTGGCCACGTTAAATACGCTCTCCCGGTCCCTGCTAGGGGTTACCTCGTTCATTTATATATTTCTTCCCAGATCTGTAATAAAATGGGGCATCAGTTCTCTTCACAGTGGAGTTTCTTACACTGTGCTGAGTACAACTTCAATGTAAATTCTTCCAGTGTAACCTTATTCACTCCTTAATGGTGTGCAATTTCTCCAGGACTTTGTGCAGATGAGTTAAATATTAAATTGCCACAATAATAAGTCCCCACTCTCTTACTGAGCCTTCTTTTTTATTTATTATTTTTGTTGTTACTGTCTTTTCCAGGCAGGGACTCTAGCCCAGGCTGACCTCGAACTACTACATCATTAGCCTCCTGAGTGCTGGCATTAAAGGTGCAGCCCGGCTTTTTAATTTTTTTTTTTTTTGTCTATTTATTTGAGAATGACAGACTGAGAGAGAAAGAGGCAGAGAGAGAGAGAGAGAGGGAGAGGGAGGGAGAGAGAGAGAGAGAGGGAGGGAGAGAATGGGCGCACCAGGGCCTCCAGCCACTGCAAAGGAACTCCAGACGCATGCGCCCCCTTGTGCATCTGGCTAACGTGGGTCCTGGGGAATCGAGCCTCGAACCGGGATCCTTAGGCTTCACAGGCAAGCGCTTAACCACTAAGCCATCTCTCCAGCCCTAATTTTTTTTTTTTTTTTTTTTTTTATTTGAGAGCGACAGACACAGAGAGAAAGACAGAGGGAGAGAGAGAGAATGGGCGCACCAGGGCCTCCAGCCTCTGCAAACGAACTCCAGACGCGTGCGCCCCCTTGTGCATCTGGCTAACATGGGACCTGGGGAACCGAGCCTCGAACGGGGGTCCTTAGGCTTCACAGGCAAGCGCTTAACCGCTAAGCCATCTCTCCAGCCCACCAGCCCTAATTTTTAAGTCTTAAAATATTTGGATATTTAAAATGTTCTTTTTTCCCTTTTTACAATGAGTAGCTTAAAAGGCATTTCTTCTTTTCTTTTTTTTTTTTTTTTTTCCAGGTCGGGTCTCACTCTAGCCCAGGCTGACCTGGAGCTCACTCTGTAGTCCCACACTGGCCTCAAATTCACTCCGATCCTCCTACCTCTGCCACCCCAGTGCTGGGATTAAAGGTGTGCACCACCATGCCAGGCTCTTTTTCTTTAAAAAAAAAAAAAAATCTCTTAAATTAATTGACAAAAATACTTTAAAAAATGTTTTACCTATTCGAGATACACACACAGAGGTGCGTAGAGGGATAATATGAATATAGGTACACCAGGGCCTCTAGCCCCTGCAAACAAACTCCAGACACATGCGCCACCTTGTACAGCTAGCATACTGGGTACTGGGAAATTTATTTGGGGGACTGGAGAGATGGCTCAGTGGTTAAGGAGTTTGCCTGCAGTGCCTAACAACCCTGGTTCTATTCCCCGGTACTCATGTAAAGCCAGATGCACCAAGTGCTGCATAGATAGGATTTCTTTAGCAGCCGTTAGAGGCCCTGGTGTGCTTATTCTGTACTAGTCTCTCTTCTCCCTGTATCTCTTTGCTTGCAAATAGAATATTTTAACAAGGTGTTTATTTGGAATAAAACTGAATTTCAGTAATAGAAATTTAACTGTTAAATTTTTTGTTTGTAATGTACCTTTAAATCATAGCCAAAATTATTTTCTAGCAGTTGTATTACATGGTTAGTATATGAAAGGGAAGGAGGACTTTTTTTGGAAGTAATTTTATGTTTGTTCTTTTTAGTGCTGTTTCATTTTTTCATGTTACTGTTTTAGCTGCCAGCTGGCAACATGGCTGAGAATGTTTTTAGTTTTTATTCTGGCTCCTTGTTCTGGTCTTCGGTAACCCTACCGGGTGCCGAATCCACTTGTTAGAGAGGGGGCAGTTTCATTTTAAGAAAACAGCCAAGAGAGGGGAAGGGCAAATTCAATCAAGGGCCTCTGTCTTCATCCATCCTTTCTCATCCAGAGAATGCGGAGGTGAGGAGCTTTTAGCCCATTGCCTACCTGCTACAATACGACTTACATTTTAGTTCATAATAGATATATTGTTAGTTTTTTAAAATAGGCAACATTTTTGTGTTCCTTCAGTATACTTCAGTAGTTGTATTGAAGAGAAGAGAGTGACAAAAGTGAATTAATTATCCCCCATCCCTTCTTATTTCAGCCTTTTTGTCTCCAGAGAGAGGTTACCAACAAAAATCTTAAAAATCTTGTACCCCTTCTCAGCTATATTTTGAAGAAATACCCTAAAGTGGACATAATTATTTTCTGTGACTAGTGACCATGAACCAAGCGTCAGACATTAGTTTGGGACACATGGAGAACTAGAAGTTTCAACATCTCTTCCAAACCTGGCATTGTGATGCTGGTCTGTTACTAAAATCTTGGTAATTCCCCCACCCTTATAATTTTAATTCTTAACAAACCTAATTTTTCAGGATCAGTTGTGTGATGTCAAGTGGCATAAAGCATTTAGAAAAATGTCCTCAAGTGCTGTGAATTGTGCCGAGAGCTTCATGCATGCTAGATATATACTACTACTGAACTAGACCCCTCCCTAACTTTGTAAAAAAGATTTATTTATAAGCAGAGAGAGGGGGAGAGAGAGATTGGGCACAAAATGGCCCCCAGCTGTTATAAATGAACACCAGATGTATGGGGGTACTGGGGGGTCCATCCCAGGTTGTTAGGATTTGCAGGCAAGTGCCTTAACTGATGAGCCAATTTCCGGCTCCCTCCCCCCCCCCCCCAGGTAGGGTCTCACTGTAGCTCAGGCTGACCTAAAATACATTATATACTCTCAGGGTGACCTTGGACTCAGGGCATTCCTCCTACCTCTGCCTTCTGAGTGCTGGGATTAAAGACGTGCGCCACCACACCCGGCTTTCCCACTTTTTGAGAGAGTAACAGGCCTTGCCTGCAAAGCCTATGGACCCAAGTTCAGTTCCGTAGTACCCACATAAAGCCAGATGCATAAGGTGGTGCATGCATCCAGAGTTTGTTTACAGTGGCTAGAGGCCCTGGCATGCCCATTCTTTCTCTCCCTTCCTTCCCCCTTTTCTCTTTGCCTCTTTCTCAAATAAAATATATTTTTAAATTAACATTTCATTAACATGACAGTATATTATCATAATAGTATATTAGTATATACTTTTCTTGTTGCTGTAATAAAATGCCTGAAGCAGCTTAAGTGAGGAAGGGCTTATTTTGGTTTACAGTTCAAGGAGTTAACCATCCATCATGGTGGTATAGTGGTTTAAATGTGTGGCACCGTACACTGAGGCTTGAATCTTGAGTCTTGTGGGTCTAGCTCTATTGGGAAAGAGGTATGTCATTGGGGGTGGAATTTGGAGTCCAGCCCTAAGGTATGTTCCGGGCTGAATCTCAAGTCTAACCCTAAGATGCATGGAGAACAGTTTGGAGCTCTGGAAGTTTGTTCTTGCTGGGGTTTGTGATGCTGACTGCTGGTGGTGTGTCTCTGCTTGGGTCTATGGAAGTGAGCCACCTTCTTCTGCCATTAATGGCATTCCACTGGAATTTGTAAGCCTGAGATCAATTCCTTTCTTCCTATAAGCTGCTTTTGGTCAGATGTTTGTTCCAGCAATATGGAGCTAACTGCAATAGGTGGTAATGTTGCATCCATGTCAGAAAGCAGTAGAGATGAATGCTGGTGCTCAGCTTGTTTTCCCCTTTAAAAAAGTTTTTATTTTGCAAGCAGAGAGAAAGGAAAAGGAAAGAAAATATGGCCTCTTGCCACTGCAGAGACTCAGACACATGCACCACTTTGTGCATCTGGCTTTATGTGGATACTGGGGAAATGAACCCAGGCCATCAAGCTTACCCAGCAAGCACCTTCAGTATCTGAGTCATCTCTCCAGCCCCTGCTTTCTCCTTTTTATGCAGTTTCATATCCCAGCCCTTGGGATAGTGTTGCTCACATTCATTCAAGTGTGTTTTCTCTCTTCATTTAAACCTTTCTGGAAACATTCTCATAGACATACCCAGAGATATATTTTCCTGGTAATTCTAAGTGCAATCAAGTTGACAGTGAAGATTGACCATCACAGACCCGTTACGTTTAGATCTTATAGGGAGGTACATGTGCCTGCTATTTAATGTGGATTTGATACAGTCAGGCCTTACAGCTTTATTCTTTAGCGTGGCAGTTGGTAAATATATTTCCTGTTGCACATTGGGGATAGCAGAGGAGAAAGTAGATGTGGGTTCCGTCTTCATGGGCTTTATAGTCTAGTTTCATTGATGACTGTACTTTTTAATCTGTTAGGTCTTCATGTCTGGAGAAATCTGCTAAATTTTCACAAGATGTATAATAACTTTTGAATTGAAAAACAGACTAATACAGATATCTTTGTGTTTAGATGTCTGATTAGTTTTACTACCTGTCCCCCCACACAAAGTAGTAGCTTTTTAAAAAAATATTTTTATTTTTATTTATTTATTTGAGAGAGAAAAAGAAGAAAGAGAGATGCTAGGGCTCCCAGCCACTGAAAACTAACTCCAGACACATGTGCTACCTTGTGCTTCTGGCTCACATGAGTCCTGGGGTATTGAACCTTGGTCCCTTGGCTTTGAAGGCAAGCGCCTTAACCACTAAGCCATCTTTTCCAGTTTGGTAGTATAAGGTTCAGGAGTGACCAAGACCACAGAGACCACTCTGAGGCAAAGATGGAAGCTTTTATGGGGGGAGGGGTCACGAGCTGGCAGGACTGACCAGAGCAGAACAGTCAACTTCGGGATCACAGATAGTGGGCTGTATAGAGCTCTTCAGTTGGGGGAAGGTGAGGAAGGGAAGGAACTCCTTTGTTCTTTATATTAGCCATAGGGTGAGACCAGAAGTGACCTGGTGGGAGATGAGGGACAGGGAACCTAGACCTTGTTAGGCAACAAGGGATAATGGCTGGGCAGTTTCTTGAGGAATGTGGATGACCCACTTCCTTGTGCCTGTAGCCATCCTGCTGTCTTTGGTGACTCCATTTTGTCCTGACCTAACAAGTAGTTTATTTTGAATCATGCCAAAAGTAAAGAATTGCTCATTCTTTAATTGCTTCCACTCTGTACTTGCTCCTTCTTTATCCTTTCTTCTTTTTTCTTTTTTCTTATACTGGCTTCATGTTTTTTTTTTAATGCTTAGACATAAGGTCTGAAATGCAGTATGGGATTGCTCTGTAAAAATCCAACTACTTCTCTTTACTATTCTGCTCTCCCATTTTGAGCAGTATTTCAGTGTTTGGTACTTGACTGCATCTTGAAAGCAACCTGGCACTCAGTTCTTTCCAGGATCTCGTGCCATTGCAAATAACTCATGCATTGCCTTCATGTGGGTACTGGGAAATCAAACCCAGGCTGTCAGGTTTCCAGGCAAGCACCGTAACCACTGAGTCATCTCTCCAGTGCCGTGCCGCCCCCTCCCCCCTTTTTGAGGTAGGGTCTCACACTGTAGTCCTAGCTTGGTCTTGAACTCATAGCAGTCCTCCTACCTTTGCCTCCCAAGTGCTGGGATGATTAAAGGCATGGACTACCATGCTGGGCTCCCTTTGTTTTTTGAGGCAGGTTTTCACTGTAGCCCAGGTTAACATAGAACTTGACCTGTGTTCCAGGCTGGCCTTGAACTCATGGCACTGTTCCTACTTTAACTGCCTGTTGTAGTCAGGTTTACATTGCTGGCAGAAATCACCCACCAAGAGCAGCTTTGGGTAAAAAGGGTTTGTTTTGGCTTATAGACTCGAGAGGAAGCTCCATGATGGCAGGGGAAAACGATGGCATAAGCAGAGGGTTGACATCACCCGCTGGCCAACATCGGGTAGACAATAGCAACAGGAGAGTGTGCCAAACACTGGCAAGGGGAAACTGGCTATAGTGCCCATAAGCCCACCCCCAACAATACAGTGCCTCTAGGAGGTGTTAATTCCCAACATGAGCGGGAATCTAGCATTCAGAACACCTAAGTTTATGGGGGACACCTGATTCAAACCACCATACTGCTCAAGTGCTGGGATTACAGTTATAACATACCCAGAAAATGAGTTGGTTTCTAATTCTTTTTTCAAAGTACAGTTATGTCTGGAGATATAACTTGGGGTGAAGGTACAGCATTCATGATAAATATGAAAAATAAATTTAATTTTAAGTTTTATTTATTTGAGAGAGAAAGAGAAAGAGGCAGATATAGAGAATGTGCTGCCAGGGTCTCTAGCCACTGCAAATGAACTCAGATACATGTACCACCTTGTGCATCTGGATTACATGGATCCTGGGGAATTGGACCTGGGTCCTTTGGCTTTGCAGGCAAGTGCCTTAACTGCTAAGCCATCTCTCCAGCCTAACATGAGAAATTTTGATCTAGAAGAGTACATTGTATCTCAGAAACTTTTTTGTTTTTCAAAATTTGTGCCATGTATTATCTATCCTCTATTAAATGAAAATATTGTAATTTTTATTTGAATTTTAGGAGTCATTCACTGTTAGTATACTATACCCTAAATTTACTTAGCTGGTTTGTATATTATAGACCGAGCATTGGGAATTTTAGAAGCTAAGTGACATGTAGTTTAGTAAAAGATGATTTTTTCTTTTTTCTTTCCTTTTTAAAATATTTTACGTATTTGAGAGAGAGGAGGAGGCAGATAGTGAAAATGAGAGAAACCATTGTAAATGAACTCCACACATCTTGTGTACCTGGCTTTATGTGAGTACTGGGGAATCAAATCTGGGTTCTTTGGCTTTGCCAGCATGTACCTTAACCACTAAGCCATCTCTCCATCCCTCTTTCTTTTTTTTAATTTTCAATTTTACTTTGCTCCATCAAGTATGACCTGGAATTCAGGGTGATCCTCTTACCTCAGCCTCTGGAGTAGTTGTGCTGGGATTATAGGTGTGAGCCACTATACCTGGCTCAAAGGTTATATTTTTCTCATTAAAGTTGGAAGAGGGTAAAAAATTGTGGTTTTTTTCTAGTTTTCTTCTTGTGACAGATTATACAAAATATCACTTGGAACAATCTTACATGCAAAATGTATTGGCACTAAGTACCCTTCATTGTTGGATAGACACAACCATCTATATCTAAGATATTTGTAGACTGCAAAACAACCTCTATATCCATCAAGCAGAAATCCCCCTAACCCAGCCCCTTGACAATATCTATTCTACCTCCTATTTCTTTGAATTTGACTACTCTTGAGTACCTCATAGAAGTGGAATCACTTAGTATTTGCCATTCTATTATTGTCATATTTTATTTAATATAATCTCCCCAAGATTCATCCAAATTATACCAGTTATATATACACCCCAACTTCCTTATTCATGTGTCTGGACTTTTGGGTTACTTCTGTTATGTAAGCTATTATGAATACCATGAATATGGATGTACAACTATTTGAGACACTGCTTAATGTGTTTTTTGAGATGGATAGGATCTCACCGTGTAGCCAAGGCTAGCCTCAAACTCATAATCTTCCTGCTTCCCTTGTTCTGATAATACAGGTGTCACAACACCTGGTTCTATTCTTGTTTTGATTTTAAGTCTCTACGTGCTAACATCACGTATAGCTTTCTATCTTTAAGTAAAATATTTAATGAGTATTTAGTGAGATATTGAGTAGACTCATAATGTCTGCTTAGTATTTTTTGTATTTTTAGCTATTTGGGATTGTTGATTTGCATAGTATTTTTACGAATAGAGGAACATCTGCAAGCATGGCATAACAAAACTAAACATAAACCTAATGACCTTTTTAGTGTGAAGATTAAGTTGTACCTAGAAACACTTGATACCCTTCTTGCTGACATGTGGCACTTAATGATATCAAGGGAACAACTCCTCCCCCTGTAGCAAACAAGCACCTTTAGCTGCTGAGCCATTTCCCTAGCCCTCAAACTTTTGAACCAGATACACTAAGGTGTAATGGGGTAAGGTTCAGTGGCCTATAACAAAGACTCTCCAATTATCATTGTTGGCAAAATAGAAGTATATCTCTTTCTTATTCAGAAGTGGTAGAAGGGAATCCAAGGTCCTGGCTCATAGTCATTAGTGTTTAAGTTTTTTTTTTTGGTTTTTCGAGGTAGGGTCTCATTCTAGCTGACATGGCTGACCTGGAATTCACTATGGAGTCTCAGGGTGGCCTCGAACTCACGGCGATCCTCCTACCTCTGCCTCCCAAGTGCTGGGATTAAAGGCGTGCGCCACCACACCCAGCTTGTTTAAGTTTTTTTTAATGCATAGCTTTAAATAACCTTTGTCCTCAATGTTCAGATGAGTAGCTAGAAATATAGTCATAACACCCATATTCCAGGTGTAGCATGAGTCTAGGATGGAAGAAGGTCTGAAGAGGAGTAACCACTTAAGGAAGTTCAATGCAGTACTTTCCGTCATTCAGATCTTTGGCCTGTAAGAAAGTGAAGATTAAAAACAAAACAAAACAACTTTTCACCTATATCCATTGTTTGGCATTTGTCTTGCTCTTTGAACTAAAAAAGTACACAGTAGGTATTTGCTTATATGTTTGTTAAATGTTGCCTTTCTTTACCTCAATTGCCTTTTATGTTTTTGTATAAAAAACATTGATGATATTGAAGACTTGAATAGGTAAGAAGGACCGGATTTGGATAGGAAAATGAATTTTTTTTTCAGGTTTAAAAATATAAGTGGCCTGACACTACCTGCACAAGACTATGATAAGAGGAGGAAAAGATCATGACATCAAAATTAAAAGAGAGACTGATTGAGATGGGGAGGGGATATGATGGAGAATGGAGTTTCAAAGGTGAAAGTGGGGGAAAAGGAGGGTATTAATCATGGGGGATTTTTTTTTAAAATTTTTTATTTATTTATTTGAGAGCGACAGACACAGAGAGAAAGACAGATAGAGGGAGAGAGAGAGAATGGGCACGCCAGGGCTTCCAGCCTCTGCAAACGAACTCCAGACGCGTGCGCCCCCTTGTGCATCTGGCTAACGTGGGACCTGGGGAACCGAGCCTCGAACCGGGGTCCTTAGGCTTCACAGGCAAGCGCTTAACCGCTAAGCCATCTCTCCAGCCCCCCCTTTTTTTTTTAAATTTTTTATTTATGGGGGATTTTTTATAATCATGGAAGTGGTTAATAAAAATTTGAAAGAAAAAAAATATGTATATATAAGTGTCAAAAATGAAAACAGCTGCCAGTAAGATGAGAGTGTGAATGAATGTGACATGAAAACTTTTGGAAATTAAATATTTATCTTTTTTGTGGTGGTAGATTTAAGAAGGGGGAGACTATGATGGTGATCATACATTGCTGTCACTGTTATCTCTAGCTCCTACTTTCACAGCATTTCATCTGCCTTGAAGTTTCTAAAACTCAGATGTTTAAAAAGTGATATTATTTTAAGTGACTCAATGAGATATGAGAATTTCCTGCATTACATTTTATTTATTTATTTTTAATTTTAGACACACAGAAAGAGAGAATTTTTGCTCCAGGACCTCATCAAACTCCAGACACTTGTGTCACCTAGTGAGCATGTGTGACCTTGTGCTTGCCTCACCTTTGTGTGTTATTTATTTATTTGCAAGCAGAGAGAGAGAGGGAATGAGAATGAGCATGCTAGGGCCTCTAGCCACTGCAAATGAGCTCCAGATGCATGAGCCACTTGGTGCATCTAACTTTATGTGGGTGCTGGGCCACTGAACCATCTCTATGACCCATGTTAGCCATTCTGACTGGGGTGAGATGGAATCTCAGGGCAGTTTTATTTTGTGTTTCCTTGATGACTAAGGATGTTGAACATTAAAGAAAATTGTCATTTGTGTTTCTTCTTTTGAGAACTGTCCCATTCATTAACCCATTTATTGGTTAGATTTGCTTTTCTTATGTTTAACTTTTATAGTTCTTTCTCATGTTTTCTGATTTCCTTTAATATTTTTTTAAATTTAGATTTGTAAGCAGAGAGAGAGAGAATGAGAATGAATATGAATGGGTACAGCAGGGCTTCTTGATGTTGCAAATGAACTAACTCCAGGTGCATGTGCCACTTTGTGCATGGTATTGGAGAATTGAACCTGGGTTAGCAGCTTTGCAAGTGAGGGCCTTTAACCACTGAGCCATCTCTGCAGACTTTTCCCTTTTTTATTGAAACAGGGTCTCATTCTAACCTAGGCTGTCCTGAAATTCACTCTGTAGCCCAGGCTAGTCTTCAGCTCATTGTAATCATCCTACCTCTGCCTTCTAAATGCTATAATTAAAGGCATGTGACTACAATACCACACCCAGGATGCAGTTCTTTATGTATTCTAGATCTTTCTCTGTCTGAAGTATAACTAGCAAAACTTCCATTCTATAGGCTCTGTCTTTACTTTGGTGATTGTTTCCTTTGCTTCATGGCTTTTTAATTGCATGCATATGGTAGTTTGAATGTGTGGCCTTATACACTCAGCTGTTTTATTAAAATTGTGCTTGCAATTTGAGCCCCTAGTGGGCAGAACTCTGCTACAGGGCTGTGTCCCTCAGGGTGGATCTTAAGTCCAGCCCTAAGGTGTAGGGAGAGCAGTTGGAGCTTTGGGGGCTGTGGCGCTGGCTGTTGGTAGTGTGTCTTTGTTTGTATCTGTGGAAGGGACCCAGCTTCTTCTGCCATTCATGGTGTTCCTCTGGATTTAAGCCTAAAACAAACCCTTTCCTCCCATAAACTGCTTCTGGTTTGTTTGTCTCTACAAGGAGGAGCTGATAGCAACAGTGTAACTCCATTTGAGGTTTTCTCTGCTGTTGCAGTCTTTGTTGGGAAGTTCTGGCCAGTGCTTATCTCTTGTAGTGTTTTTTCTATGAAATGAAAACAAGCTCTAAGAATTCATCTTAACACACAGGCAGAGCCTAATTTAAAAATACACTGCTGAATTTTAGTGTTATAAATGTTAGAGCACATGTTTAATGTAAAGATGACTTTAGGAGTCAGGGGAAACTTAATAGATGTGTTAAACATTTTAGCTTAGAGTATACCAAGTAGGTAGATCTAGACTCTAAATTTTTCAAGCAACAGAAATGAGGGAATATAGTGTTCAGAAAATTGGAAATGAAAGAATGTAGCAGATTAGTTTGGAGGCTTTTGTAATACTCCAGGTGTAGGTGAGTGACCTACAGGTAAAGAGATTAGTAATGTGGAAAGTGGAATTAACATTGTGCCCATTTGTGCATTTGTATTGAAGGAAAGATAGATGCAAAAAGTGATGAAGTTTTTGAATTGAACACCTTAATTCGGATAATCAGCCCGTCCTCTCCAGAGAAATAGAAGTAGCAGCTTATACTGTACATTTATAAATGTATGTTAACATATTTATTTTAAGAAATGGCATGTATAATTTGAGGCTGATAAATCCAAAATCTGTAGGGAAGACTAACAGTCCATAATCTTAGAAAGAGTGGATATTGTAGTCTTGAGTCCACAGTTGTTCAGGCCACCCAATAGACTAGAAGTCAGGTAGAATTTCTGTGACTATGAATACTTGAGATAGTTTCTTTTCAGTTTTTGCCTTTAACAAGGCCTTCACCTGATTGGGTGAGTGCCTTCCATGTTTTTGAAGGTAATCTTGAGAAAGTGTCACAAGACAAAAAAAACTTATCAAAATTTGCTTTGGCTTGGCCTAGTAGTGAGTGCCCAATACTTGGGAGGTCAAGGCAGGAGGATTTTGAGTTTGAGGCCTGCCTGGGCTATGTAGTTGAGACTTTGTCTCAGATCAAAAGCAAGAACATCACATACATACAAAAACCATTTCAGAGGCTGGGACGTTGTCTCAGTGGATTAAAAGTGCTTGCTTGCCAAGCTTGCAGGCCCAGCTTTGATTCCCTAGCACCCGTATAAAACTATGTAGAACATGCATCTGGTGTTTGTTTTCAGCAGCAAAAGCCCCTGGCTCTCTTTCTCTCTCATACAGACAAATAATTTTTTGTTTGTTTGTTTTGGTTTTTTGAGGTAGGGTTTCACTCTAGCCCAGGCTGACCTGGAACTATGTAGTCTCAGGGTGGCCTTGAACTCATGGTGCTCCTCCTACTTCTGCCTCCCACATGCTGGGATTAAAGGCATGCACCACCACGCCCAGCACAATTTTTTTTTTTAAACAACATTCTGCTTAAGATAAGGGGAATGTAGGTTACAACTTGTAACATGTACAGACTATTCTATTGTAGGGAAAGCATTTTGTACGTATCCTACTATAACAGATAAACATCTTCCAGTGAGATTAAGAATTTTTAGCTATAGACAGATCAGTGTAATTTATTTATAATTTGTCAAAATTGGGGATAGTATGATATTGTTAGCTGGTGTTCTCAGCATGTATGTAAATTGAGCTTATCACTATATCAGGCACAAATAACTTGCTTATTTAATATTAGTGACTTATACCTATGGGGAAGTAAGTTGTGGATTAAGTGAATTAAGTGTAGAGAAGATAGGTCTGAGTGGACATGGCAGACTGGAGTTCCTGTGGTCTCCCCATATGTATCTGTGAAACAGATGCATTCAGCTAATATCTGTGAGAATGATGAAAAGTACGTGAAGGATGCTCAGGAAGCTGTGTGCTCCATATGGCCTCCAACCTTAGCCTTTGCTTATTGTTCTTCATCAGGTTTGCATCCTGTCTGGAGTGATTCTAGAATACCCAGTCCCTTGTGTTCACACACTGCATCTGTACATTTAACGAGCCTTGAATTGAAAATATTTTGGAGAAAAATAGTGTCTATACCAAGCACATATACACAATACAGTATATGCATGGTATTTGCATTGTATTCAGTATTATAAGTAATTTAGAGGTGATTTAAACTGTAATAGAATGTGATGCGGGTTATGTGGAAATACACTATTTCATATGTAGTCCTTGAGTATCTTGTGGATTTTGATGTGCTCGGGGTAGGAGTGAGGAATGAAGGCAAGAGATCAGGTTTTGGATCTAATTTCTCCCCTCGCCCTCATCAAGATACTAAGGTTGAGGAACAATTGTACTTGAAGTTTTGTGGGGTTTCATTGTTTTAAAAGAAGTATTTTTAACCTTCCTTTTTCATTCTTAAATTTATGAAGAATAACTAAGTGTTGTCTGACTCATGTTTCAGACTCAAAGGGAGGTGGCGCTCTATTGGAAAAAGATACTTTGTTTTGGCATTCTAGTAGACTATGAATGGTAGTTTGAATGTAATGGTCTGTATAGCCCCATAGATTCAGGCACTTTTGATTAAACTTCCTACCTTAGACCCTATCAGGCAGATCCTTGCTACAGGGGCTGTGTCAGTGGGGTGGATCTTAATTCCAGCCCAAAGGTGTGTGGAGAGCAGTTTAAGCTCTGGCTGTTTGTGTTTGCAGTGCTAGTTGGTGGTGGTGTGTCTCTGCTTGGATCTATGAAAGGCAGTCAGCTTCTTCCAACATTGATGTTGTTCCTCTGTACTCTGTAAGCCTAAAATAATTCCCTTCCTCCCATAAACTGTCTTGGTTGGATGTTTGTCCTAACAAGTTGGAGATGACTGCAACACTATGCTTGTGTCATTTTTTTGTTGTTGTTGTTTTTTTGAGGTAGGGCTTCATTGTGGCCCAGCTGACCTGGAATTCACTATGGAGTCTCAGGATGGCCTCGAACTCATGGCAATCCACCTACCTCTGCCTCCCAAGTGCTGGAATTAAAGGCATGCAATACCACACCCAGTGCTTGTGTCAAATTTTCCATAAAGAGCTGGGTGTGGTGGTGCACACCTTTAGTCCCAGCACTCTGGAGGCTAAGATAGCAGACTCATCCTAAGTTTGAGGCCAATCCAAGATACAAACTAATTTCCAGGTCACGTTGGACTAGTGATACCCTGTCTCAAGTAAAAAAAAAAAAAAAAAGAAACAAATTTTCCATAAAGAAAATACAAACTCTGAATACGAACATGCTACTTTCTGAAATAGCCATACACACAGTTAAGTGAATAGACTTAGACATTTATGTTGGTTGCTTGAAATCCTTTTAATCATCCTCCAATTATTTGTTTTGATTAACATTTCTCTGTAAATGGTGTCAGTTTTGGCTTATCTAGTAAAAAAGGTGTTATTTAATTTTTTTTTTAAAGAAAGTATTTGAGAGAGAGAAACCGATTGACGCTATGGACAGGTCCTCTTGCTGTTGTAAATGAATTCCAGACACATGCACCATTTTGTGCATCTAGCTTTACATGGATACTGGGAAAGTGAGTGTGAACCAATAGGCTTTTCTATCAAGCACTTTAACCACTGAACCTTCATTTTGTACATGGCTAAGACAGCAAAGGAAGAAAATTGAATATAAAACTAATAACATTTGGGTATGGTGGCATACACCTTTAATTCCAGCATTCAGGAGGCAAAGGCAGGAGGATTGCTGTGAGTTTGAGGCCAGCCTAAGACTACAGAAAGAGATCCAGGTCACCCATGGCTAGAATGAGACCTTATGAAAAACCAAAAAACAAATAAAAATAAAATTAATTACAGCTATAAAAATAAATCTAAAAGCTATCTAGTAATGGGAAAACAGGATATTGTGTTAATGATTGAATGCCATTTATTTCCTGTCAAGAACAGAATTGAAAATCAGTAAATGGGAAGAAATAATAAAGATTAGGGCAGAAATTCATGAAATAGAAACCCAAAACAAAACAAAACAAAAACAACCACCAAACAATCCAAAGAATCAGTGAAACAAAGGGTTGATTCTTTGAAAGGATAAACAAGATTGATAAACCTTTATCAAGTCTGACCAAAAGAGAGAAGAGACACAAATTAATAAAATTAGAGATGAAAAAAGCACCATCACAACTGATACCACAGAAATTCAAAAAATCATAGGGACATAGTATTAAGAGCATATACTCCACTAAGCTTAAAAATCTGAAAGAAACAGATGATTTTCTTGATTTTTACATGACCTACCAAAACTAAATCAATATGAGATTAACCACTTAAATAGACATAAAACAAGTATGGAGAGCCAAGCAGTTATAAAAAATCTCCCAACTAAAAAATTTCTGGGCAGGGCATGGTGGCGCATGCCTTTAATCCCAGCACTTGGGAGGCAGAGGTAGGAGGATCGCTGTGAGTTCAAGGCCACCCTGAGACACCATAGTGAATTCCAGGTCAGCCTGGGCTAGAGTGAGACCCTACCTTGAAACACCAAAAAAAAAAAAAAAAAAAAAAAAAAAAAAAAATTCTGGGCCTAGATGGATTCACTGGTGCATTTTATCTGACTTTCATGGAAGAATTAACACCAATGGTTCTCAATCTTTTCCATAAAATTGATAAGGAAGGAATCTTATCAAACTCCTATGAAACCAGCATCACCCTGATGCCAAAACCAGACAAAGATAGAACACAAAAAAAGCAAAAGAAAATTACAGACCAATCTCCCTCATGAACATAGATACAAAAATTCTCAAAAAAAAAGTATTGGCAAACAGTACAAGAATAATCAGAAACATCATTTGCCTTGACCAAGTAAACTTTATCCCAGAGTTGCAGGGATGGTTCAACATACGCAAATTGATAAATGTAATACATTATATAAATGGACTGAAGGACCAAAAAAAAAAATCATGGGATAATCTCATTAAATGCAGAAAAAGCATTTGGCAAAATCCAGTATCCCTTCATGATAAAAACCCTACAGATACTGGGACTAGAAGGAACATATCTCAACATAATAAAGGCTAATTATGACAAACCTAAAGCCAACATATTGCTAAATGGAGAAAAACCATGAAGCTTTTCCAATGCATTCAGGAACAAGACAAGCGTGTCCACTGTCCCCTCTTTTATTTAGTATAGTACTGGAAATCTTAGCCATAGCAATAAGGCAAGAGGCATACATAAAAGGGATACAAATTAGAAAGGAAGAGATCAAGTTGTCATTATTTGGGTATGATATAATTTTGTACATAAAGGAACCCAAAGACTCTACCAGCAAACTGTTAGAGCTGATAAACACTTAGTAACTATGTAGCAGGATACAAAATAAACACACAGAAATCAGTGGCCTTTCTATATGCTAACAACAAACACACAGAGGATGAAATCAGAATCACTCCTATTCACAATTGCATCAAAAAAACAAAAAAACCCAAAAACCTTGGCATAAACCTAACCAAGGAACTGAATGATTTCTACAATGAAACCTTTAAAACACTCAAATGAGAAACTGCAGAAGACACTGAGAAATAGACATCCCTTGTTCTTTGATTGAAAGAATCAAAATTGTGAACCTGGCAATTTTATCAAAAGCAATCTATACATTAATGCAATCCCCATCAAAATTCCAGTGACAGAGGAGTGCTCAGCACTGAGATATCTCTATCACGCCTTCCAAGATTCAGGGTCCATTGCAGAAGAGGTGGTAGGAAGATTGTAAGAGCCAAAGGAAGGGTAGGACTCCTTAACAATGTGCTCCTCCAGACACAAAATGGCCTGGATATCCTTGACCTCACAGTGCCTGACACTACCTACACAAGACCATCATAAATGGAAGAAAAGATGCTGACACCAAAATAAAAGAGACTGATTGAGAAGGGGCAGTGGTATGATGGAGAGTGGAGTTTCAAAGGGGAAAGTGGAGGGAGGGAGGGAATTAGCATGGGTTATTGTCTATAAATATGGAAGTTGTCAGTAAAATAAATTGATTTAAAAAGAAGAAAAAGAAAAGAGAATTGTAGGGTAAGGGAAGGGTTAAAACAGTGAAAACGAGGTGATCAGGCTAAAATAAAATTTTAGATAGTATTTATATAGGGAAATTATATTAAATGTTTTTAGTATAATTATTAAAATTATTAATCTGTACTGTCAGCCTCCTCAGAGAAACAGACATTTTATTTCTGTAGAGTGCCAATGTCTATAATTTTAGTGGTATACAGTTTTTCAATTTTGAATGAAAAGGAAAAAGTCATAGTATTTTTCCACTTTTTTTGAGACATGGTCTCATGTGCCTAAGGCAGGCCTCAAACTCACTGTGTAGCTGAACCTGATCTTCCTGCCCCCTCCTCCCAGTTACTGAGATGATAGGCCTGCACCTCCATGGTTGGCGGTTTTTCTCCATTTTTGTCCTGTTTGTATAATTAGTATGTAACCACATTTATTATATAAACTTGGAAATCTAGACGAGATCATGAACAGTATATGTGCATTTTTCTCTCCCATCTAGACAAAAGTTTACCTTGAAGAGAAAATAACCCAGAAAAGGAAAAACAAGCAGATCAAGATGTGTAGCTCTGTGGCTGCCAAACTGTGGTTTTTGACAGATCGTCGCATCAGGGAAGATTATCCCCAAAAAGAGATTTTACGAGCTTTGAAGGCCAAGTGTTGTGAGGAGGAACTGGACTTCAGGGCTGTGGTGATGGATGAAGTGGTACTGACAATCGAGCAAGGAAATCTGGGTAAGCATACGCAGAGTGGTCGGTTGGATTTCTGCTTAGTGTTTGGTGAGTCTGCATGTTTTCTATCCAGTACAGGACCTCAGCCTATGAACAGTGTTGCCCACAGTGAAGATGGGCTCCCCAGTTTAGTGGATCCATCAACATAACCCTTTACAGGCATGGTCAGAGCTTCGTTTCCTGGGTGATTCTTGACAGTGTTGACCATCCTAAGAGTCCTGCTTTGTTCCCCAGGCTGGCCTTTGATTTGTGATTCTTCTGCCTCTACCTTCTGAGGGCTGGGATTACAAATGTACCCTGTCATACCGGGCATGATTTGTTTTCAGTAATTTTAAGAAATCTTGGATCAAAATTTCATTGATCAGCTATTAAATAGATACATCTTCCCTGTTTATCAAATATTGCTATAGATTTAACAAGGAGTATCTTAGCAAATAATTTTTATTTTTAGCCATCTTTTGGTATTTATTTGTTTGGTCTGTAGTACCTTTGAGCAATTATTTTTATAAATGTTCTATTTTGTTTCACTTATGATTAATACTTTTTTCCTCTTAGGAGAAGTTACTGCTGTAACCAGCTGGCTGTCTAGGGTTATTTTACTTTTCATGGATAGAGATCCTGGGTAGGGGCTGGAGAGATGGTTCAGTATGGTTAAAGGAGCTTGCTTGTATAAAGTGACACATCCTTCTATAGTTTGTTTTCAATGGGAAGAGGTCATGGTGTGGCCATTCTCCCTCCCTCCCTCCCTCCCTCCCTCTTTCCCTCCCTCCCTCCCTCCCTCCCTCCCTCCCTCCCTCCCTCCCTCTCTCTCTCCCTCCCTCCCTCTTTCCCTCCCTCTCTCTCTCTCCTGTTTCTGAAATAAGTAAATAAATGTTAAGGAAAAAAGCCCTGAAATCCTTAGTAAGCAGAGAACAGTTCAAGTGCTATTGATCTGTGGCAGCTTTTATATTCCTTCATGTGACAGCAATATGATGGTTTTGTTCAGGTGCCCCCCATAAACTTCTGTGTTTTAATCAGTTTGATCCCCAGCTGATGGCAGTTTGGAAGTTAGATTCTTACTGGAGGAGGTGAGTTGTTGGGGGCATGCTTATGGGTGTTATGGCCAGTTCTCCCTTGCCAGTGTTTGGCCACATGCTGTTAGCCAGGAGATGATGTTTAGCTTCCATTCATGTCACATTTCCCCCCTGCTATCATTAAGCCTCCCCTCAACTCTGTAAGCCAAACCTTTCCTTCTATTAGTTGCTTTGGTTGGGTACTTTGGGTCAGCAACATGAGACTGACTGTGTTTAACAGTAAAATTGCTCCTGAGAAGTGGAGCTGTTGATGCTAGAAAACTGACTTGATTATAGTGAGAACTGTGGGCTGTGAGGTTTTGGCTTATGAAGGGAAATATGAGTTTTGTCTGGACTGGGCTAAAGGCAGTTTGTGGGCAAGGCCAGCTGTGCTCTGCCTGTGTCTTGTGAACTTGTACAGGATTGTACTATGTGGAAGTGGACTGGTATGAGTAGACCTGTATGGCACAGGAAGAAGTGAAAGCTTCAGGCTAAATATTTGATAGATTACAATGATTGAGATTGGTCCAGCTGTTCTGCATTGGGACAGCAAGGAGAATGTAGACTATTTTTGAATGTAAGGGACCTGAATGCTGAAGGAGTATCCTACTTTTTTTTTTTTTTAAATTTTTTATTTATTTGAGAGCAACAGACACAGAGAGAAAGACAGATAGAGGGAGAAAGAGAGAATGGGCGCGCCAGGGCTTCCAGCCTCTGCAAACGAACTCCAGATGTGTGCGCCCCCTTGTGCATCTGGCTAACGTGGGACCTGGGGAACCGAGCCTTGAACCGGGGTCCTTAGGCTTCACAGGCAAGCGCTTAACCGCTAAGCCATCTCTCCAGCCCAGTATCCTACTTTTTAAAGATGCTCTTGGTAGCCCACCTGGTTCTATGGAAAGAAAGGGTCATTGTAAATACAGTGGGATTTTGGTTTTTGGAAATGGCCATGGGCAGTATGAAACAGTGGTTGGAAGTCGTTGCATTGAGTCCTGGTGGAGCCATGAGGATGAACTGTGGGTCACAGTGGAGATGCCAGAACTATGGGATAGCTGCCAAGGAGAGCTCCCAGCTTCGATGGAGTTGTTGTTGTTGTGTGTGTGTTGGGGGCGTGGGGGGGGCGGGTTGAGCAGCCCAGCTGGAGGGTCAGAATTGGAACTTCAGAGACTCATCACTGATTAGAGTTGTCAGACTTGGAGTTCAAAGAATTTGCTATTTGCTTTGTTTCTTCTAAAACTTGTATTGGTTCAATATGTCTTTACTATGCCTAATGCTATATTTTGCAGTGTTAATGTTTATTCTGTGTCATTGTGGTTTTTGGGGGGGGCAAGGGAGAGGGGTATTATGAGTCAGTTAACAGACCTTGGACTATGTGGATCTTTTTTTTTTTTTTGAGGTAGGGTCTCACTTTAGCCCAAGCTGACCTGGAATTCACTACAGAGTCTCAGGGTGGCCTCGAACTCACAGAGATCCTCCTACCTCTACCTCCCGAGTGCTGGGATTAAAGGTGGTGCTCAGATGGATTTGTTTTAAATCTGGAAATTTTTAATAAGCATCAAATGCACTATACATTAATAACTGCAATACTGAAATTGCAAAATTTTAAATATTTTTCTCAATAAAAAAAGTTTTTCTAGGCCAGGCGTGGTGGTGCACGCCTTTAGTCCCAGCACTCGGGAGGCAGAGGTAGGAGGATTGCGGTGAGTTTGAGGCCACCCTGAGACTACAGAGTGAATTCCAGGTCAGCCTGGGCCAAATGAGACCCTACCTTGAAAAACCAAAAAAAAAAAAAAAAAAAAAGTTTCTCTTTCTCCTGGGAAATGTGAAGACCCAACTCACATTACTGTGGCTAGTCAAGGTTTAATGCTAACATCTAAATAACTGTTTGCATTTCACATTAAGCTAGATCATGGACTGTGCCTATCTCTGAATTTAACAATAATTTCTTAAAACAATTACCAGAGGAATGTCAAATTTTTGAAGTGCAAACTCAAAAAGCTCTGTATTAGCATTTTTTAAAATTTGCTTTGGTGTACCTATCTTAAGATTATAGATGACTTTTCTTTGGAAAATCTTTGGAAAAATATTCCTGCACTAACTCTTGTTTCTTCTTTACTATAACTGAGTTGTTTGTAAGAAAGATCATCATCTTTGTGGTGGGTTTCCCAGTTGATAAAAATCTATCAAAACATAGTAATATAATTTATAAGGAAAAGAAGTCATTTTTCAAAGGTTGTATGATCAGGAAAGAATTAGCACTTCTTATTTGTACAAGCACAAACACTTAAAGGTAGTCACACTGTAGGTAAATCCATGTAAAATTCAACTGTTTTCTCTTCATTGAGCCAAGTACACTGGAGACCTGTGAGCTGTGTCGCAGCAGTTTGCCGGTCCAGTTTAAGAGTTCAAGGTCCTCTTGAATTTGGCCTGATGATGTCTATATCCCATATAAATGCAGTTCAAAAGACGGAGATGAGGGCAAACACCCCATACAGCAGAGCACATGGCTTTGCTACTAAAAGTTGCTGTCCTTCCATGGCTGGAGCAAACGTGAGAAGCTTGGAGGCTGAAAACTGTATTGTCCAGTTATCCCAGCAGTGAGAAGAACTCCTACCATTCCTTGCAAGAAATATTACTGCAAAGGTGGAAAGTAGGAACATCAGGAGAAGACAGTATCCCAGGACACTTGCCACATAGCCAAATGAAGCACTTGTCATACACATTAAATTTAATAAGCAAAACATTCCTGGACATACAATTGCACTGGTTCCATATACATAACCCAACTGGATTTTGCCAGCCAATAACAATGTGGCTCCTAAGGCCAGGCAAAACAGGTCGTGCCAAATCAGTCTTCATTCCTGAAGCTGCAATCTGCTACTTTTACTGGGTATAGCCCTGTTAGAGTTTGTGCCAGATGTGCTCAAAATTGATACCTGATGCTTCTTTCTAATAAAGGTGACTTATACTCAAAGTTGTTTCTGTAGAAGGCTGTGGTCTAGTTGGAGTGTAGGCCTGAGTTGGCTGGTAAATCTGCCCAGTGTATGGCTACAATGGCTACATCATATCTGGAGAGACAAATTGAACTTGCTGCGAGTAGTCATAGTCAGCATCCTGTTCGCTGTAGAGTTCCCCACTTCCTCCATAATCACAGGGCTGTTAAGATTAGTCATCAGTACTGTAGCTTGTTTGGTAGAAATCTGTGTTGAAGTTACCAAAGTCTGACATTGCACATGATCAGAGGCAGAGGTGGCTGATGTGACAGTGATTGTAGCACCAGCAGCCCCAAGCCTATGTGGATTTTTGAATAGTATTGATAAAAGTTTGAATTGAATTGAATTTGAATAGGATTGATAAAAGTTATGGGGACTTTTAAAGTTGGACTGAATGCATCACTTTTTTTTTTTTTTGCTTTTTCGAGGTAGGGTTTCACTGTAGCTCAGGCTGACCTGAAATTTACTATGTCTTTGATTGAGTTGCTTTTGTTTATTATCTCTCATTTCCTTCATCCATCCTTGAAGGGTTTTTTTTTTTTCATTTCTTCCAATTCATTGAGCCAACCTTTGATTTGCAATTTGAATTCTTTTTCCTTCAGCCACTCTTGAAGTTTCTGTTTGATTACTCTCCATCCATTTTCTTCCCATTCAACCAGCCTATTTTTTTTTTTTAATTTTTATTTATTTATTTGAGAGCGACAGACACAGAGAGAAAGACAGATAGAGGGAGAGAGAGAGAATGGGCGCGCCAGGGCTTCCAGCCTCTGCAAACGAACTCCAGACGCATGCGCCAGGGCTTCAAGCCTCTGTAAACGAACTCCAGACGCATGCGCGCCCTTGTGCATCTGGCTAACGTGGGACCTGGGGAACCGAGCCTCGAACCGGGGTCCTTAGGCTTCACAGGCAAGCGCTTAACCGCTAAGCCATCGCTCCAGCCCAGC
This sequence comes from Jaculus jaculus, assembly GCF_020740685.1. NCBI lineage: Eukaryota > Metazoa > Chordata > Mammalia > Rodentia > Dipodidae > Jaculus > Jaculus jaculus. Next base: position 37,352,875 of record NC_059119.1, on the reverse strand, counting down.
CTATTTTTTTTAATGGTCTCATTATGTTTGTTTAAAATGCTTATTGAGGTTTCATTTTAATTGTTGGCTTCCATTGTGAGTCTAGTAATCTTGGTGGGGATCCCTTTGCTTAATGTCGCGTGTTATTTGCTTTGCATTGGGGTCTGCCCATCCTGTAGTCTGTGTGCGCGCCACCTCCCTGCACATCTGGCTGAGATCTTGGGACACCTAGTTTGCCTGTCTGGCTTTTTGGAATAAGATCCACTCCAAGCTTCTCCTGGGAGCCAAAACCAGCACTTAGTTGTCCCCTGCTTTAGCCCTTCTTCAGATCACTTTTTTGGGGGAGGGGAGGGGGAGGACCTTGCAAGGTGGAAGTGAGAAGTAAAATCGAAGTTGGTGGCTCCTTGCTGCTGCTCTTCCCCTGGCTTGTTCCCTCCCCTATAGCTGCAGTAGAATGGTGTCAAACCCAGTGCTCAGCCCTGCCTCACAGTGGCACCCAGCCCTGGTCACTGCTGACCTGCGGCTGCTTTATTTCTTCTGGGGAGCTACCCTAGAGTGGAGTCAAGCCCTGCTTGCAGCTGACTCAGCTCTGGTGTGCTGTCTCCCACTCATCTGCTCTAGAATGGGATCTAGCCCGTGTGCTCAACCCCGGCACTCCACCCCATCTCACAATGACCATTTTGGTTGTTGTTGTTGTTGTTTTTAAATCTTTTATTTATTTGAGAGAGAGAGAGACTGAGGAAGAGGCAGAGAGAAAGGGAGAATGGGCGTGCAAGGGTCTCCAGCCACTGCAAATGAACGCCAAATGCATGCACCCCCTTGTGCATCTGGTTTACATGGGTCCTGGGGAATTGAACTAGGGTCCTTAGTCTTCGCAGGCAAACACCTTAAGCACTAAGCCCTCGTTGTTGTTTTTGAGTCAGGGTTTCCATGTAGCTTGCATTGTCCTGGAACTTAACTCTGTAGTCCCAGACTAGCCTCAGATTTATGGAAATCCTTCTATTTCTGCCTCCTGAGTGCTGGGATTAAAGGTGTGCACCACCATGCCTGGATTCCCTGCTATTTTTTATTAAATATTTTAAAAATATTTATTTATTTGAGAGAGAAAGAGAATAGGCACACCAGGGCTAATTTTTTGAATCAGTAAGTTTATTGAAGTTACTTAGAGAGCACAGGAGAAGGGTTGTTACCTACAGGATGACCCAGTCTGCTGCGTCATGGAGAAGCCCACCCCAGCATCTTTTAGCCAGCTTGGCAAGAACTATGAAGCCTAGACTGGCCCTGAACTCACAGAGATCCTTCTACCTTAGCTGGAGTTAAAGGAGTGAGCCATTATACCAGCTAGAACTTCTTAGATCATTTTCTAGGCATGTTTATTTGCTTGGGTTTATGTGTGAATTTTTTCTTTTTCTCTCTGGCTGCTTTTGGATGCCTTAATATCCCAGATAGTCATTCCAGCTTGGCCACAAGGCATTAGGTGGTCCACTCTGGGGTCTCCCTTTAGCCCCAGGCAACTACTAGTTTGTAATTTCCTTGCAGTTTTCAGAAGCAGTGCTTTTTTTCTCTACTTGTAGAGCCTACTCGGATAAAACAGAAAACAGTGCTCCTGTAGTACCCAGACAGATTGGAGCATTGCAGATAAGATCTGTTAGTCTTCTAGTTCCAGGGATAACAATGGCCTGCCAAATTCTTCAGACCAAGACAGTGTCTCACTCAGAAATGGGGGGTGGGGGGTGGGGTTGTGTGTGTCTTATGTAGCTGAGGCTGTCCTTGAACTCCAGTCTTTCTGCCTTTACTTGTACAGAGATGAGGTGCTGAGGCTTCAATGAGGAAGTAGGGATTCACATCCAAAGGCTGAGCTCTGAGCACAGAAGGGCACTGCCTTGTATACCCTTAATTAGCTCTATACCTTTTAGTCCCTTTTGTTTCCCTTTTTAAAAAAATTATCTTTATTTATTTTTTTTAATTTTTATTAGCATTTTCCATGATTATAAAATATATCCCATGGTAATTCCCTCCCTCCCCCCCACACTTTCCCCTTTGAAATTCCATTCTCCATCATATTACCTCCCCATTACAATCATTGTAATTACATATATACAATATCAACCTATTAAGTACCCTCCTCCCTTCCTTTCTCTTCCATTTATGTCTCCTTTTTAACTTACTGGCCTCTGCTACTAAGTATTTTCATTCTCACACAGAAGCCCAGTCATCTGTAGCTAGGATCCACATATGAGAGAGAACATGTGGCACTTGGCTTTCTGGGCCTGGGTTACTTCACTTAGTATAATCCTTTCCAGGTCCATCCATTTTTCTGCAAATTTCATAACTTCATTTTTCTTTACCACTGAGTAGAACTCCATTGTATACATGTGCCACATCTTCATTATCCACTCATCAGTTGAGGGATATCTAGGCTGGTTCCATTTCCCAGCTATTATAAATTGAGCAGCAATAAACATGGTTGAGTACGTACTTCTAAGGAAATGAGATGATTCCTTCAGATATATGCCTAGGAGTGCTATAACTGGGTCATATGGTAGATCAATCTTTAGCTGTTTTAGGAACCTCCACACTGATTTCCACAATGGTTGGACCAGATTGCATTTGTTTCCCTTTGATAGTAACATATATTCTGACTGGATGTTTTATGTTACAGGGTTGCAACAGAGTTGCACATAGATACTGATTTTGTCACAATGTCTTCCACTTGATCTAGGAGAAAGAGAAAGAGAATTGGCACACCAGGCCTCTTGCCACTGCAAATGAATGCCAGTCAAATGCACTGCTTTGCACATCTGGCCTTAGGTGGTGCTGCAGTCAGGTGTATGTTGCTGGGATGAACTTCCAAACTAGATGCAGTTTATGGGACAAAGGGATTTATTTGAAGCTTGCAGATCCAGCAGATGTTTCACTGATGGCGGAAGAAGCTGGCTCCTTTCACAGGTCCAAGCTATATGCCAGCACCACAAGCAAACAAACACAAAAACAGGTAGCAAACAGCAGGAGCCCAGGCAGAGCTGGGCTTGTCTGAATACCTTTATTGAAGTCTGATCTACCCCACAGTGACCTTTCTCCAGACAGGGTGCTGGAAATCCAAGTTTTAATAAAACACCTTCATCTATTGAGGGACATATATTCAAACTACCACATGTAAGTACTATGAAGTCAAACCCAGGCAAGCAGGCTGTACAAGCCTTTAACCACCTATATATACATACACACACACACACACGCACACATATTATACATATATTACAATCACTAATAATATTTTATTGCCCTGTAATAGGCCTAAACACAATTTGGTCAGGATAATATCCATTCAAACACTGTACTTTCTAAGGTCCATGCACAGTAGACCTGTAGGAAATTGTCACTAAATCAAAACTCTCCTTTGTACAAGTTTAAATTTTTTAACTATCCTGGTTTAACCACTGAGATATCTCCCTACTGCAATTTATTTTTTTTAAAAAAAGACTTTCTTACTGTTTCCTTGCCTCTGGGACCTGTTGTAGTATAAAGACTAGTATGCTCACTTGCTAATTAAACCAGCATTTGTGCTTTATGTTCATCTTCCATTTCTGTTATTGCAGATGTTACTTTTGCTTTTTTTTTAAATTAGCGTTCTTATTTGTGTGTGTGTCTGTTTGGATGTATGCATGCTACATCACACATGTAGAAGTCAGAAGACCACATTGGGGTGTTGGTCCTTGCTCTCCTCCTTATTTAAGACCGGATTCCCTTGTAGCTTGCTGCTCTGAGTGCCAGAATTATCTGGCTCGCTAGCTGGGATCTTCCTGTCGGCGCACTGAGATTAGACACCTACACTGCTTGCGTCCAGCTTTACATGAGTGTGGGGGATCCAAACTCCACTTGGTAGCCTGAGGAGCAAGTACTTTGAACCACTAAGCCATCATCTCCCAGCCCTTTTTGTTTTCTTTTCCTTTCTTCTCTTTCTTTCAGTTTTTGTTTGCTTCTTTTTTTTTCCTTTTTAAAATAAGGACAGATTAAGTTTTATTAATTAATATCAATACAAGACAAAACACAAAATTGTATTAAATCTGGACTAAATGAGAAATTAGGATAGTTGAAAATTTTTAAATTTATGCAAAGGAGAGTTTTGATTTAGTGACTCTTTCCTACAGGTCTACTATGCATTGACCTTCTGAAAGCTAGACAGTATTCGAATTGGATGTTATCCTTACCAAATTGTGAGTGTTTAGACCTGACCTGACCATTACCAAAACCAGAAATTTAGAGATTTGAATAGGGCAGATGCAATAGGAACTTTCAAAGGTGTTTTGAAAATGAATATATTCATCTTGGGGATTCTTTTGACTAAGGAGTGAATTGAAGAATAACTAAGATTTTAGTTGGTGCATGTTGTGGTTTGAAGTGAAACGACCTCATAGTCTCATGTGTTTAAACACTTGGGCCTTCAGATGGTGGTGCTGTTTGGGAAGATTGTGGTACTTTAGAAGGTGGAGCCTTGCCTATTAAAGTCCTTCCACCAGAGCCTGTGCTGTCTTCAGCAATAGGGTGTTGCCGTTTAGTGCTAGTGGGTAACCAAGCACTTGCCAATGGCCTGCCTTGCTTAGGCCTCCTGGCCTTCCTTGACCATCAGATCACTGAGGTGGAGGCCAACCCAATCCTGGCCCTGGGATATGCTGGCAGCAGCCTATGGCTAATAGGTAAAGCTTTCTTTCTCCAGTCCTGCAGGGTGCTTCTACTTAGCCTTTCTCCCTGCCTGTCTTTCCCTCTGTTTGTCTCCATTTCTGTCTCCCTTTTTAAATGAATGTAGGTGTCATGTGCCACCCTGTGCATCTGGCTTTACATGGGTACTGGGAAATTGAACCTGGGTCCTTTGGTTTTAGAGGCAAGTGTCTTAACTCTAGCCTTACCTTCCCCCAACTTTTTTTTTTCTTTTTTTTTTTTTTTGTGTGTGTGTGGTAGGGTTTCACTGTAGCTCAGGCTGACCTGGAATTCACTATGTAGTCTCAGGGTGGCCTCAAACTCATGGCGATCCTCCTACCTCTGCCTCCCAAGTGCTAGGATTAAAGGTGTGTGCCACCATGCCCGGCTATCACTCCTTTTTTAAGAGAGTTGTATATTCTGGGCTAGAGAGATGGTTCAGTGGTTAAAGGCGATTGCTTGCAAAGCCTGAAGGCTTGAGTTCACTTCCCCAGTACCTACATAAAGCCAGCTGCTTGGAGTGGTGCATCGTTCTGGAGTTTGTGGCAGTAAGAGGTACTGGCATGCCCTTACTCAGTGTCTGTCTCTTTCTAAAATAAATAAATAATTTAAAAAGAGAGAGTTATGCCTTTTAATTAGCCAACCAAGAGGAAGGTTTCTTTGGTCCTGATTCATGTTTCATTAGTTTTGTGTGTCTTCCCCTCCCCTTTCTCCCTTATCCCAGCACCCCAGCCTCCTATTCTTTGTAGTTTGTCCCTCCACTAGCTTATCTGCTGTCCTCTCTTCTGACTTCCTTCTGCTTGTTCTCTCCACATGCTTCATTCTGGCTTCCTTCCCACTACTAGTGATGTGTGTTATAACTTGTAAACCTTGTAAATCTAACTATTCCATGTTAGGGTCTGCATATGAGAGAGAACATGCAGTGTTTGTCTTTCTGAGCCTAGGTACTCTCACTCAGTGTGATATTTTTTTCCAGTCCCAGCCATTTTCCTGAAGCTTTGTAATTTCACTTTATAGCTGAGTAAAACTCCATTGTGTATATGTACTAGATCTTTATCCATTCATAGTTGATGGGCCTCAGAATTGATTCTGTTTCTTAGCTACTGTGAATCAAGCAGCAACAAACATGGCTGAGCAAGTAAATATCTCTCTGCTAAAGAGTAGAATCCTTAGGGATACCCAGGAGTGATATAGCTGAGTCAAATGGTAGATGTAATTTTAGAATTTGAGGAATGTCCATACTGGTTTCCATAGTAGCTGGACAAGTTTGCACTCTCACCAGCAGTGGATGAGGGTTCCTCTTTCCCCACATTCTTGCCAGTATTTGTTTTCATTTGATTTTTAAAAAATATTTATTTTTTTATTTATTAGAGAGAGAGAGGGAAGGAGAGTGGGGAGCGCCAGGGCCTTTAGCCACTGCAAACGAACTATAGACACGTGCGTCTGGCTTATGTGGGTCCTGGAGAATCAAGTTGAAGTTCTTTGGCTTTGCAGGCAAGCACCTTAACCGCTAAGCCATCTCTCCAGGCCTCATTTGATTTTCTGATGATAACCATTCTGACCAGAGTGAGATGGAATCTCAAAGTAGTTTTAATTTCCATTTCCCTGATAGCTAAAGATGTTAAACATTTTTTTAGATGTTTATTGATCGTCTTATTATTTTTCTTTGAGAACTCCATGTTCAATTCCCTGCCCCATTTTTCAGTGGGTTGATATTTTTATTGCTGATTTTTATTTTTTTTGTATATTCTAGATACTAAACTCCTGTCCATTGTATAGCCGGTGAAGATTTTCTCTCATTCTGTAGGTAGTCTATTGACTTTGTTGATGGTTTGCTTAGCTGTACAATGGCATTTTTTAGTTTTATGACATCCCAGTGGTTGTATGTACTGGGAAATTTAATCAGTGCTGGCCGACTTTGCAAGCATGTTCCTTTAACTTGAACTGTTAAATTTGCTACTCCTAATAGAATTTCTTGTTTTAAACTAAAATTTTCTATTACTCTAATAAGTTGAAAATCAAATTTTTTTGTCATGTTAAAGGCAAACATTACTTATAACCTATAGTAGTTTTGCTTGATTATTTAGGGGCTTTATACATATGTGATACATAATTTATCTTACACAAAACAGTAACTCTATCATTGTATTTGTTAAACCTTTTAAAGTGACCCCATGGTTTTATATTTTAACCATGAAACTTTGTTTGAAGAGAAATGATAACTCAGATATTTAATTTCCACACATGATTTTTATAGATGTAATGTTATTGAATCTGAAAATTAGAGCCAGTTTTATTTTAAAAAAGGATTTTCGGCCAGGCGTGGTGGCACATGCCTTTAATCCTAGCACTTGGGTGGCAGAGGTAGGATCCTCCTGAGTTCAAGGCCAGCCTGAGACTACACAGTGAATTCCAGGTCACCCTGGACTAGAGTGAGACCCTACCTCAAAAAAACAAACAAACAAACAAAAAAAACCCACGATTTTCTAAGAAGAATCAATTTGTAATTTGTTTTTATATATTATAATGTTTTGTTTCTTTTATGTTTTCAGATTATGCATGTACTTTAAACACAGACATATCTTTACTTTCCTCCCAAATCACCCTACCCAGCTGGAACTCTAGTTTAAAATTTATATTTTTTAAAACTTATAGTACAATTCAAAACATGTTACAAGTAATAACTTATATTTATCCTGACTTCTAAAAATTTTTATTTAAGAATGCTGAATTTTACACAGATTCTCATGCACATTAACACACAAATTACTTGTAAGTACACTGCTACTTTGCCATCATGGCTAAGCATGCAAATTTTAACTCTATTGTGTATGAAGTACAAAATACCCTTTTATCTGTATTAACACACAATTAAAAATACTTGTAAGTATATTTGAGGTCCAGAGATTATATAGGTGGCAAAGGTTCTCAAGTAGAAGCTTCTGTAGTCAGCTCTGTAGACATCTTCAGCTTTAACTTTCATGAAAACAGGAGTCTACTGTCTCATAAATTCTGGAATAGCATTACTGTCTCACTGCCGTGGCATAACAGCTACAGGTAATCTCAGCTTCTCATTTTTAACAAACACTGACTAATTCTGTTTTCTACTCGTGACAATTAAGTTGTAGGGATATAAGTTCTCTTTCACTTTATTAGAGGTTTAATGAAAATGTAGAATGAAAATAGTAAAAGCAAAGTGGTCATTTAAACGATTAATGCTACTGCTCAGTGAACATCATATAAGTTAATGTAAAAGGTTATCAACATTCCAGTAAATAAAGTATATTCCTTTCTTCCAAAATGAACTTTAAAAAGTTTTTTATTTAGTTGGAGAGAGAATGGGCATGCCAGGGCTTTCACCCACTGCAAACAAACTTCAGACACGTGTGCTACTTGGTGCATCTGGCCTACATGGGTTCTGGGAAATCGAACCTGGTCCTCTGGCTTTGCAGGCAAGTGCCTTAACTACTAAGTCATCTCTCCAGCCCTTCCAAAATGAACTTTAAAGTAAAGGCCTATGAATCTTGAATTTCTTTGCTAGGGAGTTCTCTCCCCTCCCCAAAGATTTCCTTTCAGGATTGCTTTGGTGTTAAAGATCTCCAATTACAGATATAGTCATTTATATCTACACTCTGTAAAGATGATTTCCCCAGTGGTGGTGTTTGCCTAAGCCGTTTGAGTCTAGGGTGCAGCCCACAATTAGTAAGGTTCTCATAAACATTTGTTTATCCATTTTTTTTTATGGAATGTCGGGCAGATAGTGAATACAGCAGTTGGTTCGTGTGCATACAGTCCTGCAGAGAATGACCCTCTCTGTGAAGAGGTGAATAATGTGGTGACATAATATAAAGCACAGGACATGATTGGTCCAGTGATCTCCAAACTAAACTGATGTGTATCCAGAAAAAGTTTGTGTCTCTACATAAATGCTTCATGCCTTAAGCATTTGCGCTGTGGCATCTGGGAAAGCTACAGGAGATAAAAGGCTTGGTGGTAGTCATACCTGTGCACCCGAGGCTGCAACTAAACTTTTGCAATTGATCAAAAAGTTAAGTCTGTGTACTTTCATCAGCACAACAGACTTGGGCCTGTGATCCATCTGTATTTCATGTTTCTCTTTGTGTAGTTTGATAGAGATTATATCTGGCTTTATTTAATTTTTTTAAGAGAGACAGAGAGAATTGGCGCTCTAGGGCCTTAGCCACTGTAATCAAACTCCAGACACTTGTACCATGTGCAAACTTGTGTTGCCTCACCTTAGTGTGTCTGGCTTACGTGGGATCTGGAGAGTCGAACATGGGTCCTTAGACTGCAGGAAAGCGCCTTAACTGCTAAGCCATCTCTCCAGCACTATATCTGGCTTTTTAATTTTATCTTGCACAACATCCCTTCTAGCTAAAGCAAACTCTCATCCTCACCATTGACTGCTTGTTCTTCCTCATAGCCCAAGCTTGTTTCGTGTACTTTTTTTTTTTTTTCCTGGAAGCTTTCTTCTATTAAAGGCAGAGAAAATTTATTGCCTTCATTTTTCATAGCTTCCTTTAAACCTTAAGTTGTAGGTGGCAAGATTGCTGTGACTATATCACTTCCTGCTAATTCTGCTGCTCAGGACAGGACAGTAAACTGATATGTACAAACATAGAAATAGGGGCAGAGTTTTGTCTTATTACACAGAGATGTAAAGCTCAGAGGCCAGTCACTCATTAAAACTTATTGCAGGGTTTCATTATTTGACCAAGAGCTTGTCTTTCTAGTTGTGATCCTATCAGCTCCAAGGCAAGGAAACAGGGTGAAGCCAGTAAACAAGGCTCTGTTGGAAGGCACAACATAGTTCAGTGGAGTTGCGGGGTAACTTGGATTGCCCTGCAATGCTGAACAAGACCCTGAGCCTCTTCCCATGCTTTCAAATGATCTGCCCAGGCAAAGGGGTGAGAAGAGGTAAAAAGGAGTCGAGTTTTAATACTCCAGTCCACAGGTATTTCAGGACTTTCTAAAGACAGAACATCTGACTCAGTCAGTGGTTTGTGGCCATTACTTACTCATTTTTCCTACCACCACTGTCTTTTCATTTCTTTTTCCATGAAGTAAGGGCAATAGTCTGTGTTGTTGTTCTTAAGTAAAACTTGTATGGACACATCATGTGTTGGTAAAATCATTTTCCTTCTCCCTGCCGCCCCTTCAGTGGGATTGCTGGTATTCTTCCTTTGGTTGTGGCTTATGAGATATGAGAGCATCAGTCAGTCATTGTAAGTGGGGTTGGCCAGTTCCTCTGGACATTCCCTGCCACTCTGCAGCTCTTCTGCAAAATTCCCTGAGCCATGGTGGAGGTATTTTAAGCCTACTTTAGTGTTGTGCTCTCAGCAGGTTCTGGACTGCTGCTTTGGTGAGTTTTGAGTATCTTCAGTGTCTGTCTGTCTGTGACCCTGGTGCTCACTATTGAAGCAGCACTCTTTCTCATCTTGCCAGATCCTCTATGGTGTCACCTGGGCCTTAGCTAATGTTTGAGGTGTGGTTTATCTCTTAGGTTCTTGCTGCCTTCTGAGAAAGAAAGATGCTCCAAAGGAGACTGAGGTCAGCATAGGTTCAATGGGATAAGCATTATTTAGAGAGATTTTGATGGGTGTAGTCTTTCTTTTGTTTAAAGACTAATTGCAGCTTTTTGTTGGACTCCATGATCTTGGTCTCTGAAGGATTTTTACTTGGTTGCCAGTTCCACCTAAGGATTCTTTTCCACTGAGCGGATCTCTTAGCCAATCAGAGAGCCATTTTTTATCCACCGAGGCTGGGTGCCACTGTTGCACAGGTGTGTCCATCCTATACTGGGAGCTATAAACCAGAGCCAAATGTTTCAGGGGTAGGCTTCATTCCACCCTGTTCAGGGCCCTTCTAATCAGACAATCCCTGCATATACCTGTAGAGTGTTGTATCATGTAATCTGCTGTCCATGAAAAAATTTTCTGTGGAAAAAAATCCATTTTGAACATAGTAATGTATATATCTCCCCCACCCTTCCATTCCCCTTCCCTGAAAAACTTCCACTCCTATTATCTGACTTTTGAGGTGCCTGTCAGGTGCAACTCAAGGTGTTCCAGGTTAGGAACCACAGATGAGGGAGAACATGGGGTGTTGGTCTTTCTGTGCTTCTGTGGGATTGCTTAGTATTATCTGTTCCACCTCCATCCATTTTCCTACAGATTGCACTGCATCATGTTTCCTTACTGCTGAGTAGAATTCCATTGTGTATATGGACACATCTTCATTATCCAATCATCAGATGATGGGTGTCTGGGTACATTCCAGTTTTTAGCTGTTGTGAATTGAGCAGCTATAAACATGGGTGAGCAAGTAGCTATTCAGTGAAGAGTGGAGCCTTTAGGGTAGATGCCCAATAGAGGAATAGCCAGGTCAGTTGTCAGTCTATTTTTGTCTCTTTCAGGAGTTTCCATATTGATATTGATTTTCCATAGTGGTTGTACCACAACCTCACCAATGTTTATTGTCAGTTGAATTCTTTATTTCTTTTTGTTTGTTTGTTTTGTTTTTTTTGATTTTTGTTTTTCGAGGTAGGGTTTCACTCTGGCTCAGGCTGACCTAGAATTCACTATATAATCTCAGGGTGGCCTCAAACTCACAATGATCCTCTTACCTCTGTCTCCCCAGTGCTGGGCTTAAAGGTGTGCACCACCATGCCTGGCTGTCAGTTCATTTTTTAGTGATTGTCATTTTGACTGGGATAAGGTAGAATCTTATAGTTTTAATTTGCATTTTCCTGATGGTTAAAAATGTTGAACATTTTCTTAGGTGAGTATTAGCCATTTCTATTTCTTCCACTGAAAATTCCCTATTCAGTTCTCTACCCACTTTTTAAATGAATTTTTTGATTTTTTAAAATTGTTTAGTGTTTTTAGTTCTTTATGGATTTTAGATATTAAGCCTGTGTCAGTGGTATAGCTGGTGAAGATTTTCCCATTCTTTGGTAATCTTTTGACTCTGTTTATGATATGTTTGTCTGTAGAAAAGCTTTTAAACTTCATGAGATTTTACTGGTTGAGTGATTGTTTAATTGTCTGGGCTACTAGGGTGTTATTCAGGAAGTCTTTCCCACTCCTATATAGTGGAGAGTTCCCCTATTTTTTCTTCCAGGCAATTAAGAGTTTCAGGTCTTTAATCCACTTGGAGTTTATTTTTGTGCATTGTGAGAGGAGTGGCTGTAGTTTCATTTTTCTACATGTGCTTATCCAATTTGACCAACACCATTTGTTGAAGATGCTGTCCTTTCTCCAGTGAACACTGTTAGCTCCTTTTTCAAAGATCAAGTAGCTATGGTAGCTTAAATTAAGTCCTGGGTCTTCAGTTCTGCTCCATTGGCCCATATGGCTGGTTTTATGCCAATACTATGCTGTTTTGCTACTATGACTTTGTAGTATAGCTTTAGTTCAGGTATGGTGATAACCTCCAGAGATGTTTGTTTTATTGAGGATATTTTTTTCAATATCCAAGACCGTCGGCCATTCCCTATAAATTTTGAGGTAATTTTTTCTATATCTGTGAAGAATGATAGCATCCCCCTAATACCAAAACCAGACAGGTGCATCAGGAAAAGAAACCTGTAGACCTCTATCCCTGATGAACTTGGATGCAAAGATCCTGAACAAAATCCCCGCAAACAGAATTTAACAACACAGCAAAAGCATTATCCACCTTGATCAACCCGGCTTCATCCCAGGGAGGCGGGGATGATTCAACACATGGAAATCGATTAACATAATATACCACATAAATAAGCTTAAACATAAAAACCACATGATCATTTCAATAGATGCAGAGAATGCCTTTGACAAAATACAACACCACTTCATGATCAAAACACTGGAGAGACTAGTCATAGAAGGTTTATATCTCAACATAATAGAGGCTATATACAAAGCACCTAAAGCCCAAATCCTTCTTGAGGAAAGGAGTTCCCACTACAGTAGGGGAACAAGGCAGGCGTGCCCACTTTCACCACTGCTCTTCAACATAGTACTGGAAATCCTAGCCCAAGTAGTAAGGAAGGAGAAAGATAGAAACGGCATACAAACTAGTCCTCTTTGCAGATGATATGTTCCTATACATAAGTGACCCAAAAGACTCCACCATAAACCTTGTAAAGGTGATAAATTCCTTCAGCAAAGTGGCAGGATGCAAAATCAACACACATCAGTCGCCTTTCTACATACAAAAGAAAATATACGGAGACAGAAATCAACAAGGCTGTCCTGTCTTTAATAGCCACACACAAAAAAATTAAATACCTTGGAATAACACTAACCAAGGATGTGAAAGACCTATATACTGAAACATAAAAGCATTCAAGAAACAAATTGAGGAGGACCTGATAAGATGGAAAGACCTTCCATGTTGCTCAATAGGTAGAATTAATATTGTGAAAATGGCAATTCTACCAAAAGCAATATACAGATTCAATGCAGTACCAATAAAAAAAATTTTTATTACCAGTGACCTAAACATTTCTCCACTCATCGTCTATGTAGCTCTTTTTCATCATTATCTTAGAGATTACTATTTTATGGGGGAAGAAAATGAAAGGTGCATATGTTATTTAATTTCCAGATCACATTAAGATCTAGTACTATATGACAAAGAAGTATACTCTCTTATTTCTAGTATTAAGTCTTTTATGCATCACAAATTAAACAAGCCAGCTAAGTTTAGGTCTGGAGAGGAAAATGGATGAAGAAACAATTTTTATACTAATAACAGCACATTCCTAGGCAATTAACTTGTCTCACAAGAGTAATTGATAACTACTAATAATTATTTATTACTTACTTTGTGCTAATTATTTAGTAAGTCTTCTTTGTGCATCTCTGTCATCTTCCTCAAAGCTCAGGGACAGGACTTTATCCTAATGCTCAGCTACTTTAAAGTAGATGCTCAGCAGGGCTTTTTTTTTTTTTTTAAGGCAGGGTCTTACTTGTCCAGGATGACCTGGACCTCATTCTGTATTCAAGGCTGGCCTTGCACTCTTCTCTTCTCACAGCTCCCCAGTGCTGGGATAAAGTGTCATACACATCAGGCACAGCAAATGTTTTTGAATGAAAAAAAAAAAATCCTGAAAATGGAATAACAATATTATGAACATCTTATCTTTTTGTTTATAAATTTTATTATTTTTTCTGTTAGTGTTTATTTTGCTAAGTATAGAAAAACCTAAAGAATATAATCAAAATTGCAGAGCTTGAAAGTGAACATTTGCAAAATTTAATGAGACAGATTGAATTCTTTATTTTATTTTAATTTTTTTTTTTCTACTAGGGTTGGGTCTCATTCCAGCCCAGGCAGACTTGGAACTAACTCTGTAGTCCCAGACTGGCCTCAAACTCACAGTGATCTTCCTACCCTTGCAGGCTTCCCAATTTCTGGGATTAAAGATATACACCACCACACCCTACTTTAATTGCCTTTTTAAGTGGTTATAATTATCTTCTAGTACCTTCCTTCTCCCCTTCCCTCCCCCCACCCAAGTGGGGTCTTACTCTAGCTCAGGCTGACCTGGAATTCACTATGTAATCTCAGGCTGGCCTCAAACTCTTGGTAATCCTCCTACCTATGCCTCCCAAGTGCTGGGATTAAAGGCGTGTACCACCACGCCCGGCCTCTTTTTCCCCTTCCAAATCTACCCTCAAATGAATCCCTTCTTCTTTCCAAATAATCTCTCTTCTATATTGATGCCACCATTTTTTTCCCTTCTATTATGCAGGTCTTTTGGTTCTTGCAAGTCTGTGGGCTCTTCTCTGAGATGGTCTCAGACCCAATAAGCAGCATAGCTCTTTCTAGCATCATGACAGCTATTCAACCGGAACGAGGCTTCCAGCTAAGCTCCTGCCTGATTTCTCAGTATCTTGTAGCCCAACCTCTTTCTGTTTGTTTTTATTTTCTTATTTGTTTATTTTTTCATCCCCCTCCTTTCCCCTCAAGGGCCAGGGCCAATTTCCATACTCCTTGGTGGAAGTGCCCAGTGGCTCTGGGCAGCTGTGTGGGGCCAGAAAGTGGGGCATATGTCACATAGCCCAGGGGAGAAGGCTGTGGTGTCTCCCCAAGAAGGCCTGTGGGCAGGGTCTTAGGCCAGGCAAGACTGCCTCCTCCCTCTCAGACCTGGCTCTCTTGGTCTGTCGCTGGGGCACAGCCAGTGGGGCCAGGTTGCTTGCCAGTGCCTTGGAGACCAGTTCCAGCTCCTCTCTGTTACTCTGTTTTTATTTTTTAAGATAGGGTGTCTAGTCTATGCTGGCCCTGAAGTCACTATGTATCTGTGGATGACTTTGAACCTCTAATCCTCTACTTAAACCTCTTTAATGCTGGAATTATTGGCATGTGCTACCACATCTGATTTTATATGATTCTGGTGATCAAACTCAGGATTTTCATGCTAGGCAAGCAATTTACTAACTGAGCTATATCCCTAGTCCCTGAATTGCCTTATTTTATTATCATCAAGTTTCTCTGCATTTGATGCATCTTATTTATTATGTCAAATTTGGGATGCAATTGTAACCTTGACCTCAGATTTTCATTATTTTAAAGTATTTTAAAAAAGAATCTGGTCAGGATGCACCAAGTGGCACATGAGTTTGGAGTTAATTTGCAATGGCAGGAGGCACCGGCTTGCCTATACTCTTCCCTCTTTCTCTCTCTCTGCCTTTCTCTCTGTATCTCAAAAAAAAATTATTTTTAAAGAATCTGATCAGGTAGGTTTATAACAGAGCAACCACATTGTGATTGCCTGTCTGCTTCCTGTTTATTTTCTTCCTTGGCTCCTTTCTCTTTAATCTCTCTACTTATTTAATTTGGTTTTCTCTATTTATTTGTAAGGATAGAGAAAAGAGAGAATTGGGCATACTGGTACCTCCTGCTGCTGCAAACAAACTCCAGATGCATGTGCCACTCTGTGCATCTGGCTTTATGTGGGTACTGGGAACTAAACCTGGCTCCTTAGACTTTGCAAGCAAGTACCTCAACTGCTGAGCCATCTCTCCAGCCCGATTTTTGTTTTTTTGCACTCTAGCCCAGGATGACATGGAATTCACTATGTAGTCTCCAGCTGGCCTCAAACTCACAATGATCCTCCTACCTCTGCCTCTCAAGTGCTGGAATTAAAGGTGTGTGCCACCACACTAGGCCAATCTCTGTCTTTTTTAAAAAAATTTGTTAACAACTTCCATGATTATAAAAAATACCCCATGGTGATACCCTCCCTCCCCCCACTTACCCCTTTGAAACTCCATTCTCCACCATACCCCCTCCCCATCTCAATCAGTCTCTCTTTTACTTTTGCTGTCATGATCTTTTCCTCCTATTATGATGGTCTTATGCAGGTAGTGTCAGGCACTGTGAGGTCATGGTTATCCAGGCCATTTTGTGTCTGGAGGGAGCACGTTGTGTGGAGTCCTCCTGTTCCTTTGGCTCTTACATTCTTTCCGATCTGTCTTTAGACACAAGACTGTCACTTCAGTGTGGCATTGTTCATTCAGTGATTATGACTGATGGAGTATAAGTGCCCTTTCATTTGTTTCTTTCTTTGTCACTGATAAAAGGATATGGGAAAGGAATTCTGTTGGTTTCCTGTCATACCCAAGAAAGCATACCTTTTTACGAGCCAGCAGTTAAATGCAGTAAAAGACTTGGAAACATTAAGAAATTGAAGGGAAAAGGATTGCTGAGGAAATGAAAGAAGAGTAAGTAAGCAAGGAAACAAAATATATGTTGTTAGGTAGTAGCTATTTTCTGACATTATAAGCATGTTTCATCTTTTCTCTCTCTCTCTCTCTCTCTCTCTCTCTCTCTCTCTCTCTCTCTCTCTCTTTTATTTATTTATTTAATTTTGAGGAACTGTCTCGCTCTAACCAAATTCACTATGTAGTCCCAGGCTTCCTTGAACTCACAGTGATTCCTACCCCTGCCTCTTGAGTGCTGGATTAAAGTTATGTGTCATGACCCTGGCATTTTTCAACTTTTTTATAGATACTGTCCATGAATATATACAATATAACATGATCACACTCCGCTTCAACTACATTCTCTTTACCTCTTTCAAATCATCCCTCCACTGAATCCCTTCTTTCCAGCTAGTCTCTCTTCTATTTTGATGTTCTCAATTTCCCCTTTTATGCTGGTCTTGTGTAGATAGCATCAGCTACTGTGAGGTCTTGAATATCAAGGCCACTGTGTGTCTAGAAGACTGTATTGTAAGCACTCCTCCCCCTCCTTTGGTTCTTGAATTCTTTTCACTGCCTTTTCTGCCAGGGTTCCTAATCCTTGGCAGGTGTGGTAGAGTTGTCTCATTTAGTGATGTCACTGCTCACCACTGTGGTGACTTTTCAGTCACCTCAGTAATCGTTGTTATCTTAAAAGAGAAGCTTCTCTAACTGAAAATGAGCGTCTCATTAATACATGGGCACAATAATGGGCATATTTAGAGGAGAGTTTGATGGGATAATAGATTCCTTTTTCCAGACAGACAACAGTAGTAGTTTCTCCTCTAGGGCTTATGACCCCTAGGCTTTGCATTAGGTTTTCAGTATCAAGATTTTTTTTTTTCCTATTTCAGTGAACTATAAAGGGGTTACATTAAATCTATAGATTGCTTTTGGTAAGGTAAACATTTTCCCAATGTTGATTCTTCCAATCTATGAATATGAGATATCTTTCTATTTCCTGCTATCTTCTGCAGTTTCTCTCTTGAGTGTTTTAAAGTTTTATGTAGAGAGAGTTTTGTGTAGTGAAGACTTCCATTGTTAGATTTATTCCAAGGTACATTATTTTATATTGTGAAGGCAATTGTAAATAGGTATGTTTCTCTGATTTTATCCTTAGCAAGTTTGTTTGTGGTACTTAGGAAGGTTACTGATTTCTGTGTGTTGATTTTGAATGCTGCTACTTTGCTGAAAGAATTTATCAGCTCTACCATTTTCCTGGTCAAATCTTTAGGGTCCCTTATACACAGAATTATATCATCTGCAAATAATGATAATTTTGCCTTTCTTTTCAGTTTCTATCCCTCGTATTTGTGCCTCTTTTTTTTTTTACTGCATTAGCTAAGACTTCTAATACTATGTTACATAAAAGTGTGGCAAGTGGACACCCCATCTTATTACTGATTTTAATGGAAATGCTTTGAGTTTTTCCTTGTTTAGTATTATGTTGGCTGTAGGTTTATCATAAATAGTCTTTATTATGTTGGGATATGTTCCTTCTATTCCAAGTTTCTTTAGGACTTTAATCATGAAGGAAGGTTGGATTTTGTCAAGTGCTTTTTCAAAACCTGTTGAGATAATCATGTAATTTGTATCCTTCAGTTCATTTATATTGTGTATTATATTTATTGATTTGTGTATCTTGAAATATACCTGCATCTCTAGAATAAATCCCACTTGATCAGGGTAAATGATCTTTTTGATGTGTTCCGTAAACTGTTTGCTGGCATTTTGTTAACAGTTTCTTCATCTATGTTCAGGTGAGAGATTGGTCTGTAATTTTCTTTTTTTTATTCTTTCTTTTTTTTCTTTTTTTTTTTTTTGGTTTTTCGAGGTAGGGTCTCATTCTAGCCCAGGCTGACCTGGAATTCATTATGGAGTCTCAGGGTGGCCTTGAACTCACAGTGTTCCTCCTACCTCTGCCTCCCAAGTGCTGGGATTAAATGCGTGCGCCACCACGCCCGGCTCTTTTTTTAATTCTTTTTCTGGTTTTGGTATTATGGTAATGCTGGCTTTGTAAAAGGAGTGTGGTAGTATTCCATTTTTTTTTTATGGAAAAGTTTTAGAAGCATTGGTGTTTTTTTGATGGTCTGAATTCATCAGTGAATCCAACTAAGCCTGGACTTGCCTTAGTTGGGAGAATTTTTTATAACTACTTTGATATTGTTACTTGTTATAGGTCTATCTAAATGGTTTATCTCATCATGTTTTAATTTAGGTAGGTCATATGTTTCAGTTACCTTCACATGACTGAAAAGTGTTTATTTCGGGCTTATAGAATCCAAGGGAAGCTCCATCAGGGACAGAAGAACCTGATCACTCCATTATGCATCAACATAGCAGAGAGAGAGAAAAAAACAAACAGCAGCAAGCACCAACCGCCACAGCTAGAGGTCAGACAGTCTCTTAACATACCTTAGGACTAGACTCAAAGATCTGCTTCCAGACAGCTGGAGACTCAGGATGCAAGCTCAGTGTTCACCAAAAATGCCTGAGTCTATCAGGCCATACATTCAAATCACCACATTCCTCCCCTGGTCACCACAGAATCATGACCATTTCACAATACAAATTGTATTCACACCAACTGCAACACTGTTCAAAAGTCCCAAGTTTCGTCTGAGATTTAAGACCATCTCTTAACTGTGAGTCTTGTAAAATCCAAACATTAGTTCTATATTTCTAACACATAATGGCACAGAGTAAATATTTCCATTTCAAAAAGGCATAACAAGGAGAGACTAGACCGATGCCAAATCAGTAACCAGTAGGCAAACATCCAGCATCTCCAGTTCAAGTCTGACAGCCACAACCAGTGACAAGTCTCGGGATTCCTACTCCACCTCTTCTGCTGGGAGCCACTCCACAATCCTGCTATATCCTAAACATCTTCAGGTCCACTCTGCAAACCACGGGCTATTTTCACAACATCATACAATGGCCTATTTGGCCTCCAGTACAAGGATTTATCTCTGATTCCCATGGTCTCATTAGTGACTGGGACAAATTCATCATATAGTGACCTTACGTGGCCTCTATACAAGGACTTATCCCTGCTCAAATTGTGTGCAGTTCATGTCCCATACCTCCTTGCATTTTTCATGCTTTCAGAAACTGCACCAAGTGTGCAGCATAGCCAGATTTGTAAATCCAAGGGGGCTAAACATTGAACTTCAAACACAGGTTACTCTACCTATTTGGGGTAGTATCACACTCTAGCCTAGGCTGACTTAGCAATCACTTGAGGCTGGCCTCAAGCAGCAATCCTTTTACCTCTGCCTCCCAAGTTCTGGGACTGAAGGTATGTACACCATGCCCATCCGCTGTATTTTTTTTTTTTCTGTGATGAGCCAAGTATCCATACATTTCTTATATCTCTCTGTTCAAGTTGCAAATTCAACCGTCATTAAAAAAAAAAAAAGCTTGAGTCTATGGTGCCATACATTCAAACCATCAGAATCATATATATCTAGAAATTCATCCATTTTCTATTTCCAAATTTAGTGGAGTAAATGTTTCTAAAGTATGTCCTTATGATTTTCTGAATTTCATTGGTATTGGTTGTAATGGTGACCTTTTTCTTTCTTTCTTTTCTTTTTTATTAAGGATATTCTTTGTATGGACACATCATGTGTTGGTGCCATCATTTCCCTCCTCCCTGCTCCTTAATCCACTGAGGGCATACTTGAGTGGGGTTGCTATTATTCCCCATGAGGTTGTGGTTTATGCATTGTGAGAACTGAAGTCACTCATTGGTGGGGAAGATGGGGAAATGCTTCTGGGTATGCCCTTCCAATGATGTGTGACTCTTACAATCTTCCCATCCCCTCTTCCACAAAATTTCCTGAGCCGTGGTGGATATGTTTTAAGACTGCTTCAGTGTTGAGCTCTCAGGAGTTGTTTTTTGTTTTAAGGTTTTATTTTTATTTATTAGAGAGAGAGAGAGAGGGAATAAATGGGGTCACCAGGGCCTCTAGCCACTGCAAATGAACTCCAGATGCATGTGCTACCATGTGCATCTGGCTTACATGGGACCTGGAGAATTGAACACAAATCCATTGGCTTTGCAGGCAAATGCCTTAACTGCTAAACCATCTCCCCAGCCCTCAGGAGTTTCTTGACTTCTGCTTTGGTTTGTGTTGAGTGTCCTCAGTATCTGTCTCCATCACCCTGGGGCAGGTTGTCAGGTTCCCATGGAGGCAACATTCTTGTTCATCTCACCAAGTTCTCTGTGATTTCACCTAGGCCTTGGCTGAAGTGCAAAGTGTTGTTTATCTCATCAGGTCTCTCTGCCTTCTGAAAAGGAAAAACAGATTCTCCCAACGGAGAATGAAGTCAGCATAGTTAATGGGATAAGCATTGTTAATTTAGAGAGGTTTTGATGAATTTAGCCCCTCTTTTGGCCAAAGAGTAGTGGAAGCTTGCCATTGGAGACCATAATCTTGGTTCCATGGGATTCTGACCTAGTTCCCACTTCAGCCGTGGGTTTCTTCCCACTGAGCAGATCTTAGCCAGTCAGAAAGCTATTGGTTACCCATCAAAGATGTGTGCTGCCATTGCACAGGTATATAAATCTGTCATGCTGTTTGCTTTTGAGTAGTTGTGACCCCTACTTGCTCACACGGTTGTTGGCCACTTTCCTCCAGTAGCTCTTATAGCACTTTCCAGCACTAAATGGGATAACCATCAGGGGATTGGCTGCCTTCCAGATGCAGGGTCACTTGGTGTTCTGTGTTGGCA
This sequence comes from Jaculus jaculus, assembly GCF_020740685.1. NCBI lineage: Eukaryota > Metazoa > Chordata > Mammalia > Rodentia > Dipodidae > Jaculus > Jaculus jaculus. Next base: position 37,331,705 of record NC_059119.1, on the reverse strand, counting down.
ACATGTGGTTTCTTCAACAATAGGGTCTTACCTTTTGCTTCGGGTGGGTAATCAAGTGTCTTGACAGAAGCCTGTCTTGTTTTGGAGACCTTGTAGCTCTCTGATATCAATATGGGTAGCAGCCGATTTCTGGTATTGGGGGTTACAGGCCAGAGCCAAATATTTTAAGGTTAGGTTTCATCCCATCCTCTCCAGGGCCCTTATCAGATGCTTTCCCCCCATACTCCTATTGCAGTGATTTTGGTATAGAGGTAATGTGGGTTTTATTTGTATACAAACAGTACCTTCACTTGCCATTTACAAGTTTAGTTCTTAAAATTTTTTACGCTAAAAATAAAAAGGAACAAAGATTTCTCTGCTACCTTATTGCTAGTCTAAGAATAGCTTATCATTGGATGGAGCCATTCATTTTATTTCAGTTTTGGAAGCTATGTCAAAGATAAGAGCAACATTTATTAAGAGTCCTCAAGTGATTAGTAGCACATAAAGCACTCTTTTTTTTAAGCTTTCTTTTTTTAATTTTTATTTATTTATTTATTTATTTGAGAGCGACAGACACAGAGAGAAAGACAGATAGAGGGAGAGAGAGAATGGGCACGCCAGGGCTTCCAGCCTCTGCAAACGAAATCCAGATGCGTGCGCCCCCTTGTGCATCTGGCTAACGTGGGACCTGGGGAACCGAGCCTCGAACCGGGGTCCTTAGGCTTCACAGGCAAGCGCTTAACCGCTAAGCCATCTCTCCAGCCCACATAAAGCACTCTTTAGAGATGTGACTTTGTCTCTTTTTTTGTTGTTGTTTATTTTTTATTTATTTGAGAGCACAAGACAGACAGAAAGAAGGAGAGAGAGAGAATGAGAACGGGCACGTCAGAGCCTCCAGCCACTGCAAACGAACTCCAGACACATGTGCCACCTTGTACCTATGGCTAACGTGGCTCCTGGGGAGTTGAACCTCGAACCGGGATCCTTACGCTTCATAGGCAAGCGCTTAACTGCTAAGCCATCTCTCCAGCTCGTGACTTTGTCTCTTTAGCTCACATTCATTTCTCCAGTCTTTGGATTTTACCTTCTGTTTTCCTAAAATAAAAGAAAATGTATTTGTTTCTGTTACAGGAGGCAATGAGCTTTCTACCATCCAAACTGGCATCCATATTTAGAGTATTTTGCAGATCAGAGTTCTTTTATGGTGGGTGATAGCAGATAGACACTTTGTACTGGTAGTCTTGATGGAATGGAACAGTCCCTTTGCTCTCTTTATCTTCTTTGTTGTTGTTGGGCGTGGTGGCTCACGCCTTTAATCCCAGCTCTTGGGAGGTAGAGGTAGGAGGATCACCTTGAATTCAAGGCTACCCTGAAACTATATAGTGAATTCCAGCTCAGCCTGGACTAGAGTGACCCTACCTTAAAAGAGAGAGAGAGAGAGAGAGAAGAGAGAGAGAGAAGAGAGAGAGAGAGAGATTAAAGATTAACACAGAGCAGTAACTACAAGCCTGAGGGGATGGTTACAGTAGAGACATCTGATGTTAGTCTTGCCCAGAGGTCAAGGTGGCCTGGCACTCCACAGGAGCTTCCTCTGGTGTTTGGTGTAGTCTTGCCCTTATCTGGAGCTCACTCTGCCCATTCTGCTTTTGTAAATTGTGTTTGCTTGCTCTTGCAAAAGATAATTGGGAGGGGGATGACTGAAGTGTGAAGGGTAGATCATTGTAAAGGAATGTGGATTTTGCCTTTACTCACTGTGAAAGTAGGATGTGGCTGCTCTCATCCTTGCTGCGAGGGGCAGTTGCCCGCTGGTTTTTAAAAAAACTAACCTTTTTAATTTTTATTCAGGTGGTCTTCTGTTCATTTCTGGTCTAGGGCTTGCTACAATTGAGCAAGGTTGAATTTAAAAGTAATGAAGTAATGTGTTTGGCAGAGGAAATCTCAAGACATAAAAACATTGAGACTGTGGCTTTTTTTTCTGCTCTGATTCATATCTACAATGAATGTAAGAGAAAAACACAGCAAACATATGAGAACTATGAAGTTTGACACACAAGTAAGTGTAAGCAAATTTCATGTCCCATGGCCAGGGATAGCAGCTTTGGCTGTAATTGTTAAAGAGGTTATCACCATTAAAGATAAGCCAAATGCTTTTCACTAGGACAATAGGCAATATGTCCAGAGGGCAAGATCTAACTAGTAAGATTGTGAATTAATTTGAAAGAAAAGGCCTAGAGGAAGAATACTAAAGGAGGTCTGTGCTTCTAAGGCCAGCAGACAGAGAAGGCTGTTACAACTGTAGTCGAAGGCCAGAGCTAATCCTGGTCTGGCAGCAGAACTTGGCAGCATCATCCACATGGTACTGATTTTGGCAGAATGAAAAATGCAAGATGTTGGAGCATTGCACCACAGTTCCAAAGAGCCACTGCAATGTGAGGCAGTGTTGGAATCCTTGTAAGTAGGCCCTATGAGTCCACTGTGTAAAGTTGTAAAGATGAACCGTAGTTGCAATGGAGAACCCAGGATTTTAGAGTTTCCAGAACTATGGGATGGTTGCTAAGAAAAGCTGTGAGTTGGGGCAGATCAAACTCAAGAGAGGGTACAGGCAGCCCAGATGGGGGTTGAAGGACTCAGGAACCAGTTGGACGCCATGACAGGCTTCAGAGTCCTCAGTAGGCCCAAGTTTCTCAGATGGACGCCATGACAGGCTTCACAGTCCTCAGTAGGCCCAAGTTTCTGTTTTGCGGCAAGATCTAAAGGTAGGCTTAACAGTTAAACTGATTATCCCATACATTCCTGAAGTCATGAGACATTCCCTGGTCATTAGATAAGCTCAAATCCCCTAGCTCCAGCCTGCCAACTTTGCCCGCCAAAATCCTAAGCCAACCAGAAGAGTACACTGTTTAAATCAACTAATCATGTACCCATTCCCTTCTTCTATGTTCAAATCCATGTACCTATCCCCTTTTTCTATGTTCAAATCCCTATAAAAACCCTACCCTCCCACTACTTGGGGCTCTTGTATGGATCCACTGCGTGGGTGAAGTCAAGAGACCAAGCTTAAGCCGAATTAAAGCTCCTTGCCCTTGCATACATGTTTGGTTCTCCTTGGTGGTCACTTGGGGTTCCGAGAACTGGGCATAATGGAGGTGTGGAACTACCCAAGCCTTTTGAAGCCCAGAGGATTTCATAAGGGCTCACAGGTGCTAGACATGGAGCTGTAGAATTTGATATCTATTCAGCTGGGTTCCAGTCTTGTTTTGGTTTAGTCTTTCCTTGCTATACCTCCATTTCTCTCTTTTGGAGTAGGAATGCTCATTCTATACCATTTATATTAGAAGTATGTAACTTGGGTTTTGATTTAAGAGGGCTCACAGCATTGAGTCTCAGATGAGACTTTAGACTCTTTTTTTTTAATTTTTATTAACATTTTCCATGATTATAAAATATATCCCATGGTAATTCCCTCCCTCCCCACCCCCACACTTTCCCATTTGAAATTCCATTCTCCATAATATTACCTCCCCATTACAATCATTGTAATTACATATATACAATATCAACCTATTAAGTATCCTCCTCCCTTCCTTTCTCCACCCTTTATGTCTCCTTTTCAACTTACTGGCCTCTGCTACTAAGTATTTTCATTCTCACACAGAAGCCCAGTCATCTGTAGCTAGGATCCACATATGAGAGAGAACATGTGGCGCTTGGCTTTCTGGGCCTGGGTTGCCTGACTTAGTATAATACTTTCCAAGTCCATCCATTTTTCTGCAAATTTCATAACTTCATTTTTCTTTACCACTGAGTAGAACTCCATTGTATAAATGTACCACATCTTCATTATCCACTCATCTGTTGAGGGACATCTAGGCTGGTTCCATTTCCCAGCTATTATAAATTGAGCAGCAATAAACATGGTTGAGCACGTACTTCTAAGGAAATGAGATGAGTCCTTTGGATATATGCCTAGGAGTGCTATAGCTGGGTCATATGGTAGATCAATCTTTAGCTGTTTTAGGAACCTCCACACTGTTTTCCACAATGGCTGGACCAGATTGCATTCTCACCAGCAGTGTAGAAGGGTTCCTTTTTTTCCACATCCCCGCCAACATGATCATTTGTTTTCATGATGGTGGCCAATCTGACAGGAGTGAGATGGAATCTCAATGTAGTTTTAATCTGCATTTCCCTGATGACTAGTGACGTAGAACATTTTTTTAGATGCTTATATGCCATTCGTATTTCTTCCTTTGAGAACTCTCTATTTAGCTCCATAGCCCATTTTTTGATTGGCTTGTTTGATTCCTTATTATTTAACTTTTTGAGTTCTTTGTATACCCTAGCTGTTAATCCTTTATCTATATAGCTGGCGAAGATTTTTTCCCACTTGCCTCTTTGCTTTTTTCACTGTGTCCTTTGCAGTGCAAAATCTTTGTAATTTCATGAGGTCCCAGTGATTAATCTGTGGTTTTATTGCCTGAGCAATTGGGGTTGTATTCAGAAAGTCTTTGCCAAGACCAATATGTTGAATGGTTTCCCCTACTTTTTCCTCTAGCAGTTTCAGAGTTTCCGGTCTGATGTTAAGGTCTTTAATCCATTTGGACTTAATTCTTAGACTCTTTTTTAAAATATTCCTTTTAAGCCAGGTGTCGTGGTGCACATCTTTAATCCCAGCACTCGGGAGGCAGACATAGGAGGATCTGGGTGAGTTCAAGGCCACCCTGAGACTACATAGTGAATTCCAGGTCAGCCTGGGCCAGAAAGAAACCCTACCCATAAAAACAAAAACAATAACAAAAGAAAACTTTTTATTTATTTGAGAGGGGTGTGTGTGTGTGTGTGTGTGTACATAGGTACACGTGCCCACACTTGCTGGGGCCTCCTACCACAGCAAACAAACTTTAGATGCATGTGCCACTTTGTGCATCTGGCTTTACATAGATACTGGGAAATAGAATGCAGGCTATCACACTTTGCAAGCAAGTGACTCAAACTTCTGAATCATCTCTCTATTAAGACACTTTAGACTTTAGAACAGTGTTGGAACTGTTTAAGACTGTGGGATAAGAGGTAGAAGATTATGGGTTAAAAATATTATATTTGAGAATCCAATTGACATGGAATAGATAGACTTGTGATGGTTAATCTCTGGTTGTCAACTTAACTGGATTTAGAATCATGATGGAAACAAATTTCTGGTCATGTCTGTAAAGAATCTTCTATATTAGACTAGTTGAGATGGAAAGAGCCACTCGACTTGCAGGTCACACCATACCATGTGCTGGACCCCTGCCATGCTGGATTTCCTTTTAAAAGTGTAAGCCAAAAATAAACCCCTTCCTTCCACGAGCTGTTTCTTTTGGGATATTTTGTCCCAACAATGAGGAAACAACTGATAAAGTGTATGTATTGTGTGTATGTGTGCATGTAGACATCAGGTTGTAATGGGGTACATATGTAATAGGGTACTCAGGGTCCAGAAAAATCCTTGAAGCCCAAGCCCTAGGTTTGTTTCTAATTTTAATCAAAGAACTAAATAAAAAGACTGAGAAGGATAATTATTAAATTATTATATTTATTTAGGGAAGTACAGAGCCAAGGAAAGACACCCACATGGCTAGAGAGCCCATGTGGGGGGTCTGGGAAAACCATGGGCAAAAGAGAGAGCAAAGAAAGTTCAAAGAGCTCCTGCTATGTGGGGAGCTGGAGCCCATGTGGAGAGTAAGGGCTAGGACTAGGGGTCCCTCCTTTCCCCTCAGCCTGGCTGGGCCTGGAGGGAAAACTTGCCCACAGCTGAAAGTTCCCAAGAGGTCCGAGAGCCTGCCCTCCCCTTGCAAAGGTATTTATAACAGAGGTGGGCTGTCTTCCGGCTCAGATGAACCAGAGGGACAGGTGATAGGTTAGGGCTAAGGGATGTCAGGAAGAAGCCAGCCTTGATACCAAGTTCTGGGGTCTGAACTTGACCAACCATAATGTTTAAATCTTATGAAAGACCTTCCTCCCAAGAAGGGTCCTGGTTGTTTTTGGAAAAACAGGTCTAGGAAACTAGGCAAGAGATAAGAAATCAGATCATCTTTGATTTCTAGCAAGTGCCCACTTTCCTGTTTTTTTACTTTCAGGGGTCCAGTCACCCTAACAGTACTCCCTCTCAGTGTGCCATGGTCTAGAGATCTGCTCCATTATTTCCTTGGTCCAAAGCTTCTCACTGGAACTGGAGCTGTTTGACCAATAAGTCCTAGTGATTCTCCTCTTTCCTCCCTCAGTACTGCATGGCAGATGTGCCTGCCCATCTTGGCTTTTAGTGGGTGCTAGGGTTGAATTTAGGTCCTCATATTTACACAGCAAGCATTCTATCCTGCTGAGACGTCTCTCTGTCAACCCCTGTCATCTTGTGAGAGCTAATAATCCAATAGAACTTGCTTCTTCCATGTTCCTGTCACTTTTTCAACCCACTTTCTTTTTCTTCAGTCTTTGGGCTGAATCTCATCAGTAAATGTATAAACATAAATTCATTTACAGCATCAAACTATTTGTACATCATCTATACTTCCAGTACATACTTTGAATAGAGTGGTAATAATATAATATTCTTTGTCATCATAAAAAATCTTTCATGAGCCAGACATGGTGGCACATGGCTGGTCCTTGAGAGGCTTATTAGGTATGTCCGCATCTCAGGTAGATTCAAGTTAGGAGCCACAGATGTGTGAGACCATGTGACGATTGTCTTTCTGTGATTGATGCATTCGCTGAGAATGATCTGTTCCAAGTTCGACCATTTTTCTTCAAATTTCATTGTGTGACTTTTCCTTACTGCTGTGTAGAATTCCATTGTGTAGATATACTGCATCTTGGCTATCCATTCGTCTAATGACGAACATTTGGGTTGATGTCAGCTCTTAGCTATTATGAATTGAGCAGGTAAACAGGGTTGAGCAAATGTCTCTGAACTGGCGTTTGGAGCTTTGGGGGTAAATGCCCAGTAAGGGAATAACTGGGTCTGTTGGTAACTCTACAGTCAACCTTTTTAGGAGTCTCCATGTTGCTTTCCATAGTGGTTGTACCATTTTACATTCCCACCAACAGTGAATGAGGGTTCCTATTTCTCCACATCCTCACCAACATTTGTTTTCATGTGATTTTTTTAATGTTTGCTATCCTTACTGGGGTAAGGTGGAATCTCATAGTTGTTTTAATTTGCATTTCCCTGATGATTACGGATGATGAACATTTTCTTTTTTTTTTTTGTTCATTTTTATTTATTTATTTGAGAGTGACAGACAGAGAGAGAAAGAGGGAGAGAGAGAGAGAGAATGGGCACACTAGGGCCTCCAGCCACTGCAACCAAACTCCAGATGTGTTCGCCCCCTTGTGCATCTGGCTAACGTGGGTCCTGGGGAGTCGAGCCTCGAACGAGGGTCCTTAGGCTTCACAGGCAAGCGCTTAACCACTAAGCCGTCTCTCCAGCCTAATGATGAACATTTTCTTAAGTGTGTGTTTGCCATTTGTATTTCTTCCTCTTAGAACTCCCTGTACAGTTTTCTGACCCATTTTGTGAGTGGGTTGTTTGACTTTTTATTGTTTAAGTTTTTGATTTCTTTGTAGATTCTAGAAATTAGGCCTCTGTCAACTGTATAGCTGGAAAAAATTTTCTCTCATTCTGTGGGTAATCTCTTGGCTTTGCTTATTTTATGTTGGTCTGAGAAGAAACTTTTCAGCTTCATGAAATCCTGATGGTTGAGTGTTTAAGTTCCTGAGCTACTGAGGTTTTGTTCAGGAAGTCTTTTTCCACTCCTGTATCATGAAAATTTCCTTCTATTTCTTCTTCCAGTAGTAATAGAGTTTCCAGTCTTATATTGAGGTATTTTATCCATTTGGACTTGAGTTTTGTGCATGGTGAGATATGTGGATCGAGTTTCATTGTCCTGCGTATGGTTACCCAGTTTGTTCAGCACCATTTGTTGAAGATGCTGTTTTTTGTTTGTTTTTTTTTCCCAGCCCACATTGGTAGAGACTTTGTCAAATATCAAGTAGCTGTAGTTACTTGACCCAAAGTCCAGGTCATTGATTCTGTTTCATTGGTCTATAATCCTGTACCATGCTATACTATGTTGTTTTTATTACTATGGCTTTGTAATACAGCTTTAGATCAGGTATGGTGATGCCTCTAGAGGTATTTCTTTTGCTAAAGATATGTTTGGATATCTGAGGCCTTCTACCATTCCATATGAATTTGTAGATCATTTTTCTTATATTTGGAAGAAAAATGTTGGGATTTTTATTGTTATTGCATGAAATCTATACATTGCCTTTGGTAAGATTGCCATTTTCACAATGTAAATTCTGCCTATCCAAGAGCATGGGAGTTCTTTCTGTTTTCTCAAGTCCTTCTCAATTTATTTCTCGAGTGTTCGAATGTTTTCATTGTATAGGTCATTCACATCCTTGGTCTATGTTATTCCAAGGTATTTTATGTTTTTATTTTGTTGCAATTGAAAATGGGACAATATTGCTTATTTCTTTCTCTGTATCTTTTTTTTGCATATAGAAAGGCTACTGACTTTTGTGCATTGATTTTGTATCCTGCTACTTTGCTGAAGGAGCTAATCACCTTTAAGAGTTTTGAGATGGATATTCTCAGGTATCTTATATACAGAATCATGTCATCTGCAAATAGGGCTTCTATTTCCAATTCTTCCTTTCCAATTTGTATCCCTTTTATGTCTTTCTTCTGTCTTACTGCTTGAGCTGGGACTTCCAGTACTATGTCGAAGAGCAGTGGTGAGAGTGGGCACCCTGTCCTCTTCCTGATCTCTATGGGAACTCCTCCAGTCTCTCCCCATCAAGTACTTTTTGGGCTTTAGGTGCTTTACACATAGCCTTTATTATTTTGAGACATAAACCATCCATGCCTATTATCTCCAACGTTTTAATCATGAAGTGATGTTATGTTTTGTCAAAGGCCTTTCCTGCATCTATTGAAGTGATCATGTGGTTTTTGTGTCTAAGCTTATTTATGTAGTGTATTACATTGACAGGTTTCCGTATGTTGCACCCACCCTGTATTCCTGGAGTAAAGCCTGTCTGCTCAAGGTGGATAATGCTTTTGATGTGTCGAGTTCAGTTTGCAAGGATTTTGTTCAGGATCTTTGCGTCTAAGTTCATCAGGGAAATAGTCCTTTTCTTGTGGCATCTCTGCCTGGATTTAGTATTAGGGTGAACTTCATAGAAGGAATTGGGGAGCTTTCCCTGTTCTCTGGTCATGTGGCACAGTTTGAGAAAAATTGGTTTCACCTCTTCCATGAAGGTTTGATAGAATTAAGCTGAGAAGCCATCTGGTCCTGGACTCTTCTTTTGGGGGAGGCTTTTTTTTTTTTTCTTTCATTTTTTATTTATTTATTTGAGAGCGACAGACATAGAGAGAAAGACACATAGAGGGAAAGAGAGAGAATGGGCGCGCCAGGGCTTCCAGTCACTGCAAACGAACTCCAGACGCGTGCGCCCCCTTGTGCATCTGGCTAACGTGGGACCTGGGGAACTGAGCCTCGAACCGGGGTCCTTAGGCTTCACAGGCAAGCGCTTAACCGCTAAGCCATCTCTCCAGCCCTGGGGGAGGCTTTTTATTACCTTTTCAATCTCGATAGCTATGATAGGTTTATTTAGGAGATTAATCTGCTCTGAGTTTAGCTTTGGTAGGTGGTATGTGTCCAGGAATTCATCCATTTCTTCCAGATTAGCTAGTTTTGTGGAGTATAGGTTTTTGAAATAAGTCCTGATGATTCTCTCAATTTTACTTATGTCTATTTTGGTCACTCTTTGTCCATTTCTAACTTTGTTAAATTTTTTTTTTCCTATTTATTTTTCGAGACTGGGCCTCACTCTAGCCCGGGTTACCTGGAATTCACTCTGTATTCTCAGGGTGGCTTTGAACTCACGGTGATCCTCCTACCTCTGCCTTTTGAGTGCTGGGATTAAAGGCGTGTGCCACCATGCCAGGCTTCTAATTTTGTTAATTTGAAGCATCTCTTTTTTTCACTTGATCAAATTGGCCTGGGATTTATCAATCTTGTTTACTTTTTCAATTAACCACCTTTTTTGTTTCATCAATTTTCTTAATTGTTTTCTTAGTTTCCAGTTCATTAATTTCTTCTCCAATCTTAATTATTTCTTAAAAAATCTTTTAAATTCATTATAGAAGCAAATTAATTCACTTTAAAAATAAAAACTGCAAAAAAAACATAGTAAAAAGCTGGGTGGGGTGGCGCACACCTTTAATCCCCGTACTCTGGAGGCAAAGGTAGGAGGATCGCCATGAGTTGGAGGCCACCCTGAGACTACACAGTGAACTCCAGGTCAGCATGGGCTAAAGTGAGACTCTACCTCGAAACAAAACAAAACATGGTAAGAAAGAAAATTGCATGGAGCACAATGTTGAACCTCTTTATTTGACTTTATTATTGCCTTGCCACCCAGTTACTGTCAGAGGAAGCCAGTTTATATTTATTCTTTCAGAAACTTGATATGTATCTATACATATAAGTAAAAGAGTCTCAAAATTTTTCATTAAATTGTCACCTAGAATTATTAAATTTCTGAATATAAATATTTTGTGTCTTCCCTTTTAATGACTAATAGAAATATATAATAATGGCATATAATTATACTAACTTAGTTAATAAACCAAGGTAACAATTTTGTTTTCTTAGAGAATGTTTCTCTATCCCAATCCAATCAAAACAGCACATTTGATTTTGTGATCTAAGCTTTGGAATATTATTGTTCCACTATTTTACTTTCATTTATCAACATCTTGATTTTTAAAAAATATTTATTTACGTGTGTGTGGGGGGGGGGGGTTGGTATGCACCAGGCTTTCTTTTGTCAATGGAAAATAAATCTCAAACCCTTGAGCCACTTTTTATGTCTGGCGTATATGGATGGCTTAAGAATTGAACCTGTCGTGGCAGGCTTTGCAAGCAAGCACCTTTAACTGCTGAACCTGTTTCCCAGCCCCCTATTTCAGGTTTTTAAGACACAGTCTGTTTCTGTAGTCCAAGCTGTCCTGTGAGTCAGTATGCAGCCCTTCAGCTCATGATGGTGTGCCTCCCTCAGCCTTTCAAGTATTAGAAGAGCCACTATTCCTAATTCAATTTTCTATCATATTGCCTGTTCCCTTCTAATGATTTTGGTTTTATTCTTATATATTTCAGGTCTACGGATCAATGGAGAGCTAATCTCTGCCTACCCACAGGTAGTGGTAGTGAGAGTTCCAACCCCTTGGGTGCAAAGTGACAGTGATATTACTGTTTTACGCCACCTAGAGAAGATGGGATGCCGACTGATGAACCGACCTCAAGCCATCCTGAACTGTGTTAATAAATTCTGGACATTTCAAGAGTTAGCTGGCCATGGTGTTCCTCTGCCAGATACCTTTTCTTATGGTGAGATCATAAATAAAAATGTATAATAGTCAAAGCACTGGAAGGTTTGAGATCTGTATTAAAATAAGGCAGATTTTATTTATTTATTTATTTACTTATTTTTGTTTTACGTTGAAAATTCTTCTTATGGAAATGGCTTTTAAGCCAGGAGTGGTGGTGCATATCTGTAATTCTAGTACTTGGGACGTAGAGGCAGGAAGATCCAAGTTTCAGGCCAGTCTTAGCTACATAGCAAGATCTTGCTTTGTAGAAGCCAAAAGTAAATAAATAAATAAAAGTAAATAAAATGTTACCAGTTTTAACAAGCTGAGAAGATTTATGAGTCAGGTCTTGAGATTATGTCCATGATACAGGGTAAAATAAGGTTAGCAAACTTTTTCTATAAAGTCCATATTGAAAATGTTTAAGATTTTCACAGACCATTAAGTTCTTGTGGTAATCTTCAGAAGCACGGTTGTAGTTTGAAAGCTGTTAAATGCAGTGCTTAACCAAACGTGTGCATCTCTGTTCTGGAAAAACTATTGTAAACGTAGACAACAGGCCACATCTAGCCCATAGGCCTTACATCTGAGGTAAAATGCAACAGAATTTGGTAATTCTGTTTAATTTCCTACTGGCTTTATTACTATTTTCATAACTATACACAGTTTTTACTTTTTTAAGGGAATTGATAGAAGGTATGATTTAAAGTAGTGCTCCTTAGCCAGGCGTGGTGGTGCACGCCTTTAATCCCAGCACTTGGGAGGCGGAGGTAGTAGGATCTCTGTGAGTTTGGGGCCACCTTGAGAATACATAGTTAATTCCAGGTCAGCCTGGACCAGAGTGAGACCCTACTTCAAAATACAAAAACAAAGCCAGGCGTGGTGGCACACGCCTTTAATCCCAGCATTTGGGAGGCAGAGGTAGGAGGATTGCTGTGAGTTCGAGGCCACCCTGGGACTCCATAGTGAATTCCAAGTCCGCCTGGGCTAGAGTGAGACCCTACCTCGAAAAACCAAAAAAAAAAAAAAAAAAAAAAAACCACAACAACAACAAACAAAATTAAGTCATGAATGCTGAGACTACATTGTAGAAAAGAATCTCACCCGCCTTCAATCCCCGCCTTCAGGAGGCAGAGGTAGAAGGATCACTGTGAGTTCAAGGCCAATATGGGAGTACAACAAAGTGAGTTCCAGGTCAGCTGGGCTACAGTGATACCCTGTCTTGGGAGCTTGGGGGTGAATCTAACTTATAATGGAGGTGAGAAAAAAAATGACACATGTGCTTGGCAGTACAGAGAGAGGTATCACCAAAAAGTAGGTGGGGCGGGGGAATAACGTCAATCCTGGCCTAGTAGCATAGGCCATAATCTCAGTTACTAAGGAGGCTGAGGTAGAAGAACAAGTTCACAAGATTCGTAGTAAGTTCAGAACCACCCTGCGAAATGTAGTTGCAAAATAAAAAGTAAAATAGTCTCTCTGCTAATTACTACTCACTTTTAAAAAAATTTATTCTTATTAATTTATTTATTAGAGAGAAAGAGAGACAGTGAGGGCTCCTAGCCACTGCAAATGAACTCCAGCGCATGCACCACCATGTGCATCTGGCTTACATGGGACCTTGAGAATCAAACCTGGGTCGTTAGCTTCACAGGCTTGTGTCTTAATCGCTAAGCCATCCCTGCAGTCCACTATTCACTCTTTAAAACAGCTTATAATGCAAGAAAAACCTGTTTCATTCAGTTATGTTTTTGCTTTTGTTTGGGATCCAACATGAATAACATAGTGCCTAACATGAACAGGTCATTCACTAGATGGACAGGTGGATGAATGGATAATCTGTAAATCTAATGAGAACAAGAGGAAAAAAAATATTAGAGTAAACACATATTTGAGGGAGAACAGGGGCATATGAAAATACAATAATAATAATAATGCAGTAGAAGTAGTGTGGAGAGTGAGTCTGTTGACTTCCCAGTCAGCACAAAACATTGTGGGTTGAAGTCTGATTGTTAAATTTATGTTACCCCAGTTCTGGGAATGAGTATGTGAATGATTTTATTTAGAAACAAGGTCTATACAGATGTAGTTAACATGAGGTCATTGCTTGGTGTTTGTAAAAACAAGGAGACGGAAACATAAAACTCAGAGGGAGGATGGCCACATTATGGAGTAACTAGAATGTTTGGAGGGATGTGTCCACAAATGAGGCAGTATCAGAGTCTTCAATTGGAAGGATGCTCCCTGGAGTCCAGGGAGCTTGGCCATGCTGGCACCTTTCTTTCAGACTCGGGCCTCCAGACATATGAAAAAATGAATGTCATACTGTTTGAGTCATTTAGTTTATAGTAATTTGTTAAGGCAACCCTAGGAAATGAATATAAAAGATGGGATAGTTTCATCCTGACTCCTTACATTGTCTTTCTCTCTCAGGATGCTAGCTTTTGGCACCTGGGTTCTGTAAGGGCATCAAGCAGGTATGTGGAAAAGCCACACCCAGAGCCTGGATCCCTAGTCCCAGTGAGGTCTCGGGTACCCGATGAAATGACTGCTAGACACATGAATGAGGAAATCCTCAAATGACTTAACCACAACCACCAACATACCCCAGACAATGGAATGTAGAAAAGACTCATACTGCTCCCGTCGAGCAGTGAGTGAATAGATAAAATACTGTCAACGTGAATTTAACCACTGCTTCAGAGTAATCTGAAATACAGGAACATATAACCAGAATAATAAATATATGCCTTTGTCCACTCAGCTGGACTAAATATAGGATTTTGTATGCAAAACACTCACCTATGCCAACAAAGTATCAAGGCTGTATATAAAAACTCCACTGTGAGCCAGGCATGGTGGCACACACCTTTAATCCCAGCACTTGAGAAGCAGAGGAAGGAGGATCACAGTGAGTTCAAGGCCACCCCGAGACTACATAGTGAATTCCAGGTCAGCCTGAGCTAGAACAAGACCCTACCTCAAGCCCTCCCCCCCCACCGCAAAAAAAGAAAAAACCACCAACCAACATAAACAAACAAACAAAAAACCTCCACTCTGTAAGCATTTATGAAGAATCACCTTGGCTGGAATTATACTCCTGATTATCTGTTAATGAAAGACCAAAACTACACATTGAAGAAGATAGCCTCTTCAACCAAAAGTAGATGTTCACATGTAGAAGAGTGAAACTAGATCTCTATCTCTTAACCCTCACAAAAATCAACTCAAAAATGGGTCATTATCTTAATGTAAGACCTGAAACTCTGAAATGCGTAGTGAAAAAGGTAGGGAAAACACTTCAAGGTACAGATATAGGCAAGGACTCTAGTAGGAAATAACAGCAAGTGACAAATGCGGGCTGAAGAGATGGCTTAGCGGTTAAGGTATTTGCCTTTGAAGCCAAAGGACCTAGGTTCGATTCCTCAGGACCCACTTAAGACAGATGCACAAGGGGTACTTGCATCTGGAGTTCGTTTGCAATGGCCATAGGCCCTGGCGTGCCCATTCTCTCTGTGTCTGTCTCCTTTCTCTCTCTCTTCCTGTCTCTCTCCTTACAAATAAATAAATAAAAAAATTTTTTAAATTTTTAAAAAGAAGTGACAAATGGGATTGTATGGAACTAAAAAGTTGTCTAACAGAGGAAACAGTAAGCAGAGTGAAGAGAATATACAGAATAGGACTTTGCCAGGTAATCAACATCATGAATATATAAAGGACTCAAAAACTTTATAAATGCATAAATGAATTGCACAAGAAATTATTAAATGAACAGATACAAATGGCCAATATGGCATCCCTTAGCCATCAAGGAAATGCAAAGCAAAACTACATTGAGATTGCACTTCACCCCAGTCACAATGACTATCATTTGAAAGCATCAACAAATACTGGTGGAGATATGGAGGAAAAACTCTTATATACTATTGATGGAAGTATCAGTTAGCTTTTCTGTTATAGAAACTAGAATGGCATTTCCTCAGAAAGTTAGAAACAGAACTATATCATCTAGTATATCCTGAAGCCAGCTTAGAATAGAGATATATGTACATTTATATGGCACTGTTCACAATACCTATTAATGAAACTAGGCTGGGTGCCTACAAGAAGATGAGTGGATAAAGAAAATGTAAGTTTTATTCAATAAGAACAAAATTATGTCAGTTTTAAGGAAGTAGATGGAACTGCATCATGTGAAATATAACAACCCAGAGTCAGACAAATATCTTACATTTGCTCTAGTGTAAAAGCTATATTTTTGTAAGAAGAAAGCATAAGGGGGACTATTTGAGAAGAATGAGTAAGTCAGCAAAGGGTGCGGGGAGAAGAGCATAAGACAGGGCCCATGAAGATTAAAATACATTATATATGGTCAGACGAGCTGGGGCATGTGCACCTTTAATCTTAGCACTCGGGAGGCCGAGGTAGGAGGATGCTACCAGTTTCAGGCCGTCTGGGTCTTCTGAGTGTCAGGTCAGCGTGGACTAGAATGAGATCCTACCTCAAAAAAAACTTCAAAGAAAAAAAAAATACGTTATATGCACATACGAAAATGCTATAATGAAACCTACTGAAATATTTTTCTTTATTTCCAAGCAGTCAGAGAATAGGAACATGGACCTCTTACCCCAATGCAAATGAACTCCCAATGTATGCACATTTTTGTGATCTGGTTCCATGTCTGTACTGGGGAATTGAACCTCAGACTGTCAGATTTGGCAGGCAAGCATCTTTAACTGCTGAGCCATCTCTCCAGCTCATTATTTTGTACAATTCATATACACTAATAAAAAATGGCACATAACAAAGAACTCCTAGTGTTCCTAAGGTAAGATTGATCTCAGAATGAAATTCTCAAATGGATTAAATACAAATTTCTTATAAAGTAGAAGAGTCAATCTTGGGCCAGTAATATTAATGCCTGTCATAGAATTCAAGGGATTTGTTTGGAAAACAAACATGAGACAATCAAATCACAAGTGTCCCTAGATAAAATTGTCAAATTGCCCATCCCAGAGAACAAAAGGGCTGGCCTAGTGAGTTCACCCTTAAAGTCTGTGGTAGCTGAGGTAGATGTCTAACCATTAAAAATGTCATTCTTGGAGGTGGTGAGACTGCTCATTGATTAAAGGCACTTGCTTACAAAGCAGGCTGGCACAGGTTCAATTCTCTAGCATCCACATAAAGCCAAATGCAGAGTGGCCCATCTTGGTACACACCTATAATCCCAGTACACGGGAGGCAGAGTTAGGAGGATTGCCATGAGTTTAAGACAACCCTGAAACTACATAGTGTGACTGCATAGGTCAGCCTGGGCCAGAGCAAGACCCTACCTCGAAAAAAAAAAGAGTAGCCCATTGCTCATGTGTCAAGTGTTCTTTCACTGTAGCAAGAAAATATGGCACACAAGTGTGCGAGCACACAAATGTTTATAGATAAACAAATAATTTTTTAAAGTGTTATTTGTGGGCTGGAGAGATGGCTGAGTGGTTAAGTGCTTGCCTGTGAAGCCTAAGGACCCTGGTTCGAGGCTCGATTCTCCTGGACCCACGTTAGCCAGATGCACAAGGGGGCCTAGGTGTCTGGAGTTCGTTTGCAGTGGCTGGAGGCCCTGACACGCCCATTCTCTCTCTCTCTGCCTTTCTCTCTGTATCTGTCACTCTCAAATAAATAAAAAATGAACAAAAAAATTAATTAGAAATGTTATTCATTAAACAGTACTTTTAAAATTATAGGCAGAGTTAATTCTGAGAAACCTGTTCAAAAAACTTAATTATAACTGAAATAGAATATTATATAATCAGAATGTAATCTGTTTTATAAAAACAAGTTTCAGTTTTTCAAGTGTTTATAGCTGTGTGCTGAGATGTAATATATAATTTATTTCTTACCATGGGATGAATTCCAAAGATACTTCAAAAACTTCAAAAAGCAAACAAAAGGGGTGTATATGTGCACATGCATGTAGCATCCCTTCAAATCAGAGTAAGTGTTCTTACTCACTGCTCTTTTCGTTCACTTTCCTTTTTCCCTCCCTTCCCTGTCCTCTTTCCTTCCCTTTTTCTTTCCCTCTTTCATTCATTCCTTTTTCCTTTTTTTCTTTCTATTCTTTCACCTTTTCTTTGTCTTTCCTTTCCCCTTTCCTACTTTTTTCCCCTTTCATGAGATTGTGTGTTGTCACGCAAGCCTGCCTACCCTTGAATTCATGATCCTTTCTGTCTCAGCCTCCCAAGCTGGGTTACAAGCATATGTCACCGCATTCAGCTTTCATTGTTCAATTTCTTAATGTCAAAAGAAGTTTTGGGACTTCAATCTTGTATGATTAAAGAAGGTATAACAATATGAAAATCTGGGCTGGAATGAATGCTCAGAGGTTTAAAGGCTTTTGCTAGCAAAGCCTGATGGTCCAGGTTCAATTCTCCAGTACACACATAAAGTCAAATACACAATGTGGCATATGTATCTGGAGTTTGTTTGCATGGACAAGAGGCCCTGGCATGCCTGTTCCTACCCTCCCTCCCTTTCTCTCTCTCGCTCTCACTCTCTCTCTTGTGAATATAAAAAAAAAATAGTTTTTTTTTTAAATATGAAAATTTCAGTCTAGGGAGATGGCTCAGCAGTTAAGGTACTTGCTTGCAAAAGCTTAATGTCTCAGGTTTGATTTCCTCCCCACTCCTCTCACTTTGTCTATCTCTCTCTCAAGTATAAAAATATAAAACAAAGTATGGTGGCTCATACTTGTAATCTCAGCACTTAGGAGTATATTCTGAGGATTGCTGAAGTTAGAGGTTAGCCTGGTCTACATTGGGAGACCCTGTCTCAAAAAATTTAAAACAGGGCTGGAGAGATGGTTTAGCAGTTAAGCTCTTGCCTGTGAAGCCTAAGGACCCCGGTTCGAGGCTTGATGCCCCAGGACCCACGTTAGCCAGATGCACAAGGGGGCGCATGCATCTGGAATTCATCTGCAGTGGCTGGAGGCCCTGGCGCGCCCATTCTCTCTCTCTCTCTCTGCCTCTTTCTCTGTCTGTCGCTCTCAAATAAATAAATAAAAATGAACCCCCAAAAAAATTTAAAACAAAAAGAAGCTGTTAGCTGAAAGTTATTTAAATTGGATATAGAACATTTATAGTGAAGGTAGCTATCACCTTCTTAAAAGGTGTAATTGTTTTAAACTGATACTCAGGTATACACACACACTCATGGCACTATATATTTTATATGCATTTGCAAGCGAAAAGAGAGAGAGACAGTGGGAGAATGAACAGATAGACCATAGCCTCTTCCCACTGCAAACAAACTCCAGAAGCATGTGCCACTCCATGCATCTGGCTTATATATATGGGTAGTGGGGAAGCAAACCAGTCGATCAGGCTTTGCACGCCAGCACCTTATCTGCTGAGCCGCCTCTCCTGCTCTCACATGTCATTTCAATTTATGATTTCTTACACCAAGAAAAAACTTAGTCATCAGGCTCTTGCTGTCTACCTTCCTTAGGCCACTATTGTTGATGCAGATAAAATTTGATCATAGCATGCTTTTGATATTCTTAAATTTATTTTTTGCTTAAACCAGGTGGCCATGAAAATTTTGCCAAAATGATCGATGAAGCAGAAGTTCTTGAGTTCCCGATGGTAGTGAAGAACACACGAGGGCATAGAGGTTTGTGTGAGTTTTGGTATGATACTGGAAATTTATGATAGGGTGATTTTGAAACCAGGGTTCTGAAAAATAATTGAAGAGTAAACATGATTATGATACCTCAAACCTACAGAAACTTCAGTTGATGAGGTGTTATTTCTATTATTATAGTAGTGATTTTAACATGTATATTTTAATGAAGTCTCAAGTTAATAGCTCTCTACAAAGACCTTAAGTCCAGCCAACTCCCCCTCAATTCATTTATTTTGAAGACTCCAATGTTTAGGGTAAGCAATAATGAAAATGTCTTAATAACTTTAGATAATAAAGAATTTGTTATATAAAATAAACATTATGCCGGGTGTGGTGGCGCACGCCTTTAATCCCAGCACTCGGGAGGCAGAGGTAGGAGGATCACCAAGAGTTCGAGGCCACCCTGAGACTACAGAGTGAGTTCCATGTCAGCCGGGGCTAGAGTGAGACTCTACCTCAAAATAAAATAAAATAAAATAAAATAAACATTATTTGGGCTCATGATTTCAGAGGTTTCAGTTAATTTTGGCAGGAATGATGTGATGGGACAGATAATCTCATATCACAGCAGCTAGTGTGGAGAGAAAATTGTTATCACTTGCTTTCTCCTTTTCTCCCTTTTATTTTATCTGGGCCCCAATCTACAGGATGGTGCCACTGATACCAGAATACCAGAGTGGGTCTTTCCTCTTAGCTAATACTCTCTAGATATGCCATTACTGACATATCCCAAAAAATGTGCTTTCCACTTCCCATTCCTTTCAACCTGATAATCAAGAGTAGCCATTACACATATATTGTATGTCAGCTTTAGCTCCATCCATACCAGTCCACCCCTGGATAACAAAATGTTCATGTCCATCTCATAATGCAAAATTCATTCTGTTCATTAGTCCCCAGTGCATTAACAGCTTTATTATTGTTCAAAGTCCAAGTGTAAAATATCTTCTAAGGCTCAACATAAGCTTTTTTCCCCTTTCTGAACCCTGTAGAGTTGAAAGGCAAGTTAAACTACTTTCACTATGTAGTGGCAGAGAGTAGGCATTATTGTTCCATAGGAAGAAGTGGGAGTATAGGAAGGAGAATGGGACCCAAAGCAAGGCTTAATCCTAGCAGGTCAGACATTAAATCCTGTAGGTCCATGCCTGCCATTCACGGCATAAGATACGTGATGAAAGTTTCAAAAAACTTGGAAAGTGCTCCCTTGGTGGGATTGCCAGGGTACAGCTTCATGATTTCTCTCTTAGATTGGCTTCACTCAGCTTCTGTGGCTTTTCTTGGCAGACATTCCACTTTTTAAGCATCTTGAGCTAGGATCCCATTCCATCTTTGAGTTCACAACCACAAAACCCATGCCTGCAGGAATTCTTACCCTGTCACATCTGGTTCACCTCCCAGACTGTCTATAGGCAGCTTTTTTGTAACTGGGGTGCATCAGTTATCTTTTCAATGCACAGTGTTTAAAATAAGCTAAAATTTAAGCCTTGAAGGCTGGAGAAATGGCTCAGTAGTTAAAGGTACTTGTTTACAAAGCTTTCTGGCCCAAGTCAATGAGCCAGTACCCCATGTAAAGCCAGATGCACAAAGTGTCTGTAGTTAGTTTGCAGCTCCCTTTTCTCCTCCTAATAAATAAATATATAATTTTTAAAATTTGCAGCTTTGAATCTGATAATAATGGATGAGTGGTATACTAGGAAGTCTTGCAAAAACTTTGAAACATCTTTCCTGTGGTCTTGATGTAAGTTAGTTGGTTTCTTTCTAATGGCTTCAGGACCTGTATTTTACTTGGTCTCAATTTACATGAAATTCTTTGGTGGGAAAACTTAGATGTGTTTGTTGTTGTTTTAAAAAAAAAAAAAAAAAACCTTTCTATTCATTCACAATTTTCAGTGTAAATGCACCTAGCAATAACCATAGTGCAGACTAAAGGCTGACTGCCTTGAAATTTTCTTCACCATTTTAACTGGTCTGTGACCTTTAATGCAGCTTCGCCTAAAGTCTCAGGAAATGGGCAGAATTCACCAGAATATAACCTGCATGGCCTTTAGTTTAGTTTCCAATAGAGTCTTCATTACCATCTAAAACTTCATGAGCATATCTTTACTCTTGCGTTTCTGTTAGCCTCTGTTTTCTAAGCAGTAACCAAAACATGTAACTATTGAACTCTGCTCCTGACATTGCAAGGTATCTGTAATCCACATCATCACTAATGGTCACAGCAACAAATACCATCTAACTAACAGTTTTCCATGTCACATTTTCTATTGCTTTGGCAAATACCTGGTCCTAGCCTACAAGCTTGGGGTAACAGTCTCCTAGCACACTTCCCTGATCAGTGTAGTATATACCTTTGCCAACAATACCTATCTTTTTTATTTTTTAACCTACGTTTTCAGGAGGTTATTTGGTTGAGTCATTTTCCAGGTGTCCCTCTGTTTGTCATATGCTCCTGATACTTACCAATCTATGATAGAATATCCTTCTCTTTAGCAAACATGGTCTAAAGTATTCATAGTGTGATTGAGACTGCCTTGGTATGTTGTTCAAAGTGCCAAAGCTCATTATTTTTAAGTAAAATGTGTATGTCAGAGGGATCAGCTATGGACCATTTCTTTCTTTCTTTCTTTTTTTTTTTTTAATAATCATGGACCATTTCTTAACATACCCCACACTGCAATTCTATTGCTTCCAGCTGTTGACTATTCTATCCATCTGTGGAGCCCGTTCAAGGCTTTATCACCTCTGTGGTATGTAATACCTTCTCACGTTCAGTCTCTGTAGAGCTGGGCTCCACTTCTCTCCTGCTATTGTGGCATAAGCAGACACTACTGAACCTATTTGATTCCCACATCTGAGATGGCCACTTCTAAAGGAAAACTTTTTAAGAATATTATTTATTTATTTGTTGACCAGCAAAGAGAGAGGGAAAAGAAGAAAAAGAGAGTATGGGCACAGTCAGTCCTCTTGCCACTGCACATGAGCTCCAGATGCATGCTCCACTTTCTGTATCTGGTTTATGTGGTGTGGTGATTTGATACCCCATAAACTTATGTGTTCTAAATCCTAGGTCCCCAACTGGTGGCAATTTGGGAATTAAAGCCTCCTGGAGGCAATGTGTTGTTGGGGGCAGGCTTATGGGTATTGTGGAAGTTTGAATGGATGTTCCCCAATAGATTCAGTAGTTTTATTTAAGCTTATAACTTGGTATCACTGTGGGTGGATCCTAGGATCCAGCCCTAAGGTGTGTTTGGGAGAGGAACTCTAGTCAAAGGCATGGAGAGTGCTTAAGCTCTGCCTGGGGTTTCTGGAGTATGCTTGCTTACAGTGCTGGTGGTGGTATTTCTTTCTACACAGATCTGTGAAACAGGACCATCATCTTTCACCAATAAGAAACTTCCCCTGGGTTTATAAGCCTGTAGTAAATTCTGTTTTTCCTATAAACTGTCTTGTATGAAGGTTCACCCAAGCAACCTGAATCTGTCTATGACAGAATTGATACCACAGAGTGGGTTGTTGCTGCATAGTAAATCTGACCATGTGGATTCTGGTCTTTTGGAAAATTTGTTTTGGAGGAATGTGCATGGACTTGGTACTTGTTATTGAAGATGACTTTCAGAGTGGTAAGCCAAGTTTTGTGGACTATTCTGGTGAGAGTTTAAAAATGCTAAGGGCAGAGAGAATTGTTTTTGAGAGGCTTTGCTTATGAACTTTCAAAGGGGTAGAAAAGACTGCAGAGAACTTTGTTGGAAGTGGGTTACTGGTATAAGGGCTGGCTGTGTTCTGCTGCCCATGCCCAGAGAGCTTGATCATGGTTAAATGTGTAATGGACTGGTATGCTTGGTTAAAGATATGGAACTGAGAAATTTAAGATTTAAACATGGAAAAACCAAGCAAGTTTAAAATTACTAGCACTGAGACTGGATGCCGAAGCTGCTGTTGTTAAGGAGATACTAACATAACCATAATTAATACTGCTTTACACTGAAACAATGGAAAAGATGCCTGAGGAAAGATGATAGTAGAGATGTAAACTTTTTTAATAGGAGTTGATTGAAAGGAAGGAACCTGCTCTTCAAAGTCAGATTTATTTCACCCATGACTTAAGAATATGGCTGTGCCCTACACACCTGGTATTGATTGTGGAAGCATGAAAAAGGTGTGGAGTGGGTCGTAAAATGCACATGGTTACAGGAACTGCTGCTGAGACACAGCATATAGGCAGGGCATTATGACACTGATGAAGAGGCTGGTGAAGCCATTGGAAGATCGACTGTGATTTTCATGGGGACCTGAAGATTTTTTTGAATATGCCAGGACTGTGCAAGGGTTACCATGGACCACTGTTGGCTCGGGATAGAAGTTTTCCCTGGCTACTCAGCAAAGCTGGAATGGCAGAATTGGAAAATCTAGGCACTGTCAGTCACTGGTTATGATGTCAGACAGAACTGCAGATATTTGATGTTTGCTTGATGGTTATTGAGTTTACATTGGTCTAGTTTCTCCTTGTTATGCCTTATAACAATTGGGAATGTTTACTCTGTGCCATTATATGCTAGAAGTATATAACTTGTTTGATTTTACAGTACCACAGTTAAGAGACAGTGTTGAATCTCAGATGAGACATGGGAACTATCTTAAGTTGGTAAATAAAAGACTTTGGGGACCTTTGAAGTTGCACTGAAAACAACATGTAGTATACAAGGTTAGATGGTTATGAATCTATTGGGGGCCAGTAGTGGAATGTGGTAGTTTTAATGGATGTCCCACAATAGATTCAGGAATTTTATTCAAGCTTGTAACTTGGTGTCATAGACCCTATGGTCCAGCTCAAAGGTGTGTTTTGGGGCAGATCTGAATTACAGACAGAGGTGTGCAGAGTGCTTGAGCTGTGCATGGGGTTCTTGGACTGTGCTTGCTTATGGTGTTGCTGGCAGTGTGGGGCCAGCATCTTTTGCCATTATGGAATTTTCCCTGGATTTGTAAGCCTGAAATAAATTCCAATCCTCCTACAAACTGTGTCTAGTCTAGAGGTTCATCCCAGCAACGTAAAGCTGACTGTGACTGGTGTTGGCCACTTGTTGGCCAGTAGATGATGTCCACCCTCTGTGCTCATGCCATCATTTTCCTCTGCTATAATGGAGCTTCCCCTCAAGTTTAAGCCAAAATAAACCCTCCTCCTACAAGCTGGTCTTGGTCAGTTGGTTTCTGCAAGCAGTGTGAGGCTAAGTGCAGCACATGAGTACTGTGGCTTTGCAAGTAAGCACCTTTAACACTTGATCCATCCCTCCAGTCCTAAAAGAAAAAAATTTAAAACAAAATATAAATAAGATTCTTAGAACCTGGCCTGGTGGCACATGCCTTTAAATCCCAATACTTAGGAGGTAGAGGTAGAGGGATGGCTATGAACTTGTGGCCAGTCTGGGACTACAAAGTGAGTTCTAGGTTAGCCTGAGCTAGACTGAGACCCTACCTCAAAATAATAATAATGATTAATAATGATAATAATAATAGTAAACTCAGGCTACCACATCCTGAGTGCCTTATCAGAGACACCTGGATCACAGTTCAGCTGGGACCATTGACTGTATTCTATATGGTTTCTCTATTATTGCAGTTAAGAGTCTCAGGCCACCTATAGTGAATGCTTAGTGAGCCAAAAAAAAAAAAAGTTTGTCTTAGCTTTAGATGTCAAAAAGAAGGAATCCTGACACAAAATGGCCTTGTTATTCATGATCTCACAGTGGCTGATACTACCTACCCAATACCTGCATAGTAGCAGGGGGAAAAAAAAAGATGACATCAAAACAGAAGAGAGACTAGTTGGAAGGAAGGGATTCAATAAAGGGGAAACTAAGGATGGGTGAAAAGGGAGGATGGTTGGGAGAGTGTTATGATCATAGTATATTATCTATATTTATGGAAGTTATCAGTGAAAAGTTAAATATATAACAAGAAATTTATCCTACAAGAATCTATAGCCATAAATATTTATTAACCGTTTTATTTATTTGAGAGAGAAAGGCATAAACAGAGTGGATATGGGCATGCCAGGGCCGCTGACACTGCACATGAATGCCAGCTTTATGTGGGTACTGGGAATTGTACCTGTTGTAGCTAGGTTTGTATTGCTGGTAGAAATCGCCTGACTAAGAGAAGCTTGTGGGGAACAAAAAGGGTTTATTTTGGCTTACAGACTTGAGGGGAAGCTCCACGATGGCAGGGGAAAATGATGGCATGAGCAGCGGGTGAACATCACCTCCTGGCCAACAGGAACTGGAGAGTCTGCTAGAAACTGGCAAGAGGAAACTGGCTATAATACCCATAAGCCTGCCCCCATCAATACACTGACTCCAGGAGGTGTTAATTCCCAAATCTCTATCAGCTGGTAACCTAGCATTAAGAACACCTAAGTTTATGGGGACACATGAATCAAACCACCACATTCCGCCCCTGGCCCCCACAAACTGATAACCAGCCATGATGTAAAATGCAATGCATTCATCCAACTTTAAAAGTCCCCGTAGTTTTTATTAATCCTACTGATGTTCATACATCCTCATAATCCAAGGTCTTTTAACTGAGCCATAATCCAAAAAAAAAAAAAAAAAAAAATTCCCCCCAAAACATAATGACACAGAATAAACATTCACATTGCAAAAGATGGTATTGGGTATAGCAAAGAAATACTTAACCAGTACAAGATTTAAAATAACTAGGGCAAATAGCAAACTCTGTAGCTCCAAGTCCAACAACTCTAGTCAGTGACACATCTCCAAGTCTGGTAATTCTAACCAGCAACAAGTCTCTGGAGTTCCAATTTTGCCCCTCCAGCTAGGCTACTCCCAGTCCTAGAAAACTTTACCCAGGACCAACAGCTCTCCTTAGCAGCCATCTCGTGGTCCTGGCATCTCCTCTGGGTCTCCACTTCAACCCACAGTTCATTCTTATGACTCTATTGGGTCTTCATGCAGGCATCCAGCCAACCTGCTTCACACTGCCCATGGCCATTACCAAAACACAAGACTGTTACAAAGTCAATGACCTCTTTCCTGTATTTCTTAGACTCCATAATACCAGATGGGGTGCAAATTTGTTAATCTTGGGGTGTGGGGGGAATAAAGCAGACTTTGAAGAACAGGAAACTCCTTTAGCATTCAGGCCCCTTCAAAAGACTGAATTCTGCCGGGCGTGGTGGCGCATGCCTTTAATCCCAGCACTTGGGAGGCAGAGGTGGGAGGATCATCGAGAGTTCGAGGCCACCCTGAGACTACATAGTTAATTCCAGGTCAGCCTGGACCAAAGTGAGACCCTACCTCGAAAAAACAAAAAAACAAACAAACAAAAGACTGAATTCTTTCTGTGGTCCCAATGCAGGTCAGTTGGCCCAGTCTCAATGGTTGTAATCTCTCATTCAAATGCAGCTTCATGGGCAGCAGTTTTAGCCCCCCCATTTTTTTCTGTGTCATATCCCTCTGCGCATTCCAGTCCATTTCTATGCACTGCAACTCTGCAGACGTTCTCAGGACATGGCCATAACTGCAAGCCTCTCACATAAACTTCTAGCTCAGTGCAGGCAAAGTTCTTTCTTACCCTCATAAGCCAAACCTCATAGTCCATAGTTCTTACTACATTCAGGTCTTTCAACGGTGACCAGAATGGTCCCTCCAGCTGTACTTACAGCACCACAAAGTGTCTCTTAGGCCAGAGTGTCAAATCCTCCTGCATTCCTCTTGAAAATCAGCTCCAAAAGGCCATAGCCACACAGTCAGGTGTCTAGCAGCAATCCCACTCCTCTGCTACCAATGTTACTGTTGTAGTCAGGTTCACATTGCTGGTAGAAAGCACCCAATCAAGAGCAGCTTGTGGGGGATAAAAGGGTTTTTTGGTTTATAGGCTTGAGGGGAAGCTCCATGATGGCAGGGGGAAATTATGGCATGTTCAGAGGGTGAACATCACCTCCTGGCCTACATCACATGAACAACAGCACCAGAGGAGTGTGCCAAACACTGGGACACTGGCTATAACACGTATAAGCCCACCCCCAACAATACATTGCCTCTTGGAGGTGTTAATTCCCAAATCTCCATCAGCCAGGAACCTAGCATTCAGAACACTTAAGTTTATGTTAGACACCTGAAGCTAACCAACACTGTACCCAAGCCATCAGTACTTACAGGCAAGCACCTTTAAACACCGAGTCATCTCTCTAGCCCTATAAACATATTTTTATTATTAAAAAAAACTTACCTCCTTGGCACAGAAATGAACAAATGGAGCAGAATTTAGAGGTTCACAATTCAGAAATAAATTGAAGTATGTAATGTATTACTGTGTATTAATATAGTATTAATATAATACCATATAACACATATACTGTAACCCAAAGAAAAAGAGTTTTGCTAATGAATGAGGCTAGCACTATTCACTGACCTGGACAAATAACAAATGTAGACCCTGCCTTACAACATGAACTGAAATAAATAGTTTACCATAAATTTTATGGAGATTGAGAGTACAATAAGAGATTATTAACTTTGCCCTCATGATTTTTTTTTTTTTTTTGCATCATCTCCCTAATGGTTCTGAATGTTTTGGTCAAAATAGTTATGGCAAGGAAAATTTGAAAAACATAAATGTGAAATTAGTTCATATAAGAGTATATTGGTACACAACAATGAGTAGGTAATACATATTAAACTGCTCACAGTTTGATGACTTAATATGTATTGTTTTTTTTACTGTTTTTTTTTTTTTTTTTTACTGTTTTTTAATCATAGGCAAAGCTGTTTTCTTGGCACGAGATAAGCACCACTTGGCTGATCTAAGTCATCTTATTCGCCATGAAGCTCCATACCTGTTTCAGAAGTATGTAAAAGAGTCTCATGGAAGGGATGTACGTGTCATTGTTGTGGGAGGCCGTGTAGTTGGCACCATGTTACGTTGTTCTACAGATGGAAGGATGCAAAGCAACTGCTCACTAGGTAAAAAAACAATGCAGGTGTCTTTTCTGGTATGTAAAAAAGTACTATAGGTTTTCCAGGAGTGTTTGAATATAACCATAGATTTTTTTTACTTAATAAGGAGAAAAACATTTTTATACATAAATATGATTTGTACTTTCAATATTGTTTTTCTTTTTTATTGTTTTTAATTTAGAAAGCATTTATTTAAGACAGAGAGAGAGAAAAAGAGAGAGAGAGACAGAGAGAAAGTTAGTATAAGTACACTAAAGCCTCCTGCCTGTGCAAAAAAAAACAACACCTTAGCCTGCACCACTTTGGGCATCTGGCTTTATGTGGGTACTGGGGAATCCAAGTGGTACCATCAGGCATTGCCTTGCAATGCCTTTAACTAACGAGCAGTCATCTCTTCAGCCCTATGTTATTGTTTTTCTACTTACGGAATTAGATCTTATTATGCATTTATTTCCTTTTTGTGTTTGATAACTTAAAAATTATAGCAAGCATACAAAATAATAGGTTTTTATGATATTTTCATGTATGTGTATTACGTACTCATCACCTGCCCTTATACCCTTGACCTTCCTCCTTCCATGCTAATCCCCTTCGTGTGTGTGTGTGTGTGTGTGTATGTATGTTTTCTGTAAATGCTGGATAGGAGGTAAAATAGCCTACATTTGTCTTTTTTCTCTTATTATCCTTTCTTGTTCCTCCCTTTAGACCTTTTCTACCCACTTCCCTAGTCTTTTTACTTTTTTTTTTTAAGTTTCAAGTTTTTATTTTATTAACATATTTATGAGAGAGAGAGAATGGGCACACCAGGGACTCTAGCCACTACAAACAAACTCCACATGTTCCACCTTATGCATCTGGCTTATATAGGTACTGGGGAATCGAACCTGGGTCCTTAGGCTCTATAGGTAAGTGCCTAACCGCTAAGCCATCTCTCCAGCCCCACTTTCTACTTTCATATCATGTGCATATGTATATATTTAATCTTGGTTCTCCAAGTAAGATACAGTTTGATATTTGTCTTTCTGAGTCTGGCTTATTTCATTAACATGGTGATCTGTATTTCCTTCTTTTTATTTATTTATTTATTTATTTATTTATTTGAGAGCGACAGACAGAGAGAGAAAGACAGGTAGAGGGAGAGAGAGAGAATGGGCGCGCCAGGGCTTCCAGCCACTGCAACCAAACTCCAGACGCGTGCGCCCCCTTGTGCATCTGGCTAACGTGGGACCTGGGGAACCGAGCCTCGAACCGGGGTCCTTAGGCTTCACAGGCAAGCGCTTAACCGCTAAGCCATCTCTCCAGCCCTTCTTTTTTTTTTTTTTTGTCTTGTTTTACAAAATCATAATTTCATTCTTCAAGCTGAATAAAACTCCTTTATGTGTATACATCGTTTTCCTTATTTAATGAATTTGCTTTCATCCAGACTGAATTATTCTTTTTTTTCCACAACAATTTTTTATTTAGTCTTCATGGTGGTTATCACAATGAATTATTCTTTTTAATATTTTATTTGATAACTTGAGAGAAAGAAAGACAAAGTGAGTATGTGTGTGCCAGGACCTTCTGTCACTGCAAACAAACCCCAATCTCATGTGCTCCTCTGTGAACCTGGCTTTATATGTGCACTGGGGAATCCCAGGCCATCAAGCTTTGCAAACAAGCACCTTTTTAACTGCTGAGCCATCTCTCAAGCCCCAACGGTCAAGTAACCTAGGCACTTAATAATGTCTCCAAAGCACCTTAGTAGTGGTGTTGACAATCTTAATAATTAATAATTAATATTAATAATTAATAATTAATTAATAATAATTAATATTAATAATTAATAATTGTTCTATTTTGTTAGTATTTGTAATACCTTACTACATCTATTAATTTTACAAAGCTACTTTTAATACTTTGTGTACCCCACAGGAATAAAAAAAAGCAATAGGAAAGGGTAACTCCAACAGCTTCAAAAATACCCTAGGGGGGCTGGAGAGATGGCTTAGCGGTTAAGTGCTTGCCGGTAAAGCCTAAGGACCCTGGTTCGAGGCTTGATTCCCCAGGACCCACGTTAGCCAGATGCACAAGGGGGCACACGCGTCTGGAGTTTGTTGGCAGTGGCTGGAGGCCCTGGCGCGCCCATTCTCTCCTCTCTCTGTCTCTTTCTGTCTCTGTCACTCTCAAATAAATAAATAAGCAAAAAAATTAAAAAAAAATACCCTAGGGGAGATTAAGCTAAGGGTAAGGTAGCATAAAAGTGACCTATTACAGATCGAGGGCAGGACCTGTGAGTATTACAGGGCAATCAGAGCACGGGTAGTATGCAAAGGGTTGGGCACAGGCCGAAGAGCTTATGGGTGTTCCACTTGTTTGTATCATCGGAAAGCTCACCTTGTACCTTTTCCTGACTTAGTTTCTGCTTGCTTGCTTGTCTATTGATTTATTGTGTGTGCTTGGCCAGGACAAACGTGGAGATCAGGGACAGTTTAATTTTCAAGTCAGTCTTTTTTGTCTTCCTGCCTCATGTTTTTGAGGCCCAGGGTCTCCAGTTTTCCATTCAAGAGTTTCAAGGAAATTGTCCTGTAACTACCTTCCTTCTTGCTATAAGCACACCAGGATTACAGAAGCCCATAGGTTTGTTTTGAGATTATTGAGGCTTTCGAAAAGGTATAAAAATAACATAAAGGGATATCTGTGCCCTCACTAGCTAACTTATGAACTAAGTTACTGAGAGCCATCTGCTTACCTCATATGATCATTTTCTTTTCCATTCTAAGTTTATAACTTAGTATTTAACTTCCCAAATTTTTTCCAAAAATTATTTAATTTTTAGTTCTGTTGGATACACACACACACACACACACGTGTGTGTGTGTGTGTGTGTGTGTGTATTTGAAGTAGAGTCTCACTGTAGCCCAGGCTGACCTGGAATTTACTATGGTAGTCTCAGGGTGGCCTCAGACTCATGGAATTAAAGGCATGAACCACCTTGCCTGGCTCTCCAAAAATGATTTTGTGTTATAAAAAGTTATATAAATTATTTATCACTTTGCTTACTGCCTCTCCCCACTTAGCTGTCATTGGTCAGATTTATTCATATAAATGTGTAGCAGTAAGTAGTGGTTTCATTTTCACTATTGTTATATGTAATATATCACAAGCTAATTGTTTCCACTGGTTTTCCCTCCTATGGTACAAACTATGAAAGTAATGAAATAAAATAATTATACTGTAAGGAGATTGTCATCATCACATCTAATGTAGAGTGTTTTTATACTAGGAGTGTTTCTTTGTTATCATGTATTACAGTTTTGACTTGGACAGAGTGCATTTTCAGTATGTGTGAGGCCCTAGGTTAAATCTCCAGCACCAAAACCAAAAGCACAAACAAAAGCTCTTCAGATTCTTGAATTTTATGACCTCTCTGGAAGCAAGGCTGCATAGCTGGCCACCCCAGCTTTTTGAACCATGAATCTTACTCTTCTTGGCTGCTCTTTGCTTGGCAAAAGCCTTACCTACTCCAACACTTAACTAAAAATTTGATACACAGTGGCTAGTATGAGTTAGAATCCACAAATCCACATGTAGGAGACTATATGGTACAAACAAGGAAAGATGGAAGGGAGCAGTATGGGGGAAACATGAAAATGAAATGTAGCAAGGGGAATCACAACTTCACCACAGCAGGAAATGCTTTTGGTAATGTGACCAGTGAAGAGTTCAGGCAGTTGAATGACTTTTAAAACCAGAAGTACAAGAAGGGAAAAGTGTTTCAGTAGCCTCTGCTTCTGTGGGTCCCCAAATCTGTGGGATAAGAAAAGAAAAGGATTTATGGCTCCTGTGAAGAGCTAGGGCCAGTATGGTTCTTGTTGGGCTTTTAGTGTGATAGTGTTTCATAAGACTGCCATACTGGTCTCAGAACTAGCAGGACCTTGTGAACTGTTTTTTTGCTTTAAGGCCACCAGGGTTTTAATTATACTGTAATTTTTTTTTTTTAGTTTTTTTTTGTTGTTTATTTTTATTTATTTGAGAGAGAGAGAGAGAGAATGGGTGCATCAGGGCTTCCAGCCACTGCAAACGAACTCCAGCTGCGTGCGCCCCCTTGTGCATATGGCTAACGTGGGTCCTGGGGAATCAAGCCTCGAACCAGGGTCCTTAGGCTTCACAGGTGAGCGCTTAACTGCTAAGTCATCTCTCCAGCCCAATACTGTAATTTATTAAGGACAATGGAGGCCTGGAATGAAAGGACTCCTATCCATATGAAGCAAAGGATGCAACCTATAAATACAGACCCAAATTTTCTGTGGCCAGTGACATGAGATTTATGGACAACCCTTAGGGAAAAGGCTACGGTTATCATGGAGCCCATAATTACTGTTACTGATGCAAGCTATGCATTCTTCTGTTCTAGAAGTCAAGCAATTATGATATGGCAGTAAGGACCAAGACCATAGTATTCTGCTAGTTGGCTGTGGTTTTGAAGGAACAAAATCAAACAATAAACATTGGTTTGTCAAGAACAGCTAGGGTCCTGAATGGGGTTCAGATGGCCACATCATAATGGCCAAGAACAAGAGCAGTGGTCACTATGGAATTGCCTCTGCAGCCAGCTGCTATCCCACTATCAGCTGACAGACAGTGTAATAAAGGGCTTGAAAACAACATGTACAGAGGAATTTTATGTTAAAACTGACCAGCCTCTTATTGAATAAGAAAAATCCCTTGAGTCATTGAAGATCCAAGGTGTGATTTGAATTCTATTTTTTTTTTTTTTTTTTTGGTTTTCGAGGTAGAGTCTCACTCTAGCCCAGGCTGACCTGGAATTCACTATGGAGTCTCAGGGTGGCCTTGAACTCATGGCGATCCTCCTACCTCTGCCTCCCGAGGGCTGGGATTAAAGACGTGCGCCACCACGCCCGGCCGAATTCTATATTTTTATAAGGGTAAAATATTGCCAGTATTTTAACTTCTGTTGTAAACAGCTTTATAATATTGAAAATTCATTGTTCAATTCTAAGATTTGAATTTCCATTATATAAAAGGATGTACAAAGCTTTCTTTACCTTTTAAAAATGAATTTTAGTGAAGTATATTTTTAAAAATTTAACATTCTAAGCTGGGCATGTTGGTGCACACCTTTGATCCCAGCACTTGGAAGGCAGAGGAAGGAGGATTGCCATGAATTCCCGGCCACTCTGAGACTACAGAGTGAGTTCCAGGACAGCTTCGGCTAGATAGAGCAAGACCCTACCTTGAAAAATAAATAAAATAACATTCAAGCATTGTCTAATAATTTTCAAAGCAACTTTACTACCTCAGAATTCTTCTTGGAATATTTCATGTACTACAACAGGTCAGCACAGATAGCACAAGATTTCATCACAGAGTTCAGAATGATGCTCAAGTTAAGGATTATTTATTTTGTGTTCTTCCTCCTTGACATTTGTAAGATTGATGAACTTAAAATATTTTGTCCAGCTAGTGTGAAATTTTATTAATTTATATTCTGTTGAAGTTATATATCTTAATTTTTTTCCCTGTAGTACACTCGCATGCATGTGTGTGTGCATGCGCGCGCGCACACACACACACACACACACACACACACACACATGTACATCACCACACCTGGCTAAAGTATTATATTTAAGATTTATTCTACTAGAAGCCATTAGAATTTTAACTCAAGTGCCCTTTTTCCCTGTTTATTCAATCCCCAGTATAGGGGAACCAGAGATTAAGCCTAGGACCTGTATAGACTAGGGAATTTACCATCTGCTATAACCCAGCCCTTTCAAGTGCCACTTTGGCATCAATCTATCAAAGATCATTGGTGTTTTTCACTTTTAATTCCTTGATTCCATGGATTGTGTTGATATGCCTTATAATTTTTTATTTATTTGTGTTTGAGTGTGCAAACACATGAACATGTATACATGTGCACCAGAGTCCCTTACATATGAACATACCAAACACATGTACCACTTTGTGTCGGGCTTGTGCTGGAGAACCTAGGGCTGGCAGGCTTTGGAAACAATTGCCTATAACTGTTGAGCCACCTCCCCAGCCCCTTGATATGCTTTATATTTAAGAAAATTTATAATAATGCTGGACGAACAGAAAATTTATTTGACCTACCTAGCCTTGCATTTCTAGAAACAATTTTTTGGGTTGAAAATAACTTATTTTTTAACTTATTGAATTCAGTTCTGACATATTTTATTAAAAATACTTATATCTGGGCTGAAGAGATGACTTAGCAGTTAAGGTGCTTGCCTGTGAAGCCCAAGAACTCAAGTTCAAGTCTCCAGGTCACACATACACACAAGGGGCGCATGCATCTGGAGTTCATTCACGGCATCTGAAGGCCCTGGCACACCCATTCTCTCTCCCTCTTCTTCTCTTTTAAAATAATAATAATTTTCAAAAATTTAAAAATATTTATATCTGTTTTCACAAGAAAGATTGCATCATTATTATAGTTAACTTCTTGTTGCTGGGACAAAACACCTGACCAAAAGCATCTGATGGGAAGAAAGTTGTTTATTTTGGCTTAGAGTCATGAGGGGACATTCCATGATGGCAGGGGACAATGCGACATGACAGAGGCCACAGCAGATAGAACCAGCAGCAAGAAGAATGAGCCAACTCCAGTAGGGGGAGCTGGCTATAACACCCCTAAGCTCACCCCAACAGCACACTTAGTCCAGTAAGGCTCCACCTCCTAAACGCCATCAGCTGGGAACCAGCATCTATAACCCCAGCCCACCTACAACAATGGAATGTGGAGACAGGAAAATTCCCAGAACTCATGATTCAGCTAGTCTGGCCTTCCCAGCAGCAAGCGAGCAAGCGAGGAAGGGGAAGAAAAAGAAAAGAAGAGGAAGAGGAGGGAAGGGAGAAGCAGGAGGGAGAGGAGGGAAGAAGGGGAGAGGAGAGGAAGGAAGGGGGAGGGGAAGGGAGAGGAGACCCTATCTCTCAGAAGATGTGGTGAAAGGAGAGGCTCAGTCCCCTGAGTCTGTCTTCTGACCTCCACACATGTACCATGGCAGCCATGTACCAACACAGATACACAACATACATATAAATAGATATATTTAAAACATCAAAAGTTGATAGCACTTTTGTCTCATATAAAACCAGTTGCTCTAATAGTATTGATGCAAAAATTCTCTCTATGTTCAGGTTTCAGAGATTCAACTGAGGATTGAAAACATTAAACAAACTTTTGGAGTTGGAGATACAGCTCAGTGATAGAGTATTTACCTAACATGACTATAGCAGTAGGTCCAATCCCCAGTCCTTTGTGACTGTGTAGTTAGAACCAATTGCATCTGTACTGAACATGGACAGACTTTTATCATTGTTCCTAAGCAATACAGTGTAACTGACTGTTCATATTGTGTCAGGAATTATAAATATTCTAGAGAAGATTTGAAGTAGGTAAATACCATGTTTTTAATGTCTGTGGCAGGGAAGGGAGGTTCTAGAAACCCTTCCTGGTGTATACTAAGGGGCAAGTGCATATGTTCTATAGTATCATAGGAAGGATAGGCTTTGGGGAAAGTTTAATGTTTCTCTAAGACAAGTAATACTGAAAAGATACTAAATCATCAATACTTGGAGAGACTGGGTAGGGGCAGGGGTCCCTAATGAAGAAAATACAGACTTTAAAATCCCAATTTTAAGCTGTTCATGGTGGCCCACACCTGCAGTACCAGTACTCAGGAGGGTGAGGCAAAAGGTTCTATGCTTAAGGCCAGCCTGGGTTACATAGTGAGACCTGTTCTCAAAAACCAAACAGACAGAAAACTATAAACCAGTTTTATGGCAGAATCATTTCTTTGCTTTCATTACTTATTTAATATAAGCCAATATTGATTATATTCCAAAGTTTTATAATTTTGGTAACTCCCTGCTTCTTTCTGTTCTCCAGGTGGTGTAGGGATGATGTGCTCGCTGAGTGAACAAGGGAAGCAGCTAGCTATCCAGGTGTCTAATATCCTGGGGATGGATGTGTGTGGCATTGACCTGCTGATGAAAGATGACGGCTCCTTCTGTGTCTGCGAGGCCAATGCAAATGTAGGTTTCATTGCCTTTGATAAGGCTTGTAATCTAGATGTAGCTGGTGTCATAGCTGACTATGCCGCCTCCCTCCTGCCCTCTGGCCGGCTCACCCGGCGTATGTCCCTGCTGTCTGTGGTGTCCACGGCCAGTGAGACTAGTGAGCCGGAGCTGGGTCCCCCTGCCAGCACTGCTGTCGACAACATGAGCGCAAGTTCCAGCTCTGTTGACAGCGACCCTGAAAGCACCGAGCGAGAGCTGCTCGCCAAGCTCCCAGGGGGCCTGTTCAACATGAACCAGCTACTAGCCAATGAAATCAAACTCCTGGTGGAGTGACTCCACTGGTGAATAGCTAACCAAGAAACAACAAACCTTGTAAAATTTGCTCCCCCCCTTCTTCTTCTCCTTCTACTTCTTCGTCTTTCTTTTTAACCAACTTGCAATGCTGTTCAGAGTCCACTCAGGAGGCTGGAAGAAAGTTGGTAAGGCAGGTTAGAAGGGGAACAGATAGGACCTCTGCTAGTGACATGGTGCTGACTTTCATTTACAGATTCATGGAGAGGCAGAAAAGGTTAAAAATAGAAAAGTGACAGGCACTCATGGTTAGTATTTTA
Organism: Jaculus jaculus; assembly: GCF_020740685.1. Classification (NCBI taxonomy): domain Eukaryota; kingdom Metazoa; phylum Chordata; class Mammalia; order Rodentia; family Dipodidae; genus Jaculus; species Jaculus jaculus. The sequence goes on along the minus strand of NC_059119.1, from coordinate 37,294,995 downwards.
AGTTAATAAAAAGCTATATGGTCTTGGGCTATGAGAAACATGAAAATTTTGTTCATGGTCCTTTGCTTTTGTTATTATTCAAAATTGTTTTGGTTCAAATTTCTGGTAGTATGACTTCACAAAATATTGCAAGATTTATAAAAAGAAAAACATCTGTCTAAATTACAAAGCAATTTAATATATAAAATCTGAAAATTCTGCCAATTCTGTTATCTAGTAGCTTTAGCTCATAGATGTTTATGAAATCTTAAGGGGCTCTTATTGGGATTTCTCATTTTAATGTTTGTCTTTCTTTTTTCCCCGCAATTTGGGTGGGAGGGTAAAGTGACTATTACCCAATAAAGATTTTTTTAATAACAAAATTGGCATGTTTGCATGATGAAAGGAAAATGAACAGTATTGCAATGTCTGGTATATAAAGTAACATTTACTCAATGTAGATAAAGTTACACTAGTTTAGAATTTGTGCATTGACTTGTATTTGTTAGTGTTTTAGTCTTTTTTGAAAGCTATATAATCTGTTAATGTTGCATTTTTTACTTCATGCTAGTCTAACATTCCCTGCTCTATGACTGCATCGTTAACAATGGCCAAAGTTCAGAAAATGCTACTTGTTTTTTGTTAACAAGATGCTGACTTGAAACACTTTTAAAGATCTTTTAGTTTTCCTTTTTTCTTTTAATGAGTTGTATTTTTAACAAATAAGGACAGGGAACTTTTTTGGGAGGCAAATCAAGGTCCTGATTTAAACGCAGCATTACGTATTTAAATTTTTCACATTTTACAAGGTAGTATATGTGTATGTGCGTGCACGCATGCATGTGTATGTGTTTTACTCTTTGTTTACACAAACCAAACAAAAAAGATAGATTCTAGAGAATGGAGCATGATGGAAACTCAGTTTTTACTTTATAAAGGAGTTGTTTAATGACATGGACTCCATTAATGTAGAGATACTCATCTAAAGACATTAGGTAGGAAAATAGATGTCTCTTAGGTCTTATATGTATGTATGTTGTTTGTTTTTCTCTGTTTTTAGACTTGTTCAGTGTATGATTTGTTCAAGGGTACATGCTTGTCTTCATTGCTATGGCTATGCATTTTCTCATTTACATGTAGGCTTTGATGGGGTGGTCTGGATGTTTTTGTTTGGGGATTTATTTAACCTTATTGATTTTCATATAGCCCTCTTAAGCCTTCAGTACTGACCACTCTATATTCCTTTACCTTTTGAGCTTATAAAAGCCCCCAAACTGCATATAATATGATCCTTTAAAACATGGATAAGACTATCCCAATGATGGGTTTGGAAGGTATGTTAAGAAATGAAGTTGCTACAGAGCTCAACATAATTTTTTAAACAGCAAATTCCATCTCCTTACAAATTCTCTGAAGCGTTTACCCAAGTACTTTCTTGCCTCTCCAGTGCTATTTCCTTTCATATGGACCTAACATAATTTCTTGGACACTACTTAGAGACTTTGAGGCAATAATAAAAGATCAGTATTAACCAATTCTAACAAAAGTTTGATCATGCTTAATTGTACAGTTTTTCCCCCATTTTAAAAAGGAATGTAATAAAACTTGTTTTTTTTTTTTTTTCCTATAGAATTAAATAATATTGAAATTGAGTGGAAGGTTGATTGTGGACAAATAGAATAGTACCTCTAATGTGTGAACTGTCTCATTTCTCCTCGGAAAAAAGCACATAAGAGGAGGTTTTAATTTATCTTTAGATATTCTAATCACATCTAAAAGAAGTTAATTTGCACAGTGTTATTGGGGACTCACATAAGTACCTCTGACTCATTAGCACAAAATAATATTTGGTACTTTTATTAAATGATATTTTGGAGGGTGAATTCTATTTGGTATAGCAAAATAAATGAACTGCATAATGAAATTATAAGTTTGTGTGGAGACCATCTAGTTGCCACATGCATTATGATACATTTTCTTTTAATAGTTACATATCACATGTATATAGGCTCATGCATTTAAAGACAAATAGGGTAACATCTTTATTTGATGAAAACCTTTTTGTGTTGGTGGGATATGTGAGCAGAAAAATATAATTAGGCAGATTTTTAGCTTTTACAAGCCTAAGCAACTATATTATAAGAAGAATCTGAAATTATTTCATCTCTTTTCACTCACTGTTTACACATCTGTACATTCACACATTATTAAAATACAGGTCTTTACCAACAAACTTCTGGACTTTACACTCACATGTTGCAATGAAAAGGACAGGAATGGTCATCATACAATTTAAAAACATGGTTATCTTCTTGAATTTCATCAAAAATTAAGGTTAAAAAAATAAGAACTGATCATTCTGAAAGAACTCAAAGCAAACAGCATTAGTATTGAAGTGATAGTTGAATTTTTATCATTGTTTTAATAACTTTTGTGTAATCTGCATCACTATAACAAGCCACAAAATGTGTTTAGAAATATGTATATTTTGCATAAATCTGAATATTGTACACATTTTGTATATTGTTAAAATTGTATTTATAAACTGTGCTTTTAAAGTAATTGTTTCTGATATTGTTTTTATGTCACCTATGATGAAGACTGGACTTTTAATCTGCATATGCATATGAACTATGCCACTTAGACTTTTTAATAAGTCCTTTTCCCTTTTTTATGCCTTATAATTAGTCATTGCTACTGGCTTTTATCCAATGAACTTTGAAATCTTTCTCTGTATGCTGTCAATAAGAAGCTACTTACTCTGGAACATTAGAAAAGTCCAACAAGAGACTTGCTTTCATCGAGCACTTTATCAGACTTTGAGAAAAGGTACTGGAGATCATTGACTATCAAAATCATCCCTTCTTTTTCTCAAGAATGAAAACAGTGGAAAAACAAATTCTCTTCATTCAGTGAACCCCTAATTGGGGCTTGGGGGGACTTAGAGACATTGTAAAATCAAATCTTGTGTTATATTTTTCTCCTGGCTCGCTTTTTTTGAGAAGGTTTATGGGCTATTTGGCTGGTGAGACACGATCCCTTCCTAAGAAAATGTAGGTGCTCAGACAGGTAACCTCTGCTGCTAATGTTTTTGTTTGTTTGTTTGTTTAATTTTATTTAAAATTTATTTTTGTTGTACTAGAATTTTTAAAAATGTAATAAGATTTAAAATGTAGTACTTATAACAAGGTTCACTGCTTTCTTTTTTTTCTTAAAAAAACAGTTTCACTTAAAATACAACTTAGGCATCTTTGAAGCTTGGATTTTAGAGTGCTTTAGTAGTGGATGGAAATACGCTGTTGGAATCTCCTAGTCTTCTAGATTTAATTTGCAATGTTTTAGTTTTGTTTTTGACTTTTGTGTGGTATTTTATTTCCTTTATGCCAGTGCCCTTCTGCCATGCCATTTGGGGTAACTGCCTAACTCTAGTGAAATTGTTTTTCTGTTAACAAAAGTTTGGCTTTTAGAAGTCCTTAATGTTTTGCATTTTAAAAATTGCTTTTTAAAGAAATATTCTAATTGCTTGCACTGTTACTGTTCTTTGCCAGCCTTTTCAGGAGCCAAAATATACAAATACAAACAAACAAAAAAATACCCAGAGAAAAAACTTTCCTTCTTCCCCCTTCCTGATGATGAGTGCGAAGTTTTGAGAACTTTCGGGGTCAGTGCCCTTCTAAACTCCCCTCCCCCCAATAACGCAGCTGTATAATGAATGCTAAGTGCAGCGGCTTGGACCCGGCGCTGCCCAGCCTGCTTGCAGGTAATTTGACTCTTCTTTCTTTCCACCACAAGGCTAACCTTTTACCTTCTTGTTTTTAAAGCCTCCTTTCTTTAAGCACTTTAAAGGCAACCATGGGTGTATCATAACTCTCATTTAAAAAATATAATGTATTAAATGTAGCTAGCAAATAACTTAATTAAAAGAGCTTTGGGGGATAAAATTTGAATTGACTGGGGTGAACTCAGGACTTTGGTAATTTTGTCTAGTCATTGAGATAATTCCATTCCTTGAATATATGTCATTTCAGAGGATGTGACTTTCTTGGGGGGGGCTTTGTTTTGTTTTGTTTTGTTTTGGGTTTGCTTGTTTCTTCCATTGTGCTACTCTGGCTTAAGCTTTTTCAGGGGTTGGTGTTCCGAATACACAGTGAGCTCACAGTATAAAGACATCAATTAGGAGTTGACAGGTATGGAAAAAACTAGCATTGTGTAAAGGTAAAATTAGGTCCTAGGGTATATATGGTAAAAACCCACCATAGCATTCAGTTGACCTTAGTGCTTCTCTCTTGGGAACATCATTGTGGAAGTGAAAGGGAATGGTGCAACATGATCATAGGAAGTGTTATTACAGAAACAACCTGATACCAGACAGATCTGATCATTTGAGCTTTCTGACACACTAGTTATAACAAAGAAGTAAATGCAAACAATTTGAGGAGATTCTAAAATTATGTTTTTTAAACATACAAAAATTATAGGATAGGGGAATATTTAAGATTAGCCAGAGTCATGCAACAACACTTAGTGATAGAACTGTTTGACCATTTTAATAGCTTTCTGTTAGTGAACATCTCTTTGTGTATCACAGTCCAGCTACCTTTCCTCCTTTCTCTTGTCCTTTCCAAAGTTTTTAACTGTGAGAGATAAACTTCTGTGTTTTACACTTTGGGCAGTAGTCTCTTTCCAATAAGTAGATTTTCAATGACAGTATCCCAGATATTTTCTGTATATGCCTTTGCATAATTTTCTCCCATGGCTTATAATATCCTACTGAAAGAGGTTGTACATCCAATCGCTAGTTAATGAATAGGAAATTCTGGCCCTACATGCTCTAGATCATGTAATAAGTCAGTATTAGTCAATTCTTTGCTTCAGTTGACTCATGAGATAGGGACAGTCATTCCTCTAAACATCTGAAGATAATTGTCTTTTGAAGGCAAAACTGAAATTTGCTCACATAGTAATCGCAACTGCAGGCCTGCCGGAATTAATGAAGAGACCCTTGCTCTCTTGCTCATGACAATGGCTACAATTAGGATGTTTGGAGTGTATGATTACATAAGCTGTGGAAAATTTAACAACTTCCTTTCTGCGGCACCCATTAAACACTGCTAACTTGTAAGGAATCTTGCTTTTAGATCTTATCATACTCAAACATATTAGGTTGACCTTATATAGCATATATACCTGGCTGCTATTGTGGGTTTAGGGAAACATGAGGGGTGGGGTGAATTGTTGTTGTTTTAGGTAGACATCCCTGTGCTCAGTTCCCAGAAGCACAGCAGGCCTGTAGGAGCAACCGTGGGAATGGCGCAGTCCTGACATCACCAACTTCTCCTGCTCAGGCTCATCCCATATTCAGAGGTCAAAAGGGTAGGGTTTGAGATGGGGGAAGCAATGAGAAAGTAGAAGCAATGTCATAGCCATGCTGCTGTTAACTGGCTTTTGGTGCTCATGTCAGTGTTTTATTTTTTTCAAGTTGGCAAAGCTGTACATACATTAATTTGGGGGTGATGGTAGTGGGAGGGTGGAAAGAAAACAAGCTACTGTTATTACTAGTTCATTACTGGGTATACTTCCTTAGTATCTTGTATTGAATAAATATGAAGTATAGACAGACTCCAGTGGCAAAGAATGGGAATAGAACTGAATCTTAGATTTTTAAAAGGCAGAAAATAATTATGTTGTGAATTTCTAGTTCTCTTAGAAATGCTATTACATTTGTCATTCTCTTTCCCCCTTCTCCCCCTAGTTTTTCTGTATATGTATATAGTTTAAGGAAATGTACATTCATGTTCAGACCATTTTTTTAGGGACTTAATGAATGACTGTTGCAAAAAGAAATAAACAGTTCTCATATGGGCATACAAGTGCTACCCTATTTTAAATGTAGGTGGCGTATGTGTTCGTGTTTTAATTATTCAGAGCCATTGGCAATAAGCAGTCCAGAACATTGAAAATCCAAGCAGGTAAAGCACCTAATACCCCTAGTTTCTAGAATTACTTCAAGAAAATCACTTATATTGATGCATCTTCCACCATTCTTTGAATAGTCTCTGAATTTGAAATTTGCAAAAGTTGTAGGCTACCTAGTTAAAATTGTAAATTACATATTTATAAAAGGAGAAAACAGTAACAACAGAAAGTGGTTCCTTGAGATAGCAGCTGCTGAGTGTCTAAATCCACTTGCTTTCTTTCTATTTTAAATTTTCTAGTTTAGTGTAAACACTGATCATACATGATTTGACTTTTTATGATTAGTTATTATTTTAGTTTTCATCTGATTATTGAGATGGGAAGGTTTGGGGGAGACATGAAATGTTGGTGCACATGTAAAACAACAAATGTTAAAGAAGTTTCTTCTGTTTAATCTGAGTAATAAGCAGGTACTTTTTCTATATACCCTTCTGCTGCAGCAGAGAAATAAATTTGTAGGTGGCAGCACAGAAAGAAATTCTTCAGGTTGATGACCAACTGGCATAAAATCTGAATAGAAGAAGTGCATGGATACAACATGCCAAGTGAAACAAGGAAGCGGACATGAAGACAAGACTTGAAGATAATGGAGTTTTTATTCTAAATGGTAAGTTATTTCCAACCAAGAATATGTGTTCAATCTGGTAGCAGTTGTATAAGATCACACTGTTATATACTGTAGTATGTAATCATAAATGTCTATAGTTCTTTGCTTTGAAAAATAACAAGCAGTATGTAAAATTAAGAGTTTATTTTCACCCGGTTGTGACCTTTAATTATGACAAAAATTATGCTCTGAGTTATGAAGCATAGGCAGAAGTGCTGAAAAGGTAACTAAAAAATGTAATTTATATAAAAAAAAAAGTGGGACTAATAAAATCTGTTCTCTCACTGGCTTGCTCTTTCTCCCCACCTCATCCCATTTCCTTGATACTATGTCTGCCAGTTCTACTCTGCCTTTCCCATTTATCTCGTGTTTTTCTTAGGCTACATTTCCCTTCCTTTTTTTGCAGGGGGGAAGGAGGTTCAAGGTGAGATCTTGCTCTGGCCTTGAACTCACAGTGATCCTCCTATCTTGAACAGGATTAAAGGCTTGAGCCAACATGCCCAGATCCCTCCTTTGTAACCTATACTACTACTACTAAAGTCTATCTTGATTTACTTTCTTGCTTTCCCTTCGCCCTTCTGTTGTTTCCTCTTCCCCTCCTCCCTTCCCCATCCCTAAAATTGTACTTATTCAATGTGGATGTTCTTCATCTCTGCCTGCCCCGCTTTATTAAAGTTGAAAACAGTGTATGCTCTCTGTCTTTCTCTGCTCCTCCCTGCTTTTATTTGTATTTTGTAGGTCTGTAAACTGTCTAGACAACTGTACTACTTTTAGATATCTGACCCAGAGTACCAATTGTGATTCCTTTCATTTTAGAATGTGGAGCCAGATGTGATATTGCACATCTGTAATCCCAGCCCTTAAAGGTGGAAACAGAAGGATGAGGAAGGAGTTCAAGGACATCCTCATATACAAAGTGAGTTAAGACTAGCCTGGGATACATGAGATCTGCCTTGAAGAAAGGGAGGGAGGGAAAAAGGAAGAAAGAAAAGAACTTGGCTAGGGTGAGCAGAAGAAATTAAATGATATTTTGAGGTCCCCTAGATTTAAAGAGTATAAGTATAAATTATTAAATTTATAATAAGAGTAGACGTTGGGGCTGGAGAGATGGCTTAGTGGTTAAGGCATTTGCCTGCAAAGCCAAAAAAATCCTAGCTGATTCTCCAGGACCGACATAAGCCAGATGCACAAGGGGGTGCATGCATCGGGAGTTTGTTTGCAGTGGCTAGAGGTCCTAATGTGTCCATTCTCCTCTCTCAAACAAATAATAATAAAAATCTTTAAAACATAGGCTAGAGAGATGGCTTAGCAGTTAAGGTGCTTGCCTGCAAAGCTAAAGGACCTTGATTTGATTCCCCAGGACCCACATAAGCCAGATGCAGAAGGTGGCGCATGTGTCTGGAGTTTCCAGTGGCTGGAAGCCCTGGCATGCCCATTCTCTCTGCTTTTTTCCCCTCTCTCAAATAAATAAAATAAAATATTTTTAAAAATATCTTTAAAACAGAAGAATAGACCTATCTATACAAGTAGTTGTTTGGGAGCGTGTTTTTGTTTGTTGTTTTGAGTTAGGATCTCATTCTAAACCTCAGGCTGGCCTTGAAGTCTGAGCAGTCCTCCTACCTCAGCTTCCAGAGTGCTGGGATTAAAGGCATATGTCACCACGCCTAGCTTCTAAGTACTTGTTTATCCAGAGTCCTTCTCCATCACTCTTCTGCCTCATTTCGAGCTGGAGTCTGTGTTTACTCATTCTGAAGCCTGTGGGGTTCTGTTGACTCTTGTGTCTCTGTCCCCTGTACAACTGGGGCTGCAGGAGCACACGCTGTGCCTGACTGTTTTCTCACATGGGATCGGAAACTCAAACTCTGGCAGTCTGAGGCCTTAGCTCCTTAGCTTGCTCAGAAAGTGCACTTAACCACTGAACAGTCTCTCCAGCCCTGCGCAGAGGTTTTCTGGAATTTTTTTTTGTTTTTGTTTTTTTTGTTGTGTGTGTGTGTGTGTGTGTGTGTGTGTGTTTTGTTTCTTTTCGGGGTAGGCTCTCACTGTAGCCCAGGCTGACTTGGATCATACTTTGTCTCAGGCTGGCTTCGAATTCACAGCAATCCTCCTACCTTTGCCTCCCAAATTCTGGGATTAAAGGCATGCGCCTGGCCCAACTCTGAGTTTTGTGTATGATGAAATCAGAAAATGAGCAAAGCAGTCAGATTTTTATTTTTTATTTTGAGGTAGGGTCTCACTGTAGCACAGGCTGACCTCAAACTCACTAAATAGTTTCAGGGTGGCCTCAAAAGTAGTCAGATTTTTAGAGACAAATGTTGGAGATGAAGTTTTAGTCTTTCAAATAAAAGAAAACTATAGTTTATAGGGGTTTTTTTGTTTTTTGTTTTTTTTTTTTCCATTTACAGGTTTGGTTTTGTTTGAGATAGGCTGTCCTGTAGCCCAGGCTGGCCTTGAACTTGCTATATAGCTCAGAGTGGCCTTGAATTCCTGGTCCTCTCACTTCTACTTTACAAGTGCTGGAACTATATAGGTGGTGCACTTCCCTGGCTGACAGAGATAAATATTAAAACTAACTGACTTAAATCCTTTTCCTAGAATATGCACTTCAGAAACATTTCTTAGTTGTCCTACAGTGACACAAATAATTACTTTAGGATGATAAAAATAGGATATCAGAAAATAAGTGAATATTAAAGAAAATGAGTCCTAGCCAGGAGTGGTGGCTCACGCTTTTAATCCCAGCACTCGGGAGGCAGAGGTAGGAGGATTGCCATGAGTTCAAGGTCACCCTGAGATGACAGAGTTAATTCCAGTTCAGCCTGGACCAGAGTGAGACCCTACCTCGAAAAACCAAAAAAAAAAAAAAAGAAAATGAGTCTTGGCTCCTATTACTATCTGTAATAGAATGAGATGCTAGTACACAAAGGCCTAGAAAGAAATTTGGAAAGAGTAGATATTTGATATAGCCTTGGATTTGTAGATAAAGAAACTCAAGTTTAGAGGAGTTAAGTGACTTGCCCAAGATTACAGATCCAGGACAAAAATCCAACTCTCAAAGTTTTCAGTGTAATACTGTTTGCATTTAGAATCTGTGATTACTAAGCACATGCTCTTCAGTGGGAGCTGTTCTGTCACAAAGAAAGCTGTCACTGTATATGTAGTCATCAGTATAAGTGTGGACAGTCTTCTTTTTTTTTTTTTTTTTCAAGGTAGGGTCTCACTCTAGTCCAGGCTGACCTGGAATTTGCTACATAGTCTCAGGGTGGCCTTGAACTCATGGTGAGTCTCCTACCTCTGCCTCCCAAGTGCTGGGATTAAAGGTGGGCACCACCACGCCCAGCTGTGGACAGTCTTTTTAAGAACCTTTTTAAGGTGAACTATAGGTGATGACTTTAGGTGGTCTGCATGCTTAGTTGCTTTCATGTTTTGCCTGTACTTTTACATGTTATTTAAACAGTATTATTTTGAATAAATCATTTACCAGGTTTGATATTAAAAACATAGCAGCTGTTGAAGGGATGCAAAATGCCTGTATGCTTTCTGAAATTTCTATTCAAGGGAGAACAGATTCATTATCTCTAATATATCCTTAATGTCATTCCTATTCTGAAGTTCCTTTATTTTCCCATGCAGAGTTTTAGGGTAGCAGAAGGACAAGTGAACATTTAAGCAATTGTCATATTTACTTGGTATTATAAGATGTTAACTGACACATTGTCTAAATATGGACTGATTTTTGCTTTCTAAAACAAAAAAATAGGCTCTCATAATGATCTTGTATTTAGAAATTGTCCTGATTTTGAAAAATGTCCACTGCTTTAAGCAGTTTTGTTTCAATTAGGAATTTTGATTGGTATGTAAAAATGTTAAATTTTTTCAAACTGCAAAAAAAATTGACCAACTTGAATTGAATCTTAATCTGTAATTTGTTCAAAATTTAGCCTAGAATACTACAGTGAAAGAATCAAAGTTGAATTTTGTTTGTTGAGCCTTGCTATAAATAACTTGGCTTAATATGTAAGAAATACCATTCCTGTCTTGGATTTTTTTTTTCTTCTGTTAGTTTTTCTGACTAAAGGGAAGCATAGTTATCTGTAATGACATTGCTAAGGATTAATACTACTGAAAGAAAATCTCTGATCTTATTTTTCAGATTATGAATATTTAATGCTTCAAATTAGACCGAGTTTTGTGAAACATGTTATTTCCATTCTGTAGTGTATGATTGCTCCCCTATCCCAGTGCTGAAGCCCCAAACCCAGGGACTTGTGCTTTCTTAACCCTTTCCCTTGCTAAATCCCCAAGTCCTACTGTACAGTTCAAATTAATCTCTGGGAAAGTATACTTACCTAGATATATGTCTTTTTAAAATAAATTATAAAACTCTGGAAAATAAACTTCTGTAATTTATGGTGCTGTGTGTTGGCAGCATCTTAATGAAGGTTTTTTTTTGGGGGGGGATCAGGGCTTTGAGGTGGATCTCATTGAAGCCCTTGTTGGCCTGATATTCACTGTGTAGCTGCATAGGGTGGCCTGGAACTGAAGGTAAACTTTCCTGCCTTGCTCTCCTGGTTGCTGAGATCATAGGTGTGTGCCACCTCACTCACCAGAAAGAACAAATTTTAGGGACTTAGAATGATTTCTCCTGGGGAAAATCAAGTAAACTTGGAAAGGAAGCTTGCTCTTAGAGTAATAGGTGTAGTCATTAAGTTTTTATGATATTATTAAATATTTTTCAAGTTAGAATCAGAGTATACCTTTGTCAATTAATATCAGCTAAACCAAACAGTAAAAACAAAAGAAAACAGATGTAGTTTTTGATATTGTAGCTAATTTGTAATGTTTTGTCATGTTAGTGAATTTTGTCCTTAATTTTCTTTCTCATTTTTTCTCATCCTGAACTATTTAAATGTGATTTAAGTAAGTTTTTTTTTTTTTCCTCTCCCAGGTTTTTTTTTTTTTTTCCTTTTTTTTCTTTTTAAGTAACAAGTGCTTCTCATTAGCAAGATGGATGAAGATAGAATTAAGTGCACATGCTGGCTCCGTGGTGTAATGGTTAGCACTCTGGACTCTGACTTTAGTCTGCTTTTTAAAAATGGAAACAACACAGACTATGAAAGCAGTAGATTTAACCTCTTTGATTCAATGTGTTTCTAAAAATGAAACCATGAATGGAAATGACATAGCATGGAATGTGACTTGTTCTTTTGGCAGTTGTTTCTACCACACCATCCTATGTGAATTCATTTTAATCTGGATATCTAGACTTCACATCTAGTTTCATGTGTGATGTTCTTTTTATTCTCTCCTATTCTTTTGCAGAATAAAACTGTTAAGTACTTTGGATCTTATCTCTCTGTAATATCTTCTAAAGGGAGTCCTCCTGCACATAAGCAGGCACGTCAGTGGTCATTGGATGGGTTTCTCCTTGTCCCTTTCATCAAACTATATCTGTCCTGTTTGATTAATTCTTGCTATATTTTGATAATCTCTGAGGAATATTTTTGACAAATAATGGGCTTTGTAATCAGATTTTGATTCAGATTCCAATTCTAGCATTTAATGGTTACATGGCCTTACACAAATCCTCTTCAAGATGTAGAAGAGTATTTATTAAAAAGTGAAATACATGCCGGGTATGGTGGCTCACGCCTTTAATCCCAGCACTTGGGAGGCAGAGGTAGGAGGGTCGCCATGAGTTCAAAACCACCCATAGAGACTCCATAGTAAATTCCAAGTCAGCCTGGGCTAGAGTGAGACCCTACCTCAAAAAACCAAAAAAAAAAAAAAAAAAAAAAGTGAAATACTTGGAGGTGAAGAGATAGCTTAGCAGGTAAAGATACTTGCTTGCAAAGCATGTCGGGCTGAGTTCAGTTCTTCAGGACCCATGTAAGATATATGCACAAGGTGGCACATGCATCTGTAGTTCATTTGCCATAGCAAGAGGCCCTGGTTTACCAGTTCGTTCATCCTCTCTCTCCCTCCCTCCCTCCTCTCTCTCACTTGGGATCTGACAAGATGGATGGGTTGCCCTTTAGGATCATCAAGGAAACTCATTGTTTGCTGGCAGAACCCGTTCCCGGCATTAAAGCTGAACCAGATGACAGCAACACCCATTATTTTCAGTGGTCATTGCTGGCCTCTGGTGTTCCTCCTTTGAGGGAGGGACTTTTTAAACTTGAACTATTCCTTCCAGAAGAATACCCAATGGCAGCACCTAAAGTACATTTCATGACCAAAATTTATCATCTTAATGTAAACAGCTTGGGAAGAATATGTTTATATATTTTGAAAGACAAGTGGTCCCTAACACTACAGATTCTCAGTTCTGCTGTCAATCCAGGCTTTATTAAGTGCTCCTAATCCAGATGATCCGTTAGCAAATGATGTAGCGGAGCAGTGGAAGACCAGCGAAGCTCAAGCCATAGGAACAGGTAGAGAGAGAGAGAGAATGGGTGCACCAGGGCCTCCAGCCACTGCAAATGAACTGCAGATGCATACGTCCCCCCTTCTGCATCTGGTTTACGTGGGTCCTGGGGAGTCAAACCTAGGTCCTTTAACTGCTAAGCCATCTCTCCAGCCCCTGTATTTTATTTTTTAGGCGGAAAGTAGTTTAAATTTTATGGGCTCCTTCCCTCCCCCCACTTTTATGGAGATCTTATTGCATTGGTTAAAGGCAGCTGACCAGTTCTTTAGAATATGCTCCCTAGCCAAGTCTAACTTTATTTAGATGCTGTAGATGGACAAGCTTGAGTGAACAAAAATGGGAACATTAAGCAAATACCACAGCCCTCAATAATAATCTTGTGACTTGCTGTCAAGTGTAAATTTCCCCCTTCAAGGGGGAAGAAAAAAAAAAGGAGCCGGGCATGGTGGCGCACACCCAGCACTTGGGAGGCACAGGTAGAAGGATCACCATGAGTTCAAGGCCACTGTGAGACTCATAGTGAATTCCAGGTCAGTATGGGCTAGAGTGAGACCCTCCCTCGAAGAAAAACAATTTTAAAAAGCTTCTGACCATTTTGTATGGCTTGTTCTGTACATCTTATTCATAAAATATTTTTTGTTAATCTGTTTTGCTTTTGTACAGTTTATTTCGTTTTCCCAATTTGACAATCGTATTTAAAATTAAAACGAAGGGCTGGAGAGATGGCTTAGTGGTTAAGCGCTTGCCTATGAAGCTTAAGGACCTCAGTTCCAGGCTGGATTCCTCAGGACCCACGTTAGCCAGATGCACAAGGGGGCGCACACATCTGGAGTTCGTTTGCAGTGGCTGGAGGCCCTGGCGTGTTCATTCTCTCTCTCTCCGCCTCTTTCTCTCTCTGTCACACTCAAATAAGAATAAACAACAACAACAACAAAAAAGTTAAAAAAAAATAAAAAAAATTAAAACGGAACATTCTATTTTGGTCTTTGCCATCTGACAAAGTGATTGTCAAGAAATGGGTTTTGCTGTTTTCTTTTCACTGATGCAGATTTGTGTTAAGATTACTAAGTGGAATATTTATTTATTTGTTTATTTTTATTATTATTAGGGTGGTTTTGTTTTGGTTTTGGTTTCCGAGGTAGTGTTTCACTCTAGCTCAGGCTGACCTGGAATTCACTATGTAGTCTCAGGGTGGCCTCGAGCTCACTGTGATCCTCCTACCTCTGCCTCCTGAGTGCTGGGATTAAAGGCGTGCGCCACCACGCCTGACCTAAGTGGAATATTTATAAACTCACCCTGAGCATGCATAAGGCATCAGTGTCTGACACCCCCTTTTTCTTAACCTTCTAGGAATTTCAAATAAATGTGTATATTCTCTGATTAGTTAGATGATCTCTGGTATCTTGCCATAATATGTGAAAATGACTGTACTAACAGTCAAAGCAAAGAAAGGAGTTGTGGATGACATGTAGGACTTTCACATGGTGTGCCACATTATTGCCTGAAATGACCTTTTTCTTGGTTCTTGTTTGAAAACTTCATGTGTGACCAATGGTTTATGCTATTAGGAAACAGCAAGTTGGTAAAATTTAGGGTTTGCTGAGGCATTTGTGAGTCTTCCTTATAGACCCAATGAATAAATCACAAGCTTGCATAATTGTCATCATGGAGATTTCTTCCTCACAGAGCATCAGATCTGAGGTTTAATGAGTCTTTTATCCCTCTTGTGTTTGCTGTGGGAACTCTTTGTCTTTAATTTGTATTACTAACTTGTTCTTCATTGACAGACTTCTTCAACTCTCACAAAAACAAACCACTTACCTACCTTTTTCCACATCTAATTCCTCTTTGATGGTTTAGGAATTCTTGATTTTTATTATTTTTCAAATCATAGATATAAAAATGTTAGACCTGGAGTTGGGATCTTTGTCTCCTTCAGTATGAAGTCATGGATATTGTAACCCATCTGAAGTGCTCACTGACTCTCATAACTTCTGTTTCTTCAGAATGTGGTGAATTTTATTGTGCTCCTATGTAAAATATAAAATTATCTATTAAAATTACATTTTCAACATAAAAAATTGAAATATTTGTACTTAGTTTATGAACTTAATATGTATTGTGCCGTAATACATTTAGAGTGGTTAGCACATGGTTGAATGTTTAATAAATACCATTCTGTAAATCCTGGTTATTGGTATCTTTTTCAAATCTGTTTGCTTACTTATTTGCTGGAGATTTGACTGTGGGGTTGGCAAGGGCTCTGCCACTGAAATTTTTTGTTTAGTCTTAAGGTTGGGCTGTATGTTGACTTCCATTCCGTTTTAATGTAAATTTCTTCCAGAAGATCTTGTGATTAGATGGGACGTTTTCTTGTGTGTACTGGGCATTTTTCCTAGACTGATAAATTTTTATTTCCACATTTTATAGACTTATTTTTAATTTTTAAAAAAGTTATTTATGGGTTGGAGAGATGGCTTAGTAGTTAAGGCACTTGCCTGCAAAGCCAAAGGACCCAGGTTGGATTCCCCAAGGCCCATGTAAGCCAGATGCACAAGGTGGTACATGCGTCTGGAGTTGATTTACAGCATCTGGAATTTATTTACAGCGCCTGGAGGCCCTGGCACACTCATTCATTCTCTCTCTCTCCCTCCCTCTCTCCCTCATCTTCCTTTCTCTTTCAAATACATAAATAAATAAATAAAATACAAAAATTATTTGTATGCGTCTGTGTGTACATATGTGTGTATATGAATGCACAGCACGTGTGGAGGGCCAAGGACAACTTCAGGGTGTCTGTGCTTCACCTTATTTGAGACTCTTGGGTCTTATTGGGTCTCTTGCCACTGTAAATAAACTGCTAGACTGCAAAGGAATGTCAGACCAGCTGGCTTGTGAGTTTTGAGTTCGCCTAGCTCTTCCTCTCATTTAAAGTGCATTGAGATTTCAGATGCATGCTCCACTTTACATCCAGCTTTGTGGTTTCTGCACAATTGAACCCAGGCTGTTAGGCTTTGTAAGCAAGTACCCTTTACTACTGAACCATCTTCCCAGCCCAGGAGTTTATAAAAACATCATTCCCCCCCACTCCCGACTTAATTCTTGGTATAGATAAAATAGAAAGCAAGGTAAAGCAGAAATTAATTCTTAAAAGTTGAGGCCAGCACATTCCGTACATTTGCCTCAGAGTAAAACAAAATTATTAAACATTGGAATAAGATAATTAGAAAATTCAAGGTATCTTAATAATAGAAGCAAATTTATTCCTCAGTGTTCTAATACTGAGATGTCCTGTGTTTGTTACTGTGATAAAATACCAGCAAACACTATGTAAGGAAGGAAGGGTTTGTTTTCACTTACAATTTGAGAATTCATGGTGAGGTGATCAGTCGTGGGCTATCTGTAGTCAGGAAGCAGGAGCATGCATGCATGCTGTTGCTCTGCATGCTTTCTCCTTTTTGTTCAGTCCTAAGACTGGTCACCTTTAGTGTTGTCTGCCCATCGCAATTAACCCAATCTAAAAATGCTCTCACAGACATGCTAGAGGGCTGTGTCCTAGGTGATTCTAGATGTGATCAAGTTGACAGTATTAACCATCATTCATATAATACATCCATCCTACAGTTTTGTTCCTTGGTATCATAATTAATATGTCCTTCCATATTTTATGTCCTGGTACCCCCTTTGCCTCATTACCCTTATATTTGGAGACCATTACTAAATAAAAGTAACTACAACATAAAGTAAGTGATACCACAGCAGCCAGTTTGGACATGCTAGATAAAGGAACAGTTCACATTCGTTTTCTAGTTTGGGCCTGCAGAACAGCCCAAGATTTTGTTACAATACTCAGAAAGTTGTGCAGTTAAGCTTTAGAAGTGGCTAGGGTATGCTTCAGTAGTAGAATGCCCTACCATACACAAAGCCTCAGTACTGCAAAAATAATACAACTTATGAATTGTTCTGGAATTTTCTACTTAATATTTTCAGAGCACAGTTGCAGGCAAACAGGGAAGTGCTCAGCCACCCAGAACATTGCTTGGCTTGAGCAACAAACACACCCTTCTCTTAAACAATCGACCTAGCAAGCTGTTGGGAACCTAGGGCCCTACTTGTCTGCATCTGAACTGCACATGCACTCACTCTACACATGACTAGTGTTCTCCTTCCTTGATAGCCATTCTTTGTGATCAATACCCATGAAAATATGTTCCTAAGTAGGTCTGTGGTCAGAATAGCAGTGGGCCATCCAACCTGTATTGCTTTGGGGTATCTCAAACTGTCTTCCAAGTGAACTTTCAAGGGGAAAACTCCAACTTAACATCTTATCCCCATGCATAACTGGGCATACATATGATTACAGTCAGATGCATTATGTGAAGAAATATGTGTAACAGAAAACATACAACCCAAGCATGTCAAGCCAAAAGATCACCTACATTACAACCCTAGCAATGGATCCATCCTCTCCTAAAAATTTATACTATAAAGAGTGGCTCCAGACTCCTTTTTGAGGCCCTTGAGAACTCTCCACTTGAGTGGCCAGCTGCCCATTTCCAATGTATTCAAGCCTTTATTGCTTTGCTCTTTAAAACATATATTTTGGCATAACTACTTCTGTGTGCCTTTCTTCAGTTCTGAGAGTAGGGCACCAAGAACCTGGAAACACCAGAGACCATTGGTAACAAAACCACACGTGAGTGAAGGACTGCTGTACTGTGATGTTCTTTGGAATGCACAGGTGGCCCCAAACTCACATATCAAAGATGCAAAGGTAATGCATCCCATAGGTAAAGTGTTTGCCTATGTCATATGGATGCATAGCATACATTTCTGGTTCTCTTTACTATTAGGTAACACAAATCCTACATTTACTAATAAGTCCGTATACATGTATACTTGTGATCTGTGCTATGTACAGTTTTTGCACTGAGTACACCTCATTGTAGGAATTGAGGTGGCAGCTAGAGGCCAGTTACATTTTTACTGTGATTTTGTCAAGTATTAAAAAGTATTTGTGTATAGATGCATTCATACTAACTTGGTCTTACCTTATTGTGGCAAGAGCATTTAACATGAGATCTTTACATATTTTTATGTATATGACACATTGTTATGTATAGGTTTAATGCTGTGCAGTAGATCTCTAGAACTTAGTCCTGCATAACTGAAGTTTTATACCCATTTTTTGATTAATCTGGGTTCTAACATGACAGAATTTAGACACCTGACCAAGAGCAACTTTTGGAGGGAGAGGGTTAATGTCGGCTTTACAGACTCAAGGGCAAGCTCCTTGATGTCAGGGAAAATGATGCCATGTGCAAAGAGTGGACGTCAACCTTCTGGACAACAGCAGGGGAGTGTGCAAAACACTGGCAAGGGGAAACGGCTGTAACACCCATAAGCCCACCCCCCAAAATACATCACCTGTAGGAGACTTCCATTGCCACCAGCTGGGGACCTAGCATTCATAACACATAAGTTTATGGAGGAACACCTGACAAACCACCACACCAGTGAAACAAATCTGGGCATGCATGTGAGGGATTTTCTAGATTGTTATTTTTAGACTACCCTAAAAATGTGTGGTGCCATTCCATGTGCTGGGGTCCCAGTCTGCGTGCAAAGGAGAGCGCTGGCTGCACATCAACGTCACTTTCTGCCTCGTGACCGCGCAGTCAGCTGCTTCATGCTCCTGTCACCAGGCCGTCCCTGCCACGACACTGTAGCTGAGCTGAAATCCAAAATGAAGCCCTCCTTGTTGAAATTACTTCTGGTCAGTTATTTTGTCACAGCAACAAGAAAGACTGTAAAGACTGTCGGTTAAAAACTCCTTGTCTTCTGCTAACCCCAGCCTGAGGAAGATCAAATTCAAGGAGGGCAGGCTTGCAAGCAAGTGCCTTTAACTGCTGAGCCATCTTGCTAGACCTTATCTCAATTTTTTAAATAGCTATGTAAAATTCCATTATTTACTTGTAATTTATTTCCTTGCCTAGTTACACAAAATATCCCTTTTTCAATAAATCGGCCTTTTGTTTAAAAAAATCTTTTATTTTGTTCTTGTTAGATGTAGCCAAAGAATTCTAATAAAAGAGCCAACACGTGGCATGTCTTTAATCCCAGCTAGAGGGAGACTGTAACTTGGAAAAAGAGAGAGTAGCTTCTCCCCCACCCCGCCACCCCCCTCCCCCGCCAAATATTTATTTGTTTATTTGAGAGACAGAGGAAGAGGCAGAGAAAAAGAGAATGGGCACACAGAATTGAACCAAGGTCCTTAGGCTTCACAGGCAAACTCCTTAACCGCTAAACCATTGAAAATCACACATATTATCATCTCTGAAAAGGTATTTTTTTTTCTTTTTGCAAGGATGGAAAATATTACTTTTATTGTAAAACTTATTAATGTAAATTATCAACAATAGGAAGTTCACTAATTATGGACAATATAATATTACCAAACATTTAAAAATTCCATTTCAAAAATTATATGATGACATAAAAATGGTTATGATACTTCAAGCAAAAAATAAAACTGACAATACAATCCTATTTATTTTTCTTTTAATGAGTGGGAGCCAGATTTTGGAAAATAGTCCCCGTAAATAGTAACATTCTGTTGGATAGAATTATGAATAATTTTGTAATTGGGACCAAAAAGAAAAGCCCATAGCGAATGCTGTCAATGTCTTTTCTCTTTTGCTTCTAGCATCACTAGAAGGAGTATACGCTACTTATAGAGGAAGTCTCAGAAGCTCTAGTAAGACACCTGGTTACTCACAAACCTTAGTAGGCTGTTGGTTTTACCCCATCTTATTGTTAAAAAGGACAGGCACCGGTATGAATCTGTGAAAAGATCTCTGACTAAATGCAGAGGCCGTGTGTGATGGCCAAGATCCAATGTCATTCTTACCTTTGATTATTTTTGCTGTAAAATAGGAAGGAGGAGAAAGGGTCTGTGACCACTGAGTCCTGGGAGCACAGGGGATCCAGGCCATTAGCAGGACTCCAGTAAGTGCTCTGGCAGCTGCTGCAGTCTCTCCCGACAGGACCATCTCTTCCCCGCCTTGTAAGGTGGCCTCAGCCAGAGTGGCGACAGCATGGGCGGCAGCTTCACTGCGGAGGCTGGTGCGTCTCCTGAGAAGCTGCCACTCGCCCCTTGCCAAGGATGCCGCTGCCTGGGTAGCCTCTGACGCCGGCGTGGTCTGCATGGTCATTTCACTTCCCTGTAAAGTGGCCCGATTTTGTCCCACCTCCCCATCAGCCACAGCAGAACAATTCACCGGGGCAACAGTGACTGTGGTTGGAAGTTCTGAAGCATCAGCCAGTGTGGCTACTGTTGCCCCTGTGCCAACGGGTGAGCGAGGTGGGACAAGACGGTGGTGGTTTGTGTGTGTGTTTGCTGATCTTAAACAGCGTACCAAAGACCTTCCCGCCCATGTTGCTTAAAGCCGTTCTTAGCTGTGGTCAGTGTCATGCCCAGTTCTTGGTGACCACCAAGGAGAACCAAACACGTATGCAAGGGCAAGGAGCTTTATTTCCGGCTTAAGCTCAGACTCTTGACCTAGGGTAGGGTTTTTATAGGGATTGAACATAGAAGGGGATGGCACGTGATTGGTTGATTGGAACAGTGACTGCACTTGTACTCTTCTGATTGGCTTAGGGTTTTGGCGGGCAAAGTTGGCGGGCTGAGGCTAGGGGAGTTGAACTTATCTCTGATTACAGGAATGAATGGCATAAGCAGTTTCCAGTAACTGTTAAACCCACCCTTACCAGAAAATAAAAACTTAGACCTTGCCGGGAAACAGAAACGTAGGCCTACTGAGGACTCCGAAGCCTGTCGTGGCGTCCTTCTGGTTCCTGGGCCCGTGAAGCCCTCTGCTTTTGCCCTTCCGTTGGAGCATCACCGCAGACATTGGCCCATGGGTGTCTTCAGACCACCACGGGCTTGCAGCTCTCCTTGCCCCAGTGTGGCTCTCCCCGGCCTGCCTCCCTGGGAGCTGCGCCCGGCTCGTCCTGCGCGCAGAGCAGCCCCCGGGGGTGAGAGGCGGCGGTTGGGAGCTGGCCCCGCGGGGCGCGGCCGCTCTGCCGCCCAGGCCGCTCGGAGGCTCCCGCGCACACGCGCCGCGCCGCGCCGGGCACTCCAGAGACGGGCTTGCGGGCGAGGGCGAGGGCGAGATGCCACTGAGGTTGTGGAGCAAGCGCGCTTGCTGTCTTCTGATGGAAGGCTTCGACTCGGCACGAGGCCGCCCCGCTTCCTCGCTGGTGCCGCCGCCAGCTGCCCTGGGGATGAGGATGTCTCAGTCACGGTAAGAGCAGTCCGGGGACGGGGAGTCCTCAGCACCCAGCATGCTGCGCTTGGCCTCTGTGGTAGCCGTGGGTCCAGTTTGGCTCGCTCCGTGTTCCTCCATGAATATCTGCCAGAGGAATGGAAGGCAGGGCCTCCAAGAGGTATGTGTACGCCCGTGTCCACAGCACACTTAACTTTCCAACCTTTTACCAATTTTTTATCAGAAGCGGTGAGGACCTTCCATCTTTAATACAAACTGCTACTCACATTTGGGCTGAATCCCTGTGTTCCCTCACTCTTGACCCACTGCTTCAGAGCCTCTAGGATTTGACTCATCCACACTGTCTGTCTCAATTGTGGCCGGTGCTTATATGTTACTACTTGTAGACACTTTTGTTGTTGTTTATTTTTTATTTATTTATTTGAGAGTGACAGAGAGGGAAAGAGGCAAAGAGAGAGGGCCTCCAGCCACTGCAATGAACTCCAGATGCATGCACCCCTTGTGCATCTGGCTAAAGTGGGTCATGGGAAATAGAACCTCGAACCCGGGATCCTTAGGCATCACAGGCAAGTGCTGAACCGCTAAGCCATCTCTCCAGCCCTACTAGTAAACACTTTTGCAGACAGAAAAAATTCTGTGGAAAGGTTAAAGAAAGGAGGAATCTGTTTACTGTCTCATACCATGTAGATTTTGTCGATGGTAATAGCTTCGGGAATAGCTGCATCAAAAGACCTGTTTCTCTTTCCATGTTTTGGTTGTACTCATTGCTGGCCTGACTTCATTTTTGGCAGGGACTCAGAGGGTTTTGTATTTTGTTACACTTCTTAGCTCTGCTTGGTTTCACTCCCCAGATAAACTTTTTCTTAGGCAAAATAATCCCTGTGGTCCTCTGGGTCTGTATCATTTAAGCCTTGCAGATTCAGCCATTTTCTTCAAAGTTCTCTGCCAGGAAAGTCTGTGAAATAACCTCTATTTGTTCTGGCTTGGGTCTCACATATTCTAACTCTAATTCTAAACTCATTCTCCCCTCTGGCCAGGAAGGCAAAGTACACTGGTCAGAGACTTAGATCACCCCCTATTTTTAAATTTTATTTTTATTTATTTATTTGAGAGAAGAAAAAGAGGCACAGAGAGAGAGAGAAAATGGATACACCAGGACCTCCAGCCACTGCAAAGAACTTCAGACGCATGCACCGTCCACCTTGTGCAGCTGGTTTATGTGGGTCCTGGGGAATCGAACCTGGGTCCTTTGGCTTTGCAGGCAAGTGCCTTAACTGATGAACCATCCCTCAAGCCCTTTTTAAAAATTTATTTATTCATTTATTTGAGAGAGAGGAAGAGGCAGAGAGAGAGGATCACCCCCTTTTGATGCATCTAGGAGTTTCTCAGAAAACAGCAGTGAGGCACTCTTCTCTCTGAAAAGATATGGAAGAGTTAATACATGGAAAATAGTGGAGGGATTTAATAGTCTCTGATTTTATTACAGATAATATTTGAAACATTAAGATAGAAAGTAAGGACCTTACAATGGTCACATAGGATGATGATGCCAACATTTGTAATGCTTGAATAAAAAATAAGCTCTTAGTGCTTGAAAGGTGGGGATTTCAAACATTTTGGTCTATTTTATGAACTGATAAAGGGAAATGGAATAGCTCTGAATAGGCAGAAAGAAAGAATTCTTCCATTCAATATTATACTAGGAGCATTCTAAAATAGTTCCCAAGATTCCACTTCTCTGGTGGGTTTGTCCTGGATAGATACACTTGTCCTGTCCTTGAAGGAGACCTTTGAATTATAATGGGCTCATTCCTTGATTAGGTTATGCTATACAACAAGGATTAAAGTACTTTGAAGATATAATTTAGACCTCTAATCAAGTGACTTCAAATTGCTAAAAAAGGGGATTATCTGGAACATACTGTAACTCCAAGCTGGCCTTGAACTCATGATGATCCTAATACCTCAGCCTCCTGCGCACTGAGAATAAAGGCACTCACTACCATGCCTGGCTTGGTGTATCTTTTAAAAGACTTCCTAGGGGTAAGTGAAAGCAGAAACCAGAGGAACCTGAAGCAAGCAGAGACTCTTGTCTCCCTTTTAGAAAAGTTTTTTTTTACTTATTTGCAATAAGAGAATGTATGGGCACACCAGGGCCTCTTGCCACTGCATATAAACTTCAGATACATGTACCACCTTGTGCATCTGGCTTTACATAAGTACTGAATTGAACCCAGGTCATTAGGCTTTGTAGCCAAGTGCCTTAACCACTTAACTATCTCTCCAGCCCCTGTCAACCTTGCAAATATAAACTACTATATAAAGAGAAGACAGCTCTGTGGCAGATTATTGCACATGACTTAATGCTACTCCCTGAGTTCACTCTCCTCCCAAACAAACCTGGACATAAAAATTGAGGTTTCAAAGAGTGGCTTCTACCCCCTCCCTAAGAGTAAACCCGGACTCTGGTATGGGACCCTGGAAGCAACACCTTCTGTTAGGGTAATTTTTAAGCCCTTTCTCACTTGAATGGGAGGAAAAAGCCCCTCCTTTGAAGCTAGCACCAGGGAAACCAAAACACAGATCAAAAGCCCACCTTACAAAGACTGAGACAGCATGGCTCTATCATGATTTCCTGTCTCCATGTGAAATGGATTGTGCCCAGACAGCCCATGTAGCACTGGACAGACACTCCGTAATGTGAATACCAGCCATCCCACCACCCCCTCTTTCTCCAGAAGACCTTAAGAATTCTCATACCCCTTCTAGGTGATCAAAAAAAAAAAAACAAAAAAAAAAAAAAACCTATTCCCACTTTCTGTCTCTTTGCTCTGAGTACACATCATATCCTGACTGGTGTTAAATAAATACCATGGGCCCAAAAGTAAATTGTCCTAGTGGTTTTGTAAATTCTGAACCTCACATTTCTGGCACCTAATGTAGGGCCTTCTGAGTTGAAACCTTCAGTTCTGCAATTACAAGGAACTGAATTCTGCCAGCACCTCAGGAACTTGCCAGAGGGAACTAAGGCTCAAATGAGAAAGCAGCCTGATAATCATCCCCTGAGCAAGCCACTGCCCAGACTCCTGACGAATGAATACTAAGAGGTGCTTCACTTATGTGGATTTGACTTGCTTAGTTTGTGCTTATTTGTTATTTAGAAATAGAAAATTAATACAAGTTGTTTTGGTATATATTGCAATTATTATATAGCTGGGCAGGTCAATGGACATCATTAATGCCAGCACTGGGTGGCTGAGAGAGGAGTATTGTAAGGCCAAGGCAAAGGTCAGCCTGTTTTACATAGTAAGACCCTGTGGTGGTCCCTACAGACTCGTGTGTTTAGATACTGAATCTCCAGCTGCTGGTGTTATGTGGAAGCTTATGTAAACTTCAGGAGGTGGAGCCTTGCCAAGGCAAATGTGTTGCTGGGCAGGTCTTGAGGTGTTGCAGCCCAGCCCTGCTGGCTCTACTTCCTCCCTGCTGGTGTGAAGATGTGATTCCAGCTGTCTGCTTTTGCCATTCTTTCCCCTTCAGAGCTTTAATGGACTGAACTAATATGAACCTTTCTTTTTTTTCTTTTTTAATTATTTATTTATTTATTTATTTGAGAGCGACAGACACAGAGAAAGACAGATAGAGGGAGAGAGAGGGAATGGGAACGCCAGGACTTCCAGCCTCTGCAAACGAACTCCAGATGTGTGTGCACCCTTGTTTATCTGGCTAACATGGGACCTGGGGAACCAAGCCTCGAACCGGGGTCCTTAGGCTTCACAGGCAAGTGCTTAACTGCTAAGCCATCTCTCCAGCCCTAATATGAACCTTTCTATAAAGTGCTTTTAGTCATTTATTTTGCCCAACAAGAAAGTGACTAATACAGACCTTGTCTCAAAAAAACTATAAAGTAAAATTAATATATATATATATATGTATATATATATATATATATATATATATATATATATATATATCTGTAGCAGTCACTGTTGCTGGGACAAACACCCAACCAGAACTTCCTATTGGAGGAAAGGATTTATATCAGGCCTACAGTTTCAAAGGGAAGCTTTGTCATGGTGAAGAAAGCTGGTCCACTTAATCATATATCCACAGCAGAGAGAAAACAACAACTGTAAGCTGGCTCTGAATACAACAGCAGGCAAGACTCATCAAACTCAAAGTCTGCCCCCCTCAATACACCTCCTACAGCAAGGCTCTCTTATGTCTGGAATTTAGAAAACCATTGAGCATTGAGACAGTTTAGATTGGCGAGCAAAGATTTATTAATGACAACAAGGGAGTGGAAGAATGTAGAGAAAAGAAAGTGGGATGGGAGCTCTGAAAATGTGAAGATTTAAAAGTCTCTGCCCAACCCACTGGCCCTGCTATAACTCCCATGGAAGCTGTCTTCTATACAGAAATTGAGGTTTCAAAGACTTGTTTCTATCTCTGGGAGCTAGCACCTGTGGAACCAAAGCAAGAGATCCAAGCTCACTTTCCTGAAATTTGGGATAGTACCGCTCCAGTGAGATTTACCCCACCCCCAGGTGAAGCAGACACCACGTACAGTATGGACCAGACACTGCAGTATAAGATCCTCCCCTCACTACTCCACAGGAAGACTTTAAAACCCTTTCTTTCTCTTAACTAGGCAGTTTAGAGCTCACTCCCTACTTTGTTTGCTCTTAACCCCAACACTCCTTATTGGTGTTAATAAAACTTGGAGCCCAAAGGAAACTGTTTCAGTGGTTTTCTAAATTCTGGAACTAACAATCTGGTGCTATGACTTGGATTTAGAAATACTCCTGATATTATCTTTTTGAGTTGTCCAAATGACTTCCCTTTATTTCCCCTTTCCCATTCTTCTTCTGCCTCTTGGTGTAGTGCTTTCAACACCCAGCACCTGCCATTTTTCTAGATGGAGTCTACTAAGTTCACCTGGGATGCCTGCCACTGCTGCTGGTAATGTACTAGAGTCTTGACATGAAGCCAGATCAATTCCCTCTCAGAACTGGCCAAACCCAGTGGGATACAAAGCCATTTGGCCCCACTCATTGATTCTCTGTGACTTCAGATAACACCCAGGAAATGTTTCTTAGAATTGTGGGGACTCCCATATCTCCTTTACCTAGACTTACCAGGATTCATGATGGGTATAACTCACTCCTATCCATCTAAAAATTGTCCCTTCAGATGTTTGCTAACTTCAAAATTCTCTATCCAAAAGGAGAAATCAGATCCAAAATACTATTTTTTTTCACTGCACTACTGTTTGGCCTCAACATAAATGGGATAATGATTATCAGTAGCCTGAGGATGCCACCTTTGATCTCAAAATTTGTACAGACGTATAAAACTTATTACACTGCAATGGCAAGTGGGCACAAGCCCAATATATTTGAGTCTTTTTCTATCGGATAAATAGGCCTTCTCACAGTGTTTCAGATGTTCCTGTTATATGAAAAGTCTAATCCTTCATTAAGGGACTCTTCTTCAGACTTTGGTCCTGCAGACTACTCCTGTCCCAACACCTTTTCAACATTCCTTGTGCTTCTACTCACCAAATCAGCTACAGTCAGTCTACTTCCCAGAGCAGCTCAGATTCTACTCCTGTCCCTGCCTATTGTCCCTCTGCTTCCCCATCCCCCACTATCTCTTACCTTTCCCCCTACCTACTCAAAAACTGCTTTCTCAGACACCTGCAACAGTTTGATCTGCCCCAGCTGCCCAATTCCCCAGGAGCTCAGGGCCCCTTATACCAAAGTCTCCAGATACTAAGAAAAGGCTCCAAAACTTAGATTCTTGATAACCCCTCAAAAGAACCTCATTAAAACAGCTTTTAAGGTCTTCAATAGTAGGGGAGAGGAGATGATAAAAACAGATAAGGAGAAAGGAGCAGGTCAAATACCAATTAATAGCAACTGTCCTAAGAGACAACAAAGAAAATCATTTCCACCCAGCAGTCTTATCAGCAGGAGTTGTTAAAAAAAAAAAAAAAAATCCTGCCCAAACCTTCAAGCTCCTCTGGGACCCTGGCCATGTGCAAAAAGAGGACATTAGAAATTAGAGTGTTCATAAGCCTCTGGGCTAATAAGAGCCAGACTTGTCCAGTTCCTGATCTTTTGGGACAGACCACTGAGGACTGACACTGTCTTGACTCAGAAGATGCTCCAAGGATTCTTGTCATCCCCAGGATAAAACCAGAGCAAACCTTATGGTTGCAAGTAGGCCAGTTTCATTCTTGTTTGACTCTAGAGCTACCCTTTTGCCTTTAATTGAATACTTGAGAGTTGTGACCCTCCCTTTTACCTCTATTATGGGGTTGATGGCATTATTTCTAAGCCCTTAAAAGCTCACTCCCTGAGATGGGCATGGTTGTGCATGCCTTTAATACTACCATTCAGGAGATAGAGGTAGGAAGATGGATTGCTGTGACTTCAAGGTCTGCCTGGGACAGACAGAGAGATACAGAGGGGGTATCATTTCAGCCTGCATAAAGGCCCTACCTAAAAAAAAAAAAAAAAAAAAAAAAAAGAGAGAGAGACTCATCCTGTATACTGTGTCCTAGATACCCTGACCTTTTTCACTCCTTCCTAATTATCCCCTCCTTCCCTGCCCCACTTCTGGGGAGAGAGATCTAAACTCCATTCTACTATCTCTTCCCATCTACCTACAGATCAGATAGACACTCGACTTCTTACCACAATACAGACCTCTCTGCCTCCCCTACTCGTAGCCCCTTTGACCTCTAGTAAATCCCATAGTCTGGGACATTGAAAGCCCTTCAGTAGCTAAACACTACCTTCACAGCAAGGTCCTAAAAGAAACAAGAGCTTTCTTAATTGAGCCCAGTACCCTATTCCTATCAAAGTGCTACAGGGCCTTCAAACATCTGCTCCCACCCTACATTTACCTAATCCCTCTAAGCCTCATCATAGATGCGTAGGGCTTTGGGGTAATGGTATGGATCTTATATCTAGAAAGATGCTTACGTAGATAAATTTGTTTGGGCTGGCCTGTCTTCTTGAGAACTCTAGCCTAATTTCCTAATCTAAGAGATTTTTCAAACTATCTTCCTATCCTCACCTGTATACATCCCACTCCCTAAAACCCCTTCTAACCCACCAAGCAATCTCTAATCTCTCCTCACATGCAACCCATACATTCAACCCTCCTTAAAATCCAAACATATCCCTGCACAGATTTAACTCCTTAAACCCTGTTACTCTGCCCACCTTCCTCTGAACTAGAAAATAACCCTTCTCATGACTATTCTGAATTTTCTTAACCTATTTTTTTCTTTTTTTTTTTTTCTTGAGAGAGAGAATTGGCATGCCAGAATCTCAGCCACTACAACTGAATCCAGACACATGCACCACCTAGTGGGCATGTGTGACCCTGCGCTTCCCTCTCCTTTGTGCACCTGGCTAAGGTCCTTAAACTTTGCAGGCAACCACGTTAACCACTAAGCCATCTCTCCAACCTATTTTCTAACATCTCTGACTCTCCTCTGCCCTCCCCAGCTCCCACACAGGTCATAGATGGCAGCAACCAAAATACAGAAAATATCCAGGGCAGAATATGCTATCGTTACCCCAGATTCAATTGTAGAATTAGGGCCCCTTCTGCCTGGGACCACTTTACAACAAGCAGAACTTATAGCACTAACCAGAGCATTAATTCTGACTAAAGGATTGACAGTTAATATGTATAGGTGTTCAAAGTATGCATTTCATATTATTTACTCTTATGCTCCTATTTATAAAGATGATTGATAGGTAGGTAGGCAGGTAGGTAGATAGATAGATAGACAGACAGACAAACAGATAGATAGGGGTTTCTTAACTACAAAGGGAGTTCCTCTGATAGATAGTACCCTAAACTTAAAACTTTATAGGCTGTTTCTCATACTCAATGAGCAGCCATTCTCCAGTGAAAGGGGCACCAGGGACAGGGACAGAACCTCCTGTATCAGCATTGGGACTAGAAAGGCTAATAAAGAAGCTCAATTTCAAACTACCTGCCCCTCTTTCTTCATGTTTCCCTACCCTAAAATTCTCTGCCATATTCCCTTGAAGAAATAATAGAATTATCCCCAAATGGGACCAACCTAAACAAGGAATGGCTTACTAAGGAAGGGAAAATAATTTTACCGAAAAAAGAAAAACTTAACATCTAATGGCCCTCCATAATCAATTCCATGTAGGCCATTGTTCTCTTGCTAATCCCCTTTTTCAGTTAATAGAAGACTCTTGCCTTATGAGCAGCCTTTACAATGTAACTAAGGATTGCTAGGTATGCCAAAAGTACAATCCTTGCGTATACAGTAAAGACTTCACCTTTCCCAACCCATCAGGCTAGAGAACAAATCACTGGCTAAGACTGACAAATTGACATCATTCCTATGCCATCTATTAAAAAGATCAAATTCTTGTTAGTTATGACAGACACTTTGTCAGGGTGAGTAGAGGCATTTCCTTAACAGTCTGACAATGGCCCTGCAGTCATATCCAAAATTACTTAAGGGACAAACCGTCCATGTAAACTCCATACTCCTTATGAACCTCCATCACCAGGCAAAATAGAGATGATGAATGATCTTATAAAAAGACATCCTGGGCTGAAGAGATGGCTTAGTGGTTAAGCCCTTGCCTGTGAAGCCTAAGGACCCCAGTTCGAGGCTCAATTCCCAAGGACCCACATTACCAAGATACACAAGGGGGCACATGCATCTGGAGTTTGTTTGCAGTAGCTAGAGGCCCTGGCATGCCCATTCTCATTCCCTCTCTCTCCCTGTCTTTCTCTTCCTTCCTCTTTCTCCATCATTCTCAAATAAATAAATTAAGCTAGATATGGTGGCACATGCCTTTAATCCCAGCACTCGGGAGGCAGAGGTAGGAGGATCACCATGAGTTTGAGGCCACTCTGAGACGCCATAGTGAATTCCAGGTCAGCCTGGGCTAGAGTGAGACTCTACCTCGAAAAAACAAATAATAATAATAATAATAAATTTTCAAAAAAGACATCCTGGGGGACTGAAGAGACAGCTCAGTGGTTAAATGACTTGCTTACAAAAACTAGTGGCACTGGTTCATTTTCCCAGTACCCATGTAAATCCAGCTGCACAAAGTGGTGCGTGAATTTGGAGTTTTTTTTTGCAAAAAAAAAAAATCATTGGTGTGCAAACTCATATTTCTTCTCCCCTTTCCTTAGTTTTTAAAAAGACATCTTACCAAATTAATGATGCAAACACAAGCTAACGGGATTAACCTTCTCCCTATACCTCTTATGAGATTTCATACAATACCCAGAGCCTTGCTTGAAATCAGCACCTTTGAATTACTGTTTTGTAGGCCTTTTGTTTGGGGAAATTTTCCATTGCCCCCTCCTCACCTGTGTAGGATTGTACATCCCAGCCCTCTCATACCAGATACTTTGTAAGACATACTGCCAATAAATTTCTGCCTATGGCCTCTGTAGGCTCACCATCTCTTCTAATTTAGCCAGGAACTGGGTCTGCTTAAAGAACCTGACCTGGAGAAATGGCTCAGCAATTAAGCATTTGCCTCCAAAGCATAAGGACTTGGGTTCAGTTCCCCAGTGCCCACATAAAGCCACATGCACAAAGTGGCATATTTGTCTGGAGTTCGTTTGTAGTTGCTAGAGGCCCTGGTGTGCCCATTATCTCTCTCTCTCTCTCTCTCTCTCTCTCTTAAATAAAATTTAAAAAATACTTTAAAAAAAAGGACCTGACTTCCAAGTCTGTACAGCTTCCATGGAAGAAAAGGTCTATAAATATTATATATATGTAATATTTTAGTCAAATATATACATAGAGAATGGGTGCACCAAGGCTTCTTGCTACTACAAACAAACTCCAGATACATGAGCCACTTTTCACATCTGGGTTTATGTGCATACTGGCGAATCAAACCCAAGCCATCAGGTTTTGCAAGCAAGCACCTTTAACCACTGAGCTATCTCTCCATCTCCATAAGTAGATTTATTCTTTGATAATTTCTAATATGATGGCATTCTGAATTTATGGCACATACCTGTAATTTTATTACTGGAGAAGCAAGAGAACCATGATTTCAAAGCCAGCTTGGGCTTATAACAAATTCTAGGCCATGCTGTGATAGTGTTTCCAAGAACAATACAAAAGGCATCATTGGGAGGTAGTGAAAAGGCAGGAAGAGCCTAGTTGGAGGAAGTAGATCACTGGGGACATGTCCTTGGGGCTACATCTTCCTCTGACCCCTTCCTGTAGGACTGTTCCTCTGATTCCAGGTCATCTTGATGTGAACTTCTCTGCTCCAGAGACTCATCAGGATAGACTGACATCGGTGAAGCTGAGCCAAAATAATATTTTCCTGTTTAAGTTGGTCTTTTAGATATTTTGGTTACCAGGACTTGGTCTAATACAATAAGTCATCCAAAATTGCACAACACAATGATAGTAGTGAATGGATTTATATGTGAGTGAAAATTGTTGAAAAAAATGACAATGAAATTTCTATTAGTCCAAATTAGATTACTATTAATTAAGATGTTGGTGATAATCCATGGAGCAATCATTAAGAAAATAATGGAGGACTTCCAGTAAAGATGACAGCCTAGGAACCATGCCAAAACAGCCTAGGGAGAAAAAGCAAAGAAAAAAAGAAAAGCAAAATACACCCTCCTACTAAAAAGTGAGATGTATAAGAAATTACCAACTGCAGCAGAGAAGCAGGAGAGATCCAGAGTATCTAGAGCCCACATAGGCACCAGGTCCACAGGGCCACAGCAGCCAGGCTCAGCTTGAGCCAGAGGAACAGCCAGGTAAGGGGATTCTCCACTCACTGGAGCTCCTCACAAACTCAAGAAACGTTAAGGGAGGACTGCAGTCACCAACAGAGGAGCAGCTCCTGAAGCAGAGGATCACACGGACCGGCAGAACCAGAGCCACTATCCACAGCCTCTCCTCTCCCACTGTCAGCGCAAGTGCCGGCAAGCACCAGAGACCTGGGGAAGGGAGCTCACAGCACCCAGCCCTAGTGACCATAGCACGATCCAGTGACCCAGCCAGCCTACTTGGACCCACAGTACAGTAAAGGGGGGCCCAGGAAGGAGTGCAGCATAACTCAGACCAAAATCATCCCAAAAGGTAACTGGAATTACACCAGGTCAGTACCCACCAAATAAGCCTGGTGTATAGGCTTCAATCAAAAATACTGATTGCATCTTCCATATCAGGAAATATTATATGTTAAATCTGATAGATGGTCAGATTTGTAATTCTTAAATACACTATATTTTGGGTTTGTAATTTGTTGCTTCCTGATTTATATAGGCTTTGTTTCCTTTTCTGTTGTTCCTGAGGGAAGGGTCTCACTTGGTCACAAGCTGACGTGGAAACCTCAACAGACCGGAAATCTTAGCCTCCTAGTTGACAGGATTAAGGATGTGGAGCAACACACAACCTAAGGGACAGTGACTTTGTTAGAGGATCTGGTTGTCATAATACCTACTCTTACATAAATACTCTATGTTGTTTTTGATTAAATGTGTACATTGTTTAGTTAAATTTTAGAATCTGACTATATTTTGTTCCACTCAATCTACTTGAATACTCTAATAGCAGGCAAGCCCAACATCTAGGGTCACTTTTGGAGATACTCTGAGAGTCTCAAGAGCCATACCTAGCACCTTAAGCTCCTACCCTGAAGATATATAACATCAGATTGATTGATACATCTAATAATACTGCAGCTAATTAGAAAATCCAAGCAGTAAATTAATGCAAGATGCAAAAATATGGACATTATAACACAAGAAACAACAAAAATCAAGACAATATAAATCCCTCTATCGGGTGCCCACTCCACCTAGGCTGTACACTAAACAATGCCTTAGGATCAGGTGCTTACTCTATCTAGGCTGTATACTAAACAATGCTTTAGGATCAAGAGATTAGGAGATTAGAGATCACCCTAGCTCCCAAGGTCAAAGAGCA
This sequence comes from Jaculus jaculus, assembly GCF_020740685.1. NCBI lineage: Eukaryota > Metazoa > Chordata > Mammalia > Rodentia > Dipodidae > Jaculus > Jaculus jaculus. Next base: position 37,261,726 of record NC_059119.1, on the reverse strand, counting down.
GCTGCAGATCAGGAGATCTCCTTTGTATTAAGAGATAAGAGAACACCTTTAGTTCCCAAGGTCAAAGAGCAGCTGTGTCTCCTGACATTCTCTGACCCAAGCTGACATCAGCATTAATCTATGTGTTATGTTCATAAATATTTAGAAGGCATTTTGTTTGTTTGTTTGGTTGGTTGGTTGGTTGGTTTTTTGAGGTAGGGTCTCACTCTAGCCCAGGCTGTCCTGGAATTCACTATGGAGTCTCAGCCTCAAACTCATGGCAGTCCTCCTACCTGTGCCTCCCGAGTGCTGGGATTAAAGGCGTGCGCCATCACGGCTGGCTTTAGAAGGCATTTTGGCAGGCACGTTAGGTCCATTTGGCAAAACCACAGCAGTAATTTACCAAGATCTGTTTATTTATCATTTATTTATTTATATTTGTTCACATGTGTGCCTCATCATGCACGAGAAGGTCAGAGGACAGCTTTTGAGTTGACCTTTGCCTTCCACCTTATTTGAGTCAGGTCTATCACCATTGTTCACTGCTCCCTTGTCCTCTTACAGAAAATTCTCTGCCTCCCTTCTTGCCATAAGCACTCTCGTATTACAAAAGGCTGCCCTAGCTTCCAGCTTTCATGTGGGGTCCAAACACAGGTACTCAAGTTGTGTGTCAAACACCTTATCCATTGTGTCATCTCCCCAGACCCCTGTCTTACCCATTTTAAGAATGGCATTGTTTTTATGGAGGAAGGACAGACTAAATATGAGTGTTGCTCTCACTGTTAGCCAGAGAACCTTCTCCAGAGAGATGGTGTTAGACACTAAGGAAACTCAAAACCCATCAAAGCAGAAAATTAAAAAGCTGCTGAAAGTGTGACACTAAAAGAGATTTCTAACATGCTCTCTAAGATTCAGGGAACATTGCATAAGATGGGGGGAAAGAATGTAAGAGTCACAGGATGGGAAAGCACATTGTAAGGTATTTTTCGCCCACAGGAACCAATGGCACATTCTAGGCCCCACACTCAATACCAATACTACCACTGAGGAGGGCCCTGAGTTGAATGGGGACAGGGGAAAAGGGACAAATGATGTTAACCTGATGGAAATATGATCAATTTGCAATATGTTCATATGTTAAAGTTCCAAATAAAAAAAATTTTTTTAAATGCCACATCACAATGAGGAATTGCTTCTTTATTTTTTTAGTTGTGTTTCCAGGGATTTTTTTTTCTCAATTTTTATTAACATTTCCCGTGATTATAAAAAATATCCCATGGTAATACCCTCCGCCCCCCTCCCCACTTTTCCCTTTGAAATTCCATTCTCCATCATATCCCTCTTCCCATCTTAATCACTCTCTCTTTTATTTTGATGCCATGATCTTTTCCTCCTCTTATGATGGTCTTGTGTGGGTAGTGTCAGGCACTATAAGGTCATGGATATCCAGGCCATTTAGTGTCTGGAGGCGCATGTTGTAAGGAGTCCTACCCTTCCTTTGGCTCTTACATTCCTTCCGCCACCTCTTCTGCATTAGACTCCAGGGCTGTTTTTGATAGTAGTCCTTTTCTAGGTGTGCTTATTAGCACATATTCACCATCAAAATAACAGGCTTTTGGGCTGGAGAGATTGTTCACCAGTTAAAGCACTTGCCTGCAAAGCCTAATGACCCTTGTTTGATTCCCCAGCACCTAAGGAAAGCCAGATGCACAGGTGGCACCTGTGTCTAGAGTTGTTTCCTCTGCCCCCCAGTGGCTGGAGCACCCATTCTCTGTGAATATCTCTGTCTGCTTGCAAAGGTGATGGGCTGGAGAGATGGCTGTGGGGTTAAGGCAGTTGCCTGCAAAGCCAAAGGACCCAGGTTCAACTCCCCAGTACCCATGTAAGCCAGATGCACAAGGTGGCACATGTGTCTGGAGTTTGTTTGCAGCAGTGGAGGCCCTGATATGCCCATTCTCTCTGCCTCTTTCTCTGTCTGTCTCTCCCTCCCTCTCTTTCTCAAATAAATAAATAAAAATCATAATAAAAAGTAACAGGTGAACTGCAGGCTCGCTCAGTGGTTAAGGCACTTGCTTGCAATCAAAACCTAGTGGCTCCTCATGAAGCCTCCAAGCCTTCCGACACCATCTGCGGTGCTGGGTTGGGACTGCTGAGGCATCTGGCCACATGGACTGAGCAACTACCAGGTTCCTTGATTCTCAGACCTGCAACAGCTATTGGACTACCGTAAGCTAATCCAATAAATTCCCTTTTTAAAATAATTCATTCTAGCAATTATGTTCCTCTAGAGAACTCTGACTAATACAGATTTTAGTACCAGAAGCGCTTCTAGAAAAACAGAATTGTAAGGATGGATTTCTCTAGTGGGCTTGGTGCTATCTGGGGTTGGCTTTCCAACTTCAATGCTACTAAAGGCCCTACTAGTGATAAGGAGAGTGTTTTTACTGGAAATAAGGAGGGCACTAAAAATCCATGGTGTGCACTATTTAAAGAACTCTGTATTTGGTGATCCTGAGTCATGTCTTGTGAAGAGCAAGGAATTTAGTGACCCTGTATTTACAACATTTGAATGTTTGTGGAAAAGGAAGACAAATGTTGAGTTGCTTTTAGCATCTCTGAACAAACTAGTGAGGGAACAGCAGAAACTCAAAAAGGGAAATTCCAAGCTTAAGACCCACATACATGATGTCAAGGTTTCTAAGGGAGCCCTGGAGGAGAGTCTCCTGTCTAGTCAGAAAAGGGCTCAGATTGCAGAAAACCAAGCCCAAGCTCTCATTGTGAGATTGGCTAACTTACAATGTAAACTCAAGTCCCAGCCTCACCAGCTATCAGAAGTTAAAGTCAGGGTACTGGTTGGAAAACAGTGGGATCCTGTGACTTGGGATGATGTGTGGGAAGACCCTGAAGAATCTGGGAACACTGAAGTGTCATCTGAAGAAGTTGTTTTGGATGAAGATATGACCTCCCTTCCGACAGCAGCAGTTGTATCCCCACATCCACACCCTGAAGTATTACTCTCCCCACCCTTGCCTGAGGGAATTACTTCCTCTTGTCTGAGGAATCAGCAGGAGGTGCTGGTGTTTCTCAGTTCCCGCCCATCTTTGCCTCTAGGCCTATTACCAGGCATAAGGCTAGGCAGGCCCCTAAAGGTGAGATAGCAAGTGTGACACAAGAGGAGGTGAGGTACACCCCTAAAGAACTTCAGGAGTTTCCTAACTTGTACAGGCAGAAACATGGGGAATATGTGTGGGAATTCAAGGGTGGGGGATGATGGAGGAAGGAACATAAGGTTAGATCTGGCTGAATTTACTGAAATAGGCACCCATTGAGCAGAGATTTTAGATTTAAAACTGCAGCTCGTGCAGTTGGAAGGGGTGTCAAGAGTTTATTTGATTGGTTGGCTGAAGTATGGATCCAATGATGACCTATTGTGAGTGAGTTTGAGCTGCCTGATATCCCGTGGCTTAATGTTGATGAAGGGATTAAAAAGCTCAGAGAATTTGGGATGCTGGAGTGGATTCGTCATGTAAACTCATCTTTGCACAATGGGAGCATCCAGAAGATGTGCCCTTCACTAAGACTATAAGAAACAGATTTTTGAGAGGAGCACCAGCATACTTAAGTCCCCTAGCATTGGTCCTTTTATGTAAAGAAGACCTCACAGTGGGAGCCGCAGTTGCTGCATTAGGTGACTTAGATGCAATGGGTATAACTGGATCCCAGATAATAAGGGCCAAGTGGCAGCACTGAATTGCCAAAGGCAAGGTGAGTGTGTTTACCGTAGTGTAGTGGACAGTGTAGGCAAAATAATGCTCGTAAGTGTATGATTCTTGTAGACCTTTGGTGCTGGCTGATTAATCATGGTGTTCCCAGAAGTCAAATAGATAAGAAGCTTACTGAGTTCCTTCTTGATCTGTATAAGCAGAAAAGTTCCAGTGCAAGGGAACATAAAGCCACTTTGAATTATAGCAACAGAGAATCACAGCCTCTTAATCAGTTTCCAGACTTGAGCTCCTTGATTGAAGGGGTAGCCAGGTCCCCTCAAGGAAGGACCCTCCTACAACCCCCCAAAGTTTCAATATTAAGCTTACACCTATCCTCCCTCAGAGGGACCTGCGGCCTTTTGCTAGGGTAACTGTACACGGGGGGAAAGAAAATAATCAGACCTTGCGGTGCCTGCTGGACACTGGCTCTGAATTGACATTGATTCCAGGAGACCCCAAAAAGCACCATGGCCCTCCAGTTAAAGTAGGTCCTTACAGATGGATGTCAGGTGATCAATGGAGTTTTGGCAAATGTTAGACTGACAGTGGGTCCCCTAACTCACCCTGTGGTTATTTCCCCAGTCCCAGAATGCATAATTGGGATAGATATTAGGAGTTGGCAGAACCCCCACATTGGTTTCCTGACTTGTGGTGAGAAGACTATTATGGTTGGAAAGGCCAAATGGAAGCCATTGAGGCTCCCATCATTGGGGAAAATAGTGAATCAAAAACAGTATTGCATCCCTGGGGGGATTTCAGAAGTGCCACTATAAAGGACTTGAAGGATGCAGGGGTGGTGGTTCCCACATCTCCCTTTAACTCTCCTATTTGGCCTGTTCAGAAGATAGATGGATCATGGAGAATGACAGTGGATTATCAGAAACTTAATTAGGTGGTGACTCTGATTGCTGCTGCTGTACATATGTGGTTTCTTTCCTTGAGCATATTAACACGTCTCCTGGTTCCTGGTTTGCAGCTATTGATCTTATGAATGCTTTCTTCTCCATACCTTTCCATAAGGACCACCAGAAGTAATTTGCCTTCAGCTGGCAAGATCAGCAGTACCCCTTTACTGTTTTGCCTCAAGGTTACATTAACTCTCCAGCCCTTTGTCAAAACTTAGTTTGCAGGGATCTTGATCACCTGTCCCTTTCACAGAGTGTCATGTTGGTTCATTATATGCATGACATAATGCTGATTGGATCAACTGAGCAGGAGGTGGCAACTTCTCTGGAGTTGCTGGTACAGCATATGCGCATCAGGGGATGGGAAATAAATCCATCCAAAATTCAAGGACTTCCACCTCAGTGAAATTTCTAGGAGTGCAGTGGTGTGGGGCATGCAGGGGCATTCCTTCTAAGGTGAAGGATAAGTTGTTGCACCTGGCCCCTCCTACCACTAAGAAAGAAGCACAACGTCTAGTGGGCCTATTTGGATTTTGGAGACAGCACGTTCATCACTTGGGTGAGTTACTCTATCCCATATACCAAGTGACTTGGAAAGCTACTAGTTCTCAGTGGGGCCCAGAACAAGAGAAGGCTCTTCAACAGGTCCAGGCTGCTGTGCAGGCTGCTCTACCCCTTGGGCCGTATGATCCAGCAGATCCAATGGTACTTGAGGTGTCAGGGGCAGATAGGGATGCCGTTTGGAGCCTTTGGCAGGCCCCCATAGGTGAATCACAGTGGAGGCCCTTGGGATTTTTGGAATGAGGCCCTGCCATCATCTGTAGACAATTATTCTCCATTTGAGAGACAGCTCTGGGCCTGCTATTGGGCCTTAGTAGAAACTGAATGCTTGACAATGGGCCATCAAGTTGCTATGTGGCCTGAGCTGCCCATTTTGAGCTGGGTGTTATCTGACCCACCAGGCCATAAATTTGGACGTCCACAGAAGCAGTCCAACATTAAGTGGAAGTGGAATATATGTGATTGGGCTCAAGCAGGCCCTGAAGGTACGAGTAAGTTACATGAGGAAGTTGCCCAAATCCGTATGGTTACTAATCCTGTTACAATGCCTTCTGTTCCCAAGCATGCTCCTATGGCATCATGAGGTGTGCCCTATAATTATTTGACTGAGGAGAGGACTAGGGTATGCTTTACAGATGGTTCAGCATGTTATGCAGGCACCACCCAGAAGTAGACAGCTGCAGCATTGCAGCCCCTTTCTGGGACAACTCTGAAGGACTGTGGTGAAGGGAAGTCTTCACAATGGGCAGAAGTTCAAGCAGTACACATGGTTATACATTTTGCTTGGAAAGAAAAATGGCCAGATGTGCGGGTTATACACTGATTCATGGGCTGTGGCCAATGGTTTGGCTGGATGATCTGGGACTTGGAAGGAGCACAATTGGAAAATGAGTGAGAAGGACATTTGGGGAAGGTGTATGTGGATAGAACTCTCTGAATGGGCAAAAGATATAAAGATACTTGTGTCTTATGTTACTGCTTATCAGAAGATGACCTCATCAGAGGATGACTTTAATAATTAAGTAGATAAGCTAACCCATTCTGTGGATAGTGGTCAACCTCTTTCCTCAGCCACCTCTGTCATTGCCCAATAGCCCCATGAACAAAGTGATCATGGTGGCAGAGATGCAGGCTATGCATGGGCCCAACAACATGGACTTCCACTAACTAAGGCTGACCTGGCTATGGCTGCTGCTGAGTGCCAAATTTGCCAGCAGCAGAGACCAACTCTGAGCCCCCAGTATGGAAGCATTCATCGGGGTGACCAGCCAGCAACCTGGTGGCAGGTTGACTAAATTGGGCCACTTTCATCATGGAAAGGGCAGTGTTTTGTCCTTACTGGAATAGACACTTATTCTGGGTATACATTTGCCATTCCTGCACGTAGTCCTTCTGCCAAAACTACCATCTGTGGGCTTACAGAATGCCTTATCCACCATCATGGCATTCCACACAGCATTGCTTCTGACCAAGGAACTCACTTCACCACCAAGGAAGTATGGTAGTGGGCACATGATCATGGAATTCACTGGTCTTACCATGTGCTCCACCATCCTGAAGCAGCTGGCTTGATAGAACTGTAGAATAGCCTTTTAAAGAAAGAGCTACAGCACCAACTAGGTGGCAAAAGCTTGGAGGGCTGGGGGAGTGTCCTCCAGCAGGCTGTAGATGCTCTGAATCAGTGTCATATATGGTACTGTTTCTCCTATATCCAGGATTAATAGGTCTAGGAATCAATGGGTGGAAATGGGAATGGTCCCACATACCCAAGTGACCCATTAGCTAAAATTTTTCTTCCTGTTCCTGCAACCTTACTCTGTACTGGCCTACAAGTCTTGGTTCCAGAGGGGGGAGTGCTTTTGCCAGGAGACACAAAGAACATTCCATTGAACTGGAGGCTAAGATTTCTCCCTGGTCATTTTGGGCTCCTAATGCCCTTGAATGAACAGGCTGAGAAAGGAGTTAGCGTGATAGCAGGGATGACTGATCCAGATTGGACTGCTCCTCCACAATGGAGGTAAGGAAGTGTATGTCTGGAGTGCAGGAGATCCTTTAGGGCATCTCTTAGTGTTACCTATCCCTGTTGTCAAAGTCAGTGGACGGTTGCAACAACCCAGTAGAGGTAGTGGGATAAATGATCCAGATCCTTCAGTGATGAAGGTATGGGTCACCCCTCCAGGTAAAGAACCAAGGCCTGCTGAGGTGCTTGCTGAGGTGGAGGAAATGCAGCATGGGTAGTAGAAGAATGCAGTTACAAATACCAGCTAAGGCCACGTGACCAGTTACAGAAACGTGGACTGTAATTGCAATGTTTCTGTCCTACCTTGATAACAGAGTGTACATATCTACACCAATATTAAGATTATATCACTAGCTAACTGTTGAATTTATAATAGACCTATTAGAGACTAAGCATCCCTCAAGGAACCTTGCTTTGTGTTGGGGGGGGGAGATTTTGTGGTTCTGGTTGTACATGGGACAGTTATACCATGTTAGGTGGAATTATGCGCTTTTTCCTCTTTTTATTTGGAAATTAAGTGTGATGTAAGGAGATATGGTTTGGTGTCAAGTTGACAAAGGTGGACTTGTGATAGTTAAGGTGTTGTCAACTTGATCTGTTTAGTAATCCACAGAAATCCCTTTCAGGTGGGTCTCCGAGGTTGCTTCCAGGAAACAATTAACTGAAGGTGGAAATCCTTCCCTGAGAATGAGCCCTTCCGCCAGAGCGGGCCGCCCTCTCAGAAGGGGACTTTATATAAGGAAGCTGTGGGTAAAGATAACCATTTCCTTCTTCCCACTTGGCTGCCAGAGCTGCTTGCTGCCTTCCAGCATGGATTGAAGACTAGTGCGGACTGAAGACCAGCGTCAACTGAAGACCCACGTGGATCAAAACCCAGTGGCTCCTTAGGAAGCCTTCAGGCCTTCTGGCACCAACTGCAGTGCTGGACTGGACTGCTGAGGCATCTGGCCACGTGGACTGAGCAGCTACCATGTTCCTTGATTGTCAGGACTGCAACTGCTATTGGACTAATCCAATCCTTTTTAGCCGGGCGTGGTGGTGCATGCCTTTAATCCCAGTACTTGGGAGGCAGAAGTAGGAGGACTGCTGTGAGTTCGAAGTCACCCTGAGACTCCATAGTGAATTCGAGGTTAGCTTTGGCTAGGGTGAGACCCTACCTCAAAAAAATAAAAAGAAAATTCCCTTTTTAATATAATTCATTCTAGCAGTTATGTTTCTCTAGAGAACCCTGACTAATACAAGATCTTTCACTCTCTCTCAAATAAATAAAAGATATTTTTAAAACATAATAGGCTTAACAGGCTTCATCCTGACATTTTCTGGGTGTATTTATTAACACATATTCATCATACAAAACATCAGGCTTCATTATGACTTTTTTTTATTAAATTTTTATTTATTTATTTATTTATTTGAGAGCCACAGACACAGAGAGAAAGACCGATAGAGGGAGAAAGAGAATGGGCGTGCCAGGGCTTCCAGCCTCTGCAAACGAACTCCAGACGCGTGCGCCCCCTTGTGCATCTGGCTAACGTGGGAACTGGGGAACCGAGCCTCGAACCGGGATCCTTAGGCTTCACAGGCAAGCGCTTAACCGCTAAGCCATCTCTCCAGCCCACATTATGACATTTTTATTATGTTTTTTTCAAGGTAAAGTCTCACTTTAGCACAGACTGACCTAAACTCATTCTGCAGCCCCAGGCTGACCTCAAACTGACCTTGACCCTCTTACCTTAACTTCACCAGGAATTAAAGGCATGTGCCACCATGTCAAGTTTTGTTGGGCCTTGAGAGGCTCGGGCATGAGGCCTATTGGAACTTCCTGAGCCTAGCTAAAGCTTGGTGATCTGCCTCTGGCCAGCTAGGACTCAGCAAGATGCCTAATGGCTTCTGGCCTGCCACTTCCATGCAGGAGCTGAAATTACCATTTCAATAGTTACAGTTTACTCTTGGCCCTTACCTTCCCACCCCCACCCCCTCCACCCCTGTGCTAAAATCCCCGCCTTTGTTCTCAACATTATATAGACAACTGCTTGTAACAATAAAGTGAGTTCCTGCTTCCACAAGACTACCGACACAGTGTGGTTTTTCTCTGGTGATTAGGAGAGGTTCTGAGTCATCCGACATTCATTCCTTTCTCTCAACCCCTTGGGAGGAACCAGTGGGCCTGGTCCTTCCTCAGCACTACCTGCCCGCCGGGGAGGAGCCAGGCAAAGTTTGACATTCTTGTTTTGTTTGTATCATGAACTTTGATCATATTCATCCCCATTACCTTTTCTTGCCCCCATCTTCCTGTCCCACTGGTCTTTTCCAAAATAATCACCTGCATTAGTCACCTTTTTCACTGCCATGAGAAAATGCCTGATAAAAGCACCGTAAGGAAGGAAGGGCTTAGTGCAGCTTAAGTTCCATGGTATATACTACATTACGGCAGCAGAAGCTTGAGGTGAAAGGCCCAAGAATTCAGAAGCCCAGAAATACTATCACGCTCCAAAGGGAGCTTAAGCGGGCCCCTGCATACCTCAAACTCCAGGCTTTCCTCTCTGTTGGAAGCAAGTAAAGAATCCCTCTTCTCTTTATATCAGAGCCCGCTCCTAATATAAAACTAGGTAAAAAGGGCATGAGATAGTCCTCAAGGATGGGAAATGAGTAATGAAGTAAACCACTTATTTGGTTTCTATAAATAGCCTGCACCATAAGCCTTAATAGCCCACACTGTAAGCCTTAGTAGCTCGCACCATAAGCTATAGCAGCCTGCCTCAGACCACCAAGGTCACAGGAGGCTGATACCACACTCTGCTACCCCCACCTAAGGACCTGCACAAATGCTGACCTCCAAGGTCATAGGAGACTGATACCACACTCTGCTACTCCCACCCAAGGACCTGCGCAATTGCTGACCACCAAGGTCATAAGAGAATGATTGGTCCACAAGGGGCTTGAACAAATTAAACTAATTGGCTTAGAAACTATAGAGTGGCACAAACTAACTGGCTCGCACCCTGCGGGCTCCTGATATTAAAAAAATGATTGGTCTAATGCACAGGCTTTGTTAGAAACCCTATAAAAACTGTCCCGTTCCTGCATTCGGGGCTCTGCAGTCCTCTACCCCTGTACGGTGTACGACTGTGGGCCCCAGCGCGCTTGGAATAAAATCCTCTTGCAGTTTGCATCAAGACCGCTTCTCGAGAGTGATTTGGGGTGTCACCATATCCGGGCAGAGCGTGGGGTCCTCGTTTTGGGGTTCTTACAGAGGCCCCTGGTAACATTACATCTGCAGTTGAGAAGCAGACGGTGCTGAATGCTGACCCAGGCTAGTCCCCAGATGTGCTACCCACAGTTAGGGTGGATCTTCCCACAGTTAGGGTGGACCTACCCACAGTTAGGTTGATCTTCCCATGGCTAGGGTGGATCTTCCAACAGTTAGAGTGGACCTACCCACTGTTAAGATGCATCTACCCATAGTTAGGATGGATCTACCCACAGGTAGGATGGGTCTTCCCACCTCAACTAACCTTGTCTAGAAATTCTCGCAGGCAATCCCAGAGATTTGCCTCCTACATGATCCAGTCAAGTGGACAATAGAGATTTAGCATAACATCACCCACGTATTTTCATACCTCATGTATGGTTTTCTTAAATCTAAATTGTACACATGAGAAAAATTTTATATTTATCTTTCTGAATTTAACTTGTTTTATTTTAAATGGTGATGTCCAGATCTATCCATTTTCCTTCAAATGATATAATTTTGTTCTTTTTTATGATTGAGTAAAATATCCCATTTTATATATACCACATTTTTGATACTCATTCATCTGCTGATGGGTACCAAGGCTGTTTTCATAATTTTGCTATTGTGAATAGTGCTACTATAAACATGGATGTGTATGTCCAGATGTTTTTGGCAGGTTATCTTTTCCTGGTCTGTGGTTTGAATTCTCATTTACTTGATAGTGTCTTTCATGGAGTAAATATTTTAATTTTAATGAAATCCAAATTCCCTGTTATTTCTTACATTTTGTTTGCATGTAAAAAGTCATCCCAATATTATATAGATTTTCTTCTCTAATACCATTTCACATTTTACATTTATATCTGAGATTCATATTGATTTAATTTGAAGTGTATAAGTTTATATATATATATATATATATATTTATTTATTTATTCATGTGGATATTCAGTTGTCCAGAGCCATTTTGTTTTGTTTTGTTTTGTTTTTTCGAGGTAGCATCTCACTCTAGCCCAGGCTGACCTGGAATTCACTATGGAGTCTCAGGGTGACCTCCAACTCATGGCAATCCTACCTCTGCCTCCCGAGTGCTGGGACTAAAGGCGTGCGCCACCACACCCAGCTCAGAACCATTTATTTAAGTGCCTTCTTTCCTTTGTACTGTCTTTGTTCATTTGTCAAAAGTAATTTGGTTATATGTATGTACATGGATCTGTTTCTGTGCTCTTCAGCCCCACGAATTTTGTTTTGTTTTTATTCCTGCAGTTTTATAATAAGTGTTGAAGTCAGGCACTGTCAGTCTTCTAAATTTATTACTGTCCTTCAGTATCTTATGGCCATTCTAGGACTTTTCTCTTGCCATGTAAACTTTGGAATTGATTTGCTGATTTGTTAATATCAACTAAGCAACTTACTAGAATTTTGGTAGTGATTACATAAATATATAGAACTCACAATCCTGTCTTAGTATCCCAAGGGCTGGAATTATAGGTGTGTATCACCACACCTACTAGCATTTTTTTTGGGGGGGGGGGCAATTTTCTTTGATTTTTGCCTATGTCATCTATGAATAGAGGCCGTTTTACTTCCTTGTTCCCAACTTTTTTTTTCTTTTTGAGGTAGGGTCTTGCTGTAGCCCAGGCTGACCTAGAATTCACTCTGTATTGTCAGGGTGGCCTCAAACTCATGGCAATCCTCCTACCTCTGCCTCCCAAGTGCTGTCCATTATTATTATCAGTAGCATACTTTAGATAATAAGTCATATGCTTTTGTGAGGCATTTCTTTAGTGTTTTTGTTATTGGATGTTTTGCATGTGAATCTCTTATGTTATAAAATATTTGTCTTAAAATTAAAGTATGAATCCTCAAATAGGTTCCCATGCTGTTTAAGACGTTGAAAGTATCTGAATTGGCAAAGGTTCTTAAGAGAAACAGAAAGAACATATTCTAATTTATAATTGATATGATTATGAAGATTGGCTAGTCTAAATGTCTAGGAAAGGCAGTCATATTCTGTGGGAAGTATAGTAATTTTAACATATGAATTTAGGAGAGAGAACATAATTCAACCCATAACACTGTGGGGTTCCCCAGAGGGATCCCCGCTCAGGGCAGTCTACGGGACCCCAAGAACACTCACGCAGGACGCTCTCAATGCAAACCGCACGAGGTTTATTGAATCCGATGCATCGGGGCTCAACACAGATTCCTCTCGCAGGAGGGGGTGGAGAGCCCCTAGCAACGGGTTTGGTCAGCTTATAAAGGCTAAAACCATAGGTATACATATTTATAGGGGCTTTCCAGCCGTGGGTCCCTTTGATTGGGTGGGGCCCACGGGGCGGGCTCGAGTCTGGGGGCTTCAGATATGTGTTGACCGTTGATTGGTTGTGTCCAGGTGGGGAGTTATCTTAGTGAGGAACTAGGAGTTGTTTGTTCAGCTTGAGTCCCTGGAATTTAGGCATTGTATAAGGCGCACAAAAGGTCAGGTTCCTCATGGTATGCTTTTTACAAAATGGAGGCGGTTGTAAAATGGCAGTTCTGCGGTTCAATGCAGCAGCAAGCAAGCCTTATTACAGAAGCTTAAAAAGGCAGGTTAGTGGAGCAACTAGAAAACAGGGCAACTTTTATCCTTTCATTTCCCCCTTTTCTTTGTCATAATTCCAATCATGGAATTTCAGTTTCTGCAAGAGACTGGTACTGTTGTTTAAGTATCATGACTTGGACAGTGCTGATCCTTTCTCTAATAAAGGTAACTAATCTATTTATTATGCATGGACCAAAGGTGAAGAGGAGAATTAAGATGATAAGTGGCCCTAGCAAGGTGGAGATCAAAATAGTCATCCAGGGGGACCTGGTGAACCAAGATTCATACCAAGACTGGTTCTGTTGTCTCTCTCGTTTACGTTGTTCTAGGCTTTCTCGTACTTTCTGCAAGCTGTTTTCTACTAATCCAGTCTTGTCTGCATAGAAGCAGCACTCTTCTCTTAGGGCTGCACAGAGTCCCCCCTGCTGTAAAAACAACAAATATAGGCCCCTTCTATTTTGTAATACAACCTCTGAAAGTGAAGACACCGAGTCCTTTAGGTTCTGCATTCCTGACTGTAACTCTTGTAGATCTTTGTCTATTGCTAAGCTAAGCTGAGCGTATTGTTGGTTAGAGGTGACAAGGGAAGCTATGCCAGTGCCTGCTCCTGCCACACCCAACCCCGTTATTAAGGCTAATGTAAGAGTGGTTATGGGCTCTCTCTTATTCCTAGAGGGGGCAGAGAGGTCAGGATTCCAGATTCTTTGAAAATCATCAGAGTTTCTTATAGTAAGCCTGGGCAGCAAGTTAATAAGCACACAATAGTCCTTTTTGTCTAGGAAAGTTGTTATTTCTATATAGGTAGTTAACCCTGTGGAGCAGGCGAGGTAGGCGTCCGAGGGGGCCGAAGCATATGTGTAACTTTTGGAATCTATGGTGAGAGTCTGATTACAGATCTCTTGGAGGGAGGTAGGGGGCAACATATGAGGGCCTACCAGACAGAGTCCTGCTCCAGAGACAAAACTCATAGTGAGTCCTTGAGTGCCAGGTGGGGGCCTCCACCGCAGGCCAGAGGTCTCATTGGTAAACGTTACTTTTCCTGAGGCGGCTAGTCCTTCATAGAAGGGGGGGCTGGAAGAGTAACAAATCCAACATTCCCCCAGAGCGTGGTTGATAGAATTAAAGACCTGAATAGAGGAATTGATCAGAGTTAGGATGAGATCGGCAGAGGAAGGGGACCTTGGGGGAACTGTGGGTCTGAAAAAGGTGGAGGCAGCTGCAGTTGGGGAAGTAGAGGGGAGTGATTGCTGGGGTGGTTCAGGTTGAGCTGGGGATTGTGGGTTATGGAGTACAGGGTTGGGGCCTATACTGGCTTTTTGGGAATCTGGGAGAGTCTTGGTTAGCTTAATCTTAAAAGTTAGGCCGATGTCCTTCCCTGACACGTACAAGCGAAGGCCCCACTCAAGTCCTCTATTATTTTCCCATTTTACCCTTTTTCCTTTTTCTGTAAAAGATATCAGGATGGGGTTACACCAGTTATTACATCTCTCCTGGGGAAGTACTATAAGTTGTCCCCCTACGACGTGGTGGGCTAAGTCTTTTTCTTCTATGGGGCTTTTTCTTTTTATTGTAATATAATCCCATGAAGAGTAGGGGCGCCAGGGCCCATCTCCAGTAGTTTCACATCCCCAGGAGGCACAGAAATAATCATTATAATAACCGCAGTAATTTGATGTTCTTGGTCTATGGGAGGGTCCGGGGCAGACATAAATTGGGGCCGTATTGAGAAGGGTTCTGTCAACCGTGTTGCCACACCCATACTGGGGAAGGTATCGATTTCCAGTATTTATAGGCTTGTTTTGTGGCCAAAAATGGTCGGGGGTGCCCCACTGTGGGTCGGCTCCTAGTGCAAGGGCACACAGGTCTACCTCGAGAGGGGGCCAGGGAGTAGACGTTGATAGTTGAGATGTGGAGTTAGCTACATCTCCTGCTTGGTTAATGATTTGCCAGGTATAATTGTAAAGTTGATAGGGTGAAGAGGATAGAGAACAAGGCAACAATATAATTAACAATGTCCAAACCTTAAGAAACTTCATCGCGGCTGACAGAGACACGGCGAAGACGCAGTTTAAGGGGGTTATCAGTCTTTGTCAGCTGCCAGCGGGGGTCAGGTGATGGAGCTGGTTTCACGTGGGATGCGTGGATCCAGACAGCTATCCCGTCTACCTTCACGGCGGTGGGTGTCGTCAGGAGTACCGTGAAGGGCCCTTTCCAACGAGGTTCGAGGTTTGAGGGTCGGTGTCGCCTCACGTAGACTGAGTCCCCCGGCTGGTATGAATGCGGGGCTGGGTCCTTAGCAGGCAGATAGCTCTCCTTCAGTTTTGGCCATAAGTCCTTTTGGAGGATATATAGCGCCTGGAGCCTGTGGTTCAGATCAGAGGAAGAAATTATATCTGGGTTCTGCATTAACAACTTATTAAGTGGGGTTGGGACACCAAATAAAATCTCAAAAGGAGTTAGGTTAAACTTGTAAGGGGTGTTGCGAACTCGGAAGAGGGCCCACGGAAGGAGCATCACCCAATCTGTACAGCCAGTCTCTAAGGACAATTTAGTTATGGTCTCTTTTAATGTTCTATTCATTCTTTCTACCTGTCCTGAGCTCTGGGGTCTATAAGCACAATGTAATTTCCAATTGATCCCCAAAGTTCTGGCCACCTCCTGACTTACCTGGGCAACAAAGGCAGGACCGTTGTCTGAGCCTATTACCTGAGGTACCCCATATCTGGGGATGATTTCTTCTAAAAGTTTTTTGGTTACCATTGTGGCAGTCTCTTTCTTAGTGGGATAGGCTTCCACCCATCCAGAGAATGTGTCTATAAAAACTAGAAGATATTTATTCCCGTAACGAGCAGGTTTCAGCTCAGTGAAATCAGTCTCCCAATATAAGCCTGGTCGATCTCCGCGAAGTCTCTTTCCAGGGTCCGTCTGTGAGGTCTGGGCATTTACTTTTTGACATGGGATGCATTGTTTTACCAGTTTCTCAGCCATTTCTTTGAGTCCTATTATGTGGTAGTCAGTCTTTTTGAAGGTTTCTATTAATTTTCTAGCTCCAAAATGAGTTAGCCTATGTAGCTGTTGCAGAGTGGATTCTGCTTGTTGTCTAGGTAGGATATGTTTTCCTTCTTCTGTCTCCCATCTTTGGGTGTCCTTATTAAATTTCTTTTGTATCCTAGTCATATCTTTTAGGTCCTGTTCAGTATATTCTGAAGGCTGTAACTCTGGGGGGCCAGTTTCTTTTTCAACTAAGGGGAGCAGATACGCTCCTTGAGCAGCCTTTTTGGCCTCTACATCAGCCATCCTGTTTCCTCTTGCCACTAGAGAGTTTCCTTTCTGGTGCCCCGGACAATGGACTATGGCCAGCTTGGCCGGCCGATGCAGGGCATCGAGTAAATCTAAAATTTCTTGTTTGTTTTTAATTTCTTTTCCGGCAGAGGTTAATAATCCTCTCTGTTGGTATATGGCACCATGTACATGTGCAGTTGCAAAAGCATACCGGCTGTCCGTATATATGGTAGCTTTTTTTCCCTCTGCCATATTTAGGGCCTGGGTTAATGCAATTAGTTTGGCCTTCTGGGCTGAAGTCCCTTCAGGCAGTCTGATGGCCCAAATCACCCTGTCTCCGTCAACAATTGCCGCCCCCGCCATCCGCTTACCTTCAAGGAGGTAACTACTGCCATCAGTGAACCAGGTTACCTTGGCATCCGGTAGTGGCTGGTCCGTCAGATCAGGTCTCGTTCCGGTAGCCTCAGCCAAGATGTCCCCACAGCTGTGGATTACTGTGGAGTCGGGGTCTGGCCAGAGGGTAGCCGGATTCAGTTGAGTGGGGGGTGCAAACTTGACTCTATCCGAGTTAAGGAGGAGACTCTGGTAGTGGGTGACTCGGGCGTTTGAGAGCCATCGGTCTGGAGGCTGGCGGATGACACTCTCCAGTGCATGGGACGCAATGACTGTGACAGTCTGCCCCAGAGTTAATTTATCAGCATCCTTCAAAAGTAAAGCCACAGCGGCAATAATCTTAAGGCAAGGGGGCCACCCAGCGGCCACAGGATCCAACTTTTTTGATAAATAGGCCACTGGCTTTCGCCAGGGCCCTAGTTTCTGGGTCAGTACCCCTTTTGCAATGCCTTTCTGCTCATGTATATACAAGTAGAATGGCTTGGAGGTGTCGGGAAGGGAGAGAGCGGGTGCCTTTAAGAGGGCACGCTTGATGTCGTCAAAAGCCTGTTGTTGTTCCTCTCCCCATTGGAAAGCTGCAGACGTCTTGGTCAAGGGGTAAAGGGGGGCCGCCAGGGCGGCGAACCCTGGTATCCACAGTCTACAAAATCCTGCAGATCCCAGGAATTCCCGTACTTGTTTGGCATTTGCAGGCACTGGGATCTGTTCCACAGCCTGTTTACGTGCTTCCGTTAGCCATCTCCGCCCTCCTTTCAGGGAATACCCCAAGTAGGTTACTTGCCTTTTGCAGAGTTGGGCTTTCTTCGCCGAGGCGCGGTAACCCAGGCGGGCCAGTTCCTCTAATAGTGCCTTTGTTCCCTGTTCACATTCAGTTTGGGTTCCAGCCGCAAGGAGTAAGTCGTCAACGTATTGGAGGAGAGTTACCTGGGGGTTTGAGGTTCGGAAGGAGGCCAGGTCCTGGTGAAGTAACTCGTCAAAGATGGTGGGTGAATTTTTGAATCCTTGAGGCAACCTAGTCCAAGTCAGCTGTCCGGAGATTCCGGAGTCTGGGTCCTTCCATTCAAAGGCAAAGATAGGTTGACTTTTTTCATGCAGTGGCAGACAGAAAAAAGCATCTTTTAGGTCCAGAACTGTGTACCAGTCTCGGTCCGGAGGTAGTGAACTCAGGAGGTTATAGGGGTTAGGCACAGTTGGGTGTAGGTCTTCAACCCTCTTATTAACCTCCCTTAAGTCCTGAACTGGGCGATAGTCATTGGTATTTGGCTTGCGCACTGGTAGCAAAGGGGTATTCCAGGGAGATTGGCACCTTTTTAGGACTCCTAATTCTAAGAGCCTCATTATGTGAGGTTTTATTCCTTCTCTGGCCTCCTGACTCATGGGGTATTGACGTACCGAGACAGGTGTTGCGGAAGCCTTTAGATTAACAATTATTGGCGGTTGATGGGTGGCCAATCCCATCCCGGCAGTCTCGGCCCATGCTCCCGGGACTTTGGTGAGCCATTTGCTAATGTTTGCATTGGTCTGAGGCCTTTCAAACAACCTATGTTCATCTTCTAGTTTCATAGTTAAAACATGGATAATTTCCCCATGTTGGTCAGTTACTTGGGGGCCCTTCTTTGTGAAGGTAATTTGGGCTCCTATTTTTGTTAATAAGTCTCGCCCTAATAAGGGAGCGGGGCAGCCTGGAATCACGAGGAACGAGTGGGATACCCGGCCCACGCCTAGGTCCACCGTTCTTCGGGTAGTCCATGAAAATTGTTGATTTCCAGTAGCCCCGAGCACCCACGATTTCTTGTTAGAAAGGGGTCCTTCTGGTTTCAGTAGGACCGAATGTTGGGCACCAGTGTCCACTAGGAACCGGATGGGTTTCCCCTCCACCTTCAAAGTTACCCTAGGCTCGGGGAGGGGATCCGAGCCCCGTCCCCCTCATTCATCATCTTCTAGGGTCAGAACCTCTTTTGGTTTCTTTTTGGGGCAGTCTTTAATCCAGTGTCCCTTTTCTTTGCAATAGGCACATTGGTCCTTTTCTAATTGGCGCCTGTTGCCCAGGTTTTGCTTCTGCCTAGTATCCCTAGGTCTTCCTGTGTCTTTTCTATCCTGGATTACGGCGGCCAGAATTCAAGTCATGTTTTTCTCATGTCTCTTATCACGTTTATAGTCCCTTTCTTCCTGCGCTTTTGCCCTTCTCTCCTCTTTTTCTTCTTCAGTTTCTCTTTTATTATAAACCTTTTCTGCTTCCCTGACTAAATCTGACAGGGTATAACGGCTTAACCCATCGAGTCTTTGTAATTTTTTTCTAATATCTGGCGCCGACTGATCTACAAAATACATCAGTACTGAAACCCTTTGTTCCTCCGCCATAGGGTCAAAGGGTGTATATCTACGATAGGCCTCCATGAGGCGCTCAAGGAACAAAGAGGGGACCTCATTAGGTCCCTGAATGACTTCCCTTACCTTGGCCAAATTGGTAGGGCGTCTTGCAGCCCCGCGGAGACCAGCCACCAGAGCCTGGCGATAGATTCAGAGATGCTCCCTACCGTCAGGGGTGTTGAAGTCCCAGTTGGGTCTGATCAGGGGGAACCCGTCATCTATAACGTTCTGGAGTTGGGTTGGGCGCCCGTCGTCACCAGGGACGTTCTTTCTGGCCTCCAGCAGGATACGTTCCCTCTCCTCAGTCGTGAAGAGGGTCTGGAGTAGCTGCTGGCAATCGTCCCATGTGGGCTGGTGGGAGAAAACTAGGGATTCCATGAGTGCAGTTAATTTTGAGGGGTCCTCCGAGAAGGGAGGGTGGTTGGCCTTCCAATTATAAAGGTCTGCGGAGGAGAAAGGCCAATATTGTAGGGGTGGTAGAGGTCTCTGAGTTGGGTCATCTCCTGGTCCTAAAGGGGGTGGGGGTCCTATGGCCCTAAGTGGTAGGGCAACGGTAGTATCAGGAGACAGAGCTCGTCTACTCCGGGTCCCCGTGGCTGGGCCCCCCTGTATCCCTTCTTGTGAGGGGGCAGGAAGAGGAGCTGTGGGGGTGTGGGTTGGCGGGTAAGGAGGTGGTGAATCCAGAAGGAGCTCCGTCTGAATGTCCGGGTAAATCTTCTTTTCCTTCCGGGGGGGTCCTGCAACGAGAACTTTTGAATCCCCCGAGGGGCTACTGTTAGTGGGTTGGGGAGGAATCCAGGGCTTCAACCAGGAAGGCGGGTCTTGGACAAGATCCTGCCAAGTAAAAATGTAAGGCATCTGGTCGGGGTGGCCTCCGGGCTCCTGCAAGATGATCCGTTTAACAGCCTGGATAAGATCTGGGTTGAAGGTCCCTCCTCGGGGCCATCCAACATTAAACATAGTCCATTCTCCCTCACATAGAGTTTGCCATTTTCCTTTCTTTATTTCAACAGATAAACTATGAGCTCGGCTCTTAACGTCAGTCCAGTGAGCTAAAGTCAAGTCCAAAGGGGTTGAGATAGTCTGTCCCATGTTGGAAGAGAAATAAAAGAGATAGGAGAACAAAAGGATCTGGAGAACACCGAGAACAAAGAGACAAAGGCGGCCCGCTCGCTGCTCGAGTAAAAACGAAACTGAAGCAGA
This sequence comes from Jaculus jaculus, assembly GCF_020740685.1. NCBI lineage: Eukaryota > Metazoa > Chordata > Mammalia > Rodentia > Dipodidae > Jaculus > Jaculus jaculus. The sequence goes on along the minus strand of NC_059119.1, from coordinate 37,241,430 downwards.
TGGCGGTGAGCGGGACCCAGATGATGCTTCCCGACAGAGGCGAACTCGATCCGAGTTCTTCAGATAGGAGACAGAAAAACCTGTCTCCTGGGGGCAATCAGGAGTGTCCTCCAGATTGCTGGGTGTTGGTCCCCGGGCCCGTCAGCCCCGACTCAGAGCACCCAAAGGGAAGGCATCCAGATACTGAAACCGGTTGAAATCGAGAATTTTTCCAGAGGACAGATATAAGAGTACAGACATACACGGACAAGACAAAGACAGGAGGCGCCTCTTACCTCTGAGGGGTCCTAGATGAGGTCTGGGGTCCTGTAGAGTCTCCTGGCTGGCTCGCCAAATGTGGGGTTCCCCGGAGGGATCCCCGCTCAGGGCGGTCTACGGGACCCCAAGAACACTCACGCAGGACGCTCTCAATGCAAACCGCACGAGGTTTATTGAATCCGATGCATCGGGGCTCAACACAGATTCCTCTCGCAGGAGGGGGTGGAGAGCCCCTAGCAACGGGTTTGGTCAGCTTATAAAGGCTAAAACCATAGGTATACATATTTATAGGGGCTTTCCAGCCGTGGGTCCCTTTGATTGGGTGGGGCCCACGGGGCGGGCTCGAGTCTGGGGGCTTCAGATATGTGTTGACCGTTGATTGGTTGTGTCCAGGTGGGGAGTTATCTTAGTGAGGAACTAGGAGTTGTTTGTTCAGCTCGAGTCCCTGGAATTTAGGCATTGTATAAGGCGCACAAAAGGTCAGGTTCCTCATGGTATGCTTTTTACAAAATGGAGGCGGTTGTAAAATGGCAGTTCTGCGGTTCAATGCAGCAGCAAGCAAGCCTTATTACAGAAGCTTAAAAAGGCAGGTTAGCGGAGCAACTAGAAAACAGGGCAACTTTTATCCTTTCAACACTATTTAAGAAAAAATTTTCTCTCTAAGAATAATCTGAACATGTAATTTTCCCTGTTTCTCTTCCCTTCTTTTAACATAACATTTCCATTTCATTTCTTACTTTTGAAAACCAAATACAAATTCACATCTAAGCTTAGGTGGTATGAGTGATTGCTTTTGGTAAGATTGACATTTTCACAATATTGACTCTTCCAGACCAAGAACATGGAATGTCTTTCCATTTCCTAATGTCTTCTGCAATTTCTCACTTGAGTGTCTTAAAGTTCTCATTGTAGAAATCCTTTACTTCCTTGGTTAGGTTTATTCCAAGGCACTTTATTAAATTTTTTTTGAGGCAAGTGTGAATGGGAGAGATTCTCTAATCTCATCCTCTACATGTGTGTTGTTAGTATGTATATAGGAAAGCTACTAATTTCTGTGTGTTTGTTTTGTATCCTGCTAAATTGCTAAAAGTGTTTATCAGCTCTAAAAGTTTGCTGGTATAGTCTTTAGGGCCCTTTATATATATAAACATATCATCTGCAAATAATGATAATTTTATCTCTTCCTTTCCAGTTTGTATCCCTTTTATGACTATCTTTTGTCTATTGCTATTGCTAAGATTTCCAGTACCATATTAAATAAAAGTGGGGACAGTGGACACCCTTGTCTTATTCCTGACTTTAGCGGAAAAGCTTCAAGTTTTCCCCCATTTAATATTATATTGCCTGTTGGTTTATCATAAATAGCTTTCATTATGTTGAGATATATTCCTTCTATTCCCAGTTTCTGTAGGACTTTTATTATGAAGGGATGTTGGATTTGTCAAATGCCTTTTCTGCATCTATTGAGATGATCATGCAATTTTTGTCCTACAGTCCATTTATATAGTGTATCACATTCTATATATATATACATGTATATATATATAATATAATATTATAATATATATGTTATTGATTTGGGTATGTTGAACTATCCCTGCATCTCTGGGATTAAATTTACTAGGTCAGGGTAAATAATCTTTCTAATATATTCTTGTATTCTATTTGCCAATATTTTGTTCAGAATTTTTGCATCTATGTTCATGAGGGAGATTGGTCTGTAATTTTCTTTTTTTGTTCTAGTTTTGGTATCAGGGTGATGCTGGCTTCATAGAAGGAGTTGGGTAGAATTCTTTTTTTCTTAAATTTTTATTAACATTTTCCACGATTATAAAAAAATATCCCGGGGCAGTAGGCCGTAGCCAGCCCTTATGCCAGTAGCCCAGTTCCAACGAAGTTCCCTGTAGTCTTTCTTTCCTCTTAGAAAGCTTATAAGCTAAGCTTCGAAGTTTAATGCTGTCTGTACTTATAATTTTTAAACTTTTATCTGAATAGTCCATAAAATTTGGTTTATCACTCCAGAAGACACCTTTACTTGTAAGTAAGTCCATGTCTATTTTTTTAAAGCAAAGTTTCCAAAAGATTAACATCCACATGGTCAGGTTCATCTCAGCTTATCAGACAGCTTTAGGTTTGTTGAGATAAACTTCCAGACCAGGTACAGTTTTGGAGGAAGGAATATTTAATGAAGCTTACAGATCGAGGGGAAGTTCCATAATGGCAGAAAAAGCTGGCCTGTCTTCACAGGCCCAAGCAGAGAGAGAGAGAAGCACAAGCCTTTAGAAATACAAAAGCCGCCGGCAAACTGAAGGTGAAGGGAAGAGAAAGGGAATGAAGAGACGTCGACAATTTTCCACTGGCCACAGGAAGTCACGTGACTAAACCCAAAGTAAAGGCCAGAAACAGAACTTATTTACCTTCAGAACTACTGCAGAGGGCTAAATGAAGTCACCTGGGCAAGGGCTGGAGGCCACATGAACAAGTGAACTAGAACTTCTCCCTGGTAGCTTCACCTTTTTAGGATTGTCATAGTTTCCTGACATGTCGTAGAAGAAGAGAGAGCAATGAGCTGGCTTTCTTTTCCAAAAGAGAGCTTCTCACATTAAAAAAGGAGTCTATGAGAAGATCAGTTCTGTGGGTTCCAACCAACTTCACACACAAGTTCCAGCCCCAGAACATCTCAAGCCAGGGGTGCTAGCCTCAATGTAATCAGAAGCTAGAACATGCAACTAGAAATGTGGAGGAGTTCTAGACATGTGTCACTTTGCTTGGATTGCTCTCACAGAAGGGTACAGACTGGCATATAAGCAAAAGAAACTCATCTCCTATCATTCTAGAGACTCAGAAGTTCAAGATGAAGGTGCCAACAGTCCTGATTGTCCATGGAGGGTGGTTTTTCTGACTCTCTTATGGTCCCATGGCAGAAGCAGCTCTCCAAGGATTCTTTTATAAAGATGCCAATGCCATTCCTACAGGCTTTGCCTTTCTGATGTAATCACTTTCCAAATACCATCATCTTGGTGATTAGAATCTCAAAGTACATGATGGAGATACATTCAGAAATTTTGCTTGATCCATGAGAGACCAAAAGTGGGGCTATCCCCAGAACCCTATGGGTTTATTCAGCCTTGTAGAAAATGGCACATGGTGACCAGTCACACACAGAGGTTGGTAGCTCCACACTGATTCACACAGGGTCTCCTTCCCTGTTCCTCTCCCTGGCTCCCTGGGAGTATGCTTCCTACTAAATACCTTAGGCTCTTAGTTTCTGAAAAGCCCAGACTGAAGTAAGTCCTAATGTGATTTAGGAGGCAACCTTTATCTTCTTTTCTAATTGCACATGTCACAGCTCAGCTACCTACTCCATCATTCCTTTAAAGAAATCAAGTATTTTGGAAATAATTCACTTTAACAACAAACATGCAGAGGATGAAGTCAGGGAATCTCTCCCATTCACAATTGCCTCAAAAAAATAAAATACCTTGGAATAAATTTAACCAAGGAAGTGAAGTTTCTCTACAATGACAACTTTAAAACACTCAAGCAAGAAACTGCAGAAGACACAAGGAAATGGAAAGACATCCCATGTTCTTGGATTGGAAGAATCAATATTGTGAAAATGTCAATCTTACCAAAAGCAAACTACACATTTAATGCAATCCACATTAAAATTTCAATGGCATTCTTCACAGAAATAGAAAAAACAATCCTAAAGTTCATTTGGGAGCACAAAACACCTCAAATAGCCAACATGATTTTGAGCAACAAAAATAAGGCTGGTGGTATCACCATACCTAATTTTAAGCTATATTACAAAGCCATAGTAACAAAAACAGCATGGTATTGGCACAAAGACAGAGATGTAGATCAATGAAACAGAATAGAGGATCCAGATGTTAATCCAGGCAGCAACAGTCATCTGAATTTTGACAAAAATGCTAAAACTATTTATTGCAGAAAAGACAGCCTATTCAGCAAGTGGTGCTGGGAAAACTGGATATCTATATGTGGAAAGATAAAAATAGATCCATATCTTTCTCCATGTATGAGAATCAACTCCAAGTGTATCAGAGACCTTAATATCAGGCCTGAAACTCTAAAACTGCTAAAGGAAGAGGTAGGGGAAACACTTCAACATGTTGGCATAGGTAATGACTTTCTGAATATAACCCCAATTGCTCAGAAAATAAAAACACTAATCAACTACTGGGATCTCATGAAATCACAAAGCTTTTGTACAGCAAAGGACACTATGAATAGATCAAAGAGACAACCTATAGAATGGGAGAAAATCTTTGCCAGCTACACATCTGACAGAGGATCCAGAGTATACAAAGGCCTCAAAAAACAAAACAATAAGAAATCAAACAGTCCAATTAAAAATAGGCTATGGAACTAGAGAGTTCTCATCAGAAGAAATACAGATGGCATATGAACATCTAAAAAATGTTCCACATTCTTAGCCATCAGGGAAATGCAAATTAAAACTACCTTGAGATTCCATCTCTCTCCCATCAGAATGGCAACCATCAAGAAAAGAAATGACAATAAATGTTGGTGAGGATGTGGTAAAAGGGGAACCCTTCTACACTGTTGGTGGGAATGTAATCTGATACAGCCATTGTGGAAATCAGTGTGGAGGTTCTTGAGACAGCTAAAAATAGATTTGCCATGTGTTCCAGTTATAGCACTCCTAGATATGTATCCTAATGATTTTTCTCAGTACATTAAAGATACTTACTTGCAAAAAAAAAAAAAAAAAATCCCATGTTAATTCCCTCCCCCCGACACACACTTTCTCCTTTGAAATTCCATTCTCCATCATATTACCTCCCCATCACAATCATTGGACTTACATATATACAATATCAACCTATTAAGTACCCTCCTCCCTTCCTTTCTCTTCCCTTTATGTCTCCTTTTTAACTTACTGGCCTCTGCTACTAAGTATTTTCATTCTCACGCAGAAGCCCAGTCATCTGTAGCTAGGATCCACATATGAGAGAGAACATGTGGTAGAATTTTCTTTTTCTATTTTATGGAAAAGTTTGAGAAGCAGTGGTGTTACTTCTTCCATGAATGTCTGATAAAATTCATCAGGGAATCCATCTGGGCCTGAGCTTTTTTTAGTTGGGAAAGTTTTTTTTTTTTTTTTTTTTTTTTAATTTATTTATTTGAGAGCGACAGACACAGAGAGAAAGATAGAGGGAGAGAGAGAGAATGGGCGCGCCAGGGCTTCCAGCCACTGCAAACGAACTCCAGACGCGTGCACCCCCTTGTGCATCTGGCTAACGTGGGGCCTGGGGAACCAAGCCTCGAACCGGGGTCCTTAGGCTTCACAGGCAAGCGCTTAACCGCTAAGCCATCTCTCCAGCCCTAGTTGGGAAAGTTTTTATAACTGCTTAGATCCCTGTACTTGCTATAGGCCTATTTAAATGGTGTATCTCATCTTGATTTCATTATGGAAGGTAATATGAATTAAGGAAATTGTCCATTCCTTTCAGCCTTTCAAATTTAGAGGTATATGTATTCTTAAGGTATGTCCTAATGATTTTCTGAGTTTCTTTAGTATCTGCTGTAATGGTGCCTTTTTCCTGTCTAATTTTATTAATTTCTGTCTCTTCTCTCTTTCTTCTGGTCAGATTTCCTGAGGGTTTATCAATTTTGTTTATCCTTCCAAAGAACCAACTCTTTGTTTCATTGATTCTTTTTGTTTGTTTGTTTGCTTTGGTTTCTATTTTATAAATTTCTGCCCTAGTCTTTATTATTTCTTCCCATATACTTATTTTTGGTTTGCCTTTTTCTTTTTCCAATGCCTTAACATGAAGCATTAAATTGTTTATTTGTGAATTCTCTAATTTCTTAATGTAGGCACTTAGACCTATAAATTTCCCTCTTTGGACTACTTTCATTGTGTCCAAAAGGTTTAAAGGGTTTAGTATGTTGTATTCTCATCATAATTTGAGTCTATGAAGTTATTGTTTTCCTCTTGGATTTCTGCAATGACCCATTCATCATTCAGTAGTGTACTGTTTAGTCTCCATGAATTTGTCTATGCCCTGTACTTTTTCTTGTTGCTGATTTGTAGTTTAATCCCATTGTGGTTAGGTAGAGTACAAGGGATTATTTCAATTTTTCTGTATTGTTAAGATTTGTTTTGTGTCCTAATACATGGCCTATTTTAGAGAATGTCTCATGTGCTGCTGAGAAAAATGTATATTCTGCAGCATTTGGATGGAGTGTTATATAGATATCTGTTAGGTCCATTTGTTCCATGACATCATTTAATCCAGATGTCTCTCTTTATTTTTTGCCAGGATGACCTGTCAATTGATGAGAGTGGGGTATTGACGTCACCTACTACAACTGTGTTTGGTGTTGTCTGTGAACTTAAGTCTAATAGTGTTTGTTTGATGAAATTGGGAGCTCCCATTTTAGGTGCATATACATTTAAGATGGTAATGTCCTGCTGGAGTATTCCTTTAATCAGTATAAAGTGACCTTCTTTATCTTTCCTCACTAATGTTAGTTTGAAGTCTATACTGTAAGAAATTATGACTGCAATCCCTGCTTGTTCCCTAGTGCTATTTGCTTGAAATACTGTTTTCCCTCCAGCCACTGTAAACCAACTCCAGAAGCATGTGCCACCTTGTGCATCTGACTGACATGGGTACTGGAGAATTGAACCAAGGTCCCTTGGCTTTGCAAAGCCTGTGTCTTTTTGTTGGGGCATTGAAGCCATTGATGTTAAGAGTTATTATTGAAAGGTATGTGTTTATTCTTGCTATTCTTCACGTTTTGTAGTGCTTCCTGTTTCCAAAAATGTTACCACATAATATAGATTTTTTGTTTATTTTCAATGATGTTAGCAGATCTTTTGTTCATAGTTTACTCTCTGTAGCCTCATGTGCCTTGAATATGTAAACTCTACTTTTTGTTAATATCAGACTTTTCCAGATATCAGAATATTGTAATTTGGTTTATACAAAGTCCATGATGTTTGGCTATCAGTCAGAATACATCACCATGCCTGATTAAGCTCTGTAATTTTAAGATGGTTCTTTTCCTGTTTATTCTGGTTTTGCTAGCTGATTATCACTGATGTTATGATCTAAGTCTTATAAAAAATAACATTATAAAGCCTGGCATGGTGGTGCATGTCTTTAATCCTAGCACTTGGGAGGCAGAGGTAGGAGGATCACCATGAGTCCGAGGCCACCCTGAGACTACATAGTTAATTCCAGGTCAGCCTGAGCCAGAGTGAGACCCTACCTCGAAAAAAAAGTGGGGGGGCATTATGTGGGGCTGGAGAGATGGCTTAGCAGTTCAGGCATTTGCCTGCAAAGCCACAAGACCTTGGTTCAACTCCCCAGGACCCATATAAGCCAGATGCACAAGGTGACACATGTGTCTAGAGTTCATTTGCAGTGGCTAGAGGCCCTAGGGTGACCATTCTCTCCCTCTCTCCCTTGTGCACTCTCTCAGATAAATACATAATTTTTTAAGTGACATTTTGATTTTGTTCTTAGATAAACTGAGGAAGTTCCCTATATCTTAGGGAAATCCACTATATACAAACAATGTTAATGTAAATATAATTTGTCTAAGCTTTACATAACAGTCACAAGTATTTCTTTAGTTAAGCCTTAAAGTTGCTAAAAGTTACTTATTTAAGAAATCGCTTTGTGTCTGTCATATTGTCTCTAATGTATGTTCAAATTGGGCTTGCTTAACTCAACAATGACCAGGTTTTATTTTATTCTTGAGCTATGTATAATCAGTCTCAGTCAAAGTTTCACTTAATTAATTGTTTCATTTGTGGTATATTAAGTTCATTGCTTATAGAGATATTGATACTCAAGACAGGTTTCCTACTCTACAAAAATAATCTTAAATTGCTGTTCTGCTTCCAGTTTGGGGGTAATTGGTACTTACATTGGCAGACTAGCCAAAGTTGTTTTCAAACACAAATGCTAAATTTTTATACTGTCTTGCCTTTTTCCTGGCATACAATTTCTAGATTAAATCAATTGCCTTAAAGTTATTGATAAAATAATTGGTAAAGTATTGTTTTCAAGGCTACTAGAATGTTCTGCCTATACTTATGACTGACATAATTGAAGGATAGTATGTGGAGCCAGGTGTGGTGGCACACGCCTTTAATCCCAGCACTTGGGAGGCAGAGGTAGGAGGATTGCCGTGAGTTTGAGGCCACCCTGAGATGACATAGTGAATTCCAGGTCATCCTGAGTTAGAGTGAGACCCTACCTCAAAAAACAAAAACAAAAACACCAAAAAAGAGATAGAATGTGTATGCTTTCTATGTTCCAGATATAGCTTGACACCTTGTCACCTGACAACTAAACTTAAATATTAATCAGAATGATTGTAACTATTGTGTCATTCTCTAACCAGATCTGCTTTGCTAACCAGATATGTTCTGTATAACCAACATTTTGGTTCCTGCTCCCAGGTCAGAAGGCCACAGGAGATGAGATGATGGGACACTTGCTACCTTCTAGGTGCTGGTAAGGTACCTGTCTTCTTGATTCAGGAGGATGTGGAGACCCAGAGATGAATTCCAAATCAGTGTATCTGCAACAGGAAAGTAATCAGTTCTCCAGGCTTCCCAAAACAGGGAGGGCCACTTGGTCAGCATGGCCTTGACTTATCCTAACAGATGACAATGCTGAGAATCATAGAACTCCTCACAGGTCCTAAAAGTCTCTCTTATAGTGCCATTATTGACCTCCAAAATATACAGTTAATTCTGGCAGCCTACATGGTCTTAATCACTCAGTAAAAATATATATACAACTAAAAAATATAACTACAATATAAACAACGATTCAGACTAATAGGCTCCCCTGTCTGATTCTGGCTTATAATACTAAACTCTAACATTAACTCATGCCTTCTGCCTCTGCCTGTCCTTGATTACTTCTGAACTTCACCTACCCTGACCCCAGCTCCTCCCAATGCCTTAGACAGAACCAGAGTTACTCCTAGGACCCCCTCCTTCCTTAGCCCTTACCCTACCTCATCCAGGGATAAGTACACTGCCACCCCTGTTGTGCCAAGACCCCTGACCACGATCCAAGACCCCCAGTCACCCAGGAGTCACCCAGAGAACCGCCACAGAAGCCAAGACACTTGAATGTAAAAGCAACGTGTTTCTTTATTGCAAGCCTAGGCCTGGGCTCCGTCCACACAGTCTGGCACAGCGGAGTGAGGGAGAGAGCCCCTTTCTTTTGGGGAAAGGGGCTTATATATGAATGTGAACAAAGTAGGGGATAGATACATGGTTGGTTGATTTAAACACTTCTGATTGGCTTGGGGTTTCAGCAGGCAAAGTTGGGGGCAGGAGCTAGAGTTGGGGGCAGGAGCTAGGGGCACTCCAGGCAGATGAGGTAATCTCCATTGTGATCGGCTAAGCAAGCAGTGGTACATTACAACTTTTGAAATGATAGGTTTCTTATCTAAGCAGGTGGTTGGAGGCCTGAGGCCCCCCACAGTGGAGTGTTTCTGCAATGTCCTTGAAGTGGAGATTCCTCAGAAACTTTAGGGGGAAAGGCAGCAATTGAGCAAGCAAGCAAAGTTTACAGAAGCAAAAGTCAGCACATTAGCCAGCTAGTTCTCTAAATCAGGCCTGGGCCTTTTTACTTAAAATGGTTAAACTTGGTCTCTCACCCCAATGGGCACTCTCACACTTAAACTATCTTGTGTTCCTACTCTTCCCTTGACCCAAAATGCTCCTCTTGCATACACTGATGCCCCTTTGCCTCCTCTCTCTTGCCCCAAGCTCTCAATCCCTCCCCTCTGAGTGCTCATCCTCCCCTTATACCTGGCATTTTGATGTCACAGCTGTTGACAAGGCTAAAAGCTCCTTACTTCTTCCTTCTGTCCTCTCATGGGGTGCACAGAGCCCATCGCTCTCGCCTTCTCTATAACAGATGTCACCAACAACTACCCCAAAGCCAGCTCAATACAGGGATGAAGACGAGTCTCTGTCTCACTCAGGACCAGGTCCTAACTGGTGCTGACGGACGGTGCTCATTATCTATCTCATCACTCTGCCACCTGTAGCCACCGTGGTCGCCACTCAGGATATCTGGTCTGCCTCATAGGCCGCCTTTGCAGCTACCTTAAATCCCAGAGGCAAATGCTTCAATTGCGGAGGAGAAGGACATTGGAGAGGGAAATGCCCTAAAAATCAGGCTGCTAAAGGCGCCCCCCACCAAAAACAAAATTGCCCTAGATGTCACATGGGGTATCACTGGAAAAAAGACTGCCGATCTATTTATGACAAAGATGGCAAACCCCTAGAGCCTTTAAACTCTCCACCCTAGCCACCATGGAACTGCCTCCTCATCACCTGCCCTGAAGGGAGACCCACTGACTGCATTATCCAGCCTCTCCCATAAGAACTCATTGCCACTATGGTCAGCAGGAAGAAATTAACTTTTGTCACTTATCATTAACCAAAGACTGGAATGTTAAGTTGGGAAGGCTCCCAAAATGGAGTCACCAAGGGTGACAGAGACATAAGGAAGTAGGTTTTCCATATTCCTCAAGAAACTGCCCAGCCATTATCCCTTCCTCGTCTAACAATGCCCGTAGGTTACAGTTTCCTGCCCCTTATCTCATAAGTCACCTGTCACTGTTACACTGTTACGGTGTCACACCCTGGCTATCTTAGATCCCCCCTAAAGGAACCTTTTTTTTTTTTTTTTTCTTTTTAAAAAATCTTTTTTATGTACTTATTTGACAGAGAAAAAAGTGGGGGGGGGGGGAGAGAAAAGAGAGAATGGGTACGCCAGGGCCTCCAGCCACTGCAAACAAACTCCAGATGCATGTGCCCCTTGTGCATCTGGCTAATGTGGGTCCTGGGGAATTGAACCTGGGTCCTTTGGCTTTGCAGGCAAATGCCTTAACTGCTAAGCCATCTCTCCAGCCCCCCAATGCATTTCTTAAACACTGTGGTACATAACTTAAGGGTTAAGGAACCTTTCTTATTCAGCTTTTTCCCTTCCTCACCTTTCCCCAACTGAAGCCCTACAAAGCCCACTATGTAAAAACTGAGGGGGGCTGTGCTTCTCTCTCACGAGTCAGCCCTGGCAGCTCACACTTTTCCTGAATAAAAGCTTTCATCTTTGCCTCAGAATGGTTTGCGTGGCCTTGGTCACTCCCAAACCTTACAGGTGTGTCAGGGTGTCTTGACACTGCAAATGAACACCAGACATTGGCCCCACTTTTTGCATTCAGCTTTACATGGGTGAATGGGGAATTTAACCTAAGTAGCCAGGCTTTGCAAGCAAGCTTGAACTGGTGAGCCATCTTCCCAACTTTGAGACTGCCTTTTGTCCTTCTCTGGGTCTAAAACTCCTTTAAGAATATTCTGCAGTGCTGGCTTGGTGGTGATTAATTGCTTTAGTTTGTGCTTGTCTTGAAATGACTACCCCCCCCTTTTTGTTTTTGTTTTTGTTTTTGTTTTTGTTTGTTTTTGTTTTCTAAGGTAGAGCTCAGGCTGACCTGGAATTCATTATGTAGTCTCAGGCTGGCCTCAAACTCACAGGAATCTTCCTATCTCTGCCTTCCCAGTGCTGAGATAAAAGGTGTGCACCACCATGCCTGGCTCTCCACTAATTTTAACAGATAGCTTTTCTTTTCTTTCTTTTTTGGTTTTTGAGGTAAGGTCTCACTGTAGCCCAGGCTGACCTGGAATTTATCCTGTAGTTTCAGGGTTTCCTCGAACTCACAATGATCCTCCTACCTTGGTTTCCCAAGTGCTGTGATTAAAGGTATACGCCACCATGCCCAGCCTTTTTTGTTTTGTTTTCTGTTTGTTTGAGGTAGAGTCTTGCTCTAACCAAGGCTGACCTGAAATTCACTGTGTAGTCTCAGAGTGGCCTCAAACTCACAGTTATCCTCCTACCTCAGCCTCATGAGTGCTGGGATTAAAAGTGTGTGCCACCACACCCAGCTTCAGAGAGACTGGGCATGCCAGGGCCTCTAGCCACTGCAGATGGACTCCAGATGCATGTGCCACTTTGTGCATTTGGGTTTACATGGATACTGGGAAATAGAATTTGGGTTGTTAGACTTTCCAGGCAAATGCCTTAACCACTGCACCATCTCTCCAGCTCACCTTTTATTGATATAGCAATTTTGGTTGGCAGTTATTTACTTTCAGGGCTTGAAATAAATCATTCCAAGTTTTCTTGGCTTTTAGGGTTTCTGGTGATAGATAGTTTCATTCTGATGGTTTTGCCTTAGTGAGTTGACATTTGTTTTCTCATGCAGCTTTCATTATTACTTCTTCATTTTGTAGTAAGTAGCATTTTGACCTCACTGTGTCACATAGAAATGCTTCTGGTCATATCTCTTTGGGGTTCTAAATACTCTTACATTTGGCTGTCTCTCTTTTTTGGCGGGGGGGGGGGGAATCCTTGAATTCACTGATCCTCCTACCTCTGCCTTCTGAGTGCTGGGATTAAAGGTATGCACCACCACACCTGGCTTTATTTCTTTATTTCTATTACTGAACATTTTTTCTATTTCTATTTGGGAAATTTTCTGCTATAATTTCACTAAAAAGGTTTTTGTGCCTATAGTTTGGATTTCATCTTCTATTTCAGGATTCTTAAGTTTGTCCACTTGGATCATGACCCAGAATTCTTGGAAGTTACAGCCATGCTTTTCTTCTTTATTGATGTCTGAATGTAGTATTTTCTCAACCTTGTCTTCTAGCACTGATAGTCTTTTATCTAGTGGTGACACTTTATGTTTTTGTGAAATTGTTTTTTTTTTCAAAGTCTTACTTTATTTCTCATCCATATTGCTTTCTCTTCTACCTCAATTGCTTTTCTTAATCATCATCTCTGAAGTCATTAATCATTTTTCAAAGTAGACTTAGAAAACTTTTTAAAAATTTATTTATTTTTGCATTGAGAGGGAGAGAAAAAGACAGAGAGAGAGAGAAAGACTTAGTGATCATGGGCACACCAGGGCCTTCTGCTACTGCAAACAAATTCCACACATATGTACCACTTTGCGCATTTGGCTCCACATGTATATTGGGGAATCAAGCCTGGGCCACCAGGCTTTGCAAGCTCCTTACCCACTGAGCAATGTCTCCAGTCCCAAAGTAGACTTCTGAATTATTTTTAATATTTTTCTTTTTAAAATATTTTTATTTATTTGGGAGTGATAGAGAATGAGTTCACCAGGGCTTCCTGCCACTGCATACAAATTCCAGATACATGTGGCACTTTGTGCATCTGGGTTTATGTGGGTACTGGGGACTCAAATCTAGGCCAGCTGGTTTTGCAAGCAAGGACCTTTAATTGCTGAACCATCTCCCCAGCTCCAGCTTTTAAATTCTTTATACAGGCTACAAAGATGGCTTAGTGGCTTATGTGCTTGCTTGCAAAGTAAGGACTCATATTCTACTCCCCAGATCCCACATAAGCCAGACACACAAGGTGATGCAAGCACACAAGGTCCCACATGCACACAAGGTGGTACATGCACCTGGAGTTTGATTATAGTGACTGGAGGCCCTGATACACCAATTCTCTCTCATTAAAACAAGTACAATAAAATCTAAATTTCTTTGTCAGGTCTAAACTCTATTTATTTATTTACAACTTCCATGATTATAAAAAATGCCCCATGGTAATATCCTCCCTCCCCCCACTTACCCCTTTGAAACTCCATTCTCCATCATACCCCCTCCCCATCTCAATCAGTCTCTCTTTTACTTTTGATGTCATGATCTTTTCCTCCTCTTATGATGGTCTTATGCAGGTAGTGTCAGGCACTGTGAGGCCATGGATATCCAGGCCATTTTGTGTCTGGAGGAAGCATGTTCTATGGAGTCCTGTCCTTCCTTTGGCTTTTACATTCTTTCTGCCACCTCTTCCGCATTGGGTCTAAACTCTATACAACATTTCAATCATTTAAGTATCTTTGGATTCCCTAATTGAGAAAGTCTGTTTTATGGAGGCCTTATATTGCCTTGATTTTCTGTCTTCTGTCTTCTGTTTCTGTTTTTTTTTTTTTTATTTATTTATTTGAGAGCGACAGACACAGAGAGAAAGACAGATACAGGGAAAGAGAGAGAATGGGCGCACCAGGGCTTCCAGCCTCTGCAAACGAACTCCAGACGCGTGCGCCTCCTTGTGCATCTGGCTAACGTGGGACCTGGGGAACCGAGCCTCGAACCGGGGTCCTTAGGCTTCACAGGCAAGCGCTTAACTGCTAAGCCATCTCTCCAGCCCTGTCTTCTGTTTCTGTATTGTGAGTTGTTCACCTGAGGGCTTGGATATCTCTTTTGGTTTTATTTCAGGATCTTCTTAGCAAGTAATCTACTCTTGAGAATTGAATCCCCAGTAGCATTCAAGAGAAGGGTAAACAAACTACTTTAACAGTAACAATACCAAATTGAACAAGAATTTTTTTTTGAAACAGGGTCTTAAGGGTCTTAAGTAGTTTGGGCTTGACTTGAACTTACTATGTGGGTGAAGCTGACTTTGAACTCCTAATATTCCTGCCTCTGCTTCTCAAGTGTTGACATTACAGGCATTTGTTACATACCAAATAAGACACCTAATGATGCAATTCAAAGTGTTAGAAAGATACCACTAAGTCAATTCCAAACCTAGTACATGACAAGAAATAATAAAAACTAGGGCAGAAATTACTGAAACAGAAACTAAAAGGATGACTTACAAAATCAAACAGAGTTGGTTCTTTGAAAAAATTACAAATATTGACAACCCTTTGCCAAAATAACCAAAAAGAGAGAAAACCTACATAAAATTACTGACAAAAAAGCCTTGTATAGTAGTACATACTTATAGTGCTGGCACTTGAGAAGCTGGAAGGATTGCCATGAGCTAGAAGCCAGCCTGGGTTACAACGTGAGTTCCAGGTCAGCCTGGGATAAAGTAAGAACCTCCCTGAAAGAAAAAAATTGAAGACAAAAGAAGAAATTGTCACAACATCCCTCAATGAAATTGAGATCATTAGGGAATACTATGAACATTTTATATTACAAAAAGTTAGGAAACCCAGATTAAGTGGATAAATTTCTAAATACATATGACCTACCAAAATTAAATCCGTATGATATAAATAATTTAAATGGATTCATATCAAGCAATGAAATTAAAACAGTCATTAAAAGTCTTTCCACCAAGGATAGCCCAGGACCAGATGGATTTAGTGCCAAATCCTACCAAACTTTTAAGGAAGATCTACTACCAACATCTCAAAATGTTCCACAAAATAGAAAAGAATGGAATACTACCAAACTTATTCTATGAAGCCAGTATTATCCTGATATCAAAAATAGATTTAAAAAATTTAAATTAAAAACACATTAAGGTTATACATCATGATCAAGTTGGTTTCACGATGTAAAGTCCAACATACATAAATCAGCAATCATAATTCACCATAGAAATAGAGATAGGGACAGAAATCTTATGATCATCATGATAAATGCACAAAAGGCATTGGACAAAGTTCAACATATCTTCATAATCAATGTTCTATAGAAATCAAAAATAGATGGACCATATTTTAAAATAATAAAGACTATGTACGACAAACCTGTCAGAGATCATGACCTGACCGCCCTAGGACAAAAGAACTAACAGCCTTCATATGGCCCCTCACTGCCCTGAGGACAAAAGAGAACTGGCAGCCCTCATGCAACCCCTCCCCCAAGAACAAACAGCTGCTCTGAGAGATGTCACAAGAGAGATTCCGAGAAGATGCTCCAGAAGATTACGGCCAGGTGGCCCTACTTCCTCCTTCCTTGTACCCCCTTCCCCATTTCCCCCTCCTTATTGCCCTGCCTGCTGGTTGATTATAAAAGAGCTAAAAAATCCAACATTAAACGAGACCTTGACAAAACCTCCACTTGGTCTCCTTCTTCTTTTCCGCCCATTCTTTCAGGTTGCAGCCCTCCTCGACCACCCCGCGTAACATTGGCCCCGCAGGTCGGGGGCACAAACCTATGACCAACATTATACTGAATGGGGAAGAACTGAAAACATTTTCTCTAGAATCTGAAATGTGTAAGGGTGTCCACTATATCCACTTGTATTTAAGATAATTTTTGAAGTCCTAGCTAGGTCAATAAGACAAGAGGTGGACATAAAAAAGAAGGAATAAATTAAACGATCACAATTTTTAGGCATGATTCTATAGTTAACTGACCCTAAACATTCTACCAGAAAATGGTTATATTTAATAAACACTTTCAGCAAAGTTTCAGGATAAAAAGCCAACATAAACAAATCATTAATTTTCTTTCTTTAAAAAAAATCAGAGTGGTTTGTATTATTTTTTGTTTCTACTATTTTTATTTATTTGCAAGCAGGGAGAGAGCAAGGGAGGGGCAGGGTAGGAGACAGAGAGAATGGGCATGCCTGGGCCTCTTACCACTGCAAATGAACTCCAGACTCATGTGCCAGTTTGTTCATCTGACTTTACAAGGGGCCTGGGGAATTGAGCCCCAGGTCATTAGGCTTTGCAAGTATATTACCTTTAACCACTAAGCCATCCGTTCAGCCCCAATAGCTTTCTCACATTCCAACAATGAACTTTCTGAGAAGGAAATTAGGAAAAACATCCTAGTTACAATAGCTCAAAAAAAGTACCCAGGTATAAATATTACTAAGGGTGTGAAAGATCTCTACAGATAAAACTAACACACTGAAAAAAAGAAATGAGAGAACATATCAAATGTTGGGGAGCCTGCCCATGTTTATGGATAAATAGAATCAATATTATGAAAATGGCTTTTTATTTCCAAATGTAATCAGATTCAATGCAATTCCCATCATAGTTCCTGAGGTGGTTTGAATTAGGTGTCCCTGATAAACTCATGTATTCTGAATGCTTGGTTCCCAGCTGATGGCAACTTGGGAAGTGGAGCTTTGTTGGAGGAGGTGTGTTGTATGGGTGGGCTTAGGAGTGTTACAGCTAGTTTCCCTTTGCCAGTGTTTGGCTCAGTGTTATGCTACATTGTTTCACCTGCTGTAGCAGAGGTGATGTCTAGCTTCTGATCAAAGCACCCTTTCCCTTGCCATCATGGAGCTTCCCCTCAATTCTATAAGCCTGAAATAAAACCTTTCCTCCTATAAGTTGCTTTTGGTTGGTTGTTTTGTGCCAGCATCATGTAGGTAAATGACATTCTTCTCAGTACCAGAAACAATCCAACAATCCATACGGTAACACAAAAGACCATGCATAGCCGGGCGTGGTAGAACACACTAATCCCACCACTCGATAGGCAGAGGTAGGAGGATCACCATGAGTTTGAGGCCATCCTGAGACTACATACTGAATTCTGGGTCAGCCTGGGCTAGAGTGAGATCCTCAAAAAAAAAGAAAAAAAAAAACAAGACCATGCATAGCCAAAGTAAGCCTAAGCAGAAAGAACACCATTGGAGGTATTACAATTTCTGACGTAAATGTACTGCAGAGCTATGGTGACAAAGATAGCATATGGAATACAAAGGAGAACCCATAAATGAACCCACACAACTATGGTATATAGTTTTTGACAAAAGCACCAAAAACATACACTGGATAAAGATGGCCTATTCATCACATGATGTTGGCAAAACTGATATCTCCCTGCTTAAAAATGAAATTAAATTCACATCTCTCACCTTACTTGATTCCTGATCCAATCAAATTGACAATCAAAGGGGCCAAACTGTCCTGCCCAGTCTTTTTTGCTACATTGCTCCCACTTTTTTTTTTTTTTGCATTTTTCAATGGTCTTGTGAATTCTAGTGCTTTCTCAACCTTTCTCTATTTAGAATACTCCTGATTCTTCTCACTAACATCACATAGGAACACCTTCTAGTACACCATCTTATCACAGAATTCTCATTAACTTTTTGGTGAGAATGAATTGGAAATATGTATAGTGCATCTGTATAAGCATAGATTAAACATGCATGTACATGCCAGTTTTATTAATGTGTTAGAAAAACATGTGTTAGCTTTTTGACACTATAAGAGAATATCTGAGATACTTGACTTATAAAGAGAAAAATGTATTTTTGTTATAGTTTTGGAAGTTCTCATCCAAGATTAAGCAGTCCTATTGTTTTGGGCATCTAATGGGCCTACTGAATGGCAAAGGCATGGAGCAGGTCGTACAAAAAGCGCTCACCTCCTGGCCAGAAAAGAAGAAAAGGAAGGCACCAGGGTCCTTTAGACATCTTCAAGAACACATTCCCTCTATGATGTTCAAGGACCTCCCACTAGGACCCACCTCCCACAAGAGCCGCCTTTAACACACAGACATTTGTGGGACACTTACCCAACCCATAGCATAATATGATATACTAGTAAGATAAAATAATATGTAATTGTTATAATTCTTGCTCCATAAATATATTTATCATTTACAATAAAGATCCAAGTGGAAATCCCCTTCCAGATTCACATTAGGGTATCTATGTATGCTAAAACTTTCAAGCTAGGATTCTTATACCCCAGACAAAAGCCAAATAAGCTAACTCCTTTATAGACTGGCCTTTAACACTGCCCAGTGTTTGTTTCAGTTGGCTTCTCACTGCTGGGACAAAAACCTCCAACCAGAAGTGCCTTATTGGAGGGAAGAATTTATTTCAGGCTAACGGTTTTTTGGTTTTTTTTTTTTTTTTTTTTTTGGTTTGTTTTTATTTATTTATTTGGAAGTGACAGAGCAAGAAAGAGGCAGATAGAGAGAGAGAAACAGGGATCGAGAGAATGGGCACGCCAGGGCCTCCAGCCACTGCAAACGAACTCCAGACACGTATGCCCCCTTGTGTATCTGGCTAATGGGGATTCTGGGGAATTGAGCCTTGAACTGGGGTCCTTAGGCCTCACAGGCAAGAGCTTAACCGCTAAGCCATTTCTCCAGCCCCAGGCTAACAGTTTTGAAGGGAAACTTCATCACACATTCCTGACAGAGAAAGAACGTCAAGCCTGAGCTGGCTCTCAACACACAGTAGGCCAAACTCCTTCACTCCAAGGTCTGCCTCCAGCAATACAACTCTATAGCAAGGCTTCACCTCCCAAAGACTCTACCTGCTGGGGACTAAGTAGGAGCTTAATTAAAAATACCTGAGGCTATGGGACATTTAGATTCAAACCACCACTGTGTTTTTATTACAAAATGTTTTTATTTGTTTTTGTTTTTTTTTGATTTTTCGAGGTAGGGTCTCACTCTAGCCCATACTGACCTGGAATTCAATATGGAGTCTCAGGGTGGCCTCAAACTCATGGCAATCCTCCTACCTCTGCCTCCCGAGTGCTGGGATTAAAGGCGTGTGCCACCATGCCCGGTTTACAAAATGTTTTTAAATGGATTGATAAAACTATGCTTGTTAATGGATTGCTATGTAATATTCTCATCTATTTATATAGTCTATAGTATTTATATCATATAAAACTTATCTTTCTCTTCAAACATTTATGACTTCTTTGTGGTGACAACTTTTAAAATATTCTAGCTTTTTAAAAAAATTATTTATTTATTTATTTGAGAAAGCAAGAGAGGGAAAGAGACAGAGAGAGAGAGGGAGGGCGTGTCAGGGCCTCCAGCCACTGCAAACAAACTCCAGGCACATGTGCCATCTTATGTATCTGGCTTACGTGGGTCCCGGGGAGTTGAACCAAGGTCCTTTGGCTTTACAGGCAAGCACCTTAACTGCTAAGACATCTCTCCAGCCCCTCTTCTAGCCTTTTGAAATACGTGGTAACCTACTGTTATTTATTGTTGTCATATTATCCAGTGGCATACCACAGCTGCCTGCTGTTCCCTAACTGTAATTTAGCACCCATTGATCAGCTTCTCTTCATTTCTTCCATTGCCTCTCTTCCTGTTTCTATTAACCACTTCCAAGACATGACCTTTTAGATTCCACACATGGATGGGATTGTATGGTATTTGTCTTTCTGTGCCTGACTTGTTCACTTAACATAATTCTCTCCAGGTCCTTCCATGTTGCTACAAATCAATGAGCTTTACTCATTTATTCATGGACTCTTGCATCTTGGGGAGACTGTGGTGAAGCACAGATGCTCACCCTCATGGTGATCAGAAAGGAAAAAGACAGAGAAAGGGATTAAGAAGTCCCAATTTCCCTTTCAAGGGCATACATCCAATGATGCCACTTTCTTTCACTAGCCCTCATCTCCTAAAGGTTCCACTACCTCCTAATAGTGCCACAGATTGGGTAACAAACCCTTAATACATGAGACTTTGGGGGAAATTTAAGGTTTAAACTGTAACAGCATTCAAAGTTAAGGAAGAGAGATTGGCCAAATAGTGATAGAACACTTGCAGAGCATGCGCCAAGCTTGATCCTTAACACTACTGAGAAGAAAAAGAAAAGGAACGGGAACATAGTCTCAGATATATTTTCAAAAATCTGGATTTTATATTTCTTCCATTTTCATATAAGCTTTCATATGTGTTTACACATGATTATATGTATTAGTTATCATTTGTTTGGTGCAGATAAAAACTTAATTGGATGTTCTGGTTTTCCCTTGTGTCCAAATCAACCAGTCTTCAATGACAATTACAAGATCCACACTTACCATGGAGCACAGGTGTGTGGATGAATGTTCTGTCATTGTGTACATGTGGCAAAGAATGAGGGATTATTTCAGACTGTAGAAACAAGTTCCCCATAGTCTTCCAAACAAGGCTCTGAAGCGATACTTAGGTCAGAATCAATTGTACACACTATTTATAAGTTTAAATGTGTGTGCACAGATGCTCCAATACTGACTGAAAGCTTCCTAGGTGCCAAGTATTATACAGTTCTTTTTTTTTTAAAGAATTCTTTTTTAAAAAAATTTTTTTTGGTTTATTTTTATTTATTTATTTCAGAGCGACAGACAAAGAGGCAGAGAGAGAGAGAGAATGGGTGCGCCAGGGCCTCCAGCCACTGCAGACAAATTCCAGACGCATGCGCCCCCTTGTGCATCTGGCTAACGTGGGTCCTGGGGAATCGAGCCTCGAACCTGGATCCTTAGGCTTCACAGGCAAGCGCTTAACTGCTAAACCATCTCTCCAGCCCATTATACAGTTCTTGAGAGATAGAGTTAGCAAAACTGAGCCTCTACCCTCACAGCTGATATGGTCTACCTGGGCTTTCTAGGTGAGTATAGATGTGAATCATATTCTGGCTCTTCAGAAACTAACCAAATACTGTATGGTATAGACTAAATTTAGCACTTACTGTTTTACTTATGCATTACTGTTTTGTATGAATATCTTTTAAAGAAAATTATAAAGAATAAAATCTTGAGGCAATCCCTTGTATTTCCAAAATAACTCCCTTTCCATTAAAGGAAAATGCATCTGATTCATTCCACAGAGAGCTCATTAGTGTTGGCTCCTTGTTTCTTTACTTCATTTAGTTACTGTCTTTATTGGACTCTTGGGTCAGAGTCTCAACCTAGAATTGCTGATAATAAGAATAATAAGCCTAAGAACATCCCAGAAGAAGCAGTCTGAAAGAGAATTATGAAATAAAGGAAGACAGCTTCATAGCCCTTTTCTGCTGGGCATTAGAGTGGGAAATGCAGAGGGAAGTTGACTTTCTGGGCTTTGAGACAAAAGATACATTCTTCTTAACACAGTATACTTTGTATGTGAAGTAGTTATATGCCACTAATTATAAAATCTAAACATGTTCACAGAATTTGGGAAAGTGGTGATAGAAAGAATTACTTTGAAGATCATTAAAAGGGCCATAATGTGAAAATGCCCACAGTTTGCTTCTCATTTGGGCACCACATTGAGTTCTTGGGCTCAGGGAGAAGACTGCAGATTAGAAAGGAAGAGATCAGGGCTGGAGAGATGGTTTAGTGGTTAAGTGCTTGCCTGTGAAGCCTAAGGACCCCGGTTCGAGGCTCAATTCTCCAGGACCCATGTTAGCCAGATGCACAAGGGGGCGCACACATCTGGAGTTCGTTTGCAGTGGCTGGAAGCCCTGGCGCGCCCATTCTCTCTCTCTCTCTCTCTGTATCTGCCTCTTTCTGTCTCTGTCACTCTCAAATAAATAAATAAAAATGAACAAAAAATATTTAAAAAAAAAAAAAGAAAGGAAGAGATCAAATTATCATTATTTGCAGATGATATTAAATAAGGGATCCTAAAGACTCTACCAGCAAATGGAAACCTGGTAGAGCTGATAAACACTTTTAGCAATGCAGCAGGATACAAAATAAACACACAGAAATCAGTACCTTTCCTGTATACAAACAACAAACATGCCTAGCATGAAAGCATTCCCAGTCATAATTGCCTCAAAAAAAAGGACCTTAGAATAAACCTAACCAAGGAAGTGAAGGCTCTCTACGAGGAAACTTCAAAAGAGAAACTGCAGAAAACACTAGGATATAGAACGACACCCCATGTTCTTGAATTGGAAAAATCAATAGTGTGAAAATATCAATCTTACCAACACTCAATCTACACATTTAATACACTCCCAATCAAAATTCCAATGGCACTCTTCAAAGAAATAGAAAAAAAAATCCTAAAATTCATCTGGAAACACAAAAATTCTAACTACCAAAACAATTCTGAGCAACAAAAGTAAAGCTGACAATATCACCATACCTGATTTTAAGATATATTACAGAGCCACAGAAACAGCATGGTCTTGGCATACAAATAGACACTGATAAGTGGAACAGAATAAAAGACCCAGATGCAAATCCAGGCAGCTACCACGAACTGATTTTCCACAAAAATGCCAAAAAAAATTATTGGAGAAAAGACAGTGTCTTTAACAAGTGGTGCTGTAAAAACTGGGTATGTATCTCCAGAAGGATGAAAATAGATCCGTGGTTGGCCTGAAGCAAGAACCCAGGAACCCACAGATGACCCTGAACAGGGAAGGAACCAGGATCAAAAGAACATCCCCTGGGGATTTGATGAATTGTTTGGACAGGGAGGTTTATCCACAGGCCTTCAACAGGCCCAACAGCCCCCAGGGTTCTATGACCAAGTTCACCTCTGTGCCCTCCGGGTATAGGATAGAATAACCACCTCACCCCCAGCACCCAGGATAATACCTCTTCCTTACTGTCTCTTCCTCAGAAGCCAGAGGAGACCCTCTCTGATTTTATACTAAGGGTAAGGACAAATTTAGAGAGAAAAAGGGCCCTCCTTCTCAAAAGCATTATTTGGGAAGGTATGACCTCAGAGTGTAGACTAATTTGCCAAAGCCTCAAGGATGAGCATTGTGATAAATGGATAGTTGTCACTCAGTATATTAGTACTTCCTCATATAAGGCCACCTCTCTGGCACAGTCCTTTGCAGCGGTCTTAAAACCCAGAGGCAAATGCTCCAGTTGTGGAGAAAAAGGACATTGGAGGGCTGGAGAGATGGCTTAGCAGTTAAGCACTTGCCTGTGAAGTCTAAGGACCCTGGTTCGAGGCTTGATTCCCCAGGACCCATGTTAGCCAGATGCACAAGGGGTCGCACACATCGGGAGTTCATTTGCAGTGGCTGGAGGCCCTGGTGTGCCCATTCTCTCTCTCTCTCTCTCTTCCTCTCTTTCTCTCTCTCCCTCTTTCTCTCCCTGTCGCTCTCAAATAAATAAAAATTTTTAAAAAAGAAAAAGGACATTGGAGAGAAGAATGCTCTGAACATAAGGCTGCTAAAGGCACCCCCCACCCTTTAAAAATAATTTGCCCTAGAAGTCATAGGGGGTATCATTGGAAAAAAGGCTTCCACTCTGCTCATAACAAAGATGGCAAGCCCCTAGAGCCTTTAAGCTCCAAAAGTGGCAACCCTCAGCCCTGCCAATAAGAGGGAAAACCCATAATGTATAATGGGTAACAAGCATCCTAGAGGGGGCCCACCCAAGGCTGGCCTCAGAGGTTGGAGGAAAAAATTTCAAATGTCTAATTGATACTGGGGCCAATAAAACAATCCTAAAGCAACCTGAAATTCCTCAGCACTGGGAATTAATTCTGGGGCCCTAATTAATGGGGACAGGCAGTCCTTCACAAGCATATGTTACCAAAGAAGCCTTTCAGTGGAAGGACTCAGGTGGAACTTCAGGTCTCATCCAACCCCTAGTGGCAGATGTGACAACTAACCTGCTAGGGCGAGACATCCTGAGACCCTAGATCACCTGACTCCCCCCCACACCCCTGCCGTTGCCTGCATGCTAGAATGAATGTCCTCATATGCTAATTAGGTATCAGAAATGAACTTGGTATGTCCAGTCCCCTTAGGACCCTTCCCCCCACCCTCAGATGCTTATAAACCCATTTCACTGGCAATAAACTGAGAGCTGTTCAACTATCTCCTGGGAGTGTTTCTCTCGTCAGGCACTCACCCACCCTTGGTTGCCTGGGCACCTTTGGGGGGAACCGCTGCCAGCCCCTGGAACAAGAACCCATGAACACCCAGTGGTATACTTATACAATAGAGTTCTATTCAGTGGTAAGTAAGTAAAAATGAAATTATGAAATTTGCAGGTAAGTAGATGGATCTGGGAAAGGATTGTACTAAGTGAGGTAACCCAGGCCCAGAAAACAAAATGCTGCATGCTTTCTCTCATATGTAGATCCTAGCTACAAGTGCTTAGACTTGTATGTGAATTGGAATAAATATTGGTAGCAGGGGCCAGGAAGCTAGAGAAGGGCTATAAGAGAGAGAGGAAAGGGAAGGACTTAAGAGGATGGTATTATAGATGAGCAGATTACTGGGGATGGAATGGTCTAGGTGAGATCCTAGGGAGAAATTGAATAAAAGAAGGGTTGAGGGAGGATTAATCAAAATTCAAGATGTTGTGAATAAGCCATATTTAAGCCTACTTTTTTGGATAAGGGCACACCCAGAAGCCATAGACTGTTACTAGAAAAGTTTCAGTGGTAGGAATAGGATACTTTCCAGTGAGTTGTTGGCCAGGGAGGTCCATAATACCTCCAAAACATTACAGGTCATTGCCAAGGGTCTTGCCATCCAGAACTAGATGGCAAGACCATATTCCTGAAGACTCTACATGGTTTGGCTGCAGGTCACTGAGAAATCAAGCCGGAGCTCAACTGAAAACCTCCTCCCTATGAACCATCTGATAGAAAGCTGGAAAAAACTGCTTGCATGCAGCCTTATGGGAGTGAGAAATCATCAGCAGTGATAAACAACAGTGGACATTGCAAGCTTTAAGATTGGCCATCCAATGAGCCAATGGGTGTAATAGTTGCATGTCTGTTATGGGGGAAACCAACTGCTCTCTAATTGGACTGGAAGCCCACTCTATGGGAGGGAATGCATGCCTGGTACTGAATACCTAGTCAAAAGTCTATGGCAGGAGATGTCATGAGCCCTAGAAGAGTAACACCTGTTGTTGTCTGGCTAAATCCATATATTATTCTCACCAAACTGCCCTGTAAGCACTTTTGTAGATGTTCATACCAATATATTAATGCTACTCACCTTTGGTTAGAGGAACTTCTCTTTTCAGATAGTGGTGACCACTGGGATGACTTAAAAGGCACCATAGTGCTGAGAAGAAGTGACAGTGTAGTGTTCTGCACTGAAAACATCTCTGTCTCTCCTTCCAAGGCTCAGGGTCCATTGTGGAAGAGGTGGCAGAAAGAATGTAAGAGCCACAGGAAGTGTAGGACTGCTTACAATGCAATCTTCTAAACACAAAATGGCCTGGCCTGACACTTCCTACACAAGACCCTCATAATAAGAGGGAAAGATGTTGACATAAAAATAAAAGAAAGACTAATTGAGAGGGGGAGCGGATATAATGGAGGGTGGATTTGTGAAGGGGAAACTAAGAAAAGGGAGGGAATTATCTTGGTTTATTGTCTGTAATTATGGAAGTTGTCAATAAAAAGTTGAAAATAAATAAAAAATAAAAGGCTCCCAAGAAAGCTTCAGTATCAGAGTAGACCATATGGAGGATAGACTCTGAAAATTTGAGGATAAGACAATTGAAACAGTTCAGTAATCAAAAAAGAACGATCAATTCTAAAAAAAAAAAAAAAAGTATATACAATATGAAGGAAATGTGTTATACTTTAAAGAGACCAAATATTCACATCATTGATATACAAGAAGGGTAAGAAAGGAACAGAGAACATCTTCAACAAAATTATCAAAGAAAATTTCCATAACTTCACAAAACAGAGCCCATCAGAGTACAAGAGACATTCATAACACCAAACAGGCAGGAGCAGAGAAGAAATTTCCTATGTCACATTACAATTAAAACTCTCAAGTCTAAAAACCAAAAAAAAAGGGTTCTAAAAGGTATAAGAGAAAAACAAATAGTAGCATCCAAAGGCAAATACAACAGAATTACTTCTGGTTTTTAAATTGAAACTCTAAAAGCCAGAAGAAATTGGGTTGGAGCATTTAAAATCTTAAAAGAACATGACTGCCAGGCCAAAATACTATACCTAGCAAAATTATCTCTCATAATTGAAGATGAAATAAATCTATGGTAAATGCCAGCAATACAAGTATATGAGCACTAAACAAGTCCTACAGAGAATATTATATTGAATAACCCAAACTGAAGAGACTAATAACCACACCCAAGAGTCTACAAGAAGGAAATATAACAGCTATGAGTAGAACACTCATGAACGCTTAGAAAATCCAACAGAAGTACAAACTTCACCAAGCCTCCAACTTGACAGGGATTAACTTTCACTTCTCAGTTGTAATTCTAACTATCAATGATCTCAAAGCCCAATCAAAAGACATAGGTTTAAAAGCCGAATCAGAAAAATGGGCTCATCCATTTGCTGTCTACAGGAAACCTACCTTACCAACAAAGATAGAGACTACCTTGAGGTAAAAGGATGGGAAAAGATATTGAAGCTAGTGGAAATAAACAAGCAGGGATGGCTATACTGACATCAGACAAAATGGACTTCAAACCAAAAGTAATCAAAAAGATAAAGAAGGCTACTTCCTACTCATGAAAGGGACAATACAACATATTACAATCATAAACCCATATGTACCAAACATAGGAGCACAAGCAGAAATAACCCCCTGCACAATTAGTAGGAAGCTTTGATGCTCCACTATCATAATTAGAATGTCTAAGCACAAAATTAGTTGTGAAATCAATAGTTAGGTAATACCATAGATAAACTGGACTTAACAGACATCCAGAGCATATTACACAGTAATCCCACAGAATATGCATTCTCAGAAGCTCAGGGAACCTTCTCTAAAATAGATCATATATTGGGACATGCAGTTTGAATCTATGTTCCCCAATAGACTCAGGTGTTAATGTTAAAAGTGAGTTTTCAGGGCTGGAGAGATGGCTTAGCGGTTAAGCGCTTGCCTGTGAAGCCTAAGGACCCCGGTTTGAGGCTCGGTTCCCCAGGTCCCACGTTAGCCATATGCACAAGGGGGCGCACGTGTCTGGAGTTCGTTTGCAGAGGCTGGAAGTCCTGGCGCGCCCATTCTCTCTCTCTCCCTCTCTCTGTGTCTGTCACTCTCAAATAAATAAATTTTAAAAAAACGAACAAAAAAAAAAAGTGAGTTTTCAGCTTCTGCCCCTAGCAGGAAGACTCCTGTTGCAAAGTGGGAGGTGTCACTGGGGGCAGATCTGAATTCTAGTCTAAGGGTTGCAGAGTAAGCTCTGCTTGGGTTCTCAGCTGTTTGGCTGCTGGTTTTTGCCCCTGCTTGTGGTGCTGGTGGTGGTTTTTCTCTCTGCATGGGTCTGTAAAAGGTGGCCAGTTTCTTCCATTATTATGGAAATTCTCTTAGATCTTTAAGCCTGAAATAAATCATGTTCCTCCTATAAACTGTATCTGTTTTGGAGTTTCAACCAAGCAGTGTGGATCTGACTATGATAGGGCAAAAAGCATCTCAACAAATTCGGGAAAATCAACATGATTCTATGCAGTATATCAGACTACAATGCAATAAAGCTAGATATTAACAACAAGGGAAACAACAGAAAATCCACCAACACCTGCAGGCTGAAAAATTCACTATTAAATAATGTACTAGAAGGGGCTGGAGAGATGGCTTAGCAGTTAAGGCACTTGCCTGCAAGGCCAAAGGACCCAGGTTCGATTTCTCCAGGACCCATGTAAGCCAGATGCACAAGTGGGGGGGGCACATGCATCTGGAATTTGTTTGCAGTGGCTGGAGGTCCTGGCATGCCCATTTCTCTCTTTCTCTCTCTCTCTCTCTCTGCCAGATAAATAAAAATAAAATAAATAAATAAATCTCTGTCAAATAAATAAAAATAAATTTAAAAAATAATGTAGTAGAAGAAATCAAAAATTTCTGAAATGAACAATAATAAAAACACAACATACCAAACTTATGGGGCAAAATGAAGGTATTCATAAGAGGGAAGTTTAGAGCACTGAATACTTTCATTTCAAAAACAGAATGATCTCAAGTCAACAGCTTAAGCATCCAGCTGAAAACAGTGGAAACAAAAATAATCCAAATCCATCAGTACAAGATGTAAGAAATAATCAAGAGCAGTGTAAAAAATCCATGAATTGAAAGTAAAAAAAAAAAAAAAATAGTGATCGAAAGCTGGTTCTTTGTAAAAGTAAGCAAGATTGATAAACCCCTAGCCAATTTAATTAAAAGGAAAAAAAAGAGAAGGCTCAAATCAACAAGCTCAGAAACAAAAAAGATGTTACAACAGAGCCTAATGATATTGGGAGAATCATCAGGACATATTTCAAAGATCTATACTCCACAAAATTGGAAAACCTGGAAGAAATGGATGACTTTCTTAACTCATGACACCTACAAAAACCAAACCCAGAAAAGACAAATTACCTGAATAGAGATTAAAAAAAAAAAAAAAAACAAATAAGATTAAAGCTGTAATTAAAGGACTACCAACCAAAAAAACAAAAAGCAACTGCCAGGCCCAGATGGTTTTACTGCTGAATTCTATCAAACCTTCACTAAAGAACTAAAGCCAATTTTTCTCAAGTTATTCCACACAATTGAAAAGGAGGGAACACTCCCTGCTTCCTTCTATGAAGAAAACATTATATTAATATCAAGATCAGACAGACACAACAAGAAAAGAGAACTACAGACCAATATCCCTGGTGAACTTACATGCAAAATTATCAATAAAATTCTTGCAAACTGAATTCAAGAACACATCAAAAGCATCATCCACTTTAATCAAGTAGACTTCATCCCAGGGATTGGTTCAAAATAGGCAAAATGATAAACATATCATAGTAAGAGACACAAACTTATGAACCACATAGTCATCTAAATAGATGCAGAAAAGGCCATTCTACAAGTCATTGCCCTCAATAAAGGGGAGGGGAGGACCTGATGGGAAGAGGTCCATAGAAGGTAGAGAAAGCATTACACTGAAACCATGGGCTCTGGTTGATAATTTCTAGGGCCATAGTTGGGCTCCTCAAGAGTGAGCTGTTGTTCAGGGAGACATGAGGCCTCCCCCTCCCCTCCCCCCCCCCCCGCCAAATATAGCTATTGCCAAAACACTTGGGTACCTGCAAAATCTAAAAGGTAAGTCCCTATTGCTGAAGACACCACAGCCTGCAGCCACGGGGCATCAACTGATCATGCTGGAATGGGTACTGAACTGGAAAAGGAAACCAGTTCCCTACTGGCTAGCCCTCATAGTGCTGGGAAGTGCAAAGAGAGCAATTGGAGAATAACAGTTGCCAACTGATTGGTTAAACAGGAGATCCTTCCAGTTACAGAATTAACCACCTGAGTAAGAAATACACACATATGCAATAGTGGCCCACAGCTGATATAAGTTACCAGCTTCTCACAGATTGAACATGAGACCTGCCTAGTGGGGTGAACTACTCATATCTTGCTCTGGAAACCAAACCAGATTCCCTAGAACAGGAGAGAAACTCCACTGTGCTCTAAGAAATATGGATATGCACACCAGTATATCCTTCTAATGACTAAGCTTAGCCTCTTTTGTTCAAATTGTTTACACTTTTGTTTGGAGAATCTGTTCTATTTGATAGATGGAGGGAAATACAGGGGAGAACAAGGATACATCAATGCATCAAGAAGAAGGAGACAACTGTGCACCAGAAAACGGGTCAACTCCACCTCATATGCTGGGCCCCAAAGTCATTACAGAGGAAGAGATGACATGAATACTGCTCCCAGGGCTAGCCTGGAAACTAGTTCCAGGGAGAAGAGACACTGTAGTCACTCAAACCTCACAAAAATGGAGATCCAGAGTCTACAGAGGAAGAGAGCTCTATCTTGCCCACCAGAGCTCAAGGAGCATGGCAAAAGATGGGCAGAAAGACTAAGAACCTCGGGGTGGTTGGGAACATTTCTTTCCCAATCCCTGCAAAGACTGATTGCACAGTGAATACCAATAACCTCACTGAAGACCCTCAGCAGAGTTGGGGCGAGGGGGGGAGAGTTCTAAGTGTTCAACCTTTTAATAAAAATAATGAAATTAAAAAATAAACAGAACAACAGTTAGCATTCTTGAGAAATTTATTATGTGTCTAGCACAGTTCTAGACATTTTCTATATACCCAGCCATTTAGCTATTACATCAGTTCTATAAGATCTGTACTATTATTATTGTCCTTATTTAATAGATGAAGAAAGCAAGGCACAAAGAAATTAATAATTTGTCAACCAGTTAATAATGGAGTCTCCTGTTTAGATTTTCTGCAACATTGTCTTCTGCAAAATTAGGGTCTTCTGGTTACTGGGACAGTGAGGTAGTTGTTTTGAATACCCAATAAAAATTAATTTGGGGGAATCTAAGATAAATACATCCAAAATAAACACTTTCACTTGCTTAGGCATCAGTATTTTTATATTAAGTGGTTAAAGATTCATGGGATGCATGGGCAACCTTGTAGCTAGAGCCATACCTGTCTCCAGAGGTTCTAATTTCTCCCTTAGATCCACCAAATGGAAAGAATGTTAAGTAGGATATCAAAGTTAATAAATCTCATCTCCTAGGATTAAAGAGCTAAAATAAAAGAAGATTGATCTCTAGAGTGAACAGAGTTGCCCTGACTTGGATTTTAGAAAATGTGAGACAAAAGGAGACATGTAATGGTGGACCCTGAACAACTTATAAAGAGAAAAGGAATAACATTGAGACAAAAAAAAAAACACACACACACACACACACACACAAATAAATAAGAAATGGGAGAGATGGTGAAAGTGCTAAAAGTGAATTTAAGTTGGCCACACAATGTCTTTTCCATTTTTTTTTGGGGGGGGGGGGGAGTGCAGTTTGGTGTGTGTGTGTGTTTGTGTGTGTGTGTGTAGTGTATGCATGTGGATTCAGATGCATGCCTCGTGAGCATGAGTGCAGAGACGAGAGAGCATCCTCCATTGCTCATCCATGTGTTTCCTTAACATGGATTCTCTCAGTGAATCTGGAGCTTGCTGTGTCCGGGAGCCCCAGAGATCTCTTTCTACTCTGCATAGAACTGGGGTTACAGATGTAGGTGGACATACTCAGCTATTTACATAGATGCTGGGGAAGGAATCCCAGGTGGTCTTAGGCCCTCAGGCCATTATACTTGCAGGGGATGCACTCTTACCTATGAGCCATCTTTCCAGCTTTCTTTTCCATTTTTCTTGTCTTGGCATGCTAAATAAAAAAGTTTCTTATCTCTACACTATGGGGAATTTTTGCTTTAGGCAGTCATCTAATATTTTTAGGGTGATTAAGAATTGTTTCAGGGGCCTGGAGAGATGGCTTAGCAGTTAAGCCACTTGCCTGTGAAGCCTAAGGATCCAACTTTGATTCCCCACAGCCCAGGGAAGTCAGATACACAAGGTGGCGCATGCGTCTGGAGTTCAAGTACAGTGGCGAGAGGCCCTGGGGTGCCCATTCATATTCTCTCTCTCTCTCTCTCTCTCTCTCTCTCTCTCTCTCTCCCTCTCTCTCTCTCATAAAATAAAAAGAATTGTTGGGTTGGGGAGATGGCTTAGCAGTTAAGGCGCTTGCTTACAAAGCCAAAGGACTCAGGTTCAGTTTCCCAGGATTCATGTAAGCCAGATGCACAAGGTGGCACATGCGTCTGGAGTTGGTTTGCAGTGGCTGGAAGGCCTGGTGTACCCATTCTCTCTCTTTCTCACTCTCTTTCTCTCTCTCTCTCTCTCTCTCTCTCAAATAAATAAATATTTAGGCCAGGTGTGGTGGTGCACACCATTAATCCCAGCACTTGGGAGTCCAAGGTAGGAGGATCACCATGAGTTCAAGGCCACTCTGAGACTACATAGTAAATTCCAGATACGACTGGACTACAGTGAAACCCTACCTCAAAAAACAAACAAAAAAGAAGTGTTTTAGGGCAGGCATGGTAGTGAATTTCTTTAATCCCAGCATTTTGGAGGTAGAGGTAGGAGGATTGCTGTGAGTTCAAGGCCAGCCCAGAACTACATAGTGAATTCCAGGTCAGCCTGGGATAGAGCGAGACCTCACCTCAAAAAAAAAAAAAAAAAAAATTGGGCTGGAGAGATGAGATGGCTTAGCGGTTAAGCACTTGCCTGTGAAGCCTAAGGACCCCGGTTCGAGGCTTGGTTCCCCAGGTCCCACGTTAGCCAGATGCACAAGGGGGCGCACGCGTCTGGAGTTCGTTTGCAGAGGCTGGAAGCCCTGGCGCGCCCATTCTCTCTCTCTCCCTCTGTCTTTCTCTCTGTGTCTGTTGCTCTCAAATAAATAAATAAATAATTTAAAAAGATTGTTTTAGGACTGGAGAGATTGCTCAGTAGTTAAAGTCACTTACACACAAAGGTCTGGGTTGAGTTCTGCCGTGCACATATAAAGCCAGATGCACAAAGTGGCACATGTATCTGGAGTTTGTTTGCAGAGGCAGGAAGTCCTGGTGTGCCCATACTCACTCTGTAGCTACCTTTCTCAAATCAATAAGTTGTTTAAAATATTTTCATATTTTAAATAATATTTTTATTTATTTATTTGAGATAAAGGAAACATGGGCATGCTAGGGTCTCCTGCCACTGCCAACTCCAGATATATGTGCCACTTTGTGCATCTGGCTTTATGGGAGCACTGAGAAATCAAAGCTGAGTGTCTAGCTTTACAAGCAAATGCCTTTAACCACTGAGCCATCTCTCCAGCCCTAAATACTTTTATATTTCATTTTATGTCATTTCCAAAATTATCACTTATGATGTAGCTTCTACAGGTTATTCTCCACCACCACCAACCACCCTGCCCCATTTGAGGCTCATACCAAGAGCATCTTGCACATGCTCAGGAAGCAATCACTCCACCACTAAACTCTGTACCCTCTTATTTCAGGGATCAGCAAACTATCCATAAAGGACTGTATACATAACATGCCTGTTTTTTTGTTTGTTTGTTTGCTTTGTTTTTCAAGGTTGGGTCTCACTCAAGTCTAGGCTAGCCTAGAATTTACTATGTAGTCTCAGAGTAGCCTCGAACTTATGGTTACCTTCCTACATCTGCCTCCCAAGTGCTGGGATTAAAGGCATGCACTACCATGCATGGCTGCCAGTTCTGTTTTGTTGTTGCTGTTGTTTGATTTTTCGAGGTAGAGGGTTTCACTCTAGCTCAGGATTGAACCCAGGGCCTCATACAGGTGCTAGGCAGGGTTCAATCAACTGAGCTATACCCACCAGCTCTACATAGTCTCTTGTAACCCCTCACGTCTGTTATGCTAATACAAAATAACCATACGTGACATAAAAATAAATTAATATCACTGTGCTCCAATACAATTTTATTTA
Organism: Jaculus jaculus; assembly: GCF_020740685.1. Taxonomy (NCBI): domain Eukaryota; kingdom Metazoa; phylum Chordata; class Mammalia; order Rodentia; family Dipodidae; genus Jaculus; species Jaculus jaculus. The sequence continues at coordinate 37,207,390 of NC_059119.1, read as the reverse complement.
CAAAGTGGCAGGCTGGGTTTGATCTATAGGTCATAGTTGGCCAACCTTGTCTTATATCTTCTGTCTTAAAAAGCTTCCCTAAATATTACTTGTAGCATGGATCTATTGGCAATGATTTCTCTTATCTTCTGTTATCTAAAAGTCTTCCCTCTTTATAACATAAAGATGGTTTTACTGTGTACAGAATTCTGAATTTCCATGAATTGCTTTCTGGCTATCATGTTATTTCTCAAGAGAAGCTGGCTCTAATTCTTATCTCCAAGTTTCTATAGGTATGAATTTCTTCCCTAGTTACTTTAACATCTCTGGTTTTTAGCAATTTGAATATGTGTTCAGATGTATTTTATTTTGGTGTTTAAGGTTTTATGTAATTATGAGGTTTCCTATAAACTATTGTTCTTATCTTTTATTATGTTTGGGAGATTCTCAAGCACCTGTTTGACTTCAAACTTATGATCCTCCTGTCTCCACCTCCTGAGTGCTAGGATGATAGGACTGTGTTACCACAGCTGGCTTGTGTGCTGCTGGGGACCAGACAGGACTTTGTGCATGCTAGGCAAACACTCTGCCAACTGAGCCATACCCTGGTCCCCAAACATTATTTTTCTCTCTTCTTTCAAGTTTCTAGAAATAAGCATTAAACCATTTAATTTTGTCCTGCAGCACTTGAATACTCTATTCAATATTTTTCTACTCTTTTTCCTCTTATTTAATTCAGTTTAGGTAATTTCTACTGACTTATTCAAGGTAATTGATTATTTCCTCAGCTATGTCAGCTTGTAGAAGTCGATCATCCCTTTTTATATTCTTTTTCTTGGTGCTGAAAATTGAACCCATGGCCTTGTGCGTGCTAAGCATTCATTCTTGTATTTTTTTTTCATTATTTCTATGACTGTCACTTCCATCTTTCCTTTGAAACCCTACGTATTCATACATTGTCCATATTTTTCATTAGATCCTTTTACCTATCACTCATAGACCCTCTAAAGTCTCTGTGATAGTTGTAACATCTAGGTAATATCTGAGTCTGGTTCTGTTGACTACTTTGTATCTTTACAAAGGAGGTGGTTGTGGTTTTCCTTTATTTGGTACACATTATAATTTTTTCCTGTGCTAGTGATCAAACACAAGGCCTAGTACATACTAGGCAAGCTGACTACCACTGAGTTATATGCCCCAGCTATTCTTTAAACACTTTTATTTTGTTCATTGGTGTAGCCACTGGTAAGTTGCCTGTGTGCTGGTAAATAATACCTCACCTATGCTCATGTGCATAATCATACTCATTGGGTCACACCAACGAGGGAGACACGAAAGTGGACGGGGAGTAGTTGGATGGGGAAACGAGTCAGCAATTGGGAAGAGGGAGAGGATAGTAGTGTGAGTATCATAAAAATGTATCATATATGCAATGTAATACGTTTTATATATGATGTAACCTAGGGTGGCCCCAGACTTGCAGTCCTCCTGCCCAGCCTCCAGAGTTGCTGGAATTACAGCTATGCGTTGCCAGACTGAGTAGATCTTAGATTCTTGCATGTACCGTGGCGTATGCAGGTGTGCATGTGAAGATGCTTTGCCGTGTGTGTGTGTGTGTGTGTGTGTGTGTGTGTGTGTGTGTGTGTGAACCCCAGGAAAACCTTGGGTTCCCTTCCTCTATTGCTCAACTGGGTACTTCCTTGAGAATGGTGTCAGTGATTCTCTGACCTCTGTTCCCTAATGACCTGGTTTACAGACATGAGACATGCCTGGATTTTGTGTGGGTTCTAAGGGAATTGAAATCCTAGAGGAATCAAACTATAGCAGTAGCACTCTTAGCCACCGGCCTATCTCCTCAGCCCACATTTTACAAGTTTTTGATTGACTGCCAAACCATTTGTGTAAGAATGGAAGAATTTTAGGAAAACAGTATTTTTCGCTTGGAAATGAGCACATTTCTTCTCAAGCAGCTAGTGGGGTGATCTGAGTCAGCCTCATTAAGATGTAGCTGCATTTAGATTGCTATGGCCAAGATTTCTTACCTTGGTCCACAGGTTTCCCCTTTCCCTTATGATACATCTTGCTGGGTCGTCTGCAATGCCTATCGATTTCTCAATGCTTGTGCTCACCCTCAGTTCTCATAGCTTCCTGTACACCATACAGCAACAGACATCTCTTCATATTCCCCACCCTGCCCCTGATCTGTTACATGAACACCTGGCAGAAGCCATAAAGAGATTCCATAAGTGCATGCCCTGCTTGCTTCTGTGACACCTGGAAGATTGTTACAGTCACTCTATGCCCATACCAGTTCTTTAGCAATTCTTAAGAATTAAATTTTTGTTTTGTTTTGGTTTTGGTTTTTCAAGGCAGGGTCTCACTCTAAAAACTTAATTTTTTTCCTCGTATCCAGTGGGTTAATTCTCTCTCTTTCTTTCTAAATATTTTTATTTAATTGCAAGTAGAGAGAAGAGAGAGAGAAAGAGAATGAATTGGCACACAAGGGCTTCCAGTTGCTGCAACCAAATTTCAGATGCATGTGCCACTGTGCATCAGGCTTTCCATGGGTACTAGGGAATCAAAATCAGGTCGTTAACCTTTGTAGGCAAGCTCCTTAACTGCTGAACCATCTGTCCAGCTTTCTTCTTTCCTTACTACTTTTTCTGCTTTCTTTCTTTCTCTCCCTTCCTTCCTTCCTTTCTCTGTCTCTCTTTTCTTTCTCTCTCTCTTTCTTTCTTTCTTTCTTTCTTTCTTTCTTTCTTTCTTTCTTTCTTTCTTTCTTTCTTTCTTTCCAGAAAGAGAGTTAAGTATGAATTCACTAGGGCTTCTTGCCTCTGCAAAGAAACTCCAGACACATGTGTGACTTTGTGTGTCTAGCTTTACCCAGGCCCATAGGTTTTGCAAGCAAGCACTGTAACTGCTGGGCCATCTCCCCTGTCCCCTCCATTAAGATTCTTGCTGCTTTCTTCTTACCTGCTTGTATGTCAGGACCCTGCATGGTCTCTACTCAGGAGGAATTCTGCCTCTTTAGATTTTAAGCTATTTATTAAATCTTTAGCATTAGCTCAGCTTAAAGGTTCAACTTTTGATTTTGTAGTTGGGCTTTTCTCATTCTCAAGGAGGGAACAGTGCTCATGATTTTTAGATGACATCAAGTGCATTCAGGATGGTATGGCCATAGACTTCATGATATTTAGATCCCAAATGCAAGTTGAATGTCATACATGTTTTATATTATATTACTATTTCAATTCCATTCCATCAGTATTGCAAGTGGCTTCCCTTATTGTGGGCATATTATGATTCCTATTTTTAATTCCTGGTGATTAACGGAGACCCTTACACACATAAAAGCATATACACTGCCACTGCCCTATACCCTTAGTAGGAAACTTCTGTGTGCACGACAGTCTCACTATGCTGTTCAGCCTGTCCCCAACCCCAGACTCAAGAGCTCCTTCTAAGTAACTAGGACTATGGGTATGAGCCAGTGCCTGGGTTAGGAAACATTTTTTTGTTTTGTTTATATTTTTATTTATTTGAAAGCAAAGGACAGAGAGAGAAAGAGGCAGAGAGAGAGAGAGAGAGAGAGAGAGAGAATGGGCACACCAGGGCCTCCAGACACTGCAAATGAACTCGAGATGCGTGCACCCCTTTGTGCATCTGGCTAACGTGGGTCCTGGAGAATCGAGCCTTGAACCAGGGTCCTTAGGCTTCACAGGCAAGCACTTAACCGCTAAGCCATCCCTCCAGCCCAAGAAACATTTTTAATTAAAAAAAATATTATTTAGGGGCTGGAGGGATGGCTTAGTGGTTTTGGCATTTGCCTGAAAAGCCAAATGACCCAGGGGGACTCCTTACAACATGCTCCTCCACACACAAAATGGCCTGGATATCCATGACTTTACAGTGCCTGACACTACCTATACAAGGCCATCATAATAGGAGGAAAAGATCATGACATCAAAATAAAAGAGAGACTGATTGAGAGGGAAAGGGGATATGATGGAGAATGGAGTTTCAAAGGGGAAAGTGGAAGAGGGAATAACTGTGGCTTATTGTCTATAATTATGGAAGTTGTCAATAAAATAACAATAATAACAAAAGTGAACATGTATGATGGGGAGTATGTAAGAGAACACGTAAGATAGCATGTAAGAGGAGAACATTGGAGAGGAGAGCATGTATGAGGAGAACATGTAAAAGACAGCATGTAGGAGGAGAACATATGAGAAGAGAGAATGTAAGAGAGCATATAAGAGGACAGCAGGTAAGAGGAGAACATGTAAGAAGAAAACATGTAAGAGGAGAGTATGTAAGGAGAACATGTGAGAGGAAAACATGTAAGAAGAGAGCATATAAGAAGAGAACATGTAAGAGGAGAGTATGAAGAGAGCATGTAAGAACATGTGAGAGGAGAGCATGTAAGAGGAGAAGCCATCTATATTTTTAATACTTTAATGTCAGTCTTGCCTATCTTTTATGAACAGATTTTTATTTATTATTAATGTTTCAACAATATTGCATGCATAAATCATGTGTTCATCCCTTTTTTTCCCCATCTCTGTCCCCATTTTAGTGGGTACCCTCTTCAGTGGGATTGATGGCATTCTCCATGGTATTGTGAGTTATACATTGTGGGAGAATCAGTCAGTTTTTGAGGGGAGGCAATGTCTCTTGGCATAATGTCTCAAACTGTGGCTCTTACAATCTTTCTGCCCCCTCTTATGCAAAATTCCCTTAGCCATGGCGAGTGTGTTTTAAGTTTACTTCAGTGACAAAGCTCTTCAGAGCCTCTCTGCTTTGGCAAGTGTTGAGTGTCCTCAGCGTCTGTCTCCTTCACCCTGGAGCTGATTGTCAGGTTCACCCTGGGAGCAGCCCTCTTGCTTTTCACCCCACTTCCTCTGTGGTTTCAGTGGTGGCTTGGCTGAAGTGCAAGGGGCAGTTTATCTCCTCGGGTCTTACTACCTTCTGAAGAAGAAAAGCAGATTCTCCAATGGACAGTGAAGTCAGCATAGTTTAAATATGATAAGCATTATTAATTTAGGGAAAATTTGATGTATCTAGCCTATCTTTTAGCTTAAGAGTAATAACAGCTTGACACTGGAGAGAATAATCTTTGTATCCATAGGATTCTTATCTGGTTCCTAATCCAGACATGGGTTCTTTTACACTGAGCAAATCTCTTAGCCAATCAGAAAGCTATTGGCTAGTCACCATGGTGTGTGCCACTGTTGCGCTGGCATGTACGTCCTGTCAAGGTGTTTGCTTCTGAGTAGCTTAGATCTCCGGTTGCTCAGAACATTGTTAGCCATTTACGTAGCACTTTCCAGCACTAGATGGACTAACTGTCTGGGGACTGGCTCCCTCCATATTCTAGTGAGGCCTCTCCATGCACGATGTCGGTAGCATATGGTGTCTTTAGCAATAGGGTCTCTTACCTTTTGCTTTATGTGGGTCATCAAGTGCTTTGACGGAAGCCTGTCTTGTTTGGGGACCTCGTAAATCTCTCTAATCAGCAGCTCACTGTGGGTATCAACCAATTTCTGGTACTGGGAGTTAAAGGCAAAAAAAAAAAAAAAAATTAAGGTTAGGCTTCATCTCACCCTTTCCAGGGTCCTTCTTTTCAAGTGCTCCACCCTTACACCTGTTGAGGGTTAAATCTTTTAGTCTACAACCAAAGATAAATGTTTCTATGGTGCCAGTTCATTTTCGATTTAGTTTTGTGTTTGTTTTTCCCCACCCTCTCTTTCCCTTACCTCAAAACCCTTCCATACCTATTGTCTGGGCCTTAAGTGGCCCATCAGGTATGTCAGCAACTTGAGCTGGTCCAGGTTAGGAACCACAGATGAGTGAGACCATGTGGCATTTGTCTTTTTGTGATTGTGTGAGTTTGTTGAGTATGATCTGTTTCAAGTCAGTCCATTTTTCTACATACTTCATGGTGTCATTTTTTTTTTTTCTTACTGATGAGTAGAATTCCATTGTGTAAATGTACAACAACTTTGTTATTCATTCTTCCAATGATGGGCACCTGAATTGATTCCAGTTCTTAGCTATTATGAATTGAGCAGCTATAAACATGGTTGAGCAAATATCTTTGTAGTGAAGCATGGAGCATTTAGGATGAATGCCCAGTAAGGTGATGATTGAGTCTGTTTGGTATGGAAGGATTTTGAGGTAAGGGAAAGGGAGAGTGAAGGAAAACAAACACAAAACTGAATTCATCCTTTTCAGGAATCTATATTGATTTCCATAGTGGTTGTATAAATTTACATTCCCACCAGCAATGGATAAGGGAGGACCAGCAATCTTTTTAACAAATGTAGTTGAAAGATTTAAATTAGAATCATAGAACTGGAAGAACATAAGCAGCCTTCTTTTCTACCACTTAACTCAAAACCTTTGTGCTGGAGGAAGAAATGAGGCCAGCCAAAGATCACCTATAACAATGAAAATTCGGGAGAAGACCACCACTGTAGTTTGATTTTGTTGTAGAATTTGCATGTTTGGAAGAGGTCTCCCAGACTTGTGAACCCTAGTTTTTGGTCCTTATTATAATTTTAAGAACAAATTAATAAAAAATGGACCTGGGAAGGATAAATTAAGAGTTATTTAGTTTTTTAAGTGAGAATCATAAATATTTAGGGGAAACTGGTTTCTAGGAAAAGGCTGGAGTAGTTCAACATGGACATGGAAGACAGGATATAAGAGTCCATGTAAAAAGACTTAAAGGCAAAAATTCACACAACTTGTTTGGGAGGAAAACATAAATGCAGCAGCCCTGTGTCTCCACCTCAGAGAAAGTTAAAAGATTAAGTCATGATGGCATAAGGAAGAATAACAGTGGGAGAACCCCAGAGCAGAGATTCAGACTGGGGAGAAATGAGCAATAAAGAAAGACTAAAAAGTTATTACACATGCAGACCCAAAGTTTAGTGGAAATACTCATGTGTTAGACTTTGAGATCAAAGACGATTCATAGGTATAATCAAAATGAGAAGGTACCTCAAAGCATCAAGAAGGCAGATGGCAGGCAGAAAATATTCCCAGGCTGATAGAAGTATTCACTCGTACTCAGCAGGCTGGGTAAGATGAAGTCAGACTTACATGTATATTCAGAAAGACAAGAGTGCAGGGCAGAGAAAACAGAGATCAGCATGAATAAACCTTTATAATCAATTAAGAATGGATTTTATGCTCAGATTCAGGTAAGAGGAAGGCCTGATTATATGTGGGTTCAGGGGGCTGCCCCACTGAGATAGTGTCCTAGACTGTGGAGGCCACAAAGGGCACTGTAGCAATTTTGGATGAAACTGGATCAGGCATGAGTTTCATTCCTGCCAAGGCAGGGTGGCATCTGGTTCCTTCTTTGGGCTTCTGTCCCTAACTAAAGCTGCTTAAAAAAAACTAGCTTTTCCCTGTTTGATCCGCCTTAGTTACAGAAATCCTTTATAACCTGTGTAGTTTTGATATGGGCTTGTCAATGGTCCAGAAAAGCATCCTCAGTATTTCATAATTAAGCTGGCCTCTTGCATTATAAAATACATGAAAGTGATAATATTGCAATGCTTCCTGCTCTTTACCCCACGGAGATATATGTCCAGGCAGGAGTTGCTCAAGTAGAGAATATTCATATTTTAAAGGCTTGGCTGTATATTGTGAAGTCAATCTAAGAATGACTAGCTAATTTATATTTTCTTTAGACTTATACACATTCCTATTTCCACAATTTCACAACATTAAGCACCATTTATGTATGATTTTAATTTTTTTTTTTCCGAGGTAGGGTCTCACTCTAGCCCAGGCTGACCCGGAATTCACTATATAGTCTCAGTGTGGCCTCAAACTCATGGTGAGCCTCCTATCTCTGTCTCCCTAGTGCTGGGATTAAAGGTATGCACCACACACCTGGCTGATTTTAAAGTTTTGTTGTTGTTGTTTTTCAAGGTAGGGTCTCACTTTGGTCCAGGCTGACCTGGAATTAACTATGTAGTCTCAGGGTGGCCTTGAACTCACGGCAATCCTCCTACCTCTGCCTCCCAAGTGCTGAGATTAAAGGCATGTGCCATCATGCCTGGCTTGATTTTAAATTTTTAAAAAATAATATTTTATTTATTTCCAAGTAGAGAAAGAGGGAGAGAGAAAGAACAGGCATGACAGGGCCTAATGCCACCGAAAACAGAGCTCCAGAATCATGTACCACTTGGTGCATCTGGCTCCACATGGATACTGAGGAATAGAACCCAGGCTGTCAGGCTTTGTAAGGAAATACCTTTAACCCCTGACCCATCTCTCCATCCCCTAAAATTTTTTTGACAACTTCCATAAATATAAATTTACTTTGATAATAATCCCCTCCCAATGCCATCCCTTTCCCCCTTTTCCAAATCTCCTCTCCTCTGAATCTCTTCTCCTTTCCAATTAGTCTTTCCTCTATTTAAATGTCATCATTTCCCCTTCCTATTATGCAGGTCTTGTGTAGGTTGCATTAGGCAATGTGTGGTCATGAATATCAAGGCTTTGTGTCTCTCTTTTAATTTGATGTCATCATCTTTTTCTCCAATATGAAGGTCTTGTGTGGGTATTACTAGGTACTGTGAAGTCTTGGATATCAAGGCCAATTTCTGTCCAGACAGTTGTATGTATGTAGTGGTACCCTTCCTTTGGCTCTTACATTGTTTCTGCCACCTCTTCTGCAATGAACCCTGAGCCTTGGTGGGTGTGAGATGTTTCAGTGTTGGACAATCCTCCGTCCCTTCTTCTCAGCACTATGTTGCTGTTTGGGTCATCCCAGTGGTCACTGCCATCTGAAAAGAGAAGCTTCTCTAACCAGAAGTGAGAATAGCATTAATATATGAATACGAACATTAAGTGTAGTGCTTTCAGAGCAATTTGGTGAGAGAAATATATTCATTTATCTAGACATGAGCAGGCTTTATACTCCTAAGGCACATGACCTCCTCTGCCATAGGCTTTTGATTAGGTTTTCAGTACCAGGCACTTACTCCCTCCCATAGAGTGGACCTTCAGTCCAATTAGAGAGCAGTTGGTTTCCCCAAGAGCAGACATGCCACTATTGCACTTTTTCAGTCATTTGCCCTGTCTGGCCAAACTTGAGGTTTCCAGTGTCCACTGTTTTCACCACTGATGACTTCTGTCTCCCATAAGACTGCATACAGTGCAGCTTTTTCCAGCTTCCAGTTGGCTGGGCTACAGAGAGAAGGTTTCCTCCTCAGCACCAACTTGATTTCTCAGTGACTTTGCCACTCAGGCATTTGAAGTCTTCAGCAATAGGGTCTTACCATCTCTTTCTCATGGGGAAATAAGGGCCTTGGCAACAGTCTACAATGTTTGGGAGGCAACAGGGACCTCCCTGGCCAACAACTCACTGGAAGGTATCCCATCCCTGGCACTGGAAATTTTCTAGTAACAATCTATGGCTTCTAAATGTGTCATTATTTAAGAAAGTAGGTTTTTTCATATGTCTTATTCAGAATATCTTGAATTTTGATTGACCTTCTCCTCCCCTTTTATATAATCTCTTCCCCTGACTTCACTTAGGCCTTTTCCCTCCTTGTAATCTGTTCTTCTTCTTACATATATACAATACCATCCACTTAAGACCTTCCCTCTCCTCTCTCCCTTATAGCCTTTTTCTAGCTTATGGAACTCTGCTACTGATTTTTGGTTCCAGATCATACACAAGTCTATACAGTTGTAGCTAAGATACATATTTAAGAGAGAACATGCGACATTTGGCTTTCTGGGCCTGAGTTTTCTCACTTAGTAAAATCCTTTCCAGATCCATCCATTTCACTGCAAATTTCATTTTTCTTTACCACTGAATAGAACTCCATTGTGTAGATGTACCACATCTTTATTATACATTCATCTGTAGATGGACATCTAGGCTGGTTCCATTTCCTAGCTATTGTGAATAGAGCAGCACTAAATGTGGTTGTGCAAGTATCTCTAAGGAAGTGAGAAGAGTCATTAGGGTATATGCTGTGGTGGTTTGAATAGAATAGATGACCCCCAATATATTCAGGTTTTTTTTTATTTGTTTGTAGTTTGCATCTGCTGTGCCTGGTCTGAAAGTTCATCTCAGTGAACCTGAAGCTGTCTGCTACATATGCCTAGGAGTGCTATAGCTGGATCATATAGCAAATCTATTTTTAGCTGTCTCAAGAACCTCCACACTGATTTCCACAATGGCTATACCAGATTACATTCCCACCAACAGTGCATAATGGTTCCCCTTTTACCACATCCTTGCCAACATTTATTGTCATTTGTTTTCTTGATGGTAGCTATTCTGATGCAAGAGAGATGGAATCTCAAGGTAGTTTTTTTTTTTTTTTTTTTTTCGAGGTAGGGTCTCACTCTGGCCCAGGCTGACCTGGAATTAACTATGTTGTCTCAGGGTGGCCTCGAACTCATGGTGATCCTCCTACCTCTGCCTCCCAAGTGCTGGGATTAAAGGCATGCGCCACCACGCCCGGCTCAAGATAGTTTTAATTTGCATTTGCCTGATGGCTAAGGATGTAGAACTTATTTAGATGTTTACATGCCATTGTGCTATTTTTGCTTCTTTGTCCGTGCTTGCTTAGCTATAGTTCCTCCCCGCCCTTGATTCCTGGGAAGCCTCTACTTCAAGGACATTCCAGAGATACCTGGCCACGGAGGCTCCTGCCTCTTGCAAAAGATAAGTTCTACAAACAGCTCTTGCAATAGGTTCTGCAAACAATTTACTACCTAAGATAAGCAGGCTGAAGTTCCCACGTGCACCCTCTCTGAAATTCCTGCGCATGCCCTCTTAGAACCAATCATTTTAAAAGTTGCACTATGATGTAACCTTTCCTTTATAAACCCCTTTCCTCTGAGGGTCGGGCTCTCTCCCTCACTACCACTGTGCTGGACTGTGGGGACGGAGCCCAGGCCTAGCTTTGCAATAAAGAAACCTGTTGCTTTTATATTCGAGTGTCTCAGCTTCTGTGGTGGTCCTCTGGGTGACTCCTGGGTGACTGGGGGTCTTGGCTCCTGGTCAGGGGTCTTGGCACAACAGTCTTTGCTTTATTCAAAGTGTCCTTTGCTGTACAAAAGCCTTGTAATTTCATGAGATCCCAGTAGTGGTTTTATTTTCTGAACAGTTAGGGTTACATTCAGAAAGTCATTACCTATGCCAATATGTTGAAGGGTTTCCCTTACCTTTTACTCTAGCAATTTCAGAGTTTCAGGTCTGATATTAAAGTCCCTGATACACTTGGATTTAATTCTTGTGCATGGACAAAGACAAGGATCTGTTTTCATCTTTCTACATATAGATAGCCAGTTTTCCCAGCATCACTTGTTGACAAGGATGTCGTTTCTCCAATGAATATTTTTTGGCATTTTTGTCAAAAATCAGATGGTTATAGCTGCCTGCATTAACATGTGGGTCCTCTATTCTGTTCCATTGATCTACATGTCTGTCTTTGTGCCAATACCATGCTGTTTTTGTTACTATGACTTTGTAATATAGCTTAAATTGGGTATGGTGAGGCCTCCAGACTTACTTTTGTTGCTCAAAATCATTTTGGTTATTCAATGTTTTTTGTGCTTTCAAATGAATTTTAGGATTTTTTTTCTATTCCTGTGAAGAATGCCATTGGAATTTTAATGGGGATTGCATTAAATGTATAGATTCCTTTTGGCAAGATTGACATTTTCACAATATTGGTTCTTCCAATCCAAAAACATGGGATGTCTTTCCATTTTCTTGTGTCTTCTGCAATTTCCTGCTTGAGTGTTTTAAAGTTCTCATTGTAGAGCTCCTTCACTTCCTTAGTTAAGTTTATTCCAAGGTACTTTATTTTTTTGAGGCAACTGTGATTGGGAGAGATTCCCTGATTTCATTTTCTGCTCACTTGTTGTTAGTATATAGAAAAGCTACTGATTTCTGTGTATTTATTTTGTATCCTACTATGTTGCTAAAAGTAATTATCAGCTCTAACAGTTTGCTGGTAGAGATTTTAGGATCTTTTATGTATAGAATCATATCATCTACAAATAGTGATAATTTTGTCTCTTCCATTCCAATTGTATCCCTTTTATGAGTGTCTCTTGCCTTATTGCTATAGCTAAGACTTCCAGTACTATATGAAATAAAAGAGGGGACAGGGCTGGAGAGATGGCTTAGTGATTAAGGCATTTGCCTACAAAGGCAAAGTATCCCAGTTCAATTCTCCAGGACTCAGGTAAGCCAGATGCAGAAGGGGGAACATGTATCTTGAGTTCACTTTCAGTGACTTGCAGCCCTGGTATGCACATTCTCTCTCTCCCTCTTTCTCTCTCTCTTTCACTCTTTCTCTCTCTTAAAGAAATAAATAAGTTTTTTTTTTTTTTTAAATGAAGACAGTGGACATCCTTGTTTTGTTCCTGAATTTAGTGGAAAAACTTGAGTTTTTTACCATTTAGTATTATGTTGGCCATAGGTTTGTCATAAATAGCTTTTACTATGCTGAGATATGTTCCTTCTAATCCTAGTTTCTGTAATACTTTTACCATGAAACGATATTGGATTTTGTCAAATGCCTTTTATGCATCTGTTGAGATAATCATGTGATTTTTATCCTTCAGACCATTTATGTGATGTATTGCATTTATTGATTTGCATATGTTGAACCACCCCTGCATCCCTGGGAAAAAGCCAACTTGGTCAGGGTGAATAATCTTTTTGATATATTCTTGTATTCTGTTTGCCAATATTTTGTTCAGAATTTTTGCATCTATGTTCATGAGGGAGATTGGTCTGTAATTTTCTTTTCTTCTTCTGTCTTACCTGGTTTTGGTATGAGGGTGATGCTGACTTCATAGAAGGAGTTGGGTAGAATTCCTTCCTTTTCTGTTTTATGGAAAAGCTTCAGAAGCATCGGTGTTAGTTCTTCCATAAAGGTCTGGTAAAATTCACCAGTGAATCCATCTGGGCCTGGACTTTTTTTAGCTGGGAGTCTTTTTATAACTGCTTGGATCACTGTAGTTGCTTATAGATCTAGTTAAATGGTTTATCTCTTCTTGATTTAATTTTGGTAGGTCATATGAATAAAGGAAATCATTTCTTTCAAATTTCCAAACTCAGAGGCATATATATTCTTAAAGTATATCTTTATAATTTTCTGAATTTCTTTGGTATCTGTTGCAATGGTGTCTTCTTCATTTCTAATTTTATTACTTTTTGTCTCTTCTCTCTTTCTTCTGGTCAAATTTGCTAAGGGTTTATCAATTTTGTTTATCCTTTCAAAGAATCAACTCTTTGTTTCATTGATTCTTTGGATTTTTTTATTTTTTATTTTTTTTGGTTTCTATTTCATTAATTTCTGCCTTGATCTTTATGATTTCTTCTTGTCTACTGAGTTTTGGTTTGCCTTGCTCTTCTTCTTCCAAGGCCTTAAGGTGGAGCATTAAATTGTTTACTTGTGAGCTCTCTAATTTCTTAAAATAGGCACTTAGAGCTATAAATTTCCCTCTTAGGACTGCCTTCATTGTGTCCCAAATGTTTTGGTACGTTGTATTATCATCATCATTTGATTCTATGAATTTATTGATTTCCTTTTTGATTTCTTCAATGACCCATTGAACATTCAATAGTGTACTGTTTAGTCTCCATGAATTTCTGTATGCTCTGTAGCTTTTCTTGTTGCTGATTTGCAGTTTAATCCCATTGTGGTCAGATAGAGTAGAAGGGATTATTTCAATTTTCCTATATTTGTGGGGATTTGTTTTGTGTACTAATATATGGTCTATTTTAGAGAGTGTTCTACATGCTGCTGAGAAAAATGTATATTCTGCAGCATTTGGATGGATTGTTCTGTAGATATCTGTTAGGTCCATTTGCTCCATGACATCATTCAATTCAGATGTCTCTCTGTTTATTTTTTGCTGGGATGACCTGTCAATTGATGAGAATGGGGTATTGAAGTCACCCACTACAATTGTGTTTGATGTTATCTGTGACCTTAACTCTTATAGTGTTTGTTTGATGAAACTGGGAGCCCCATGTTAGGTGCATGTATGTTTAGGATTGTAATGTCCTCCTGATGGAGTGTGCCTTTAATCAGTATAAAATAACCTTCTTTATCTTTCCTCACTAATGTTGGTTTGAAGTCTATCCTGTCGGATATTAGGATAGCAACCCCTGCTTGTTACCTAGACCCGTTTGCTTGAAATACCATTTTCCATCCTTTCACCCTAAGGCGATGTCTATCTTTTTTTTTTTAATTGGTTTATGCACCTTTATTGAAGAAAAATAAATCAATTATTAACAGAGCTATTAGTTGATCACTCATCCGTTGACAACTTGCATCATGTATTCAGTGCTATATTAAACAGTGTATTGGAAGATAGATTAACTAATAGCTCCAAGCCTCCTAACAATTTTAAATGAGAATTACAAAATGTTTTCAGGCCCTATTTTGGAATACAAAGGGTGTTTGAATTCCAATTTCCATTCTCTGTAGAACAAGAACAGGTCTTTCCTTTATTGACATGCATAAGATACATCACATTTTCTGTTCTGTTGATGCTACAAATTCCTTACCAATTCTCCAGACACATCAGTTATGAGCATAAAGTATATCACGTAACCTCAAATCTCTGACAGTGGAAGGCTTAAAAACCAGAATGGAAGCTGCTAGAATGTTTCCTTTGATGTGACAGCATCCATCTCCCTCCCCCTCAGATGACTTCTTCAGCATGTTAGAGCAGTGAGGAATGGTTTAGTCTCAACCAAGTTAGAGTGAAGACATTGCCCACATACCACACATGCTCCATTGTTTAAAAATTTTCTGGCCGGGCGTGGTGGCGCACGCCTTTAATCCCAGCACTCAGGAGGCAGAGGTAGGAGGATCGCCGAGAGTTCGAGGCCACCCTGAGACTCCATAGTGAATTCCAGGTCAGCCTGGGCTAGAGTGAGACCCTACCTCAAAAAAATAAATAAATAAATAAATAATTTCTGAATCTTGGGCAATTGTTCTCTTGTGACCACTTTACAGTTTCTAAAAGCAGTTATTGTCCAAAGCTGGAAGAACTTACGTCTTCTCAGCTGAGCATGTGAATGAGTGGAGGGAGGTCAACAAAAAGTAAAATTAAAAAAGATAAAGTCTGACAGGGGAGCAGCTGGATAAGAAAATCAAAAATGGAACAGTCATTTAAAGTTTATTCCAGCTCTAATGCAGGTTATTCTGACTTTAAGGTAGCATCACATGGCCTACTTCTGAGTCCATTCCCAAGATACTCTGTTGTGCTTATCTCTGTCTGTTTTATAGATCCGTGCAATCTCTGGCATTAGGGGTCATCTGGGTTTGGATCACATAGCAGTGAACAAATGGATAAAAGAACTTTAGAAATAGTTAAAGCAGGAGACCACTGTGATCTTAGAATATCAAGACAAATGCTGCCGTTACTATTAATATTTGGATGATAAATTCTTGTTGTAAATGCAACCTTAGGCGGTTTGAAGGGGTAGTCTGTAGGAAAATGAGTTGTCAAAAAGAATACACCGCCTTGATATGGACTGTCATTAGGTACCATAATTGTGGCTTGCCAGTGAAACTCATCATCCCCAACTGGCCCTACAGAACATTGTGCTGGAGGGCCACGGGCCAAATCACTAAGTTCCTTATTAATCCGTTTCAGCCATAGTCTGTGCTTCTCGCCTGGGTCCTCACTGTCTCGACGCGTGCTCAAAGGTCCGGCCAAAACTTGATTATCCAGGCGACGAGGAAGGATTGTCTTTTCGTTTCACAGCGGCTCTGTCAGACACAGGCGCCACCACGTATCCATCCATCCGCCAACACTGGCATCTCTAGCGCTGGCCAGGTGCAAGGGCGAATGGAAGCCCTTTGCTTCCCATGTCCACGCCCGCCCCCTTATTATGGGAACAGCACTGTCTAAAAGCAAACGGATCTCAGGTCAGGCTGTGCAGGCGGGTGACGGAGGCCGATGTCTTATCTTTTATTGAGAGATGAGTTTCCTGGAGGCAACAAACGGCAGAATACTGCCTTTTAATCCAGTCTGCAAGCTGGGGTCTTTTGGTTGGTGCATTGAGGCATTTTTATGATATAAGCTACACTCTCCTCCTTCATTCATGGTATTATTTATGTTAATCTTTGCCTTTATTCCTACTTTAGCAAAAGATTTTCTAATTGTATGTTTTAAAATATTTTTAATTTTAATTTACTTATTTGTGTGTGAGAGGAGAAAGAGAGAGGGGGAGAATATGGGCATGCCAGGGCCTCTAGCTGCTGCAAATGAACTCCAGATGCATGTGTCACCTTGTGCATCTGGCTTATGTTGCTCCTGAGGAATTGAATCTGGGTACTTTGGCTTTGCAGGCAAGTGCTTTAACCACTAAGCAGTCTCCCCAGCCCTTAATTTTATCTTTTAAATAGATTGATTCTTCACAATTTTACATTATCTTTCTAGTTAAAATATCTATTTCTAAGCTGGGCGTGGTGGCTCACACCTTTAATCCCAGCACTCAGGAGGCAGAGGTAGGAGGATCACCGTGAGTTTGAGGCTACCCTGAGACTACATAGTGAGTTCTGGGTTAGTCTGGGCTACTGTGAGACCCTACCTCAAAAAAAAAAGAGAGAGAGAGAGAAAGATTTATTTCTGCCATGATTTCACTACTTCATTCTTTCTTTCAATTTTGGGTAATGTGTTCTTTTCCTAATTCTGGTGGAAGAATGTTGAGTCATTTATTTGAGCTCTTTTTTATTTTCTGGTGTGGGTAGTTATTGCTATAATTTTTCATATTATCACTGTCTTTGCTACATAATATAGGTTGTGGTATTTTGTATTGTCTATCACAGTTGTCTCAGTATTTTTACAGGGCATATAAATTTCTTCTTGGATCTTTGTTGGTTCAGGTATTCACTGAAAAACTTCCACATATTTGTGATTTTTCCAAAATTCTTCCTACTACTGATTTATTTCATGATTTTGTAGTCAAAAAGTTATTTCATACTATATGGTTCCTCTTTAATTAGTTAAGACTTGCTTATGGCTTATGATATGATCCATCCTTAAGAATATTCTATGCCAATGCATGACCCATATACCTCAACAAGGAGGGACCAATGAGGAGGGTAGAGGTCACGGATGAGCCTAATAATGGTACCAAACTGCCTGTATTTGCTGAATAGAAAACTAATTAAAAATGCAAAAAAAAAAAAAAAAAGAGAGAGAGAGAGAGAATATTCTATGTGAGGTATGGGCTTGCTCTAGCTCAGGCTGACCCGGAATTCACTATGTAGTGTCAAGATGACCTCAGACTCATGGTGATCCTCCTACCTCTGCCTCCTTAATGCTGGGATTAAAGGCGTGCACCATTGTGTTGCCCTTTCATTGTCTGTTTTTTGTTGCTGCTCTTGTTTTACTTAATCTGCTTTTATTTCACTTATATAGACTTAGGAGATAGTTATTGTTACAGTAAATTTTGGGGGAAGTAATAGAAAATGAGTTTGGAATGTGATGATAGGTGTAGTAATAATAACAATGCTATCTTCCTTTTATTAAATACATATTTGCTGCTGTTGACTGTAATACTTCTTATATATTACTGCATTGAATCACAGTAGCATTGTTGGTGCTGTGATTATCCTTTGCAGTGGCTTAATTGAGACATGTAGAGGTTACTTGGCTCAGAATTATGACTACTTCTAAGTGGACTGGGATCAGCTTTGTCAGTGTAAATGGCTTGTCTTAGCTGATGTGCAATGATGACCACAGTGGCTTGGACCTCAGCATCTGTTTTCTTCCCTTTTACTTCTAGGTTCAAGGAATCATTTTCTCCTCTGTAACCTAGAATGATAAACATTTCAAGATTCATGAAGTAAATTCTGTGATTTTTGATCACAAAAAAAAGAATATTCTATGTACTCAAGAAGAATGATGTTCTGTTATTGTCAGTGTTTTGTAATTATTTGTTAGGTTCATTTGATCTAGACTGCTGTTTTAGTCCAGTGTTTTCAAACTTTTCTGCCTTGATGATCTATCTGCTTTTGAAAGTGGGGCATTAAAGTACCCTACTTTTATTACATTGCAGCCTGTAGTGCTACATACCCTTTAATATTTATTTTATAGGCTTATGTGCTCTTATTTTTGGTACATATTTTTATAATTTCTATATTCTCTGACAGAATGGACCTCTACATATGGCTCTTATGTTTTTCAATCTATGTGTACCCTGAAGAATAAGGTAACTCTCTTATAGGCATCAAATAGTTGGACCTTGGTTTATAGCCAGTCAGACTAAATCTTATTAGTGAATGTACAATTGAGGTAATTATTGATAAGTTAGGACTTCTGCCATTTTTTGTTTATTGGTTGTTTTTAGATATGTCTTCCTCTCTTGATGTCTTCTTTTATGGCTTGATGTTTTTCTGTTTTGAATTGTTTTGATTTTTTAAAATTTATTTGTGAAAGATATAGAGATATATAGGTGATAGATAAATGATAGATTATAGATAGATAAGTAGGTAGATAGATAGATAGATAGATAGATAGATAGATAGATAGATAGATAATGAGAGAAGGAGAGAGAGAAAATGGGCATGCCAGGGCCTCCAGCCACTGCAAAAAAAACCAAAAAACAAAAAGTCCAGCTGCATGTGCCATCTTGTGCATCTGGCTTATGTCAGTTCTGGGGAATCGACCCTGAGTCCTTTGGCTTTGCAGGCAAGTGCCTTAACCTTTAAGCCAACTCTCCAGTCCCCTTTTAATTTTTTATTTTTCTTCTACTAACTTTTTTGTTTTTGTTTTCTGGTTACCATTAGACTTATTTCAAACATCTTATAACAGTCTATTTAAGTCTATAATAATTTTGGTCTATCTGTGATATTACCCCAGTGTTTTCTGTGAAGCAAGTCCAAAACTGGTTTCCAGGATGGTAAGAGAGATGGATCTTCCCCTGCACAAGCTGTGGGGCTCAAAGAGATCTCCCCTGGCCATTGTGCCTCATTGAAATAGAGGGGTGGTATGACGAATGTGAGAGCTACCTTGCCCTTGTGAGTTGGGCTTCACTCAGTTCTGTGAGCCAACCAACCGTCTCAGACTTGTTTCTTAAGGACTGGAGGCTTCAACAAAAGGTCCCAGAATCCCTATGAGCTGAACTACCTTGGAAAGTACTAGAGCCTGGTTCTGCCGATGTCCTCCCCCTGCTCTATTCTTAGTGTCAGAAGAACAAAATCCCTCTGCTTATTGCCTGAATGCACTTACACTTCCATCATTCTACTTTTCCATAATGTTTTTCACCAACACTTGTTACTCCAATGCTGATCACTGCTGCCAAAACTTGGACTGAAATGTTTTACTGCTGTTTCACTTTATCAGCATGGAAGTTGGACCTATTTTTGCTTGTTTATAAATTGACATCCCCATTTGTGCTTCGAGTACTTTTTTTTCTTTTTGTCCTTTGTTTTATAATACTGATTATTTGTTGAACATATTGCAAGTATTTCCTTTGACTTGGCTGTTTATCTTTTAACTCTGTTTAACTTGCTATATAAGTTTCAATGTTAATTTCATGAGGAAAAGAAGATAAGCAACACATACATTTCATTTTCTCCTTCATGTATTCCACTAAAATTAAAATGGCAGTGTATGGATGTTTCTCAATAGCTACTATTTTATTTTAAATGAGTCAAAATACCTTTTTTTACTTGGATTTTTTTTAAATTTTTTATTTATTTATTTGAGAGCGACAGCCACAGAGAGAAAGACAGATAGAGGGAGAGAGAGAGAATGGGCGCGCCAGGGCTTCCAGCCTCTGCAAATGAACTCCAGATGCATGCGCCCCCTTGTGCATCTGGCTAACGTGGGACCTGGGGAACCGAGCCTCAAACCGGGGTCCTTAGGCTTCACAGGCAAGTGCTTAACCGCCAAGCCATCTCTCCAGCCCAACTTGGATGTTTTTATGTTTACAATTGTTTTGATGTTAACTTGATGAAAATGGGAAACCATATGAAAATAACTATTAACTTTTTCTCATTTTCACCTTTTAAAAATTATCACGATTAACAGAAAATAAATACAAGTCTATCAGAAGTAATTGTTTTATTGAGTTCACTTCATCTGCTCACCCTGATTACAAACATTATCCATAAAATTACTACATTCACATATGGAAGAAAAGATATATTGTCAACACTACCAAAGTAAGCCGGGCGTGGTAGGGCAAACCTTTAATCCCAGCACTTGGGAGGCAGAGGTAGGAGGATGGCTGAGAGTTCGAGGCCACCCTGAGAATACATAGTGAATTCCAGATCAGCCTGAGCTAGAGTGAGACCCTACCTTAGAAAAACAAAAACAAAAAAAACACTACCAAAGTATATGCTATTGTAATCACAGCAAATTATGCTAGATTAATGTACTAAAATTAGCAAAATAACAGGGAGAAAAGCTGGTATTCAAAAATATGTGTATGTGTGTGTGCATAGCAGTTGACTTGGTCCCAAATGTCATCCTGGTAACAATATACCAAGATATTCTCATAGCTCCCATAACCATGATTTTAAAATTATATCAGTAGTAATCATGTCACATAACTTCCAGATAAATGAAATCATCTTCAGCCTGTACTTTTTTCCTTAGGTTACATTTGTCTTGATTGAGAATGAACTTGTTTAAATGAAGGGTGTTAAGGAAACAGTGATATGAAACATTATTTGTAAATCTCTAAGGCGAAGAATACTTAAAGTTACTACGTAGAAGAGTTGCATGTGAAGAGATTCTGTCATCTACAGAAATAAATCATTAAAGAGAAGAAATACTTAATAGACTTTATCCAATAACAGAGACAAATAAGTATATTGGACTCCCTGTTTCAAAGAGAAAGTGTGTTGTCAAGGAAATTCTCCATCTAGCATGTTTGTCAAAGAGACTCAGTGCACATGAATTCTCTCAGTGCACATGAATTCCTGTTAGATGTGTCATCTGTGTAAAAAGTGCCACATAAATCTGCTGCTGTGAAGAGGGCATAAAATCATAATTACATCATAAATAGTACCTCTGCCATCCTCAGGCTCACAGCCTTCGTTCTGAAGACTTTTGCTCAGGCGCGAAAACACATCTTCATCGAGGAGGCACACATTACCCAAGCCCTTCTTTGGCTCTCCCAGAAGCAGAAAAGGACAACAGCTGTTTCAAGAGCTCCGGGTCTCTGATCAACAATGCTATAAAGGTGAAAGCTTCCAGGCAAGCTTTGGTTTTTCCATTCTAGGAGCTATAGGGATGGAGAGAGGAAGTAAAAAGGTGGAAATTCCTAACAGGAAGTACCAGAGGACAGTACAACCTGGGTAGAACCAAGACAGAGGAATGGGCTGTTCTGGCTGTGGTGCTTTGTGCCAGGGGGATGATTATCAAAACAAAATAGAAACGACCGACCAGCAGTGCTCTCAGAGGCAAACCTCTTCTTTCACGTTCACAGGGGGCAGTGGAAGATGAAGCGACCCTCTCTGCCTACATCACCATTGCTCTTCTGGAGATTCCGCTCCCAGTCACTGTAGGTACCATGTCCTTCCCTAGACACCACAAAGCCACAGCGTGTTATCTGACACACTAGCTTACTGAAACCCAAGTGCCAGCTTTCCTTATGTGCAATGCAAATGGTTCCCAGGTCTACAGAGAATTTTCTCAAGCTGGAGTCCTGGAAGTCAGCAAGGGAAGGATCCCATGGTAGCCATGTCTACACTAAGGCACTGTTGGCCTATGCCTTTGCCCTGGCAGGTAACCAGGACTAGAAAAAGAGATATTGAAATCAGTTGATAAGGCAACTGTGAAAAAATGTGGAAGTACACCTGAGATATTTCTCCGGCTCAACATTCTGTACAGGAAGAATTGTAATAGAACTGTAATGTAAAACTTCCCTATTCTTTCATTATCTAGTGTGTGTGTGTGTGTGTGTGTGTGTGTGTGTGTGTGTGTGTATCTCCACTATCTACTACCTATAATCTATATCGATCTACCTATCTATCTTATACTTTTTGGAAAATTTAGAATTTCTTATAAAATAAAATATCAAATATGAGACAGCCAAATTGGTAACAAGAAGCTCAACCTTGGAGTCTAGCTCCAAAAAGTATTATCTATGTGATTTTGCTCAAGTTATCAACCTACTGGTGCTTCAATTCCTTTGTCACTAAACAGGGATAATAATGTTTGGGATAGGGCTGCTGAAATTATTAAGCGAACTAATACACATAAAACAGTGGAGTATTTGACACATGGTGACTGCTATAAAAGTACTAGCTGTTTTTGCTTATTATTAAGACATCAGTCTCTGATCTGTACCTAACTCTTGGTAGATAGATAAATGATAGATTGATAGATAGATAGATAGATAGATAGATAATAAAGAAATTGATGATTTAAATATATATATATATATATATATATATTCAGAAATAAGTTTTTAACTTTTTAAATTTATTTATTTTTATGAGAGAGAGGTCTCCAGCCACTGCAGTCAAACTCCAGATGTGTGCACCATTTTGTGCACACGTGCAACCTTGCACGCTTGCATCACCTTGTGCACTGACTTACATGTGACCTGGAAAGTTGAACATGGGTCCTTAGGTTTCATAGGCAAGCACCTTAACTGCTAAGCAATCTCTCCAGACCGCCTATAAACTTTATAACTTTTTCACCTTTACATATGCAGTTGTATACTTTTTCATATTTCAGTGGCTTGTTCATTTGCCTTTTACTTTTCAAGTTTATAATCATGCTAATGAGCTTCCATACCAGTGCTTATAACTTGAGGTTTTTTTATTTTTATTTCTTGTGAGACAAGGTCCTGTTATGTAACCTAAGCTAGGCTCAAATTTGCAATTCTCCTCCCAAGCTCTGGAATTACAGTCATATACCACCATGCCAGATTTCTTGTTATTTTTTGATAATATAAACAGAACTCATGTTCTGTTTGCATGATTTTTTGAACTTGTCAAAGTTTTTCATCTCCCAAATAATTTATTCTGTCTTGTCTCCCAGATCTGAGGTTCTGCCTCCACATGATTAACTCTGTTACTGGTGGTTTCTAGAGAGTCTTTTATTTTTTATTTATTTATTTATTTATTTATTTATTTTTAAAATATTTTTACTTATTTATTTATTTGAGAGCAACAGAGAGAGAATGAAGAAGGGAGAGAGAAAGAGAATATGGACATGCCAGGGCCTCCAGACTCTGCAAACGAATTCCAAATGCATGCACCCCCTTGTGCATCTGGCTAACATGGGTCCTGGGGAATAGAGCCTCGAACAGTGGTCTTTAGGCTTCACAGGCAAGCGCTTAACTGCTAAGCTATCTCTCCAGCCCTAGAGAGGCTTTTAAACATTCTGTTTGGTTTTTGTTTTCTTTGCATTTTTCTTTATCATAATCTATCCTTTTTTGAGTTCCAATTTCAAGTCGTGGTTTGATTTTCTTTTTTTCTTTTTTCCCCAAGGTAGGGTCTCACTCTAGCTCAGGCTGACCTGGAATTCACTATGTAGTCTCAGGGTGGCCTCGAACTCACGGCAATCCTCCTACCTCTGCCTCCTGAGTGCTGGGATTAAAGGCATGTGCCACCATGCCTGGCGTGGTTTGATTTTCTTTTCTTTCTTTTTTTTAATTTGTAAACGTTATTAAAAAGTACAAATCTTGGGCTGGAGATTTGATTTTCTTGATGCTTCTTGGAACTAACTCATTTTTGCATTTAATTATGTTTTCATTAAGCTTAATCAGATGATTATTGAGATCCTCTATTTGTTGACTCACCTTCAATTCATTTATCTCTTTTGAGGTCTCTCTGTGTCTCTTCAATTAAGTGTTAAGCCTTGTGATAAAAGCTGTGTGCTGTAAGAGAGGATTCTGCCTAATTTCATTTATGCAATTGTTGGATTTTGATGATTTGCCTACAGTTCAGGCATTTGCTTGGTCAGAGTAAGTAAGCTTAATGTGTTTTCATTTTGGGATCTACTTTTCTTTCTTTCATTCATTTTTAACTCTTTGAGGTAGGGTCTTGCTCTAGCCCAGGATGACCTGGAATTCACTATGTAGTCTCAGGGTGGCCTTGAACTCACGGTGATCCTCCCACCTCTGCCTCCTGAGTGCTGGGATTAAAAGCATAGCCACCATGCCCGGCCCTTGGGATTAAATTTCTGTTCTCTCCTTTATGTTTTTTTTCACTGGAGATTTCCATTATGGGACCAGGCAACTGTGGTGGAGTTCTCTGTTTGTAGTCTCATGTTGTCTGTGTTGGGGGTGGGGGGATCTACCCATCTAGAGGTAAAGGTTTGTTTTATTAGGTAGGAAGCAGGCTCTTCAGTGACTGTTCTAATTTTGGTTTGAGCCTGTTTGAGCGGGATGCCATTGTTCCCACAGGAGCGTGGGCTGTGGAGATGGCACTTGCCTGCAG
Organism: Jaculus jaculus; assembly: GCF_020740685.1. NCBI lineage: Eukaryota > Metazoa > Chordata > Mammalia > Rodentia > Dipodidae > Jaculus > Jaculus jaculus. The sequence goes on along the minus strand of NC_059119.1, from coordinate 37,182,977 downwards.
CGCTGAGATGGTGGCTGACAGAGCTGTGACTGGAGGTCTGGAATCTCTTCAGCCCACCACCACAGCCATGCCACAACACTTGTCCCTGCTCCCCTACTGTACCCAGCTGAGCAGGTTGTAGAGGTGTCCCCTTGTGGCTGGTTGCCAGATATTCCTGTGTTCCCCTTCTGGTTCAGGAGCAATGTCCCAAGGGGTCACTGGTAGGAGGATATCAGCAGTGGGGGAAGACCTGGGGGGGGCGGCACTGCATCTATGGGCCAGGCTGGCGCTCTGGTCGGCAGAGTTAGCCAGTTTAGAGGTGTTGGTGCGTGGAGGCAGACAGCAGCATGACTTGAGGCCATCAGAGGAGGTGGCTGAAGCTCCAACCATCTGCCCAGGCAGGGTGTGAGGAGGGGGACCCACAGAGACACAGGCAGCATAGAGTGGATGCACAGGCCCCAAACACACCGTGCCCCTCACCCTCCTGGAGCTCACAGGACCCAAACACGCCACATGCCGTTCTCTCTTTTTTATTCTATTTATGTATTTTTGATTTATCAAGGTAGGGCCTCACTCTTTTTAAAAACGATATTTTTTTTAATTATTTATTTATTTGAGAGCGACAGACACAGAGAGAAAGACAGATAGAGGGAGAGAGAGAGAATGGGCGCGCCAGGGCTTCCAGCCTCTGCAAACGAACTCCAGACTCGTGCGCCCCCTTGTGCATCTGGCTAACGTGGGACCTGGGGAACCGAGCCTCGAACCGGGGTCCTTAGGCTTCACAGGCAAGCGCTTAACCACTAAGCCATCTCTCCAGCCCTAAAACGATATTTTTATTTGCAAGCAGGGAGAGAGATAGAGATAGAAAGAATGAGAATGGACACACTGGGGCCTCGTGCCCCACAAACTCCAGACGCATGTGCCACGTTGTGTGTCTGGCTTTATGTGGGCCCCTGGGAACTGGGGAATCAAACTTGGGCCATCAGACTTTGCAAGCAAGCTCCTAAAAACTGCTGAGTCCTCTGTAGCTCTGTAGCCCAAAACTCTCTGGTATTTTTTTTTTCTTCTGATTCTACCCTTTATTTAGCTCTTAATGTCTGAAAGGCTGAAATTTCAGCAAGATGTCTCCTACTCCAAGTTCAAGGAACCCATCCATTCCCACTTCAGAGCTTGCTACTTTTCTCAGCCTGGATCTCTTTCTCCAGATGATCACAATCCATTCCTTCCAGCTCGCAGATGCTCTGCGCCAGAGACATTTTAGACTGTGTAACTAAACTGGTCTGTGAGCACTCTAGCACTCGTCACTATGCTTATTTGTTCACTGCTTGTCTCATTTCTTCTTCTGTTTTTTTTCTTTCTGTTTTTTTCATAGTAGGGTCTTCCTCTAGCCCAGGCTGATCTGGAATTCACTATGGACTCTCAGGGTGGCCTAAACTCACAGCAATCCTCCTACCTCTGCCTACCGAGTGCTGGAATTAAAGGTGTGCACCACCATACTGGCTGCTTGTCTTGTTTCTTTAACCAAAATGCAGGTTCTATGGAAACAGAGACCTTCTCTGACCTTTTAGTGCTGTGGATATGGGACCTCAAACAAAACCCAGCACATAAGAGCATCCTCAAATAGCTGCTAACTTGAATTTTCTCACTATGGAACGTAGCCCTAGGCTGAAGGCACCTTAGCTCAGTACTACAGGAAAGAGGAGCCCTTTCAGAAGATTAAGAGTCTGTGCCTAGTCTGTTCGATCAGGCAAGTTTCAGTGAGCAGTAATGCACTACCTTCACCTTGAAGGCTTAGAGGTATCTGGCTGGTTGGGATTGAAGTCCTGGCTTAAGCCAGTCTCAGAATTCTGAGTCATAGCCCCCTTTTTGCCAGAGGCGGACGTTTTGGCCACTAGTCCACTATCATCCTTGATCTTCTTGAGGTGGGCTTTGGTCTTTGGTGGGATGGAGAAGGTGAGGGAGCTCTTGTTGAACTCTAGTGGGAAGACACCAACATCACCATCAAAGCGGTTCTTGGATACCTGCAGATACCGTTTCCCTGGCCCGGTCACCAGCTTCCTATCCTGCAGGATCAGAACGTTGTCTGCTTCTTGGCTTGCTTTGGCTGAGCCAAAAATGGATGCTGTTTGCAGTTCCTTGTCATCATCTTCCTTCCGGGGATGAATAACCAGGGTCACATGGCAACTGTTGTCTGTTGCAAACTTCCGAAAGGCCCCCACAATGTAGTCTTGAGCTGCAATCCTGTCTATGGAGAGCTGCTCATGACCCATCATGAACTGCAAGTTGTCGATGACCACATGACAAACATCATAAACGTACACAGCATGTTGCATGGTGTCTATTACAGACCTGATACTCTGTTGCCCGTGGAAAGTCATGAAGTAGAGGGGCAGGTCCTCAAAGCGGTCTGCCCACTCTTCGTATTTGTCAAGTTGCTCTTCCAGCCGCGCCACAGCAAACTGGGTCAGCATGACCCGGGCTAATCTCACATTGCTGATCTCAAAGCTACCCCACAGTGTGTTCACCCCCTGGGTACACAAATCCAGGGCATATTCACTGATAAATGTAGTCTTTCCACTGCCCATTGGCCCTGTAAAGACTGTCAACTCGCCTTTCCGATGCCCCTTCAACAGACGATTGAGGTCTGGGAAGCGGCTCCAATGGACCCCAGCTGCTTGCTCCACATTTGACAGTTCTAGTACCTCCTCACGGAGCTGCCGGAAAGACACAATAGACTTGTGCCAAGCAGGGAGGGTGGTACGAAGAATACGTGAAAGATTTAAACCTCGGTTCAGGGCCTCCAGGGGCCAGGGCTGCTCATTTCCAGGCCTTACCAAGGAGCATCGCTTGGGGTTAAGTTTTCTGGCAAACAGTTTAGCAGCTTCCCAGGATCTAAGGTCATCCCCTAGCCAGAACACAACTCTTCGGAACTGTTCGAGGTAAGGCAGGAGGCAAGCAGACTGTTCCCCGGGGTAGGGCAAGGGTAGGTAGGCCTGTAGACTGGCTCAAGGCCATACTATCCAGCTCACGACTTGTTAGGACCACCTCTGCATCTCGATGGCTGATCAGTGGTAATCCAAACAGGTTGTGGTGGGCACCAGGCCGGGGAATGGTGGTCTCCGCATAGTGCCCGCCATCCCCCTGGCCTTCAGCCCCTAGTAGCTTCAGGCCACGTAGTCCAGTACCACCAGGGGTATACCAGGGGAAGACCAGACTTCGAGCAGATCGAAGATTCCGAACACTGAACCTTCTGAGTGTGTCATCTGTCACTTTGGTAAGGCCAAACATCACTCGAGCCAGCTGGGCCTCCTTGGGGTCAGGTAACTCCCACAGAGGTATAGCTCAGTCCCAGATCCCCCGCACCTTTTCAATGTCCTCAGCTTCTGGTGCCTCACTAAGCAGGAAGCCCTCTTTGACCCCATCCCCTTGTCCCTCCACACTGGCCTGGAAGTCTTCCCGGCTCCCCTCTGCTAGGCTGGTCATACAGAGAAAGCGTCCTGTGGTCTTGTCGATGAAGAGAGTGAAGGACGTGGTCGGACCCTTTTGATCTTTGACCTCTGGGGACGCCACAAAGGGGCTTGGTGCTCGGGAACAACCGTGGCCATCCTGGAAGGGGATTCCACGTGACCGCAAATACTGGCGGATTTCGGTTGTGGTTACAGGCAACACTGGCACCTCCAGGGCTGGGAGAGCCTCCTTCCTGTACTTTCTGCGAGGAGGGCCTGGGGCCATGCTTCTGGGCAGGCCCCTCCGACCCATCCACTCGCCGTGCAGTGGCAGCAAGATCCGGAGGGGGCATGCACCTCGAAAGAGAAGCCACATTCCTCGTGGAATGGGAAGTCACTACTGGAAATGCCTTTGGTGACTTCACTATGGCCAGACACCTCCGGATCTTGCACAGGGCACTTCATAGAGCTCAGTGTAACCTGCTCTCTCTGTCCTCAAACTTTTCCCGCTTCAGCCCCTCCATATTGCAACTTCACATCTCTGCCCATTTACATGACCCTTGGTCCGTCTATGCCCCTCTCTGAAGCCTGCCTTACCTCTCGGGTGTCTGCCCGGCCACCTCACCTACGTGACCCCCTACCGAGCCCTAAGCCGTCACGGCTACTGTGCATCATCTCCTCGCCTCCCCCTTCCTGCCCCCATCCTCATCACTACTGTCCTCTGCGCGCTATCTGCGTTCTGCCCGTCGGCGTCCCAGCTAGAGGCGCCCTTCGCCGCCCCTTCCCTTCGCTGAGCCCCTCCACATGGCTGCAGCACCCCGACCCCAGGCCCGCCCCCGAGCCGAGGAACAGCCGCGTCCTCGCCGTAACCACAGCCGAGATGCCCTCGGTGCCCCAGCTGGTATTTTTTTTTAACATATATTGGTTCAGGATTTGGGGGTTCAGGAGGGAATTAATACAACAAGGAATTAATAAAAATAGATTGGAGAAGGACAAATTATGAATTATTGAGTTTATTTAGGAAGAAATCAAAAAGCATGAAGTTTCTTTAGGAGAAATTAAGATCTAGGGAGGAAACCAGCAGAAAGATTTGAGCCAAAGGAGAATTCTCCTTGTCTGGTTGAAAAGAAAGCAGGAAGAAAAATACCCACATGTGGAAATCAAAAGATCCATTTCAAATACAAGACCAGAGAGGATTGAGAAATAGTGAAGGACTCAGATCAAAGATCATACATGTAATCAAAGCGAGAAAGTACCACACAGCATGACCCAGACAGAAGGCAGGCAGACAATATCCAAGTCAACACAAGTTCTCTCCAATTGCCATCCAGGCAGGTACCACTCAGGCGGGTTCCTTACAGGCTGATCCCAGCCAGTCTAGGAAGGAGAGAGACTCACATGGGTATTCAGGCCAGGTCACAGGGCAAAAGGAGAGGGACAGGGAGTGCCCAACCTCCTCTATATAGATCAGACATTTAATTAGGGTAAGCCTATCATCAGACTCAGGTGTAAAAAGAGAGTATTGGAGCCGGGTGTGGTGGTGTATGCCTTTAATTCCAGCACTTGTGTGGCAGAAGTAGGAGGATCACCGATAGTTTGAGGCCACCCTGAGACTACATAATGAATTCCAGGTCAACCTGGGCTAGAGACCCTACCTCAAAAAAGAAAGAGGTTTGGCCTGTGAACGCAAGGAGCTCACCCAGGAGGGGCTGAGTTAAGAAAGAAGCAAGAAGATAGTGCTGGACTTGTCATTGGCAGCCACCTTGGATGAGACAGGATCAGAAGCAAGTTTCAGTTTTGCCAGAACACATAGAATGGCATCTCCTTGTTCCCGCTTAGGCTTTCCTCCTTAATCTAAGGCATAATAGTTAATTGGCCAGCTCATCTATCTTTACTGCAATCCCTACCTGGGTGTTTAGGAACAGGAGGGGTTACTGGTTCCTTATCCTGGGGAGCTCTGTCTCAAGCACAAACACGTGAGCTCCATTCCTCCTCGGAATGTTGGCCCTTTTACCAGTGGCTACAGAAGAACTCTTTCTAGGTGTCAGAGTTGTTTTGGAGCCCGTGACTTCTTTTCCTATATTTCTCAAACATAAATTTAGGGAAGGGAAAATAACCCTTTCATTTCTTGTAGTTTCCTTCTCTATCCTGTACCAGAGTGGAAGGCAGGGGAACTAAGAGTGATCTTGTAGCTCCTCTTAAATCTGATAAAGTAGGCTTCAAACCACACGTAACCACAACAATGAGTTTAACCAAAAAAAAGATGAATATTAAAACATGCAGGCTTTCTGTGCTCAGCTCTGTGACAGACCTAATTTCCTGCTTGGTACTTAAGACATGGGGTCTTAAAAGTACCCTTGTGGGGGGAGTAGTGAGGTTTAGGGCAGTGTGCTGAATCGTGTGTTACCTATTTGGTTTTCCTTTTTTCAAAACAACATTCATAAAAAAGAGAAGCTTGGTCTGCTTCACTGGCTGCTGTATGCTAAGTGTATTTTGGAAAGACCTCAGCTTGTCATTGAATGAATCATAACTGAAATTCTTTTTTTTGTTGTTGTTTTTTTGTTTTGGGGGGGCTGAGGTAGGGTCTCGCTGTAGCCCAGACTGACCTGGAATTCACTATCTAGTCTCAGGGTGGCCTTGAACTCATGGCAATCCTCCTACCTCTGCCTTCCAAACACTGGGATTAAAGGTGTGCATCACCACACCCAGCTTCTGAAATTCTTTTGTTCCCTTAATGGAAATGACTCGGTGACATTATCAGCCTGGCTCACATTTCCCTCTACTCAGGAAGTTTGTTTAGATTTGAGCCCTGGGAACTATGATATAAAATTCATTACTGACCTGGAGGCCAAGAACAAGATATAGAAGTTGCTAGAATATTCTGTATTGAAGAAGAAACACTTACATTTCATTCATTTTTAGTAAGCATTGGCTCAGTCCAAAAACTAATCCTTTGCTTTCCCAGTTTTCACTCACTGAAGTCTAACTTCAAGTATGATTTCTGTTACAATGCTTTTGTTGGTCTCTTGTTATCTTCACTTCAGTTTCTGACTGTAACTCACCCTACTTCCATTGACCTTGCATCTCTTCTTTCGGCTCCTTACCCCAGCCTCTGATAACACTGCAACCCTTTTTTGGCATCTTGTTTTTACTGACTCCATTTGCTCTCCCTCTGCTGAGTTGAAACCAGTTGATTCTGTTCTCCCAATTTCCTACTCCTCACAGAGCTCCCCCTCTTTTGCCCATGACCCCCCACCTGCTGCTGGCATTAAAGAGGTCACCACAATTTGAGTATCAGAAGAAATAACCTTAGCTTCAAGGAGGACAAAAAGGCCCTTATTGAGAGGGAAGGAAGTGGCACCGTTTTTGCAGACTGACACAGTTGTCCGCACCTTGGGCACCAAGGTACGAAGAGCACATTGAGGCGGACAAGACCGGGGAAAGAGCGACCTGCAGGGGCAGAGGGGCTTGATGGCCTGGGCGGTGGGCTTCCGGGACTAAGTGGAGCAGAAGCTAGGAAAGTCAGCAAAAGCAGCATTCCTGGTTTGGCTGTGAGTTTTCTCATAGTAGCATAAGCAGGGGGTAGACTTGCTGCTGCCTCTGGACATCTCAAACAAAAGCACGGCTTCTTCTAGAACATAGTGTGTGGGTTTGTGTGTGTGTTGGTTTGTGGGTCTTCTATGGATAAGAAAGTGTCAGGAGATTTTGGATTGAGCTCTTCATATATTCATTTGTTCATTTTTTTCTTAGAAAGGCATTCCATTCTGAGGTGTCACAGTCAGGAGCCCTAAAGATAGACCAAACTATGGTGTCTGGGCTTTATTTTTCTCTCAAATTTTAGAAAATGGCAAGAAATGACTCCCTCACCTCCACCCCAAAAGAATTTGATGGAGTTTTACTGACTCAGAAGTATGTGTGAGAAATAGAACAGGTAGAAGAAATATTCAGAAAGGGGAAAGTCCTCTGTTCATTATGTCTGTTCCTTTCTAGTGTCTTTCTGGACTGTCACCATGAACAACTTTGTTCTAGTGAATGACAAGGTGAGATTTAGCTTGGAAGATGGAAAGGTAAAGGCACTGGAAAGACTGAGAGAATAAAGAAGAGGTGGTGGAAATCTTGGCTGTTGGGTTGCAGAAGACATGTAGTTAGGAGTCCCTGGTCTCACGCTGCAGCCCAAATGCTCCCAGCCTGGTCTGCATAGGAGTCAGCAGAGGTGACTGGTTCTCAACCTCTGCATCCACTGATGGGTTAATGTGACACTCCTGAGAGATGGTTACACTTGCTTTTCTTTTAAAAGACTTTTAGATGACTAGGTAAAATTTTTAATTAAAAGTTTTAATAATTAAAAAAAAGGCCAGGCGTGGTGGCACACGCCTTTAATCCCAGCGCTCAGGAGGCAGAGGTAGGAGGATCACCGTGAGTTCAAGGCCACCCTGAGACTACAGAGTTAATTCCAGGTCAGCCTAGACCAGAGTGAGACCCTACCTCAAAAAAACAAAACAAAGATCTGCAAATCTCAAGATTTTCTCTTCACAAGTAATGCCAATTGGCTTTGCAGTTCAAATATTAGAAATTAGGGGCTGGGGGCTGGGCATATGGCTCAGTGGGAAAGAGCATGTGCGATGCAAGCATGAGGGCCCCACTAAAAAGCCAGTCAGGCGTGCTGATGCCTGCCTGCAATCCCAGTGCTGAGGACGGGGAGGAGTGCTGGGCTCCCTGGCCAGAAATCAGAGTGCTCTCAAGTTCAGCGAGAGACTTTTATCTCAGGAAAATAAAACCAGAAAATGATTAAAGAGGACACCTAACATCCTCCTCTGGACTCTGCACTCATGCACATGGGTCGTGTGCATCTACACGCATGTGCATCTACACACACAGACCGTACATACTGCACGTGCACACCTATACACACAGAGACCACACATACTGCACATACACACATACACACAGAGACCATACATACTGCACGTACACACATATACACACAGCGACCACACATACTGCACATACACAAATACACACACAGACTGTACATACTGCATGTACACACATACACACACAGACTGTACATACTGCATGTACACACATACACACACAGACTGTACATACTGCACGTGCACACATACACACACAGACCGTACATACTGCACGTACACACATATACACAGAGACCATACATACTGCATGTACACACATATACACACAGAGATCATACATACTGCATGTGCACACATATACAGAGACCACACATACTGCACATGCACACATATACAGAGACCATACATACTGCACATACACAAATATACAGAGACCATACATACTGCACATGCACACATATACAGAGACCATACATACTGCACATGCACACATATACAGAGACCATACATACTGCACGTGCACACATATACAGAGACCGTACATACTGCACATCACACATATACAGAGACCGTACATACTGCACGTGCACACATATACAGAGACCATACATACTGCACGTGCACACATATACAGAGACCACACATACTGCACGTGCACACATATACAGAGACCACACATACTGCACGTGCACACATATACAGAGACCGTACATACTGCACGTGCACACATATACAGAGACCACACATACTGCACGTGCACACATATACAGAGACCACACATACTGCACGTGCACACATATACAGAGACCACACATACTGCACGTGCACACATATACAGAGACCACACATACTGCACGTGCACACATATACAGAGACCGTACATACTGCACGTGCACACATATACAGAGACCGTACATACTGCACATCACACATATACAGAGACCACACATACTGCACGTGCACACATATACAGAGACCACACATACTGCACGTGCACACATATACAGAGACCACACATACTGCACGTGCACACATATACAGAGACCACACATACTGCACGTGCACACATATACAGAGACCGTACATACTGCACGTGCACACATATACAGAGACCGTACATACTGCACGTGCACACATATACAGAGACCGTACATACTGCACGTGCACACATATACAGAGACCGTACATACTGCACGTGCACACATATACAGAGACCGTACATACTGCACGTGCACACATATACAGAGACCGTACATACTGCACGTGCACACATATACAGAGACCGTACATACTGCACGTGCACACATATACAGAGACCGTACATACTGCACGTGCACACATATAGAGAGACCACACATACTGCACATCACACATATACAGAGGCCATACATACTGCACATGCACATGCACATTTATACACACAAACAAGGAAAGTACCTATGTAAAGCCAGTTGCACAAGGTGCTGCATGTATCTGAAGTTTGTGTGCAGTGGCTAGAGGCCCTTGTATGCCCATTCTGTTTTTCTCTACCTGTTCCTCTCTCTCTCTCTCTTTTTCTTTCTTTCTCTCAAATAAGTAAATAAATAAAATAATAATTTTTTAAAAAAAGGAAGGAAAAACATTGGGGCCAAGACTCTAACTCTGACACTGAGCCACACTCCCAGGCATCATTTGTATATATGTTGTTTTAATCTCAGTTTGGGCTCAGTTTTCATTTTATATGCTTCAGAAATATTTACTTTTCAGGCACCCTACTGCAGTCATTCTGTATATTCAAATGAAACTTGAACATGGGCAAGGCATATTTTTCATTTCTTCTCCATGGCTTCAAAGCTGCTATTCCCATTCCCCATGAGCAGCAAAACTCTAACTTGTCACTGATTGGCAGATTCCTCCATAAGTGCTTTCCTTTCCAACTTGGAGTTGCTGTTAGTTCCTCCACTCCATCACCTAGCAGGAGTTAAGTATCATATTGGGTATTTATTTCCTATAGAAATATTGATTCCAGACCTACAGTGAAAACTTGATCAGCAATTAGATTCCATTGTGGCCTGGAAGTTGAGGTTATTAGCTACCATAATTACATTTTCTTCTTGTCAAATTATGTTGGAGGGGTGTTTTATGAAGGAAAATTCCATTTCTCTTGTAGTTATTCTTTCCTCCCTGCTCCATTTACATAGATCCTTCCAAGTTCAAATACTGTCATTAACAAAAGGGATTTTACCAAAAAATATATATCAAAATGATGAATTTAAAGTCATAATATTTTGAGCTAGAGAGATGGATCAGTGGTTAAAGCACTTGCCTGCCAAGCCTAATGACCTGGGTTTGACTCCTCAGTACCCAGATAAAACCAGATGCACAAAATGGTGCATGCATCTTGAGTTCGTTTGCAGTGGCTAGAAGATCTGACTCACCATTCTCTCTCCCTTCCTCCCCCCCTCTCTCTCAATCTCTGCATGCAAATAAGTAAAAATAGTTTTTTTTTTAAAGTTAAAGCAATAATATTCTATCCTTTGGAGGTGGAGGCAGAAGGATGAGGACTTCAAGATTAGCCACAGCTACATAGAGACTTGGAGGCCAACCTGGGCTGCATGGAACACCATTTCACTTCCCCACCTCCAAATAAATAATGAGCGTCATGATATTTTATCTTTGGACAACTAAACACTAACCAAGGTGAACTACCTATCTAGTTTGATTACCCAGTTCAGAAACCCCAGCCAGCTTCCAGTTAGAATATTGCCTATCTAGGTGCAAATTTATTTCCTCTCTCAGACTTCTGGCTAACCAACCTCCTCATTGGTTCCATACCTCTGTATAAGAAAATACTTTGTTATCTGGCTTTTCTCTTACCTCTATGATATTTTGTATCAATATGACAGATATTTACCTCCTGACTGTTAGCCCCAGGTCTATGAGAATCTTACCTCACTTTGATCCTATGTTTTGGTTCTTCTGAAGAATTGCCATTATCCCTTCCTTATATGAAGGTTAGTATTTGTGTTTGGTGAAGATCACCTTTGCTGATTGACAACACATGCTATTCACCCAAAAGTCAAAGGTACAATCTTGATTTCATCCTCTCTCCTTTCTCAGGTGTGAGATGGATTTCTTTTTTAAAAAATTATTTATTTATTTATTTGAGAGAGAGAGAGAGAGAGAGAGAGGGGCATATAGAGAAAGAATGGGCATGCCAGGGCCTCTAGCCACTGCAGACGAACTCCAGAGACATGCACCTTGTGCAACTGGCTTACATGGGTCCTGGGGAATCAAATTCCTTAGATCCCTAGGCTTTACAGGCAAGTGCCTTAACCACTGAGCAATCTCTCCAGCCCTGATCTTCTTTTGTGAATGACTGTGTATCTTCTCTAAACCCCTGTACTTAGATTTCAGCTTTTAATCTCACCTAGTTGCAAGCACCACGACCTGTTACTCACTAACTTATAATTTTAGTACTCATTTGTCAAGTATCTTTAGAGGAAATTATACATGATATTTCAGTAGAGCACATTAAGCTTTTTTTAAAAAATTATTTATTTATTCATTTAATTGAGAAAGAAAGGCAGAGAGGGAGGGAGGGAAGAGAATGGGCATGCCAGGGCCTCTAGCTACTGCAAAGGAACTCCAGATGCATGCACCACCTTGTGCATCTGACTATGTGAGTACTGGGGAGTTGAACCTGGGTCCTTTGGCTTTTCAAGCAAGCACCTTAAGTGCTAAGCCATTCTCTACACTCTTACTTTAACCTTGTTTTTTTTTTTTTTTTCAAAATTGTTCTCCTATGAGTGAAAGTAAGGTCTCACAGGCTTTCAGATATCAAAGGAAGAGGCCAAGAAATGGTTGTCTCCCAGGAAGTGATAGATTAGCTCAGCTGAAGGGATTGGAGCTCCATTTTTTTAAATTATCTTTATCTTTTCAAGGCAAGGTCTTACCCTAGCCCAGACTGACTTGGACCTCACTCTATAGTTCCAGGACGACTTTGAACTCACGTCAATCCCCCTACTTCTTCCTCCTGAGTTCTGAGATTAAAGGTGTGCACTACACCTGGCTCTTTAAATATTTTTAGACTGGTGGTCCCTTTGATAAAACCTCTCTCTAAATCTTTATCCTCAGTGTTACTCTTCTCGGGGTACAAAACAGTCAGGAAGAGAGAAGTAGTGGTCAAGAAAGAAAGGAAGAATCCTTTGGGAAATTTTTGCTTTTAGGAAACTTACCCTTACTGTACAGCCTACCTGAACCTGCACTCTCTGGCTTTCCTCTGTAGCACTCCACGGTGAAACTGCAAGAATCAGAAGCTTCCTTTGCTCTCCATCAGTGGTGGGGAAGAAGGAGTGTGAGCTTGGTTCTAAACTAAGACACAAACAATTCATATCTTAGCCCAGCACCAAGAGCCCACAGGTTTTACCTAAGCTACTTCCAAGGTCATGTGTCTGCCCAGCCATTCTCTGAGACCTAAACCTCTATTGATTAAAAACAAAACAAAACAAAAAAAACAATAGAATTCTATTCAACCATACAGAGAAATGAAATTTTCATGATATAATGGGTGGATCTGGAAAGAATCATATTAAGTGAAAGTCACTCAAACTCAGAAGACCAAAGTCTTAATTAGGTACAGTTTTTACTCCTGTAATAATGGTTTTTGTCCTTTTGTTATAGACACTTAACAGTTGAATGATAACCAAATACCTTTGAGAAGTGTCTCAAAGAACTGAAGTAATAGTGTAACCTCCACTTTTCCATTAAATTACCTCTCAGGCATCTTAAAAATCAGTCCTCAGACTTGTTTCTTATTAAGGATCAAACATGAGTGAACACTCCCGTTAAGTAAGATCCTAAACCCACTTTCTGTAGTTAAAGCTATGAGAACTCAGTCTTAATCCCCATGGACCATTTTCCTTCTTCTAAAGGGGGCTGAATCTACAGGACACTTAAGTCATTCAGTAATAAAGTCATAAATTGGACAGGGAGCCATTTTCTTGGCTGCAAGTCTCATGAGCAATAGGTAGGATCCTTTCCTTCTTTCACTTTTGTAACTGTTTTCTTGCAGTGCACAATGGGAAGCAAATAGCCACATAATGTAGTTCCTCTTTATTGGACACAGGACTGCACAGTGGCAGGAAATGATGCCTAAGCAAGGCACTGTAGGCCTCTCCTTTCAACTGGCATCAGAGGCAATGCTGACAGTGGCAGAGGCGAGACATTTGGCACTTCCAGTGTGCAGGAATATGATAGGTAGAGTTATTACCAACTCAAAGAGTTAGGAACAATCTTGTTTCAAAAGCAGCAAAGGTAAAGTAAAATCTCCTCTGGGGTGGGTTTGTTTATCCATCTTTCAATCAGTGCTAAACCGCCATTAATAACTTCAGGCATGTTAGTTAAGTTGTCTTCACTCCTCAACTAACTCCTGCTTTTACCAAGCCACCCTCCAACACCTCTTTCCATCTCTGTCCAGTGCTGTCCAACTTTAATGTGAAAGTGCTGGAATAGAAGCAGTATTAGCAGTGGAGGAATCCTTAATAGAAATATGTTGTAGGTAAGAATAGAAGTTCTGCCGGGCGTGGTGGCACTTTAATCCCAGCACTCGGGAGGCAGAGGTAGGAGGATCGCCGTGAGTTTGAGGCCACCCTGAGACTCCATAGTGAATTCCAGGTCAGCCTGGGCTAGAGCAAGACCCTATCTCAAAAAACCAAAAAAAAAAAAAAAAAAAAAGAGTAGAAGTTCTGGAACTGTCAGAATTAATGCTATAGTGACAGAGGTGTAATTGAGAGAGGGATTATACAAGAGGTTAAAACTCAGGATTTTATGTGGCTTGGAGTCATGACCCATCCAAGTATAATTTTATAATTATGTCTCAGCTCTTTTCTATTATTCAGTCAGTCTATATTATATATTTAAGTTCTATTTTGTATTGAGTACAATATTGAATCCCACTGGGAAATAAGAGTACAGAGATGTAGGCTTGCTATCCCAGTTGCTCAGGAGGCTGAGGCAAGAGGATCACAAGTTCAGGGACTTTTAGGTCTAAAAAGCAAGTTCAAGACTGATCTGGACAACTTAGTAAAATCTTTTCTCAAAATATAAAGTACAAAAGGGTTGGGGTTATAGCTCAGTGGTAGAGTGCTTCCCAGCTTTCACGGGCCCTGGATTCAATCCCCAGTATCACCAGAGAGAGAGAGAGAAGAAGGAGGAGGAGGAGGAGGAGAAGGAGGAGGAAGAGGAGGAAGAGGAGGAGGAGGAGGAAGAGGAGGAGGGGGGGGGGGCAGAGGAGAAGGAGGAGGAAGAAAAACACCACCTCTGCCCCTGTGGTGATACATGGAAATACTCAGGCCCTGTGCAAAGCAGGGAAGGAAAACTCTAGAACACCGTCAGGGCGCCTGCTGAGGCTACAGTGCGAAGGAGGGAGCGGTGTGCTTGAAGAGGAGGGTGGATCTCAGGTGAATGACCCACTTGGCTTCTTGTCCGGTGCAGCTGCCGAAAGCCTGTGCAAGGGACTGCGGAGCTGTCCATGTGTCAGAAGGCATAGACTTCTCGGGCCAAGGGGTAGAGCAGGAGCAGGTATCTGACAGGTGCAGAAGCATCTCAGGGCAGGTGGGCAAGTGGGATTCCAAAAGAAACTTTCTCCACATGTAAAGCAAAGAGTTAGTAAGTACCAGTGTAGGAAAAATAGTGAAAATCCCAGAGTGAACATTATCTCACAGGAGCAGTGTTGTCTCACAAGAACAAAGCCGTTTTCTTGTCCTAAGCATAGCTTCTCAGAATGGATTGGAGTGGAAAAATTAACCTGAACCCTTAAGATTCAATTTTCCAGCTCCCTTTCCCTTTTCATATCTTGGAGCTTCAAGATTGGTGCATGTTAGCATACGTATATACTCTGTATTTATAGGAATTCTCTATCTTCAAGATGGAGAAAAGCAATTATTTGCTTCTATAATGCATTGTGAGATGGGAGGATTATATTGCCTGCCTCCCCTTCTCTGACTTCCTCCACAGACTGACAATGCAGGGTGCTCTGGTAGTCTGTGGAAATGGAAGTCTGAGGGGAGGAAGATTCAAGCTCACTGCACATATGTATAACGACTCGTCAACATTGTGGCTTCGGTGGTAGAGGAAGGGATAGGAAAGATGGTTGCTCCTTGGCTCATTAAAACAAGAGAAGAAGGGCTGGAGAGATGGCTTAGCGGTTAAGCACTTGCCTGTGAAGCCTAAGGACCCCGGTTTGAGGCTTGGTTCCCCAGGTCCCATGTTAGCCAGATGCACAAGGGGGCGCACGCATCTGGAGTTCATTTGCAGAGACTGGAAGCTCTGGCGCGCCCATTCTCTCTCTCTCCTATCTGTCTTTCTCTCTGTGTCTGTCGCTGTCAAATAAATAAATAAATAAAAATTAAAAAAAAAAAAAAAAACAAGAGAAGAAGATTTGGAATCTACCCTCACAAGACTTAGGAGGCCCTCTGTTCCTGGTTCATAGTCTAGGGGCAATCCTACCTTCCTACGCGCTCCCACCATCAAGTTTGGGGATGTTGAGTTGCTTTGGATCTTGGGCCAGAAAATCATTCAGCCTCATACTTCTCCCGTAGTGCCACCGCCTCAGGATTCAAAGCAGTACACACTTTCTTCTACAGGCCTAGAGGCCAACACCACTCATTTCTTCAAAATGAGGAATGGAAGCCAGGCGTGGTGGCACATGCCTTTAATCGCAGCACTTGGGAGGCAGAGGTAGGAGGAGGGTCATGAGTTCAAGGTCACCCTGAGATCCATAATGAATTCCAGGTTGCTCTGGGCTAGAGTGAGACTCTACCTCAAAAAACAAGAAACAGGGCTGGAGAGATGGCTTAGTGGTTAAGCACTTGCCTGTGAAGCCTAAGGACCCCAGTTCGAGGCTCGTTTCCCCAGGTCCCACGTTAGCCAGATGCACAAGGGGGCGCATGCGTCTGGAGTTCGTTCGCAGTGGCTGGAAGCCCTGGCTCGCCCATTCTCTCTCTCTCCCTCTATCTCTCTTTCTCTCTGTGTCTGTCGCTCTCAAATCAATAAAAAATGAACAAAAAATATTTAAAAAAAAAAATAAATAAATAAAAAACAAGAAACAAACAAAAAAAAATTGGGTTCAATAACCTTGGCAGATACCAGTAATATTTATTACTCAATTTCCTCTTCGATGAGAAGGTATGTTGTAACTTGTCCTCACAAACAAACAGAACTCTGTTCTCCCTGCATGCCGCCTCCTTCCTGCAGCACTGTGGAGATGCTTTCCTTGAGCTCACTTTCCTACGACTCAGATCCATCACTAGACCCGCTTTACAAGTAAGAAAACTGAGGCAAGATTAAGTGATGATTTTTCAGGTTCTAGAAAACTTGTATCCACAGCAACCTTTTCTTTTCTTTCTTTCTTTCTTTTTTAATGACAGAGAGAGAGATTGAGAGTGGGGCAAGCCAGGGCCTCTTGCCACTGCAAACGAACTCCGGATGATTATGCCACTCTTTGTCTGTCTGGCTTTACACGGGTATTGGAGAATCAAACCAGGATGACAGGCTTTGCAAGCAAGCACATTAGCCACTGGATCACATCCCCAGTATCTCCCCAGCCGGAGGAATATTCCACTTGTGCTAGGTGCCCTTCACCTCACGGGGGATGCGTGTTGAACATTAGTATGGCATTCTTGGCCTTTTCCAACGCCTGGGGCTCATCTCTAATGTTCAGATCTTTGAATTAAGAGCTGCAAGGTTTCCAGAGAAATCATTTCATCTGGGGTTCTGTGTCTGAATGAAGCTAATAGTACACTGTTCTCAACAAGAGCCATGTTTAGCTACTAAAGCATTCTTTGGAAATTTTTACATTTTCTAAATCTGTTAGTGTCTACACTTTCCTCTCCATTTAGCTTCCTTTCATTTCATTTCCTCTTCTTTTCATTCCCCCTTTCTTTCCTGTTTATTTTTTCTGATATAGAGTCTGGCTAGGTGGGCCAGGTTGGCCTCTTGCCTGTCTGTGTCTGGGTTACACACTTCTACACTTGCTTGGTCATTCTTCTTTACTTCCCAAGCAAATGATCAACACACTAATTTTGTACATATTTAGATCCATTTATTCATCTTATCTCTTTTTCAAGGGTAGACCCAGACATCTTGAAACCCTAAAGATTATACAGTTATATGAAGGAGACTGTCATTAAGGAAAAGGAATCATGGGCTAGAGGGATGGCTGAATGGCTAACAACACTCCAGGCACAGCATGAAGGCCTGAGGGGTCCTGAGATGCTGAGACCTCCCGGCTGAGCGTGACCATGCATGTCACCACTGGAAAACCTGCTTGGCTTTATGGCAAACCTAGCTCTAGGTCAGGATGCCATTTCCGTGTGTCTCTCCGTTCTTCAGCGATCTTCTTCTGCATGTTTTCCTGCAATGTGTTCTTGGAGTTTTCACTTTACCTCATACTCAACTCTGCTGTTAACCTTATTCAAAAGTCCCAGTGACCCTGGCCCTTCAGGTGAGAGTCTAAGATCACAATGACTCCCTCCTCAGGAATTATCCCATTTTTCTGATGATTGATGGGGCAAATGGAACCACCAACTAGACCCTAAGACGAGTGATGGTCTCGCTCTTCTCATACTGTGTACAGATAACTGGAATGGTGCAGACATTTCTCTGGAAGTAAGCCCTGGGAGGGCAGTGTTCTGGAACACAGTCCTCTCCTGGTATAGAAGCTAAAATCTGCTGAAAAACCTCCCATTCTGTCTCAAGTGAGAGTGGACGAAAGGGGACTTAGAAAAGAAGACTTCTCCTTTGCAGTCAGAAGAGTTCTGGATAGTTTAAAGTTGTACTCATTTCCACTGAGTTTTGAATTGCACTGTAATAAAAAAAAAGTTATGAGGGCTGGAGAGATGGCTCAAATGTTAAAGGGACTTCCTTGCAAAGCCTGAAGGCCCAGGTTTGATTTCCTAGTACCCAGGTAAGGCCAGATGCATAAAGTGGCACATGCATCTGAGTTCATTGCAGTGGCAGGAGGCCCTGAAGTGCCCACATCCACCTGCAGGAAGAACCATCAGCACCTGTGGGCAGCATCTTGCACCTGATAAGCAGATGCATGCTAGGTGAGGTCCTGCTGCAGGCTCTGGGACGTTGGGGGAACACGTCCTCATGCACAGAGGCAGAGATGCGCTACAGGTAGGTCTCGGTAACACTGCATAGCGTCTGTGTGGCCCGTGATTTTCTTCTCTTCCTTAGTTGACAGGGAAAGGGAGTTTGAAGATGGAGGGGCATAAACACCTGAACTGCAGGGAGGATCGTGAGTGCACACATTTCTCCTGGAAGAGGAAGAGATAGTCCAGAATTCCAAAATAGTTCTTATGCACAGAAGGAACTGGAACAAATTGTTAACAACAATCAGACTAGAAAAAGGAGGAGTGGCTGAGGTCGGGCCTGCAGAGAAGAGGAAGTGTGTATAGAGGTCATGGGTGGGTGAATGTGTAGCCTTATTCTCTGGGGCCCTTCTTCTCTTTCGGCACAGAAAGACTCTTCTTTAACTGATTGTCACCTCCAGATGAGCGCCTGCCCTCTCCCTTGTGGTCTATGACATTTTCCCAGTGGAGCTGTCATAGCCAACAAAATTCATTTCTCCATGGGGTTGTGCTTTGACAATCAGGTAAAATGGCAGTTGAGGAAGGTGGGAAAAAAAGAGTTGAGCACAGATAAAGAGCTTGTGTGTGTCAGGGCTGGAGACAGGCATGCTCAGGGAACTCTGAAGAAAACAGGGAAGTTGAATGTCTCAGTGTGTTTATCTTTAGTGTTTTAGATTTATGCTAACATCTGTTCTGCTGCCACTTATTACAATGTGATGCTGTGATGGGTAGGGATGGGAGTTCTAGTTTAGCCTAAACTACTAAGCAACAGCCTGCCTCAGAAACACAAAGAGGACTGGGGATTTAGCTCAGTTGGCTGAGTGCTTGCCTACCATGCACAAAGCCCAAACCCTACCCCTGCATTAAATTGAGTGCGAGGGAACCATGCCTATAATCCCAGCAGTAGAGAAGTGGAGGCAGGAGGATCAGAAGGTCAAAGTTATCCTCAGCTACTCAGAGTTCAAGGCCAGCCTGGGTCTATGAGACCATGTCTCAAAATAATACACTAAAATAAATTAGAAAACCATGCCTGAAATCACATGTTCTACATAGCGATTTCATATTTTCTTTCTCTCACTTTCTTCATTGCCTTCTTTCTTTTCTCTCTCTCTCTCTCTCTCTCTCTCTCTTTTTTTTTGAGACAAAGTCTTGTTATGCAGGCCAGGCTGACTGCAAACTTACAATGAACCTCCTGTGTCTGCTTTACAAGTGCTGAGATTATAGGCATGAGCCACCACATCTAGCCATATATTCTGTCTACTTTTTTCTCTTAATCTTTCTCTCTTTTTTTTTTTCAGGGTTTTAAAAAACTGGTGGTGGGATGCTTAGGATGGAACCTAAGGCCCCACACCTGCTAGACATCATTCTACCACAGAGCTATTCCCTGGCCCTTGTTTTCATGGTTTTCCATATTTGTCTTTTCTTTGGCATGCACTTTTCAGGATGACCTTTTCAGACTAAATATCTCTTTAGTTCTATCATGTTTTGCTATTGAATCTATCAATTTTAATAAATATTAATACTTTATTTTTCAGTTTTAGAATTTGTTTGAATTTCACCTATTGATTTGGTTTCCATATTATCCTGTTCTTGTTTTTTCTTTTTCTTTTTTTGTTTTGTTTCTGTTTTTGCATTGTTTTGATTTGTTTGTTTCTTGAGGCATGGACTCTCTTTATCCCAGGCTTACCTAAAACACACTCTGTAACTCCACCTCGCCTTGGACTCACAGCCATACTCCTACCTCAGCCTCCCAAGGGCTGAGATCACAGGTGTGAGCTGCCACACCCAGCTATATTATCTGTTCTTTATTGTTGTTGTTTTCTTTTTTTTTCTTTTGTTTATATTTATTTATTTATTTATTTATTTGAGAGTGACAGAGAGAGAGAGAGAAAAAGGCAGATACAGGGAATGGGCTCACCAGGGCCTCCAGCCACTGCAAACAAACTCCAGATGCATGTGCCCCCTTGTGTATCTGGTTAATGTGGGTCCTGGGGAATCAAGCTTCGAACCGGGGTCTTCAGGCTTCACAGGCAAGCGCTTACCCACTAAGCCATCTCTCCAGCCCTCTTTCTTTTTTTTATGTTAGGTATTAAACTCATTGTTTTATGTATACTAGGTAAACATTCTACCATTGAGTTATATCCCTAACATCTTCTCCTTATTTTCCAATTCTATTATTTGTTTGTTTACTTTTTTGTTTGTTTGTTTTTCCAGGTCAGGTATCACTATAGCCCAGGCTGACCTGGAATTCACTCTGTAGTTGCAGGCTGGCCTCAACTCACAGCAATCCTCCTACCTCTGCCTCCCAAACGCTGGGATTAAAGGTGTGTGCCACCATGTCCAGCACTTATTTTTTTGAACTATTTATTGACAACTGCCACAAATATAGACAATATACCATGATCATAACCCCCTCCACTAACCTCCCTTTTCCCTTTCCCAAACACCCCCACACACTGAATCTTTTTCTTTCCAACATTTTGATGCCACTATTTTTCTCCTCCTATTATGCAGGGTTTTTGTAGGTAGCACCAGCCACTGTGAGGTTATGACTATCAAGGCCACCTCGTGTCTGGATGACAGCACTGTAAGCAGTTCTACTCTTCCTTCAGCTCTTACAATGTTCTGCCACCTCTCCCTCCATGGACCCTGAGCCTTGGAAGGTGATAGAGATGTTTCAGTGCTGAACACTTCTCTGTCACTTCTTCTCAGCACTATGGTGCCTTTTGAGTCATCCCAGTTGTCACCACCATCTGAAAAGAGAAGCTTCTCTAAACAAAAGTGACAGTAGCATTAACATTTGGGTATGAACATTAAGAAAAGTGCTTACAGGGCAGCTTTGTGAGCATAATGTATGCATTTAAGCCAGACAATGCAGGGAGCGGCTACAGACGCCATTACAAGATGGCGCTGACTTCCTGCTGAGAGTGGTGACGAACAACCCCCTACTTGGTCATATCCTGGCGACAGTCTTGCTTGATGCTGCACGTGCACATGATGTAATGCATCCTGGGCCTATCCCGTGGCCCTGGGTGGTGGGTGAGCAGGTGGCGGCCAATCCGTAGGTGCCCTGTAGTATTACACCCTATAAAAGCAGCTACACTCCTGCGCCCCGGCCCCTTCGCCATCAACTTTCCTGTTAACCAAGAGGCTCTCCAATAAAGTGTGATCGAGAAGGATCTTTGTTTGCTGGTCGTTCTTCTCCTGCTGGTCAGGGAGTTCGCCGCAAGACAACAGCAGGCATTACTCCCTGAGGGCTTATGACCTAGCCATAGGCTTTAGGCTAGGTTTTCAGTACCAGGCATGTTCTGACCCATTTGTTCTTATAACTTTTTAAATATTTTATTTATTTATTTGAGAAAGAGAGGAAGAGAATGGGTGTGCCAGGGCATCTAGCCACTGCAAATGAACTCTAGACATATGTGCCGCTACATGCTTCTGGATTACTTGGGTTCTGGGAACTGAACCTGCTGACCCGTTGTTCTAATGGAAGCAATGGTGGTGGGAAATAATAGAGGATGTTATCTAAGAAAGCAGGTCAAACATACCAAAATCTCTGGGATACAATGAAGGCAGTCCTAAGAGGTAAATTTATAGCTTTAAGTGCCTATATTAAGAAATTAGAAAGGTCGCATGTAAACAGCCTAATGCTTCACCTTAAAGCCTTAGAAAAAGAAGAACAAGGCAAACAGAAAATCAGTAGATAGGAAAAAATAATAAAGACTAGGGCAGAAATTAGTGAACTAGAAATAAACAAACAAACAAAAAAAACAATCCAAAGAATTAACAAACGAAACAAAGAGTTGGTTCTTTGAAAGGATAAACAAGATTGTGAAACCCTTAGCAAATCTGACCAAAAGAAAGACAGAAGAGACACAAATTAATAAAATTAGAGATGAAACAGGTAACATTACAACAGATGCCAGAGAAATTCAAAAAATCATAGGGATATACTATAAAAGCTTTTCCTCCACAAAGTATGAAAATCTGAAAGAAATGGATGATTTCCTTGATTTATATAACCTACCTAAATTAAATCAAGATGAGATTAATCACTTAAATAGACCTATAACAAGCATGGAGATCCAAGCAGTTATCAAAAATCTCCCAACTAAAAAAAGCCCAAGCCCAGATGGATTCACTGCTGAATTTTACCAGACCTTCAGGGAAGAACTAACACCATTGCTTCTTAAGCTTTTCCACAAAATAGAAAAAGAAGGAATCCTACCAAACTCCTTCTATGAAGCCAGCATCACCTTGATACCAAAACCAAGCAAATATAGAACAAAAAAAGAAAATTATAGACCAATGTCCCTCATGAACATAGATGCAAAAATTCTCGACAAAATATTGGCAAACAAAATACAAGAATATATCAGAAAGATCATTCACCCAGACCAAATAGGCTTTATCCCAGAGATTCAGGAATATGCAAATCGGTAAATGTGATACATTATGTAAATGGACTGAAAGACAAAAATCACATGATCATCTCATTAAATGCAGAGAAAGCATTTAACAAAATCCAACATCCCTTCATGATACAAGTCCTACAGAGACTGGGATTAGAAGGAACATATCTCAATATAATAAAGGCTATTTATGACATGCCGACAGCCAACATATTACTAAATGGGGAAAAACTGGAAGCTTTTCCACTAAAACTGGGAACAATACAAGGGTGTTCAATGTCCCCACTATTATTTAATACAGTACTGGAAGTCTTAGCCATAGCAATAAGCAAGAGACACACATAAAAGGGATACAAATTGGAAAGGAAGAGATCAAGTTATCATTATTTGCAGATGATATGATTCTATATATAAAGGACCCTAAAGACTACCAGCAAACTGTTAGAGCTGATAAAAACCTACAGCCATGTAGCAGGAAACAAAATAAATACACAGAAATCAGTAGCCTTCCTATATGCTAACAACAAACACACAGAGGATGAAATCAGAGAATCACTCCCGTTCACAACTGCATCAAAGGGGAAAGTTGGGGGGAGGGTATTACCATGGGATATTTTTTTATAATCATGGAAAATGTTAATAAAAATTTTTAAAAAAGCATCAAAGAAAATAAAGTACCTTTAAATAAACCTAACCAAGGAAGTAAAGGATCTCTATAATGAAAACTATAAAACACTGAAGCGAGAAATTGCAGAAAACATCAGGGAACAGAAAAATATCCCTCGTTCCTGGATTGGAAGAATCAATATTGTGAAAATGGCAATCTTACCAAAAGCAATCTAGACATTTAATGTAATCCCCATCAAAATTACAATGGCATTCTTCATGGAAATAGAAAAAAAACACTCCAAAAATTCGTTTGGAATCACAAAAAACCTCGAATATCTAAAATAATACTGAACAACAAAAATAAGGCTGGTGGTACCACCATACCTGATTTTAACCTATATTACAGAGCCATAGTAACAAAAACAGCATGGTACTGGCACAAAATCAGACATGTAGATCAATGGAACAGAATAGAGGACCCAGATGTAAATCCAGGTAGCTATAGTCACCTGATATTTGATTAAAATGCCAAAAATACTCATTGGAGAAAAGACAGCCTCTTCAGCAAACAGTGTTGGGAAAACTGTATATATATCTGTAGAAGGATGAAAATATATTGTTCTCTCTCTCTCCATGCACAAGAATTAAGTCCAAATGGATTAAAGACCTTAACATCAGACCTGAAACTGCTAGAAGAAAAAGTAGGGGAAACCTTTCAACATCTTGGTCTTGGTAAAGACTTTCTGACTATAACCCCAGTTGCTCAGGCAATAAAACCACAGATTAACCACTGGGACCTCATGAAATTACAAAGATTTTGTACTGCAAAGGACACTGTGAATAAAGCAAAAAGGCAACCTACAGAATGGGAAAAAATCTTTGCCAGCTAAATATATATGATAGAGGATTAATATCTAGGATATACAAAGAACTCAAAAAGTTAAATAATAAGAAATCAAACAAGATAATTAAAAAATGGGATAAGGAGCTAATAGAGAGTCCTCAAAAGAAGAAATACGGATGGCATATAAGCATCTAAAACAATGTTCTACATCCCTAGTCATCAGGGAAATGCAGATTAAAACTACATTGAGATTTCATCTCACTCCTGTCAGATTAGCCACCATCATGAAAACAAATGATCATAAATGTTGGCGGGGATGTGGAAAAAAAGGAACCCTTCTACACTGCTGGTGGGAATGCAATCTGGTCCAGCCATTGTGGAAATCAGTGTGGAGGTTCCTAAAACAGCTAAAGATTGATCTACCATATGACCCAGCTATAGCACTCCTAGGCATATATCCTAAGGACTCATCCATCTCATTTCCTTAAAAGTACATGCTCAACCATGTTTATTGCCACTCAATTCATAATAGCTGGGAAATGTAACCAGCCTAGATGTCCCTCAACTGATGAGTGGATAAGAAAATATGGTACATTTATATAATGGAGTTCTACTCAGCAGTAAAGAAAAATGAAGTTATGAAATTTGCAGGAAAATAGATGGATCTGGAAAGGATTATACTATGTGAGGTAACCCAGGCCCAGAAAGCCAAGTGCCACATGTTCCCCCTCATATGTGGATCCTAGCTACAGATGATTGGGCTTTTGCGTGAGAAGGAAAAAACTCAGTAGCAGAGGCCAGTAAGTTAAAAAGGAGATATAAAGGGAAGAGAAAGGAAGGGAGGAGGGTACTTAATAAGTTGGTATTGTATATATGTAAGTGGAATAATAGATTAACAGGGGTGAAAAGGCCCAAAGTGAGGTAGGGGAAGAGATTGAGTAAAGGAAAGGTGGAGGGAGGGCTAATCAAAATCTAAGAGGATGCAAATAAATCATATGGAATCCTCCAGTTTCGGACAATGGAACACTCAGGAGCCATAGATTGTTGTTAGAAATTTTTTAGTGCCAGGGATGGGATACTCCAGTGAGTTGTTGGCCAGGGAGGTCCCTGATGCCCCCAAAACATTATAGGCCATTGCCAAGGCCCTTGGTTTCCCACCAGGAATAGATGGTAAGACCCTATTGCTGAAGACTCCACATACTTGGGCTGCAAGGCCACTGACAAATCCTGCTGGAACTGAGCTGATAATCTCCTCCATGTAAACCAGCTGACAGAAAGCTGGAAGAAGCCATTCTACGTGCAGTTCAATGGGAGAAAGAGATACCACCAGTGAAGATACTCAACAGTGGACACTGCAAGCCTTATAATTGGCCAGCCAGCCCAAATGAGCCAACGGGTGCAATAGTGGCACGTTTATCATGGTGGAAACCAACTGTCCTCCAATTGGACTGGAGGCCTGCTCCATGGGAGGGAAAACATCCCTGATACTGAAAAATTAAAACAGGGTTAACCATGAGCCCTAGGGATGAAACATCTGCTGATGTCTAGATAAATGTTTATACTATGCTTATCAAACGGCCCAGTGAGCACTTCTCTTAATATTCATATCCTTATATCAATGCTACTTTCATTTTGAGTAGTGAATCTTCTCTTTTCTGATGGCAGTGACCCTGGGATGACTCAGAAGGTATCATACTGCTAGAAAGAAGTGACTGGAATACTCGATCACACCATTCAAGGCTCCAGTCTAATGTGGGAGAGGTGGCGGAAAGAATGTTAGAGCCAAAGGAAGGGTAGGACCCCTACCCGTACAACGTGCTCCTTCCAGACATAAAATGGGCTGGATATCCATGACCTCATAGTGCCTCATACTACCTACACTAGACCATCATAACAGGAATAAAAAACCATGATATCAAAATATAAGAGAGACTGATTGAGATGGGGAGGGGATATGATAGAGAATGATATTTCAAATGGGAGAGTGGGGGGAGGGAGGGATATTACAATGGGATATTTTTTATATTCATGGAAAATGTTAGTAAAAATTGAGAAAAAAAATAAGAAAGCAGGTCAGTTCATGTGGGCACTAACAGAAAGAAAAGATACAAAGAAGCCTCTGGTGTAAAGTAGTCTCTTATGGAATTTCTGCCTGAAGACACTGTCTAGCTCTGAGAGCCACCACGGAACGTTGTCCTTCTAGTCCTCCTTCTTCTGTGGCCTTCAAATACTGATTTACAAGTAGTCGCTCAATAAGGAACATCAGGGAAGTAACTCAATGGACTGTTATCATTAGAATAAAAAATGTATTTTGCTACCGTTTTAGGAGCAGAGTCTGGGATGCTCTATGAGCCACATCTGACCAGGAAGTGAGGTCACAGAATATGTTTTCTTTATCTTTGTGTGCTCTCTAATGCTTGTCCATTTTTAATGCTTATTATGTTTTTGCTTAATTGGTTAAGCTGATATGGTCTCTGTCCTCAGAAGTTTCAGAATATAAGTCAAAGGTAAGGACACAGTGACCAACACACAGAATGATTTTGTTTTGAATGAACTTAAGGCTGGGAAAGTTAGACCTCATTGGTCACATTGAAATCATATGTAACTTTATTTTTCTTTGTGGTGTGTGGTGCTGGAATCCAGTGCTTTATATATGTTAAGATTGCTATCTGTTACTGAGCTACACTGTCAGCTCAGAAGTGACCTGATCTTGATGGCTGAATACTAGGTAATATTCACCAGTCTCATCATTAACAACAGGAAAAACGTATTTTGGTTCAACTCTTTGAGGATGAAACTCCTTGGCAATAGGTCTCCTAGAGGGTAAGGATATCTCACAGTTCAGTTGTTGGTCTCTGTGGTACCTAATAGGATAGGCTGGCCTTACAGCTGAGGTCCTCCTCCTCAGCCTCCTAGGTTGTTGGGATTACAAGCATGTCTGGCTCCCCTACCCTTTATGTCTTACACCTTCAGGTTCAGACCACCCTGGCTGAATTGGAGGAATACTAAGTAGAATTGTGGGCAGCTTGTCAGGCCTTCAGCTGCCTCTGTGCTGACAAAGCACGAGACTACCACTGCAGTCAAGCTGTATAGAGAGGGATAGATAATCAAAAAGAGGCGAGACTGAAAGCTCAGAGTCTCAGACCTCTGTTCTTCACTCTGCTTCATTAACTTGTTTTTGTCTTCTTCCTTTTATTCGCCTCTCTTCTTTCCCTCCTGAGAAAACTAATAAATATAAATAAATAAAGACCCCGATAGGTACACAACAAATTTATCTAATTGGAATATTTTAGGTGTGAAAGGGAAGGGCTTTTTATATTTACGACAGAATAAGGTTGTACAACTAATTAAGCACACACCAAGGGGAAGGCACTATTCCAATTGCTCTACATGTATTTACTCATTCAACCCTCGCACTAGCCCGATGGACGGCAGTCTCTCACGGAGTAAATTCCTGCAACCGAAGTGTGGTCCTCAATGCATTAGTCATACATTACCATAATTTATGTAAAGGTTGGAAGAACACACATTGATTGACTAATTGATTGATTGAGACAGGGTCTCATGTATCCATGTATGTAGCAGAGGATTATCTCTTCTGATTCTCTTCACTTTGCCTCCTTGCTGCTGGAATTACGGGCATGTGCCCCACACTCAGTTTATGCAGTATTAACTTCACTATTGGGACTAAGATTCTAAACAGATCGAACTCTGTGGGTGATGGAAGGGGTTTGTCCCTGAAAGGGACAGGAGTGGTATACTCATCAAGTCAGTTCTGGTTAGGGTGAGTGTCCTGACGTCACCCAGGTGCTCAGTGTCTCACCATGCCAGCTGGGTAGCTTCTACCTTCTCCTGTGGCCTCTTAGCCCTTAACCGTGTGTCTCACCCGTACGCAAGGCCTATGAAAGTGCTTAACCTGGAGCATGGCTTACAGCAGACATGAATGTTAGTTACCTTTATTAAAGCCCTTGACTTTCTCGTCAGCTCCGTTTTAGCTTATCATAAACCACACTCTAAATCTTCCTTCTTAAAATTTTTCTAAAGTCATCCCTAGTTCTACCCTGTGTCCAGAAAAGAATTTGAAAGAGCCCAACCTTGGGTTGAAATGGCCCTGCTAAACTGCAGAGAAAATCTCTTCTTTTGAATTCTGTGGGAAGCTGTGGAGGCACAGGGAAGGGCCTCATCTCCTTTTCTCTTCCCTCTTCTGATTTAGTCAGGGTCATCTGCCTGGGTGTTCGTTTCCATTGTGTTTATTCTCTCTTTTTGCAGCTGGAGAAGACTCACAGCTTACTGCTGTGCTCAAAAGGTGAGTGGACTCAGAAGAGGTGGCTAAGGAGAGTTCCTTTAGGCAGCAGGGTGGTTTTTTTCTTATTTTTTGTTTATTTTTAAAATATTTTCTTGAGAGTGACAGAGAAAGAGGCAGAGAGAGTGAGAAAGAGAGAGAGGATGTGCGTGCCAGGGCCTCCCAGCCATTGCACATGAACTCCAGACGCGTACACCCCCTCGTGCATATGGCTAACATGGCTCCTGGGGAATTGAGCCTCGAACCGGGGTCCTTAGGCTTCACAGGCAAGCGCTTAACTTCTAAGCCATCTCTCCAGCCCAACAACAGGGGTCTTTATAGGGGAAAGGAGGCATGTGCTGGGCATGTGGTGTGTGTCTATAATGCTAGGAGAGTGCAGGAGCAAAGGAGTCACCCCAAGCTCAAGGCAAGTCTACATAGTGAGTTCTAGGTCAGCCAGGACTAGATAGCTACATAGCAAGAGAACCTGTCTCGAAATAAAACAAACAGGGGCTGGGTAGATGGTTTAGTGATTAAAGGTGCTTGCTTGCAAAGCCTTCCTGCTGGGGGTTCAATTTCCCAGCATACATGTAAAGTCAGATGTAAAAAGTGGCATAGGTGCCTGTTTTTTTTCCTTCCTTCCTTCCTTCCTTTCTTTCTTTCTTTCTTTCTTTCTTTTTTTCTTTTTCTTTCTTTTTTTTTTTTTTTTTGCAGTGGCACAAGACCCTGGTGTGCACACACAATTTTTTGTTGTTGTTTTGTTTTTCGAGGCAGGGTTTCACTCTAGCCCAGGCTAACCGGGAATTCACTGTGTAGTCTCAGGGTGGCCTCGAACTCATGGCGATCCCCCTACCTCTGTCTCCTGTGTGCTAGGATTAAAGGTGTGCGCCACCACGCCCAGCCACACACAAAATTTTTTTTTTAAATTAAATAAATTGCCGGGCGTGGTGGCGCACGTCTTTAATCTCAGCACTCGGGAGGCAGAGGTAGAAGGATTGCTGTGAGTTCAAGGCCACCCTGAGACTACATAGTGAATTCCAGGTCAGCCTGGACCAGAGTGAGACCCTACCTAGAAAAACCAAAATAAATAAATTAATTAATAAATAAATTAATTAATTAAATTAATTAAACCAACAAAAAAGAGAAATGGGAGCTGGGCGTGTTGGTACATGCCTTTAATCCCAGCACTAGAGGGGTAAAGGTAGGAGGACGGCTGTGAGTTTGAGCCCAGCCGGGGACTACAGAGTAATTCTAGGTCAGCCTGGGTTAGAGTGAGACCCTATCTGGAAAAGACACCCCGCCCCCCCCAAAATACATGAACAACGTTTCTTTTTTATAATTTATACATATATTTATTTTGGCACATTGCGCAAATTCTGGTTAACAGACATATTATGAGGCTCCAAACATGCACCTAGTTATTCCTGTGCTGGGAAAGAACAAGGTTATGTGACAGCAATATAACATAATAGTCTCGCTTTTGCCAAAATAGGGGTTAGGAATCAAGATGTATGAGGTGCCAAACTCTTGCATTCAGCTCACTTTTACTTAACTTTCTCAGAGGTCTAAGTAAGTGCAGAGAATGAGCTTAGGTGGAACAGGATGCGAAGCAACATAGATTTCCTTTAATTTTGGTGTGGGACACAACTAGAACTTCCAGAACCAGAAAGAAAACTGCTTACCTTAATTTAGGTTTTACTGCACAGGGGGGAATCTATTTCAGTCTTTATAAGTCAACCAATGAATGGCCTCAATTCAGGCATACACTCTGGCCAAGTTTAGCATTATCACATCTAAAAAATTCTTGTGTATAACAAGTATCTTTTCAAATATTCATTGGTTTTCAGGGGCCTGCAGGAAATACAGAAATAAGTTTGATGGAGGGGAAATGTTAAAGCTGCCTAAAATTGAGATAGTACCGTTAGTGTACATTACATTTGGCATCTTGTTCCACTGCGAGAATTCAACATGGCGTTGATTCATGCTAAGTTGCACCCTTAAAGTGCTCAATTTACCTCCCCTGACACTTCAGAAAGCCCTACAGTCACTGCTCTGTCCTTTTTAAGATGAATAATGGCCAGCTATTGAGGACTTTTATAGGTTTTTTTAAGGTTTTTTTTTATAGGTTTAAAAAATCTTTATGAATTACAGGCTTGGACATATAACCTCCAAAATGGTATGCATTGCCTCAACATATGAGTTCAAGCTAAAATTAAATTTTTACACTTAATTTTATACCAAAAATATGTCATTAAAAAGTGAATATTTTAATGTAAAAGTAGAAAATAGAGTAAAAAATCAGTATCACATATTTGCCTCAAATACAAGATCAGTACTAAACAGGAACAACAATATAGTAACAAAAATAGAACTTGTACATTTACCAAATTGAATTAAGTTTCTTTGAATCAAGGTGAACTCTTTCCCATCAGCAACCATTACCTCCTCATTTTAACATTATTCAAACACTAACAGGGGCAACTGTCTATTCACATAGATTTAACTAAGCATGTGCTGATTTGTAAGTAGCTTGTCTTCTGCATTTGGTTTCTAACTATCAAATGTATGCACTTCAAAAACGTGTCATGTGAATAGAAACTTCCAGGTAACATGGCAGCATAGGAACCACACCAGACCAGCCTAGGGAGGGATGTAATCAAAACCACTCTTCTGAAAAATGAAGGAGTATAGGTTATTCTTAGACACAGTGGAGAAGACAGAGAGACCAATATCACCAGAAAGGAGGAAAACGGCCAGGGTCCCACTGAGGCACTTGCAGCTCGCCCGTCCACGGGATCCGCACAACTGCAGGGCACCACCTCAACAGTCACACCAAGCGACAGCCCCAGAGACCAAACCAGGGGATTTTGCAACTTCATCAGCCTTCTTGCAAAGTTAAAAAATCTGAAGATCAGGGGGCTGAAGAGATGGCTTAGCGGTTCAGCACTTGCCTGTGAAGCCTAAGGATCCGGGTTCGAGGCTTGATTCCCCAGGACCCACGTTAGCCAGATGCACAAAGGGGAACACACGTCTGGCATTCATCTGCAGTGGCTGGAGGCCCTGGCATGCCCATTCTCTCTCCCCTCTCTCTCTCTCTCTCTCTCTCTCTCTCTCTGTCTCCTGCTCTCAAATAAATAAATAAAAATAAATTAAAAAAAAATCTGAAGATCAGCTAAGGAGCTGCTGAAAGGGGTACAGGTGGAGCTGCGTGAGCATCTCCAGAAGCCTGACCTCTCCCACCCCACCATCAGAACCGCGAACCTCCGGCACTCGGCCCGGGGGCAGTGCAGCCAGCCCAGCTGATCAGAGCTCCAGCTCCACAGCACATCACCGAGGAATCGAGGCGGGCACTCAGCATTGGCGACATTGGAAGCCACCCCAAAAGGTAACGAGGCCAACTGACAAAAAATAAAAATGAAATTTAAAAAAAGCAACAGTACATAGGCCTGCATTGGAAGAGCTAACTCTCTTTCCTTGTCAGGAGGGTTATGGGGCATACATTCTTGGTTAGCTTTACCATTTTCAAATAACCTGTATTTGAGGGTTGAATATGGTTTCCTTTGATGCTTTCATATTTATAGGGCCTTTGTCTTTTGCTTCTATCATTATTGGGGGTAGGGTCTGGTCCAGATCCAGGCTGACCTGGAACCCAATTCAGAACAGAAATCTCTGCCTCCCAGCTGATAAGACTAAGGGTGTAGAACAACACACACCCTTAGGGATTTTGGCTTTATAAGACCATCTGTTTGTTTTATTTTTGCTTTGTTTTTCAAGGTAGGGTCTTACTCTCTAGCCCAGGCTGACCTGGAATTCACTATGTAGTATCAGAGTGGCCTCGAACTCACAGCAATCCTCCTACCTCCACTTCCCAAGTTCTGGGCATCTGTTTGTTTTAATACCTACAATTGTATACTTTGTGCTAGTTTTTATTGAATGTGTATATTGCTCAGTTAAAGTTTAGAATTTGCCATTCCACTAGAATACTTGCTTAGCAAGCAAACTCAACACCTAGGATTCCTACTGCGGATGGATTGGGGTACAAGAGTTACACCTGGTACCTTAAACTCATATCCTGAAAGTATATAAAGGTGGATCACCTTATCTAATAACACTGCAGATAAGTAGAAAGCCCAAGCATCAAATCAATTCAGGATGTAAAAGTCTGCACATCCTTACTTGATGCCAATAAACAGACAAAACCTAGAAAGAACCTCTCCTCACCATGTTATAATTAAACTACTAGACACACAAACCAAAGAAAATATATTGAAAGCAGTTAGAGAGAAAAAGCAAATCAGCTACAAAGGCAAGCCCATCATAATAACTGCAGATTACTCAACACAAATTTTAAAAGCCAGAAGGGCTTGGAATGATGCATTCCAAGTTCTGAAAGATAACAACTGTCAACCAAGATTACTTTATCCTGCAAAGCTATCTATCCAAATTGAAGTACAAATTAGGACATTCCACAACAAAAACAGACTAAAGGAATTTATGACAACTAAACCAGATCTACAGAAAATACTTGAAGGAATTCTTTATACTGAAGAGAAAGCAAAACACACAGGAGGAAACAGGAAAAAATAAATATCACTCAAATAACAGTTAAAACAAATGAGTAAAGGGAAAACAGGAAATCCTACAAAATGAGAACAATGGCAAGAATAAATGCATACCTTTCAATGGTAAATCTTAATATCAATAGCCTCAGTGCACCAACCAAAAGACACAGGCTTGCAGACTGGATTAAAAGTCGGGATCCTGCCATTTGTTGCCTCCAGGAAACTCACCTCTCAATAAAAGATAGACACTGTCTTAGGGTGAAAGGATGGAAAACAGTATATCAAGCAAATAGGTCTAAGTAACAAGTAGGGGTTGCTATCCTAATATCTGACAGGATAGACTTCAAACCAACATTAGTGAGGAAAGACAAAGAAGGTCATTTTATACTGATTAGAAGAACACTCCATCAGGAGGACATTACAACCCTAAATGTATATGCACCTAACATGGGGCTCCCAGTTTCATCAAACAAACACTATTACACTTAAGGTCCCAGATAACATCAAACACAATTGTAGTGGGAGACTTCAACACCCCACTCTCATCAATTGACAGGTCATCCCAGCAAAAAATGAATGGAGAGACATCTGAATTAAATGATGTCATGGAACAAATGGACCTAACAGATATCTACAGAACATTCCATCTAAACTCATCTTCGCAGAATATACATTCTTCTCAGCAGCACATGGAATATTCTCTAAAATAGACCATATGTTAGGACACAAAGCAAATCTCCATAAATATAGGAAAATTGAAATAATCCCTTGTACTCTATCTGACCACAAAAGATTAAACTGCAAATCAGCAACGAGAAAAACTACAGAGCATACAGAAATTCATGGAGACTAAACAGTACACTATTGAATGTTCAATGGGTCATTGAAGAAATCAAAAAGGAAATCAATAAATTCATAGAATCAAATGATAATGATAATACAACTTACCAAAACATTTGGGACACAATGAAGGCAGTCCTAAGAGGGAAATTTATAGCGCTAAGTGCTTATAATAAGAAATCAGAGAGTTCACAAGTAAACAATTTAATGCTTCACCTTAAGGCCTTGGAAATAGAAGAACAAGGCAAACAAAAAAAATCAGCAGATGAGAAGAAATATTAAAGATTAGGGCAGAAATTAATGAAATAGAAACCAAAAAAAAAAAAAAAAATCCAAAGAATCAATAAAAGAAAGAGTTGGTTCTTTAAAAGGATAAACAAGATTGATAAACCCTTAGCAAATTTGACCAGAAGAAAGAGAGAAGAGACAAAATTAATAAAATCAGAGATGAAAAAGGCACCATTACAACAGATCCCAAAAAATTCAGAAAATTATAAAGACATCCTTTAAGAATATATATGCCTCTAAGTTTGAAAATCTGAAAGAAATGGATGATTTCCTTGATTCATATGACCTACCAAAATTAAATCAAGATGAGATAAGCCATTTAAATAGACCTATAGCAAGTACAGAGATCCCAGCAGTTATAAAAAAGTTTCCCAACTAAAAATAGTACAGGCCCAGATGGATTCACTGGTGAATTTTCCCCAACGTTCATGGAAGAACTAACACCACTGCTTCTCAAACTTTTCCATAAAATAGAAAAAGAAAGGAATTCTACCAAACTCCTTCTACAAAGCCAGTATCCCACTGATACCAAAACCAAAGAAAGAAAGAGAAAATAAAATTACAGACCAATCTCCCTCATGAACATAGATGCAAAAATTCTGAACAAAATATTGGCAAACAGAATACAAGAATATATCAAAAAGATTATTCACCCTAACTAACTTGGGTTTATACCAGAGATGCAGGGATGGTTCAACATATGCAAATTAATAAATGCAATACATCATATAAATGGTCTGAAGGACAAAAATCACATGATCATCTCAATAGATGCAGAAAAAAACATTCAACAAAATCCAATATCCGTTCATAGTAAAAGTATTACAGGGAAACCTGTAGGATACATTTTATTTTTTTCTCTGTTTTTTTTTTCATCACAAAAGCTGTGTAACAGGGGACAAGAATATTATTCTCTAAGCACTGAAATCTGGACTGGAGGTTTTTCATAAACTATATTTGTTAGTCACCCTTTTCTGAATCTTAGATAAGGTCCAAGAAGTGCCTCCCACTGGCAAAAATAAAAAATATATAATGTTTATTTAAAAATATTTTTAAATTTATATGTATATATTTATTTATTTGAACAAGTGTGCATGGGCATACCAGGGCCTCTGCCACTGCCAGAACATGTGCCACCTTTTGCT
Organism: Jaculus jaculus; assembly: GCF_020740685.1. Taxonomy (NCBI): domain Eukaryota; kingdom Metazoa; phylum Chordata; class Mammalia; order Rodentia; family Dipodidae; genus Jaculus; species Jaculus jaculus. The sequence continues at coordinate 37,147,578 of NC_059119.1, read as the reverse complement.
TCCAGCTTACATGGGTAGCTTGGGAATTGAATGTCAGGGTGGTAGGCTTTACACACAAGAGCCTTTAACTGCTAAGTCATCACCACAGTCCATAATTGAAGTTTTTAGACTTTCTTTTCTTCTTTCCTTCCTTCCATTTCTTCTTTCCTTCCTTCCTCCCTCCCTCCCTTTTTCCCTTCATTTTTGAAGGTCTGGGAACTCCTCTGGAGAGCCTCACACATGTGAGACAAGCCATCCACCACTGAGGTGCACCTCCAGCCCCAGAATTCTTTATGAAGCCCAAGAAAAGCAGCTCAGGGGATGTGGGAGCGACAGGAGCTCACTGGGCTGGAGCCTCACTGCAAACCTGACGTGCCAATATGACTCCTCAGGAGTTAGCCTTCTGCTATGATGGGGGTGGAAATGACTTGAAACAAATGTAAATACAAAAAGGACAAAAAGGCAGAAAGCTTCACACCTCAACAAACAGTCCCTGATTACCTGGAGCCTGGCACTGGTGACTTGTGATGTCATATACAAACGCCCTGATGACTAGTCTCAAGGAAAACAGCAAGGTGTTATGGCACTTTTTGCATAACAAGAAAGTGCGATCCCACTTATATTCCAGATATGGACCCAACACAAATGGCACATATGATCAAGTAACTTCCCTTAACTTTACACATAAAACAAGCCCAAGGGTGCTGAAGAGATGGCTTAGCAAAGCCTAAGGACCCAGGTTCACTTCCCCAGTACCCAAGTAATTAAGATGCACATGCATCTGGAATTTGTCTGCAGTGGCTGGAGGCCCTGGTGTGCCCATTCTCTCTCCTTCTCTCTACCTGCCTCTCCTCTCTCAATCTCTCTCTCAACACTTTTTTTTTTTTAAGTTTCTATACTCTCTCAGGGGCACAATTCTCTTTCTATGAGAATTTACCAGTTGTGTCTCTATCTCTCCTTTTAGCATGTTTTCTTTAATCAGTCATTTTTATTAAATCTTTGCTATATCTGTTCTGATCTAGTACTTTTTTGTTATTATTTGTTGAGGTAGAATCTCACTCTAGCCCCGGCTGACCTGGAATTCACTATGTAGTCTCAGGATTGCCTCGAACTCATGGTGATCCTCCTACCTCTGCCTCCCAAGTGCTGGGATGGAAGGTGCATGCCACCATGACAAAATCTCATGTACTTCCTATGTAGTAGAGGTTGACCTTGAACCTGATTCTTCTGCTTCCACCTCTCAAGTGCTAAGAGTATAGGTGTGCAGCACCTGAGGGTTGGACCCAGGACTTTGCACACACTAGCAAGCACTCTCCCCACTGAAGGGCAGCCTGGCTGCTGCGGTGCTCAGGTCTTTTAACCCCTCGCCTGCAGCTTGTCACCGTCCTCCCGGCCTGACATTTCAGGGGACTGGAAGGGGGACTCTTTCCTGCTCTCTCTACCTCCCTTCATTCTGGTACTTGAGGTGGTCAGATGATTTAGCCTGCGGACAACTGAAGCTTTCTAGATGGGTGCTGCTCTTCCAGAGAATATCCTCGCTGTGCCTCAAGGCCATCTTTGTCCCACTGCCTGTTAGGGTACAAGCTAAGCAGCCTTTGCTCTCTTGTGGAAATCCCTTCTTCCTGTTTGCATCTGAAGAACCTTGGCCAAGGCTATTCTTGCATGAGATCTAAGGCACTGGGAGAGGAACAGTCCACTATCACCTGGGGGCCCCTCGTTGACATCATGTGCATAGCTGGCAGTGGCAGCTTCTCTAAGACGAATCTGCATGTTTTGTGGAGATTCCTTCTTCCCTCTTCCCGATTCCTTTTCCTATCTTGGGATTTTCCACTTCTCTATGGAGCATGGGGAACAGAAATGGCTGCTGACAGTTTGTCTTCACTCTTTAACATCTCCAGGTCATAGTTCCTAATCCTGAAAGGATAAAAGTTGCCCTATTTCTGCTGCCCTGTTTTCTAGTTGCTCTGATAACCTGCCTTTTTAAGCTTCTGTAATATGGCTTGCTTGCTGCTGCACTGAATCACAGAACCACCATTTTGCAACTGCCTCCATTTTGTAAAAAGTATACCATGAGGAACCTGACCTTTTGTATGCCTTATACAATGCCTAAATTCCAGGAACTCGAGTTCCTCATTAAGATAACTCCCCACCTGGACACAACCAATCAACGGTCAACACATATCTGAAGCCCCCAGACACGAGCCCACCCCGTGGGCCCCACCCAATCACAGGGACCCACGGCTGGAAAGCCCCTATGACTCTGCATACCTGTGGTTTTAGCCTTTATAAGCTGACCAAACCCGTTGCTAGGGGCTCTTCACCCCTCCTGCGAGAGGAATCTGTGTTGAGCCCCGATGCATCGGATTCAATAAACCTCATGTGGTTTGCATTGAGAGTGTCCTGCGTGAGTGTTCTTGGGGTCGCGTAGACAGCCCTGAGCAGGGACCCCTCTGGGGAACCCCACATTTGGTGCGTTGGCCGGGAAACTCTACAAGACCCCAGACCTCATTTAGGACCCCTCAGAGGTAAGAGGTGCATCCTGTCTTGTCTGTGTACGTCTGTACTTTTATCTCTGTCCTCTGGAAAAATTTTCAATTTCAACCGGTTTCAGTATCTGGATGCCTTCCCTTTGGGTGCTCTGAGTCGGGGCTGACGGGCCTGAGGACCACCACCCAGCAATCTGGAGGACGCTCCTGATTGCCCCCAGGAGACAGGTTTTTCTGTCTCCTATCTGAAGAACTCAGATCGAGTTCGCTTCTGTCGGGAAGCATCATCTGGGTCCCGCTCGCCGCCATCTGCTTCAGTTTCATTTTTACTCGAGCAGTGATCGGGCCGCCTTTGTCTCTTTGTTCTCGGTGTTCTCCAGATCCTTTTGTTGTCCTATCTCTTTTATTCCCCTGCTAACATGGGACAGACTATCTCAACCCCTTTGGACTTGACTTTAGCTCACTGGACTGACGTTAAGAGCCGAGCTCATAGTTTATCTGTTGAAATAAAGAAAGGAAAATGGCAAACTCTATGTGAGGGAGAATGGACTATGTTTAATGTTGGATGGCCCTAAGGAGGGACCTTTAACCCAGATCTTATTCAGGCTGCTAAATGGATCATCTTGCAGGAGCCTGGAGGCCACCCCGACCAGATGCCTTACATTTTTACTTGGCAGGATCTTGTCCAAGACCCGCCTTCCTGGTTGAAGCCCTGGATTCCTCCCCAACCCACTAACAGTAGCCCCTCGGGGACTTCAAAAGTTCTCGTTGCAGGACCCCCCCGGGAGGAAAAGAAGATTTATCCGGACATTCAGACGGAGCTCCTCCTGGATTTACCACCACCCTACCCACCAACCCACACCCCCACAGCTCCTCCTCCTGCCCCCTCACCAGAAGGGGCACGGGGGCCCAGCCACAGGGACCCGAAGTAGGCGAGCTCTGTCTCCTGATACTACCGTTGCCCTACCACTCAGGGCTATAGGACCCCCACCCCCTTTAGGACCAGGGGATGACCCAACTCAGAGACCTCTGCCACCCCTACAATATTGGCCTTTCTCCTCCGCAGACCTTTATAATTGGAAGGCCAACCACCCTCCCTTCTCGGAGGACCCCTCAAAATTAACTGCACTCATGGAATCCCTAGTTTTCTCCCCCCAGCCCACATGGGACGATTGCCAGCAGTTACTCCAGACCCTCTTCACGACTGAGGAGAGGGAACGTATCCTGTTGGAAGCCAGAAAGAACGTCCCTGGTGACGACGGGCGCCCAACCCAACTCCAGAACGTCATAGATGACGGGTTCCCCCTGATCAGACCCAACTGGGACTTCAACACCCCTGATGGTAGGGAGCATCTCTGAATCTATCGCCAGGCTCTGGTGGCTGGTCTCCGCGGGGCTGCAAGACGCCCTACCAATTTGGCCAAGGTAAGGGAAGTCATTCAGGGACCTAATGAGGTCCCCTCTGTGTTCCTTGAGCACCTCATGGAGGCCTATCGTAGGTATACGCCCTTTGATCCTATGGCGGAGGAACAAAGAGTTTCAGTGCTGATGTATTTTGTAGATCAGTCAGCACCAGATATCAGAAGGAAATTACAAAGACTAGATGGGTTAAGCCATTATACTCTGTCAGACTTAGTTAAGGAAGCAGAAAAGGATTATAATAAAAGAGAAACTGAAGAGAAAAAAGAAGAGAGAAGGGCAAAAGAACAGGAAGAAAGGGACCATAAACGTGATAAGAGGCATGAGAAAAACATGACTAGAATTCTGGCCGCCGTAATCCAGAATAAAAGAGACACAGACAGACCTAGGGATACTAGGCAGAAGCAAAACCCGGGCAATAGGCGCCAATTAGAAAAGGACCAATGTGCCTATTGCAAAGAGAAGGGACACTGGATTAAGGACTGCCCCAAAAAGAAACCAAAAGAGGTTCTGACCCTAGAAGATGATGAATGAGGGGGACGGGGCTTGGATCCCCTCCCCGAGCCTAGAGTAACCTTGAAGGTGGAGGGGAAACCCATCCAATTCCTAGTGGACACTGGCGCCCAGCACTCGGTCCTACTGAAACCAGAAGGACCCTTTTCTAACAAGAAATCATGGGTGCTCGGGGCTACTGGAAATCAACAATTTTCATGGACTACCCGAAGAACAGTGGACCTAGGCGTGGGCCGGGTATCCCACTCGTTCCTCGTGATTCCAGGCTGCCCTGCTCCCTTATTGGGACGGGACTTATTAACAAAAATAGGAGCTCAAATTACCTTCACAAAGAAGGGCCCCCAAGTGACTGACCAACATGGGGAAATTATCCATGTTTTAACTATGAAATTAGAAGATGAACATAGGCTATTTGAAAGGCCTCAGACCAATGCAGACATTGACAAATGGCTCACCAAAGTCCCGGGAACATGGGCTGAAACTGCCGGGATGGGATTGGCCTCCCATCAACTACCAATAATTGTTAATCTAAAGGCTTCTGCAACACCTGTCTCAGTACGTCAATACCCCATGAGTCAGGAGGCCAGAGAAGGAATAAAACTTCACATAATGAGGCTTTTAGAATTAGGAGTCCTAAGAAGGTACCAATCCCCCTGGAATACCCCTTTGCTACCAGTGCGCAAGCCAAATACTAATGACTATTGCCCAGTTCCCTTCCTGGATGTGACAGCCAGACCGGACGCACGCGACTCAACATGGCCCCCATATATGTCTGTCCAGGGACCCACAGGGACCGGACCTTAAACTCAAAATGTGGATATTCCTCTGATTATTTTTGTGCCTCTTGGGGATGCGAGACCACTGGGGACGCCTATTGGAAGCCCTCTTCTAAATGGGATTATATTACTGTTAAAAGAAAAACCCCGTCTAAATTCTCCCTCACTTCCCCTGGATGGTCAACTGAACCTGCTTGCCGACAATGGTGTAACCCGATATCTATCTCTTTCACTGAACATGCAAAAACCAAGGATTGGGGACTTAGAGGATTTGAGTGGGGCCTTCGCTTATACGTGTCAGGGAAGGACCCCGGCCTAACTTTTAAGATTAAGCTAACCAAAACTCTCCCAGATTTCCAAAAAGCCAGTATAGGCCCCAACCCTGTACTCCATAACCCACAATCCCCAGCTCAACCTAAACCACCCCAGCAATCACTCCCCTCTACTTCCCCGACTTCAGCTGCCTCTGCCTTTTTCAGACCCACAGTTCCCTCAAGGTCCCCCTCCTCTGCCGATCTCATCCTAACTCTGATCAATTCCTCTATTCAGATCTTTAATTCTGTCAACCATACTCTAAAGGAATGTTGGATTTGTTACTCTTCCAGCCCCCCCTTCTATGAAGGGCTAGCCGCCTCAGGAAATATAACGTTTACCAATGAGACCTCTGGCCTACGCTGGCGGCCCCCACCTGGCACTCAAGGACTCACTATGAGTTTTGTCTCTGGAGCAGGACTCTGGTAGGCCCTCGTATGTTGCCTCCTACCTCCCTCTAGGAGATCTGTAATCAGATTCTCAGCATAGACTCCCAAAATTACAAATATGTTTCAGCCCCCTTGGACGCCTACCTCGCTTGCTCCACAGGGTTAACTACCTATATAGAAAAAACAACTTTTCTAGAGAAAAAGGACTATTGTGTGCTTATCAACTTGCTGCCCAGACTTGCTATAAGAAATTCTGATGATTTTCAAAGAATCTGGAATTCTGGCCCTTCCACCCCTTCTAGGAATAAGAGAGAGCCTATAACTACCCTTACATTAGCCTTAATAATAGGGTTGGGCGCTGCAGGAGCAGGCACCGGCATAGCTTCCCTTGTCACCTCTAACCAACAGTATGCTCAGCTCAGCTTAGCAATAGACAAAGATCTACAAGAGTTACAGTCAGGAATGCAGAACCTAAAGGACTCGGTTTCTTCACTTTCAGAGGTTGTATTACAGAATAGAAGAGGCCTAGATTTATTATTTTTACAACAGGGGGGACTCTGTGCAGCTCTAAAAGAAGAGTGCTGCTTCTATGCAGACAAGACTGGATTAGTAGAAAACAGCTTGCAGAAAGTACGAGAAAGCCTAGAACAACGCAAACGGGAGAGACAACAGAACCAGTCTTGGTATGAATCCTGGTTCACCAGGTCCCCCTGGATGACTACTTTAATCTCCACCTTGCTAGGGCCACTTATCATCTTAATTCTCCTCTTCACCTTTGGTCCATGCATAATAAATAGATTAGTTACCTTTATTAGAGAAAGGATCAGCACCGTCCAAGTCATGATACTTAAACAACAGTACCAGTCTCTTGCAGAAACTGAAATTCCATGATTGGAATTATGACAAAGAAAAGGGGGAAATGAAAGGATAAAAGTTGCCCTATTTCTGCTGCCCTGTTTTCTAGTTGCTCTGATAACCTGCCTTTTTAAGCTTCTGTAATATGGCTTGCTTGCTGCTGCACTGAATCACAGAACCGCCATTTTGCAACTGCCTCCATTTTGTAAAAAGCATACCATGAGAAACCTGACCTTTTGTATGCCTTATACAATGCCTAAATTCCAGGAACTCGAGTTCCTCATTAAGATAACTCCCCACCTGGACACAACCAATCAACGGTCAACACATATCTGAAGCCCCCAGACACGAGCCCACCCCGTGGGCCCCACCCAATCACAGGGACCCACGGCTGGAAAGCCCCTATGACTCTGCATACCTGTGGTTTTAGCCTTTATAAGCTGACCAAACCCGTTGCTAGGGGCTCTTCACCCCTCCTGCGAGAGGAATCTGTGTTGAGCCCCGATGCATCGGATTCAATAAACCTCGTGTGGTTTGCATTGAGAGCATCCTGCATGAGTGTTCTTGGGGTCGCGTAGACAGCCCTGAGCAGGGATCCCTCTGGGGAACCCCACAATCCTATACTTCCTAATCCAAGAGGCCAGGCTTTAACTTTCTCCAGGGTGCTCAGTTCTGCTCCACTTTCCCCCACGTCTGATTTCCGGCCAGCTTGCACTGGTAAGGCTTTCTCTCCAATGTTACTGGACCTGAACATCTGAGTAGATACAGCTTTAGAGAGAAGCCAGGTGTCCGCTCTACCAGTTAGGAGGGTTTCTAATCTTGGAGGATGCCTCAGCTGGGAGCACACCTTAATGGAGTCAGCATGATGAAACCAGGTCTCCTTCTGCCCTCAGGGATGTTTTCTGGGTGAACACCTCTGGTAGGACCCATGCATTCTTTATTCCCTCTGCCCAGCTCCTGGAATGTATTCCCAAAAACTGGTTTAAATTTGATTCCTACATACCCCAAAAGAAAAAAAAAACATATTTTTCTTTATAAGAGAATTCAAGAATGCTGGCTGCTTCATGGCACCTGACCTACAACTGCATTCTCCAGTTAGATCTCTTGTCATAATTTAGGAAAGGATTCTGAGATTCCTTACACCTAAGCCTTCATGGCCTTGTCATAGGACTGAGTGAGAAATAGGAGCAAGGTGGCTTTTTTAAACAGGTAGTCAGGGACAAAGGTCCAAAGAAAGAGAACGAGGAGATGCCACCTTGCTTGTCCTGGCAACGCTGGAACCTGGCATCTGACTGACTTCTTCACCATGACTACGAACATTCTTCAGCAACAGTGCCCCCTACTGCTCCAAACTGACATACCTAGGTATGCTGCTCCTCATGGGCTCTCTCCCTTACTCAGCTGAGCCTGACAGCAAGGCCCACACCAAGAAGCTATAAAAAGGCTTGCCATGTGGGCAAGGGAGTCTTGGTCTTGCCTGATCATTCTCCTCCTAATGCCTGAAGCTTGGGGGCCCCTGTTCAGGTAAGGCTGGCTGGGATGGGGGGAAGGGCTAGAAATTTTTCTTCTATGGGACTTTTACTGATCTCTTTTCTTCTAATGCAAAGACAAAGGGCTCAAACTCTCCTGCTTCACTTCCTCTCATCCATCTTGACATTCTCAAGGAGCCATAGGAGATTGAAGATTAGCACAGAGCATTAATTACAAGAATGAGAATGGGTCCCAGTAAAGTATCTGGTGTTTGCTCTCACCCTGAGGTCAAGATGTCCTGATATTTGGTATCTGCTTTGTATCTGGTGCTAACTGCAAAACTTCTGCTTTTGTAATCACGCTTGCTTACTTGCTTTTGCTAAAGACAATTGTGTGTGGAGGGATGGCTGGGTTTTTGTCAGATCATTGTAAAGGAATGTGGCTTTTGCCTTTAAAAACTCACTGTGATGGGACAGATGCCAGCTTAATAAGGACTCTCCTTTTGAAATTTCATTTGGGTGGCTTTCTGTTCATTTTGGACTAGGATTTGTTACAAGACCTCCCTCTCTTTGTCTTCTCCATCCTCCTCTCCTTCCTGTCCAACCTTTCTTACCCAGGTGCACTTACTTGATCAGGAACTTCATACTGAAAACTCAGGGAACAACTGAAAGCATCCCTTCTTTCTCAGAGAATATCCTTCTCCTTTGGGAAGGTGGCTAATTGGGACCTAAGAACCATCCAGGCAAGTATTCATTCCACATATCTGACGTGTCCCAAATACTATACAAAGTAAGGTTGCTTAGCCAGCTTCTTTAAGAAATCAAAGGACGCACTATGGCCTTTGACCTAACCTGGTAAGGCATCTATATTATTCTAGCTACCTGCCGCACACATGAGTCCCAGATCTGGTCTTCAGCACATGCCTGGCCCAATGAGGCTGACATTCATAACTCAGTCACAGCTGGGCTAGCTCCACTGCTGAGCCTAATCCAGTACCACTGGCCATGTCGGGCCAAGGACATAGGAAGGTATGGGGAAGGACCCACCAAAACTAAATGATTATCTATGTGTTAGATAAAATTTAAAAGGCTGTTATCAATCCTATTAAGTTGGGAAAGATAAAAAAGGGAGCTTCCAAGCACTTTCTCTCTTTCAATCTAGTCTAGTTGAAAACATGTACAAGTATGTAAATCCTGAGTCCAGAAGGCCAAGCTAAATCTCTACATATGTTACACAAAAGCTTCAAAACCTACACCAGTCACCCCAGACCCATCTCCCTACTTTGTTAAACATGTCCTTTAAGGTCTTTAATAATCAGGAGATGACCTTCAGGCCCAGAAGGACCAAACTGGAAGAGAAAAGGGGTCATTAGCAAGTTCAATACACGGCTATGGCAAGTGCCTTCTCCTTGCTTATGTAGGAAATCCTAGCACTCCATCTAGTGGTCACCTGGCTCAGGGAACTCACCCAGCCTCAGGTCAAAGTGTCCAAAGCCAGAGCTTAAAGTCTCCCCAGGATTCATGCCCAGTTTGCAAAGTGAGAGGTCACTGAAATGAGAATTTCTTTCTCCATCATGAGCTAAGGGCAGTCTCCACCCCAGGACCACATGCTCAATTCAAATCTGAAGAAGGACAAGTGCCCCTAACATTTTTCCTGGACTATGGAGCCCAATGAGGAAAGAGTCCCTCTCCATATACAAGATCCTGTGTTTTCCTTTCATATGGATGAACTTTGGGTGAAGAAGGGACAAAAATTACCTTTATTATTGACATGGAGTAATTTTTTTTTCTGCTTTGACCACCTTCTTCAATCCAACTTTCAGGTCCTAAGTTCTCCTCAGTATTTGTGGATATCAAGCTAAATCAGGGAGATGTGGATATCAGGCTAATTCAAAACAAGCTAAGCCTGAGGACTTGGAAGGCTGTGCACCTTGGGTGGAGTTTCTTGAAGGCAGGAACTCACAGCATCTCCAAAGATTTCCTGATGTAATAAACATAAATAACTTGTGATCTGATCTGATGCAAACTCGTGATCTGTGTGTGAGTAGTTCTGACTGCCTGAAACTGAATAAAAGCTGCAAGCACAGTCAGTTCAGGGAGCACTATAGTGCACCCCCTGACACTCCACTAAATCATATTTTACATGTTGTGCGTTCATCCAAACACTGCTGGGTGTTGCATACAAATGGTGCCCAGAACACAGACATGATATCTGTAGGTCACGCAAAAAGCCTAGGAGACTGAAGAAAAATAAAAAGGGAAGCACTGTAGTGGAATTGTAAGTAATGGGAAATTTCTACTCATCCTGGGGATTGATTTAGTCAGAGTAACACAGATGAACAATTTTCCACAGAACAAAAAGAATATATTAAGGTGTTTTTTCAAAAAATCCTCAGGGGTTCGGGTCTCAGAGGAACAAACAACAAACAGTTGATATGAACCCTTGGTTCCCTGACAGTGGCACGGTGGGTCTGGCAGTGTGGGCTCAGGTGGAGTAGGAGATGGGCTCAGGAAGAGGGGTACCTTCACTGTCACCCGTCTCTGTCCATTCTGCTCTGACCCAAGCCCTTCTAGAGACACAACCTTCCCTGCTTCCCACTGAACAGTTCCTACTAGCCAGGACCACCAACCTGCCTGGCCTCAAGGAGGCACCCTTGCCGTCTTTCACAGCAAACAGCAATCTCTTTTTCTTTCAAACACACCACTGATAATTTTGCTCACCTCTTTCTACAGTGCAGGGCTTTTCTGGTGGGATATCATATACATTCTGATTCCCAGGATATTCTAACCACTCGCCTACCCACAAGAGAGCAACTAATAAGATTGAGGGGGAGCTACTCATAAAGCAGTACATTCTGGATTCAACATATTAAAAAATGACTTTCTTCTAACCATCCCCTGCCTGTTATGAACTTGATATCCCTTAAATCTGGATTCTCACTAGGTGCTTGACAGGGTTTCCCTAGCTTTCAAGGGAATATATAGACTGAATGTAATATATAGACAGAATATCACAGTCAGCTTTAGTTGCTGAGACGAACTTCCAAACCAGTCACAAGTTATGGGAGGAAGGGAATTTGTAGGAAGCTTACAGATCCAGGGGAAGTTCCACAATGGGGGAAGAAGCTGGCCCCTTCACAAGCCCAAGCAGAGAGAGCAAAGGCAACCTCCACCCACACAACAAGCACACTTCAGGAGCACAAGGGAGAATTCAAGCACATTGCATATCTTTAGCTGGAAATTCCAGATCCGCCCCTAAACTCCTTAGGGCTGGACCTAGGATCCACCACAGTAACAAGTTACAAGCTTGAATAAAATTCCTGAATTAATTGAGGGACATCCATTCAAACTACCACACTGAATAAAAGAATATAAAGCTTTGACCTAAAATGTTTACAAAGATCTTTCCATCTGTCAGTACTTGTCTCTCCCTGCTGCTTGACTCTCAAAAACAAATGAAAAATTATCTGCTGTAGACGTACATAAATAACTTCACCAGTGATCTTTTATTTTTAATTGACTTCCATAATTGTAAACAATATCCCATGGTAATTCCTTCCCTCCCCCCACTTTTGCCTTTGAAACTCCATTCTCCATCATATCCCCTCCTCCTCTTAATCAGTATCTCTTTTATTTTGATGTCATGATCTTTTCCTCCTCTTATGATGGTCTTGTGTAGGTAGTGTCAGGTACTGTGAGGTCATGGATATCCAGGCCATTTTGTGTCTGGAGGAGCACATTGTAAGGAGTCCTGCCCTTCCTTTGGCTCTTACATTCTTTCCACCACCTCTTCCCCAATGGACCCTGAGCCATGGAAGGTGTGATAGAGATATTTCAGTATTGAGCACTCCTCTGTCACTTCTCAGCACTGTGGTGCCTTTTGAGTCATCCCAAGGTCACTGCCATCTGGAAAGGGAAGGTTCTCTACTAAAAGTGAGAGTAGCATTAATATATGGATATGAACATGAAGAGAGGTGCTTACTGGGCAGTTTGGTGAGCATAGTATATATATTTAGCGAGACAACAGCGGACATTACACCCCTAGGGCTCATGAATACCCTTGTAGGTTTTCAGTATGGGGATGTATCCTCTCCCATGGAGTGAGCGGGCCTCCAGTCAAATTAGAGTGTGGTTGGTTTCCCCATAACAGATGTGCAACTATTGCAGCCGTTGGTTGGCCAAATATAAGGCTTGCAATGTCCACTGTAGGGTATCTTCACTGGTGATTTCTTTCTTTCCCATTGAACTGCAAGCAGCGTGGATTTTTCCAGCCTTCTGTCAGCTGGTCTACATGGAGGAGATTTTCAGCTCAGCTCCAGCAGGATTTCTCAGTGACTTTGCAGCCCAAGTATGTGGAGTCTTCAGCAGTAGGGTCTTGCCATCTATTCCTGGTGGGAAACCAAAGGCCTCAGCAGTGGCCTGTGATTTTGGAGGGCATCAGAGACCTCTCTGGCCAACAATTCACTGGAAGGTATCCCATTCCTGGCACTGAAAATTTTCTAGTAATAATCTATGGCTCCTGTGTGTTCTATTGCCCCAAAAAGTAGGTTTCCATATGACTTATTTATATCCTCTTAAATTTGATAGCCCTCCCTCCACCTTCCCTTTACTCAATCTCTTCCCCTGACCTCTTTTATGTTACTGAGTTTTGCATCTTAAAAAATTTAGTTTCAGAGCCAGGTGTGGTGGCGCATGCCTTTAATCCCAGCACTTGGGAGGCAGAGGTAGGAGGATTGCCATGACTGCAAGGCCATCCTGAGACTGCATAGTGAATTCCAGGTCAGCCTGGGCCAGAGTGAGACCCTACCTCAGAAAATCAAAACAAACAAACAAACATTTATATATGTGTGTGTGTGTGTGTGTGTGTGTGTGTGTGTATACACAAAGTTTATAGCTGGGTGTGGTGGCTCATGCCTTTAATCCCAGAATTTGGGATGCAAATGTAGGAGGATTGCCATGAGTTCAAGGCTACCCTGAGACTACACAGTGAGTTTCAGGTAAGCCTGGGCTAGCATGAGACCCAACTTCAAAAAACCAATCATATGTGTGTATGTGTGTGTATACATACATATATATATATATATATATATATGTATATAGAAAGAGAGAGAGAGAGAGAAATTAAATTTAATTTTCTTAATGTGCACCAAGTATTTATGTATGTCATGTGGGTCCATGTTTTCATGTTTATTTTTGTATTTTGCTTTGTGAAAAAAATACAGAATAACAATATAAAATTCAAAACATAAAAATTATAGCCACCTCAATTTTTCATTATTCTTAGTTTTGTTTTTACTATATTTTTGTCATACCAACTCAAAGTATGAATGTGAGAGAATGTTAATGTTTTGGTGATATGTTAAAAGACCTTATTAATTACGTAGTCATAAACTTAAGTAATCTCAACTTCTTGAAACCTATAAAAATGTTATTTTTGGATTTATGAAATGATTCATAAAGCCATAAATGCTATTTGTTTGGGTGATGCCATGTTTACTAAAATCTAAAGACAAAAGTTTCATTAGATGTTAACATTAGAGTCATAATGTTTTTTTTTTTTGTTTGTTTGTTTTGTTTTGTTTTTTGGTTTTTTAAGGTAGGGTCTCACTCTAGCCCAGGCTGACCTGGAATTCACTCTGTATTCTCAGGGTGGCCTTGAACTCACGGTGATCTTCCTACCTCTGCCGCCTGAATGCTAGGATTAAAGGCGTGCACCACCACGCCCAGCATACAGTCATAAATTTTCTTAAAGGAAATTTATTATCATTTTAATTCCAGGTGATAACCCAATGTCAGTAGGTGGTTCCATTTCTTTTTAAATATTTAATTTATTTGAGAGGTGGTGGGGGGGAGCAGATAAAGACAGAATGGGTGTGCTAGGGCCTTTAGCCACTGCAAACAAACTCCAGATGCATGTGTCCTTAAGCTCTGCAGGCAAGTGCATTAACCACTAATCCATCTCTCCAGGCCCCCAAATGCATAAATTTTGATAATGATTTCTTTCCAAGACAGGTTCTACAATTATATTCCATTTTTCAATGATCATAGGTAACAAAAATACCACAAATACCAAAAGTCCCTTAATTAGATTGACCACAGTGGATTTCTTTGTCAAGATTGATATGCAAGTATAAAATGTACAGTTTCATTTTATGTACTTGTTGGGGATCTTTATGTTATTTTTACAGTGGAGATTACAGAAAATACAATCACAAAAAGACAATGGCATTCATAATCTGGGTAGGCATATTTGTGGCAATATTATTAAGTCTTAAACTAATGTCATATATTTTTAAAACAGTTGTAACTTACAGTATGACACTAAGATTTAAAAATTATTACCTCGGGCTGGAGAGATGGCTTAGCGGTTAAGCGCTTGCCTGTGAAGCCTAAGGACCCCGGTTCGAGGCTCAGTTCCCCAGGTCCCACGTTAGCCAGATGCACAAGGGGGCGCATGCGTCTGGAGTTCGTTTGCAGAGGCTGGAAGCCCTGGCGCGCCCATTCTCTCTCTCTCCCTCTATCTGTCTTTCTCTCTGTGTCTGTCGCTCTCAAATAAATAAATAAAAAATTTAAAAAAAATTTAAAAAATAAAAATTATTACCTGTTTATCTGTGTTCTCCTTCAAAACAGTTTTGTTTAGGGTCTAAATTTTCTTTTTATTTCTATTAACTCATATCCTTTTAAGTTACTGACTTAATTCTAATTTCACAAAAAGTCCTATTGCTTAGACTTTCCCTCAAAACATGAGTCTCTCCCTCACAGACAAATGTCCTAACTTAGGGGGTGTTGCTTGACATTTTTTTTTTTTCACAGTTTAAAAAAGTGTATTTGAGTTGTTTAATTTACAAAATGATATATCTATCTCATGACATATATTATTACCATTGTTATGCCAAGAATGGTTAGGAAGAATGTGTTAAAAGATAATATATAGAAATCTTTGTGATATTTTTGTTAGCAAATTTCCACAAATAATTATTGCTTGACATTTTTTCCCCCCCCTCTGGACATAACATAAAATCATCTTGAGATTTAAAAGAAAAATTCCTTGGCCAGTTAACTATCACAACTTTGAAACAAACAATGCAATGGTACAAGGTCTATGGTAATGGCAATAAAACTGCTGACCACTCCCTAGGAGACAGAGAAGAGGAGAGCCCTGTGGCTCACCTGGCTGCTGCTGACACCTCCCTACTGGGAGAGAGTGCGGGTCACCAGAGCCTCACCTTATTCCCTTATTCCCCTCCACTGGCCCTCCCTCAGTGTCAGAGCCTTCCCAAAGACAAACAGAAACATGTCACTTCTAACTTCTTGGAGCTGCTGTCCTGTTTTTAAGATTGCTTTTAGTGCTATAGAAATAAATAACATGTATTGGGCATGGGTGGTGCATGCCTTTAATCTCAGCATTGGGAGGCAGAAGTAGTGAAGGAAAACAGGAGTAAGCTAGCTTTTAAAAGGCAGTTTTCGTTAGAGACTGAGGCCCAGAGAGAACTAGGAGATGCCACCCCACATGCCATCTTGCCCTGACCCAAGAACGGAACTCTTGGCAGAAATGGAACTCATGCTGATCAAGACTGATCTACAGCGCCCCCTGCTGCCCAGAGTCTCGTGCACTCCTAGGTGGCCGGGCCCAGGAGAGCTGGCTTTGAGACCCAACCATCTGCAAATCAATCAGGTCTTCCCTTTGCTCATAAAGGCTGCTGTGCTCTTCCTGTCACTAGCTCCACCCAGTTTCACTCAGCCCCACTGTTTCTCTGGCCACAGGGACACATAGGGGTCTAGCTTTCCCCCAACCCAGCCTGGCTGGGGGTGGGGAGGGAGAGCATAAGGCTGTTTCTAGTCTGGGGGAGCTCTTCTGCTTGCCTCTGCTTTAGCTTGGGGAAAATTCTCACTTTGATTACATGCACGATTTTCCTCTGGTCTCCTAATCTACCACGTGCTTATTTCCCTTACACCCCAGATCTACCACATGTGTGCTCTCACTCACTCCAGGCTTGCTGCCCTGTGTAATTTCTTGAAACTCGGGGTAACCATGAGTGTAACTCTCTTCATTACTCATTTCTCTGGATTTCTTGGTCTCTGTTTTGATATTTTTCCTTGAGCCAAACCATTTGCCCTCTTAGCTTCGCTTCACAGGAAAGCACATCACAGAGGCTGTGTGCGTTCTTTCTGAGTCGCCCTGCAGACACCGAAGCTCTATCTTCCACGTGCTTGCGGCCCTCCTTCAGTCTTTCCTTGAAAACCTCAGTTTAACTCCCCTCCGTGTGCTTGCAGCTCTACTCCAGCTTCGGATTTCTCTTAAAGGTACTTATAAACCGTGCAGGGTTTCCACATGAGAGCGTGTTTCTTGCTTCCCACGTGTTTATGACTGTTCTAGCTCCCAATCTCCCTTAAATAAACCGCAAAATTTGTGATTTCTCCCTTAAATACTCCCCACAATTTGTGATTTCCCGTAAATAAACTTAATAATTCACAACATACCCTTCTTGATTCTGTATTTGTTAATTCTTTATTAAAAGTAGGGCAGAACCCAAAACTTGGGGTTCATAAATTCTGGGGGACCCCTCCTGAACTCCCCAAATATATCAATTATGTTGTTTATCACCAACCACTTGTTATGCTATTCTGTGTTTATGTTTCATAGTGTGTCGTTATATGTAGCTAAATTTGTGTCCATTAAGTGTTCAAAAGTACATGGATAAAACAATAATAAGTTGCTAAAATCAGGCTTACAATATACCTAAAATAATTCATCTGTAAGCTTTTGGCTCTATGCTTGTTCATGCTTAGTATAACAAAAAGTTACCTTCTAAATACATATTATGACTTAAGTCTTTCACAAATTAATTAATTTGGATTTATTAACAAACCACAAGACTATGAATAATATGTCTATATTTATAATTGTTATACTTTCTGTAAAGTACAGTTTCATGGATTTTTATTTTTAATTTCTAAATTATAAATATAATAATCATAATAAAAAGAAACCACTGAATTTAAAGGGATAAAATTACAAATGTAAAGTAGGCTTTTAAGTCAAAAAGGACACATGATATATAAAAACTATGTTATTTAAACAAAAAGAAGAGGGAATAAGTGATAAGGCCAAAGTTATCCATGACTAAACTACATGCTTTTCTCATTACTTTCATTTTTAAGAATTTTTAAAAATTTTATTTTGTGGGGGAGAGGGAGAGTGGCACCCCAGGGCGTCAGTCACAACAATCAAACGCCATGCGCCACCTAGTGGCGAGTGCAACTTTGCGTTTGCCTCACATTTGCACAGCTGGCTGATGTGGGATCCGGAGAGTAGAACATGGGTTTGCAGGCAACCAATTTAACCACTAAGCATCTCTCCAGCCCTCAATTTTTTTCAGTGTTCAAAAAGATGGTCTCATGGATGCTCAAACATGAAGCAACACAAAACAATCCTGCCCAGCCCTCCGCTCCTGCTGCAGACTAGCAATGCCCTATTGTGACTGGAAGGAGCCTGAAGAAACTCCCATCAGACTGAGGTGGTCCTGACTGTGTCAGGACAACCTAACTTCCTGCTACTGTGCTGTGGACATGATGGCAGGCATCTTCTGTGTGGTAATGTATTGACTCAGAGTAAGAGGGAATGCATAGTGGACTGCCATTACATAGATGGATACACCTTGTCCTATTTTCAATAATTTCACTTCTTGGCTAGGAGGCATACAGCCTCCTGAACTTAATGACCAGTTTAATCTTACCCATATTTCACCCTCAGAAATCAATTATTGGCCCACTCATTTATAAATATTCATGGGTTCTAATAATTTATGTGTGACAGTCAAGTTACAGGCTTGGCGTCACTTAAAAACCAGCCAAACTGAATTTCAGGTTACAGGTAGTTACACACATGGCAATGAAACAATTAGTTTCAGCCTCCCACACCCCACTGCTCTGTTCATCCTGAGTATCAAGGGATTCCATGGGAAATGTGTCAGGGCTCTATAGGACATGTTTCCAAAGTGGGAAAGTATTCTATGATTGATGGGGCCCTAAATGTTGGATTCATCATAAACAACAACTTCTTGTCTTTATATACTTCTATCAGTGGCTCAATAGGATATAGAAATGACTCTATTATATGGGGAGAGGGAGGGCTACCCAGCCCCCAACTTTTTTTAGAAAAAAGACCACTATAAAACTCTATTTGATGACTTGGCTTTGTATTTAAAATTGTGCTGTATGGGAAAGTAAATTTACAGAAGTAAATAATGTCTCTTCAGTTATGTTCTATTGCTACCATACAGGACTCATTCACCTTTGCACCCTCATCCATATGTCTTTCTCTTTTTTTTTCATTTCTTCATCTGATATTTTTTTTTAATTTTATTTTTTATTTTTTTCTCAATTTTTATTAACATTTTCCATGATTATAAAAAATATCCCATGGTAATACCCCCCCTACTTTCCCCTTTGAAATTCCATTCTCCATCATATCCCCTCCCCATCTCAATCAGTCTCTTTTTTATTTTGTTGTCATGGTCTTTTCCTCCTCTTATGATGGTCCTGTGTAGGTAGTGTCAGGCACTATGAGGTCATGGATATTCAGGCCATTTTATGTCTGGAGGGAGCATGTTGTAAGAAGTCCTACCCTTCCTTTGGCTCTTACATTCTTTCTGCCACCTCTTCCGCATTAGACTGCTAGCCTTGGAAAGTGTGATCAAGATGTTACTCTGTACTCCAGTCACTTCTTTCCAGCACTATGATACCTTCTGAGTCATCCCAAGGTCACTGCCATCTGAAAAGAGAAGATTCTCTACCCAAAGTGAGAGTAGCATTAATATAAGGGTATAAATATTAAGAGAAGTGCTTACTGGGCAGTTTGATTAGCATAGTATATACATTTTTCCAGACATCAGCAGATGTTACACCTCTAGGGCTCATGACTACCCCTGTTTTAAGTTTTCAATGTCAGGGATGTGTTACCCCCAATGAGTGGGCCTCCAGTCCAATTGGAGGGCAGTTAGTTTCCACCATGACAGACCTGCCACTATTGCACCCGTTGGCTCATTTGGCCTGGATGGCCAATTATAAGGCTTGCAGTGTCCACTGTTGAGTATCTTCACTGGTGGCATCTCTGTCTCCCATTGAATTATATGTAGAATGGCTTCTTCCAGCTTTCTGTCAGCTGGTGTACATGGAGGAGATTATCAGCTCAGTTCCAGCAGGATTTCTCAGTGGCCTTGCAGCCCAAGTATGTGGAGTCTTCAGCAATAGAGTCTTACCATCTATTCCTGGTGGGAAACCAAGGGCCTTGGCAATGGCCTATAATGTTTTGGGGGCATCAGGGACCTCCCTGGCCAACACTGGAGGTATCCCATCCCTGGCACTAAAAAATTTCTAACAACAATCTATGGCTCCTGAGTGTTCCATTGTCCGAAACCGGAGGATTCCATTTGATTTATTTGCATCCTCTTAGATTTTGATTGGCCCTCCCTCCACCTTTCCTTTACTCAGTCTCTTCCCCGACCTCACTTTGGGCCTTTTCAACCCTGTTAATCTATTCTTCCACTTACATATATACAATACCAACTTATTAAGTACCCTCCTCCCTTCCTTTCTCTTCCCTTTATATCTCCTTTTTAACTTACTGGCCTCTGCTACTGAGTTTTTTCCTTCTCATGCAGAAGCCCAATCATCTGTAGCTAGGATCCACATATGAGGGGGAACATGTGGCACTTGGCTTTCTGGGCCTGGGTTACCTCACTTAGTATAATCCTTTCCAGATCCATCCACATATGTCTTTCTTATTGGTCCTTTTACTATTGCACAAAAGGAAAATCTATTTCATATTCTGCTCCTCCAGCTGCTACTATACTTCCTGTATTACCTGCTTGTTTCTTAATAAAAGTATAATTATGTGATGTGAGTCCAATGCCATATCCCAGTAAATTACACTGAGCCTTAACAAGAATCCATGGCTCTTACTATAATTAATAAACTAGTATAGCCAGGCATGGTGGCGCATGCCTTTAATCTCAGCACTAGGGAGGCAGAGGTAGGAGGATTGCTATGATTTCAAGGCTACCTTGAGACTATATGGTGAATTTCGGGTCAGCCTGGGAGAAGCTAGAACCTACCTTGAAAAAAAAAATAATTAATTAATTACATAAAATAAATTAATGCAATGCTTCAACAGACCTAAATGGTTTTTGGTATGCTCATAGTTAGTATAGTCACTGCTATTTTTGTCCTAGCTGCTCTGTCGTGGCAGTGACAAGTCACCTAACATACTCTAACAAGACACTCTGTATATAAAACTGTGTGAAATGTAATGAGTGTCATTACTATACAGTATGAAATAGATAAAACTGCTAAGCCAGGTACAACTAAGGGCATAAACTGTAACACAAAGCCGCTTGCCTCCAGACCACTGCAAGTTGTCATTGGAGACCTTAGTCTGTATGTATGATCCCATATCTTTAAATTAAATCCAACCGTACATGGGACCAAATTAAAAAGTGTTCAAGGGTCCCTTCTTAATTGTATTACAATAAATATTAATTGGTTATATGACCAAATTAGTCAAATAGCTTTTATCTTACAATATAATATTAAAAAGGTATCTTGACACAAGGATTTTGCCAACAATTTGTCTTGGTTTTATCTGTCCACCTGGATTTCAAATACTTGGGTTCCCACTTGGTGGTCATTGAATTAATTATCTGTACTTTGTTCTTTGTACAATCAGAGGAAGGATCAACCTAAAAATACTTCCTCAGCAACAACAACAATATGTCTGGTTCACCAGACTGCTTTTAAAAGAAAAGGGAAGGGGGAGATGTGGATGCCAAGCTAATTCATAACAGGGGTTACCCTGTCTACCTTTGCCCAAGCTAAGGCTGGGCATCTTGGGTGCAGCTTCTTGAAGGCAAGAACTCACAGCTGCCCCAAAGATTTCCCGATATAATAAACACAAGGAAACAATTCCAAGTGATCTGCTCTTATGCAAACTCGTGATCTGTCTTATGCTCAGACTCCCCATACCTTTGACTCTGAATCTGAATAAAAGCTGTGAGAACAGTCAGATCAGGGAACACTTGAGTGCATCCCCAACCCTCCACTGAATCATAGTTCATGTGTTGTGTGTTCATTTCACATTCATCCAAAATACTGCTGGATGGTGCACACAAGTAGGGTTGATGGCAAGTCCCAATCAGCCCACTTTATACCTCTCTCAATTCTGTTTCTTTTCCCCTAGCTTCCCCATTTCCCTCTAGGTAGGGAAATTATGTTTAAACTTCAAACTTACACAAGGCTTTTTGAGACCCCAATACGATCTTGTGGCATTCCCAGTGTCAGTGGCAGAAGGGGCACAGGTCATCTGAAGCGGCCTGAGGAGTTCTTTGCAGAGACCTCTACTCTGGTGAAAATGTGATTCTTGCCTTTGCTAGGAGAAGCTAGTAGAAAACAGAGTTGGATTTTTTTCTTTTTCTTTCTTTCTTTCTTTTTTTTTTTTTTTGCTGGTTTTCAAAGGGTTGCTAAGGAACCCCTGTTTTTGGTAAAGGAGATCATAAGGTGGTTCCTGGAGTACCTTGGGTAGGATAGAAATCTTGTAAAGCATGGGTCACTGGGTTTTCCCAAGGGGTTTAAGACATGTCTTTTAATGAAATTCCTAGAAAATTACAGCTTTACAGCTGGGAAATGAGAAAGGCTAGAGCCTCTTGGGCTTTATGTATGATTCACTGCAGTTTTCAATTGTTATTTAAAATATCTCTGTATAAAAGGAATATTGCCAGGCATGGTGGCACACACCTTTAATCCCAGCACTCGGGAGGTAGAGGTAGGAGGATCACCGTGAGTTCAAGGCCACCCTGAGACTACATAGTGAATCCCAGGTCAGCCTGAACTAGAGTGAGACCCTACCTCCAAAAAAAAAAAAAAAAATATATATATATATATATATATATATATATGTATGTATATATATGTATGTATGTATATATATGGAATATTATCTGGGTGTATGTGTGTAAGCAACTTTTCATAGCAAATGTTCATTGTACTATAACTCTTTTTTTGTTGTTGTTGTTGTGTTTTTGAGGTAGGATCTTGCTCTAGCCCAGGCTGACTGGGAATTCCCTATGTAGTCTCAGGGTTGCTTCTAACTCATGGTGATCCTCCTACCTCTGCCTCCTGAGTACTGGGATTAAGGGTGTGCGCCACCATGCCTGGCTCTGTACTATAACGCTTGACTGTCAGCTGGTGAGAGACTAGTGGTGAGAGACTGTGGTGAGGAGCTCCTTTCCTTCCCTGTGGCTTCTTAATTTTCCTCTTCTTCCTAGCTTGCCTCAATAACACTCTTCTGTAATGGCCCAAGCTGTCTGAGGCCTCAAAGTCGCCACTTTGAGTGTATATATAGACCCTCATATCACCCAACAAGTTTCCTCGGAAGTCTAGGATGCTTCCATTTCTGGAAACTCACTAACAGCCATTCCTGCCACATTGCCGTTACTAAAAGACCTAAATATCCTTTACTAAATATCCTATACTAAAAGACCTAAAAGACCTCAATATCCTTTAAAGCCTCAAGTACAGAAAGGATTATAGCCTCGCCCTGATAAATTACTGGCTACTGGGAAGCCCTCTTGTCTTAGCAGTAAAGGTGTCAGGTGGATCCTTCAGAATATCCGGAACCTGAGGACAGTAAATGAAGCTGAGGTTCTGATCTACCCTAGAGGGGAGGAGTGAATACTCACTCGCATCCTTTTGGAGCAGATATTCTCCAACACCTCTTGAGTCAGGATTAGATTTTAAGGATATTTTGTTTATATTCCTGTCCACTCAGACTCTCAATTCCTATTTGCTTTCAAAAGCCTGGCAGAGCCTGGCATGGTATTGAACTCCTTAATCCCAGCATGCAGGAGGCAGAGGTAGGAGGACACTGTGAGTTCAAGGCCAGCCTGGGACTACAAAGTGAGTGCCAGGTCAGCCTGGACTAGAGTGTGACACTACCTCAAACAAACAAACAAACAAAGAAGGGCAAAGAAGGGAGGATCCTCTCTACCCAGAATACTCAACAGCTTACTTGGACTGTCTTAACCCAGAGCTTTCAGACCCACCCCATAACTTTTTGTACAACCCTAGTTAAAGACTTGCCTTCTCTGCAGTGTCCCTATGGGACTAATCTCCTTCAGAATATAAATGACTCATTAGTCTGTATCCCAGACAAAGGGACTTCAGATCAAAATAGCACCTCAACTCTTTAAATGCTAGCCTTGTGTGGATATAAAGTTTCTCATTCAAAGTCCTGAATCTTCCTACAAAAATTCTTGGGATTTACACTAATTACAGGCACAAAGAATCTGCAAGGACCTCACTTTAACTACAGGGTACCCTAACCACAAAAGGACTAAGGACTTTTGGGGGTATGGCAGGATTTCACAGCATCTGGATTCCCCAGGGATCTAAGCACTTACCCCCACCCCAGCCTGATCTTACGAAACAAGAAGCAGTGGTGGGAGTCGTGACCCTCCCAGTGCACTAACAATCCTTGCAAGTCATTAGCCGGTGGCCAGGGCATTGCCTCAGGGCACCGGCAGCTTTGGCTCTCTTGGTTGGGGAGTCCTTTAAGTTATCCTCAGGAGAGAGCATGATGATGTATTTGCCCCACCAGGTCCTTAAAACTCTCAGCTTAGAGACCCTCCACCGGACTGGGGAGAGCAGGATCAACAAGCACACATTTCGCCTACAAGCTCCAGAGCTTGCTACAAATCCTTCCAAAATTTAAATTCTGCTACTTTACTGTCAGACCCTGACCCCAAAGCCTTTTTAGAGCATTCCTGCATGGAAACAATTGATTTTACCTGCAGTGCAAGGCCAGCTCTGGAGATTCTTTGTTTTCCCAGTTTGAAACCACCTGGGAGTTTCGTGGGAGGAGCCTCTCAGGGAGCTTCACAGAGGTTTTAGAATTTCTTTGGGTGAGTCCACATCAGCACCCCAAGCAGAACTAACTGCATTCACCAGGTGGGGGTAGGAAGGAGACCTGACATTCATATAGACTCACCTTAGACTTTCCATGTGACACCATGCAGCCATCGGAGAAAAAAGGGACACCTTGCTGTCCATTATGTCCCCATAAAACTGTCCTTGAAATTTATATGCCACTAGAAACCAACTATCTTCCAACTCAGGTGGCCATTGTATATTGCAAGGCACATCAAAAAGACCAGTTGAGCTGCAGAGATGTCTTAGCAGTTAAGGTGCTTGTCTGCAAGGCCAAAGAACCCAGATTCAATTCCCCAGGACCCACACAAGCCAGATGCAGAAGGTGCAGCCTGCATCTGGAGTTTGTTTGCATGGCTAGAAGTCCTGGTCTGTCCATTCTTTCTATATATCTGTTTCTCTCTCTCTCTCAAATAAATAAATTAAATTTAAAAAAATTTTAAAAGGCCATTCTGACATCTCTCAGGGAAACAATTAGGACAATCAACAGGCTGCCTTAGTTTCCAAAGCCACTCTTCCATGTCCACAGGAAACCCAAAAGGTTTCAGACAAGGGCTTCACAACCACCTCAGAGGAATGATTGCAAAGCCCAGAGAGTATGTTCTTGCTATTTGGATCTTCCCAACGAAAGATACTTCACAATTTTCCTCAAGCCATGCATTTGAGAACAAAAGCCCTCCAGATATAGTTGAGCTTCTCTTCATGGCACTAGAATTTCTCAGACCTTGTGGCTCATTTCTAAAGCTTGTCCAACTTGTTGTCAGACCTATTTATCTATCTATCTGTCTATCTATCTATCTATATTTTTTTTGGTTTTTTTTTTTTGAGGTAGGGTCTCACTCTAGCCCAGGCTGACCTAGAATTCAGCATGGAGTCTCATGGTGGCCTTGAACTCACGGCGATCCTCCTACCTCTGCCTCCCGAGTGCTGGGATTAAAGGCGTGCGCCACCATGCCCGGCTTAGACCAATATTTTTTGTTGCTGTTGTTTTCTTTGAGGCAGAGTCTCACTCTCACCCATGCTAACCTGGAACTCATTCTGTAGTCCAGGCAAGACTCAAACTCAGTGTGATCTTCATCCCTCAAACTCCTGAGTGCTGGGTAGTAAATAAAGAGGGTACCACTATGCCTCCTTTTGTCAGACAAATCTTGAGGGAGCTTTCAGACCACCTTCCCCACTATGCCAAAGAAAGATTGGCAGGTAGCTTTCTCTCACATATTCCCATTCAAAGGACTCAAAGCTTTACTAATAATGGTAGGTATTTTCACAGGATGGCTAGAAGCATTCCCCACTAAAACAGAAAGATAATCTCTGCCCTCATAGAACACAGAAGGAATACTTCATTTTCATCCTAGCATGTCTTCCAAGGCTCATGGAGTACTGCAGAGGTAGGGGCAGAAAGAATGTAACAGCCAGAGGATGTGGAGGAGTGCTGTGGAACTCTGTCTTCCAGACATGGTGTGGACATTCATTCATGACTTCACAGTGACTGTCATCTGCACAAGACCTGGACAATATTGGGTCCATCAACATTTGGTTATGGTGGAGGGGTAGGAAAAAAGATGTTGAAGTAGATGAGGTACTAGTTGGAAAAAAGAAGAGATCCGGGGGTGGGGGGTGGTGTGGTATAAAGAAGGTCACTTTACACTGATTAAAGGAAAACTCCAACAGAAGGACATTACAATCTTAAACATATATGCACCTAACATGGGGACTCCCAAGTTCATCAAACAAACACTATTATACTTAAGGTCACAGATAACACCAAACAAAATTGTAATGCATGACTTCAATACTCCACTGTCATCAATTGACAGGTCATCCTGGCAAAAAATAAACAGAGAGACATCTGGATTAAATAATGTCATGGAACAAATGGACCTAACAGATATCTATAGAACATTCCAACCAAACATTGCCGAATATACATATTTCTCAGCAGCACATGGAACATTCTCCAAGATAGACCATATATTAGTACACAAAGCAAATCTTAAGAAATACGGGGGGGGAAAAAAAGAAATACAGAAAAATTGAAATAATCCCTTGTACTCTATCTGACCACAATGGGATTAAAGTACAATTTAACAATAAGAAAAACTAGAGCATACAGAAATTCATGGAGACTAACCCTAATCCTTCAAAAAGGAAATCAATAAGTTCAAAGAATCAAATGATGATGAGAATACAGCATAGCAAAACCTTTGGGGCTCAGTGAAGGCATTCCTAAGAGGGAAATTTATAGCTCTAAGTGCCTATATTAAGAAATCAGAGAGTTCACAAGTAAACAATTTAATGCTTCACCTTAAGGCCTTAGAAAAAGAAGAGCAAGGCAAATGAAAATAAATAGATGAGAAGAAACCATAAAGAAAAGGGGAGAAATTAATGAAGTAGAAACCTAAAAAATAATAATAATCCAAAGAATCAATGAAACAAAGAGTCGGTTCTTTGAAAGGATAAACAAGATTGATAAACCTTTAGCAAATCTAACCAGAAGAAAGAGAGAAGAGACAAAAATTAATAAAATTAGAGATAAAAAAGGTACCACTACAACAGATACCAAAGAAACTCAGAAAATTATAAAGATATACTTTAAGAACATAAATACCTCAAAGTTTGACAATCTGAAAGAACTGGATGATTCCCTTGATTCATATGACCTACCAAAATTAAATAAAGATAAGATAAACCATTTAAATAGACCTATAACAAGTATGGAGATCCAAGCAGTTATAAACAGTCTCTCAACTAAAATATGTCCAGGCCCAGATAGATTCACTGGTTAATTTTACCAGACCTTCATGGAAAAACTAACACCATTGCTTCTCAAACTTTTCCATAAAATAGAAAAGGAAGGAATTCTACCCAACTCCTTCTACAAAGTCAGTATCACCCTGATACCAAAACCTGACAAAGACAGCAAAAAAGAAAAGTACAGACCAATCTCCCTCATGAACATAGATGCAAAAATTCTCAACAAAATATTGGCAAACAGAATACAAGAATATATCAGAAAGGGCTGCAATGCCAAAGGATCCAGGTTCAATTCCTCAGGACCCACGTAGGCCAGATGCACAAGATGGCGCATGCATCTGGAGTTCATTTACAGTGGCTGAAGGCCCTGGGTTGTCCATTCATATCCTCTCTCTCTCTCTCTCTGCCTCTTTCTTTCAAATAAATAAAATTAAACATTTTTTTTAAATTTTTATTAACATTTTCCATGATTATAAAATATATCCCATGGTAATTCCCTCCCTCAAAATTAAACATTTTTTAAAAAGTATATATCAGAAAGATTATTCACCCTGACCAAGTAGGCTTTATCCCAGAGATGCAGAGTTGGTTCAACATACAGAAATTGATAAATATAATACACTATATAAAGGGAGTGAAGGACAAAAATCACATGATCATCTCAATTGATGCAAAAAAGGCATTTGACAAACTCCAACATCCCTTCATGGTAAAAGTCCTATAGCAACTAAGAATGGAAGAAACATATCTCAACATAGTAAAAGCTATTTATGACAAACCTACAGCCAACATAATACTAAATGGGGAAAAACTTGAAGCTTTTTCACTAAATTCAGGAACAAGACAAGGGTGCACTGTCCCCACTTTAATTTACTATAGGCAAGACACACTCATAAAAGAGATACAAATTGGAAAGAATGAGATGAAATTATCATAATTTGCAGATGATATTCTATACATAAAGGACCCTCAACACTCTACTAGCAAACTGTTAGAGCTGATAAACTTTTAGCAATGTAGCAGGATACAAAATAAACAAACAGAAACCAGTGGCTTTCCTAAATACTAACAACAAATATGTGGAGGATGAAATCAGGGAATCTCTCCCATTCACAATTGCCTCAATAAATAAATAAATAAATGAAGTACCTTGGAATAAACCTAACCAAGGAAGTGAAGGACCTCCACAATAAGAACTTTAAAACACTCAAGCAAGAAATTGCAGAAGACACTAGGAAGTGGAAAGACATCCCATGTTATTGGATTGGAAGAATCAATATTGTGAAAGTGTTAATCTTACCAAAAGGAATATACACATTTAATGCAATCCTCATTAAAATTCCAATGGCATTCTTTACAGGAATAGAAAAAACAATCCTAAAATTCATTTGGAAGCACAAAAAACCTCGAATAGCTAAAACGATTGTGAGCAACAAAAATAAGGCTGGAGGCATCACCATCACCTGATCTTAAGCTATATTACAAAGCCATAGTAACAAAAACAGCATGGTATTGGCACAAAGACAGACATGTAGATCAATGGAACAGAATAGAGGACCCAGATGTTAATCCAGGCAGATACGGCCAAAATGCCAAAAATATTCATTAGAGAAAAGACAGCTTCTTCAAGAAGTGGTGCTGGGGAAAATGGATATCTATATGTAGAAGGATGAAAATAGATCCTTGTCTTTCTCCATGCACAAGCATCAAGTCCAAGTGGATCAGGGACCTTAATATCAGATCTAAAACTCTGAAACTGGTAGAGGAAAAGGCAGGGGAAATAAAACTACTAATCAACCAGTGGTATCTCATGAAATTGTAGAAGCTTTTGTACAGCAAAAGACACTGTGAATAGAGCAAAGAGACAATCTACAAAATGGGAGAAAATCTTTGCCAGCTATATATCTGACAAAGGATTAATATACTGAATACACAAAGAACTTAAAAAAAACACTATTAGATATCAAACAACCCAGTTAAAAAATGGGCTATGGAACTAAATAGAGAGTTATAAAAGAAAGAAATACAGATGGCATATAAACATCTAAAAAAGTGTTCTACATCATTAGCCGTCAGGGAAATACAAATTAAAACTACTTTGAGATTCCATCTCACTCCTGTCAGAATGACTACCATCAAGAAAAGAAATGACAATAAATGTTGGTGAGGATGCAGAAAAAGGAGAACCCTTCTACACTATTGGTGGGAATGTAGTCTGGTACCGCCATTGTGGAAGTCAGTGTGGAGGTTCTTGAGGCAGCTAAAAATAGATTTACCATATGATCCAGCTATAGCACTCCTAGGCATATATCCTAATGACTCTTCTTGCTACCTTAGAGAGACGTGCACAACTATATTTATTGCTGCTCTAGTCACAATAGCTAGGAAATGGAACCACCCTAGATGTACCTCAATGGATGAATGGATAATAAAGATGTGCTACATTTATACAATAGGGTTCTATTCAGTGGTAAAGAAAATGAAATTCTGAAATTTGCAGGGAAATAGACGGGTCAGGAAAGGATTATACTAAGTGAGGTAACACAGGCCCAGAAAGCCAAACGTTACATGTTCTCTCTCATATGTAGATTCTAGCTACAACTATTTTGGACTTGTGTGTGTGAGCTGGAACCAAAAGTCAGTAGCAGAGGCTAGTAAGCTAGAAAAAAAAGGCATAAGGCAGGGAGGAGAGGGGAGGACTAAAGAGGATTGTATTGTAAGTAGAAGAACAGATTACAGGGAGTGGAATGACCTAAGTGAGGCCAGGGGAAGAGATTGAGTAAGAGAAGTGTGGGGGGAGGGTCAATCAAAATTCAAGATATTCTGATTAAGACATATAAAAGACTACTTTTTGGATAATGGCACATCCAGAGCCATAGATTGTTACTAGAAAATTTTCAGTGCCAGGGATGGGATACCTTCCAGTGAGCTGTTGGCCAGGGAGGTCCCCCTTGCCTCCAAAACATTACAGGCTATTACCAAGGCCCTTGGTTTCTCATGAATAACAGACCCTATTTCTGAAGATTTCACTTGCTTGGATGGCAAGGTCACTGAGAAATACATGTGGTGCTGAGCTGAAAACCTTCTCCCTGTAGACCAGCCAACTGACAGCTGGAAAAAGCTGCACTGCATGCAGCCCTACGGGAAACAGAAATCATGAGCAGTGAAAACAGTGGACACTGGAAGCCTCAAGTTTGGTCAGACAGGCCAAGTGACTGAATGAGTGCAATAGTGACATGTCTGCTCTGGGGGAAATCATCTGCTCTCTAATTGGGCTGGAGGCACGCACTATGGGAGGGAATACATGCCTGGTACTGAAAACCTAATCGAAAGCCATTATGGCAGGGCAGGTCATGAGCCTTAGGGTTATAAAGCCTGCTCTTGTCTGGCTAAACGCATATATTATTCTTACCAAACTGCCCTGAAAGTACTACACTTAATGTTTATATTCATATATTAATGCTACTCTCACTGTTGAATAGAGAAGCATGTCTTTTCAGATGACAGTGACCACTGGGATGACCCAAAATGCAGCATAGTGCTGAGAAGAAGTGACAGAGGAGTGTCCAGCAATGAAACATCTCTATCACACCCTCCAAGGCTCAGGGTTCATTCCAGAAGAGGTGGTGGAAAGAATGTAAGAGCCAAAGGACAGGTACCACTCCTTACAATGCAACTGTCCAGACAGAAATAGGCCTTGATATCCATGACCTTGCAGTGCCTAGTAATACCTTCACAAGACCCTTATACTAGGAAAAAAAGATGATGACATCAAAATAAAAGAGACTAACAGAGAGAAGGAGGGGATATTATGGAGAGTGGAGTTGTGAAGGGGAAAGTGGGGGAGGGGAGGGAGTTATCATGGTTTATTGTCTGTAAGTATAGAAGTTGTCAATAAGCTGGGTGTGGTGACTCATGCCATTAATCACAGCACTAGGGAGGCAGAGATAGGAGGATCACCATGAGTTCAAGTCCATTCTGAGACTATAGAGTGAATTCCAGGTCAGTCTGAGCTAGTGTGAGGCTCTACCTCAAAACACCAAAAAATATAAAATAAAATAAGTTTTCAATAAGAATTTTTAAAAAAATAAAAACAGGAAATTTAAAAACTGGATGTGGCTATGCTAATATTTGACAAAAAGTCTTTAAACCAAAAGTCACCAGAGATTAAAAAAAAAGGCCACTTCATACTAATCAAGGGAACAATCAAAAAGAGGATATTGCAATTTGAAACATATGTGTTCCAAACACAGGTTTACCAAATAGTGGGCTTTCTCTCTCTCTCTCTCTCTCTCTCTCTCTTTCTCTCTCTCTCTCTCTCTCCTAAATAAATAAAATAAATTTTAAAAATTGGGCTGGAGAGATGGCTTCGTAGTTAAGGCATTTTCCTGTGAAGCCAAAGAACCAAGGTTCAAGTCCCCATGTAAGCCAGATGCAAAAGGTAGCACATGTGTCTGGAGTTCGTTTACAGTGGATAAAGCCTCCAGTGTGCCCATTATCTCTCTCTCTCTACCTCTCTCTCTGCCTCTCTGTCTCAAATAAATAAAATAAATTTAAAATTTTTTTAAATTGATGGAGAAATAAGGACATTACACAAGAGAAACAGGCTAAAGGCACATATGAAAACCAAACTAGGTCTACAGAAAATAGTTGAAGGGATCCTTCATGCTGAAGAGAAAGGAAAGCACACACATGAGGAAAGAGGAAAAATTAAATCATACTCAAATAATAGTTAATACAAGAGCATAAAGGGAAAACAGAAAGCAAAATAAAACAAGAAGAATTATGATAATAAGTACACATCTTTCAATAGTAACATTTAATACCAACGGCCTCAATGCCCCAACCAAAAGACAGGCTTGCAGACTGGCTAAAAAGGCAGGAACCTTCTTTGTATGGTGCCTCCAAGAAACTAACCTCTTCATAAAAGACACACA
Source organism: Jaculus jaculus (assembly GCF_020740685.1). Lineage (NCBI taxonomy): Eukaryota > Metazoa > Chordata > Mammalia > Rodentia > Dipodidae > Jaculus > Jaculus jaculus. Next base: position 37,115,708 of record NC_059119.1, on the reverse strand, counting down.
GTATCTTAGGGTGAAAGGATGGAAAATGGTACTTCAAGCAAATGGGCGTAGGAAACAAGCAGGTGTTATTATCCTGATACCTGACAGGACAGACTTCAAATCAACATTAGTGAAGAAAGATAAAGAAGATCACTTTATATTTTTGTTTGTTTTGTTTTGTTTTTTGAAGTAGGGTCTCACTCTAGCTTAGGCTGACCTGAAATTCACTATGTATTCTCAGGATGGCCTCAAACTCATAGCGTTCCTCATACCTCTGCCTCCTGAGTGCTGGGATTAAAGGTGTGCACAACCATGCATGGCTTACACTGTTTTTAGAAGAGTAAATTAAATTAATTTATTTATTAGAGACAGAGAGAGGGAGAGAGACAGAGAGGGAGAATAGATATACCAGGGCCTCTAGCCACTGCAAATAAATTCCAAATGCATGTGCCACCATGTGCATCTGGCTTACATGGGACCTGGGGAATTGAACCTGAGTCCTTAGGCTTTGCAGGCATGCATCTTACCTGCTAAGCCATCTCTCCAGCCCCAAGAATGCCATTTTATATTGAGTAAAGGAACAATTCCAAAGGAAGAATTACAATTATCAACATATATGCACCTAACATGGGTGCTCCCAATTTCATTAAAAAAAAATAATAACACTATTAAACTTAAAAGTAATGGATAGGGCTGGAGAGATGGCTTAGCGGTTAAGCGCTTGCCTGTGAAGCCTAAGGACCCCGGTTCGAGGCTCGGTTCCCCAGGTCCCATGTTAGCCAGATGCACAAGGGGGCGCACGCGTCTGGAGTTCGTTTGCAGAGGCTGGAAGCCCTGGCGCGCCCATTCTCTCTCTCCCTTTATCTGTCTTTCTCTCTGTGTCTGTCACTCTCAAATAAATAAATTAAAAAAAAAATTCTTAAAAGTAATGGATAACACAAAGCACAATTGTAGCTGGTAACTTCAATACCCCACTGTCATCAATTTGTAGGTCATCCCAGCAAAAATTAAATAAAATACACAGAGAGGGGCTGGAGAGATTGCTTAGTTGTTAAGGCACTTGCCTGCAAAACCTAAGGACACAGGTTTAACTTCTCAGAATCCATGTGAGCCACATGCACATGGTGACACATGCATCTGGAATTTGTTTGCAGTGGCTAGAGGCCCTGGTGTGCCCTTTTTCTCTCTCTCTCTCCCTAATAAATAAATAAATATTATAAAAATAAACAGATATCTTGATTAAATGATGTCACAGAAAAAAAAATGGACTTAACAGATATCTACAGAACATTCTATCCAAATGCTGTAGAATACACATTCTTCTGAGCAGCACATGGAACATTCTCTAAAATAGACCATGTATTAGGCAACAAAGCAAATCTTAACAAATACAGGAAAACTGAAATAATTCCTTGTACTCTATCTGATCACAATGGGATTAAACTGCAAATCAGCAGCAACAACAGCAACAAAAAACTATAGAACATACACAAAATCATAGAAACTAAACAGTACACTGCTGAATGATGAATGGGTCATTGAAGAAATCAAAAAAGAAGCAAAAAATTCAAAGAGTAAAATAATAATGATAACAGAACATACCTAATCTTTTCGAACACAATGAAGGCAGTCCTAAGAGGGAAATTTACAGCTTTATGTGCCTATATTAAGGAACTAGAATGGTCATTAGTACACAACTCAATGCTTTACCTTAAGGCCTTGGAAAAAGAAGAACAAGGCAAACCAAAAATTAGTAGATGGAAAGAAATGATAAAGATTAGGGCTGAACCTAGAACAAGGCTATAAGGGAGGGAGGAAAGGGGAGGACTAAAGGGGATGGTATTGTATATATGTAAGTAGATGAACAGATTACTGGGAGTGAAATAGCCTAAGGGAGATCCTAGGAAGAGATTAAGTAAAAGAAGGGTTGGGAGAGCAGTAATCAAAATTCAAGATGCTGTGAATAAGCCATGTTGAAACCTACTTTTTAAGGTAATGGCACACCCAGAAGCCATAGACTGCTATTAGAAAAATTTCAGTGCCAGGGATGGGATACCTTCCAGCTAGTTGTTGGCCAGGGAGGTCCCTGATGCCCCCAAAATATCACAGTCCTTGCCAAGACGTTTGGTTTCCCAACAGAACTAGATGGTAAGATCCTATGCTGAAGACTCCACATGCTTGAGCTGCAGGTCACTGAGAAATCTTGCTGTAGCTGAGCTGTAAACCTCCTCCCTGTAGACTAGCTGACAGCTGAAAAAAGCTGCACTGCATGCAGCCCTATGGAAGACAGCAGTCATCAGCAGTGAAAACAGTGGACACTGGAAGCCTCTAGTTTGGCTAACAAGGCCAAATGGCAGAATGGGTGCAATAGTGGCATGTCTGTTATGGAGAAAACCACCTGCTCTCTCATTGGACTGGAGGCCTGCTCCATGGACAGGAATACATGGGTCATGAGCTACTCTCACTTTTGGTTAGAGAAACTTTTCTTTTCAGATGGTATTGACCACTGGGATGACCCAAAAGTCACCGTAGTGCTGAGAAGAAGTGACCAGGGAGTATTCAGCACTGAAATATCCCTATCATATCTTCTGAGACTCAGGGCCCATTGTGAAAGAGGTGGCAGAAAGAATGTAAGAGCCAAAGGAAGGGTAGGTCTGCTTATATTGGAATTGTTCAGACAGAAATTGGCCTTGAGATCCATGACCTCACAGTGCCTTCACAAGACCCTTATAGTAGGAGGAAAATATGATGTCAAAATAAAAGACAGACTAATGGAGAGTAGGAGGGGATATGATGGAGAGTGGACTTGTGGAGGAGAAAGTGAGAAGGGAGGAAATTGTCTTGGTCTATTGTCTGTAATTATGGAAATTGTCAATAAAAAAAGTTAAAAAATAGAAGTCAAATAAATAACTTAAGGATCCATCTGAATGCTTTGAAAAAAAAAATCCAATCCCAAATGTTTCAGATGAAAAGAAATAGTCAAGGTCAGGGCAGAAGTTAATGAATTAGAAATGACGACAACCAACCAACCAACTAAAAAGCCTGATGAAACAAAGAGTTAGTTCTTTGAAAAGATAAACCATTACTCAAATTAACCAAAAGAAAGAAATGATCCTAATCAATAAGGCTAGAAATGAAAAAGGATATTACAACATACCCCAAAGAAACTGAGAGAATGATAAGCACACATTTCAAAAATCTATATTCTGGGTTGGAAAAATGGCTTAGGAGAAATTGCCTGTGAAGCCTCAGGATCCATGTTTGACTCTCCAGTTCCCACATAGGTCAGACACACAAAAGGCAAGGCAAGCACAAAGTCACATATGCCCACTAGGTGGCAAAAGTGCCTGGAGTTTGATTGAAGTGGCTGAGGCCCTGGCATGCCAACTCTCTCTCTCTCCCTGTCTCTCTCTCTGCCTCACTCTCTAAAATAAAAAAATCAATATTACACCAAACTAAAAGTATGGAAGAAATAGATGAATTACTTGACTTATATTATCTACTAAATTAAATCTAAGGAGATAACTAATTTAAATTGAGCTATAACAAGTAATGATAGTGAAGCTATGCTCTCCCAACCAAAAAAGATCCAGGCCCAGATGGATTTACTGCTGAACTCTACCAGACCTTTGTAGAAAATCTGAAACCACTTCTTCTAAAATTATTTCATGGGCTGGAGAGATGGCTTAGCGGTTAAGCGCTTGCCTGTGAAGCCTAAGGACCCCGGTTCGAGGCTCGGTTCCCCAGGTCCCACATTAGCCAGATGCACAAGGGGGCGCACACGTCTGGAGTTCGTTTGCAGTGGCTGGAAGCCCTGGCGTGCTCATTCTCTCCCTCTCCCTCTACCGGTCTTTCTCTCTGTGTCTGTCGCTCTCAAATAAATAAATAAATAAATAATTTTAAAATTATTTCTTAAAATTGAAAAGGAGGGAATGCTCCCTAACTCCTTCTATGGAGCCAGTATTATAGTATTGCAAAAACAGAGACACAACAAATCAAGAAAACTATAGACCAATATCTCTGATGAAACTAGATGCAAAAATCCTCAATAAAATACGTGAAAATTTGCTGGAAAGATGGCCTAGTTGGTTAAAGTGTTTACCTACAAAGCCAAAGGATCCCAGTTTGTCTCTCCAGGTCCCATGTAAACTAGATGCACAAGGTGGCACATGCATCTGGAGTTTGTCTGCAGTGGCTGGAGTCCCTGACATGCCCATTCTCTCTCTCTCTCTGATAAATAAATAAATAAATAAATAAATAAATAAAGTTTAAAAAATACTTGCAAACAAATTCAAGAACATATAAAAATATCTACCTCAATGAAACAGATTTCATCTCAGGGATGGAGGGATAGTTCAACATACAGAAATCAATAGACATAATACATCAAATAATCTTTTTTTTTTTTAAACAAAATAGTCTTAAGGACAAACATCACAAGATCATCTCAATAGGGGCAGAAAAGCCAAAATAAAATCCATTCTTCCCATCATCTGTCTTTGGTTGGGTATGTTATTCCAGCAATGAGAAGAGAACTGCAACACCATACGAATTTTAAAAGTATTTTCCCTATTTCAGCTAAGAATGGTGCTGGAGAGTGGCAAACTAAGGGCTTATAAACCTCTAGGTCTATCCCCAGTGATACACCTCTTTCAGCAAGGCTCCACCTCCCAAATAACTACTATCCGGGGACCAAACATTCTGAACACATACATGAGCTTCACACCACACAGAATCATAAAACGCTACAGATACCCAAAATGTTCTCAGCAAAAAGAGTATTTCTGGTGGTATCACTATACCTGATTTCAAGATATATTGCAAAGCCATAGTGCTCAGAACAGCATAGTACTGGTACAAAAACAGACACATAGATCAATGGAATAGAAAAGAAGAATCAGGTATAAGTTCAAATAACTACAGTCACCAACTTAAAATTTTTTTTTATTTGCAAATAAATTCCAGATGCATGTGGCACTTTGTACATCTGACATTACATGGGTACTGGGGAATTGAACCCAGGCCATTAGGCTTTGTAAAGGAGCACTTTTGACCACGGAACTCTCTCCCCACCCTGCCACCTGACTTTTGACAGAGGCCCAAAACACAAGTTGGAGAAAAGACAGCATTTTCAACACCGTAAGTTGGAAAAATTGTATAGCTCCACGTAGAAAAATGAATCTTGAACCTCCTCTCTCACCCTGCACAAAGACCAACTAAAAATGGATCAAAAACCTCAAGGTAGGTTCTAGAGTTCTGAAACAACTAGAAGAAAAAGCTGTAAGAACAGGCATAGGGCAGACTTTATGGACAAGGCCCCAGTAGCGAAAGGACTAAGACTAACACTCAACCATTGGGATCTCATGAGACTAAGAAGCTCCTGCAAGCAGACCATCAACTGAGTCAATGGACAACCTACAGGATGAGAGAAAATCTCAACTAACTGTATATCTGACAAAGGCTTAATAGCTAAATTATACAAGCATAAAAAACTAAGCAATAAAAATATCAATCAACCCACTAAAAAAAAAAAAAAATGGGCCGAGCATGGTGGCACACGCCTTTAATCCCAGCACTCCGGAGACAGAGGTAGGAGGATCGCCATGAGTTCAAGGTCACCCTGAAACTCCGTAGTGAATTCCAGGTCAGTCTGGGCCAGAGTGAGATGCTACCTCGAAAAACCAAAAAAAAAAAAAAAAAAAAAAAAAAAAGGCACAGGGAATTTAACAGAGTTCTCAAAGGAAGAAATACAAATGGCCAAAAAACATCTAAAGCCGGGCGTGGTGGCGCACGCCTTTAATCCCAGCACTCGGGAGGCAGAGGTAGGAGGATCGCTGTGAGTTCGAGGCCACCCTGAGACTCCATAGTGAATTCCAGGTCAGCCTGGGCTACAGTGAGACCTTACCTCGAAAATCCAAAAACAAAAAAAAACATCTAAAAAGATGTTCAATATCTTTAGCCCTCAAGTAAATGCAAATTATAACTGCTTTTATGGGCTGGAGAAATAGTTCAGCAGTTAAGGTGCTTGCCTGCAAAGCCTAACAACCAGAGTTCTATTCCTCAGCACCCATGTAAAAGCCAGACACACAAAGTGGCACATGCATCTGGAGTCCATTTGCAGCAACTGCAGGCTCTGGTATGCTCTCTCTTTCTTTCTCTCCCTCTCTCCCTCTCTCTCTCTCTCTCTCTTTCTCTCTCTCTCTCTCTTTCTTCTATCTCTCTGTGCTTGCAAATAAATAAATAAAAATATTTTTTGTTTTAAAAATGACTTTGAGATTCCATCTCACTCTGGTGAGGATAGCTATCATAAAAACAATCAAATGACAAAAAATGCTGGTGAGGGTATGGGGTGAAAGGAACCCATATTTACTGTTGTTGGGAATATAAATTTGAACAGCCACTATGGTAATGACCATGGAGGTCTCTCAAAAATCTAAAAGTAGATCTGTCATATGACCCAGTTCTCCCACTCCTGGGCATATACCCTAAAGACCGCATTTTACCTGAGAGATACTTGCTCAGCCTTGTTTTTTTGTTTCTCCATTAATAATAGCTAGGAAATGTGATCAGCCCAGATACATATCAACTGATCTCTTGCCCTTTATTCCCTCCTTCAAAGCCCCTTAGTAAACTTTTACTCCAACTCACATACACATAAAACATTTGAAGCTAGGATTCATGTGTGAGAGACAGAACTTGCAGTGTTGGACTTTCTGGGTCTGGATTACCTCATAGATCTATCCATTTCCCTGAAATTTTCATAATCTTTCTTTACAGATGAATAAAACTCCATTGTGTAAATGTACCACATCTACATCATCCATTTGTCAGATGAAGGATATCTAGGCTGGTTCCATTTCCTAGTTATTGTGAATTGAATAGCATTGAACATGGATAAGCAAATATCTTTGTAATAATGAACATTACTATACTTTTAATCTAAAAATAAAATATACTGGCCATCCATATAATATTACAGTTTAAACACTTTTCTTTTTTTTTTTTTTTTTTTTTTTTTTGGTTTTTCGAGGTAGGGTCTCACTCTAGCCCAGGCTGACCTGGAATTCACCATGTAGTCTCAGGGTGGCCTCAAACTCACGGCAATCCTCCTACCTCAGCCTCCCGAGTGCTGGGATTAAAGGCGTGCGCCACCACGCCCGGCAAAACACTTTTCATTTGTGTGCTAAGTTTTAGCTCACTTAGAAAACTGTGGAATGGAAATGAGTAACGTTACTAAAGCTCATGTACCTGGCTAAATCTCAGGGATAACACGGAGACTAGTCTTATATTTTCCACTAATGCTCTTGACGCCAGAAGCTACTGAGTTCATCCACTCTTCATTCAGTAATTTCATTATATGTATAAATTTGTGTTTACAAAACTCACTCATAGAGAAATAATATATTGTATGTCTTGCAGAAACATGACGCTGATCCAAGAAAGACAAAAAGCTCAGCACAAATTACTACAGACAAAACCAGCAAGTATGTGTTTTACTGATCCATCATGCTAGACTCAAAGTGTCCCCAGCGTATTCTTCCCGTCACTCCCACTGTTACCGCTCTTATTACCGCAGCAAACTTTTAATGACTCACCTGTCTTTAAGGTTGTCCCTTAGGACATTTTTCCGCAGAGACTGGATCTCACTGTGTAGTCCATGAAGGCTTAGAACTCACCATCCTTCTCGCCTCTCAAATGCTGGGGCTGCACGTGCATGCCACTACACCTGCCAAGCCTTTTTTTTCCTTCTTTTTTTAAGTTTAGAAAGACTTTATCAGATTAAGGGAAAAAAGAGGAGAAAGTACAGAGAGCTCCTGCCAATGAGAAGGCAGGAAGGGATAAAGCCCCCACTATTCTTAATACAACAAAGTGATCCTGTAAAAATGTAAGTTAAATCAGGGCTGGAGAGATGGTTTAGCAGTTAAGGCTCTTGCCTCCAAAGCCTAAGGACCCATGTTCCACTTTGCAGATACCCCACTAAGCCAGATGCATCAAGGTGAGGCAAGCACAAGGTTGCATATGCCCACTGGGTGGCACAAGCATTTTGGAGTTCTATTTCAGTGGCTGAGGCCCTGGCACACTAATTCTCTCTCTGTCTCTTTCTAAAATAAAAATAAAATAAAATAAATTGTAAGTCAAATCACATTACTTTTCTACTCAAATAACCCTCAGGGATTTTTATTTTTTAAATATTTTATTTATTTATTTGAGAGAGAGGGTGGGAGAGAGGGAGTCAGAGAGAGAGAGAGAGAGAGAGAGAGAGAGAGAGAGAAATAGACAGATGGAGAGAATGGGCACAGCAGGGCCTCTAGCCATTGCAAACAAAATCCAGACCCATGTGCTGCTTTGTGCATCTGGCTTACTTGGGTCCTGATGAATGGAACCTGCGTCCTTAGGCTTTGCAGGCAAGTGTCTTAACCCTAAGTCATCTCTCCAGCCCAATTCTCAGTTTTAAGAAAATCCAAAGTCAGTTTTATAACTTATTTGTTCTCTGCCTCCCTCACATTTCCTTCCCCAGGCTCTCCCACATTGCCTCATGACTCTGACCTCGTCTCTGCACTCTGTAAGACAACTATGTTCACTGCCATACTACCATCACTGCTACTCTAGAAAGTAACTCCGTTTATTACTATACCACCGCTGCTGCCCCTTAGACTTTGGAAGGCAGCTATGCTTATCACTGTACCACCAATGTCACACACCTATTATACTATTGCTATGACAGTTAAGGGGTAACAGGGTCCCCAAAAGTAAAAGCAAGAAATGTTCTTGGGCCAGTAAGAGAAAATATAGCTTTTTGTACCCTTAACTACTTTCTTCTAAACCTCACCAGAGTAGGTGAATAAGTGCCTCTGGTCTTATCACTTCCTTCCTTAGAAGGGAAATGAATATAATCGGATTGCTTTCTTCCTGAGGACCTGGCAACACCCAGACACCTGCAGTCCGTCTAGTCCACCATCTGGTCCATAAACTACCGCAATCTGTGTTTCTAAGTGGGCTTTCTTACTTTCTGAGAACCACACTTTGGTTAGTGAGTGGGCAGAAGCTCTGTATGTCTTCTTTCTCCCAAGTGTTCTCTTAAGCTCTATCTCTATAAGCTCTATGGTCTATAATAGAAGCTTTGTATGATGGTTGAGGGTCTGGCAGCCCGTCTTCTGAGTTGCTGCTCACCCAAGAGCCAAGATAAGGCACCAGTACAGTTAAGGACACCCAAAGTTCCTGCTATTGCTTTTTCGTCTGTCCCGCTGAGCACAGAATCTTTCTGCCAGGGACAGATATACACATGGCTACTTCTCTGTCCCATCAAGTCTCTCTCTCTCTTTTTAAAACTATTTATTGATAACTTTCATAAATATAGACAATATGCCATATGCATAATCCCCTCTCACCAGCCTCCCATTTTCCACTCCCAACCCCCCTCCACTGAATCTCTTCTTTCCAAGTAGATTCTCTTCCATTTTGTTGTCATAATTTTCCCACTCCTATTATGCAGGTCTTGTGTAGGTAGTATCAGCCACTGTGAGGTCATGTATATCAAGGCCACTTTATGTTTGGATGAAAGCATTGCAAGCAGTCCAACCTTTTTCTTTGGCTCTTATATTTTTTTCTGCCACCTCCTCCACAATGGTGCCTGGGCCTTAAGTTCTCCACTCTCCTAGCCCCCTTTTACTTTCTTGGCCTCTATTACTGACTTTAATTCCAACTCACACACAAATCTAAACATTTGAAGCTAGGAACCATATGTTAGAGAGAACATGCCGCATTTGGCGTCCTGGGCCTGGGTTACTTCATTTAGCAAAATCATTTCCAGATTCATCCATTTCCCTGCAAATTTCATTTTTCTTTACCATTAACAAATCTACATTGTGTAAATGTACCACATTTTCATCCATTCATCAGCTGAAGGGCATCTGGGATGGTTCCATTTCCTAGTTATTGTGAATAGAGCAGCAATAAACATAGATAAGGCTGGGTGTGGTGGTGCACGCCTTTAATCCCAGCACTTGGGAGGCAGAGGTAGGAGGATCGCCGTGAGTTCGAGGCTACCCAGAGACTACACAGTAAATTCCAGGTCAGCCTGAACTAGAGTGAGACTCTACCTCAGAAAACCAAAAAAAAGGATAAACATAGATAAGCAACTATCTGCATATTAATGAGTGCAGTCCTGAAGGTAGATGCCAAGAAGTGGTATAGCTTTGTCATATGGTAAGTCTATTTTTTTAGCTATCTTAGAAACCTCTACACCAGTTTCCATAATGGTTATACCAATTTACATTCCCACCAAAAAATGTAGGATTCCTTTTCTTCTCTACCCTCTCCAGCATTCATTGTTATTTGTGATAGTCATTCTGACAGGAGTGAAATGGAATCTCAAAGTATTTTTAATTTGCATTTTCCTGATAGCTAAGAATGTAGAACATGTTTTAATGTTTACTGGAGATCTGTATTTCTTCTTTTAAGAATTTAATTCAGAGAAGCAGCTGCGCCGGTGCTGTGTGCAGGTCTCCGCGGCGGGTGCGCGTGGTCGGGGCAGCTGCCGATGGTCGCCTCTGAGTCAGGACGAGTCCGGTTCGGGTCCGTGCGCGGAGTTCTCTCTCTCTCGCTCGGCTGCGGGAAATCGGGCTGAAGCGACTGAGTCCGCGATGGAGAGAGAAAAGGAACAGTTCCGTAAACTCTTCATTGGTGGCTTACGCTTTGAAACCACTGAAGAAAGTTTGAGAAACTACTACAGCAATGGGGAAAGCTCACAGACTGTGTGGTAATGAGGGATCCTGCAAGCAAAAGGTCAAGAGGATCTGGTTTTGTAAATTCTCATCCATGGCTGAGGCAGATGCTGCCGTGGCTGCGAGGCCTCATTGGATTGATGGGAGAGTAGTTGAGCCAAAACGCGCGGTAGCCAGAGAGGAGTCTGGAAAACCTGGAGCCCATGTGACTGTGAAGAAGCTATTTGTTGGCGGAATTAAAGAAGACACCGAGGAGCATCACCTTAGAGATTACTTTGAAGAATATGGGAAAATTGATACTATTGAAATAATTACTGATAGGCAATCTGGAAAGAAAAGAGGTTTTGGCTTTGTTACCTTTAATGACCATGATCCTGTGGATAAAATGGTATTGCAAAAATACCACACCATTAATGGTCATAATGCAGAAGTAAGAGAAGCACTGTCAAGACACGAAATGCAGGAAGTCCAGAGTTCTAGGGAGTGGAAGAGGAGATGGATATGGAAGTGCACGTGGATTTGGGGACGCCTACAATGGATATGGAGGCGGACCTGGAGGAAATTATGGAAGCTGAAATTACAATGATTTTGGAAATTATAACCAGCAACCTTCTAACTGTGGTCCAGTGAAGAGTGGAAACTTTGGTGGCAGCAGGAACATGGGGGACCGTATGGTGGAGGAAACTGTGGTCCAGGAGGCCGAGGAGGACGTGGGGGTTATGGCGGGAGGAGCCGATACTGAGCTTCTTCCTACTTGCGATGGGCTGCACTGTATAAATAGGAGAGGATGAGAGCCCAGAGGTAACAGAACAGCTTCAGGTTATCGAAATAACAATGTTAAGGAAACTCTTATCTCAGCCATGCACAAATGTGCAGTGATATGACAGAAGACAGCAGAGCAGATGCAGAGAGCCGTTTTGTGAATGGATTGGATTATTTAATCACATTACCTTACTGTGGAGGAAGGATTGTAAAAAAAATGCCTTTGAGACAGTTTCTTAGCTTTTTAATTGTTGTTTCTTTCTAGTGGTCTTTGTAACAGTGTAGTGCCCCGACCAGCGGGACCTAGTTATTCATGAGGGCACCAGGAGGACCTTAGCCTGCAAAGAAAACGGGCCAGAGAGGGAAATGGACTCAGGCAAACCAACGCTTGTCGAGAGTCGTTTATTCAGCCAGAAGGCTCATCTTTTAAAGTCAGTTTTAGGTAGGGGAGGGGTAAGGGGAGTAGAGGGTGAGACAGTACAGAATCTTCTTGCACAAGGCATGAATCATATGGCAGACATGAATCATATGGAAGGGGGTCAGGGTGACCTAGGTGACCTAGGTGGTGGAAGGTTACAAACTCTTCTTGGCCTCAGGCCAGAGACATTGTGGTTGTTCTGGGACGTCATAACTCAGGGGCCTTGATACTGCAGGCGCAGAGCAGAATGTTTGTTCTTTAGCCAGAATGCAGCGGGGGTGGAGGAGGGGGTAAGGGAAAGACGAAGCATTTCTTCAGGGTGGTCCCCAACAGTGTAGAAGCATTCCTTCTTTGATAATGTTAAATTTGTAAGTTTCAGGTGACATGTGAAACCTTTTTTAAGATTTTTCTCAAAGTTTTGAAAAGCTATTAGCCAGGATCATGGTGTAATAAGACATAACGTTTTTCCTTTAAAAATTTTAAGTGTGTGTGTAGAGTTAAGAAGCTGTTGTACATTTATGATTTAATAAAATAATCCTAAAGGAAAAAAAAAGAATTTAATTCAGTTCCATGGCCTTTTTAAAATATAAAGTCCTTTTTTATTATTTAGGGATTGACAGCAAAAAAAAAATCACTAACTCTTCAAAAAAATCACTAACTCTTCTCTATAGCCCATTTTTGATTGGGTTGATTTCTTATTATTTAGTTTTTTGTACATCCTGGATATTAATCCTCTGTCAGAAGTGTAGCTGGCGAAGATTTTCCTCCCATCTTTAAGTTGCCTCTGTGCTCTATCCACAGTGCCCTTTACTATTCAAAAGCTTTATAATTTCATGAGGTTCTAATGGCTGATTAGTTATTTTACTTCCTAGCAATAGAGATTATATTCCAAAAGTTGTTGCCTAGGCCAATATGTTGCAGTGTTTCCCTTACTTATTACTCTAGCAGTTTCAGAGTTTCAAGTCTGATATTAAGATCTTTTATCCATGTGGACTTGACTTTTGTTCATGGAAAAAGATAAGGGTCTATTTTCATCCTTCTACATGTGGATACCCAGTTTTCCCAGCAGCACTTTTTTTTTTTTTTAAAGGAGACTGGGGGCTGGAGAGATGGCTGAGCAGTTAAGCGCTTGCCTATGAAGCCTAAGGACCCCAGTTCAAGGCTTGATTCCCCAGGACCCACATTAGCCAGATGCACAAGGGGATGTATGTGTCTGGAGTTCGTTTGCAGTGGCTGGAGACCCTAGCACACCCATTTTCTCTCTCTCTCTCTTTCTCTCTCTCTCTCTGTGCCTCTTTCTCCCTTGGTCACTCTCAAATAAATAAATAAAAATAAACCAAGTTAGAAAGAAAGAAAGAAGACTGGCTTTTCTCCAGTGAATATTTTTGGCATTTTTGTCAAATATCAGATAGCTGTAGCTATCTGGGTTTACATCTGGGTCCTTTCCTCTGCTCCACTGACTTATGTGTATTGTTTTTTGTGCCAGTACCATGCTGTTTTGTTACTATGGCTTTGCAATATATCTAAAATCAGATAGGGGGATAACACCAGCCTTATTTTTGTTGTTCAGAATTTTTTTGGCTATGTGATCTTTTGTGCTTCCAAATGAATTTTTGTATAGTTTTTTTTTCTATTTCAATGAAAAAGTCCATTGGAATTTTGATAGTGATTACATTAAATATGTAGATTGCTTTTTATTTTATTTTATTTTATTTTATTTTATTTTATTTTATTTTATTTTATTTTATTTTATTTTATTTTATCTTTTTGAGGTAGTGTCTCATATTAGCCCAGGCTGACCTGGAATTCACTATGTGGTCTCAGACTGGCCTCAAACTCACAGTGATCCCCCTACCTCTGTGTTCTGAGTGCTGGGATTAAAAGTGTGCACCACCACGCCCGGCTCTGTCTTTTGTTTTTTTAAAGATTGCTTGTGATAAGACAGATATATATATATATATATATATATATATATATATATATATATATATACACACACACACATATATATATGTTTTTGGTTTTTCGAGGTAGGGTCTCACTCTGGTCCAGGCTGACCTGGAATATACTCTGTAGTCTCAGGATGGCCTTGAACTCATGGCGATTCTCCTACCTCTGCCTCCACGCCCGACTGATAAAACATTTTCATAGTATCTATTCTTCTAATCTACGAACATGAGATATATCTATTTTCTAGTCTTTTGCAATATCTTTCTTGAGTATTTTAAATTTTTTATTATAGAGATCCTTCATTTCGTTGGATTTATTTCAAAGTACTTTTTATGGAAGTAATTGTGAATGGGGGTGTTTCCCTGATTTCATCTTCAGCATGTTTGTGGTTTGGTATACTGGAAGGCTAATGATTTCTGTGTGTTAATTTTTTATCCTGCTACTTTGTGAAAACGTCTGTAGCAATGTATTGAATAAAGTGATGACGTAGATACCAGGAGTGACATACGGAAAATGTGCAAGGGTTTTTGCCTAAGCAAGTATGATTGTCATTTCCTAAGAGAGAAAAGTGTGACAGAGCAAAAGTTGACTGAAAACACAGATTACTTGACACCTCCTGAGACTAGGGTAGAAACAGTATTGGGGTGGGGTTGGTAGATAAACAATCTATTTTCCACAGTTTTGTTACTCAGATTTCTAGTTGCCAAAACTTTCTTCATAATTGAAACCGGAAAGGAGACATTATGCTCAGCTGTGTTTTGGTTGACTTTTTATTAACTTAGTTACTTTCCAACTCTGAAGGTGATGCAGTTTGGGGATGGCAGGGTCCCAAAGAGAATAGCTTTCTCTTGGCAAATGTGTTCATTGTATTTGGGCCTATAGGGTAAAATCTAGGTCATTTCACTTTACTACAGGTCAGAAATGTCAGAAGGTTATGGCCTTTTCTTATCTCTGTCCCCTTAGTCCTTCTACTCCCTTGTGAGAAGGCCCTTCTAAGGAATTAACATTTTGGGGAAGATTGCCCTTTTCCAGAGATCCTGACCCCAGACACCTGACTTCAGGACTAAAATGGCTACACCAGCAGCCTATCCACGGGGCTCATATAAAATACCCCAATAATGGAATAGTGGCAGGGATGAGGGAAAAGAGGGTACCAACACATGATGTATCCATATGAAATATGTTGTTAATAATAATAATGATAATAATAATAATAATAAAAACCATAAAAATACCCAACTAAATAGATAGACTTCCCAAACTTTCTCTTCCTCCCTGGGTAAGACTTCTGCCCTGCTTCATTTTCTTAGTCCTGAGATTTTCAAACCTCCACTTACCTTCCTTTCTTTCCTTAAGCTCTCCTCTTAAAACTCTCCATCCTGAAGCTCTAAGCTATAATAAAATCTTTCTGAACTTTATCCTCTGTTCTGTGGATTTCATTCTTCAAGTTCATAAGACAAGAATCCAGACACCCCCAAACTATTAGTACTTTGGCATATCATACTGGTATACTGGCAAGAACCCCAAAATTCATTTATTAAAGGGACAGGGATTATTTTATCAATACAAGCACTATCCTCAGATTCTGTCTGTGATGGAAAGAGCGTCCTGCATATTATAGAGCGTTAAACAATTCTGTATTCAACCCAGCAGTCATCCTCTAACATCCCCTTTTTAAACTGCCTGACAAACAGCTAAGCTTCCCAACTGCACATTGAGCTGATTTGATTCATTTCTTTCTTTTTTTAAAATTTTTTAAAAAATTTATTTATTTGAGAGTGACAGACACAGAAAGAAAGACAGATAGAGGGAGAGAGAGAGAATGGGCGCGCCAGGGCTTCCAGCCTGCAAACGAACTCCAGACACGTGCACCCCCTTGTGCATCTGGCTAACGTGGGACCTGGGGAACCGAGCCTCGAACCGGGGTCCTTAGTTAGGCTTCACAGGCAAGCGCTTAACCGCTAAGCCATCTCTCCAGCCTGATTCATTTCTTTCATGAATTAACAAGTGGTATAAGATCTTTGACATCCCATTTTATATTTGCATGAGTTATGATACTAACTTCTTGAAAAATCATACTTTTAACATCATTTTCACAAAACCAAAAAGCTGACACACAAGCTGTTGCCTGAGTACTTCTTCATTAGTTAGTCCAAGCTTATGATAAATTCCCTCTTGGCTGTCACAGGAGCAATATACTTGGTAATCTTTAAAAATTTATTAATTTAATATTTTTTGTGGTGTGGGAGATCAAACCCACGGTCTTTCCATGGAAGCATTTTACTAATGAGCCACAACTGTAGCCCTAACTGCTTTTTCAAAAATACAGTATTGATCAGGGCATAGTGGCACACACCTTTAATCCCAACACTGGGGAGGCAGAGGTAGGAAGATCGCTGTAAATTCAAGGCCACCCTTAGACTACATAGTGAATTCTAGGTCAGCTTGGCTAGAGTGAGACCCTACCTTGAAAAACAAAAGCAAAAAATATAGTAGTATTTGCTTACTCACAAAAGACATATTCTATGACACATTTCATGCGTGCCTGAAACCCACAGGTAGTGCTGATTGCTAACCATACATTTTGGAGTTCATTACATTGCTTAATAAGGTTGACAAGTAGAGAAGGCAGAAGATAATTTAGGGAAATCATATATAAATTTCTCTTTATTATTTGCTAAGACATTTCTCCACTATCTTCTCTCCCTACACCCTAGTATCTTCAATGACCTGATAACCAGAGCAAGACAGAGCAGAGCTTCCACTGCAAGCATTTTTCAATGTCAAATGCAACACGTCTCTGTGCCAACATTTATGTATATGCTCAGCACTTTAAATAGATCTTTTGCATGACTCTTTTTCTGTTTTCACACTGTGAAGGATATGAGGTCATTCTGGAGTTAGACTTAAATTTAAATTTCAACTCCAAAACTTACTATTTCCATGAATCCTGATCAATTTATCCAACTCACCTGAGTTTCAAAATCCTCCCTTAGAAATTAGAGATTATAATACTGAGAGGGTTGGATTCAACAAGGAGTGTGAAGCCGCAGCAGAAGCGCTAGGTATTTTGACTTGTTCCCTCTTTAGACTTCTTGACCAGTGTTTAGTGTTACTGGCAAGGGGACATAACACAGAGGTACAAATCTAGTGCTCAGCCTCAATGTGAATTTGTTCTGAAACAAAGACCAGAAGATACACTTAAAGCCTAACAAAAGTAAAGTTAGTGCACAAGGCAGGTAATCTAAATCTTTAAAAGATAGTAATGTTAACTAAACTAGCTAATGAATACACTCAAGTCAATTGCAAGTTAATAAGTAGTGATGTAACCTAAATGAACTACAAATAAGTGCTGTGTCAGATATCCAATATAATACATTACAAACATCTCACCTATTTCCATCAGCTACTAGGTATTATCCCCACCTTCTTGAAAGAAAACCAGAACTGAGAGATGCATACTTTCTCTTGCTGGGTGAATAATGGTCAAAACGGATGAGTTCTTATGCTACTGAAGGGTTTGAGGGAAGCTCAAACTGTAAAGCTGTAATGCGTTTGCTTGTGTGGAAGCCCAGGGTTCAGTCCCCAGAACCTCACACACATGCACAAAGCACATACGGGTGTATTTGTATTCCTCTTCACAACAGGGTTGGATGGAATTTGGGGCTAAACCAATTGACATGTTACTTTAGTTTCTGCTTTGAAGAAAGGGACTAAGGTGGTAAGATGAGGAGTGATATGTATCTTTAATATCTTTTAAATTCCATATATATATTTTTTTTTACTTGAGAGAAGGGCAAAAATCTAGGAAATGAACCTTGTTAACTAATATTTATTGGACTTTTTTCTTTCTGGTATTGTTGAGGGCCTTGTGCATGCCATGGAAGTGATCTACCTCTGTGCTGTACCCTCAGTCCTGAGACGTCTTTTAGGCTTTATATTCTCCACTGAAAGTGGATTTTGACAGCAGTTTGCTTTAAATATCAAAGCCTGGAAATATTCTTAATGTTCATTTCATTTTCTCCCAACTAGACTTTAAAGTGGTATAGAGAACTATGGCCAGATATGGTGGTCTATAATTAGTTTATTTTAGAGCAAGGGCTGTTATTTCTTTGTTTCTGTACTGCATCCTAAGGATGATATTTGCATAAAAATGTGTTCACACATTTACACTTGATTAGTTGTAGATAGACACATTCTAATAAGTACCCACTTTAGGGAGAAAACAATTGACTGCATTATACAGGATTTAGAGAAGCTTAAAGAATGCTATTCAGTGTTTAGTTGATGGGCAAAAGTACATTAGTTTACCTCTCACTTGTTTTAGTTGCTGCCAATTTTCCTTTCAAATCCCACTCCTTCCTTATTTAGAAAAGTTTGCAGGAGGGCTTCAATTTCTACAAAACAGGATGAATGCATTTCCTTTTCACCTGTTTAGGCTAATGACCTCAGTGTCATGCAGAGAAAAGAAATTATCCAGACTCCATTCAACTTAACTATTTGTTTTGAAAAAGAAAAGACTAATTCCAGAAGTGAAAATGAGAAAGTTTAGCAAAATTTTAAATAGGATAATGGGCTGAAGATTTTCTGGGGAACAAAATTGTTTTGCTTTCTTTAGGCTAAGGCAACTGCTCATTGCCTGCTTTCTGAGTAATCTAGGCTATGAAAATGACTTCCTTCTGGATGAAAGCGTTCCTGAAAGTTCAATTTGCTGTTGATACATTTCTTCTTTGTGCTAAATTAATTTTGGTAAAGACTGCTTAGCCCCAGGCCCAGCAAAACTGACCTGTCTTGGAGAAACCTTAACAGGAGAATTGAACTACTGGCCCAGAATCAATATGCTCGGTCATGGATTATTTCTAGGCTAAATTTCACATCAGGCACTAAACATAATTATATATCACTATCTTATCTCCTAATGTTATTTAGTAGATGTAGAGCCAAAGATCCAGGAATATTAAAAAAAGAAAAGAAAAATTTTGAGACAAAATGCAGCAACAGTGACTCTTTCCTGCTTCTAAGTAGGCTGGAATGTGAATGGGCTGCATTTCATCTAGTTATACAAGTTCCATAGCTTATCTGAAAAATAAGTTATCTGTGGGATCTGGATTCCTTATTTTGGGGAAATATGACAAGCCATCGTTAGACACATGAATAGTGATAGTTCTCCCATGGAAGCCACAGGAACACACAAGATTGGCCCAAACGAAAGCTGTGCAATCTGAGAAACATCTACAGATCTTTTTGGTTGGTGTTAAATTCAGTTTAGGCTCGATACACCCATTTGTAAGCCTCTGCAGTAAAGCTTTAAACTTCTTTGACATGCTAAAAATTCAGGTTTGAATTAAATGATTAATGCTTTACCTTGTTTTTAACCACTAATAGTTCCCCTTTGCCAGAGTCGTTTCAATTCATCTTCAGCCAATGCTGTATCACCCATGGCCTGGCAGCAAACCTTTTCACCCTCTCCGCACCCTATGTTTTGCTTTTCCAGTCCTTTGGCTGCCCTTTGGGGTTCTTCCCTAGCATACTTGTCTGACTGGTTCCTAGAAGGCTGGCAGAGGTCTTAACTGACATAAATCTGGCTTCTACAGATTAAGAGCCTGGAGTCAGTACAAACCTAAACGGATGTAATTTATAAAAGAGAATGTTTCAGTCTTCTTCTCTGAATGCATGTCGCACGTAGGCTCTCAAAGGAGGGAATTGAGAGTGGACTAGCCGAGAAAATAACTGGTTCTTACAGAAGAGGTTGCAAAAGACTACAATAGCCAATGAAAAAGCGCCAATCCCAGTGATCAATCAGCAGGGCGACTCCCCCTTCTGTAAAGGTGGGTGAGAGCAGTTATCTTTGTTTGGAGGCACTGACGATTCGAGCTTCCAAAAGTGTGGGCCGCACATAGCAGGTGTCCCACGAACGCTTAAAAACTAAGAGGATAGTTAAAAACCGAGAAGGACACCCTAAAGTGACAGCCTCTCCCACCAGGTGTTCTGCCCCCGATTTAGCGCTTTGTCCACGCCGCTTCACGCCGCGCCTTCCCCATTGTGTCCGTTCTTCCACCCGCGTCCTCCACTTAAGGACCGACACCGCAGCCGTCGCCCGAGCCAGCGCCGCCCGCCTCCCCGCCCTCGGCTGTCCTTCCCGACGGGCGGGCCTCGGGCGCGCGGGTCTGCGGTCGCCCTCCTCCTTCCCGGTCCCGGGCGCCTTCCGTTCTTCCCGCCGCGTATCCCCGGGCTGCCGCGAAGCCCTCTTCGCCCGGCCCTCGCGTCACTTCCCGGCCCCGGCCCGTCCCGCTCCCCGTCCGCCCGCCGCCCCGCGGCCCGGCGCGGGAGGAGCGACGCGGAGGGGCGGAGGGGACGCGGCCGGCGCGGGGCGGCGGGTGGCCATGGCAACGGCGCGGGCAGGAAGCGGGGGGCGCGCGCGGGAGGAGGGCCCGGCTGCCCCGGAAGCACCTCCCCGCGCCCCCTCCTCCCGCCCGCGGGCGCCCCCGGCCCGCGCCCCCGCCTCCGCCGCCGCCGCCGCCGCCGCGCCCCGCTCGCCGGCGGGAAGGGACGGGCGTCGAGCGGGCCCCGCGGCTGGCGGAGCGGCCCGGCCGGCCGGCAGCGGCGCGGCGCGGCGGCAGGGAGCGCCGGGGCGGGGCGGGCGCGGCGGCCTCGCGGGGCGCCTCCCCCCCGCCCGCGGCGCCCCCGCCCCCCGGCCGAGGAGGCCGCGCGCCGCGAGCCCCCGCCTGCCCGGCCGCCGGGCGCCGGCCCGCGACGAGGACGCCCCCGCCGGGACCCGCGAGCCGCGCCGGGCGCGAAGGTAACCGGGCGGCGCGGCGCGGCGCGGCGCGGCGCGGGCCGGGAGGGCCGGCCTCCGGGGGTCGGCGGCGGGAGGTGCTCGGCCCGCGCGCAGCGACGCCCCGTCCCTGCCCCGCCGCTGCCCGGCCCTCCGCAGCCCCGCGCCGCCCGCCCGCCCGCACTGGGCTCCGCGCCGGCCGGCCGGGCCGCCTGCGTGCGCCGCGGCTCGCGCCGCCCGGGCTGCCCGCCGCCCTCTCCATTCATTTGCCCGAGACCCGGGTCCCGCGCCCGAGCACGCCGTCGGGTCGGCGCCCGCCCTGCCCCGGCTCCCGTCCCCCGTGCCCCCGTCGGTGCAGCGCCCGCTCACCTGAAGCCCGCGCCCGCGCCTCTGGGTCCTCCCCGCCCGCGCTGCTCGGTTCTCTTTGGAACGGCGTTTGCATCGTGGTTCTAAGACGCGAGCCCCGGAGTCCACTTCGGTCTCTTTGGCCGGCTTCCCCAACCACCCTCCTCCCACCCCGCTCGCTTCTCGTGCCTCATTCTTTTTGCAACAGTTTTATGCTTATTAGGATTTTGGCCTCCGTCTACTCCTGTCCCCTTGGGCCCGGTATCTTGCTGGCTTCAACATGCCTTTCTAGTTCCCTTCCATAGTTGTCACCTACCCGATGGCACTCATACACACTCACATGAGAGCTTTGCGATGACCAGACCAGCTGCTCACTTCAGCTCTTCACTTTGAAGCTCAGTCTGCCTCCCAAAATTGTTTTCTTCACTTTCTGTGCTTAATCTTGCGCTCAAAACATGGATCAGAGATGAACAGATTTTTGTGCATGTGAGGTATTGACAGTTTCCCCACAGGAAAAACTAATGTTCCCTTTCCATTCCAGTTTCACAAACTGGGGAAGATGGCGGGAGAGGGTTCCTATGACTTATGAACATTTTTACGCAAGCCTGTAAGAATCTTTTTTCCCTCTGTAGCCAGTACCTAGGGTCTCAGGTGCAGGGAGATAAGTCCACTAATCTATACAACTATGCCATGCTGCCTCTAATCCTTACCCACTTTTTTTCTTCACATGCTGATATTGAGGATTCATGGGTCTGTATCTGTTTAGTGCTTTGATATTTTGGCAAAAGGTGTGGGGAGAAGGTAGACTGGAACTGAAGCTGATAATTTTCTTCTGTGTACCTTTCGGGTTATCCATGTTTGGACTGACATTTGTTATTCCTAAGATGGGTAAAGACGCGGGATGTAATCAGGTGACACTGAGGATAGAATAAGGAGAAATCTCAACTTCATTGCCAAGGCCAAGAGGTTTGATTTTTCTTTACTTTTTTGTGTGGAATGGCATTTCTCACATAAATCCATTCACCTAAGAAACTTCGATAGCCCTCACCAGAAATTCTGGTTTGATGTTTAAATTTCTAAACTAAATAGTGCTTTGGTGACCTGATAATTGTAGAATTTTTTTAAAATATATTTTTATTTATTTACTTATTTACTTGAGAGACAGGCGGGGGATACAGAAATAGGGAGGGGGGGGAGAGGGAGGGAGGGGGGGGGAAATGGGCGTGCCAGGGCCTCCAGCCCTGTGAAGAAGTTCCAGACCCTTGTACCCCTTGTGCATCTGGTTTATGTGGGTTCTGGGGAATCTAACCGAGGTCCTTTGGCTTTGTAGGCAAGCGCCTTAACGGTTAAGCCATCTCTCCAGCCCCTTTTGCAAATTTTAATATACTTCCTGAAGGGTAATTTCCTCCTTTAGTAGATTAAAAAGTTGAATCTTTTTGTTTTTGGAGATTTAATGTTTAATATATTACATATCTAGGAGTAATCATTTAGATGATATGCTACATTGACTTTGAAACCTTTTTTGTAAACAGGGAAATTGTGTTAAAAGAAGGAAAAAAGTAACATGCCTGAGGTTTTATTGTATGTCTGGGCTGGAGCCAGGCAGCTCTTCCTGCTGTGTGCTTGGTAGGCTAGCTCCCTTCCCTGACCATGCACCATGTCCACTCCTCAAGGCTCTCCAAGAAATGAGGCGAGCACTCTCAGACCACACCGAGTGACACTGCTCTACAGTACATTTCTCTGTTGTTTGAGGAAGAAACATGTTCTAGTATGAAGACTTGAAGCTTGGAAAATCCTCATTTCCACTTTTAAAGTGGGGACAAAGTAGCTATATAGTGCTGTGAGAAATAGCACAGGTGATGGGCTTGGGACAGGGAAGTGGGGCATCTAGAGGCTGCACAGTAAGCGCTGTTGTTCATTTGGTAATGAGGTAGATGGGGGTCATCGCAGATTTTAAATGAGTGGTTTTAGACTTGATATGTGCCAGACGATGCGAGGTGACTTTAAAAATGCCTTGTTACTAATGTACTAATGACATTGTTACTAATGACAGCCATAGGGAGCATATAAAGGTTATTTGTTTAGAGACAGTGAACAGCTTAAAAAAGATGATGAGGAAGGGTAGATGTGGGAGCTATAAGGTCTCCTAAGAGGAACATTTTTAGATACTTTGAATAATATAACTAGAGGTAACATTTTAGAATCGAGATAAAACTTTAATTCTTTACTGCTTCCTGTTTAGGTCTTGAGTCAGAACACCACTCCTGGGGACCCTGGAACGCTGTCATGGAGACTGAGAGTGAGCAGAACTCCAGCTCCACCAATGGGAGTTCCAGCTCAGGGGGCAGCTCTCGGCCCCAGATAGCTCAGATGTCCCTGTATGAACGCCAAGCAGTGCAGGTGAGGCTCAACTGAGTGGCCATGATCTGTGAGTATTGGTGTGGGATAGACAAAGATGCAGGAACATAATTGTCCTCAAATTCTTTCCAATAGTTTGCAGAGTTGGATTAGGTGATAAAATGAACTTCCATCAATCCTAGAGAATCTTAGCATTTTACAAAATTTGAGTAAGCACAGAGTGAAATACAGTCTTGGTTTTGTTTTTTTGTAACAGGGTCTCTTAGCCTAAGCTGCCCTGGAACTCACTGTGTAGGCCCAAATTGACCTTGAACACACCAGAGTGTCTCTGCCTCAGTCTCTCAAGTCCTAAGATTACAGGTGTGATATCCACCATGTCCAAATGAAATTCTGTATTTCAACTAATTATGTACAAGCTGTGTATACACTTGAATACACTTGAATCCCAGCTACAGGAAGACTCTTGATTTCCAGGCCAGCCTGGGCTACATACAGCAAATTCAAGGCCAGCCTGGGTAACTTAATAAGAACTTGTCTCAAAATAAAAATTTAAGGGCTGGAGAGATGGTTAAGCGCTTGCCTGTGAAGCCCAAGAACCCCGGATCATGGAAATATATAAGGGTCTATTTTCATCCTCCTACATGTGGAGATCCAGTTTTCCCAGCAGCACTTTTTTTTTTTTTTTTTAAAGAAGACTGGGGCCTGGAGAGATGGCTGAGCAGTTAAGCACTTGCCCCAGTTCAAGGCTCGATTCCCCAGTACCCATGTAAGCCAGATGCACAAGGTGGTACATGCATCTGGAGTTCATTTGAAGTGGCTGGAGGCCTTGATGTACCCATTCTCTCTCTGCTCTTTCTCCGTCTGTCACTCTCAAATAAATAAATAAAAATAAAAAAATTTAAAATTTAAAAAGCTGGGAAAAGTGTAGAATGTTTGTAAACATACATAGGTTTCTGGTTTAGTTCTGAATGTTACTAAGTAAATAAACACATACATTACATCCAGCCAGCCAGCAATCAGTCCATCCAGCCATATATTATAGATTCTAGATTCTAACTAAACATTTTTCTTTAGTGTAAGGTTTTTAATCTTCAACCTTTATTTTAAATCATCCTGAGTAATAGACCTCTTCAGATATTTATTTTTAGACATACAGCAAATTCATGTTTAAAAAATTTTCAAGGCAGGTGTGGTGGTGCATGCTTTTTAATCAGTAGCACTTGGGAGGCAGAGGTAGAAGGATTGCCATAAGTTCAAGGCCATCCTGAGACTACACAATGAATTCCAGGTCAGCCTGGCTAGAACAGAACCCTACATTGGAAAACAAACAAAACAGAACAAAATTCTCTAGCCAGGTGTGGTATTGCCCGTCTTTAATCCCAGCACTCAGGAAGCAGAGGAGGGTCACTGTGAGTTCTAGGCTAGCATGGAACTACAGAGTGAGTTGTAGGTCTAGCCAGGGCTAGAGTGAGACCCTACCTCAGAGGGGGGAAAAAAATAAGAAATGAAAAAAAGCTTTTTTCTCCTTTGTGAATGAGACCTTTTACTTAAAATATTTTGGTTACTAGAATAACTATGCCTATAATAGTAATAGTTGTAAATATTGAAGAGTAAGAATATAGTAAAATCTGGGCTAGAGACTGGCTTAGTAGTTAAGGTGTTTGCCTGTGTAGCCTAAGGATTCAGGTTCAATTGCCCAGTACCCACAAGGTAGTACATGTGTCTGAGTTTGTTTGCAGTGGCTAGAGGCCCTGGCACCCATTCTCTCTCTACCTGTCCCTCCCTCTCTTTCTCTCTTTATCTCTCTCTCTCTCTCTCACATAAACATATAAATAAAATATTTAAAAAAGAATATGTTAACATCTAGTAAGTACTAAAGTTCTCACTGTCATTTTTATAAATATCCATTAGCATTATACTACATATATATGAAAATGTTGAATAGTTGAAAATTTTATTTGGTAGATCTCTCAGAAGCCACTGTTTACTCCATTTTTCTATTACCTCTAAAGCCTTACTTTATATCCAGAATATGTGTTTTTTTCATTTATTTTTTTCCCCCTCTCTGCCTTTCTTTCATTCCTTCTCTCTTTTTCTTTTAATATTTTATTTATTTATTTAAGAGAGAGAGAGAATGGGCATTTCAGTGTCTCTAGCTACTGCAAACAACTCCAGACACATCCACTACCATGTGCATCCAGCTTATGTGGGTTCTGGGGAGTTGAACCTGGGTCCTCAGGCTTTGCAAGCAAATGCCTTAACCACTAGAACATCTCTCCAGTCCACTTTTCTCTTTCTTTCTCTCTCTCTTTTTCTTTCTGACAGGGTCTCACTTTTGTAGCCTTTGTTGGCCTCAGAGTTACCAGAGTCTCCCAAGTGCTAGGATTATAGGCTTGTACAACCATGTCCAGTTTTGTCTTCCCTTTATGTTTATGTTCAGCCTCTCGAACCATTTTTTCTTAATTAATTTATTTAAAAAAATACTCATGTGTGTGTGTCTGCATGTGTATGGGTGTGTCAGGGCCTTTTGCCCTTGCAAATGAATGCCTTACTCTTTCTAAACCTAGGCCGACTTGGAACTCACTATGTCCAGTTTTGTCTTCCCTTTATGTTTATGTTCAGCCTCTCGAACCATTTTTTGTTAATTAATTTATTTTTAAAAAATACCCATGTGTGTGTGTGTGCATGTGTATGGTGTGTCAGGGCCTTTTGCCCTTGCAAGTGAATGCCAGATATGTGCCACTTGATTTTAAATTTTTTGAGCTCCAGCCTTACTCTTTCTAAACCTAGGCTGACTTGGAACTCACTCTAGTCCTAGGCTGTCCTCAGACTCATGGTGATTGGTCTAATTCTGCCTCTCAAGTGTTGGGATTAAAGGCATGTTCTACCACATCCAGCTATTTGAGAGAGAGAGAGAGAGAGAGAGAGAGAGAGAGAGAGAGAGAGAGAGAGAGAGAGAGAGAGAGAGAGAGGGCACACCAGGCCTCCTGCCACTGCAAACAAACTCCAGACCCTTGTGACACTCTGTGGATCTGTCTTCATGTGGGTACTGGCAAATTGAACCAAGGCCATCCATCACCCTTTGCAAGCAAGTACCTTTAACCATTCAGCAATTTCTCCATGCCTGTGCCACTTTTTTTTGCATCTGGCTTATGTGGGTGGCATGGGAATTGAACCTAGGCAAGCAGGCTTTGCAAGGAAGTACCTTTAACCACTGAGCCAATCCTCTAGCTCTTTAATTTATTTTTTATAAGTGTACAAAGAATTATGTTTCATTATGTTGCATTTCAAACAAATTTTGTTTTTATGTTTCTCTCCTCCCTTTCCCTTCCCCTGTGTGCCCTCCCCTCCCATAGTCTCAGCTCTCATACTAGGTTTCCTTTTCCTCTCCTTCTTCTCCCACACTTATCACCTCTTGTTTCCCCCACAATTTATAGTCTGTCTCTCACATCACTATATTGACTTCTACAGAAACCTTAAAAGTTAGGATCTGCACATGAAAGAGAACATGCAATGCTTGTTTTTCTGGGCCTTTACTTAATATGTATGATCTTTTCCATTTCCATCCATTTTTCTGGAACTTTCTGGAAATGAAATCGTATTGTGTATGTTTACCACACTTTTAGTCATCAGGACTTTTAGCTTGATTGTTATTTCTTAGCTATTGTGAATAGAACAACAGTGAAATGGATGTCTAAATATCTGTGGTAGGATATGGCAAGTCCTTTGTGTATAGGCCACGAGTGGTATAGTTGGGTCATATGTCATTCAATTTTTAGCTTTTTGAGAAACCTCTGCACTGCATTCCATAGTGGCTGTACCCGTTTACATTCTCACCGACAGTGAATAACCTCTCTCACCAGCATTTGCTATCATCAGTTTTCTTGATGATAGCTATTCTGACGAGATGAAATGAAATCTTAAAGTGGTCTTAAGATACACTTTCCTGGTCAGCCTCTGTAATTCTTACTATATATTTCGAGATCCTGTTTTGGGAAGTAAGAGTTCATATGAATTACACTGGTTTGCTTTTCTTTATGTATGAGGATGTACCCTATAACTAATTACCTCTCCAGTTTTAGATGACTCTGGAAACTACTGGATCCTACTACAGTAATGGACAAATTAGATATTGATGATTTGGCCCAATATTTATCTCCTTTGGTTTTTCTCCTTGTGGTGACTCCCTTCCTTCCCACAATTAGTGATTTTCATAGGAGTTAGGAGTGATTCTTCTAAATATTGTATGCTGTCTTCTCCTAGGCTCTTCAGGCACTGCAGCGACAGCCCAATGCAGCCCAGTATTTTCACCAGTTCATGCTCCAGCAGCAGCTCAGTAATGCCCAGCTACACAGCTTGGCTGCTGTCCAGCAGGTGAGAGTCAGCACCAGCTGACCCTACAGGGAGGGGATGGACAATGCAAGGGCTAGGGAGATGTTTGGGGCACATTGTGTCATACAAGGTTTTCTTGTTTGCTTCCTGTCTTATAAGAGGATACATGGGGCTGGAGAGATGGCTTAGTGGTTAAGTGCTTGCCTGTGAAGCCTAAGGACCCTGGTTTGAGGCTCGATTCCCCAGGACCCACATTAACAAGATGCACAAGGGGCGCATGCATCTGGAGTTTGTTTGCAGTGGCTGGAGGCCCTGGTGCACCCATTCTCTCTTTCTCTCTCTCTCTCTCCCTCTGTTGCTCTCAAATAAATAAATAATAAAAAAAGAAATAAAATATACCATGGGATATTGTCAACAATCATGGAAGTTGTTAATAAAATTTATATAAAAACAAAGAGGATAAATGGCTACTCGGTCCTGAGGTTGCAGTAAGAATTGGGAGGTTGTATTTTAGAAGTGGAGTTGACAGTGTTGTAGATCTATTTGTCCAATGTTAACCACTAGCAGTATGCAGTGTATATATGTGTATATATGTATATATATATGTGGCTTTTGAATATTGAAATGTGCCTAGTCCAAATTGAGATGCACTATAAGATTTTAAAAGACTAAGAGTGACAAAAAGAAGATAAAATATCCTAGTACTTTTCTGTATTTCATGTTGAGATGATAATATTTGGGAGTTTGAGAGATATCTCTGAGGCAGAGCATGTACCTTGCATGTGTGAAGTCCTGAATTTAATCACTCCCAATGTTGTTCACTCACAAAAGAAAAGAAATTATAATCTTTTCTTTAGATGCATTGAATAAAGTAAATCATTGAACCTAGTGTCTTCTATTGCCTTTTATATACAGTAGGAAATTATGTATGTGACTAACTTCATGTTGTATTGAACAGCTTGGCAATATAGATTTATCAGTCACTCAACATGATGTGACCTGAAGGAAAAATTCTTCCACCAGGAAAAATGTGCAAGATGGGGAGCACAGGTTGCTCCTGGGGTTATTGGGTTAACATGCAGTCATGTGAGGTTGTTGGGATAATGATTATCCTTTTCTTTACTCCAGAGAAGTGTCTTTCTGCTCTTACTTCAGTCTGCTTGTTTTGTGCCTGTAACATTACTAGAAGACTAAGAGACTGAAAACTTCCCTCATTGTTTTTGTATACTTCCCCTTTATCAGGCTACAATTGCTGCCAGTCGACAGGCCAGCTCCCCAAACACCAGCACTACACAGCAGCAGACTAACACCACCCAGGCCTCGGTGAGTCCTGTTTCTCCCCCTGAGAGAACCCTGAGTTAAAATATGTACAGCTGATCCAAGAATGTTTATTGTCAGTGGTATTTATTCTTATGTGGATATTTGTTGTTGTTTTTTTTTTCGAGGTAGGGTCTCACTCTGGTTCAGGCTGACCTGGAATTAACTCTGTAGTCTCAGGGTGGCCTTGAACTCATGGCGATCCTCCTACCTCTGCCTCCCGAGTGCTGGGATTAAAGGCGTGCGCCACCATGCCCGGCTTTATGTGGATATTTGTAATAAATGGGTAGGTAACCAACTTGGATCTCTATAGGAATCTTTTTTTCCCCCTTTCCTTTCTGAGACAGTCTTCCCTATATAACCCTGGCTGGCCTTGAATTGCAGTAATCCTCCTGCCTCTTGCTTCCTGAACGTTGGGATTGTAGGGATTTGTATAGGGGTATTTAATGGCCAAGCCTAAAGAAGAACAAAATCCACTACTCAGCAGGAGGCAGAGGTAGGAGGATTGCTGTCAATTCAAGGCCAGTCTGAGACTACATATAGTTAATTTCAGGTCAGCTTGGGCTGGAGTGAGACCCTACTTCGGGGGGGGGGGGGGAGGGGGAGAAATAATTGTTCCATTTCATTCTTTTGCTTTTCAAGAGGTTTTTGTTTTTGTTTTTTAAACAATCTTGATAATACCACAAAGTAACCAGGATGACAGTTTTGGATAGGAAGTGATTATTCATTTTCATCTGACCTCATGAACATGAGATACCCAGTTTTATACTGCCCCACTCTAAATTTGTCAGTTGTGTATCTCCCTCCCAAAGTCCTTAGTCCTGGTCCTTTCTGTATCATACAGATAAATCTGGCCACCACATCAGCTGCCCAGCTAATTAGCCGATCCCAGAGTGTTAGCTCTCCCAGTGCCACCACCTTGACCCAGTCTGTGCTACTGGGAAACACTACTTCACCACCCCTCAACCAGTCTCAGGCCCAGATGTATCTGCGGGTAAGTCACAAACAATAGTCACCATTGTCCTAAGAGCATAGTCCGTTATTGTGCTTTTCCTTGGCATTTATTATTATTTGTGTGTGTGCAAACCCAGGGCCTCATGCATGCTAGGCAGGTGCTTTACCACTGTGCAACATCCCAGTCTGAAAAGTGTTTTACTTAATTCTTGTTACCCAGATATTTTGAGACAAGCTCATCTACTTCTTATGCCTTATTGGGGCTAGAAGAGATGCTCAAATTTGCAAGGTAGCTTCCAGGTGACATTGAGATTCTATATTGGAAGGTCTTGACATTCAACTAGTGTTAGATAGAGGAACTTTATGACTTTAAACTTATGACTCAAGTAGACAAATTCTAAGTTACCTCTCAGCTTATATCCTTACTATATATAACTACTTTTTCTAAAAATTCTTGCTGTCTAAACTTCTTTGATGTTTGACTCTTTGTCGTCAATCCATAGACTTCTGTACATTGCAGGTTTTTCCTTCTGGATGATTCGTCACATTTGGGTTGGTGTGAAAAGGGAGTCTCTTAGCTGTTTAATATCTGCTGTTTATTTTGTCTTGTGGTCCTTCCCTTCCATTTCTGCTGTCCTCTCTTCTTTTTGCTCTTCTCACTCTTCTTCTTGCCAGCCACAGCTGGGAAACCTATTGCAGGTTAACCGGACCTTGGGCCGGAATGTGCCTCTAGCCTCCCAGCTCATCCTGATGCCTAACGGGGCAGTGGCTGCAGTCCAGCAGGAGGTGCCACCCGCTCAGTCCCCTGGAGTGCATGCAGATGCAGATCAGGTCAGTGGGAACCACTTATTGTGGCGAAACCCAAGAGCATGAAGGGAATGATTATGGGCCAGGCCCACCCTCTGCCCCATTACTGCTTTTCAGAATTCTTATTTTGTGTGTGTTTCAGTGTACCTTTTTTTTTAAAACCTCTATTACACTTGAATCCCATATAAGTTTTGAGCTAGAAAGGAAGCCGAATTGCCTAAAAAACACTCCTATAGATCTGGAAGTCTTATTTTCAATACAGTGTGACTTTTGTTAGTCATCCTTGTGTTCTTCTGTTGCTTTTTTTGGGAGAGGGGGCAGAGTTGGGTAAATGGTTTTAGGGGTGACAGAGTTGGTTACTTATTTATTTTTTTTGGTGGGGGCAGAGTTGGTTACTTGTTTTTTTGAGGCAGGGTCTTACTCAAGCCCAGGATAACCTGGAACTTACTTTGTAGTCCCAGGCTGGCTCAAGCTCAAAGTGATCCTCCTACCTCAGCCCACTAAGTGCTGAGATTAAAGGCATGTGCCAGTCACGCGTGGCAGTGGTTTAATTTTATTTACTCTTAATTCTCTCACAGCAGTGTCTTCTGAAGATAGGAATGATTTAGGGAATCTGTTGTTAGTTAGATATGAAGCAGACTTGGCTCAGTTGCTTGTGAATGTTTGGTTGCAACAGCCCATGAGTCACTATAATTCTCAACTTTCAGTCTCCTGTTCCTATTTGTGAATTTTTCCAATAAAGTCTACCTCACCATTGCTTTCTGTGACTTGTTCCCAAAACACATGTATTTTAACTTTCAGCTTATGGATGAGATACAAGCTAGGATCTTACAATAGTTATTTCATTCTTCTAGTCTATTGGCAGGTAAATAAATATATTGTGCTCATATGTGTACTGTGAATGAAAGGATTAAAAAGAAATATGAGGGCTGGGGATACAGTTCAGTGGTTAAAGTCACTTGCTTGCAAACCCTGCCCGTCCTTAAGTTTGATTCCCTAGCACCCAAGTTAAGCCAGATGCACAAAGTGGCTCATGTGTTTGGATTTTGTTTGCAGTGGCAAGAAGCCCTGGTGTGCCTATATTCTTACTATCTTTCTGTCTCTTGCTCTTTCATATAAATGAAACTAATAAAAAACAAATACCTGAGGAGGCTGAAGGGAAGAACACAAACTGGAGAGATGGCTCAGCAGTTAAAAATGCTTGCTGGGTTTCAGTAACCATGTAAAGCTAGATGGACAAAGTGGCACATGCATCTGGAGTTCGTTTGCAGTGGCAAGAGGCTCTGGCATGCCTTTTCTGTTGCTCTCTCCTTGCAAATAAAAATATTTGTAGACAAAGAAACAATAAGAAAAGACACTGAGCTGGAGAGAGATGGCTTAGCAGTTAAGGCATTTGCCAAAGGACCCAGGTTCGATTCCCCAGCACATGGTGATGCATGCATCTGGAGTTTGTTTGCAGTGGCTAGAGGCCCTGGCAACGTATTCTCTCTCTCTTTTTAAGTAAATGAAATAGTTTTTAAAAAGACATGTAAGTCAACTGTTCAAAAAGCATGGGGTCAACTATACTAAATGGTACTAACTTTGAGTGAAACATGAGTTTTGAGAAGAATTGGTTGTATTACTTTGAAGGACACTTGAAAAGTTTTGAAACATCAGCTGATTTGACTTGGAGTGAGAAGAAAATAAAAAATAGTGAGTGTAAGAGTATAGTTCATTTATATAAGAGTGTGTAGTAGGGTTGAATCTGGGGTAGATAAAGTGAAGGTAACAGGGTTCTGTGTCAGAGTTCTTGTCTGTCATTCACAAGGCCCAGGATTTGATCCCCACTATTGCAAAAACCCCAAACGAAGGAGACAACATGCCTGATGGTAGAAGAGACCATTACTAGTGTAGTAGATAGCAATAGATAGCTTCAGTTCACTAAGGTGAACTTCTAAACCAGGCAGTTATGGAGGAAGGGATATTTACTGAAGCTTACAGATCAAGGGGAAGTTTCATAATGGCAGAAGAAGCTGACCTGCTTTCACAGGTCCAGAGTGAGAGAGAGGGAGGGAGGGAGGGAAGCTACAAGCCAAAAACCCCAAAAGCCATCCCACAAACAAGCACTGCAGCAACTTCAGTACTTTGCATATCTGTAGACTGGAAACAAGGGAGAGACCAGCGGTGAGGTGTGACACAGCAGTCAGGGTTGGTACTCTTCATGAGATAAACTTTAGAGAAATGGAATTAGGTTGCAGTTCAGTTTGAACAAGCTCAGTTAGATATGCTTGTGGAGCATGATTGAGAGATTAAGGCAGTAGCAGCTCCATGTACATAGTTCTTGAACTCAGGTAAGGTTTAGGTTGGAGATACACATTTGAAAATGGTAGACATATAGATGATCATCAAAATGAAGAGAATATTTAAAATTTTATAGGAAGATGGCATGAATTGAAAACATTTAATAGGGTTAGGATGAGCCCTTAGAAAAGCAGTTTGAATTTGAGGGTGATGGGCTGATAAAGTGAAACAGGAAAGAGCAACAGAACAATCAGGACTGTAGTATTATAAAGACAAGGGAGGGTCTGGAGAGATGGCTCAGGGGTTGAAGGTGCTTCCTTGCAAAGCCTGGTGGCCTGGGTTTGATTCCTCCGCATCCATGTAAAGCCAGATGCAAAGTGGTACATACATTTGGAGTTTGCAGCACAGGAGATCTTAGTGCATCCTTTCTTTTTTTCTCTTTGAAATAAGTAAATTAAATAAATAAGAAAGAAAATACTTTTTAAAACATAAGGACATAAGATATTCCAAGACTCACGTGGACATGTGGGGGAGACTCATCTCTTTCCAGTGTAATAGAGAGAAACAAGAATGGATTTGTTAATGTGCAGGGAGCCATACTTCACAGGAGTTGGAGGGGAGACTAAATTTGAAGGAGTATGAGTTTGAGGAATATGTGTAGAGTAGGAATGAGCAAAGTGAATGCACAAGAATTCAGCAGAGCGAGGGAAAAATAGACAAATCTGGGAGGAAAGGGCAGTGTACACAGAGTGGTGGGAGGGGCTGAAGTGATAGAAACAAGTTGATGTGATGAGCTTCTCAGGAATAGAGGAGGAGGATTCAGAGCATAAGGATTGCCCTTTCGTAACAGGGAAATTGCGGTTCTGGGGTACTTCTTGGAACCCAAAGCTCTGAGTTTATATCTGCAAACTAACCAAAGAATTGGCAATTTCAGATTAAAAAGAATGATTTTTAAAATACCAGATTTTATTCAAATTTTACAAAGGATTGGGGAAACAGTAAGGCTGGGAGGTAAGGGGAGAGAAATTGGGGAGAAGAGAAGTACACCATGTGGAGCCCAAAAGCCCACATGTAGCTAAGGAGCCCATGTGACCAGATAAATGGATCTGGGGAAGAAAGCGTGGAAAGAAGAGAAAAGAAAGTTCAAGGAGCTCCTGCCATGTGGGGAGCTGGAGGAGATAAAGAACCCATGTGGAGAGTAAGGGTTGGGGGCCAGCCCAGGTCCACCTGAGGGAAAATGCTCACCCACAGCTGGAAGTTCCCAAGTGATCAGAGAGAGAGAGATTGAGAGAGCCACTACCCTCCCCTTACTTAACCTTAGGGTGGTGGGCTGTCTTTTGTACCAGGCCAGCTGGTTGGTTTAGGGCTAGGGCCTGTCTCAGGAAGAGATCAGCTTTGGAGGTACCAAGTTCCAGGGGTTGAACTTGACCAACCACAATGTTTAAATCCTGTGAAAGACCTTCCTCTCAGAAGGGGTCCTGATTGATTGATTGTGGGAAAACAGGTCCCGAGGGAACTAGGCAAAAGATAAGTCAGATCATCTTGGATTTCTAGCAAGTACAAACTTTCCTGCCCTTTTTACCTTCAGGGGTCCAATCGCCCTAACTCTATCTCCCCCCACTTCGATAGGAAGAAGAGTGAGAAGAGTCAAGGTGGGAATGATGGGACCCAACATGCAGGCAAATGTATACATGTAATGATAGACGTGATGAAGTAATGTTCCCACGTTTCATTTTTTTCTGCAGTGGTAAAGGCTAAGCAAAGAAAGAAAATGTGTTTTGAGGTATAGGGAGAGTAGAAAAATTTGAAATAGGAACTGTGGAAATCACGCTGTGTAATTGCCACAGCCCTCACTCCTGAGGAGTGTTATAGATATCAATACACTGCCAGGCCCTCCCCTTTGTACAGTCACTGCCTGATTTCATACTTTTTTGAGGCAAGCACAACAGACTGGCCACTTTTTTTTAATGCCAGAGAGCTAGAGAGAATTGGCATGCCAGGGCCTCAGCCATTGCAATCAAATTCCAGACCTGTGCGCCTCTTACGCGCATGTGCCACTTTGTGTTTGCATCATCTTATGTGTCTGGCTTACGTGGGACCTGGAGGGTCGAACATGGGTCTTTAGGCTTTGCAGACAAGTGCCTTAACTGCTAAGCCATCTCTCCACCCCCTGATTTCATATTCTTATTTTCACTTGACTATACTGTGTGTATTAACTTTCTGAAGGATCTTCTTGACTTCAGTATTACCTGCCTGCAGTCCTTTTCTGCATACCTATCAAGATTTAAAAAAAAAAAAACAAGAAATATTTTCTTACTAACTTTTAAAAAATTGTTCCTCTAGTACATAATTTGTTGAGTCCTTGGTTCATTGGTCCATTGTGACCCACTTTTATTTATTTATTTATTCAGTAATTATTAACAAGATAATAAGCAGGCGGGAGGTGTGCTAACCTAGCTTGTATGATGCCCTGGGTTAATACCCAGTTCTGTGCACCAGAAGAAATTCCCTACTTCCTTCCAGTTTTGCCCCATCCATGACGTTGCTCATTCATTCTGATTTATAGGTTCATCTATTCGTGTTCCTTGAATCCCTTTTAATATGGCTTTACCAAATGTCTGTTTCTAAAAATTATTTCATGGAAAATATCAAATCAATACACAAATAAAAAAATTGATTCTTTGTGCATTTACCATTATGCTTGAGTAATTATCAGCAAATTACCATACTGTTTAGGCTTTTGCCCTCTGACTATGGATTAATTTGAAGCAAATCGTAGATGCTATTTTATATATTCCATATATTTTATTTGTACTTAAATTTATAAAAAAACTGAGATTGTATGTAATCTTTTAGATAATACTTTTTTTGAGGAGTCTTGTTATTTTTCCCAGGCTGGCCTTGAATCCTAGGCTCAAGTTCTCCTCATTCAGCTTCATTAGTAGGGATAACAGGAACATGCCTCTACCCTTTCTTCATAGAATATTGTTAAGATTCATTTTCTGTTGTCATGGTTTATTAATTTTTATGTAATATTCTTTTGTCTGATTGTGCTGCAGTTTACTAATTTTCTATAGGCCCAAATTAGGTTGTTTCTAGGTTTTTATTAATGTATATGGTATATGTGAATATGTGTGTCAACTTTAGGATTTTCCCCAAACTATATGAAAGAATGGTTTCAACTAAAGATGTGATCCTGTTTATTCTGACATTTTTCAGTGGCTTCTTATAATCAATTAAGTTGTCATCATTTCCTCCCTCTGTTCATGCTCAGCACTGTGTCAGTATTAGGACTGTAACACTAAACAGACAGATAAACTTGGTGTTTCTAAATTAACATTCAGACTCTTCTTATTTTAGCACACCAAGTAAGTCCCTAATGACCTATCATCTTTCTTCCTCTCTGGTCTCAACCTGTTCTTACCTGCTTCGTTCTACTCCTTGTAACTCATCCAAACATAGCGACATATTTATAATTTTTAAAACTGGGCTGGAGAGATGGCTAGTGGTTAAGGCACTTGCCTGCAAAACCTAAGGGCCCATGTTTGACTCCCCAAGTCCCACATAGGCCAGAAGCACAAGGTGACAAAAGCATGTAAATTCACACATGTGCACAAGATGGTACATGTGTCTGGACTTTGATTGCAGTGGCTAGAGGCCCTTTAGTGCCAATTCTCTCTGTCCCTTTCATGAAAAAATTACAAAAAAATTTATTTTTTTCTTTCTTGGTTATGTGGCCTCACACATGCTGTTAGGTATGTCTTCACTGTTACCCTTCTGAGCCTCAGTGAGATAGCCTATAGGAACTCTTCCTTGGTTTCCCTAGTCTTCCGTATGGCTGTAGAACTTTGTTTACAGTGTGTGTATTGATGTGTCATACTGTAATAGAAAGTATGCATTATGATGTGCACTCTGAGGCACAGAGAACATTGCAGAAAGGGGGCAGAAAGAATGTAAGAGCTACAGGGTGGGGAGACATACTCTGAGGTGTCGCCCATAGGGTAATCACCATAGAAACTGACTAGTGCTTTTTTAACCCCACACTGAATACCAGTAACCTCACTGAGAAGGACCCTCAGTGGAATGGGGGAAGGGGAGAGGAGCCATGAGAGTATAACCAGATAGGAATATGACCAATTTATATATAATATGTTCATATATTAAGGTTTCATATATATATATATATATATATATATATATATATATATATATATATGTATGTATGTATGTATATGTGTGTGTGTGTGTGTGTGTTTGTGTGTGTGTGTGTATATATATATATATATATATATAAAATTTTTTTTTTTTTTTTTAGTTTTTCGAGGTAGGGTCTCACTGTGGCCCAGGCTGTCCTGGAATTCATTATGTAGTTTCAGGGTGGCCTTGAACTCATGGTGATCCTCCTACCTCTGCCTCCTGAGTGCTGGGATTAAAGGCATGCACTGCCACACATGGCTTCAGTATAAATTATATATATAAAAAAAGAAAGTATGCATTTAGAGCAAGAACTGTGTCTTTTATCCTTGGATTTCCAATAT
Source organism: Jaculus jaculus (assembly GCF_020740685.1). Lineage (NCBI taxonomy): Eukaryota > Metazoa > Chordata > Mammalia > Rodentia > Dipodidae > Jaculus > Jaculus jaculus. Next base: position 37,078,169 of record NC_059119.1, on the reverse strand, counting down.
CCAATGTAGTGCCTGGAATGGTGTAGCCATTTGGTAGATGCTGAATGAATGAATGGAGACATGGAAGGTCAAAGAGACATTTTGAAAGAATAAATGATAAAATTAATGGTAAACTTGGTAGTGAATAACAGAGACTGAAAAATAAGACTTTGCATAGTTCATCTTTAGGGTACTGGAAGGACTTTAATGTGTGTTACTGCAGAAGTGGTGGCGCAAGAATGAGGTGGGCTGTGGAGAATTACACTTTAGCCAGCTATCTTTGCCACTTTTGAATATGCCATAGAATCTATCAACCTACTGATATATATGTGTGTGTGTGTGTGTGTGTGTGTGTGTATGCATATATATTTTACATATTATATCTTCCAGGTGCAGAATTTGGCAGTAAGGAACCAACAGGCCTCAGCTCAAGGACCTCAAATTCCAGGCTCCACTCAGAAGGCCATTCCTCCTGGAGCCTCCCCTGTCTCTAGCCTTTCCCAGGCCTCTGGCCAGGCCTTAGCTGTGGCACAGGCTTCTGGGGCCTCAGGCCAGTCCCTTAATCTTAGTCAAGCTGGTGGAAGCAGTGGGAATAGCCTTCCAGGATCCATGGGTCCAGGTGGAGGTGGCCAAGTTCCTGGTGGTTTGGGTCAGTTGCCGTCCTCAGGAATGGGTGGTGGAAGCTGTTCCAGGAAGGGCACAGGAGTGGTGCAGCCCTTGCCTGCAGCCCAAACAGTGACTATGAGCCAGGGTAGCCAGACAGAAGCAGAAAGCGCAGCTGCTAAGAAGGCAGAAGCAGATGGGAGTGGTCAGCAGAACGTGGGCATGAATCTGACACGGACAGCTACACCTGCCCCCAGCCAGACCCTTATTAGCTCAGGTAAGTCGTCACCTCTCATAATGTCATTGGTTTTACATGTCATTTGAATATTGTTAAAGTACCTTTCCCCACCCCCATTTTTTTCTGCTTCTTTTGGCCCTGCAGTAGTGCAAGGAAAGAGAATGTCAGCCTTGAACAGGTTAGTTCTGAGATGGCCTACTGTGCTGGGGATACATCTTTGAAAAGCAGATTCCCTGTCATCAGGCTATTTACAGTGTAATATAAAAGACGAAGTTTTCCTTACTCTGTTCAGTGTGGGTTACACTCTTATCCCCTCACCCCAGCTCCTGTTACCCTGGAGGGCCCTCCTCAGTGGGGTTATGGTATTTGCTGTAGGGGTACTTGGTGACTTTTTTGTTGTTTGTTTGTTTTTGTGGTAGGGTTCCATTCTAGCCCAGACTGACCTAGAATTCACTATGTAGTCTCAGGGTGGCCTCGAACTCAGAGTGATCCTCTCACCTTTGTCTTCCTGGGATTAAAGACGTGTACCACCATGCCCAGCTTACTTTCATTTTTTAAAAATATTTTATTTATTTATTTGAGAGGGAGAGAGAGGAGAGAATGGGCGCGCCAGGGCCTCCAGCCACTGCAAAGGAACTCCAGATGCTGCACCCCCTTGTGCATCGTACTAACGTGGGTCCTGGAGAATTGAACTTGGGTCCTTTGGCTTTGCAGGCAAACGTCTTAACCACTAAGCCATCTTCCCAGCCCACTTTCATTTCTTTAAAGAAATATTTTTATTTATTTATAAGCAGAGTGAGTGAGTAAGTATGGGCATGCCAGGCCTTCTTGCTGCTGTAAATGAACTTCAGGTGTATGTCCCACTTTGTGCACCTGCCTTTACATGAGCCTGGAGCTGGAAAGCTTTGCAAGCAAACACCTTTAGCTGCTGAGCCATCTCTTAGTCCTATACATGTTTACATTCTGTGGATGAAATATAGCTAAAATGTGTGTGCCTTGGCCTGGAGAAATGGCTTAGTGGTTAAGGTGCTTGCCTGTAAAGCCAAAGGACTCAGGTTCGATTCCCCAGAACCCATGCAAGCCAGATGAACATGATGGTGCATGCTTCTGGAGTTGTTTGCAGTGGCTGGAGGCCCTGGTGCATCCATTCTCTCTATACCTATTTACCTCTTTCTCAAATCAATCAATACAAAATATTTAAAACTAAAAAGTAAATTAGTAAAAGATCAAATGTGTGTACCTTGCTTGGTAATGTTGATGTTTATACTCTTTATTTATTTATTTACTTTGGTTTTTTGAGGTAGGGTCTCACTCTAGCCCAGGCTGATCTGGAATTCACTAATGTAGTCTCAGGGTGGCCTCAAACGCACAGCTCCCCTCCTACTTCTGCCTCCTGAGTGCTGGGATTAAAGGCGTATGCCACCACACCCAGCTATACTCTTTATTTCTAAAACCTTAATCATTGGATTTGAGTAATTTTGAAGAATTAGACAAGCAGTGTACCATGGAACTAGATGCTTGTTCCCTCCCTCCCCCCTTTTCAAAATCGGTACTTTGAGACCTGATCTCACTAGGTTGTCCTGGCCGACCTTGAGTTTGTAGTCCTGCCTTAGTCTGCCAAGTACTTGGATTACAAGCCTGTGCCACCAGGTTGGCTGGGAGTCTGAGATCTTTGACAGTGCAGACAGTTGATAATGTCCAACTCAGTGGAAGAATATGGATGAAGTGGTCTAGTTCTGTACAGGCTGGGTTTTTACTCACAATCTGATTCTCAGATTAGGAGAGTTTTCACTGTCTAGTCTACCATTACATAATACCTTGGAAAGATGATTTTAGTTTTCACTAAGAAGGATTATTAATTTCTGTTCTTTTTCTCTTGTTCCATTCTCGCTTACTCCTGTAGCCACATACACACAGATCCAGCCCCATTCACTGATTCAGCAACAGCAGCAGATTCACCTCCAGCAGAAACAGGTGGTGATTCAGCAGCAGATTGCCATTCACCACCAGCAGCAGTTCCAGCACCGGCAGTCCCAGCTGTTGCACACAGCCACACACCTCCAGTTGGCACAGCAGCAGCAGCAGCAGCAGCAACAACAGCAACAGCAGCAGCAGCAGCAGCAAGCAACAGCCCTCACTGCTCCTCAGCCACCCCAGGTCCCACCTACACAGCAGGTCCCACCTTCCCAGTCTCAACAGGCTCAAACCCTGGTGGTTCAACCCATGCTTCAGTCGTCACCCCTCTCTCTTCCACCTGACTCAGCCCCTAAGCCCCCTATCCCCATCCAGTCCAAACCGCCCATAGCACCTATCAAGCCTCCTCAATTAGGGACTGCTAAGATTTCAGCTACCCAGCAACCACCACCTCATATCCCTGTTCAAGTTGTGGGTAGCCGGCAGCCAGGTTCAGCACAGGCACAGGCTTTGAGCTTGGCACAGCTGGCAGCTGCTGTACCTACTTCTCGGGGGATGCCAGGTGCAGTGCAGCCTGGCCAAGCCCATTTGGCCTCCTCACCACCTTCATCCCAGGCTCCTGGTGCACTGCAGGAGTGTTCTCCTACCTTGGCTCCTGGGATGACCCTGGCTCCTGTGCAAGGAACAGCGCATGTGTTAAAAGGCGGGGCCACCAGCTCCTCACCTGTTGTAGCGCAGGTCCCTGCTGCCTTCCACATGCAGCCTGTGCACCTGCCGGTGAGTGATGTCTGTGGCGTTGACGGTACTGCCACTCATGAGTGGACCTGGGACTGAGTGGAAATAGAGCATCATTTAATGGGAAGCTAGAATTGAGAAGATTATAATGGTGTTATTTATCTGTTCTTTTTCTGTGGGTTAGGTATATAAAATGTCTGAACTTGTATTGCCAAACTCGTTAATGAACTACTGGAGTGGTTTATGTATACTAACTTAGGTCAGGGTAGCCTTAACCAAATCATTCTTTGGAAAGACAGCAGATAGTGGTTGGTTCACAAGAGTCTTACAGTCTTAAGTCAGGACTCAATGATACCTTCTTTTGCCCTTACATAAGTTAATTGAGATGACCAAGTACATCATGGGAAGTAAACAAATTGTGGAATTTGCAGCTAAGAGAAATTTCTTTGAAAGTGTGCAAATTATAGTTCCTTCACAACAAAATCTTGGCCTCTTTCCTGTTTTTCTGAATAGAGTAAACCCCAGACCTTGGCTGTAAAACGCAAAGCTGAGTCTGAGGAGGAGCGAGATGATGTCCCCACATTGGGCTCGCTGCTTCCTACCAAGGCATCTCCAGAAGCAGAGAGCCCAAAGGTAATGGAGGAGAACAGTCTTGGAGGTGAGTAACTGATTTCCAGAGTCCTGTTGAGTGCATAGAGAAGTGTTCTGAATGAATGGAAAAATAAATGTGGTTCAGGAGAAGATGGGCTTAAATTTGGTAGATGAATGAGTAAATCCAAAAAATGGGCTCCATGGTGAATGATCAAAGGTGACCATATTATGGGAGATCAGTAGTAAGTGGATCAGTTGTCACTCCTTATCTGTTCTTTCATGTGTTTGTTTTTCAGAGAAAGCTGAACCAGTGGCCAGTATGAATGCTAATACCCCAAGTAGTGAACTAGTAGCCTTGACCCCCACCCCATCAGCACCACCTCCTACGCTAGCCATGGTGTCCAGACAGATGGGTGACTCAAAACTCCCACAGGCCATTGTGAAGCCCCAGATTCTCACGCACATCATTGAAGGCTTTGTTATCCAGGAAGGAGCAGAACCTTTCCCGGTGAGGACAGGGTCAGAAGGTGGGATTTGCTGGTGGGGATTTAGTCTCTTCACAATACTCAAAGGGCAGATGGCACAGAACTACTTATTTAGAGTGGCCCTTCCATTATGCTGCTTTCTTGGTTGCAAAGAAGGAAAGGAAGACAAAGGGGGAGTATGTGGATCATCAGCAAGTGAAAATGATGGGAAGAGAAGAAGAAAAGGAAAAAGGTAGTTTTTAAAGCTATAATGTCTGTTAGGTAAACTAGGTGGCTTTGTAATGAAGAAAATTATGAGAGGATCTGAGTGATGTTTCTGGTGTACGGGTTGCATAATCAGACAGAACCTACTTATCTTGATTCCTCTTGCAGTCCCTATACCTTCATGAGGAAAGGACAAGTGATAGGGAAGGAAAGCCTATTGTTTTGTCGTTAGTTTAGCTGGTAAAAGCCATTTAGGGACCCTGATTATCATGTTGGAAGAGATTCCCCTCTGAGCTGCTCTTGACCTTCAGCTCAGAGACCACCCAGGCAGACACATGATAGGAAATGAAGTTTGTAGAAAGGCAGAAAGGAACTAGGCTACATTATCTGTGAACTTCCTTTGAGACAGGTGGGATGTTCTCAGTTACTGAAGGAGTCTGAGAAGCCACTACAAACCAGTGTCCCAACAGGGCTAAATGAAAGTCAGTCAAGTGGCCCTTTGGGCGGAGACAGCCCTTCCATTGGTGAGTATATTTTTACTCATTTTTTTGTATATATACATGAGGTGTGTATGCATGTATGTGTGCAAATGTGCAGGGAACAAAGGAAGACATCGGGTATTCTCCATAGCTCTTCCTCCTTACTTCCGTGAGATGGAGTCTCTTAACTTGGAGCTCTCCAATTTTTTGTAAGACGAGCTGACCATGGATCCCTGGTGATTCTACTGTCTCCACTCCCACTCTCCTGCTCCCACCTAATACTAGGGTTAGAGGCATGCACAGCTATGCCTAGCTTTTTTATTTATTCTTTTGTTGTTTTGATGTTATTTTTCAGGGTAGAGTCCCTCTCTAGCCCAGGCTGACCTGTAATTCACTATGTAGTCTCAGGGTTGCCTCACAGCACTCCTCCTACCTCTGCCTCCCTAGTGCTGGGATTAAAGGCTAACGCTATCAGGCCCAGCTTGTTTGGTTTTTGAAACATTGTTTCACTGTGTAGTTGAGGCTTCCTGTTATTGTGGAGATCCCCCTGCCACTTAACTCCTGTGTGCTGGTATTACAGGAATAGGTCACCATACCCACTTAACCCCTGTGTTCTTAAAAGAGGAATTTAGATAAAGTCTGTCTATACACATTGTGTTCTACAGAGTATGTAAAACCCTACAGAAGAACTATAAAATTAGGAAAGTTTCATCAAGCTAAAGTAACATATTGAATGGAACACAATATGTAACCATCTATACACATTGTGTACTACAAAGTATATAAAACCATACAGAAGAACTATATAAAATTAGGAGAGTTTCATCAAGCTAAAGTAACCTATTGAATTATTTTTAAGTGTGTAAGGATATATTCTTCAGAAGATGATAGTGTGTAGCTGAGTACTAGCTCACACTTGCCTAGTACACATGAAGCGTTAGGTTTGATTCCCAACACTGAAGAATAAATAGATTAGGGCATTTATGTTCTTAACTTCTGGTTTTTATTCTAAGTTTCATAACCTATATTAAGGACTCTTAAATTTTTTCCATACTTTTGGAGTCTGTGAAAGAGATTTTGTATCCGTCTATGCATTAGTAATTAGTTCCGCTTCCCTGTTTAGAAATGGAATTGTAGAGCCGGGCATGATGGCGTGCACCTTTAATTCCAGCACTTGGGAGGCAGAGGTAGGAGGATAGGCATGAGTTCAAGACCACCCTGAGACTACATAGTGAATTTCAGGTTGGCCTGAGCTAGAGTGAGACCCTACCTCGAAAAACCAAAAACAAACAAACAAAAAAAGAAATGGAATTGTATCTGAAATCTGATTTGAATTAGGGTAAAATTAGTAAGAAAGCTGAAATGGAAATACTGTGGCCTAAGGTGTGGCAGGCATCTTATAGTCTTTTATCTTTCTCCTTTGTTTTGGGAAAGCAGGAGCTTGCCTTAAATTCAACTTTTAACATGCTTCTGCCTCAGCCTCCTAAGTGCTGGTGGCAGATGGGCTTGCACTGCATGCCAGGCCAGATCAGTCTTGAGATACAAGCCTTTATATTTATAGGGTTTGATTTTTAGAGATACTCAACTAACTTGTATAGGTCTTTTGGGGAAAACCCTGTAGAAAACTAGTCCGTGGTAACTCCAGTGATTCATTGCCTTTCCAGAGCTAGATAAGAAGGCTAACCTCCTGAAGTGCGAGTACTGTGGGAAGTACGCCCCAGCAGAGCAGTTTCGTGGCTCCAAGAGGTTTTGTTCTATGACTTGTGCAAAGAGGTATGTGTACACCAACCATCTTCCACCTCAACACTGGTTTCTCATCCAGTGCTACATCCCTTCTCCAGGGTCATTCCCCAGCCAAGCTTCCTTTTTGTTTTCACTCCTTTTTCCAAATCAGCTCTTAAAATACCAACTCACATTTATGGAAGGGCAGCGTATAGTTTCTTGTTGCACTTGACATCCTCTGTATGCTTGGCCTTAGGTACAATGTGAGCTGTAGCCATCAATTCCGGCTGAAGAGGAAAAAGATGAAGGAATTCCAGGAAGCCAGCTATGCTCGTGTTCGAAGGCGTGGACCCCGTCGCAGCTCTTCAGATATTGCTCGTGCCAAGGTCCAGGGCAAGCGTCACCGGGTAAGTTTATAGTGCAGGGCCAGCTAAAGTTTGAAGGGATCATTTTCCTTTCTCTTGGGGCAATTCCTTTGCTCAGGTAAAAGGACATGATACCAGAATGTAGTTTGACATTGATTTTGTTACTCCACACTGCAAGAGATCCTGTTCTTTTGTCTCCTTTAACTTGTCGAGTAGTTCATGTGTCCACTAGTTTTCACTGTACTTGAATAGAGAAAAATCAGTTGTGTGCACAAGGGGAGACTTAAAGAAGCGATAGTTTATAGAGAGGTGCTTGGAGTAGGCTCTGTGCATTTGTGAGTGAAGTAGATTATTGAAGATTAATTTTTCTTCAGTGCTTAACCTGGGACAACTGAGGAAGGTAAGACACTCATGATACTTATACTTGCCTGTTTTGCTATTTTCTCTACAGGGTCAAGAGGATTCTAGTCGGGGTTCAGATAATTCCAGTTATGATGAAGCACTTTCCCCAACCTCTCCTGGGCCATTGTCAGTAAGAGCTGGGCACGGAGAACGTGAACTTGGGAACACCATTACAGCTCCACCTACGCCAGAATTACACGGCATCAACCCCATGTTCCTGTCTAGTAATCCTAGCAGATGGAGCGTAGAAGAGGTCTATGAGTTCATCGCTTCTCTCCAAGGTACGAGCAGCCTCGCCAGCAGAGCCCAGGTCTTCATTTCCTACATGGCTCTTCATGAGAAGGAATGTAATTGGCTTGGAAGCAGCTGGGGCTTGAGTCTGAAGTAAAGAGGTTCCTTGAGTCACCTGCATATGGCTGTATTTTTCACTTGGGGTTTTTGGATAAAATTTATTATGTGTAATTAACTGGCCATAATAGATGATGTATTTCAGTGGAGAACATTAGAAATGAAGGGACCATTGTGGACTTACTTCTTCAGGGCAGGACTGCTGTCCATAACAGAAAATTACCCCATTCTTCTTGGTATTTGAGTCCTGGGCCTTAAACAAAACACACACATATGTAATCTTTATCTTTCTAAGGGAGTCATAAAGTTATTTTTATGGTTGAACAAATTACTTAGTTCTTTACTTGATCTTTCTTCTTAATAGCCAGTGGTTCTAACTTCATTTTGCTTTCAGAGTGTGCTTAGACCTTTGTTTTACTGAATTTGCACTAATTTGGGATTAGCCACTTTTAGGCGTGTTTCTTCATCTTAGTTTTCCCCTTGTCATCTGGTGCTACCATGTATAAAATTTCTTACACGTCTCACCTATTCCTTTTAGGTTGCCAAGAGATTGCAGAGGAATTTCGTTCCCAAGAGATTGATGGACAGGCCCTTTTATTACTTAAAGAAGAACACCTTATGAGTGCCATGAACATCAAGTTGGGTCCTGCCCTCAAGATCTGCGCCAAGATAAATGTTCTCAAGGAGACCTAAAATGGTTCTATTGCATAAACCAGCCTAAGGCAGACACATCCCACTGACCAGTTTATAATCTGGAACCAGCAGACTTTGAAGGGAAGAAAGAGCTGTTCCACTTATGAGACCTGTAGGGGAATTACTGAGAAAGGGAAGAAAGTGTAAAAATTGGTTGCTGGTGCTACATGGGGGCAGCTTTGACATTTTCTTTGGCTTCAGTTTACTTTTTAAAAACCTTAATTCTCACCATTCCTACCTACCCTAATCCAATCTTTAGAAGAGGCAGTCTAGAGAACTCTGCTCAGCCTTATCTTGGAGTGGAGCATATAGTCAGGGTCTTCATACTCCAAGAGGAGAAAGATATTGTATGGTAAGGCAAGGAAACAGGTGGAATATAGGCCTGCATCCCAGTGGAAAAAGTAGGATTTCCTAGCCTGTATGACACAAGTAGCACAATCTGGTCCGTCTTTCTCCCCTCCAGATTCGTTGTGGCTGTGGCTGCTTGCTTTTATTGCCACTTTCTCTTAGCATTGAGGCCACCAGCAAGTGAAGACACTTCATTGGTATCTTATTTGCTGCAGGGACTAAAAGTATTTGGCTGGCTCGCGTGGCTGTGCTCATTCTTTCTATATTTTCCCTGACACCTTCCAGTTTATCTTCAACCCTTTTCAGTTTCCATTCTGCTCTGTTCTATAGCTTTATACAACCAGAGTGTGTGGGGCTGAGGTCAGGATCGTAAGGAAGGACCTGCCTTAGGTACTTTTCCTTGTACATCAAAATAGTAAATATTTTTTTCCTCAGTAAAAGGACGAAAATTGGTCTGTTGTCCCTGACTCCATTCCTGAATATATATGTTCTGCTTTAACACAAATGACTACGCCAGCAGGTTTTGTATGTTTTTTAATCATTAAGTGTTTTTGTACAAAAAGTGTGTTATTGTATTCTTTTCATTTGAAAACATCAGGGTATGGGGAAGGGATGCAAACAAGTAACAAGATTTTTTTATAACATTATTTTCTGTTTAGAAAGAAACAAGAACATCATAACCATTCATAGTATCGAGAAGTTAAAAAATGAAATAACTTCATATTCTAAGGTAATAAATGGCTCCCTTTGTGTTCTTGTGTTCAGTGGAGCCATGTTATTTTGTGGCCCAGGAGTTACTATTACAGAAAGATCACCCGGGACTCTAGGCATATAGCCTAAGCAGAAAGATTGAAGCATCCGAGGATTAAAACCTTTCCCCACAGAAAAGTGGCAAGAAGATACTTCCCTGAGCCAGCAGAAGGGACAGGCGAGCAGCACTCCCCACCGACGCAGAGCCTCCCACTTCTGCTTCCATTCCCTTTCCAGAAGATCGGGAGAAAGTAAAAGCCACAACCACAGGCATAGGAAAGAAGTGCAATTTAGAAATACCAGCAGAGGGCAACAAGTAAGGACAGCTTTGCTAGCTTCGAACAAGAGGAAAGTCAAGGTTATCCCACCACAAGGCAAACCTTCCTAATCTTAACTTCCCTTTCCAACCGACCGGACTGCCTGACTAGGTATTTTGACTACATAGGGACTGGTAACATGTCCGCCATCCAGAGCCCAGTTGAAGCTATAAACCCACCCTCAAGACCTAACTATAAATGTGATAACTAGGAAATTCCACATTTTTGTTTCCTGTCCTGATTCCAGAAATGGGAGAATCACCTTGTTGGACTACAACAAGGGAATCACTAAAGTAGTTCGAAGCAGCAAGAAATTACATCCAGATTCTCATGGAGACTAGGATAGAGTAACAGCATGGGAGCAATCAAATGTATAAATAGTCCTTTGCTTTTGAAAAACTAAATCCAGTGTCTCAAACACTCATGGTGTGTAAAACAAGTAACTGTCTTGTCCACTTCAGCTTTTCTACCTATAATGTCTGACAGCAAGACATAGTCCAGTAGCCTGTGCTTCCACAGGTCCACAACCTAACCTCCAGAGAAAAACTGGGGAGCAAATGGAAAGTAGTGTTAGAAGATAGAAATGGAAAGCAAGAATATTAAGGGTGAGATGAGAGGCAGGTGGAGATGGCTTGAGAAATCTGGCTAAGTGTGCTTTGGTGGTTTGGGAACTGAAGAATGCTGGACATTTAAGGTGCAATCACATTGGTAATAAATGATCATCCCTTTCTTCTGACTCCTCCCCCAGCTGGTCATCCCCCACACCACGATATGCAGCAGGCACATTGCGGGGTTTAGAGCGGCATACAAAGTCACAACCATCCTGCAGGGGGGAAAAAAGCAAAGATGATAATTTGGACTATCCAACTTTAAGGGTAAGACAAAGTATATTTATGGCCTCAGAATATGGTAAGAATTGTTTTATTCCAGGGATGAGGATGATTTTGTGTTTTGTTTTGAGGCAGAGTCTCACTGTAGTCCAGGCTGGCCTCAAACTCATAGTGATCCTGCTACCTCTGCTTCCCGAGTGCTAGGATTTAAGACGTACTCCACCATGTCCGGCTTTATTTTGTTTTTCTGAGGTAGAGTCTTGCTCTAGCCCAGGCTGACCTGAAATTTATTACGTAGTCTCAGGGTGGCCTTGAACTCATGGCGATCCCCCTACTGCAGGGATAATTTAAAAGAATGCTCAAAAAGGGTTAACCCAACTAACAGAAAACAAAGTTTTGCTGTTACTTCCCACAGAGGTCTACCTAATAGCTAACTTGAATTGAAAGATCATCTACAATCTCGTCACATCTTAGGCAAAGCCAGAATCTTAATATTATGCCACTAATTACTTGGTATTGTGGCAATAAACTGGCTTGTTTTTGTTGGTTCTTTTATGGTGGTGTATCCAAAGTTTTATGTCCTAACAAGCTCCTCTGAGGACACCAAGTTGATCTAAACTTGTTTGGATGACATAGCCTTGTTAACTTACTGCTACTAGGTTGCCAAGATCCTGCCAGAAGGCCAAGTGGGGAAACTGCTCCATACCCTTGGCTCCCACCACCAGTCGTTGGTACAGGAAACCTCCAATGATATAGACAGCAACCAGTGATACAAGTCTGGAGAGGAAGAAAGACATATGTACTCAAAAACAGTCCTGGAGTAGTACACACACCTGTCACCTCAGCTACTTAGGAGGCCGAGACAAAAGGACTGATAAGTTTGAGTCCAGCTTGGGGCAACATAATGAGCCCTTACAGCCAAACAAAATAACACCAAGGGTAGTGGTTATGCTCAGTATCAGCTATTTCCTAAGTTATATTCTAAGAAAAAGAAGGAAAAAGTGGTAGTGACCAAGAAAATGGGGGGGGGGGACTGGTAGCCTCTTTAAGACTGCTGAGTAGGGGCTAGGGCAGTTGAGCTGCTTGCCTGCAAAGCCTAAAGACCCAGGTTCAATTCCCCAGTACCCACATAAACCACATGCAGAAGGTGGTGCATGTGTCTGGAGCTCAGTAGTGGCTAGAGACCCTGGTGTGCCCATTCCTTCTCTATCTGCCTTTCTCTCCAATAAAGAAATATTCAATAACAACCTGGTAAGTGTGCCATTAATCTGACAGAAGCAAATGCTCAGTGGGGGGATATCTAGTATGATTATAACAGCCAGGGACAGTCACCATCAGATGAGATGACAGACAGATGGATGACTTTGTCAAAGTTCTAATACAAGGGGCAATACTGCAAACTGTCCAGCCTCCCAGAACAAACATCTGCAAAAACAAATGTTTATTGGGGATTAAACATATCTAATTTCTTTAAACTTGCAGTCAATTACTAGTGCCAGTATTTTCAGTCATCTGTAACTCAGTGTATATAACACATGCACCTACCACAATCTGTGCCCATATCACTATGTAATCACTAATTTTTTAAAAAAGGATCACACTGGTAAGAGAAAAAGTACTCACGTAACAAGTAAGATAGATCCCACACTGAGGTGGGAAACCTCTGGGGAACAGGCCAAGCTGCTATCCATCTCAAAGAGGTAGAAACAATCTTGGACTTTGCCACGCTCCTCAGATACTGGGGTAAAACTGCCCTGATAATGAGAGCACCAAACAGTATTTATGTGACTTGGATCCAACAAAAGAACTCCCTCCCCTTCCACAAAGTGTGCTCTTCCTGATTCAGTAGCTTGCTTTGCATTGTCAGGGGGAAGATTCGTTTTCTTATGTCTACTGCAGCATAAGAATTTATCCCAGTCTGGCTATTCTCTCCCACTCAGGTCAGTCCTTTCAAACAACTTCCTAAGCTTATAGGCTCCAGGGCACCTCACCGCGAGAGTGTGCCGACTGCAGGAAATCATCACCACTGCTCGACGCTGCTCCTTGCCACAGTGGTTGTCATATTCATCACCCCCTTTATATATCAACATGATCCAGTTACCTGAGGAGGGACAGGGAAAACAGGGTGAAGGCAGGAGGCAGAGGCAATGCTAGATAGCACGGAAGAGTAGAGTGAATTAGTGAGACTGCCTTTAAACAGTCTGTATGCCAAAAATGTCAAGCTGCAACTTGTTTTTTTTTTTTAAATTTATTGACAACTTCCATAATTAGACAATAAACCATGATAATTCCTTCCCACCTCAGTTTCCCCTTCACAATTCCACTCTCTATCATATCCCCTCCCTGTCTCAATTAGTGTCTCTTATTTTGATCTTTTCCTCCTATTGTGTAGGTAGTTCCAGGCACTGCAAGGTCATGGATATCCAGGCCATTTTTGTGCCTGGAAGAGTGCATTGTAAGGAGTCCCATCCTTCCTTTGGCTCTTACATGCTTTCTGCCACTTCTTCCACAATGGACTCTAAGCCTTGGAAGGTATGGCAGAGGTGAGAAACTTACTTTTCCCTTCCCTCCTTCCTTCCTTGACACAAGGTCTTATGTAGCCCTGGCTGGCCTCAAACTTGCTGTGTAGATCAAACTGTCCTCAAACTTGTGACCGCTGCTTCCCAAGTGCCTGGCCTAACAACTTGCTTTGTTATAAAGCTTCGTTTCCTTGTGTGGTGGTTTGAATAAAACTGTCCCCCACAGCCTCATGAACTTGAATATTTAATCCCCAGCTGGAGGCTCTGCTTGGAAGGCAGCTGGAGCCTTTGGGAGGTGCAGTCAGTCTTCTGGAAGAAGTGTGCCACTGGCAGCAGGCCTTGAGGGGTTAGGCTCAGCCTGGCCTACTGCACTCGGCTGCTCTTGCTGCTTCTCCCTGCTGACAGGAATATGTGGTGCCTGGCTGTCTGGTCCTGCCATGCTTTCCACACTGGGATGAAACTTCCCTGAAGCCAAAAATAAACACTTTCCTTCCATATGTTGCTTCTGGTCGCGTGTTTTGCCTCAGCAACAAGTAACCGCTACACCTTGTTTTAGACAAAAATCATTCAACAATATGAATCTTACATTAATTACATTAATCTATGTTAAAATTAGGCGACTGATAGTGTGAAAACTGTCATACTTTTAACACTGACTCACATTTCTGAACACATACAGCACTAGAAAAGGTTCCATGATTGTTAGCAGGTAAAAGTCCAACTTTGGGGGGGGACATATGTATGTGTGGGTAGTCAGTATATATGTATGTATTGTGTACAATGTGAGCAGATACATGCATGCATGCTGAGGCCAGGGGGGAACTTTGGGTGCTTTCTATTGCTTTTCTGCATGTTGTTTCCTTGAGATGGAGTCTCTCACTGAATATGGAGTTGATGAATTTTCAGTCAAACTGGCCAACCAGTGAGCCCCAGTCATTCTCCTTTCTACTCTGCTCCCCTAAGAATGGGGTCACAGATGTATGTGATCATGCCTAGCTTTTTATGTGGGAGCTGGGGCTCAAACTCAGGCATGTTGAGGTCCTCACGCTTGTGTGACAAGCACTCTTACTTGCTAAGCCATCTCTTCCCAGTCCCCTAAGCTTTAAAATTAGTTATAGGGGCTACAGACATGGCTTAGTAGTTAAGGTGCCTGCCTGGAAAGCCTAACCAGGTTTGATTCTCCAGGTCCCATGCAAGCCAGATACACAAAGTGGTGCATGTGTCTGGAGTTTATTTGCAGTGGCTAGAGGCCCTGGCATGCCCATTCTCTCTCTCTCTGTCTCAAGTAAAAATAAAAAAAAATTATGTCACAGATAACTTCAAGTGGTTTTCTGAGATTAGGATATACTCCTCTTCTTTAGTATTTACTGTGTTCAAAATTATTTTGTAAAATATTGTTTCACTCAACAATCATGTTAAAGTAAGAATTCTTCCAATTTTGCATATGAGGAAATAAAGTGAAAGAATGCACTCATCTGTGC
Organism: Jaculus jaculus; assembly: GCF_020740685.1. Taxonomy (NCBI): domain Eukaryota; kingdom Metazoa; phylum Chordata; class Mammalia; order Rodentia; family Dipodidae; genus Jaculus; species Jaculus jaculus. Next base: position 37,063,166 of record NC_059119.1, on the reverse strand, counting down.
TACATTATTTATAAGAATAAATATCTGATTAGAGAACTTAGTTCTTTATATACTTATGGAAGGCATTAAACCACAAAGGCAAATAGTCCTTTCCAGCATATGATTTTATAACATTTGAGAAATATCACTACTATGTTAGTACAAACAGGTGGGGAACCTTTTATAGATTTAATGACTTGCAAAACAAAATCTCTTAACAGCAAATTTGTTTGGTTTAATGGGTTGGTGTGGAATTCATTAAGCACCTGGGTACCAAGAGGATAACCTGATGGGAACACAACCAGTTCACAGTATGTTCATATTAAAATTTCCAGTAAAAGGCATTAAAAACAACAACAACAACAGACTCCAGGCTATACAATTCTGGCTAGATTCCCCACCCCCCTTCCACTTTCTTTTTGGTTTTGTGGTACTAGAGATTAAAGCCAGAACCTTGTGTGTGCTGGGCAAGCACTCTACTCTGAGCTGCATCCTCAACCTTAGATGCTTTTTTCATCAGTTTTCATTATCTTAAAATCTGTGTCCAGTGCCGTGGCTACAGAGTAGCTCTGGAACTAGGCATCCTGAGGGTTATGATAGCAGGTATACCAAATAAAACAAAACATGACATAATGGAAAGAACAGGGAAGTCCAAGACACACAGGATCATTCCAAGACTGACTTGAGAATATTCAACAGGGAAAGCCTTACTTCCATTGAAGATGTGAGTCTCGTTGATTCTCCCTACCACTGTCTCCTTTCCATTACTTTTGTTGATTTGCACCAGGCCTGCCCCAGAGGAATGGTTGCTTGCTTCTCGGCATACTCTGAATATGTAGATATATGTGTCTGAACCCTGGCCCACAGTGCTCTCAAAACTAAAAGAGAAGTGGAAAGAAAAAAGAGAATTCACTAGTTATCAGCCACAGGGAAAACCAGACTACCCTGCATTTCTTTGATGACAGCTACAAAATGTGCTTGATCTACAATCTATTAATCTCAGGCCATAGCTAAATGTATACTGCATAATATTCATTGAAATTTGTGACCTTGACAGATCATCCTAATTGTTAGTGATGGATGATTAAAATATATTACTTAAGACAGCTATTCATCTTAGATATTTGTAAAATACTTGTTCTAGGCTATGCTAAAGTGTTAGCTATTTCTCCATTACATGGGTTGATGTCAAGGGACATGCCCATGTTTAAGAATCACCTTCAGATTTGTGTATCTGATTATTCCTAACAGTGATGAAGACATATTTAGACATGTATATGCCTAAATATGTTCACCTGTTGTTTTTCAAATCCTATTATATATTGAAGGTGTCAAATAATACTTGAATTTCTGCAAGCCAGTGTTTTAGATCTAATCTTGGGCAATCCCTACTCCTGTGTGAAAGAGAAACACACATGGCTACATGGCTGAGAATTTAAATGTCTCAGGGCCAAATAAAACTATTACTGCTAAACTTCATATTAGAACCCTTATTGTTGAAATAAAGTGAGTAAAAAGACTTAGCAATTTCTTAAGGCCTGTAAGGTTCTTTCCATTTACCTTTTGTTAAACAGTGGTTCCAACCTATTCACTAGAGCCAACTCTTTCTTTGATTCTTTATCCTTTTCTCCTACCAGGTCACAAGTTTTTTCTTCTGTCTGCCAGGATTCTTTCAGTGCCACAGCCAAGAGTAGCAAGAGTAACAGCCTTGTACTCCAGCAGCTACAGAAGGGGAACATCCTTTTGAAGAGGGTGTATTTTGAAGAAGGAGAGATGGGAAAGAGAGAAACCACATGAGTATGTTAAAAAAAAAGAATGGTATTTTGAATATGCAGAAAGCATGATTCTTTGATATATGTAACAGTACATCTTAATATAGCAGGAAACCCATTTATATAACTTTTAGTCTACTTTATAGGTGAGTCTTTTGAAACAAACTATAAAGATTATAAGGAAAGGAAGAACAAGAAAATTATGAGAGCCTGAGTGCAGCTATCTTTGCCTCTTTAATGTTTGATGAACGTTTACATTGAGTTATCTCATCATTCATAGTCTACCAATAAAGTGTGAGCCACTGGCCTTCCATAAAGCATTCAAATTACAACTTAGAACTTGCATATGTCTAGTCAGAGTTATTTTAAAAGATGTAGAGAAAAGCATATGCATGTTGAGTTCTTAATGCCTTATATCGTATTCCAAGAACATCTAATAATCTTTCTTTATATTTACTATAAGAAAGCAGAGTACAGGCAACTATAGCCACAGCACCTAAAATTTGTCCTTTTTATTTTTATTTTTTTTGGTTTTTCGAGGTAGGGTCTCACTCTGGCCCAGACTGACCTGGAATTCACTATGGAGTCTCAGGGTGGCCTTGAACTCATGGCGATCCTCCTACCTCTGCCTCCCGAGTGCTGGGATTAAAGGCGTGCACCACCACGCCCGGCAATTTGTCTTTTATTTACTGTTTCATCTTTTTTGAAAAACCATTCAATCAGTTAAATTATAGGAAGATGAAAATTCACTAGTTCAAAATGAATGGTCTGAAGAAATCCTCCAAAACCTGTCTCAGCTTCCACAAGTCACAAATATTAAAGGCCTTTAGATTCCTCTAAGTACAGCTGTCTTTCTATGTTCTAAACTGATGACAGTGCTGGGCTGCTTGTATTATTCCAACCCATCCTCAAGCCAGGCCATACTAATTTTGCAAATCTGGCTTTACATGGGTCCCGAGGAATCAAACACAAACTGGTAAGCTTTGCAAGCAAGTGCCTTTAACTGCTGAACCATTTCTCTAGTCCTGGCCATACTGATTTATGCTTGCAGGAGACTTCACTCTGTTATCCATTAATGACTCTTCAGGTTCTTGCTATTTGCTAAACTTAAGAGAATCACTAGTTTTCCTAAGACAACATTTAATTCTTCCAATTATTTTCTCGCTTAAGACAGGAATATGAAAGTTCCAATACTGAGCTCTAAATGCACTTTCCCTTCACCCCTAAATAAACTTAATTTGAATTTCTATTTCCCTCATTCTAGTAGAGCAGCAAATACTTAGAAAGTTATCTTCCTGACTTCATGTGCTCCAAACATCAGCTCACTATGGTAATGCAAAGTATTTACACAGGATAATCATAGCTAACCAACAGATCAAACCAAACTACAACAGGCAGTACAGTGAGAGCCTGTATGTAGACAGGCACTTTGAAGTGCCTGAACTTACACTAACCAATCCTTCCAGAAACCTCTACACAGTAATTGGAACTGCCCTCATTTCCAAGATTAAAACAAACATCCCAAGATAAAGCAGACATAGCTAATGAAGTGGCTTCAGGGCTCGGCCTTACATCTCCTTTCACCATCATTCTGAGGGATGAGAGCAAACAGCTACCTTTCTTGTTCTTTAAACAAAGCAGGAAGGGGAAGTGACTCCTAGCACAGTAGACTCAAGTGGAATAATCAAAGCAGATTACCAACTGGCACCTTCCCCAAGTCAGCCTATTATTGCTCAATTTACAATCTGACTAGCCAATCCACTAAAAGTCCTTTCTCTACGATTCATTTTTCTTATGTTCTCTCAGTACCTAATGTAAAAAGTCACCATTCTGGGCTCTTAAGGCATTTTCCCCAGAAGCATCTTCTGGAGGGATGCTCGCAAAGAATGCTATGTACTTTGGCTTAAGTCAATTCCTCATTTATTAACTGTCAATATTTCTCTTCCCAGTCGCCCATGGTGGCGCACACTTTTAATTCCAGTACTTGGGAGGCACGCGTAGGAGGACTGCTGTGAGTTCATGGCCCCTCTGAGACCACATAGTGAGTTCCAAGTTAGCCTGGGCTAGAGTGAGACCCTACCTCAGAAAACCACACACATACACACACATTTCCCAAATTAGAGTAAGAATTTCACAAAACTAGAAATAGGATGAAGTGTTAACTAGGCTGCTTCATTTGATTATTGTTTCAAAAGAGAATAAATTTGTATTCTCTACTGCTTAAGGTTTTGCTGTAAGTGTAAACTGCTGTTTTAATTCAGTGTATTCTCTAAAATTTAGTCTATATGCTTCATATAGATTATGTTCATTAAATTTCACAACCCAGAAAAGTAGGGATAATTTTAAAGATGAGGGAACTGATGCTTAGAGTTATGTTAGTTTTAGGCGATGCAAATATTCAACAAGTGAAATTCCTGAACAACCCAAATGCAAATGGCATACAGGCCATTCCCAGCAAGTGTTGGAAAACTGCTGATAAACGCAAGGGTGCAATGATTAGTGAATGCGAAGTCCAAGTCGGGTAGTCCCTTTTTAATATGGTACAATCCTTTTGTAAGAGTCTCAGTACACAAGCATTTGTCCAGATACTATGGGAAATAAGCAGATCTCATGAAAATATAGCCTTCGTTTTGTTGTTCTGTACAGATCTGCTGGCAATAGTGAAACAGACTGGGATGGCCAACGACTAAGAAAGTCATATGGAAACAGCTTACATCACTTGGCTTGTGTAAGTACTTCTGCATCAGGAATAGCCAAGGCCATTTTTCAGTTTTCAATGGGATTTCTACTTTCTTTCCCCTGGTTCACTTGTTTCATGATCCCTTTTCTCCAGAAGCGTACGTTTTTAGAAGAGCAGCAGCAAAAGTCCAATGTTGAAAAAGTCTGACAGATAGTTCTATGTTCCAAATCCCCACCAAGGGGAAATAAAATCGTCCCTCGGCTACTCTTCACCAAGCTAACATCCCGCCTCGACTTCTTTCAGGAGTCCGGGAATTCTTGCTTTGCAAAAGCTGGAAGACAAACCTTACCTAAACGACGCCACGTTACCTTCTTCCACGATGCAGGTCAAAATTGCTTCCACAATGCAAGAGTAACACTTTAAGCAAGTCTCCATACCTGGCCGCCTTCCCTTCCCCGTCTTCAGACATCGTAAGTCTCCCTCAGACCTCGGAGGTCGTCTCCCGTCCTCCCGCCGCCGCCGCCCCCGCCTCGCCCCGCGCCGCCCCCGACTCACGTGTGGCAGGCGCCGGAGCCGCCGCGGCCGGACCCCGCTGCCCGCTGCCCGCTGCGTCTCTGGGGTGGCGGGGCGCGGCCGGCGCACACGGCCCCGTCCTCTCCTGCCTGGCCCGAGCTCCCCGGGGCGCCTCGCTGAGCCCCGCTCCAGGAACCGGAAACAGGAAGTGCAGAGCGGCCGCCGCGCAACTGCCCCGCCCACTGGACCCGGGGGGGCATGTGACCACAGAAGCCGGTCTCCCCGCCGCTCTTCCCTCGCTCGCGCCCTGTCCTGAGCGCTGATTGGCCCGTTTCCTCGGGCTCACTTTCCCCCATCTACGCTGTCGGAATCGCTAGATCAGTTTCTCTCGGGTCGCCTTTCTACCAATGAGGTCACAGAACCCGCCTCCGGGACCGGCTGGCGTTGCCACTCAGGCGGGGTCGCGCGCCAGGTCCACTCCTGATAGGCCGGCTTGAAGTGCCTGCGGCCCACGGCGGAAACGCGCAAGCGCCCGCAGGCTGCTGGGAGTTGTAGTTCTTATGCTCTGCTCGTCCTGCACTGCTGGGCCATTGGGCGCCGGTAGGCGGCGCTGTTTAGCCATCAGCAAGCACAGGTCGGCTTGTCTTACTTGACATTTAAAGGATGCTGAGCAATATGGTCCACTAGTTTTTAGAACTCAGTTTAAATATGATTGTTGCTGTAACTCACTCTTCAGGTTAGCTAGTCATTCTGCTTTGAGTCATAGTTTTGTGGCGCCCTGTCATTTAAATAGGGACTGGAATCAAAGTTCTCATTAGAGCTAGTACTGTTTTAAATCTAGTGAAAATGATAAAATCTGAAATTGCATAGCTTCATAGTATCAGGCACTTTGTAAGTCTTGTACAAATTCTCTGGAAAGATCACTCCAATGCCATAATGAGTGAAAGTACAGGAGTTTATTACCTGGGGACCAAAAAGCTTGAGGTAGCCCTCCAAAGAAGCCTTGACCCTTAAGATGAGATTTTATTTCCATTTTATAGTTTCCACAGACAGGGAAAGAGTGAGTGAACAAACCAGATGTGTCAATTTGCATATCAATCATTTCTGTAGTCAGGCCTCCCTAACAATGACCTCCATTTTACTTTGTTTTAGTCTAAACTGTCTTTCCTTCTTATCATCCTTTTGGGCCCTTTCTGGACAGTTCCTTCTTTGGGATTTTTCATCTGCTGACAAAGATAAGTTTTAGCTTTTCAACAATTAACTCTTACAGTAATTCAGTGAATCACTTCAACTTTTAGCTTCTTTTCTACCACAATAATAGGTCAGATGTGGTAGCACATGCCTTTAATTCCAGCAAAGGTAGGATTACTGTGAGTTTGAGACCAGCCTGGTACTAGAGAAGTTCCAGGTTAGCCTGGGCTACAGCGAGACTCTGCCTTGAAAACAAACATACAAACAAAAAGGATCAGGTGATAAGACAAAGGACATTCAAGCACACCTCATCTTTTCAACATAGTACTGAAGGTCCTAGCTAAAGCAACATGACAAGAGCAAGAAATAAAAGGCATACTAATTGAAAAGGCATAACTGAATCTTTATTTGCTGATTACATGATCTTATATAGATAACCCAAAATGTTACCCAAAACTCTTAGAGCTAATAGTTCACCTTGAAAGAAGTTATAAGGTATAAAATAAGCATACAGAAATCAGTAGTATCTCTATGCCATAATAATAAGCTATTTGAAAAGGAAATCAAGGAAAAAATACTATTTAGAGAAGCAATAAAAATACTTAACAGTAAACTTAACTGGAGAGGTAAAATACCTGCACAAAACACTAGAAAACAGTGATCAAAGAAGTTCAAGAAGACATACATTGCTAGAAAGAGTTCTTATGTTCATAGATTAGCAAAGTGAAATTTTCATTAAAATTCTTATGACTTTTTTACAGCAGTGGAAAAATCTTAAGTTTGTATGGGCATGTATATACTCTTATACACAAAATAAAGCAATCAAGTAAAACTAGAAAAACTAAGAAATAAACAGGGCTGGAGAGATGGCTTAGCAACTAAGGTATATTTGCCTGAAAAGCCTGATGACCCAGGTTTGATTCCTTAGTATCCAGTAAAGCCAGAGGCAATGGCGCGTGTGTCTGCAGTTCATTTTCAGTGGCTGGAGGCCCTGGCTCACCCATTTTCTCCCTCTCCGTCTTGCCTATCTCTTTCTGCTTGCAAATAGATTTTAAAAGAACTGAAAAAGAAATAAATAAACAATAAATCAATAATAGCAACAATAATAACAAAACAAAGTTGATGAATTTACACACCTTGATCTCAGAGTACAGAATCAAAGTAGAATGTTGATCTGTGGAAGAGAATAGAAAAGCCAAAATAAACTCATGCAACTGTCAACTGATTTTTTTTTTTTTTTTTTTTGAGGTAGGGTCTCACTCTAGCCCAGGCTGACTTGGAATTCACTATGTAGTCTCACGAACTCACAGCGATCCTCCTACCTCTGCCTCCCGAGTACTGGGACTAAAGGTGTGTGCCACCAAGCCTGGCTCAACTGATTTTTTTGACAAAGGTGTCAAGAATGCACACTGGAGAGAGAAGGTTCTCTTTAATCAATGATGATATGGGATTCCAGTTAAAAAAAAAAAAAAGGTGAAGTAGCTAGGTATGGTGGTGCATGCCTTTAGTCCCAGCACTCGGGAGGCTTAGGTAGGAAAATTGCATGAATTTGAGGCCACCCTGAGGCTACAGAGTCAGCCTGGTCTAGAGCAAGATCTTACCTCAAAAAAAAGGGGGGTGGGGAGAAGTAGAACCACACCAACGCAGTCTGGGGGGCATTGGAGAGGCAAAATAATGCACAACACACTCTTCTACCAAAAAGTGAAGGTATGTAAGAAATTAATAACCCCAGCAAAGAAGCAAGATAGATCTAGAGCTTCTCGGAACCACACAACCAGCCAGAATCAGCTCCAGCCCAGGGTCTGGTGGTCCACTGGGAAGAGCTACTCACCCAGTCCTATATGAGACAGCACAACAGAACTATGGTGAAGGGATTCTCCACTCACACAAGCCTTGTGAGGGGTTGAGGGGGGCTGAAGGAGAAGGCAACAGGGTCTAGCTGAGCAGCTCTGGCACAACTTCAAGCACTTACCATGGTCTCACCTCCCCCAACCACCAGCACCAGGAACCACTGGTGATATCTGGTTGCCAAGGGATTAGAGCCATCCCTCACCTACACAGAATCCAGCATAGCTGATCTGAAGAGCAAATTTACCAACCTAAGTGCCTACCTGAGCTCACAGTGCAACAAAGCGAGAACCCGTCACACTCAGCACAGGTGAGACCAGACCTCATCCCCTAACAGCCATTTTACACAGGCACAATACCTATTCCAAAGCCAGGTATGTAGGCCTTCACTGTAAGTGCTAATTGCACCTTTCATGTCAGGGCAGGTTGTTACATGAGAATCCCCAAGAGGGAAAGAATTCAAAACCTAGGCCACGAAGACAAAAATACTGATGTGTTAGATTGATATACTTTTAGTCTACTTTGCCATTCTTAAATAAGTTGTGTCTTATGGTTTACTTTTGTCATTTTTGATATTTATTTATCTTTAGTGCCTTTCACCCCTCCTTTCTTCTGTCTGTCTTGGAGGCAAGGTCTTACTCGGGCCCCAGCTGACTGGATCCCACTGCAGCCTAGGAATCTCAGCCTTCCAGTTGACAGGATTAAGGGTGTGAGGCAACAGGCCCAGCCAGTTTAGTCCATTTGGCTTTGTTAGTTTCATTAGTTTGCCCTCTGTATTTATTTAGTTATTATTTAGTTAGTTTTTCAAGGTAAGGTCTCATTCTAGTCCAGGCTGATTTGGAGTTCATTATGTAGTCTCAGGGTGGCCTCAAACACTCTGCGATCCTCCTACCTTTGCCTATCAAGTGCTGGGTTTAAAGGCATGCACCACCATGCCTGCCTTTGCCTGTCTGCTTTAAACTCTGCTCCAGAATAAAGCTCCATGCTGCTATTTTGTGTGTGTGTGTGTGTGTATTGCTCAGTTGGATTTTAGAATTCTGTATTTTTCTCCACCCAGCCTACTATTGGAATCTTTCTACAACTTTTCTATTCACAACTTTCTCTTTTTTCTACATTATCTTCTCTCTTTCTTCCTCCTTATTCTCCATGACTACAACCTTCTATAGACACAACTTCTAATATTTATGGAGACTGACAGTATACAACATCCCTCTCACAGATACCTGGGCCAGCTCAGCCTCTTTTCAAAGTCAATATTAGACCTCATGCTAATGCACCTTACACTGTTCCACTTTTTGGTGTCTTTGTGGGCGGATCCTAGGGTACAGTCCCGAGATGTGGGGGTGGATCTGGAATTTCCAGCAAAAGATTTGCCGAGTGATTGAGCACTGCCTGGGCTCCTGAAGTGTGCTGGCTTGTGATGTCGATGGTGGTTGCTTTTCTCTGTGCAAGGGCCTGTGAAGGGGGCCAGCTCCTTCTGCCATTATTACAGAACCTCCCCCAATCTGTAAGCTTCAAGTAAATTCCACTCCTCCTGTAAACTGTGTTGATTCAGAGATTCATCCCAGCAACATGAATCTGACCGCAACACAGGGTGCGAAAATGTGTACATACATCAGTTATAGAACCAATAGCCAAAACATGTAAATAACTCATCTCAACAGCAAGTAAACAGCCCGTTTGAAAGGTGGGCAAAGGATCATAAAAATATTTCTTAAAAGAAGACAAAACGGCAGTAGATATATGAAAAATACTCATTGTTAAGGAAATGAAAATTAAATGCATATTAAAACCACAGTGAGATACCACCATATGCCAATTTAAATTGGAGAGAAAAAAAATGACTCATGCATTGTTAGTGGACATATAACTTAGTATGACTGTTATAGGGAGCACCTGAAAATTTACTAAAAATACTATAGTAGAATCCATCAGTTCTACTTCTGAGTATACATATATGTATAATAGGTAATATGATATAAAATGGAAGACCAAGTTAACTTAAATCAATATAAGATAAAAAGGATACCTGTGTGCTCATGTTCTTTGCAACATTAGCAATAGCAGCCAGGTTGTAGAAACAACCTAAGTGTCTATCATTAGGTGAATAGATAATGAAACCATGGTATCAATATGCAATGAAGTAGTATTAATCCTTGGAGAAAATCTTATCATTTGTGACAACATGGATGAAACTGGAAAACATATTCAGTGAAATAAATCTGATAGAGAAGCACAACTATTGCTTGGTTCCACTTATAAGTGAAATCTAATACAGTTGAGTTATTTAGAAACAGGGAATAAAAGTGATAGTCATTCAAGGCTAAGGATTGAGGTAGGGAGGAAAGGAGTGGGGAATTGTTGATCAAAAGGTATAGTTCTGGGCTGGAGAGATGGCTTAGCAGTTAAGTGCTTGCCTGTGAAGCCTAAGGACCCCAGTTCGAGGCTCGGTTCCCCAGGTCCCACGTTAGCCAGATGCACAAGGGGGCGCACGCATCTGGAGTTTGTTTGCAGAGGCTGGAAGCCCTGGTGTGCCCATTCTCTCTCTCTCCCTCTATCTGTCTTTCTCTCTGTGTCTGTCGTTCTCAAATAAATAAATAATTTTTTTTTTAAAAAAGGCATAGTTCTATTTTTTGTTTTTCATTTTTTCATGGGGCTGGGGATTGAAAATAGAACTTCATGCGTGCTCCACCACAGAGCTATGTCACAGTTTCAAGTCCTACTTTTAGATTGACAGGAAGAATAGTTTGTTTTTTTTTTTTTTGTTAATTTTATTTATTTATTTGAGAGCGACAGACACAGAGAGAAAGACAGGTAGAGGGAAAGAGAGAGAATGGGCGCGCCAGGGCTTCCAGCCTCTGCAAACGAACTCCAGACGTGTGCGCCCCCTTGTGCATCTGGCTAACGTGGGACCTGGGGAACCGAGCCTCGAACCGGGGTCCATAGGCTTCACAGGCAAGCGCTTAACCGCTACGCCATCTCTCCAGCCCCAGGAAGAATAGTTTTTATAATCTGCACAAGAGAATGACTATCGTCAGTATTGTAATACATAATACATTGTCAGATTGGGGAAGTTTCTTTTTGTCCTTTACATATTGTATATATTCTTAAAGTGTATTCAACTTCTGTGCTTTGGTTTTTAAATATTTTAATTTTAATTTATTTATTTGAGAGAGGGAAAGAGGAAGAGAGAGAGAAAGAGGAAGAGAGAGAGAGAGAGAGGGAGCGAGAGAGAGAGAGAATGAGAGAATAGGTGCGCCAGGGCCTCCAGCCACTGCAAACGAACTCCAGACGCGTGCGCCACCTTGTGCATCTGGCTTATGTGGGTCCTGGGCAATGGAACTGGGTCCTTCGGCTTTACAGGCAAGCACCTTAACTGCTAATCCATCTCTCTAGTCCCATGTGCTTTGATTTTTCTTCTTCAATTGGCATAATCTATACTTTTATTCTTTATTCTGTTAACACAGTAAATTAATACTGGTTGATTTTAGAAAGTTACATTAATATTACATATTTCTGGGACAAGCTACATTGTGTGATGATGGCTTGAATATCAAGTATTTTAATTTTTACAATTCAATATGCTGATATTTTGTTAATATAGGCTTTCATGTCTATATTCATGACAGTTCATGTATATAATATACCTAACAATTCTTTGTCAGGCTTGGTATCAGGGCCTCTGTGGTAGTTTAATCCAGTGTCCCCCATAAACTTAGGTGTTCTGAATGCTAGGTCCCCAGCTGATCGCAATTTGGAGTTAAAGCCTCCTGGAGATAGTGTTTTGTTGGTGACAGGCTTATGGGTATTATAGCCAGCTTCTCTTGCCAGTGTTTGACACACTTCCTCTTGCTGTTGTCCACTTGATGTTGGCCAGCAGGTGATGTCCACTCTCTGCTCATATCATCATTTCCCCCTGCCATCATGGAGCTTCCCCATGAGTCTGTAAGCCAAAATAAATCTTTTTTTCCCCCATAAGCTGCTCTTGGTTGGATGTTTTCTGCCAGCACTGTGAACCTGACTACAATAGTAAAGTTGGTTCTGAGAGTGGTGTCATTGCTGCTTGAAACCTGACTGTGTAGCTTTGGCCTTTTGGAGCTGATTTTTTTTTTCTTTTTATTTCTTTGTTGTTTTTTTTTTCCCTCAATTTTATTAAACATTTTCCATGATTATAAAAACCATCCCATGGTAATACCCTCCTCCCCTCTTTTCCCCTTTGAAATTCCATTCTCCATCACATCCACTCCCCATCTCAGTAAGTCTCTCCTCTATTTGGATGCCACGATCCTTCCCTCCTCTCATTTGTGTAGGCCATGTCAGCACGGTGAGGTCATGGATATCGAGGCCAACTTTTTGTCTGGAGGGAGCACGTTGTAAGGAGTTCTACTGTTCCTTCGGCTCTTACATTCTTTCTGCCACCTCTTTCTGCATTAGACCGCTAGCCTTGGAAGGTGTGATCCAGATGTTACTCAGTATTCCAGTAACTTCTTCCCAGCACCATGATACCTTCTGAGTTGTCCCAAGGTCACTGCCATCTGAAAAGAGAATATTCTCTATCCAAACTGAGAGTAGCATTAATATAAGGGTATGAATATTAAGAGAAGTGCTTTCAGGGCAGTTTGATAAGCATAGTATATACCCTAATCCAGACATCAGCAGATGTTACAACCCTAGGGCTCATGACTATCCCTGTTTTAAGTTTTCAGTATCAGGGTTGTATTCCCTCCCTTGGAGCGGGCCTCCAGTCCAACTGGAGGGCAGTTGGTTTACACCATGACAGGCATGCCACTATTGCACCCATTGGCTCATTTGGCCTGGCTGGCCAATTATAAGCTTGCAGTGTCCACTGTTGAGTATCTTCACTGGTGGTGTATCTTTCGCCCATTGAACTGCATGTAGAATGGCTTCTTTCAGCTTTCTGTCAGCTGGTCTACATGGAGGAGATCAGCTTAGTTCCAGCAGGACTTCTTAGTGGTCTTGCAGCCCAAGTATGTGGAGTCTTCAGCAATAGGGTCTTACCATCTATTCCTGATGGGAAACCGAGGGCCTTGGCAGTGGCCTATAATGTTTTGGTGGCATCAGGGACCTCCCTGGCCAACAACTCACTGGAAGATATCCCATACCTGGCACTGAAAATTTTCTAGCAACGATCTATGGCTCCTGAGTGTTCCATTGTCCAAAACTGAAGGATTCCATTTGATTTATTTATATTGTCTCAGACTTTGATTAGCCTTCCCTCCACCTTTCCTTTACTCAATCTTGGAGCTGATTTTTAAGAGGAATGTGGAAGGATTTGAAACTTTGGCCTAAGAGACACCTTGCAGTTCTTTAAGTATAGCTTGATGGATTATTCTGGTCAGAGTTGAAAGACCTGAATGCAATAAGAACTATGGACTGTAAGGTTTGGTTTATGAGGGTGAGAAAGAGCTTTTCCTAGACTGAGCTAGAAGCAGTTTGTATGAGAGGCTTGTATGTTATGTTATGTTATGTTATGTTATGTTATGTTATGTTTGTTATGCTATTTGTTATGTTATGTTATGTTATGTTATGTTATGTTATGTTATGTTTGTTTTGTTATGTTATGTTATGTTATGCTGTTATCCCCTGCCATCATGGAGCTTCCCCTTGAGTCTGTAAACCAAAATAAATCCTTTTTACCACTGTGTTATGCTGTGTCCTGAGAACCTGTTCAGGGTTGCATTACGTAGAAACAGACTGGTGTGCAGAGGGATATGTCACAGAAAGAAATCTTTGGGCTGAAACTTCTGCCTGTTGAGCTGCAATTGTATGATAAAGTACTATCATTGAGATTGGGCCAGCTGACCTGCATTGGGACAACAGAAAGACTGTAGACTCTTTTGAAGGGGCCCGAATGCTCAAGGAGTGTCCTGTTCTTCAAAATGCTTTATTCCCCTTGGGTTAACAAATTGGCATCCTACCTGGTATGGATTATAAGAAATGCAGGAAAAAGAGGGTCATTGAATTTGCAACATGGTCTTGTACTTTGGAAATGGCAATGGGCAGTGTGAATCAGGTTTGCTGGATGCCCACATGGAGACCAGATGGAGCCATGAGGATGAACCATGGGTTGGACTGGAGACCCTGAGGAGGTGCTAGAACCATGAAATGGCTCTAAAGAGAACTGCTGCCCCCAGATGAAGTTTTCCAGGACTGTGAGTAGCCTAGCTGGAGGGGCAGAATTGGAATGCCAGAGACTTGTTGCTGGTTAGAATTATTGGATTTGGAGATTTGTCACTGACTAGAGTAGTTGGATTTGGAGCTACAGAATTTGATGTTTGCCCTGTTTAAATCTTGTATTGGTTGAACATTTCTTTGCTATGCCCAATGCTATCTTTTGTAGTGTGAGTGTTTATTCTGTGCCATAATTTTTTTTCACATTTTTAATTAACATTTTCCATAATTATAAAATATATCCCATGGTAATACCTCCCCCCTCCCCCCGCACTTTCCCCTTTGAAATTTCATTCCATAATGGGTTTTGAGGGGCTTTTTGGTATTATGACTCAGTTAAAAGACCTTGGATTATGGGGACAATTGAACATCATTAGGATTGATTAAAACTATGGGGACTTTTAAAGTTGCGCTGAATGCATTGCATTTAGATCATAGATGGTTATCCGTTTATAGGGGCCATGGGCAGAATGTGGTGGTTTGATTCAGGTGTCCCCTATCAACTTAGGTGTTCTGAATGCTAGGTCCCCAGCTGATGGCAAGTTGGAGTTAAAGCCTCCTAGAGACAGTGTATTGTTGTGGGTGGGCTTATGGGTATTATAGCCAGCTTTCTCTTACCAGTGTTTGGCACACTTTCCCTGTTGCTTTTGGCCAGAAGGTGATGTCCACCCTCTGCTCATGCCATTGTTTTCCCTGCCATCATGGAGCTTCCCCTTGAGTCTATAAGCCAAAATAAACCCTTTTTCCCACTAGCTTCTTTTGGTTGGGTGATTTCTGCCAGCAACACAAACCTGACTGTAGCAGCATCCTAGACCATGTTGGGAGGAGGTACTTATATTGTCTATTTTCTAAAGGATCTGTGGCTAAGTGCCTTACAATTTGATAAAATATGCTATTGAAGTCAGCCAATCATGGAATTTTCTTTATAGGCAGGTGTGAGTGCTGCATGCATAGATATGTATGCAGACGCATGCCCTGTGCACATGCATGAAAAGGTTAGTGGTGTACTCCTTTATTACTCTTTGCCTTATTTCCTTATTACACAGTGTCTCACTGAACACAGAGCTGTCTATTTTTAGGCTAAGCTGGCTGACCACCAAGCCCCATCAGCACTGGCATTACAGGCATGCAGGGCACTTCCTCAATTTTTATATGGCTTCTGGAGATAGAATTCAGGTCTTCCTGATTGCACACCAAGCACTCTTATCCACTGAGCTATCCCACCTACAACGATCTTTTCTATCTCTGAAGCATCCATTATAATGTCTTCTTTTTCATTTAACATTTTTTTGACATGTATCAATTCATGGAGACATTTACATAATTCATATTGTGTATTGGTCATATGCATTTTCTCTTTTTTTATAGTTTTGATTTTTCTTTTTTTTTCTCCATTTTTATTTTTATTTATTTTTTATTTTTAAAGTTTTTATTAGCATTTTCCATGATTATTAAAAAAAATCCCATGGGAATTCCCTCCCTCCCCACCCCCCACACTTTCCCCTTTGAAATTCCATTCTCCATCATATTACCTCCCCATCACAATCATTGGACTTACATATATACAATATCAACCTATTAAGTACCCTCCTTCCTTCCTTTTTCTTCCCTTTATGTCTCCTTTTTAACTTACTGGCCTCTGCTACTAAGTATTTTCATTCTCACGCAGAAGCTCAGTCATCTGTAGCTAGTATCTACATATGAGAGAGAACATGTGGTGCTTGGCTTTCTGGGCCTGGGTTACCTCACTTAGTATAATCCCTTCCCGGTCCATCCATTTTTCTGCAAATTTCGTAACTTCATTTTTCTTTACTGCTGAGTAGAACTCCATTGTATAAATGTGCCACATCTTCATTATCCACTCATCAGTTGAGGGACTGTGGTGGTTTGATTCATGTGTCCCCCCATAAACTTAGGTGTTCTAAATGCTAGGCTCCCAGCTGATGGATATTTGGGAATTAATGCCTCCTGGAGGGAATGTATTGTTGGGGGCGGGCTTATGGGCTTTATAGCCAGTTTCCCCCTGCCAGTGTTTGGCATACTCTCCTGTTGCTATGGTCCACCTTATATTGGCCAGGGGGTGGTGCCCACCCTCTGCACATGCCATCGTTTTCCCCTGCCATCGTGGAGCTTCCCTTCGAGCCTGTAAGCCAAAATAAATCTCTTTTTCCCAGAAGCTGCTCTTGATTGGGTGATTTATAACAGCAATACAAACCAGACTGCAACAGTAAAGTGGTACCAGGAGTGGGGTTGCTGCTAGACACCTGATTGTGTGACTTTGGCCTTTTGGAGCTGATTTTCAAGAGGAATGTGGGAGGATTTGAAACCTTGGCCTAAGAGATGCTTTGCAGTGCTGTAAGTACAGCTTGATGGTCTATCCTGGTCAGAGCTGAAAGACCTGAAGGCAGTAAGAACTATGGACTGTGAGGTCTGGTTTATGAGGATGAGAAAAAGCTTTGCCTGGACTGGGCTAGCAGTTTGTATGAGAAGCTTGCTCTTATACCCATGTCCTGAGAAGTTGTGCAGGGTTGCTTAGCGTAGAAATGAACTGGTGTGTGCAGAGGGATATGGCACAGAAAGAAAAATATTTGGGTGAACTGCTGCCCATTCAGCTGCAACTGAGAGATTACAACCTTTGAGACTGGGCTAGCTGACCTGCGCTGGGGCAACAAGAAGAATGTAGACTCTTTTGAAGGGGCCTGAGTGCTCAAGGAGTGTCCTGTTCTTCAATGTCTGCTTTATTCCCCCCTGGATTAACAAATTGGCACCCTACCTGGTATCGTGGAGTATAAGAAATGCTGGAAAGAGGGTCATTGAGTTTGCAACACGGTCTTGTGTTTTGGAAATGGCCATGGGCAGTGTGAAGCGGGTTTGCTGGTTGCCTGCATAGAGACCCCATGGGGCCATGAGGATGAACCGTGGCTTGCAGTGGAGACCCAGTGGAGATGCCGGGACCATGAGATGGCTGCCGAGGAGCTGCCGGCCCTGATGAAGTTTTCCAGGACTGTGAGTAGCCTAGCTGGGGGGCGGAATTGGAATGCCAGATACTTGTTGCTGGTTAGAATTATCAGACTTGAAGATTTGTCACTGGCTAGAGTTGCTGGACTTGAAGCTACAGATTGACGTTTGCCCTGGTTGTTTTAAATCTGGTATTAGTTGAATGTTTCTTTGCTATGCTCAATGCCATCTAATGCAGTGTGAATATTTATTCTGTGCCATTATGGGTTTTTTGAGATTATTTTTGGTATTATGGCTCAGTTAAAAGATCTTGAACTATGGGGATGTATGAACATCATTGGAATTGATAAAAACTATGGGGACTTTTAAAGTCAGACTTAATGCCTTGCATTTTACATCATGTATGATTATCAGTTTATGGGGGCCAGGGGCGGAATGTGGTGGTTTGATTCAGGTGTCCCCCATAAACTTAGGTGTTCTGAATGCTAGGTTCCCAGCTGATGGATATTTGGGAATTAATGCCTCCTGGAGGGAATGTATTGTTGGGGGCGGGCTTATGGGCTTTATAGCCAGTTTCCCCATGCCAAGGTTTGGCATACTCTCCTGTTGCTATGGTCCACCTTATATTGGCCAGAGGGTTATGTCCACCCTCTGCTCATGCCATCGTTTTCCCCTGCCATCGTGGAGCTTCCCTTCGAGCCTGTAAGCCAAAATAAATCTCTTTTTCCCAGAAGCTGCTCTTGGTTGGGTGATTTCTAACAGCAATACAAACCGGACTGCAACAGGGACATTTAGGCTGGTTCCATTTCCCAGCTATTATAAATTGAGCAGCAATAAACATGGTTGAGCACGTATTTCTAAGGAGATGAGATGAGTCCTTTGGATATATGCCTAGGAGTGCTATAGCTGGGTTATATGGTAGATCAATCTTTAGCTGTTTTAGGAACCTCCACACTGATTTCCACAATGGCTGGACCAGATTGCATTCCCACCAGCAGTGCAGAAGGGTTCCTTTTTTTCCACATCCCCGCCAACATTTATGATCATTTGTTTTCATGATGGTGGCCAATCTGACAGGAGTGAGATGGTATCTCAATGTAGTTTTAATCTGATTTCCCTGAAGGCTAGTGACATGGAACATTTTTTTAGATGCTTATATGCCATTCGTATTTCTTTCTTTGAGAATGCTCTATTTAGCTCCATAGCCCATTTTTTGATTGGCTTGTTTGATTCCTTATGATTTAACTTTTTGAGTTCTTTGTATATCCTAGATATTAATCCTCTATCAGATATATAGCTGGCAAAGATTTTTCACATTCTGTAGGTGGCCTCTTTGCTTTTTTCACTGTGTCCTTTGCAGTGCAAAATCTTTGTAATTTCATGAGGTCCCAGTGATTAATCTGTGGTTTTATTGCCTGAGCAATTGGGGTTATATTCAGAAAGTCTTTGCCAAGACCAATGTGTTGAAGGGTTTCCCCTACTTTTTCCTCTAGCAGTTTCAGAGTTTCAGGTCTGATGTTAAGGTCTTTAATCGATTTGGACTTAATTCTTGTGCATGGCGAGAGAGAAGAATCTATTTTCATGCTTCTGTAGATATATATCCAGTTTTTCCAAAACCATTTGCTGAAGAGGCTGTCTTCTCTCCAATGAGTATTTTTGGCATTTTTATCGAATATCAGGTGGCTATAGCTACTTGGGCTTACATCTGGGTCCTCTATTCTGTTCTACTGATCTACATGTCTGTTTTTGTGCCAGTACCATGCTGTTTTTGTTACTATGGCTCTGTAGTATAGGTTAAAATCAGGTATGGTGATACCACCAGCCTCATTTTTGTTGCTCAGTATTATTTTAGATATTCGAGGTTTTTGTGATTCCAAATGAATTTTTGGATTGTTTTTTCTATTTCCATGAAGAATGCTTTTGGAATTTTGATAGGGATTGCATTAAATGTGTAGATTGCTTTTGGTAAGATTGCCATTTTCACAATATTGATTCTTCCAATCCAGGAACAAGGGATGTTTTTCCACTTTCTAGTGTCTTCTGCAATTTCTCGCTTGAGTGTTTTAAAGTTCTCATTGTAGAGATTCTTTACTTCCTTGGTTAGGTTTATTCCAAGGTACTTTATTTTTTTTTTTGATGTAATTGTGAATGGGAGTGATTCTCTGATTTCATCCTCTGTGTATTTGTTGTTAGCATATATGAAGGCTACTGATTTCTGTGTATTTATTTTGTATCCTGCTACATTGCTGTAGGTTTTGATCAGCTCTAACAGTTTGCTAGTAGAGTTTTTAGGGTCCTTAATATATAGAATCATGTCTCTGCAAATAATGATAACTTGATCTCTTCCTTTCCAATTTGTATCCCTTTTATGTGTGTCTCTTGCCTTATTGCTATGGCTAAGACTTCCAGAACTATATTAAATAAAAGTGGGGACAGTGGACACCCTTGTCTTGTTCCTGATTTTAGTGGAAAAGCTTCCAGTTTTTCCCCGTTTAGTAATATGTTGGGTGTAGGCTTGTCATAAATAGCTTTTATTATATTGAGCTATGTTCCTTCTATTCCCAGTCTCTGTAGGACTTTTATCATGAAGGGATGTTGGATTTTGTCAAATGCTTTCTCTGCGTCCATGAGATGATCAAGTGATTTTTGTCCTTCAACCCATTTATATAATGTATTACATTTATAGATTTGCGTATATTGAACCATCCCTGCATCTCTGGGATAAAGCCTACTTGGTCAGGGTGAATGATCTTTTTGATATACTCTTGTATTCTGTTTGCCAATATTTTATTGAGAATTTTTGCATCTATTCATGAGGGAGATTGGTCTGCAATTTTCTTTTTTTGTTCTATCTTTGCTTGGTTTTGGCTTGGTTTTGGTATCAGGGTGATGCTGGTCTCATAGAAGGAGTTTGGTAGAATTCCTTCTTTTTCTATTTCCTGGAAAAGCTTAAGAAGCAATGGTGTTAACTCTTCCTTAAAGGTCTGGTAAAATTCAGCAGTGAATCCATCCAGGCCTGGGCTTTTTTTAGTTGGGAGATTATTGATAACTGTACGGATCTACATGTATGTTATAGGTCTATTTAAGTGATTAATCTCATTTTGATTTAATTTAGGTAGGTCATATAGATCAAGGAAATCATCCATTTCTTTCAGATTTTCATACTTTGTGGAGTATATGCTTTTATAGTATGTCCCTATGAGTTTTTGAATTTCTCTGGAATCTGTTGTGATGTTACCTTGTTCATCGCTGATTTTATTAATTTGTGACTCTTCTCTCTTTCTTTTCGTCAGATTTGCTAAGGGTTTATCAATCTTGTTTATCCTTTCAAAGAACCAACTCTTTGTTTCATTAATTCTTTGGATTGTTTTTTTTTGTTTCTATTTCATTAATTTCTGCCCTAATCTTTATTATTTCTTCCCGTCTACTGATTTTTGGTTTGCCTTGTTCTTCTTTTTCCAAGGCTTTAAGATGAAGCATTAGGTCATTTACATGTGACCTTTCTAATTTCTTTTTATTTATTTATTTATTTTTTTAATTTTTTTTGGTCATTTTTTATTTATTTATTTGAGAGCGACAGACATAGAGAGAAAGACAGAGGAAGAGGGAGAATGGGCATGCCAGGGGTTCCAGCCCCTGCAAACGAACTCCAGACACGTGCGCCTCCTTGTGCATCTGGCTAACGTGGGACCTGGGGAACCGAGCCTCGAACCGGGGTCCTTAGGCTTCACAGGCAAGCGCTTAACGGCTAAGCCATCTCTCCAGCCCGTCTAATTTCTTAATATAGCACTTAAGGCTATAAATTTACCTCTTAGAACTGCCTTCATTGTGTCCCAGAGATTTGATATGTTGTGTTCTCATTATCATTTGACTCTATAAATTTTTTGATTTCTGTCTTGATTACTTCATTGACCCATTCATAATTTAGTAGTGTATTGTTTACTTTCCATGATTTTGTGTATGCTCTATAGCCTTTCTTGCTACTGATTTGTAGTTTAATTCCATTGTGGTCAGATAGAATGCAAGGAATTATTTCAATTTTCCTGAATTTGTTAAGATTTGCTTTGTGTCCTAATATATGGTCTATTTTAGTGAAAGTTCCATGTGCTGCTGAAAAGAATGTATATTCTGCAGCCTTTGGATGAAATGTCCTGTATATATCTGTTAGGTCCAATCCTTCTATGACCTCATTTAGTTCAGATGCCTCTCTGTTTATTTTTTCCCGGGATGACCTGTCAATTGATGAGAGTGGGGTGTTAAAGTCACCCACTACCACTGTGTTTGGTGTTATCTGTGACGTTAGTTTTAATAGTGTTTGTTTGATGAATTTGTCACCCACTACCACTGTGTTTGGTGTTATCTGTGACGTTAGTTTTAATAGTGTTTGTTTGATGAATTTGGGAGCTCCCATGTTAGGTGCATATATGTTTAGGATTGTAATGTCCTCCTGTTGGAGTGTGCCCTTAATCAATATAAAGTGACCTTCCTTATCTTTCTTGACTAATGTTGGACTGAAGTCTACCTTGTCAGATATTAGGATAGCAACCCTTGTTTATTTTCTAGGCCCATTTGCTTGAAACACCATCTCCCAACCTTTCATCCTAAGATAATGTCTATCCTTTGTAGAAAGGTGAGTTTCTTGGAGACAACAAATTGTAGGATCTTGCTTTTTAACCCAGTCTGCAAACCTATGTCTTTTCGTTGGGGCATTGAGGCCGTTGATATTAAGAGATATTGAAAGGTGTGTATTTATATTTGCCTTTTTTTTTTTTTGTGGTTCCGGTTCTACCTGTGCTCTTTTAACAAGCATTTGAGTATTGCTTGTATTTTTCTAGGTTCCTTATATGTGTGCTTTTCCTTTTCTTCAGCATGGAGGATTCTATCAAGTATTTTCTGTAGAGCTGGTTTTTTCTTCAAATACTTCTTTAACCTGCTTTTGTCATGGAATATCCTTATTTCTCCGGCTATTTGAATGGATAACTTTGCAGGATAAAGTAACCTTGGTTGACAGTTGTTAGCTTTCAGAACTTGGAATATATCACTCCAAGCCCTTCTGGCTTTAAAAGTTTGTGTTGAATAATCTGCTGTAATCCTGATGGGCTTACTTTTGTAGGTAACTTGATTTTTCTCTCTAACTGCTTTCAATATTTTTTTCTTTGGTGTGTGTGTTTGGACGTTTGATTATAATATGGCGAGGAGAGGTTCTTTCCAGGTTTTGTCTCGCTGGGGTTCTAAAGGCTTCCTGTATCTGCATTGGCACCTCTTTCCCAATTTGGGGGAAATTTTCTTCTATGATTTTGTTGAAGACACCTACTATGCCTTTGGAGTGGAATTCTTCTCCTTCTACTATGCCCTGAATTCTAATATTTGATCTTTTCATAGTGTCCCAAATATCTTGAAATTCCTACTCATACTTTTCTATAAGTTTGTCTTTCTCTTTGTTGGACTGTATTAGATCTGCCACCTGGTCTTCTAGCTTAGATATTCTGTCCTCTCCCTCATCCATTCTACTGGTGAGACTTTCTACAGAGTTTTTTAGTTCATTAACTGTGTTCTTCATTGCTAGTAATTCTGACTGGTTTTTCTTTATTATTTCTATTTCCTTATTTATGTCTTGTATTGCCTTCTTTATTTCATGAAATTGGTGTCCTGCATCTTCTTTGATTCCTTTGATTTCCTCTTTAAGTTCCTCTTTGACTCCTTTGATTCGTTCACTGACTTCTTTGAACATATTTATAATCATTCTTTTGAAATCTTTCTCAGGCATTTCCTCTAACTCGTTCTCACTGGAGGTTATTTCTGATGCATTAATACTTTTAGATGGATTTATATCGTCTTGCTTTTTAGTGTTTCTGGTGTTATAATGTATATATTTTTGCATCTTGGATTAAGTTAATGCTTGGATTTTCTAGCTAGCTGGGTATTCTTAGCTGTATCAATTGGTTTGATGTTATATATTTTCAGGGTAGGAGCTTGAGGTGTTAGATGTGGCTCTTAAGACTCTGAGAGTATCTACAAAGGTACTCCTAGGGGTTGAGTTTCCCTGCTATGGGGGTATTCAAGTAGGCTGAGTGGAATAAAATACTGGTAGATTCTAAAAGTTAACTAAACACTGTACCCATTCAGTCAAAAACAGCCCCACGTATGTATGCCAGAGTAGTTATTATAACAACCAGATCGTCTATCAACATAGAGGTTAAGATTTCTGGCCTGTTGAGGTATCCCAGTCAGCCTGTGACCAAGTGAGACCCTTCCCTGGTGGAAACCCAGTTACCTTGGATGAGTTTGGTCTCAGTCAAGTTGCTGCCTGGGTCTTCGGGCTGTTGTTGTGATTTCTGGAGCTGGGCACTGGCTTTTCCTGCGGGTCAAACCAAGCCTGGCAACTGTGGCCCTGCAGATCATCTCCCTCACTGGGTCTGTCAGCAGCTGAAGCTTCTGCTGCTGGGTCGGCTGTTGTTGCCTGTCCTGGGTCTGCTGCTGCTTGGGCCACTGTTACCGGTGCTGGAGCCGCTGATGTTGCTGCCGAACTCTGCTCCTGCTTGGGTCTCGCTGTCGGCTCAGGTTGGCGTGGCCGGGTCCCAGAACCGCTGCTCTGTTCGCTGGAGCTGGGCTCAGGTGGTGGGGGAGGGGAGGGAGCCGCGGCTGCTCTGGTTCTCTTGCTGCTCCACGTGTTCTTCTACGTCGCGGTCTGCTCTTCCGCTGCTCACTGCTGCTCTCCCTTCACGTTTCCTGAGTTGCAGAGAGCGCTGTGTGAGGGGAAGCGCCCGCACCTGGCTTTTCCTGCGGCTGGAGCCGAGCCTGGTGGCTTTCTGGTGCGCCGCTGCCGCCGCGGTTGGCGGAGCTGCCGGAGCCACTTTTGCTGCCTGTGCGGGCTCTGATGCTCTGGATCTCTCCTACTTCTCCGCTGCTGCTTCAATTTCCTATACACCTCACTTTTTAGTAAAAGTGTGTATTTTGCTGAGTTTTTTTGGTCTTTTTTTTCCCCCAGGCTGCTTTGGCGTGGTACCTACGCCACCATCTTAACCAAATGTCTCTGCACTTTCTCTTTTATGCTTTAAAACTCTTTTAAATATCTTCTATTTCCCTGGCTCTGTTCCTGAGTCTTATTTTTTTTTTAAAATATTTATTTATTTGTTTGCAAGGAGATAGAGAGAGAGAGTGTGTGTGTGTTGATGGGAGTACCAGGGTCTCTTGCCACTACAAATGAACTCCATATTCATGCATCACTTTGTGCATCTGGCTTTATGGGGACTGGGACTTTGAACCCTGATCATCAGGTTTTGCAAGGAGGTGCTTTTCACTGCTAAGCCATCTCTTCAGCTCTGCTGCCAGTTCTTAATAGTCCCTCTTTGTTTAGCTATATAAGAGAAAAACATATTTACCTTCCTGTGTTTGTCTTATTTTTTTTTTAAATTATTTATTTATTTATTTGAGAGTGACACAGAGAGAAAGACAGATAGAGGGAGAGAGAGAGAATGGGCGCGCCAGGGCTTCCAGCCTCTGCAAACGAACTCCAGACACGTGCGCCCCCTTGTGCATCTGGCTAATGTGGGACCTGGGGAACCGAGCCTCGAACCGGGGTCCTTAGGCTTCACAGGCAAGTGCTTAACCGCTAAGCCATCTCTCCAGCCCTATTTTTAAAAATTTATTTATTTATTAGACAGAGAAAGAGGCAGAGAGAGAGGGAGAAATAAATGACCCACTCTCTCTAGCCCTGTTTGACTTATTTTACTAAACATGCTGTTCCCTGTTGTTGCAAATGATAGAATTTTATTCTTTTTCTTTTTTGTTGAGGCAGTGTATCACTCTAGCCCAGCCTGACCTGGAACTCCTGCTATAACTCCAACTAGCTTCACTCTCACAGCCATTCTCCTCCTTAGTCTCCCAAGTACTAGGATTAAAGGCATGAGCCATCATACCCATCTTTCAGGATTTTATTCTTTTTTTTTTTTTTTAATTGATTTTTTTTTTTTATTTGAGAGCGACAGACACAGAGAGAAAGCCAGATAGAGACAGAGAGAGAGAATGGGCGCACCAGGGCTTCCAGCCTCTGCAAACGAACTCCAGATGCGTGAGCCCCCTTTGCATCTGGCTAACGTGGGACCTGGGGAACCGAGCCTCGAACCGGGGTCCTTAGGCTTCACAGGCAAGCGCTTAACCGCTAAGCCATCTCTCCAGCCCAGGATTTTATTCTTAAAAAAAATTTTTTTTGAGGTAGGTTTCACTGCAGCACAGCCTGAACTGGAATTCACTATGTAGTCTTAGGGTAGCCTTGAACGTAAGGCAATCCTCCTACCTCTGCCTCCTGAGGGTTGGGATTAAAGGCATGATCTACCACAACTGGCTCTCAGGATTTTATTCATTTTTTAAAAAAATTTATTTTTCTTTATTTATTTGAGAGAGAGAAATAGGCAGGGGGAGAGAGAGAGAGGGACGGAGGGAGAGAGAACAGGCACACCAGGGCTTCCAGTCACTGCAAACAAACTCCAGATGCATATGCTCCCTTGTGCATCTGGCTTACAAGGGTCATTGAGAATTGAACCTGGATCCTTTGGCTTCACAAACAAGTGCCTTAAACACTAAGTTATTTCTCCACTCCCTAGGATTTTATTCTTTGTGGCAGAATAGTACTTTGTTTTCTAGTATGGCTTGGATATCAGGTGATTTCACAGAGGCTCATGTGTTGAAAAACTTGGTCTCTAGCTGGTAATACTATTAGAAATAGTTAAGTGGTAAGGCCACTAACCTAATGGTGTAGTTACTTTTCTCCATGCTGTTACAAATACCTAAAGAAAGCCATGGTAAGGAAGGAAAGGTGTATTCCATCTTATAATCTAGGAATCTAGGTCATCATGGTAGGGAAGGCTTCATGGAAGTGAGCATAAAGCAGGTGGTCAAATTGTATTCACAGCAAGAAAGCAAGAATGTTGGTGTCAAGCTAGCTTTTTATACAGACCAGGTGTCTACCACACTTCGGGTAGGTTTTCTCACCTCAACTAATCTAATCTAGGAAATCCCACACTGACATACCCAGAGATTTCTTTCAATGTTGATTCTACATTCTGTTAAATTGAAAACAGAAATTATCCATCAGTTTCACCCCTTCTTAACTTGACACTCAAACATGTCACTTTTAAGCATAGCCTATCTCTTTTTCCCACAGGCTTATGGCCATCAAAATGCATTCAAACTTCAAAAGTCTCCACAGTATTAGGCAGTTCCAACTCTATTCAAAATTGTATATGCTGAATTCTTAGATGCAGGCAAACTCTTAAGTGTGAGCTCCTATAACATCTAAAAATGTTAAATATGTCTAACATATAGTAGCACAGAGCAAACATTCTGAATGCAAAAAGGAAAAGGAGAGGCATATCAAGGGAAAATTGAACCTAAATAAGACTAAAACTCAGTAGGGCCAACTATCTGACACCTGGGACTCCTGATGAAACTCTCTTGGCTCTAAAAAGCTGGAATAGCCCACCGCTCCAGATCTTCTGCCTTTAGTACACTAACCTCTCATGGGACACTCCATGCCTGAATTTTTTTCTTGGCAGATGACCCATGGTTCTAGCATCTTCAGTATCTTTAGGTCTCTATTGTAACTTAATAACTTGGTGTTGTAGTTACCTTAATGTTTCTGGAGCAAACCACCTGTCCACAAGCTGGTGACAGGAGGAAAGGGTTTATTTTTGCTTATAGTCTCAAGGAGAAACTTCATGATGGCAGGGGAAAGCATGGCACAAGCAGAGGTTGGTTATCACAGTCTTTCCATGGCAGCTAGAAAATCACAGCAGGACAGTGAGCTGAAGTCTGGCATGAGGAAGGTGGATATAATACCCCATAACCCACTTCCAATAGCACACCTCCTCTAGCAAAGCTCCCCCTCTGAAACTGCCATGAGCTTGGGACCAATCATTTAAAATACATGAGTTTATGTGGGGGTGGGGGGAGGCACCGCATTCAAACTACCATATTCTTCCCCTGGCTCCCATAGATTCTCAACCATCTCAAGATATAAAACTGCATTCAGTCCAACTTCAAAAGGTCCCATAGTTTGCTTTTATCAGTCAATCCCAACACTGTTCAAGAGTCCAAAATGCAAGGTCTCATTTGAGATCAAGACAATCTCTTAACTATAAGCCTATAAAATTTTTTTAAAAAGTAAACACACATTGTAAACACAAGTAAATATTCCCACTGCAAAAGAAGGCATAACAAGAAATGATTGAATCAATTTAAGCAGGGCAAATATCAAATCCTGCTCACAGCTTCCATTTCTTCTAAACCCTGCTAAGGTTTTTAGGACACAGGCAGAGCACAGCATCTCATACAAACTGCCTCTAGCTCAGCCTGAGCAAAGCTCTTTTTCCCTTGTTAAGCCAAGTCTCCACAGTTCTTCCTGTATTTAGGTCTTTCAATTTTCACAAAACTCCATCAAGCTCTACTTGTAGCACTATAAAGCATGTCTTAATCCTTCCATATTCTTCCTGCAAATCAGTTCCAAAAGTCAAAAGCCACATAGCCAGGCTTATATCAGTAACAACCCCTACTCCACTGGTACCAATTTTCTATTGTGGTTACCTTCACAATGCTGGGACAGAACATCAGACAAAAAGCAGGTGACAGGAAAAAAAGGGCTTATTTTGACTTATAGTCTCAATGGGAAGCTCCATGATAGCAGTATAGAAAAATCCAAGGCCAGACATCACCTTGCCACAGCAGGTAGAAAATATGAGCAAGAGAGTGAACTGAGGGCTGGAGAGATGGCTTAGTGGTTAAGCGCTCGCCTGAGAAGCCTATGGACCCCGGTTCGAGGCTCGATTCCCCAGGTCCCACGTTAGCCAGATGCACAAGGGGGTGCACTTGTCTGGAGTTCATCTGCAATGGCTAGAAGCCCTGGTGCGCCCATTCTCTCTCTCCCTCTATCTGTCTTTCTCTCTGTGTCTGTCGCTCTCAAATAAATAAATAAAAAATGAAAAAAAAAAAAAAAGAGAGTGAAGTGAATTCCAGCAATGCAGACCTGGTTATAACACCCTGTAGCCCATGATCAGAAACACATCTCCTCCTCCAAGGCTCCAATTCCCATATTGCCATGAGCTAGGGACCAAACATTCCAAACATATGACATCTGATGCAAACCACCACACTTAGGGTTCACCTTCATCACTACATGCAGTGTCTTTTCAGGACCTCCTTGCTGGGATGCCAGACATCATTAGTCCTTAGTGGCACTCTGGAACTGTGTATCAAGATGCCATGACTCCCCCTCCCCCACCGCCCCGCAGCCCAGTCCCCAATCTTGTATTGCTGGCCTTGGAACTCAGTGTGTAGCATGGGCTAGTCTCGAACTTTTCAATATCCTCCCAGCCTAGCTTCCTGAATTCTGGAATCACAAACATGTGCCATCATCCTCAGTCTTCATTTGGTGACATTCTTTTCCAATAATTTCCTTTAGCACTTCTTACAGTGCTGTATATTCATAACAGATTCTTTGAGTTTTAATTTTAATTTTTCCCTTTATTTTTGCTGGAGATACCATTCTGGGTTTACTCTGCTCCTCCCCCTGCCAGGTGCTAGACAAACACCATTACTGAACTAAATATTCAGCCCCTGTTTTGCAATTTAAAGATAGCATTTAGTTGTCTCTGTCTTCTTCCCTTTTGATTTCTGGTGAAATTTCAGCTATTATTCATGTCCCTATTACTTATTTTTTCTCTAGTTTTTGATATTTTATCTTTATCTTTGGTTTTCCTTAGTTTTGTGTAATGTTCTTATGTGTCTTTCTTTTATATATATATATATATATTTTTTTTTTTTGAGGTGTTTTTTTTTTTTTTTTTTTTTAAGGTAGGGTTTTACTGTAGCTCAGGTTGACCTGGAATTCACTATGTAGTCTCAGGGTGGCCTTGAAGTCATGGTGATCCTCCTACCTCTGCCTCCCAAGTGCTGGGATTAAAGGCGTGCGCCACCATGCCTGGCCTATATTGAGTTTTTAATACCTATAAGTGCTGCACCAAACATGGGAAATACTTGACCATTAATTATTCAATTTCACACACACACACACACACATTTTTTGAGAGAGAGAGAGAATGGATAAGCCATTTCTGTCCCAGCAAAGGAACTGCAGATGTATGTACATCTGCTTGTATGGATGCTGGTGAGTCAAACCAAGACCATCAGGCTTTTCAAGCAAGTGGCTTTAACCACTGGGCAGTCTCTCTAGCCCAAAATTCTGCAATTTATTTTCCAATATTATTTTCCCTTTGTTTTGGGGACTTCAATTTCATATTATTTGGTATTATCCTGCAGGTTTTTGAAGTTCTGTTTACCTGTTATCCTGGTTTTTTCATTTGTTCTTCACATTGGGAAACTTGTCTCTGCGAGTACTCTGTCTTCATGTTCTGAACTTTTCTCTTGCACTCTTCACTTTGCTATAAATCTATTTAATTTTATATCATGAATATTTTTCCAGAACATTCACTTCTCTTTTTATAGTTTCTATTCCTCTGATGAGATTCTGTAGCATTTTTTATATATTTATGTATGTATATATATACATACATACGTATATGTATATATATATACACGTATATGTATATATATGTATATATATACATATGTATATGTGTATACATATATATACATACTTGTATACATATATACATACATACTATATACACATATACATATATTTATGTATATATATACATATGTATGCATATATGTACATATGTAAATATATAAAAAATGCTACAGAATCTCATCAGAGGAATAAATATATCTCATATAACTCTCTACTTACTAATTTTTCTCTGGATTTCTTGTGAATTCTCACATTTTTTAATTGTATGCTGTAAATACATATATATGATAGGTACTTTTTCTCATTTTCAGTCTGAATGGCCAGAGAGAACAATGAGAACAGAGAGAACTTGGGCCATGTCATGTGGTGAACCAGGAGCCTATATAGTCTGCAGCCTTTTTGTGGACTACAAACCTCTGCTCAAGTCTGTATAGGTTTTTATTGAGGACAGAAAAAGAATAGGGATTACAAGAAGGAATGTTAAGGTCACTCTCTGAGGCCAGAAGGGTATAAATTAAAGCAGGCCAATTAACCCAGGCAGGACAGCATATTATTTGACCAGGTCACTGCTGTTAGTAAATAATCTATGTTCTTCTACCAAGCACTACCTGATGTCCTGATGCCAGAAAATTGCAGGCTGCTTTGCCAGTGGATGTGCTGTGTCTGTCACTGGCATCCCGCTTCTGATTTGTCATGCAGGCATTCTGCGTGGCTGCTTAGGGCTCTCCCACCCTGCTCTGTGCTATGTTGTTTTCCATTCTGAAATGATTTTATTTTTTTGAGGTGGGGTCTCACTCTAGCCCAGGCTGACCTGGAATTCACTATGGAGTTTCAGGGTGGCCTCGAACTCACGGCAATCCTCCTACCTCTGCCTCCTGAGTGCTGGGATTAAAGGCGTGCACCACCACGCCCAGTTGAAATGAGTTTTTATTCGTGGAAATTTCAGATTTATGCATGAGTTTCAAAGATAGTACAGAGTACTGTTTCATTAATATTCATATTTTAAATAATCATGGGACATTTGTCAAAATTCTGATGTTATATTACATTATTATTAAGTGAGCTACAGACCTTGAGTTATAGCAGTTTTTCATTGTCATTTTCTGTTAAAGGATCTGGCCTGGGATACTACAATGCACTTAATTATCTTGTTTCTGTAGTCTCCTCTATTCTATGAAGGTTTCTCTGTTTCCTTGCTTTATGTGACTTTGATATATTTGAGAAGTATCGGTCAGATATTTTATTGTTATACTAGTCAACTTAGAGTTTGCTATTGTTTTGTTTTATTTTGCTTTGTCTTGTTTGAAACAGGGGCTTTCTATATAACCCAGGCTGCACATGAACTTATCATGTTACCATGCTGATCTTGGATTTGTGATCCCCCTGACTCAGCCACCATAGTGCTGGGATCATAGACATGTTCCACCATGACCATTACAGCATATGATAGGATTTCAGAGTAGTATTCCACTGTAAGCATGAACTAAATTTTATGTTGTCTTCCTTTTTTATGTTTTTGTTTATTTGTAAGCATGTATTGTTAGTGTGCATGTATTGGTGTGCCAGAACCTCTTGCCAATGCAAGTGAACTCCAGATGCATGCATCACTTTGTGCATCTGGCTTTACATAGATGCTGGGGAAATAAACCCAGTTCATCAGGCTTTGTAAGCAAGTGCCTTTAACCACTGAGCAATTTCCCCAGGCTGAAATATTTTTATTAATTTATTTACAAGGGGAGAGAAAGAGAGAGAGGGAAAGAGAGAGAGGGGGAGAGAGAGAGAATGAATGGGTACACAAGGGCTTCTTGCCACTGTAAATGAAGTCCAACTGCATGTTCAACTTTATATCTGGCTTTAAATGGGTACCAGGGAATCGAACCTTGGCAATGCAAGCAAGTGCCTATTGTAAGGTTTGGGAATGACCAAGACCATGCAAACCACTCTGAGGCAAAGATGAAAGGTTTTGTTCCGGAAAGGCACAAGCTGCCAGAGCTGACTCACAAGAGAGGAGCACAGCCAACCTGAGTTCAGGTTGTGGGCTTTATAGTCCTTTTTTCAGTTGAGCGAAGGTGAGGAAAGAAAAAAAAAACAAAACACCATTTGTTAGGTTGAATAGAAAAGTTCCTTTAGGGGCAATCATTATATTAACCATTTAAAATGGCTGTGACATGTGGGCAGAAACCATGACCTGGGGCATTGTTAGGCAAGGAGGGGAGAATGACCTGGT
This sequence comes from Jaculus jaculus, assembly GCF_020740685.1. Lineage (NCBI taxonomy): Eukaryota > Metazoa > Chordata > Mammalia > Rodentia > Dipodidae > Jaculus > Jaculus jaculus. The sequence goes on along the minus strand of NC_059119.1, from coordinate 37,031,220 downwards.
GGTTTCTTGAGGAATGTGCATAATCCATTTCCTTATGCCTCTGTCACCATTCTGCTGACCTTAGTGACTCCATCTTGGGAGTGCATTCTGTCCTAACATTCCAGCCTTTTGTTAATGGTAAGGGATGGTGATCTCTCTCTCTCTCTCTTCTGTAGTGTCTTCATGCTGACTGTGGGGGAGGAGGGTGGTGATGAGTTCTTATGGGAGAGGCTGGATGGTGCAGTCATGTGTCTCCCTTCAGGGCAGGTAATGAGGAGGCGGTTCCATGGCGGCTTAGAGGCCCTTGAGATTTGAGCTGTGGTGACTGAATGCTGTAAGATTTAGTTGGGTGTAAGCAGTGGTACCGCTGGAGTGGTGAGGTCAGTAGTGAGCACCCTCTGTCAGCGCCAGTGTAGCATGCTGTTACAACCTGGTCCTGAGCTAAGCAGAGACTTTTTCATACCATCCCTGTATTGAGCTGGCTTCAGGGCAGTCACTGGCAACATCTTTTATACAGAAGGTGAGGGGCATGGGCTCCGCACACCCGTGAGAGGACAGAAGGAAGAAGTAAGGAGCTTGTTATCCTTGTCAACAGCCACAACATCAAAAGGCCCAGTGCAAGGGGGCGCTCAGAAGTGAGGGAGAGAGGCTTGGGGCAAGAGAGAGGAGGCAGAGAGGCATCAGTGTGTCCAAGAGGAACATTCTGGGATCAGAAGAGTAGGAACAAGGGAGAGGTTGAGTCTGAGAGGGCCCGTTGGGGTGGAGGTGTACTTCTCCCTGGACGAGGTGGGGCAGGACAGAGGTGATCTGACTCTTTTGAGCTGCAGCTGTGACAGGTGGTCTAACTGGGGACATGTCCTGAAGCTTTGCTGTCATGGGAGTGGTTAGGGTCACCAGATGAGGTCCAGTCCAGAGTGGCTTGAGACCCTGTGGGCAAGACTGCTTAAGGTAGACTTGATCTCCAGAGTTAAGTGAGAGAGTTGTGGCTCTCTCTGATGGCTGGGGAAGAAGGTGGTCAGCATATTCCCATACAAGGTTCTGGATAAAGGTGAAAGTTGGTAAGTACCTATGGAGAGGAGTTTCTGATAGTGGGGGAAAGTTGACAGGAAGGGGCGCCCATACATGAACTCAAAAGGGCTAAGGAAGGAGGGGAATGAGGAGTAGCTCTGATTTGGGCTAAAGCAAGTGGGAGGAGCTGGGGCCAGATGGTGAAGTTCAGAAGGCCGTTTAGACAGGTGAGTTTTGAGAACAGCATTTTCTTTTTCTACCCTGCCTGAGGCCTGAGGCGCATATGGAAGATGAAGTGTACAGTCTATTCCCAGGGCTCTGGATACCTCCTGGGTTACCTTGGAAATGAAGGCTGGCCCATTGTCTGATTGAATGGTAAGGGGAAGGCCAAAACGGGGCAGAGTAGATTCAAGAATGTGAGAGGTGACTATGTTTGCAATTTCTCCTGTCGTAGGAAAAGCTTCAACCTACCCTGAGAAAGTATCCACCACAGTGAGAAGGCATTTAGTCTTTTTGTGAGGAGGCATGTGAGTAAAATCTATCTGCCAGTCCACCCTGGGAAGTGAGCCCCTGTGTTGGTGGGGTTTGAAAGAGGGAAGGGGACAGGCTCTACCTTGTGGAGAGGCCTTGGTGCAGAGTGAGCAAGCCTGAGTCACAGAGGAGCTTAGAGAGGAGAGGAAAGGATGGAAAAGGAGCGGGGTCAGGAATCTTTGTCGAAGGCGGACTCCCACATGAAATAGATTATATAGGTGGGTCAGAATGGTAGTAATTTGGAGATCAGGCAAGCAGTAGAGATCCCCCAGGAGTAGCCAGCCTTGTGGTCCCAGGATAGACAAGTTTTGTTAGAGTTTGACATTGTTTTGGAGTAAAGGCATGAAGGTGGTAGGGGCAAGGAAAGAGGCTGATGCTGTACGTGCTGTGGAGGCTGGATGCCTTGGCAACTCTGTCTGCAAAAGGGTTTTTCTTGGCCACAGGTGAGGTTGGAGCCTGGTGTTGTTGTGCCAAGACCCCTGACCAGGAGCCAAGTCCCCTGGTCACCCAGGAGTCACCCAGAGAACCACCACAGAAGCTGAGATACTCAAATGTAAAAGCAGCAGGTTTCTTTATTGCAAACCTAGGCTTGGGCTCTGTCCCTACAGTCTGGCACAGCGGTAGTGAGGGAGAGAGCCCCGACCCTCAGAGGAAAGGGGTTTATAAAGAAAAGGTTACATCATATTGTGACCTTTAAAATTATTGGTTCTAAGAGGGTGCACACATGGGAACTCCAGCCTACTTATCTTAGGTAGTAACTTGTTTGCAGAACCTATTGCAAGAGCTGTTTGCAGAACTTATCTTTTGCAAGAGGCCGGAGCCTCCATGGCCAGGTATCTCTGGAATGTCCCTGAAGTGGAGGCTTCCCAGGAATCAAGAGGGGCGGGGGGCTATAGCTAAGCAAGTACGGATACAGAAGTAAAAATAGCACATTAGTCAGCTAGTTCCTCATCTGAGTCAAAATGGCTGTCTGACTTTAAATGGCAATGGCAGCACCACTGTCCAGCCACCAAGCGAGGTCACAGGAGCCAGATGCAGAACATTACTTCTCGTTGGTCTCTCAGTGTCTCCTATAGTGAATGACAGCTGCCTTTGCAGGAAGATAGGAGGCATGTAGCAGTTTAAGGATAAGGGGCCCATTAGGAATGGGGATTCCTTTAGCTGAGAAAAAAGCCTCTGTCCTTCCAGATAGCAGCATGGTGATGTAGAATATGGAAGGCATATTTAGAGTCAATGCAGATGTTAACTGTCTTGCCTTGTGCCAAATTCAGGGCTCTAGTGAGAGCTACCAGCTCAGCCTTTTGGGATGTACTCTCCTTAGGCAATGGGCCAGTCTCTATTATCTGGTCATCTGATACAGCAGATACCTGCTAACCGAGACCCCGTGAGTTAGTAGAAGAGCTGCCATTTATATATCCAAGTGTGATCAGGGTTGAGGGAAAGGGGTATAGGGGTTTTAAGATTGTGATAAATGAGTTCCTCTAGGGTCTCTAAGCAGGAGTGTGTAAGGTGTTCAGGTAGAGACAGGAGGGCAGCGGGGTTAAGTGGAGGACAAGAGTCAAGTGTTATGTTGGGGTTATCAAGGAAAGTGGTGTGAAAGAATTGAATTTTAGATCAGGTCAGAGTAGACAGGCAAGAGTTGGAGAGTAGATCTTTAAGCCTGTAGGGGGAAAGGACAGTGAATTGTTATCAAAAAATGAATTTCTGTGCCTCTTGGTCCAGAAGAGCAGCTGCAGCAGGAATGCATAGGCATGGTTGCCAGTCCCAGACACAGGTTTCTAATTGTTTAGAAAGATAAGCTACAGGGGCAGAGGATGGGCCCTTCATTTGACCCAGAGCTCCCACTGCCATGCACCCTTCTTCTGTGGAGTAAAGACGTAAAGGCTGCCGAAGGTCAGGAAGTACAAGGGCTGCAGCTTCCAAAAGGGCCTCGCGCAGGCAGGAAAAGGCAGTGTCTGTCTCTGACTTAGGGTCTCGGGGTTCATGAGGGTTTCCCTTAGCCTTGTTGTAAAGGGACTTTGGTAGGAAGGCAAAATCTGGAATCCACATTCTAAGGAACCAAGCAAAGCCAAGGAAAGAGAAGATTTCTTCCTTAGAGAAAGGTGAGGAGAAGGAGCAAAGATGTTTGCAGTATAGGTTGAGTTGTTGTGACATGGGGTAAGGTTCCTAATTTGGGTTAAAAATCCTGAGCTGAGCAGGGCTTGGTGGTGCATGCCTTTAATCCCAGCACTGGGGAGGCAGATGTAAGAAGACTGCCATGAGTTCAAGGCCATCCTGAGACTACATAGTGAATTCTAGGTCAGCCTGGGCTACAGCAAGACCCTACCTCAAAAAACAGAAGCCAAGAAAACAAAACAAAAAAGGTGAGCTGTTTGGGGGAAACTCATTATCCCCTAGATCCAAGAAAGTTAAGAAGTTTGTTGGTATGTAGTTTATATAGAGAAAGAGGGGGTGAGCAGAGCAAAAGATCATCTACACATTGTAAAAGTGTGCTGGGATACAGATCCAGGGACAAAAGGTCAATAGAGAGTTTGATCCAATAGGTGGAGGCTGTCTCTGAAACCCTGGGGAAGGACAGTCCAGGTGAGTTGAGGGGCAGTGTGAGTATAAGGGTCCTTCCAGGTGAAAGGCAAGACATCATAGCAATCTGGGAGGGGGTGGAGAAGAAGGCATCTTTGAGGTCAAGAACTGAAAAATGAGTAGTGGAGGAGCGGATGTGAGAGAGGAGCGTATAGGGTTAGGGACTACTGGATGAATGGGCATAATGGCAGCATTAAGTAGGAACAAGTCTTGGACTAAGTGGTAGATCCCGTCAGGTTTGATAACAGGCACGATTGGAGTATTGCAAGGGGAATGAGTGGGGTGAAGGAGGCTGGCTTGGAGCAAGCGAGAAATAATAGGCTTGAGTCCTTGGTGGTGTTTAAGTGAGACTGGACATTCAGGACGGCAGGGAAAGGACGTGGGGTCTTTGAATCTGACGAGGATAGGCATGTGGTGAGAGGCGAGTGCCAGTTAGGGAGTGTCCCACGCCCTGAGATCAGTCTTGGAGACAGGGAAGGGGAGGCCTGGATCCTTGGTAAGGAAGGGGCCTGCTGTGAGGAGGAAGACAGTGTGAGTGGACAGTCAGAGAGTTTTTGCATAAGATATCCACCCAGGAGGGGAACAGAACAAACGGGTATTATGAGCAGTGAATGGGAAAGGGGAGTGTCCCAGACTACACAGGGTAAGGCTGAGGAGTGATGAGTGGGGACTAGGATAGGCTGTCAATACCCGACACAGAGATCTACGAGGGAAAAGTCTTACCAGAGTAGGATGGAAGGACTGACCAACTAGCCTCCATATCTGTTACAGATGAGACAGGCTTCCTGTTGGCTGGACTGTGACCCTGGGCTTCTTCATTGTGATTTGAAGAGATTTGGTGGGGGTTGAGGTCCCAGGGCACCATCAATCTTTGGCTACCAGGTCCAGAATATCAGTGATTGGCTTTTGCTGTGGGTAAGGGGAAGGGGAGAAGAGCGAGGCCGAATTGTAGTGGGTGTGAGAGCCGGTATCAGGCAGAGATGGTCCAAAGCCTTCAGAGGGTCAGGGCAGCTTGGTGGTCTGGTCAGGTGAAAGGAGGTCTGGCTGCCTAAGAGGGGACCTGGGAGCTTCCTATCTGAGTCTCAACACCAGATGTAAGGTTTGGGAGTGACCAGGACCATGCAAACCACTCTCAGGCAAAGATATGAAAGCTTTTATTCAGGAAAAGCACGAGCTGCCAGGGCTGACTCACAAGAGAGGAGCACAGCCCACCTGGGTTTTCAGGTGGTGGGCTTTGTAGGCCATTTTCAGTTGGGGGAAGGTGAGAAAGGAAAAAAAAACTCATTTGTTAGGTTGAATAGAAAAGTTCTTGTAGGAACATTGAAAACAGCTAGGGTGTGACGCCAGAACAGTGACCATGTGACTTACAAGATAAGAGGGCAGGAAGCCATGACCTGGGGCATTGTTAGGCAAGGAGGGGATAATGACCTGGTGATTTCTTGAGTAATGTGGATCATCCACTTCCCTATGCCTCTGACACCATTCTGCTGTCCTTGCTGACTTCATCTTGGGAGCCCATCTTGACCTAACACCACTTTCTCAGCTTGTCTTCCTTTCCAGGGCATCCAAATTTGTTCTCATAAGCAGCTGTAAGACCCCCAAAACGAGGACCCCATGCTCTGCCCGGATATGGCGACACCCCAAATCACTCACGAGAAGCGATCTTGATGCAAACTGCAAGAGGATTTTATTCCAAGCGTGCTGGGGCCCACAGTCGTACACCGCACAGGGGTAGAGGACTGCAGAGCCCCGAATGCAGGAACAGGACAGTTTTTATAGGGTTTCTAACAAAGCCTGTGTATTAGACCAATCATTTTTTAATATCAGGAGCCCGCGGGGTGCGAGCCAGTCAGTTTGTGCCACCCCATAGTTTCTAAGCCAATTAGTTTAATTTGTTCAAGCCCCTCGTGGACCAATCAGACTCTTATGACCTTGGAGGTCAGCATTTGTGCGGGTCCTTGGGTGGGAGTAACAGAGTGTGGTATCAGTCTCCTGTGACCTTGGTGGTCTGAGGCAGGCTGCTACAGCTTATGGTGCGGGCTACTAAGGCTTACAGTGTGGGCTATTAAGGCTTATGGTGCAGGCTATTTACAGAAACCAAATAAGTGGTTCACTTCATTACTTATTTCCCATCCTTGAGGGCTATCTCATGCCCTTTTTACCTAGTTTTATATTAGGAGCAGGCTCTGATATAATGAGAAGAGGGATTTTTTATTTGCTTCCAACAGAGAGTAAAGCCTGGAGTTTGAGGTATGCAGGGGCCCGCTTAAGCTCCCTTTGGAGCGTGATAGTATTTCTGGGCTTCTGAATTCTTGGGCCTTTCACAGCCAAGTCACTGTAGATCTTTTTGACGTCTTTGTAATTTCTTTTTGTTAGTGATACTACTGTTATTGTCTAGGGGTGTTGAGTTCATTTTCTTTGCTGATTAAAGAATACAGAGGCAGGAAAAAAAATTGAAATAATAAATTTTATTTTAAAGATTTCAGAGTACGAGGAAAAGAAAGCAGAAAGAGTAAACTCCTCTGGGAGGAGGGAATTCCAGAGCTGGAAGATCCATAATCCTCACGGGAACTGAACTTTTATTGAATGGGGCAAACCCACCCATCCAGAGTCCATGATTGGTCAGCTTAAATGAAGGTGAAGGTTGATCCATGATGAACCCAGTACTGTGCAGGTCTGTGAAAGCCCACAAAACCACCTGACAAGCCAGCCCACAGGAGGGAAAATTCTCGGAGGAGGAGGAGGGGGAGGAGGAAGAAAAAAATGGGGTTGAGAGGGAGTCAGGTAGCTTTGTTAGGCAGTTAGGTGTGGGAGCTCCTGAAAGTAAAAAGCAGGAATGTCTTTAGGTTTATCCTGGTAGTCTCCATATTGCTAGAAATCAAAGTATGATTTTACTTCTAATTTCTTCCCTAGATCTGTTTCTCCACAAACAACCTGAGCCTCTCCTGGGAGGGAAGAGCCCTTTCCTAGCATTTAAATCTAATCCTGACATTGTGATTGTTAGATCTGAGTTGGGATTAAAACCATTTGGGGTGGACATGAATGAAACAGGAAACTATATCTCAAACACTATAGATAGCTTTATTGGGATCAAACAGTGAAGGACTGTAAACATTTTTTTAGGGCAAGAGGCTACAGTGGCATATTTACAACTGAGCAAATTTTTATACAAAATGAGGGGCAAGAAGAGCATATGCAAGACAATTTCCCTTGCTGACGAGACAGTTACGAGTTTTAATATTTAATCTTTATCTTGTCTTTTAAAAATTAATTTAATATTAAATATCATGTCTTCAGGACACGAATATGTTACTGTATAGAACAGTGGGTTTTCACTGAACAGGTGTTTGTTTCATTTTTGGGACCCAGGGTCTGGGAAAATATTATACCAAGGAATCTGACTTCATTCCCAAGTCCCGGTTTTAGGGCCCACTTGTCTCAGAAACTTTAGATCTTTATTAACACTTCAGGCAGCTTTAGGGCTTCATTAACCCTTCAGTGGTTGGTCAAGTTCAGTCCCTAGGACTTGGCATCATGGCTAGCCTCTTCTGGAGACAGCCTTTATCCCAGACCAGTTAGCTGTCTCTCTGACTCAACTGAGGTAAAACCCACTACAGCAAGGTTACAAGTACATTTACAAGGGGAGGGCAAGTTCTCCTGGTCGCCCAGTCATCACTCCTGAACCTGCCTGTCTTATATTCAAATTCTGCCTGGGACTGCTGCATACACTTTCTGTGCTCTTCCTGGATCTGTGAGCATTACTAAGGACTCAGAGGTCAGGACAAACCAAGCTAAACTGGGAAGAAAACAAGGAGAATGACCTTTTGAGGGTTCTGCCCCTCCTTTGCTGTCCTGACCTCCTGACTGGGTCAACTCGCAACCACACTTAGCAAGGCTGAGCTCCAGAGCTTGTTCTGGTCGGGCTGGGGGTTGGGGTCCTCATGGCTGCACAGAGGTGGGAGCCCAAGGCAGCTGGTGGAGCAAAGGGGTCAACTTGGCCCACTACCCTGCTTGCTGCTTCTGGGCGGTTTCCATTTATTTATTTATTTTACATTACAAGCCCCTGTGACACAGGCACTTGGTTAGACACTGTTGGGGCCTTAGGAAAGTGGCCCGTCTGCCCATGGATTTGGATGGCAGGGGTATGGGGGTGTCAGACGGCTCCGCCCCTTTGGCCCACTGACATGCTCAGCTACTGCAAGCCAAGCCTAGCACAGGACACTGGATGGACTGGAAGTGAGCCCTGCCCAGGTCTCCTGCTGAACAGAGGACACACCTCAGTGCCATAATGCCATGAACACCCCGCTGGACAGAAAGGTGCCTGGGAGCTGCTGTGAAGGAGGCAGGGTAGTCACCAGGAAAAATTGCCCCGCCTGGCTCCTGAAGCCCTCAGTCCATATTCTGATTCAAGTTCAGCAAGTCCTCTTTTTTTTTCTTCAATTTTTTTCTATTATTTTATTTTAGAGACAGTGTGTGAGAGAGAGAGAGAGAGGGAGGGGGGGAGGGAGAATATTGATGCACCAGGGCCTCATCCACTGCAATCGAACTCCAGCCACTTGTGCCACCTAGTGGGCATGTGTGCCCTTGCACTTGTTTCATCTTTGTGCATCTGGCTTATGTGAGATCTGGAGAGTTGAACATGGGTCCTTAGGCTTTGTAGGGAAGTGCCTTAACTACTAAGCCATCTCTCCAGCCTTCAGCAAGTCTTTTGATCAGGGTTTCATTGGTTGTTGTGTTTTCATTTTGGGATTAAGTTTCTGTCGATTTCTCTGTGATTTCACTGGAGGTTTCCATTGTGGGTCTAGGCAACCTTGGTGGAGATCTCTCATTTTTCTGACTTTCATTGTTGTTGTTGTTTTTGTGTGTGTGTTGTGGTCTACCCATCATAGGGAAACATTTTATTCTCTTAAGGGGGAAGCAAGTAGTTTTCTTTGTAGGCTACTTGGTGAGTGCTCTGTTTTAAATGTGAATCGCATGGAATACAATGGGGTTATAACTGTATATGCACAGATTGTGGAGTTTGCAGGTACATCAAAGGTACCTGGGGAACTGGGAGTTCTGGCCTGCTCACTCCACTTGCAGGTATTCTTCAGCTTGTGGGGATCAGGGGTTGAGGAGCCCGGAGCTAGGAAGCTGGAGATCCAGGGGCAAGAGGCCAGCTTCCACAGTGGCTCGTGCACCCTCTGGACCAGGGGTGCAGGGATTTGAGTATCCAGCGGCCTACCAGGAAGCCAGAACAAAATACCTGCTTCCACAACCAGCATTCAGGGACCAGGACACCCCATGGCAGCAGCAGGGGTATGGTGACCAGGGAACTGGAAGGTGGGGAACCAATCAGGAGCTCTGGCCTATTCACTCCACATGAACACACTTGGGAGCAAGGGATTGGGAGCTGGAGACCCAATTGGCAAGGTGTAGCAAGGGACCTGCTTCTGTAGCAACACAGTGGGTCCAAGCAGCCCCAAGGCACCAGCAGGGGAACCTGGAACAGGGAGTTGGGAGGAGAGGGCGTGGAATAGGGAGATCTGGCCTATTCACTCCACCATGTGTGCACCCTTGGGAGCAGGGGACCCAGGGGCCCTTCAGTCAGGAAGGTGGAGCAAGCTTGCAGGGTAGCCCCAAGCCAGCAGCAGGGTAACCTGGACCAGGGAACTGGGAGCTGTGTGTGGGGAACCAAAGAGATATGGCCTACTCACTCCTGCATGTACACCCTCTGGAGCAGGGCATCCGTGACTTGGGAACCCAGGGGCCATTCAATCATGAAGGTGGAACAAGGGGCCTGATTCTGCAGCAAGCTCACGGGTGCAGGCAGTCCCAAGCCAGCAGCAGGGGAACTGGGACCACGGAACTGGGAGGTGGGGAAGGAACCAGGAGCTCTGTCCAACTCACTCCTCATTTTTAATGCTGTCTTTTGAACGCACTACCATAATTTTCCAAGTCAATCCAATACACTTAAGTGTTTAGATTTATAGCTATTATCATAAACTATATTGCACTACACATTTTTGCATAGCTTTGCCTTCATTGAGATTATATCTGTGCTAATGTGTACGGGATAGAAATAGTAAATCAAAAGAAATATACTTCTGAAGTATAAATATGATGTCATACTAAGTTGGAACTTAGAGCTAGAACTAATATATTTAAAATTAAATAAAAATTTTGTTTTATTTACTTTTTCTTAAATGACTTGTTGGTTATACAAACACAATTAAAGTTTGAAATTTGAGGGCTGGAGAGATGGCTTAGCAGTTAAGGTGCATGCCTGTGAAGCCAAAGGACCTCGGTTTGAGTCCCCAGGACCCTGGCATGCCCATTCTCTCTCTCTCTCTCTTTCTCTCACTCCCCTCTCTGTTCCTCTTTCCCTCTCTCAAATAAATAAAAAAGAAATAATTTAAAAAAATTTGCAATTTGAAATTAAAATTTGATTTTTTTTATCATCTAACATAACACCTAAAATGAACATCTGTCTTTGTAATTAAATAATCTTTTATGGTGAAAATATATTCTCTTGTTAATATAAATCTAGTGATCTTGAATTTATCAACAAAAATATTTATCATAGAGAATTCTCTTTATAAAGGCATCTTTCACTATGAATTGGCCATAAACTTGTGATGTAGCTGAGGGTGACTTTAAACCTAAAATTCTTCTGCTGGATTGTAGGTGTAGATTACTGTGTCTGGCTTCAAGATAAATATTCTAATTAAAGATTACTAAGGGAGCCGGGCATGGTGGTGCACGCCTGTAATCCCAGCACTCAGGAGGCAGAGGTAGGAGGATCGCCATGAGTTTGAGGCCACCCTGAGACTGCATAGTGAATTCCAGGTCAGCCTGGGCTAAAGTGAGACTCTACCTCAAAAAAACAAACAAACAAACAAACAAAAAGAAAGATTACTAAAGAAGTCAGAACTGGAACTTAAGCATCTTTAAAATTTTTTTCTCTTAACATACAATTCATACACTATTACACTACATGATACCTATAATTTTGAAATAAAAATTGGGAAACACTTTAATTTTCAAACTAAAACATAATGTTCTTAGTTATAAGTTGTATGGCACATAGTTAATGGGAGGTAATGTTCCATTCTTAAACATGATGCCAACTTAATAATGTCATTCTACTTCCAATAGTGATTTCAAAGCAAGATCAATTTTCTCATGTACTTCTGACTTGTAGACCATTGTATAGTTTTTGATTTTTATGTGTTTTAAAGTCATTGCATAATGCATTTACATGATTCAAATTCAAAAGATTAAAAAAGGCTGGAAATTCTCCCTTCTTTCTCTCCCTCTAGCCACCTTTTTCCTCCCAGGGTACACATTATTAAATTCCTAGATATATTTTCACACTTGATTTTATTTAAAAAAAAAACAGAGAAGTGATTTTGGGTATACTTCCAGAAATATCAGTGTACCCTGTTCTGAGGAATGTTTCTTTCTTTTAACTACATACCTTGAAATTCACTTCCATATCAGTTTTAAAAAAATTCCTTTTTAGAAGCTACATATTTACTTTATACCTTTGTCAAAATATGTTTGGCTTGTCTTTTATTGATAGGTACTTAAGGCTGGATTGAATTCAGTCTTTGCCTCCTACACACCTTGCTGCCACAAATAGCCATAGGAATATGACACTTTGCATATGTGAGTATCTGTAGAAAAATAGTTCTGAAAGCGAAATTTTTGAGCCAAAGGGAAAAGTGTCTTTGCAATCCTGTCAAGGTATGCCAAGTTATCCCCAAATTTCTAAAAGATTGAAACCATTTATATTGGCACTATCAAAGTATAAGAACATATAAGCCTTGGGCTGGAGAGATGACTTAGTGGTTAAGGTGCTTGCCTGCAAAGACTAAGGACCCAGGTTCAATTTTCTAGTATAATGTAAGCTAGATGCATAAGGTGGTCCATGTGTCTGGAGTTCATTTGCCGTGGCTGGAAGCCCTCCCTCTCTCTCTCTCTTAAATAAATAAATTTTAAAAAAGAATATCTAAGCCTTGATTTCCAAAGCAAATTTTTTTCCAGTAAATTGACTTGAGATAAAGTGTGTTACAGATCCAGGAAAGGAATTTTTAAGGCCTGAGTCTCTAGCACTCTGGGCAGAAGTACTTCAAAATCTCAGCTCTCCTCCCTGAGTGTCTCTTTCCCTCCACACTTCTCACACAGGCTTTGCTTAGATTCTGTTTTTTGCAGCTGCTTATTCCATCTAGGCTTTCTCTTTCTTGTCTTATGACTGTTGCTTTAGGACTTTTGACTCTGATTCTTATGAGTTTGCTGGTGTACCAGTGGGTTCTGTGTCAAGGGAAATACTAACACAGCCCCAACTTAATCTTCGATTTTATTCACTTTATATTATAAAATAATATGATATAAAAGAAATTTTGAAAAATGAAAATTCTGATAAAAGAAATTATTACCTGTACAAACTATTTTGGGGGGGCTTCCTTGTTTTTATTTATTTATGTTCTTATTTTATCAGAATTATAATCAAATACTATTAAAATCTCTCCAATAAATTTTTTTCTTTTAAAACAAATGAGAAAAGTTCTGATCAAAAGAAACATGATTTTGCATATTGCTTTTTGATTTTATGTTGTGTCACAAACATTTTCCTACAAATATATTTATTATAATTAAGTCGTACTATTAATGGTTTTGAATCTTTCACATAGTAGACATAGCATCATTACTTTTCTTATGTTTTATTTTTAAATTAGTGTTAAAGCTTTTTTTTTGATAACTTTCTTAACTATAAACAACATACCATAATCATAATCCCCTCTGTGGAGATTGTGGGGATAATGTCTCAGGATACTCCTTCCCACCCAGTGGCTCTTAGGTTCTTTCGACCCCTTCTTCCCCAATGTTCCCTGAGCCTTGGAGGGCATTTTATAAGTCTCCTTTAGTGTTGTGCTCTCAGCAGTCTCTGAGTTTGATTCCCTTCAGTGTCTACTGCCATCTCCCTGAAGGAGCTTCTCAGGCAAATCATGGCAACAGCACTCATTTAATCCACCCCTTCCTCTGTCATACTTCCTCAGCCCTAGCAGATGTGATAGAGATAGCTCATCTCATTTGCTTTCCTTGTCATTCTGAGGGGCCTTGGGTCTCTCTGGTATTCATTGCCATCTGTGAAAAGCAGGTTGTCTAACCAAGAGCAAGAGCAGCGTGAATCAGAGGGGTAATCACAGACATCTCAAAGGCTTCTTGGTGGACATAGCCTTTCCTTCTAACCAAGGAATGGTGGAAGCTTCCCTCTCAGTCTCATATTCAATCATATATCAGTTGATTACCTTCATAACACATATGCCACTATTGCACTGATGGGTAAATCTTGCCTGGCTAGTTGATTTGTAGCTTGCAAGACTCACTGATTGTTTACACTGTTGGTGTCTATTACTCTCCAGCAGCTCACATAGGTCTCCCCAGTACCAACATGTCTCAGTGTCCTGCAACTGCAGTCTCTGGTGTCTTCAGCAATAGGATTTTACCATTTGGTTCCAGTGGGTAACCAAGTGCTTTGGCAATGGCCTGCATTGTTTTAGGGGCTTTGCGGACTGTGAGTAACCCGGTTCTGGTGCTAGTGCTAGAATTTCTCAGCAAGGACCTATGCTTTTAGGGTAAAGCTTTTTCCACCCCTGCAGAGTGATTCTGCCCAAACTATCTCTCTTTAAGAAAGTTATATCTTTTAATTAGCTAGCGAGGAAGTAGATTTCTATGGTACTGAATAATGCCATCATTAGTTTTGTGTACCTCCCCCTTCACCTCCCTCCCTCATCCCTGTCTGCCAAAATTCTTCCAACCCTTGTGTTATGTTCCTCCACTTGCCTGACTACTATCTCCTCCTTTGACCCCTCCCTTCTCCTCTTTCTAAGCCCCAGTCTAGCTTCCTTACCTGTACTACTACTGATTCTTACTATGACTTATAAACCAGAGTACTCCATGTTAGGATCTGCATATGAGAGAACATGTGGGGTGTCTTTCTAAATCAGTGTAACCTCACGTAGTGCAATTTTTCCATGTCTATTTTCCCTGTAAATTTCATTTTTCCATACCACTCAATAGGATTCCATTGTGTAGAGATACATCTTCATTATCCATTCATCAGATAATGGGCATCTGGGATGAATCCATTTCTGGATGACTGTGAATAGAACAACAATAAACGTGGCTGAGCAGGTATCTCCACAGTGAAAATTATTCTTTAGGTCATATGCCCAGAAGTGGCACAGCTGGGTCGAATGGTAGAACTGTTTTTCTTCACACTGATCTCCATAATGGCTGTACAAGTTTACAGTTTCACCAACAGCAGATAAGTGTTTCCTTTTTCCCAACCCTCACCAATACTTTTCATTTGATTTTTTTTTTTCTTCCCCAAGGTAGGGTTTCACTCTAGCTCAAGCTGATCTGGAATTCACTATGTAGCCTCAGGGTGTCCTCAAACTCATGGCGATCCTCCTACCTCTGCCTCCTGAGTGCTGGGATTAAAAGGCATGCGCCACCATGCCCAGCATAATTTGATTTTTTTTCTCAAATTTTATTAACATTTTCATGATTATAAAACATATCCCATGGTAATGCCCTTCCTCCCCCGACTTTCCCCTTTGAAATTCCATTCTCCATCATATCCACTCCCCATCTCAATCATTCTCTCTTTTATTTTGATGTCATGATCCTTTCCTCCTCTTATGATGGGCTTGTATAGGTAGTGTCAGGCACTATGATGTCATGGATATCCAGGTCATTTGATTTTTTTTAAATGATAGCCATTCAACTTAGAGAGAGAGAGAGATGGAATCTCAAGGTAGTTTTAACTTGCATTTCTCTGATGGCTAGAGATATTGAACAGTTTTTTGAAATTTATTGGCCATTTGTATTCTTCCTTTGAAACTCCCTGTTTAGTTCCATACCCACTTTATGACTGGGTTGAATGATATTTTTAATTGATTAGGGTTTCATTTTGAGTTCTTTGTATAGTCTATATATTAAACCTCTGTCAGATATATAGCTGATAAAGCTTTTCTCCCATTTTGTAGATTTCCAACTGATTCTGATGGTTTGTTGAACATCATTAATTTAATGTGATTTTTTGGCATCACGGGTGCTTTCATAATTTCTGAAACTAATTTTTATAGGTTTAGTTCTTCTAAGTCCTTAAATATGGTAATCCAGACCTATTGCTTCACACTCTGAAGTTTAGTTGTTGTTGTTTTTTTTTTTTTTTTTTTTGTTTTTTTTTTTTACGCAGGCTTCACTGTAGCCCAGGTTGACCTGGAAATCACTCTATAGTCCCAGGTTGGCCTCAAATTCACTGTAATCCTGCTACTTCTGCCTACTGAGTACTGACATTAATGACTGGCATGTGTTATCATTCCTGGGTTAGTTTAGGTTTTTGTTATGAGGGATTTTTGCTAGTGATAATGTTTACATAACTTATTCATGAGAACTCTAAGGGTTCTTCAGCAGTGTCTCCACTTTACACCCATGTCCACCCTTTGACACAGGAGGAAATTTGGAATTTCTGATACAGGTCAAGTAATGCCACAGTTGTATGGAAAAGGCACAGATTTATAAGGTGCCAAGTGAACAACTTAGTCTTTAGTCCTCTACACTGCTCCCATGCCAGGCCTTCCCACAGAAAGTTATCTCATCTTTATGTGAAAGACAATTGTCCCAACTCTTAAGTCCCCAATTTAGAATAGACATATAGGCTTTAGCACAACAGCGTGTTTGCATACATACTTGCAAAATAGAACTACACATGGTGTTTTGTGCAAATTTGTTTCATGGGAGGAGAAAGCCAACAGAATTATGGAATCTTATTTGAAAATACCTTGGACATTCCCTCTCCTTTTTAAAAAAATTATTTATTTATTTGAGAGTGCAAGAGAGAAAGAGAGAGAAAGACAGAGAGAAAGAGAGAGAATGGGGGCTCCAGAGCCTCTAGCCACTGCAAACAAATTCCAGATACATGTGCCCTCTTGTGCATCTGGCTAATGTGGGTCCTGGGTAATCGAACCAAGGTCCTTTGGCTTTGCAGGTAAATGGCTTAACTGCTAAACCATCTCTCTAACCCTTCTCTCTCCTTTTGATAGAACTATGGTTCAACCTTTTTTTTTTTTTTTTTTTCAAATCTTTCAAGCTTTTGTTTAAGTGCCATGATCCAGGATAGGATTTGGGTCAGCCACATCCATGGACTGCACAGTCCTCAAAAGCAGTAATCTGGCCCTCCAACATATCATTTCCAACTTTATCATCCTCAACTAGACACTGAATTTGAAGTTTTTTAAGCCTGTATTCCACTGGAACAAATGTAGAAGAGCCCAGGATCAAGCCATTTGCTTGAATGCTTTTGACACATTCCTCTAATATTGCCATGTCTGTCTTATCCCAAGGTTTAAGATAGAAGACTTTGTAGCAACTATAGCCTTTTTGATTTTCTTTGGTTCATATTGTGCAAGGCGTTCTTCCTCTAGCCTTTTTGCTTCTTTGCGTTCCTTCTTAGCATCAGATCCAGAGATTAAGGTCATTATCACCTTTAGTACTTGGAGATCCATGCCCTGTGTTGTCTTCCACATTGCCAGGATCATACTTGCTCAAAGATGTTTTTCACTCCTGAAAGGCTGGTCTTTTCCTTTTAAGGCTTGATATGATTACACCGATGGAGAGCATGACACACGTCAGCAGGCCAGAGACTGCTTCAAATACTGCCACGCCGGCTTGCGATGCCACGTGCCCTCAGTGTAGCTCTTGTTGGCAGGTAATAAGCGAGCACTTGCAGGCCAGCACGGCTTTTCAGGTCTCGAAAACTCATGAGCTGGCCTGTCTCTTACACCTGGGCAGCAGTGGAGGGGAAGGACACGAAAAGTCATGAGCTGGCCTGTCTCTTACACCTGGGCAGCAGGGGAGGGGAAGGACACGAAAAGTCATGAGCTGGCCTGTCTCTTACACCTGGGCAGCAGGGGAGGGGAAGGACACGAAAAGTCATGAGCTGGCCTGTCTCTTACACCTGGGCAGCAGGGGAGGGGAAGGACACGAAAAGTCATGAGCTGGCCTGTCTCTTACACCTGGGCAGCAGGGGAGGGGAAGGACACGAAAAGTCATGAGCTGGCCTGTCTCTTACACCTGGGCAGCAGGGGAGGGGAAGGACACGAAAAGTCATGAGCTGGCCTGTCTCTTACACCTGGGCAGCAGGGGAGGGGAAGGACACGAAAAGTCATGAGCTGGCCTGTCTCTTACACCTGGGCAGCAGTGGAGGGGAAGGACACAAAAATCAGCATTCCTCACTAAGGGAGGGAAAAGCTCAACCAGTACTTTTACTATTATTTTTTTATTTTTTGAGACATAACCTAGAACCTACAGGTGATCCTCTTACTTCAGTCTCTTGAATGCTGGGATTCAAGGTGTGTGCCACCATTCTTAATTTGACCATTTTAAAGGAATAAGGATCATCTCTATTTATTTTTATTATTTTTTAATATATGGTTTTTATTGACAACTTCTATACTTATAAGCAACAAACCATGGTATTTCCCTCTCCTCCCCCACTTTCCCTTTTATAACTGCTCTCCGTCATATCCCCTCCCTTTCTCCATTAGTCAGTCTTTTAATTTAATGTCATCATCTTTTTCTCTATTAGAGGGTCTTGTGTAGGTATTGCTAGGCACTGTGAGGTCATGGAGATTGAGGCCAATTTCTGTCTGGACAGTTGCATGTAAGGAGTGGTTTCCTTTCTTTGGCTCTTACATTTTTTCCACCACCTCTTCCATATGGACCCTGAGCCTTGGAGGGTGTGAGATGTTTCAGTGCTGGACACTCCTCCCTTTTCTGCCCTATCTTGTCTTTTGGGTCATCCCAGTGGTCATCACCATCTGAAAAGGGAAGCTTCTCTAACTAGAAGTGAGAGTAGCATTAATATGTGAAAATGAACATTAAGTGTAGTGCTTTCGGGGCAATTTGGTGAGAATAATATATGCATTTATCAAGACAAGAGTCGGCTTTATACCCCTAAGGCTCATGACCTCCCCTGCCATAGGCTTTTGATTAGGTTTTCAGTACTAGGCACATATTCCCTCCCATAGACCAGGTCTTCAATCCAATTTGAGAGCAGTTGGTTTTCCCCAGAGCAGACATGCCACTACTGCACTTGTTTGGTCATTTGGCCTGTCTGGCTAAACTTAAGGCTTCCAGTGTCCACTGTTTTCACTGCTGATGACTCTGTCTCCCGTAAGGCTGCATACAGTACAGTTTTTTCCAGCTTTCAGTTGGCTGGTCTACAAGAAGAAGGTTTTCTGCTCAGCATCAGCTTGATTTCTCAGTGATTTTGCTGCTCAGGCATGTGAAGTCTTCAGCAATAGTGTCTTACCATCTCGTTCTCAAGGGAACCAAGGGCCTTGGTAATAGCGTATAATGTTTTAGAGGCAACAGGGACCTCCCTGGCCAACAACTCACTGGAAGGTATCCCATCCCTGGTACTGAAAATTTTCTAGTAACAATCTATGGCTTTTGGATGTGCCATTATTCAAGAAAGTAGGGTTTCATATGTCTTGTTCAGAATATCTTGAGTTTTGATTGGCCCTCCCCCACCCTTCTTTTACACAGTCTCTTCCCCTGACCTCCCTTAGGCCTTTCTCCTCCTTGTAATCTGTTCTTCTATTTATATACACACAATACCATCCCCTCAAGTTCTCCTCTCCTCCCTCCTTCATAGCCTTTTTCTAGCTTACTGGCCTCTGCTACCGATTTTGGTCCAGCTCACACACAAGTCTACATTACATATGAGAATGAACATGTGACATTTGGCTTTCTGGGCCATTACATTTATTTATTTATTTATTTATTTATTTATTTATTTATTTATTTATTTTGAGACACAGTCTCATTCTAGTCTAGGCTGACCCGAAATTCACTCTGTAGTCCCAGACTGGCCTAGAACTCACAGGTGATCCTCTTACTTCAGTCTCTTGAATGCTGGGATTCAAGGTGTGTGTCACCATTCTCAGCTTAATTTAACCATATTAAAGGAATGAGTATCATATCAGTTTTTATTTTTAAAAAGGTCATACTCATTTTCTTTTTATTTATTTATTTAACAGAGAAAGAGGGAGAGAGAGAATGGGCACATCAGGGCCTCCAGCCATTGCAAATGAATTCCAGATGCGTGCACCCCCTAGTGCATCTGGCTAACGTGGGTCATGGGGATTCGAATCTTGGTCCTTTGGCTTTGTAGACAAAGGCCTTAACCACTAAGCCATCGCTCCAGCCCCATTACTATTTTTTTTTTTTTTAATGGCACAGAATAAATTTTCACACTGCAAAAGATGGCATTGGGCATAGCAAAGAAACATTCAACTAATACCAGATTTAAAACAACCAGGGCAAACATCAAACCCTGTAGCTTCAAGGCCAGCAACTCTAGCCAGTGACAAATCTTCAAGTCCGATAATTCTAACCAGCAACAAGTCTCTGGCATTCCAATTCCGCCCCCCAGCTAGGCTACTCACAGTCCTGGAAAACTTCATCGGGGCCAGCAGCTCCTCGGCAGCCATCTCATGGTCCCGGCATCTCCACTGGGTCTCCACTGCAAGCCACAGTTCATCCTCATGGCCCCATGGGGTCTCTATGCAGGCAACCAGCAAACCCGCTTCACACTGCCCATGGCCATTTCCAAAACACAGGACCGTGTTGCAAACTCAATGACCCTCTTTCCAGCATTTCTTATACTCCACAATACCAGGAAGGGTGCCAATTTGTTAATCCAGGGGGGGAATAAAGCAGACTTTGAAGAACAGGACACTCCTTGAGCACTCAGGCCCTTTCAAAAGAGTCGACATTCTTTCTGTTGCCCCAGCACATGTCAGCTAGCCCAGTCTCAAAGGTTGTAATCTCTCAGTTGCAGCTGAATGGGCAGCAGTTCACCCAAAGATTTTCCTTTCTGTGCCATATTCCTCTGCTCACACCAGTTCATTCCTACGCAAAACAACCCTGCACAACTTCTCAGGACATGGGCATAAGAGCAAGCTTCTCACACAAACTGATAGCCAAGTCCAGGCACAGATCTTTCTCACCCTCATAAGCCAAACCTCACAGTCCATAGTTCTTACTGCATTCAGGTCTTGGAGCTCAGACCAGAATAGTCCTTTAAGCTGTACTTACAGCACTGCAAGGCATCTCTTAGTCCAAGGTTTCAACTCCTTCCACATTCCTCTTGAAAATCAGCTCCAAAAGGCCAAAGCCACATAGTCAGGTCAGCAGCAATCCCACTCCTCGGTACCACTTTACTGTTGCAGTCCGGTTCGCATTGCTGTTAGAAATCACCCAACCAAGAGCAGCTTCTGGGAAAAAGAGATTTATTTTGGCTTACAGGCTCGAGGGGAAGCTCCACGATGGCAGAGGAAAACGATGACATGAGCAGAGGGTGGACAACACCCTCTGGCCAACATAAGGTGGACACAGCAACAGGAGGGTGTGCCCCCCATTACTATTTTTAAAAAGAACTCAGTGAAGAGAATTCTATCACTTTTCTTTCATAAAAGCATATATTTAAAATAAATTACCTTGCCAACTATAAGATCTTTTTCCAGTTTCCATTAGTTATTGACAATTACATCCCTAAAAACTTTCATTATTGTAGCTACTGGTTCTTTCTAATTTATTCCTTGTCTTATAAACCATCATATACCATATTGAGGATGGGCATTCTGAATGATTTTGTCTGTGTACCTCTAAAATGTATACACTGAGCATGTGCAGATAGCACTCAAATATGTATTGTGCAAATGCATAGTTATTTATATGGTATGTATATATCCTATGTACATAGAGGATTTTTAGTTTAATGTACTGTGTGGTCCTCAGGGAGAATAGACCACATACAATCATAGTAACATACTTGCCTAGTGAAGCACACACAAATATTGATAGCATTCATTTTGAGACATGCACTCTTTTCTAAACCTTACCCTGAAAGATGACAGGACAGGAAAGGCACTGGAGATGCCCTATTTCTTTATATTCCCCTTTCATTTCTGGGACTATTTGGCCCATGAAGATAGGAGCTGCATTCCTGTTTCTGGGGTCTCCTTGTGCCAGGGGTCCTAGCTCCCAAACGTCGGGTAGGGTATGACAGCCATTGTTACTACTTCTCAGTTATGACAGCCATTGTTACTACTTCTCAGTGCAGAAGAAGGACTGGAGATCCAGCCTGGAATTCTGTACCTCAAAGACACCCACTTCCTTATGATAATGGATAACCAGGAAATGGTAAAGAAAAAACTTAGAACGTGTAGGGTCGTTTTACCCTCTCTCCCTCTGCACCTCTCTCCATTCCTATCTTTCTTCTTCTTTTCATTCTTTATAGGGAGTCTTGTTGTGTATCCCAGGGTGGCTTTGAACTTGTGATTGTCCTGCCACATCCTTCAGCATGTTTCACTGTACCTAGTTTGATTTTTCTATTGTTGTTTCTGCATAGTTTTTTATTTTATTTGTTTTGTTATTTTGCTTTTTCAAGGTAGGGTCGCACTCTATCCCAGGCTGACGTGGAATTCACTATGGAGTCTCAGGGTGGCCTTGAACTCATGATGATCCTTCTGCTTCTGCCCCCCGAGTGCTGGGATTAAAGGTGTGCGCCATCACGCCTTGCTGTGAGGCATTTTTGATTAAGCTTGCGACCTAGCTTTCCAGCAGCCTACTGGAGGAGGTGTCACTGGAAATGGTTCTTGCAGTACAGTCCAAAGGTGTGCTAGGAGCAGTTGAGCTCTGGCTCTTTGTGTTTGC
Organism: Jaculus jaculus; assembly: GCF_020740685.1. Taxonomy (NCBI): domain Eukaryota; kingdom Metazoa; phylum Chordata; class Mammalia; order Rodentia; family Dipodidae; genus Jaculus; species Jaculus jaculus. The sequence goes on along the minus strand of NC_059119.1, from coordinate 37,009,347 downwards.
TAGCTGTTTGGTATCGATCTGGTATGAATCTATGAAAGTATACCAGCTTCTTCCACCACTGATGGTGTTCCCCTGGATTATGTAAGCCTGAAATAAACTCTTTCCTCCAAGAAGTTGCTTCTGACCCCCCTCCTCAGGAACCAGAAAGTAACTGCAAAAGGCTACAATGAATGTATGTGCACATGTGTGTGTATGTATGGCTTTTTCTTTTTGAAAATTTCATATATGTATATAATATATTTGGACTTATTCACCCCCCACTATCCTATTATTCCTGCTCCCACTAAAAGCTATCTTCCCAACTAGTCTCCTCTCTTGTAGTTACCTTCTCATTACTGGGAAACAATATCCACCAGACAAAAGTAGCTTATGGGAGAAAGAGGATTATTTCAGGCCTACAGTTTTGAAGGGAAGCTTCATCATATGTCCACAGCAGAGTGAAAAGAACAAGTATGAGTTGACTCTGAACACACAGTAGGCTGAATTCGAGATCCACCCCCCCCAGTGAAACATCTCCTTCAGCAAGGCTCTGCTTATAGGAGACTAAGTAGGGAGTTTTTGCAGCTAGGTTTGCATTGCTGCTGTAAATTACCCAACCAAGACCAGCTTTGTGGGAAAAAGTTTATTTTGGCTTGCAGGTTGGAGGGGAAGCTCCATGATGGCAGGGGAAAACAATGGCATGAGCAGAGGGTGGACATCACCTCCTGGACAACATAAGGTGGACAATAGCAAAAGGAGAATGTGCCAAACTCAGAACACTGGCTATAATACCCATAAACCCACCCCCAACAATACACTGCCTTCGGGAGGCTTTAATTCCAACTTGCCATCAGCTGGCATTCAGAACCTAGCATTCAGAACACCTACGTTTACAGGGGGCACCTGAATCAAACCACCACATTCCACCCCTGGCCCCCATAATCTGGTAACCATCCATGATGTAAAATGCAATGCATTCAGTTCAACTTTAAAAAGTCCCCATATTTTTATTATCAATCCCAATGATGTTCAAACATTCCCATAACTCAAGGTCTTTTTACTGAGCCATGATACCAAAAAAAAAAAAATCCCCCTGGCCCATAATAATGATACTGAATAAATACTCGCACTGCAAAAGATGACACTTGGCATAGCAAAGAAATACTCAAGCAATACAAGATTTAAATAGGACAGACACCAAACTCCATAGCTCCAAGTCCAACAACTCTAGCCAGTGACAAGTCTCCAAATGCAATAATTCTAACCACTGAAAAGTCTCTGAAATTCCAATTCCACCCCTCCAGCTAGGCTACTCACATTCTTGGAAAACTTTATCCAGGGCAGGCAGCTCTCTTTAGCAGCAATCTTGTGGTCCTGGAGTCTTCACGAGATCTCCACTGCAATCCATGGTTCATCCTCACGACTCCATTGGGTTCCAAGCAGGCATCCAGCAAACCTGCTTCACACTGCCCATGGCCATTTTCAAAATACAAGAATGTGTTGCAAACTCAACGGCCCTCTCTTCCATGAATTTCATGTACTCCATAATACCAGATAGGGTGACAATTAGTTAATTCAGGGGGGAATAAAGCAGACTTTGAAGAACAGGACATTCCTTGACCCCTGCAAAAGAGTCTATGTTCTTCCTGTTGCCACAATCTCAAATGTTGTAATCTCTCATACAATTGCAGCTGAACAGGCAGCAGTTTCAGTCCAAAGACTTCTTTCTGTGCTATATACCTCTGCACACACCAGTCAATTTCTACAAACTGCAACACTGCACAAGTTCTCAGGACATGAGCATAACAGCAAACCTCTCACACAAACTGCTTCTATCCCAGTCTGGGCAAAGCTCTTTCTCTCCCTCATAAGCCAAACCTCACAGTCCATAGTTCTTATTGCATCCATGTCTTTCAACTCTGACCAGAATAGCCCATCAATCTGTACTTACAGCACTGCAAGGCATCTCATAGGCCAAGGTTTCAAATCCTTCCACATTCCTCTTGAAAATCAGCTCCAAAAGGTTAAAGCCACACAGCCAGGAGTCTAGCAGCAAATGCCACCACTCCTTGGTAGCATCTTTACTGTTGCAGTCAGGTTTGCATTGCTGGAAGAAATCACTCAACCAAGAGCAGCTTTTGGGAAAAAATAGTTTATTTTGGCTTACAGGCTGTAGGGGAAACTCTGTGATGGTGGGGAAAATGATGGCCTAAGCAAAGGGTCAACATCACCCCCTGGCCATCATAAAGTGGGCAATATCAACAGGAGAGTGTGCCAGACACTGGCTATAATCCCCATAAGCCCACCCCAACAATGCACTGCTTTCAGGAGGCATTAATTCCCAAATATCCATCAGCTGGGTATTCTGAACACCTAAGTTTATGGGGGACACCTGAATCAAACCACCACAGAAGCTTAAAACTACCTGTGGTTATGGGTGCTATTCCCAGTTCCCAGACCCCCAGTAACCACCAAGAAGAACCATGCACACATGCAAAGGCAAGGGGCTTTATTTCAGGCTTAAGCATGGACTCTTGACTTCACCAGTGCAGGGATACATACAAGAGCCCTAAGTAGCGGGGGCGGGGGGGGCGACACAGGTTTTTTATTACTTTTTTTAAATTTTTATTAACATTTTCCATGATTATAAAATATATCCCATGGTAATTCCCTCCCTCCCCACCCCCACACTTTCCCATTTGAAATTCCATTCTCCATCATATTACTTCCCCATTACAATCATTGTAATTACATATATACAATATCAACCTATTAAGTATCCTCCTTCCTTCCTTTCTCTACCCTTTATGTCTCCTTTTTACCTTACTGGCCTCTGCTACTAAGTATTTTCATTCTCACGCAGAAGCCCAGTCATCTGTAGCTAGGATCCACATATGAGAGAACATGGCGACACAGGGTTTTTATAGGGATTTGAATAAAGAAGCAGGGGAAAGGTTACATGATTGGTTGATTTTAGCAGTAACTGCACTTGCATTTTTCTGATAGGCTCAGGATGCTGGTGGGCAAAGCTGGTGGGCAGGGGGCTAGGGAGATTCTAAGTAGACTAGGTAACCTTTATTGTGGTTGGCTATGTGTATTTGAGGAACTTTAAGCAAGCTTATTTTAAGCAAACTTATCTGTGACCACAGGAATGCATGATGCAGACAGTCTATTCCCTTATCAGGAAACTGACCTTGCTGGGAAGTAGAAACTTAGGCCTATTGATGATTCTGAGGCCTATCATGGCTTCCTGGGTCTTTCAATGGGGAACATTTACATTTAAACCATGATATCTTCCTACTTTCATGCCTCTTTCACTCCCCCTTTTTAATTTAATTTAATTTTATTTTTTTTTTTTGAGGTAGGGTCTCACTCTAGCTCAGGCTGACCTGGACTCACTGTGGTGGTTTGAATCAGATGTCCCCTATAATCTCATGTGGTCAGAATGATTGGTCCCTAGCTGATGCAGTTTTGGAGGTGGAGCCTTGTGGGAGGAGGTATGTTGCTGGGGTCTGGCTATGGAGTGTTATAGCCAGCTCCCCCTTGCCATAGGCTCACTCACTTGCTGCTGTTTTCCACCTTCACCGGCAGAAAAGATGTCCAGCCTCTGCTCATGCCATGCTTTCCCTTACCATCATAAATGCTCCCCTCAAGTGGGAGCGCTGAGAGATGAGCAGCCCAAGGGCCAGAAAAAAGAGAAAAAAGCTCACCACAGGCCTTGTGAGCAACCAGGCTTTTTATCTTGGGTCCAGGGATGAATCCAGAAGTCTGTACATCTGGGTGCAGCATCTGGAAAGGACCACGCTGACCTCTGTGGGGATCACTTGAGTAATTCCAGCCCTGAAGTAGCGGCCACAGACAGCTGGGTCAGGGTGAATGTGAGATGGGAAGCAGCCACTGTTTGTTTTATCTCTACCTGGTGGATAGAAAATAAGATCCATATTTTTCCTATGGGCCTTCCTATCTTACTCATGCTTGTGAGGCAAGCACTTTATTGACTAAGCTATCCCTGCAGTCTCAGGCTTTAGGTGTGTGTGTGTGTGTGTTGTACACATGTGTGTGTTGATGAAGTGCCCTGAGCATGGAGGTCAGAGAATGCCAGTTGTCTCCCTCCATCACTCATGTTCCTGTTTTCTCCTTTTTTTCTTTAAACAAGTCTCTTATTGATTCTGGAGCTTACTCTTTTGGTTTTCCAAGGTAGGGTTTCACTCTAGCCCAGGCTGACCTGGAATTCCATATGTAGTCTCAGGGTGGCCTTGAACTCATGGCAGTCCTCCTTCCCCTGCCTCCCAAGTGCTGGGATTAAAGGCATGTGCCAACATGCCCAGATTTTTTTCAGCCCCAATGTTTTTCTGGTTTCTGCTTCCCACACGATTTGGGTTACATCGATCTGTGGCCATGATCACTGTTTATGTGTGTGCTGGGGGAATTGATCTTGGGCAGTCTCAGGCCCTCATACATGCATAAGAAGTGCACTTAACCACTCAATCATCTTCCAGCCCAGTTTTTTGTTTGTTGCTTTTTCAAGGTAGGGTCTCCCTGTAGCCTAGGCTGACCTGGAATTCACTCTGTAGCCCCAAGATGGTCTTGAACTCATGGAGATTTTCCTACCTCAGCCTCTGGATTGCTGGAACTAAAGGCATGCACCACCATGTCCAGCTCAGATCAGTTTTTAGATTTTTAAAACTGAAACCTGAAAGTGAAAAATACAGGTTTTCTAATCATGAGAAATAACACAAAGGACCTACTCTGCCTCCTGCCTTCACTAGGCATGCAGAGAAGTTATGGTTCCCTTGACCTTAAAACAAAAAAAATTAGTTTTGCTTACTAAAGGTGCAATTAGGTAAAGGGAGTAAATTAACAGAAGAGTTCATAAATTTATTTTTCAGCCCTCATCTTCCAGGAGCAAAACAAAAATGACAGCAAAATGGTACAGAAACACTACAGAGAGTTTAAATTTCACTGAGTTTTTTTCCTGACTCAAAGACAATTTTGTCCTAAAGTTTAATTTTAAAAATTATTCTAATTCATTCCAAATTTAACTAGCTAATTATCATCAGAAATATTAAAAGTGAAACTATTAATTATAATAACACAAAGTCTTACAACAACATCAATCTTCTTCAATTTATCCTTTATTTTGTTTTCTATATAGAGTCAATTCCCTTGGGATTCTTGATTGTGCGATGTGTGGAAGTGAAGCATTCTGCTCAGTGTTCCACTGGATAGCACAGCATGCATATGGGTGGAAGTAACTTAACTCTACCTCCAGGCTTGTTTCCTAAAGAACTTTGCCCTCTTGTTATATACAAGAGTGATGAGACTCAAAAATGAGAGTTTAGTGGGGGAATATTACCATTAATTTGATCATAACTTAAGTATTGAAAAGGACTGCCTCTGCAGTGATGTTTAGCTTCTTTAGAATATGTTAGAATATATTTACATGTTCTGACGAGGCATTTATGAAGGACCAGTGCAGCCTCCAGGGCATTGACATGCTCCTGTTGGATTTTCTTAGAGGCTATTTAGGTTTTCTACTAACAATTTAAAGACCAGATCTGTGCAAATTTATGAAGTATATAAAAGTTTGTTTTTAATAGTTCTCTAGCAATTCATGATGGCTCCCTTATCCTCACCTCTGCATCTCTGTCAGAGATACACTTTATCTCATACCAATGGATGAATAGATAAAATAATGAAAATTATTCATCCATAGAGAAGAATGAGCTCCTGTCATTTTTAGTAACATTAATAAACATGGTGGACATTATGTTAAATAGAAATAAACAAGACACAAAAGCAAACGTATACCTCATGTTCTCACCCTTGTTTAAAGCTAAAAATGCTAATGTCATAGATACAGGAAATAGTGATTACTAAAATCTGGGAAAGTGAATGATGCTACATAGAACCTGGTTAATGATTAGATTGGAAGGGAAATTTCTAGTGTACTTAAAGCTCAGTGGGATGAAAGCAATTATCATGTGAGTAATAATTTACTGTGAATTTCAAAATAGCTAGATGAAAGGATTGAATGTTCCAAAATGTTTGAGTTGATGGATATGTTGACGATTCTAATATGATTATTACACATTTTATACCTGTTTTTAAATGAATGTCATACTGTACCTCTAAAAAAGAATAATTATTCTGTGTCAGTTAAAAATAAGAAAAATGAATAAGACATAATAAAAATTTTTAAATATACCTCTTCTGTTACCTTTCTATATTATTTTCTGAGCTACCTGAAGAAATCTGTAAAAGTATACAGTATATCTAGTGTTCTAGAGAGCTTTTCTGTGTTTCCATATGAAGCATACATGCTGTGTGAGATGATATGTTACTTCCCCTGATTTGCCCTTTGCAAATGAAGTTTTACTCTAAGGAGTACTGCTCACTGTGAGAATATGAGACTACAAGCTATGAAAAGTGGATCAGAACAGGGTGGTGCTTTCTGCAGCTCAGTTCTTCTCACTCACATGAAGAGATGCACTTCACAGAATAGCTTTTCAAATAAGCATACAGAGATGTGGTTGACTAAAGTGATGTGTTACAGTATCTTTTCTAGTAGTCAGTGTGAGTTTTACATTAATGTTGTGATAGTCATTATTATGATAATATATTTTATAGAGATAAGCTCACAGAAGTAGTTTATGTAGTTGAGTCCTCAAATTATTTTAGGCTGTAGTGCCTCAGAAGTAAGAAATTATTTTTCTTAATAAGGAAAGAAGGTGCTGTTTAAAGATAGAAAAAACAGTACTGAAGTAAATGGTTGGCCTTTTGAAGATATTGGATTAAAATGGGACTTAGATATCTTATTTAGGGCTGATCATTCAATAGTCACTTATTCTCAGCACTTTGATTATGAATCTCTGAGGTAATTGTTATGTACTGCAAAAAATAAGCTTTTCTGACTGTGATAATTAATCAGTATTGTCAACTTGATAGGATCTAGAATCACCTAGGAGACAAACATATGGGGGTGCCCATGAGACTTTATCTATATTAGGTTGAGATAGGAAGACCCACTCACTGTGGGTGGTACCGTTCTATGGGCTGGGGTCCTGGACTGAATACAAAGGAGAAAGTGAATTGAGCACTAGCATCCATTACTCTCTACCTCCTGACTATAAACTCAGCATGATCAGCTTCCTCCTGCTCTGCCACCATGCTTCCCCCACTGATGAACTGCATCTCCTGGAACTTTAAATCAAAACAAACCTTTGCTTTATATAAACTGCTTTTGTCAAGTGTATTATTAGAGCAACACCAAAGTAAGTAATATACTGACTATGGTAGTTTGAATGTATGTTCCCAAATACAGCAAGTGTTTTATTTAAGCTTGTAACTTGGATTTGCAGCTGCATGGTTACTGTGGGCAGATCCTGGGGTCCAGTCCTAAGATGTGACTGTGGGTGGATCTGAATTCCCAGCTCAAAGGTATGCAGAGCAGTCTGAGCTCTGCCTGGTACCTTGCTGCTTCCTGCCAGTTTGTGCTTGTTTCTTTTGATACTTGGTTGTGGTGCTGGCTGCTTGGCAGTGTTTCTCTCTGCTTGAATCTGTGAAAGGGAGCCAGCTTCTTTTTATTTATTTTATTTTTATTAGATATGGACATATTTAGTATGTAAACAACACATGTTGGTACTGTCCTTTCCCTCCTCCCTGCCCCTTTTCTGAAGAGGCCTTCCTCATTGGGGATGCAGGTCAACCCCATGGGGATTGTGGATCATGCATTATGGGGGCAGCAGTCAGTTATGGGGGAGAGGCAATGTCTCTGTGAAAAAATGTCCCCACTATGGCTCTAACAATCTTTCCACCCCTTCTTCTGCAAAATCCCGTGAGCCATGCTGGGAGCATTTTAAGTCTACTTCAGTGATGGGCACTTAGGAGCCTCTGGATCTCTGGTTTGTTAGGTGTTGAGTGTCCTCAGTGTCTATCTCTATCACCCTTGTGCTAATATCAGTTTACTAAGAAAGCAACACTTTTGCTCATTTCCCCAAATCCTCTGTGGTTTTAGCTGGCGCCAGGGTAGAGTGTACTGGGTCTTTTATCTCCTTGGGTCCAGCTCCTGTCTGAAAAAGAGAAGCAGATGCTCCAATGGAGAGTGAAGTCAGAGCCAGTTAAATGGGATAACCATTATTAATTTATAAAGAATTAAAAGGGTGTAGACCCCTTATAGTGTAAGGTTAGTGGGAGCTTGACAATGGAAAGCAGAATCATTATCTGGATATGATTCTGACTTGTTTCCCAGTTTCAGATATGGTTTCCTTTCCACTGAGTGGATCTGTTAGCCAATCCAAGAGCAGTTGGTTACCCACCATGGCTGTGTGCCACTATTGCACTTGATGAGCATCACCTCAGGCTGTTTGCTTCTGAGTCACTTAGAACTTTGAGTTGCTTGGACAGATGTTGGCCACTTTCCCTCAGTACCTCATGTAGAGCCTTCCAGCACTAGATGAGCTAATTGTCTGGGTATTGGCTCTACTCCAGATTCCAACCAGGTCTCTCCATGGTCCGTACCAACAGCATATGTTGTCTTCAGCAGTAGGGTCTTAGCATTAACCTCTGGTGGGTTATCAAGTGCTCTGACAAAAGTCTGTCTCACTTGTTTTGGGAGATTGAGTAGATCTCTCTGATCAACAGCTCATTGTGGATGTAGACCACATCCTGGAACAGGGAATGACAGGTCAGTACCAAGGGAAAAGAAAAAAGAAAACGACAGAGTAGAAAAAGAAACAGGAGAAATTTGAGGTTAGGTTTTGTCTTACCCACTCCAGGCCCCTTCGATTCAGGTGATCCCCCTAAAGTCCTCTTGAGGATCCCACCTTTTAGCCTGACTTCCAGGATATAGGATTCTATAGTACCAGTTCAATCTGGGTTCCAGTTTTGTGCCGTCCCCCACCTTTTTCCTTCCCCTATTGTTTAAGCCTCAAGATGCTATTCAGATATGTCAGCAACTCTGGCTGATCCAGGCTAAGAACTGCAGATAAGTGAGACCATGTGACAGTTGTCTTTCTTAGATTGTGTGAGTTGACTTAGAATGATTTGTTCCAAATTTGACCATTTTTCTACAAATTTCAATGTGTCATTTTTTTCTTACTGCTGAGTAGAATTCCATTGTGTAGATATACCACATCTTGATTATCCATTCATCCAATATGAGCACCTGGGTTGATCCCAGTTTTTAGCTATTATGAATTGAGCAGCTATAAACACGGTTCATCAAATATCTCTGAACTGAGATGTGGAATTTTTAGGGTAAATGCCCAATAAGGGAATAACAGGGTCTGTGGGTAACTCTATATTTATTCTTTTCAGGAGTCTCCATATTGATTTCCATTGTGGTTTTACCAGCTTACATTCCCACCACCAGAGAATGAGTGTTCCTATTTCTTGACATCCTCACCAACATTTGTTTTCATTTGATTTTTTTAATGTTTGCTCTCCTTACTGGGGTAAGGTGAACTCTCATCATTGTTTTAATTTGCATTTTCCTAATGGTTAGGGATGTTGAATATTTTCTTTTTCTTTTTTCTTTCTTTCTTTTTTTTTTAGAGAGAGCGAGCTTGGTGTCACCATGCCCGGTGCATTTGCTTTCTTTTTATTTATTTATTTATTTATTTATTTATTTATTTATTTGCAAACGACAGACACAGAGAGAAAGACAGATAGAGGGAGAGAGAGAGAATGGGCATGCCAGGGCTTCCAGCCTCTGCAAACGAACTCCAGACGCGTGCGCCCCCTTGTGCATCTGGCTAACGTGGGACCTGGGGAACCGAGCCTCAAACCGGGGTCCTTAGGCTTCACAGGCAAGCGCTCAACCGCTAAGCCATCTCTCCAGCCCTTGAATATTTTCTTAAGTGTGTGTTAGCCATTTCTTCCTCTGAGAACTCCCTATTTAGTTCTCTGCCCCATTTTGTTAGTGGGTTGTTTGATTTTTTGTTATTTAGATTATCAAGTTGTTTGTTGATTCTAGATATTAGACTTCTGTCAATGGTATAGCTGGCAAATATTTACTCCCACTCAGTGGGTAATCTATTGGCTGTGCTTATAGTATGTTTGTGCATGAGCTCCAATTGGTTGAGTGCATGTTTAATTTCCTGGGCTTCTTGGATTTTCTTCAGGAACCCATTTCCCAGTCCTACATCATGAAGAGTGCCTCTATTTTTTCTTCAAGTTGTTGAAGAGTTTCAGGTGTTATATTGAGGTCTTTAATACATTTGGACTTGATTTTTGTGTATGGTGAAATGAGTGGTTCTAATTTCATTTTTCTACATGTGGTCATCCAATTTGTCCAACACCATTTGTTGAAGATGCTGTCTTTTCTACAGTCTACATTATTGGCACCTTTGTCAAAGATAAAGCAGCTGTAGTTACTTGCAGTAAAGTTTTGGTATTTGATTCTGTTACATTGGTCTATCTTTCTGCTTTTTCCAGTTTCAGGCTGTTTTTGTTACTGTGGCTTTGTAATATAGCTTTAGAACAGGTATGGTGATACTGCCAGAGGGTTTTTTTTTCCCCTGAGGATATGTTTGGATATTCAAGGCCTTCTGCCATTCCATATGAATTTTGAGATCATTTTTCCAATCTCTGTGAAGAATGATGCTGGTATTTTTTTTTTTTTTTTTTTTTTTTTAAATTTTTATTAACATTTTCCATGATTATAAAATATATCCCATGGTAATTCCCTCCCTCCCCACCCCCACACTTTCCCGTTTGAAATTCCATTCTCAATCATATTACCTCCCCATTACAATCATTGTAATTACATATATACAATATCAACCTATTAAGTATCCTCCTTCCTTCCTTTCTCTACCCTTTATGTCTCTTTTTTACCTTACTGGCCTCTGCTACTAAGTATTTTCATTCTCACGCAGAAGCCCAATCATCTGTAGCTAGGATGCACATATGAGGGACAACATGTGGCGCTTGGCTTTCTGGGCCTGGGTTACTTCACTTAGTATAAATCCATTCCAGGTCCATCCATTTTCCTGCAAATTTCATAACTTCATTTTTCTTTACCGCTGAGTAGAACTCCATTGTATAAATGTGCCACATCTTCATTATCCACTCATCTGTTGAGGGACATCTAGGCTGGTTCCATTTTCCAGCTATTATAAATTGAGCAGCAATAAACATGGTTGAGCACGTACTTCTAAGGAAATGAGATAAGTCCTTTGGATATATGCATAGGAGAGCTATAGCTGGGTCATATGGTAGATCAATCATTAGCTGTTTTAGGAACCTCCACACTGTTTTCCACAATGGCTGGATCAAATTGCATTCCCACCAGCAGTGTAGATTTTAGTGGGAAAGCTTCCAGTTTTTCCCCATTTAGTAATATGTTGGCTGTAGGCTTGTCATAAATAGCCTTTATTATATTGAGATATGTTCCTTCTATTCCCAGTCTCTGTAGGACTTTTATCATGAAGGGATGTTGGATTCTGTCAAATGCTCTCTCTGTGTCTAATGAGATGATCATGTGATTTTTGTCCTTCAACCCGTTTATGTAATATATTACATTTATAGATTTGTGTATGTTGAACCATCCCTGCATCTCTGGGATAAAGCCTACTTGGTCAGGGTGAATGATCTTTTTGGTATACTCTTGTATTCTGTTTGCCAATATTTTGTTGAGAATTTTTGCATCTATGGGTCATGAGGGAGATTGGTCTGTAATTTTCTTTTTTTGTTCTATCTTTGCCTGGTTTTGGTATCAGGGTGATGCTGGCCTCATAGAAGGAGTTTGGTAGAATTCCTTCTTTTTCTATTTCCTGGAAAAGCTTAAGAAGCAATGGTGTTTGCTCTTCCTTAAAAGTCTTGTAAAATTCAGCAGTGAATCCATCTGGGCCTGGGCTTTTTTAGTTGGGAGATTATTGATAACTGTTTGGATCTCCATGTTTGTTATAGGTCTACTTAAGTGATTAATCTCATTTTGATTTAATTTAGGTAGGTCATATAGATCAAGGAAGTCATCCATTTCTTTCAGATTTTCATACTTTGTGGAGTATATGCTTTTATAGTATGTCCTTATGATTTTTTGAATTTCTCTGGAATCTGTTGTGATGTTACCTTGTTAATCTCTGATTTTATTAATTTGTGTCTCTTCTCTCTTTCTTTTGGTCAGATTTGCTAAGGGTTTATCAATCTTGTTTATCTTTTCAAAGAACCAACTCTTTGTTTCATTAATTATTTGGATTGTTCTTTTTGTTTCTATTTCATTAATTTCTGTCCTAATCTTTATTATTTCTTCCCATCTACTGATTTTTGGTTTGCCTTGTTCTTCTTTATCCAAGGCTTTAAGGTGAAGCATTAGGTCGTTTACTTGCGACCTTTCTAATTTCTTAATATAGGCCCTTAAGGCTATAAATTTACCTCTTAGAACTGCCTTCATTGTGTCCCAGAGATTTTGGTATGTTGTGTTCTCATTATCATTTGACTCTATAAATTTTTTGATTTCCTTCTTGATTTCTTCATTGACCCATTCATCATTTAGTAGTGTATTGTTTAGTTTCCATGATTTTGTGTATGCTCTATAGCCTTTCTTGCTACTGATTTGTAGTTTAATTCCATTGTGGTTAGATAGCATGCAAGGAATTATTTCAATTTTCCTGAATTTGTTAAGATTTGCTTTGTGTCCTAATATATGGTCTATTTTAGAGAATGTTCCATGTGCTGCTGAAAAGAATGTATATTCTGAAGCCTTTGGATGAAATGTCCTGTATATATCTGTTAAGTCCATTCCTTCTATGACCTCATTTAGTTCAGATGCCTCTCTGTTTATTTTTTCCGGGATGACCTGTCAATTGATGAGAGTGGGGTGTTAAAGTCACCCACCACCACTGTGTTTGGTGTTATCTGTGACCTTAGTTCTAATAGTGTTTGTAGGGCTGGAGAGATGGCTTAGCATTTAAGCACTTGCCTGTGAAGCCTAAGGACCCCGGTTCGAAGCTCGGTTCCCCAGGTCCCACGTTAGCCAGATGCACAAGGGGGCGCATGCGTCTGGAGTTCGTTTGCAGAGGCTGGAAGCCCTGGCGCGCCCATTCTCTCTCTCTCCTTTTATCTGTCTTTCTCTCTGTGTCTGTCGCTCTCAAATAAATAAATACAAAATTTTTTTAAAAAAATAGTGTTTGTTTGATGAATTTGGGAGCCCCCATGTTAGGTGCATATATGTTTAGGATTGTAATGTCCTCATGTTGGAGTGTGCCCTTAATCAATATAAAGTGGCCTTCCTTATCTTTCTTGACTAACATTAGACTAAAGTTTACCTTGTCAGATATTAGGATAGCAACCTCTGCTTGTTTTCTAGGTCCATTTGCTTGAAACATGGTCTTCCAACCTTTCACCCTAAGATAATATCTATCCTTTGTAGAAAGGTGAGTTTCTTGGAGACAAAAAATTGTAGGATACTGCTTTTTAACCCAGCCTGCAAATCTATGTCTTTTTGTTGGGGCATTGAGGCTGTTCATATTAAGAGATATTATTGAAAGGTGTGTATTTATGTTTGCCTTTTTTTTTTTTTTTTTTGTGGTTCTGGTTCTACCTGTGCTGTCTTCTGTTAACTAGTATTTGAGTATTGCTTGTTTTTTCTAGGTTCCTTATATGTGCGCTTTTCCTTTTCTTCAGCATGGAGGATTCTATCAAGTATTTTCTGTAGAGCTGGTTTTGTCTTCAAATACTCCTTTAACCTGCTTTTGTCATGGAATGTCTTTATTTCTCCATCTATTTGAATGGATAACTTTGCAGGATAAAGTAAACTTGGTTGACAGTTGTTATCTTTCAGAACTTGGAATATATCACTCCAAGCCCTTCTGGCTTTAAAAGTTTGTGTTGAATAATCTGCTGAAATCCTGATGGGCTTGCTTTTGTAGGTAACTTGATTTTTCTCTATAACTGCTTTCAATATTTTTTCTTTGGTGTGTGTGTTTGGAAGTTTGATTATAATATGGCGAGGAGAGATTCTTTCCAGGTTTTGTCTGGCTGGGGTTCTAAAGGCTTCCTGTATCTGCATTGGCACCTCTTTCCCAATTTGGGGGAAATTTTCTGCTATGATTTTGTTGAAGATGCCTACTATGCCTTTGGAGTGGAGTTCTTCCCTTCTACTATGCCCTGAATTCTTATATTGGATCTTTTCATAGTGTCCCAAATATCTTGAAATTCCCACTCATCCTTTTCTATTAGTTTGTCTTTCTCTTTGTTGGGCTGTATTAGGTCTGCCACCTGGTCTTCTAGCTTAGATATTCTGTCCTCTCCCTCATCCATCCTATTGGTGAGATTTTCTACAGAGTTTTTTATTTCATTAACTGTGTTCTTCATTGCTAGTAATTCTGCCTGGTTTTTCTTTATTATTTCTATTTCCTTATTTATGTCTTGTATTGCCTTCTTTATTTCATGAAATTGGTGTCCTGTGTCTTCTTTGATTCCTTTGATTTCCTCTTTGATTTCTTCTTTGATTCTTTTGATGTGTTCTTTGACCTCTTTGAATATATTTATAATCATTCTTTTGAACTCTTTCTCAGGCATTTCCTCTAACTCTTTCTCACTGGAGGACATTTCTGATGCATTAATACTTTTAGGTGGATTTATATCGTCTTGCTTTTTAGTGTTTCTTGTGTTATAATGTATATATTTTTGTATCTTGGATTAAGTTAATGCTTGGATTTTCTAGCTAGTTGTGTATTCTTAGCTGTATCAATTGATTTGATGCAATATATTTTCAGGGTAGGAGCTTAAGGTGTTAGGTGTGGCTCTTAAGACTCTCAGAGCATTTACAAAGATGATCTTAGGGGTTGAGTTTCCCTGCTATAGGAGTATTCAAGCAGGCTGAGTGGAATAAAATACAGGTAGATTCTAAAATTTAACTAAACACTGTACACATTCAATCAAAAACAGCCCCAAGTATGTTTGCAAGAGTAGTTATTATAACAACCTGATCCTCTATCAACAAAGAGGTTAAGATTTCTGGTCTGTTGAGGGATCCAAGTCAGCTTGCGACCAAGTGAGCCCCTTCCCTGGTACAATCCCAGTTACCTTGGATGATTTTGGTCTCAGTCAAGTTGCTGCCTGGGTCGTCCGGCTGCTGTTCTGATTTCTGTAGCTGGGCACTGGCTTTTCCTGTGGGGCAAACCGAGCCTGGGAAGTGTGACCCTGCAGATCACCATCCCCGCTGCTGGAACTGCTGCTGCTAAAGCTGCCTCTGCTGGGTCTGTAGCCGCTGCTGCTGAAACTGCTGCTGCTGAACCCACTGCTGCTGCTGCCTCTGCTGCTGCTGTAGCTGCCACTGCTGGATCCACCACTGCTGCTGAAGCTGCTGCTGCTGTGTCCACTGCCCCTGCTCCCACTGAAGCTGCTGCTGCGGGATCTGCCGCTGCTGCTGCTCCTGGGTCTGCTGCTGCTAGGTCTGCTGCTGCTGCCACGACTGGAGCTGCTACTGCTGGGGCCGCTGTTACCGGTGCCGGAGCCACTGATGTTGCCGCCGAACTCTGCTCCTGCTTGGGTCCCGCTGTTGGCTCTAGTTGGCGTGGCCAGGTCCCGGGACCGCTGCTCTGTTTGCTGGAGCTGGGCTTAGGCAGTGGGGGAGGGGAGGGTGCCGCCGCTGCTCTGGTTCTCTCGCAGTTCCACGTGTTCTTCTACCTCGTGGTCTGCTCCTCCGTTGCTCACTGCCGCTCTCCCTTCACGTTTCCTGAGCTGTGGAGAGCGCCGGTGTGAGGGGAAGCTCCTGCACCTGGCTTTTCCTGCGGCTGGAGCCGAGCCTGGTGGCTTTCTGGTGCGCCACCGCCGCATCGGTTGGTCGAGCTGCCTGAGCCGCTTTTGCCGGCCTGTGCGGGCTCTGGATGCTCTGGATCTCTTCCACTTCTCCACTGCTGCTTCAATTTCCTATACACCTCACTTTTTAGTAAAAGTTTGTATTTTGCTGAGTTTTTTTGGTCTTTTTTCCCCCTAGGCTGCTTTGGCGTGGTACCTACGCCGCCATCTTAACCAGAAGTCGATGCTGGTATTTTTATTAGTATTGCATTAAATCTGTATGTTGCTTTTGGTAGAATTGCCATTTCACAATATTGATTCTACCTATCGAGGAGCATGGGAGGTCTTTCCATCTTCTCGAGTCCCACTCTGTTTCTTTCTTGAGTGTTTTTGTTTTCATTATACAGGTCTTTCACTTCTTAGTTAGTGTTATTCCAAGGTATTTAATTGTTTTTGTTGGTATTGAAAGTGGGGTAGCCTCTGATTTCTTTCTCTGTATATTTGTCTGTTGCATATAGAAAAAACTACTGATTTTTGTGCATTGATTTTTTTTAATCCTGCTGCTTTGCTGAAGGAATTTATCGCCTTTAGAAGTTTTGAGATGGAGACTTTTGGGTAACTTGTATATAGCATCATGTCATATGGAATAGCACTAACTTGACTTCTTCCATTCCAATTTGAATCCCTTTTATTTCAATCCTGTCTTATTGCTTGGGCTAGTAATTTTAGTACTATGATGAAGAACAGTGGTGAGAGTGGGCACCCCTGTCTTGTTCCTGATCTCAGTGGGAAGTCCTTGTGTTTTCCCCACTAAGTATTATTTGGGCTTAAGGGACTTTATATATAGTCTTTTTTTTTGGTTCATTGGGGATATAGGCTTGTAGTTTATTTTCCTTGTTTCATCTCTGATGGTTTTGGTATTAGGGTGATGCCAGCTTCTTAAAAGGAGTCTGGGAGGCAGAACAGTTTGAGAAAAATTGGTTTCAGTTCTTCACAAAAGTTTGATAGAATTCAGCCAAGAAACCATCTGGTCCTGGACTTTTCTTTTTGTAGAGGTTTTTGATTACCTTTTCGATCTCTGTGGATATGATAGGTTTGTTTCGGAGATTAATCTGTTCTGAGTTTAGTTTGGGTAGGTGGTTTGTGTCTAGAAATTCATCCATTTCTTCCAGATTATTCAATTTTGTGGAGTAGAGGTTTTGGAAGTATGTCCTGATGATTCTTCCAGTTTCATTTTTGTCTGTGGTAATCTCTCCTTTTTCATTTCTGATTTTGTTGAGACCTTTCTTTCTCTTTTTTTTCTGGATCAAATTGGCCAGGTGTCAAACTTGTTTATTTTTTCAAAGAACCAGCTCTTTGTTTCATTGGTTTTTCAAGTTGTTTTCTTAGTTTCCAGTTCATTAATTTCTGCTCTGATACTGATTATTTCTTTCCATTTGGTACTATTTGGGTTGGATTTTTCCTTGCTTTTCCAGTGCCTTTAGGTGGACCGTCAGGTTATTGATTTGGGATCTCTCTGTCTTTGTAATGAAGACATTTAGGGCTATGAATTTTCTCCTTAGGACTGCCTTCATTGTGTCCTGTAAGATTTGGTAGGTTGTGTTTTCATGTTCATTCAATTCTAGGAATTTTACAATTTCTTTTTTTTTTTTTTTAATTTATTCCACAACCCATTCTTTGTTTAAAAGTGTGTTGTTTAGTCTCCAGGAGCTGGTAGAGTTCTTGATGTGTCTTTTGTTGTTAATTTCTAGCTTTAAAGCATTACGATCTGACATGATGCAGGAAGTTACTTCAATTTTTCTGACTTTATGAAGGCACACTTTATTGCCTAATATATGCTGAATTTTGGAGAAGGTTCCGTGGGCTGCTGAGAAGAATGTGTATTCTGCAGTGTTGGTGGGGAAAGTTCCATTTGGTCTAGTTGATCTACGATGTTGTTGAGCTCTATTATTTCTGCTTGGATGATCTGTCTGTTTATGATATTGGAGTACTGAAGTATCTAACTATGATGGTGTTGGTGTTCACTTCTAGATTTTGTTTTATAAACTGTGGTGTTTGGCACATATGTATTTATTATTGTGATGTGCTCATGTTGAATCATTCCCTTGATGAGTAAGATGTTGCCTTCTTTGTCCTTTTAATTACTTTTGCTTTGAAGTCTATTTTATTAGCTATTAATATAGCAACATTCAATTGTTTTTTTTTATTTTTCATTTGATTGGAATGTCATTTTCCATCCTTTCATCCTGAGTAGGTGTCTATCTTTAGTGATGAAGTGGGTTTCTTGAAGACAGCAGATATAAGGGTCCAGTTTTTTGATCTATCCTCATAATCTGTGTCTTTTGATGGGTGAGTTAAGACCATTGATATTTAAGGTGATTACTGTGACACATCATCCAAGCAGAAAATCAACAGGGAAATAATAGAGCTCAACAACACCATAGATCAACTAGACTTAACAGAAATCTACAGAACTTTCCACCCCAGTTCTACAGAATACACATTCTTCACAGCAGCCCACGGAACCTTCTCCAAAATAGACCATATATTAGGTCATAAAGCATGCCTCCATAAATTCAAGAAAATTAAAGTAAATTCCTGCATCATATCAGATCACAATGCTTTAAAACTAGAAATTAACAATAAGACATACATCAGGAACTCCACCAGCTCCTGGAGATGGAACAACACACTTTTAAATAATGAATGCATTGTGGAAGAAATAAAAAAATAAACTATAAAATTCTTAGAATTTGAATGATAATGAAAACACAACTTACCAAGACTTATGGGACATGATGAGGGCAGTACAAGGGGAGAATTCACAGTGCTATATGCCTTCATTACAAAGATACAGAGATCCCAAATTAATAATTTAACAGTACACCTAATGGCATTGGAAAAACAAGAAGAATTTAACCCTAAGAACTCCAGACAGAAAGAAATAATCAAGCTCATGGCTGAAATTAATGAATTGGAAACTGAGAAAACAATTTTTAAAAATTGATAAGAGCTGGTTCTTTGAATTAAAAAAAGATTGATAAACTTCTAGACAATTTGATCAAGTGAAATAAAAAAATGTTTCAAATTAACAAATTTAGAAATGAGAAGGGAGAGGTCACAACAGACATAAATAAAATTGGAAGTATCATTAGTATTTACTTCCAAAACCTCTACTCCACAAATTGGGATAGTCTGGAAGAAATGGATGAATTACTGGCCACATACCACCTACCAAAACTAAACTCAGAACAGATTAATCTCCTAAACAAACCTATTACATCCATTGAGATTGATAAAAGTAGTAAAAACCCTCCCCCAAAAGAAAAGTCCAGGACCAGATGGCTTCTCAGATGAATTCTATCAAACCTTCACTGAAGAGGTGAAACTAAATTTGTTTCAAACTGTTTCATATAATCAGAGAGCAGGGAAAGCTCCCCAACTCTTTTTATTTCTTTTTTAAAAATTTTATTTGTTTATTTGAGAGAGTGAGAGAGAGAGAGAGAGGTGTGCACCAGGGCATCTAGCCACTACAAATGAACTCCTTGTGCATCTGGCTTATGTGTGTCATGGGGAATTGAACCGGGGTCCTTTGGCTTTGCAGGCAAACACGTTAACTGCTAAGCCATCTCTCCAGCCCCTTCCCAACTCTTTTTATGAAGCTATCATCACCCTGATATCAGACAGTTACAACCAGAAAGGAACTATAGGCCTGTATGTTTGATGAATTCAGATGCAAAGATCCTAAACAAAATCCTTGCAAACTGAATTCAACAACATATCAAAAGCATTATTCACCTTGATCAAGTAGGCAACCTTTCATGTTTCCTGATTTCTCAACTTGGTTTCTCTCTAAAGTTACTTTTTTTTTTCCTACTGCAAGATTTAAGTTTTTGCAGTCAGGATCGCATTGCTGATAGAAATCACCCACCCAGAGCAGCGAATGGGGAAAAAAAGAGGTTTATTTTGGCTTATAGGCTCAAGGGGGTAGCTCCATGATGGCAGGGCAAATGATGGCATGAGCAGAGGGTGGACAACACCCTGGCCAACATAAGGTGGACAATAGCAACAAGAGAATGCGCAAAAACCACTGGCAGAGACAGGTGTGGTGGCACAAAACTTTACTCCAAGCACTCTGGAGGCAGAGGTAGGAAGATTGTAGTGAGTTCGAGGCCAGCCGGAGACTACACAGTGAATTCCAGGTCAGCCTGGACTAGAGTGAGACCCTATCTTGAAAAACCAAAAATATAAATAAATAAAACCACTGGCAGAGATCAGTGCCCATATATGAACATGCAAATAAAAAGAAAAGGGGGGAGGGAGAAGGGTGGAGAAATGGTTCCAAGGTGAATGGTGCTTGCCTACAAAGCTGGGTTCAATTTCCCAGTACCCTCAATACAGGCATCTGTACAAGATGATGCATGCATTTGGAGTGAATTTTCAGTGCCTTGAAGTCTCGCTCTCAAAACTCTTAAATAAATAAATAAATAAATATAGAATTTAAAAGAAAAAGTTAGAGACTCCCTCACTTACAAGTTGTGAGCCTACTGGAATGGGGCTGTCTGAAATGGGAGGGAGCAGAGCGCGGAGGGTGTGTTCCTCTGGGCATAAGACAGCTCCAGAAAGCATTTTTTAGTTAGCTGGAGGAGGAGGGCCTCCACAAGTGCCAAGCCAGCTGATAGACCAGGGGGGCCTGCCTCACATATCAAACATTCAGAGATTGGAAAATCGTTGAGAATGTCTACGCCCACTCCCTTGGACTACTCACTTACCTTGTCACTGGGGAGGATTAGGTGTCACATCTACTGAAACATGCAGGGATGCTGCTCCAGGGTTTTTGAGAGAGAGCCTGACCACTCCAGGACTTCTAAGGACCGGTGGTTTCTTTTCACCCAATGACAGAGGTGGTAGGACTCTTGCTGGTGGGTTGAATGCCACTCCCATAGCTTCTTGAATTCCTTCTTGACTTGTTTGGAAAAGGAAGTGATGTGCTGAGTTCTATCAGAATGAAATTGCAAAGTACACATGAGAGATGCTGGCCAAGGAGACCCTCCCTCTCAGATCCCTCAGTCCTTTATAGCTTTGGACCATGTAGCTTTAGGCCGGTCACCCAAACAACCCCAAGAGATTTAGAGGGTTGGGACATTCAACCTCACCTCTTGGAGTGTTTAGGAGGTGCCAAAGACCAGTGATTTAATCAGTCTTGTCTATTTAATGACACTTCCCTAAAATTAAAAATGATTTATTTCTGTGAGTTTTTTGGGTAGCTGAACATGTAGATTCTCCTGAAGTGTGGTGCACCCAGAGAGGATATAGACACTTTACATCCCTTCCCTCATGCATCCTTTCCACCTGACTGTTCATCTTTGCCCTTCACAACATCCTTAGATCATGTTTGGCTCCACTTGTTGCAGTTTGCTTTGCATTGCTGGCATAAAGGACAAGATCAAGAGCAGGTTGAGGGAGGAAAGGGTTTATTTTGGTTTATAAACTTGAGGCGAAGCTCCATGATGGCAGTGAGTCCTGAGGCCCTTCCTAGCAGGAGGACTGACGGCTGTTTGAGCCAGTAGACACACAGGAGTCTCCTGACAATAGGAGTAACGTCAAACCCATAGGCAAGTGTCGACATTCTTTATGCCTTATGGGCCCAGGGCAAAATTGCTGAAGCCAGGCCAGAAAGAATTAGGAGTGGCGGGGTCCAAACGTATATTCTGAGGGTTTGGGTAGCCACTCGCAGGCTCTCGAGAACCATCCTGAGCCCACAGGGGCAAGAGGCCCCTGTAATGCCCATTTCTCTCTCTGTGTGTGTCTCTCTCATTCTCCTTTCAAATAAATAAAAATATTTTTAAAAGCATGGGATATATGTCTGCAGTCCCATGCACCGATGGAAATGAGAGACAGAGCCAGGAGAATCCAGAAGCTCATGGGGCAGTGGTGCACAAGCAGTCACGGAAACCACAGCAGAGACCTTGTCTCAAGCAAGGTGGAGAGGACTTTTTCCTCTGCCCCTCCCTCCCCCCCCACCGCCAAGGGGGAAAAAATGTAGTTTCCTTATTTAACTAGGAGAGAGAACATGAGACATCCAGAAGAGAAATGGACAGATACAGGCAATGGGCACACCGGGTACCTAGTACACACAAGCGCCCCCTTGTGTCTCGGGCTCACTTGCATCCCGGCGGTTTGAACCGGGCTCCCTTGGCTTCGGAGTCAAAGTCTCTAACCGCTAAGCCATCTCCCGCTTGCCACACTTCCTAATGGTGGATGCAATATGACCAGCTGGCCCACACTTCTGCAGCCATACCTGTCCTAACATAATGAACTGTGCACTCAAGCTGTGAATCAAAATGAACCCTCCCTTCTATACGTTGCGTTTGTCAGGTATTTTGTCATAGCAATGAGAAAAGTAACTTACTATAATACATTCTTTTAAATTTTTATTTATTTATTTATTAAGGCGGGGGAGAGAGAGAGAGAAGAGAAAAGGAGAAGAGAAGATAGACAGAAAGAATGGGTGTGGCAGGTCTCCAACCAATGTAAACAAAATCCAGATGCATATACATCTGGCTTTACATGGGTCCTGGGGAGTCAAATCTGGGTCTTTAGGTTTGCAGGCAAGCACCTTAACTGCTGAGCCATCTCTCTCTAGCCCCCTGCTTCTGTTCTTGAGGGGTATTGGTGAGTTTACTCTAAGAGGAAGTTTTTAAGATATTTTTTCACATTGAAACATATGTAAGGTAAATTTCTTGCTAGTAATGGTCTTTGACAGTAAATCTTTGATGATGATAAATTCCATATTAGTATTGAGATGGAAAAGCAAATGAAGGAAAGAGGAAAAACTTCTACTTTGGCACATAGGAAATGATATATAAAGCAACAGAGGTTGGGGATTTGGGTCAATGGTAAAGCCCTTGCCTATAATGCTCAAGGGTTGGGATTTGATCCTCAGCACCATAAAGCAATAAAAAAAAACATAAAATGGAGCCAAAACTATGTATAGAAAATAAGAAATGACTTGTAAAGAAGAGGGAGAAATCATTAGTGTAAATGCTAAAGAGCTGTGAAGTTAATAAGGTGAAAAGTACTCAATGGATTTAGCAATATAGAGGTCATTGTTCATCATTCCTTATTGATGTAAGGTTAACAGAGAATAAATTTCAATGTGCTGACAGATAAAAAAGGAGGAAGGAAAGTAGAGACAGTTCATTTAGAAACAGTTTGTGACAGGAAGGGGAGAGATAATATATAGATAGTCATTTCTAGGTTTACTATATTTTCAAATATGTAAAGGAAAGAGCAGCACATATTCACAAATGGAGGTGAAACAGTCAATTGAAAAAGGTAGGTTAAAATGCCTGTTAGGAGCTGGGCATGGTGGCACACGCCTTTAATCCCAGCACTCAGGAGGCAGAGATGAGGATTGCTGTGAGTTCAAGGCCACTCTGAGACTACATAGTGAATTCCAGGTCAGCCTGGACTAGAGTGAAACCCTGCCTTGAAAAACAAAACCCCTTAGGCGTTAGGGCTGCAGTGATAGCTCAGTGGTTGAAGGTACTTGCTTACAAAGCCTGCTGGTCCAGGTTTGATTTTCCAGTACCCACATAAAGCCACGTGCACAAACTGGTGCATGGATCTGGAGTTTGTTTGCAGGGGCAAGAGGCCCTGTAATGCCCATTTCTCTCTCTCTCATTCTCCTTTCAAATAAATAAAAATATTTTTAAAAGCATGGGATATATGTCTGCAGTCCCATGCACCGATGGAAATGAGAGACAGAGCCAGGAGAATCCAGAAGCTCATGGGGCAGTGGTGCACAAGCAGTCACGGAAACCACAGCAGAGACCTTGTCTCAAGCAAGGTGGAAAGAGCGGACAAACACCTTGAGGTTGTCCTCAGACCTCCACGTGTTCACTGTATGGCATGCATGTGCCCACATCCATGCATCTACATACACACACACACACACACACACACACACAGAGTTCATGCAAGGGAGAGAATGTTCCATAGACCATGACCTTTGAGTTACTGAAATAATATGAGCTCCAATATAGTCCTGAAGAACTCTGTGGGAAGGTGTCAACTTTACCACTGAAGGAGGACTCAGTGTAGATTCTGATATGCTTGTTAGTGACTGGGGAAAAATGTACATTGTATTTGGGTGGTAATTTTTTTAGTGTCTTCATTAACAAAATCATATGCTACAAGTACAGGAGGAAATGATAGGCTGGAGCCCAATGGACCTAAGCTTTTGGAATAATCAAACACAGAAAGATTAACATCTGCTTAGAGACAATGTTGCTGCACAGTCCTAAAAGCCCAGCTGAGCACGAGGCTGCGCGGCTCAGCAATTTCAGTTTGCACTATGGCGCGTGCTGGGGTTAAAGGCGTCTGCCACCGTGCCCGGCTCCTGGATTTTCTTTCTATTGCATTGATCTGTGTGTCTGTTTTTGTGCCAGCACCATGCTGTTTTTACTACCATGGTTGTATATCTTGAAACCAGGTATGGTGATAACACCAACGGTATTTTCTTGCTAAGGCCATTTTTGGTTATCTGAGGTCTTTTGGACTTCCATGTGACTTTGAGACTATTTTTCTTATTTCTGTGAAAAGTGGTGCTGGATTTTGAGCGAAATTGTACTGAATCTGGATATTACTTTTGGTTAGATGGTCATTTTAATGATATTAATTCTTCCAACCAATGAGCATTGAAGTTCTTTCCATTTGCTCATGTCTTTTTTTCAATTTCTTTCTTCAGTGTTTTAATGTTTTTATTGTAGAGGTCTTTCACTTTCTTGATTAGGGATATTCCAATGTATTTAGTTTTTTGTGCCTGTTGTAAATCCAACTACTTCCTTGATTTCTTTCTCTGTATACTTGCTTCAGTGGTATATAATGAAAGCTACTGATTTTTCTGTGTTAATTTTGTTTTTGCCACTTTGCTTGAAGAGTTTATTGGCACTAGGAGTTTTGGGTGGTCTTTTCAATTTCTTACTTATAGAGTCATATCATCATGATTTGTGGATCATGAAGGGATTTTTTTTTTCAAGCTAGGATTTCAGACTGACCTGGAATTCATTATGTAGTTTCAGGGTGGCCTCAAACTCACTGTGATCCTCTTACCTCTGCCTCCTGAGTGCTGGTATTAAAGGAGTGTGCCACCACACCTGACTTTAGGATGTTGTATTTTTTGAAGGCCCTTTCTGTAGCTATTGAAATGATCATGTGATTTCTATCCATGAGTCCATTTATGTGATATATTATGTTTATCAATTTCCATATGTTGAACTATTCCTGCATTGCTGGGATGAATTTTATTTGATGGAGGTAGATAATACTTTTGATGTGTTCGTAGATCCACTTGGCAAGAATCTTGTTGGGAAGTTTTGCACCTAAGTTCACCTGGGGCATTGTTCTATATATTTCTTCTCTTGTATCTTTGTCTGATTTTGGTTTTAGTGTAAATTTGATTTCATAGGAGCCAGGGAGAATCTCCTCATTTTCAATTTTGTGAAGTAACTTAAGAAACAGTGATTTTATTTCTTGTATAAAAATTTAGTAGTACTTGGCAGTGAATCCATCTGTGCCTGGACTTTTTTTGGAAGTTTCAATGACATCTTTAATCTCATTAGATGTTATAGCTCTATTTAGGTAATTTATGTCTTTTGGGTTTTTGTTTAGGTAGATCATATGAGTCAAGAAATGTACCCATTTCTTCCATATATTCTAATTCTGCAGAATAAAACTTTACTGAAATATGTCCTAATGATTTTCCCAATTGCACTAGTATCTGTGTAACATGTTCATTCATGTATGTGTGTGTGTGTATATATATATGTATATGTATATGTATATGTATATGTGTATGTATGTATGTATGTACATATGTATGTATATATAATCTTATTTAAGTGCATGCTTTCTGTCTCTCTGTTTTCTTTCAAGGTTGGGTCTAACTGTAGCCCAGGCTGACCTAGAATTCACTCTGAAGTCCCAGGCTGGCCTCAAACTCATAGCAATTTTCCTTCCTCTGCCTCCTGAGTGCTGGGATTAAAGGCATGTTCCACCACACTTGCCTCTGTATTTCTTTTGTTCAATTCGTCTGGGGGGTTGTCAGTCTTATTTATTGTTTTTCAAAGAACCAACCCTTTATTTAATCAATTTTTAAACAATTGATTAAATTTAAACAATTTATTAAATTGATACCTGCCATGATCGTTGTTTTCCAATCTTGTATTTTTTAGTTTGGTTTGTTCTTATTTTTCCAAAGCCTTCATATGCATGGTCAAGTTATTTATTTAAGTTCTCTATTTTTATAATGTAGGCTATAAATTTCCGTCTTAGGACTGCCTTCATTGTATCCCATAGGTTTTGGTATCTTGTGTTTTCATTCTTATTCAGTTCTAGGAATTTTTTTTTTTTTCGAGGTAGGGTCTCACTCTGGTCCAGGCTGACCTGGAATTAACTCTGTCATCTCAGGGTGGCCTTGATCTCATGGCAATCCTCCTACCTCTGCCTCCCGAGTGCTGGGATTAAAGGCGTGTGCCACCATGCCTGGCTAAGTTCTAGGAATTTTTTGATTTTCTGTTTGATTTATTCAACAACCCTTCATTATTAAATACTGAGTTTGTCAATCTCTAAGTTTATTATCTATTGTTTGCTTGTTGATTTATAGCTTTATTACCTTGTGTTCAGATATAATACAGGGAATTATGTCAATTTTCCTAAATTTGTAGAGATTTGCTTAATTATTATGTTATATTTTTGAGGTAGGATCTTGCTGTAGCCCAACCTGACCTGGAATTCACTATGTAGACTGGCCTTGAACTCACAGCAATCCTCCTACATCTGCTTCCCAAGTACTGGGATTAAAGGTGTGCATCATCATGCCTACCTGGCTAAATTGCTTTATCCTTGGTATATGATCTGCTTTAGATAAGGTTATATGAGTTGCTGAGAAAAATATGTATTCTGTAGAGTTTAGATGTAATGTTCTGTAGGTGTCTATTAATTTCATTTGGTTTATGGTGTTGTTTCGTTTGTTTCATCCACTATAATTGTGTTGAGATTAATTTCTGATTTAATGTCTTTATAAAATTTGGTGACTGTATTTGGTATATATGTTTATAACTGATTGTAATATCCTCTTGTTGAATTGTTCCCTTAATGAATGTGGTAGGTTGACTATATGGTCCCAAAGACTCAGTCTTGAATTTTGAGTCTCCAGTGGGCAGATTCCTACTGGGGAAGAAGTGTCACTGGGGGAGGATCTTAGAGTCCAGCCCTAAGGCATGTTTGGGAGTGAGACTGAACTCAGATGAAAGGTGTGGGGAGGGTAGTTTGATCTCTGATGGCTTGTGCTTGCGGCAGTTATTTCTCTCTGCTAGGATGTAAGGGAGTAAGCAGCTTCTTCTGCCATTGAGGGGGTTTCCTCTGGATTTTGTAAGCCTAAAATTTGTAACTCTTCCTCATAAGCTGTGTGTGGTTGGATGTTCATCTTAGAAATTAGAAGTTGATTGCAAAAATGAGTATTAAGTGACTTTTAAACATCTCTTTTGATTACTTTTGTTTTGCAGTAAATTTTGTCAGATATTAGTATAGCAGCACCTGCTTGTTTCATATTTCCATTTGCTTGGAATTTCTTTTTGTATCCTTTCACCCTAAGGTGGTGACTGTCTTTAATGGTAAGGTGTGTTTCCTGAAGATAGCAGATGAATGGATCTTCTGATCCACCCTGTTAACCTGTGTCTTTTGACTAGGAAGTTGAGTCCATTAATGTGCAGATTTACAATTGAGAAGTGTGAATTAATCCCTGTCAAGTTGAGGACTTTGTGGAATTCAGTATTTTCGTGATCTGCATTTGCTTTTCCATGTGTTCTAGTTTTGAGTATTGGTTTCTCTCTCCTGTAGCTGCTTGAGTATATTTGTTATTCTCTTCACTGGGAAGTATTCCATCCAGTGTTCTCTATAAGGCTAGTTTAGTGTTGATATAGTAAGAAAACCAGCTTTCATCATGGAAAGTGTTTCTTTCCCTTTCTATTATGCAGGCTAATTTTCCTAGGAATAGTGGCTTGGATTGGCAGTCATGATATTTCAAAATTTATAATACTTTATTATAAGCCATTCTGGCTTTCAGTATTTTCACTGAATTTTTGAAATAATTCTGAGTACTAAATTGCTTTTCCCTCAAAGCTTTTGGCATTTTCTTTTAGTTTCCTGTGTCTGATGTTTTAACCATAATGTGACATGTGTAATTTCTATTTTGGTCCTATTTGGTGTTTGGTGTGCTTTCTGTGCCTGGAGGGGCCTCTTTCATAAGGTTTGGAGCTTTTTCTTCTATAAGCTTATTGAAGATATTCTCTGAACCTTTTGTCTGTATTTCTTCTTGTTTGCCTATAACCCAAATGTTTGGTCTTTTTAGGATATCCCACGTATCCTCTTGTTCTCTTTAAATGTCATTAATTTTGGCCTCCTTATCTGTCTTGTCCTCAAGCCCTCATATTATGCCCTACACATGATCTAGTCTACTGACTATGTCTTTCTTTGGAAACTTTTAATTAAGTAATTTCATTTTTTAAAAAAATTTTATTAACATTTTCCATGATTATAAAATATATCCCATGGTAATTCCCTCCCTCCCCACCCCCACACTTTCCCATTTGAAATTCCATTCTCCATCATATTACCTCCCCATTACAATCATTGTAATTACATATATACAATATCAAACTATTAAGTATCCTCCTCCCTTCCTTTCTCTACCCTTTATGTCTCCTTTTTACCTTACTGGCCTCTGCTACTAAGTATTTTCATTCTCATGCAGAAGCCCAATCATCTGTAGCTAGGATCCACATATGAGAAAGAATATGTGGCGCTTGGCTTTCTGGGCCGGGGTTACCTCACTTAGTATAATACTTTCCAGGTCCATCCATTTTTCTGCAAATTTCATAACTTCATTTTTCTTTACCGCTGAGTAGAACTCCATTGTATAAATGTGCCACATCTTCATTATCCACTCATCTGTTGAGGGACATCTAGGCTGATTCCATTTCCAGCTATTATAAGTTGAGCAGCAATAAACATGGTTGAGCATGTACTTATAAGGAAATGAGATGAGTCCTTTGGATATATACCTAGGAGTGCTATAGCTGGGTCATATGGTAGATCATTCTTTAGCTGTTTTAGGAACCTCCACACTATTTGCCACAATGGCTGGACCAGATTGCATTCCCACCAGCAGTGTAGAAGGGTTCCTTTTTTTCCACATTCCTGCCAACATTTATGATCATTTGTTTTCATGATGGTGGCCAATCTGACAGGAGTGAGATGGAATCTCAATGTAGTTTTAATCTGATTTCCCTGATGACTAGTGACGTAGAACATTTTTTTAGATGCTTATATGCCATTCGTATTTCTTCCTTTGAGAATGCTCTATTTAGCTCCATAGCCCATTTTTTGATTGGCTTGTTTGATTCCTTATGATTTAACTTTTTGAGTTCTTTGTATATCCTAGATATTAACCCTCTATCAGATATATAGCTGGCAAAGATTTTTTCCCATTCTGTAGGTTGCCTCTTTCCTTTTTTCACTGTGTCCTTTGCAGTGCAAAATCTTTGTAATTTCATGAGGTCCCAGTGATTAATCTGTGGTTTTATTGCCTGAGCAATTGGGGTTATATTCAGAAAGTCTTTGCCAAGACCAATATGTTGAAGGGTTTCCCCTACTTTTTCCTCTAGCAGTTTCAGAGTTTCAGGTCTGATGTTAAGGGCTTTAATCCATTTGGACTTAATTCTTGTGCATGGCGAGAGAGAAGAATCTATTTTCATCCTTCTGCAGATATATATCCAGTTTTTCCAACACCATTTGCTGAAGAGGATGTCTTTTCTCCAATGAGTATTTTTGGCATTTTTATTGAATATCAGGTGGCTATAGCTACTTGGGCTTACATCTGGGTCCTCTATTCTGTTCCATTGATCTACATGTCTGTTTTTGTGCCAGTACCATGCTGTTTTTGTTACTATGGCTCTGTAGTATAGGTTAAAATCAGGTATGGTGATACCACCAGCCTCATTTTTGTTGCTCAGTATTATTTTAGATATTCGAGGTTTTTTGTGATTCCAAATGAATTTTTGGATTGTTTTTTCTATTTCCATGAAGAAAGCCTTTGGAATTTTGATAGGGATTGCATTAAATGTGTAGATTGCTTTAGGTAAGATTGCCATTTTCACAATATTGATTCTTCCAATCCAGGAACAAGGGATGTTTCTCCACTTTCTAGTGTCTTCTACAATTTCTGCTTGAGTGTTTTAAAGTTTTCATTGTAGAGATTCTTTACTTCCTTGGTTAGGTTTATTCCAAGGTACTTTATTTTTTTTTTTTTTGATGCAATTGTGAATGGGAGTGATTCTCTGATTTCATCCTCTGTGTTTTTGTTGTTAGCATATATGAAGGCTACTGAATTTCTGTGTATTTATTTTGTATCCTGCTGCATTGCTGTAGGTTTTGATCAGCTCTAAC
Source organism: Jaculus jaculus (assembly GCF_020740685.1). Classification (NCBI taxonomy): domain Eukaryota; kingdom Metazoa; phylum Chordata; class Mammalia; order Rodentia; family Dipodidae; genus Jaculus; species Jaculus jaculus. Next base: position 36,979,110 of record NC_059119.1, on the reverse strand, counting down.
AGTTTGCTAGTAGAGTCTTTAGGGTCCTTTATGTATAGAATCATGTCATCTGCAAATAATGATAACTTCATCTCTTCCTTTCCAATTTGTATTCCTTTTATGTGTGTCTCTTGCCTTATTGCTATGGCTAAGACTTCCAAAACGATATTAAATAGAAGTGGGGACAGTGGACACCCTTGTCTTGTTCCTGATTTTAGTGGAAAAGCTTCCAGTTTTTCCCCATTTAGTAATATGTTGGCTGTAGGCTTGTCATCAATAGCCTTTATTATATTGAGCTATGTTCCTTCTATTCCCAGTCTCTGTAGGACTTTTATCATGAAGGGATGTTGGATTTTGTCAAATGCTTTCTCTGCATCTAATGAGATGATCATGTGATTTTTCTCCTTCAACCCGTTTATGTAATGTATTACATTTATAGATTTGCGTATGTTGAACCATCCCTGCATCTCTGGGATAAAGCCTACTTGGTCAGGGTGAATGATCTTTTTGATATATTCTTGTATTCTGTTTGCCAATATTTTGTTGAGAATTTTTGCATCTATGTTCATGAGGGAGATTGGTCTGTAATTTTCTTTTTTTTTTTTTTTCTTCTATCTTTGCCTGGTTTTGGTATCAGGGTGATGCTGTCCTCATAGAAGGAGTTTGGTAGAATTCCTTCTTTTTCTATTTCCTGGAAAAGCTTAAGAAGCAATGGTGTTAGCTCTTCCTTAAAGGTCTGGTAAAATTTAGCAGTGAATCCATCTGGGCCTGGGCTTTTTTAGTTGGGAGATTATTGATAACTGTTTGGATCTCCATGTTTGTTATAGGTCTATTTAAGTGATTAATCTCATTTTGATTTAATTTAGGTAGGTCAAATAGATCAAGGAAATCATCCATTTCTTTCAGATTTTCATACTTTGTGGAGTATATGCTTTTATAGTATATCCTTATGATTTTTTGAATTTCTCTGGAATCTGTTGTGATGTTACCTTGTTCATCTCTGATTTTATTAATTTGTGTCTCTTCTCTCTTTCTTTTGGTCAGATTTGCTAAGGGTTTATCAATCTTGTTTATCCTTTCAAAGAACCAACTCTTTGTTTCATTAATTCTTTGGATTGTTCTTTTTGTTTCTATTTCATTAATTTCTGTCCTAATCTTTATTATTTCTTCCCGTCTACTGATTTTTGGTTTGCCTTGTTCTTCTTTTTCCAAGGCTTTAAGGCGAAGCATTAGGTCGTTTACTTGCGACCTTTCTAATTTCTTAATATAGGCACTTAAGGGTATAAATTTACTTCTTAGAACTGCCTTTATTGTGTCTCAGAGATTTTGGTATGTTGTGTTCTCATTATCATTTGACTCTATAAATTTTTTGATTTCCTTTTTGATTTCTTCATTGACCATTTCATCATTAAGTAGTGTATTGTTTAGTTTCCATCATTTTGTGTATGCTCTATAGCCTTTCTTGCTACTGATTTGTAGTTTAATTCCAATGTGGTCAGATAGAATGCAAGGAATTTTTTTCAATTTTCCTGAATTTGTTAAGATTTGTTTTGTGTCCTAATATATGGTCTATTTTAGAGAATGTTCCATGTGCTGCTGAAAAGAATGTATACTCTGCAGCCTTTGGATGAAATGTCCTGTATATATCTGTTAAGTCCATTCCTTCTATGACCTCATTTAGTCCAGATGCCTCTCTGTTATTTTTTTTTCTCGGGATGACCTGTCAATTGATGAGAGTGGGGTGTTAAAGTCAACCACCACCACTGTGTTTGATGTTATCTTTGACTTTAGTTCTAATAGTGTTTGTTTGACGAATTTGGGAGCCCCCATGTTAGGTGCATATATGTTTAGGATTGTAATGTCCCTGTTGGAGTGTGCCCTTAATCAATATAAGGTGACCTTCCTTTTCTTTCTTGACTAAAGTTGGACTAAAGTCTACCTTGTCAGATATTAGGATAGCAACCCCTGCTTGTTTTCTAGGCCCATTTGCTTGAAACACTGTCTTCCAACCTTTCACCCTAAGGTAATGTCTATCCTTTGTAGAAAGGTGAGTTTCTTGGAGACAACAAATTGTAGGATCCTGCTTTTTAACCCAGTCTGCAAATCTATGTCTTTTCGTTGGGGCATTGAGACCGTTGATATTAAGAGTTATTATTGAAAGGTGTGTACTTATGTTTGCCTTTTTTTTTTTTTTTTTTTTTTTTTTTGTGGATCTGGTTCTACCTATGCTCTCTTCTGTAAACTAGTATTTGAGTATTGCTTTTTTTTTTCTAGGTTCCTTATATGTGTGCTTTTCCTTTTCTTCAACATGGAGGATTTTATCAAGTATTTTCTGTAGAGCTGGTTTTGTCTTCAAATACTCCTTTAACCTGCTTTTGTCATGGAATGTCCTTATTTCTCTGTCTATTTGAATGGATAACTTTGCAGGACAAAGTAACCTTGGTTGACAGTTGTTATCTTTCAGAACTTGGAATATATCACCCCAAGCCCTTCTGGCTTTAAAAGTTTGTGTTGAATAATCTGCTGTAATCCTGATGGGCTTACTTTTGTAGGTAACTTGATTTTTCTCTCTAACTGCTTTCAATATTTTTTCTTTGGTGTGTGTGTTTGGAAGTTTGATTACAATATGGTGAGGAGAGGTTCTTTCCAGGGTTTGTCTGGCTGGGGTTCTAAAGGCTTCCTGTATCTGTATTGGCACCTCTTTCCCAATTTGGGGGAAATTTTCCTCTATGATTTTGTTGAGGACACCTACTGTGTCTTTTGAGTGAAATTCTTCTCCTTTTACTATGCCCTTAATTCTAATATTGGATGTTTTCATAGTGTCCCGAATATCTTGAACTTCCCACTCATACTCTTCTATAAGTTTGTCTTTCTCTTTGTTGGCCTGTATTAGATTTGCCACCTGGTCTTCTAGCTTAGTATTCTGTCCTTTCCTTCATCCATTATACTGGTGAGATTTTCTACAGAGTTTTTTATTTCATTAACTGTGTTCTTCATTGCTAGTAATTCTGACTCGTTTTTCTTTATTATTTCTATTTCCTTGTTTATGTCTTGTATTGCCTTCTTTATTTCATGAAATTGGTGTCCTGCATCTTCTTTGATTCCTTTGATTTCCTCTTTAAGTTCCTCTTTGACTCCTTTGATTTGTTTTCTCACTTCTTTGAACATATTTACAATCATTCTTTTGAAATCTTTCTCAGGCATTTCCTCTAACTCGTTCTCACTGGAGGTCATTTCTGATGCATTAATACTTTTAGGTGGATTTATATCGTCTTGCTTTTTAGTGTTTCTTGTGTTATAATGTATATATTTTTGCATCTTGGATTAAGTTAATGCTTGGATTTTCTAGCTAGCTGGGTATTCTTAGCTGTATCAATTGATTTGATGTTATATATTTTCAGGGTAGGAGCTTAAGGTGTTAGATGTCACTCTTAAGACTCTGAGAGTATCTACAAAGGTGCTCCTAGGTGTTGAGTTTTCCTGCTATGGGAGTATTCAACTAGGCTTAATGGAATAAAACACAGGTAGATTCTAAAAGTTAACTAAACACTGTACCCATTCAGTGAAAAACAGCCCCACGTATGTATGCCAGAGTAGTTATTATAACAACCAGATCGTCTATCAACATAGAGGTTAAGATTTCTGGTCTGTTGAGGGACCCAGTCAGCTTGTGACCAAGTGAGACCCTTCCCTGGTGCAAACCCAGTTACCTTGGATGAGTTTGGTCTCAGTCAAGTTGCTGCCTGGGTCTTCGGGCTGTTGTGATTTCTGGAGCTGGGCACTGGCTTTTCCTGTGGGGCAAACCAAGCCTGGCAACTGTGGCCCTGCAGATCAGCACCCCCACTGCTGGAACTGCTGCTGCTTCTGGGTCTGCTGTTGTTGCTGCCTCTGGGTCTTCTGCTGATGGGGCCGCTGGTACCGGTTCCGGAGCTGTTGTTGTTGATGCTGAACTCTGCTCCTGATTGGGTCCCGCTGTCAGCCAACTTGGCATGGCTGGGTCCCGGGACGCTGCTCTGTTCGCTGGAGCTGGGCTCAGGCGGTGGGGGAGGGGAGGGAGCCGCGGCTGCTCTGGTTCTCTCGCTGCTCCACGTGTTCTTCTACCTCGCCGTCTGCTCCTCCGCTGCTCACTGCTGCTCTCCCTTCACGTTTCCCGAGTTGCGGAGAGCGTGGTGTGAGGGGAAGCGCCCGCACCTGGCTTTTCCTGTGGCTGGAGCCGAGCCTGGCAGTTTTCTTGTGAGCCCTGCTGCCGCCGCGGTTGGCGGAGCTGCTGGGGCTGCTTTTGCCAGCCTTTGCGGGCTCTGGATGCTCTTTAACTCTCCTACTTCTCTGCTGCCACCTTAGTTTCCTATACATCTCACTTTTTATTAAAAGTGTGTATTTTCCTGAGGTTTTTTGGTCTTTTTTCCCCCCAGGCTGCTTTGGCGTGGTACCTACACCGCCATCTTAACCGGAAGTCAAGTAATTTCATTTTTGATCTGAACTAGGTTTTTCCTTAGAATGTTTGTGTCTTTATTGAAGTTAGTTTTCAGTCATTGGTTTTATTTTCTTATTCCATTTAGTTTATGTGTTCTGTGTTCTCTTTTAATTCATTCATGTATTTGACCTTGTCCTTCTTGAGTTCATTCATCTGTCTATTGAGTTCTTTTTGATGATTCTCTTCCATTTCATTCAGCTGTCTATTGAGTTTTTGTTGTTGTTTTCTTCCATTTCATTCAGCCACTTATTCATAGTCTCATTAAATTTACTTAATATGCTTGTCTTAGTTACTAAAAATGGTCTATGGCCATACAACCCTGCATGTTCTTGATCTTGTCTTAATTGCTGAAAATACAGCCACAGTGGTCCTAGTGAGACCTGTGTTGAGTGGACTGGACATCCTTGATCTGAGTGGGTGCTGGCTAGTGGTCTATTCATGTACATGTGCTGGGTGCACTGGAAGCTAAGAATGGTCATGAGTAGACACCCTGAGGAGTGTGACCATTGCAACCAGTGTAGGGAAGGCATAGTTTAGTCATGGCTAAAATGGCTGGTGCTACTGGGCAGCCAGGGAGTGCATATTGTTCCTAATGGATGTGATCCCCAATGATCCCCAATCCCTACATGTGCAGGCTGGGGTTGTACTTGTGCAACTGAATGGGTGCAGGGAGAGAGTGCTCAACTGGGCCTTGGATAGGACTTACTGAGTGCCTGGGAAGTGTTCATACAGGTCCAAGCTAGGGAGTATGACCACCTTGGGTTGTTTCTACTCAGGGAAATGCAGGCAACAGCTAATTGGGATTTTTAACACTTATTTATTTTCTTCAGACAGATACAGAAATAAAGAAGGAGAGAGAAAGGGGGGAGGGGGAGGGAGGGAGAGAGAGGGAGGAAGAGGGAGAGAGAGAGAGAGAGAGAATGGGTATGCCAGGGCCTCCTGCTACTGCAAACAAACTTTTGGTGCATGCACCACTTTATGCATCTCGCTTTACATCGGTACTGGGGAACTGAACCTAGGAAATTGGGCTTTTCAAGCAAGTGCCTTTAACTGCTAAGCCATCTATCCAGCCCCTACCGTATTTTTATTTTTTATATTTATATTTATTTTTATTTTGTTTTTCCAAGTAGGGTCTCACTGTAGCCCAGGCTGACCTGAAATTCACTATGGAGTCTCAGGATGGCCTCAAACTCACAGTGATCCTCCTACCTCTGCCTCCTGAGTTCTGGGATTAAAGGCATGCCTGGACCTACCTTATTTTTAATAAAGGTTCTCAAGGTGTACTTTGGATAAAGGACATCTGTGAAAATTTGATATTCACAAATAGAATACTAAAATGACCCCTTTGTCACTTGCACAAATACCAAACCAAAATGAAAGACTTGGAACTTTGAACCAAACAGAGGAAACACTTCAAGGCATTAACACAGGTAGAAATTTTCTAGACACGAAAAGTACAGCAAAGAAAAGGAGAACTGACAACAGTAATACAACAAACTCACAGCTGCTATACAGCAAAGGCCACAATCAGCACAATGAAGACATCGCAAAATAAATAAAGATGAATAAAGAAAATATAGTGTGTGTGCTCAATTGAGTGCTGTTTCATCATAAGGATGAATGAAATCATATCACTTATAGGAAAATGAGTGGAACTGGAGGTCATCATGTTACGTGTCGTAAGTCAGACACAGGAACATGAGTAGGGCACATTTCCTGTCATGTGTGGAAAAGAAAGAAAATAAAACCATGATGATCTGAAACTCAAAGAGAGACTAGGGAAGGGTGACTTGGAAGGGAGACATGCGAAGCGGGCAGAGTGAAGAGGGAGTAGAAGAAACATGGAGGGATATGGTTAATGTGTGACGCGACCATGAGTGGAAATTCCCCACTAATGTGCACAGTTTGTTAATAATTACAATGAAAGAGGTCACATTGAGTGACTGACCTATACCATGTGAGTTGTGTGTGTGTCTGTGTATACATGTGTTATATGCAGATGTGTGTCCCCAGTACACATGTGAAAGCCCAGAGAAAGATGTAGGGTGTCCTTCCTTCTCTTTCCTGCTCACTGAACCTGGAGCTTCCTGGTTTTTAGTGGTACTGGCTGACCAGGGAGCCAGCCCAGGAAGCCTACTGTCTCTGACCTTTTCAACACTGAGATTACAGGCACGAACAGCCATGCCCAGATTTTTTTCTTTTTTAAACATGGGTGGTGGGAATTGAACTCAATTCCTCATTCTTGTACAGCAAGTGTTCATACCTGCTAAACCACCTCCTTAGCCTCTAATATGTAGATTGTGGCAGTGTAATCTCTGATGATTGTATAAGAATTAAATCAAAGTTGACCAATGATGTAGTTCTCACAATATATCCCTATTATTAAGTTATGAATGATTACCTAGATTTTTATATGTATATATGAACTTTTTTTCTTAATCTTCTTTACAACATGCCTTGTTCCTATGTTGGAAGCAGTAATGTAGTATAAATAAGCACCCATACTGGATTCAATAACAGAAACCTATGTTGAGATTCTTTTTTCTGGGCTAACAGTATAGCTCAATGGTAGAGTGCTTGACTGACATGTGTAAAGTAATGGGTTCAATACACTGAAAACAACAAAACACCAACCCTCACGAAACCCCACACAATCCTTTTAAAAATAATTGCTGTGAGATACTAAGCAAAATACTTAATATTTCTGAGACTATCTTCAGCTATACATTTGTCTATTTTGTGAATGTCTTTTTTATATTACTTCTTTAAAAGTATTACTGTTTTGAAGGCATGAATATAAATTTCATTTGTTACAAAGAGGCATATCAATAAAAATGAAATCTCTAACATTTGAACACCAGCCTTCACAGTTTCTTTTTCTGATGACAAACCATGTTGACTTTCTGTGTGCTTTTTATTTATAATCTACAAAAATACATATATACATGATATATATGTGTTTATACTTATAAGTTGTTGTACTGTGTAAACACTGTTCTGAACTTAACTTTCCCATTCCCATTCATCTCAAACTTCTTCCCGGTCATGATCATTCAAATGCTCTTATTCCTTTTTCTTTTCCTTTTTTTTTTTTTTTCAGTTTTTTGAGGTAGTGTCTCACTGTAGCCAGACTGGCCTGGAATTCACTATGTAGTCTCAGAGTGGCCTGGAACTCATGGCGATCCTCCTCCCTCTGCCTCCTGAGTGCTGGGATTAAAGGCGTGTGCCACCATGCCCGGCCTCTCTTATTCCTTTTTGTTTAGTCTTTTTGTAATGGAGTCTCAATGTTTTACACAGTGAGATATGGACTCCAAATCATGGACTCAGGAAGTTCTCCTGCCTCAGCCTCTCAAAGAGGTTGGATTGCTCACGCGTGTCACTGTATCTGGCTGCTCCATTTTGTGTTTTTATTTTTGTTGTTTGGACTTTAGTTTTTTTAATTTTTTTTAGTTTTTATTTTTATTTTTTGATTTTTCAAGGTAGGGTCTCACCCTAGTCTAGGCTGACCTGGAATTTACTCTGTATTCTCAGGGTGGCCTTGAACTCACAGTGATCCTCCTACCTCTGCCTCCTGAGTGCTGGGATTAAAGGCATGTGCCACCACGCCCGGCTTCTGGACTTTAGTTTTATTAGTTATAGTTTATGGCAGTCCTATTCCAGTGGTTCCTCAAAAGAATTAAACCCTAATTACCAAGGTACCCACTGTACACAATTAATTTCTTATGTATCTAGTTTTATTCCATCATTAGGAAAACTAAGAAAATATCTACTCAATTTCTGTTATATGCTTCAGATGAGGAACCCTGGATTTAAATCCAATCAAGCAAAAATAAGTTGTTTTTGTTTAATTAGTTGTTTTGGGTTTTTTGTTTGTTTGTTTGTGGTTTTTGGTTGTTGGTTGGTTTTTTTTTTAAAGTTTGATTTTTTTGTGTGTGTGTCAGGGTCCAGATCCTCCTGCCTCCCCCTCTCAAATGCTAGAGTTACAGTATGAACCACCAGACCAGCTCCTTGTTTTTTAAACACTGAATATCCTTTTCTTTTTCCCACTCTTTGTATAAATGGGTGCAATAGCTTTTAGTATCTAGTCTTTGAAAATGCAAATAGAAGCAGGACTTTCACTTCAGGGCAGAAGAAACTGTATTGACCTGGACCTGGCCTACCCCACTGAGTACTTGTGTTTTGGAGTACGATCAGCTCTGGAATCCTTACTCATGGTGGCTGTAGTTGTGGAGGTTCCCTCTTTTTTTTTTTTCTTTCTTTCTTTCTTTTTTGGTAGGTGCTCACTTTAGTTCAGGGTGACCTGAAATTCTGTAGTCTCAGGCTGGCCTCGAACTCACAGTGATCCTCCTACCTTGTCCTCCAGAGTGCTGGGATTAAAGGTATGTGCCACCATGCCTGGCTCTCTCATTCGTTTTTTATGTGGCTGAATAGAATTATGTTTTGTGGATTTACTAATTTAGGTAATTTCCTATTAATATGGGCTCGGATAATTTTTCCTCTTGTCTTTTTTTTAAATTATTTATTTTGGAGAGGGAGGGAGAGAGAATGAGGAAAAGGCAGAGAAAGAGAGAGAAGGGGAGAGAGAATGGGTGCTCCAGGGCCTTCTGCCACTCAAGCAAACTCCAGATGCATGCCCCACCTTGTGCATCTGGCTTACATGGATCCTGGAGAATCGAGCCTGGGTCCTTAGGCTTTGCAGGCAAGTGACTTAACCACTAAGCCATCTTTTCAACCCCTCTTCTGTCTTTATTAAGAACTCTGTCATGATTCAGTTTCTGGAGACTTACATAGTTTTGTGTACTTGTGGTGCTTGTAGGTACAAGTACTCACATCAATAATGTTTGAGAGTTTTATTTTCTGTCCATGTTCACTTGCAGTTTTTAATCCAATGTTTGATCTTTTCTAGACAAGTTAAAACATAGTTTGTCATGTGGTTGTAATTTGCATTTCTCTTCTTAAGAATGATAATATCTTTTCACGTATTGAAGAACTATTTGTATTTTTATGAACTAACAGTTTAGAGCCTTTATCTTAAAAAAAAAAAACAACAAAACTGGTTGAATAACCTTTCTTTACCATGCTATCCCATTCAGATGATGTGAGCCTGCTATCTCAGTTATTTGAGAGGTTGAGGCAAGGGACTATTGAGCTTCTGAGTGCAAGGCCAGTCTAGCAACCAAGTAAGACCTGATCTCAAAACAATTACTTGACAAAAGTTTTTCTCTTCACTCTCTTTCTGTTTCTCTTTCTTCCTCTTTTCTCTTTCTTTGAGATAGAGCCTACTATGTATCTTAGGCTGGCTTTGAACTTGTGGCAATACTCCTGTCACCACATCTAGCTAAAAAAGCTTTTATATGTTTAAACGAGTTAGTAGTCATTTGAGTATGGTACAAGCTAAAATATTTTGCTTTATTTTGTCATTTTTCTCCTAAGTAACATATGACAAAAATTTTTCCCTGTGAGAAATTTTTATGTTACTTCCCAAATTTATAATTTATTGTATTAGTTCTGAGTTTGTATTTATTTGTTTGTTCCATTTTTTTTTTTTTTTAAATCTAGGGTCTCATTCTAGCCCATATTGACCTGTATCTCACCCTGTAGTCTCAGGCTGTTTTTTTTTTTTTTTTTTTTTCGAGGTAGGGTCTCACTCTGGCTCAGGCTGACCTGGAATTCACTATGTGGTCTCAGGGTGGCCTCGAACTCTCAGAGATCCTCCTACCTCTGCCTCCCGAGTGCTAGGATTAAAGGTGTGCACCATCACGCCCGGCTATCAGGCTGGTTTTGAAATCACAGTGGGCCCCCTTCCTCTGCCTCCTGAGTGTGGGCCACTATCACAAGCCGGAGTCCTTTTTTAGTTTATGAATGTATGTATGTATGTATGCATGCATGCATGCATGCTTGCTCTCTTGTATGTACAGGCACTTATGTGTGTGCACATGTATGTGTATTTCTGGAGACCAGTGGACAACTTTGTGTGTCACTCTCAAAAATGCTCTCTTCCTCCTTTGAGATAGGGTCTCCCATTTTCTTGGAGTTTACTAGTTAGGCTAGACTAGCTGGTCAGTCTGTGCCCAGGTGTCCCCTTGTCTCCATCTCCCTAGTGCTGGGATTATAGGCATGCCCTACCACATGTGACATTTTATGTGGATATTAAGGCTCAAACTCAGGTCCTTATGCCTGTGAGACAAGCCGTTTACTAACTGATTTATCTCCTTGTATCAGTCAGGGTTTTCTAGAGGAACAGAACCAATAGAATAAATAGTATTAAAAGGGAATTTATTGGATTACTTTATGACAGTCCAACAATAGCAGATTACAGGCCTGAGAGTCAAGAAACCTGGTAGCTACGCAGTCCACAAGGCTGGATGCCTCAGCCATCCCAATACACCCTTGAAGGCCTGGTGGCGTCCTGGCGATTCTGCTCTTCAGTCCATACTGGTCTTCAGTCCATTCTGGAAAGCGACAAGCAGCACCTGGCAGCCAGGTGGGAGGGGAGGAGAATACTTTTCTTCCCAGGGCTTCCTTAGATAAAGCCTTCCCGCCCCCCCAGAAGGCCTGCCCACTCTGGGAAAGGGCTCACCCTGGGGGAAGGATTCCTCCTTTAGTTAATCCTTCCTGGAAGCATCCTCAGAGACCCACTTATGAGGAATGACTCTGGATTCCTAAACAGATCAAGTTGACACAAACTTAACCATCACAAGTCTACCCCTTGTCAACTTGACACCAAATCATGTATCTCCTTACATCATACTTAATTTCCCCTGACGCACCTATGCTGTACCAGCAACTCCAGAGTGGCTGCCACCTCCTGCTCATTTGATCCAATCAGCAATAATGTCATGGATATAATGGAAAAATGTGACTCCTTGTGGAAGGGACAGGCCATCAAGATCCCTGCAAACTAAGCTATGACACAGGGCTGGAGAGTTAATATCACTTTGAGGTAAAACAGTAAAGGTGTACTGCTGACCTTGCCAGCTGAAGGCAAATTGCTTCTGGTGTTCTTTTGGACAGGTATGGAGAAAACAAAAACATTCGCAAGATCAATAGCTGCATACCAGGAACCAGGAGATGCGTTAATCTGCTCAAGAAAAGAAACTTCATCTGGTACGACAGCTGCAATTGGAGTCACCACCTGATTAAGTTTCCAATAATCCACTGTCATTCTCCAGGATCTATCTATCTTCTGAACAGGCCAAATAGGAGAGTTAAAGGGAGACATGATGGGAACCACCAGCCTGCATCCTTCAAGTTATTTATAGTGGCATTAATTTCTGCAATCACTGTCAGTCTAACATTTGCCAAAACTCCATTGATCACCTGACCTCCATAAGCACCTACTTTAACTGGAGGACCACAGTGCTCTTTGGGGTCTCCTGGAACCAATGTCAGTTCAGAGCCAGTGTCCAGTAAGCCCCCAAAGGTCTGATTATTTCCTTTTCCCCCGTGTATAGTTACCTTAGCAAAAGGCTGCAGGTCCCTCTAGGGAAGGATAGAACTAAGCTTAATATTGAAACTTTTGGGGATTGTGAGAGGGTCCTTTCTCAAGAGGACCTGGCCAGCCCTTCAATCAAGGGGATCAGGATTTGTAAACTGACTCAAATCTGGAAACTGGTTAAATGGCCTTGATTCTCTGTTGCTATAATTCAAAGTGGCCTTTTGTTCCTTTGCTTTAGAACTTTTCTGCTTATACAGATCAAACAGGAATTTAGTAGGCTTTTTTTCTATTTCACTTTGGGGAACACCATGATTTAGCAGCCAGCACCAAAGGTCTACATGAGCCATACTGTAATGAGCATTGTCTTGCCTCCACTGTCCATTACAGTAAACACCCTCACCTTGCCTTTGGCAATTCAGTGCTGCCACTTAGCCCTTGTTACCCCAAGATCCAGTTAGACCCATTGCATCTCAGTGACCTAATGCAGCAACTGCGGCTCCCAATATGATGTCTTCTTTACATAAAAGATCAATGATGGGGGTCTTTAAGTATGCTGACGCTCCCCTCACAAATCTGTTTCTTATAGTCTTAGTGAAGGGCACATCTTCTGGACACATCCACTATGGGGGCAAAGATTAGTTTACGTGGCAAATCCACTCCAGCATTCCAAGTTCTCTGAGCCTTTTTCTTTTCTTTTCTTTTCTTTTCTTTTCTTTTCTTTTCTTTTCTTTTCTTTTCTTTTCTTTTCTTTTCTTTTCCTTTCCTTTCCTTTCCTTTCCTTTCCTTTCCTTTCCTTTCCTTTCCTTTCCTTTCCTTTCCTTTCCTTTCCTTTCCTTTCCTTTCCTTTCCTTTCTTTTCTTTTCTTTCTTTTCTTTTTTCTTTTCGTTTTTGGAGGTAGTGTCTCACTCTAACCCAGGCTGACCTGGAATTCACTATGTAGTCCCAGAGTGGCCTTGAACTCATGGTGATCCTCCTACCTCGGCTTCCTGAGTGCTGAGATTAAAGGTGTGCACCAACACACCAGGCTTCTCTGAACCTTTTAATCCCTTCATTAACATTAAGCCAAAGGATATCAGGCAGCTCTAGCTCAAGCTAATCCACGGTAGGCCATGTTTGTATCCATACTTCAGCCAACCAATCAAATAAACTCTTGGCACCTCTTCCAACTTCAGTGTTAAATCTAAAATCTCTTTTCAGTGGGCCCATTTCAGTAAATTCAGCCTGATCTAATCCTATATTCCTTCCACCATCATCCCACACCATTATCCATTCCCACACGTATTCCCCATGTTTTGGCCTGTACAAGTTAGAAGCTCCTAAAGTTCTTTAGGGGTGTACCTAACCTCCTCTTGAGTCATGCCTTCTAGCTCACCTTTAGGAGCATGCCAACCCTAAGCCTTGTTATAGGCCTAGCAGCAAAGATGGGCGGGAACTGAGAAGCATCAGCACCTGCTGCAGGGAGGGTCATTGCTGGTTCCTCAGACAAAGAAGGATTAATTTTCCCAGGCAAGGGTAGAGAAGGCAAGACTTCAGGATGTGGGTGTGGGGATGCAACTGCCCCTAAAAGAGGAGAGGCAACATTCTCATGCAAAACAACCTCTTCTGAATCTGACAGTTCAGTGTCCCCAGATTTTTCAGGGTCTTCCCACACATCCCCATGCCAAGTCATATGTTCCCACTCTTTTCCAATCAGTGCCCTCACTTTAACTTCTGATAGCCTGTGAGGCTGGGAATTGAGCTTACATAACAAGTTAGCCAATCTTACAATGAGAGCTTGGGTTTGGTTTTCTACAGTTTGAGCCCTGTTCTAGCTAGAGAGGAGACTGTCCTCCAGGGCTCCCTCAGAAACCTTCAGATCATGTATGTGGGTCTTAAGCTTGGAAATTTCCTTTCTGAGCTTCTGCTTTTCTTTCAGTATTTTATCCAGAAATGCTAGAAGGAACCATCTAGCATCATCATTTGTCTTACTGTTCCACAAACGTTCATAAGTTCTATATACAGAGTCACTAAATTCCTTGCTCTTCACAAGATATGACTCAGGATCACCAAATACATCCATCTCATGGAGTTCTTTAAATAGTTCACGCCATAGATTATTAGTGCCCTCCTTATTACCAGTAAAGCCTTTAGTGGCATCAAAGTTGGAGAACCAACTCCAGAGAACACCAAGCCCCCTAGGGAAATCCATCCTTACACTTTGTTTCTCTAGAACCACTCCTGGTTTCACAGTTTGTATTAGTCAGGGTTCTCTAGAGGAACAAAACCAATAGAATGAATAGTATTAAAAGGAAATTTATTGGATTAGTTTACGACAGCCCAACAATAGAAGATTACAGGCCAGAGAGTCAAGGAACTTGGTAGCTGCTCAGTCCATGAGGCTGGTTGCCTCAGCCATCCCAGTATGCCACTGAAGGCCTGGAGAGATGCTGCTCTTCAGTCCATGCTGGAAAGCAGCAAGCAGCACTGGCAGCCAGGTGGGAAGGGAGGAGAATGCTTTTATTCCCAGAGCTTCTTTTGATAAAACCTCCCCTCCAAGAGCAGCTGTCCATTCTGGGGGAAGGGCTCATCCTGGGGGAAGGATTCCTCCTTTAGTTAATCCTTCCTGGAAGCAACCTCAGAGACCCATTTATGAGGAATGTCTGTGGATTCCTAAACAGATCAAGTTGACACAAACTTAACCATCACACCCCCTAACCCAAGTTCCTAGTTGTTATATTTCAAAATCATTCTACCTACATTTTAAGAACCCCATATTTTCTTTTAGTACATTTATGCTTTAATTTCTGCTTGCTTAAACATATTTAACCTTTGGAATTTATTTTGGTGTAAAGTGTGATATAGGATATAACTTGACTTTTCCATCAAATGTCACTATATTACTTATTGAAGTTACTTTGCGGAGCTAATTTGAAATCTCACCTACAATGTATTAAGTTCCTTTTAAGTGTAGTGTTATTCATTATTATTCATATATCATTCAGTATATTTAAGTGTATAGTTATGTTCCATTGAGAAATGTTCTTACTAAATTACCAATACCATACTATCTACATTTTTTATTACATTGTAATATGGTTTGACACATAATACTTTGCCTTATTGGGATTTTATTAGCTCTTCTTTACTTTTAACTTTTAAATTAATTTATTGGGTCTTCTGAAATATCTACTAATTTTTTCTATTTGTGTATTAGAATCAGATTGGTAGACTTGATGCTTTAATGTTGATTCTTCATATTATGACTTGCTATTTCTTTTCTTTTCTAAAGATTATCCCTTGGGGCTGGGGAGATGGTTCAGTGGTTAAGAGCACCTGCTGCTTAAGCATGAGGATAAGAATGTTGACCTTTCAGACACGTAACTACCAAGTTCAACTCCCCAGAACCCACGTAGAAAGCTAGGTGTGGCCATGTGCATCTATCTATAGCACCACTCTATGGGGGGGGGCGGGTGGAGACAGATGGAGGCAAGAGAATCTCTGAGACTCCATGATAGACAGCAGCTCCAGGTTGAGGAAGAGACCCCATCTCAAGAAAATACACAAGTGAGAGATAAGAGAGGGACATTCTCTTCTGGCCTCCACACATGCACTGGATGTCCACATTTACACACACACAGGAATACACCATAGGATCACACATTTCACACACACAAGATACACTCTGATGAAAATATTTATCAAATGTAAGAGTGTTTTGGTTAGTGCTTTCAAAAATTTTAGAGTATAGAATCATTATCATTTGCCAACCAGGGTAGTTTCACATATTCTTTCTTTTTTAAAAAAAAATTTAAATTTTAGCTAGGTATGGTGAAACATGCCTTTTTAAATGTTTTATTTATTAGAGAGAGAGAGAGAGGGAGGGAGAGAGAATGGTTGCACCAGGCCACTGGAAATAAACTCCAGACACACCTTGCACATCTGGCTTATGTGGGATCTGCAGAACCAAACCTGGGTCCTTAGCCTTCCTAGGTAAGTGCCTTAACAACTAAACAATCTTTCTAGCTCTCTTTCCCTATTTTTAACCCCTTCATTTATTTTTCATGCCATATTGTTCAGGCTAAAATTTCAAGTAGTCTATTGGGATAAAAGTGATGAGAGTGGACATCTTCCTCACTGGAGTCCTCTCCTGAGTCACTTTCCTTTTCAATTTTATGATTACTTTCAGGATCATTGCTGTTAGTTCTCTTCTATAGATCAAGTAGAATTCAGAAGTGAATCTGTTTGGTCTTGGGACCTTCTTTGCTAGGAGACTTTTAATAACTGCTGAAATCTCATGTTC
Organism: Jaculus jaculus; assembly: GCF_020740685.1. Taxonomy (NCBI): domain Eukaryota; kingdom Metazoa; phylum Chordata; class Mammalia; order Rodentia; family Dipodidae; genus Jaculus; species Jaculus jaculus. The sequence continues at coordinate 36,962,940 of NC_059119.1, read as the reverse complement.
ATTATGGATCTGCTTACATTGTCTATGTTGTCTTGGCAAGCCATAAATATAAATATATTGTCATGTGCCTAGAAATATATCTATTTTCTTATGATTTTCCAGTTTATTGAAGTTTAACTTTTCAAATACTCCCTTATGAGCTACTTTATTTCAGTGTTATCTGTTGTAATACTTCTTTTTTGCTTCTAATTTTATTAATTTGGATCATCTGTTTCTTTGATTAGTTTGTCTTTATCTTTTCAAAGAATCAGTTATTTGTTTCCTTTTTGAGTGCTTTTCTTTTGGTTTCTATTTCATGGTTTTCATTTCTGGTCTTTATTATTATGTTCTTCTTCTACTAATTTTGGTTTGTCTTATTGTTTTTCCAAGACCTTGAAGTGCATCACTAAATTATTATTTGTGATCTCTTTGATGTTTTTTTTCTTTGATTTTTTTGTTTGTTTGTCTTTTGTTTTTTGAGGTAGGGCCTTGCTCTGGCCCAGGCTGACCTGGAATTCACTATGTAGTCTCAGGGTGGCCTTGAACTCATAGCCATCCTCCTTCCTCTGCCTCCTGAGTGCTGGGATTAAAGGCATGCATCACCATGCCCGGCTTCTTTGATGTTTTAACATAGGTATTCATGGTTATAAATTTCTCTCTCACAACTTCCCTTGCCTTGTCCTTCATGTACTGCCAAGTGGTGTTTTTATTTTCATTTGACCTCAGAAAGTTGTAAAATCTTGACTTAGCCAATGAACTGATCATATTTCTTCATATCTATAGATTTATATACTTTCTCTAAGTTTCTATTGCTATTGATTTCTAATTTTATCTTATTATACTTGTTTAGTAATGCTTATTATACTTGTTTAGTAATGTTTAAAGAATTTTATTGAATTTTCAAAGAACTTCAAAGGATACTTTATCTTAAATTTTGTTGCTACTGCTATTGTAATTGGGGTAAAATTAAAATTATATATTTAATTGTTTTTGTTTATTTATATAAAGGCAACTGATTCCTATTAAGCCAGTGTGCTGATTTTTTAATTGATTAATTTTCATTTGATTGTTCTTTCAGAGCTCATTTTACTTACTAAAATATAAATCTCACAAAGAGATATACCTTGTATGTTTGCATCCATTGTTTTCATTTCCCACCCACACATACAATTGGTTGCCTTAATTTCTTAAGTATTTGCTGCTAGACAATGTATGTGCCACTGAGTTAGGGTAGTAAAATATATCACAGGCCTGACCAGATGAAAGAAAGCAACTTTTGGTAGTCTTTTCTGACAAAAGATGGAGAATTTAAGTCTGTGTAATTGTGTTCAACTAGTAAACCCATGTCTGGCACAATAGCTACAATTAGAATCTACCTAGTTTAGGTTGGGATCATTCTGTTATTCCCTAAGAGCTATCTTTTTTCTGTATCACTCTACTAGCCAAATTCAAAGGGGATGTGATGGGGATCCCTACTTCTGTTCTTTATGGTAGCAACAGTGTTTTAATCCCATAGCCAACATGGCATTGTTCTTGGTTTACTATTTTCCTGGACAAGTCAGTTCCAGTGGCTTTATCTGGTCATTCCCAAGATGATGTCTTTTACTCCACAGGTCAGGGAGCCAATGTAGGCCAATGTCAACAACTAAGTATATGTATTCTACTTTTGTGCTGTAGAACTGGGGAAACAATCACTAGATGAAGTCAGGATTCTATGGCTCCACTGTGAGAAAGACCTGAGGTAAAACACTGTTTGACATTTGATGTCCATATGCCCCTGAACTAACAAGAGGCTACACCAATGTTTTAGGTTTCCCAAATTACTGTCATTTCAAACTCTGTGTCCAATAGTTATCTATAAAGGTCTAATTGCTTCCTTTTCTTCAATGCATACTTACTTGGATAAAGTCTGTAGGTTTCTTTAGGGAAATCTGGGAGAACAATTAACTGTATAGACACATATCCCCAAAGGATTTAAATTTCCCCTTTACTCTATAAACTGGCTCACTTGGGAATGACTGAGAGGTGTTGATTATTTTTTTAAATTTCTTTTATTTTATTTATTTGTTTGAGATCAACAGACAGACAGAAAGAGGCAGAGAGAGAGAGAGAGAATGGGCACACCAGGGCTTCCAGCCACTGCAAACTAACTCCAGATGCATGCGCCCCCTTGTGCATCTGGCTAACGTGGGTCCTGGGGAATTGAGCCTCGAACCAGGGTCCTTAGGCTTCACAGGCAAGCGCTTAACCACTAATCCATCTCTCCAGCCCGTGTTGACTATTTTTATGATTCAGCCTAGAGTTTTGTATACTTGACCTGGAAATTTCCCATTTTAAAGATCAATAAGAAGTTAGTAGGCTTCTTACTTATTTCACTTGTAGGAACATGATGATTATTTAGTCCATGCCATAGGTTTGTTTTGAAACAGGACCTTTCTTTTTTGTTTTCTTGTTTTGCAGCTGGAAAGACTAGCTGACCTTTGAATTTTGGGATTCCTCTGACTCCATTTCCTATTTCCTTAAATGCATCGGGATTACAGACATATGACTCACTTTACTTCTGGCTGCTGGGGATCTGAACTCCTGTTGGCAGGCTTGCAGAGCAAACACCTTTAACCACTCCCCAGCACCATTTCTCCATTTCCATAGACCAGTCACTGTCTAAAGTTACGGGGCTAGGATTTCTGGGAGTCTGACTCCTACCCAACAACACAGTTCTTCTGACTACATGGGTCTGTCCTGGAAGATAGGAGGACCATGGCTCCAAAGGGACTGATTGGTGTAATATTGAGTTAAAGAGAATTGTTCTCAAGATTCCAGAATGTTAGGTACCTTAAGGTGCTAGGCACCTTATTTTTCTGTCTTATCATTTGAATTTCTCATGTTGTTTTATTTTTTCCCCAATTTCTTTATTTTTATATGGCTTTATTAAGGCAGCAGTAGTCATTTTTGTAGCTTTTGCTGCCCCCATGTGGTTGTCTTTCATGACTGTACTTGAAAAAAATTGTGTCTCAGTTTTGGCTTTTAGAACATGAACAAATGTATGGAATATATATATATATTGTAATTTCTACCCCTGAATACTTTATGTTTTCATTTACTTATTTGAGAGTGAGAGAGAGTGTATGGGCCTCCTGCCAATGGAAAGAAATTCCAGATGCATGTGCCACTTCATGCATCTGCTTGATATGGGTATTTATATGGTTATTAGGTAATCAAATCTCAGGCCGTCAGGCTTTCCAAATAAACACTTTTAACTGTGGAGCCATCTCCTCAGTCCTAAAATTTCTTTTATAAAAATAATACAAAGAATCTGAGACATGAATTTAGCACATTTCATACGTCTCTCATATTAATATTTATTCTTTAAAATCCCATTAGTTTGTGCTGAACCTGTTTTTAGTAGTACCCCGTTCCTTATTCCAGATCATACTAAGATAACTGTGGAAGCATGTCAACTGTTGATCCTGCCTAGTGCTAATCATGGCTTTTGATAGACTTTACAAAGTTCATAGGAGATGAACCTAATACCTCAAAATTTCCAATTGTGGAAATCGCTTAAGAGACTTTCATTTTGGTCTAGACCTTTCCTAAATAGTAAAAATAAAAGAAAGAGTAGTTTTAAGAAGTGGAATAAACCATTTTCCATACCTTTTTTTGATGAAAAATAAGTCCCATTTTAAAACCTTCCCACTTGTTACCATTCTAAACCAAATATGATTATGCAACTATCCTGATTTTAAATTATTCCACTGGATTCCTATTACTTATGGGATAACATGCAGATTTCCTGCAAGACCTTTGGTACATTAATCGCAAAGGTTTCCCCTCAATCTTACAGGAACATTTGTTCCTGTTGTAAAAGCCAAAGCTGAGACAGTTTTTTTCAAGTACAGTATTGAAAGATAACCACATGGGGGCAGAAAAAGCTACAAAAATGACTACTGCTGCCTTAATAAAACCATATAAAAATAAAGAAATTGGGAAAAAAGTAAAACATGGGAAATTCAAGTCCCATAAATGAACATTGTCAACATGGCTGTTAGTTCACCTGCTGTTATTTATAAGAAATATCTGAGACAGTCAATGTCAGGGAAGGGCTTATTTTGATTGATTGGTTGTCCCTATACCTTTGGGTCTAAGGTGAGAGAGCAGGTGGAGGTACAAAGCACTCACCTCATACGTGAAGCAAAAAAACAAAAGGTCGATGGATCACAGCAAAAACCAATGCCCCGGATATTTCCTATCATGCATTGCTTCTTATTAAAGTTTCTACCGTCTCTCCAGAGCACCATATCAGGGACAAAGTCCCTTACACATGGGTGTTCATGTTAAAGTTTCTGGTGTTATTGAAAGTCTTCAGTCTCTGGTATTATTGAAAGATGGAGGAAATTATAAAATTATAAAAGGTGATGCCCAGTGAGAGAATGTTAGGTCACTAGTGGGTCCTTGAAAGGGACTGTGCCCTCTCCTTTATTTACATGCTGATCCTGAAGTGAATGGTTTCCCAGCGTGATTTGCTATCTTGTCATAGGCCCCAAAACAACAGGCTTGACTGTTATGGCTTAAATGTTCCTCACAGGATCAAGTGCTTGAACACCTGCATTCTAGGTGAAGCACTATTTTAGGAAGTTGTGGAACCTTTTGGGCATGTGGCCTGCCTAACAGATATGGGTTGCTGGGGCCAATATTGAATGTTACATGCACTTGTTCTTCCAGCCTGAGCACTCTGCTTTCCAATCCTCCAACACGTGAGGAGCTGCCTCTCTATGTATTCTCCACAGAGAGGCTGTGCCACACCTTCCCTGTCACGATGGATGGTTCTGTCTCACACCATGAGTCAAAATTGACCTCTTTTTTTTTTTTTTTGTCACAGCAATGAAATACACTGACCATAGACTGAAACCTGTGGTATCACAAGCTAAAAAATAAACCTTTTCTTTAAAAAGTTGGCCATCTCGGGTATTTTGTTATAGTAACATGTAGGTGTAGTGACTTTTGGGAAAGGTATATTTAAGCCTTGGGTAGTACTGGTTATAGTCTACCACTCCAAGATGTCTCACACCCTAGAGATTTAATGGCTGAATCTTGATTCTGTCAGGTCTCAGAAATGAATTCACCAGTTGCTCAGATCCCTTTCCCACTTTCTTTGTGCCATTTTTCTCATTTTCCCTTTCTCTCACATGCATCTGTTTCTGCGCATTCAACCTCTCCGACAATCTGACATCTTAAAAGAATAGTCAATCTTCTCCTTCCACACAGCACAGTACACACAGAAGCAGCGAAAGCATATGTTAGAATCTCAGGTTTAGATCTGCCTCCTTCAGTACATGAAATTTAAGGAAGTGTCTTAATTTCTCAAAGCCTCTGGTTTTTAAATTAAAAATTTAATTTATAGCCAGGCGTGGTGGCGCACGCCTTTAATCCCAGCACTCGGGAGGCAGAGGTAGGAGGATCGCCGTAAGTTCAAGGCCATCCTGAGACTACAGAGTTAATTCCAGGTCAGCCTGGACCAGAGTGAGACCCTACCTCCAAAAACCAAAAAAAAAAAAAAAAATTATAATATTATCTTATATTGTATCTTGATTGTGAAGATAAAATTACACAATGCAGGCTGGAGAGATAGCTTAGTGGTTAAGACATTTACCTACTAAACCTAAAGACCCAGGACCCATGCAAGCCATCTGTACAAGGTGGCACATGTGTCTGGAGTTCATTTATAGTGGCTAGAGGCCCTGGCATGCCTATTCTCTCTCTATCTGCTTCTCTCTGTCTCTCTGATAAATAAAAAAAGTACAATGACAACGAGATGCTTAGAACAATGTCTAAAATAGTAATAATGTCTAAAAAGTAATAAAATAATGAACAGCATTTCTTTTTAAAACAGAATTAAATTGACCTTCTGTTATTTTTCTCATGCAGGAACAAAACACCAGACAAGAAGCCCCTTGTGGAGGGAAAGGGTTTATTTCTGGCTTATAGTTTCAAGGGGAAATTTCTTCATACTGGGGAAAGCGTGGCAGGAGCAGACAGCTGGGCATCACATCTCCACAGCAGCAGGGAGAAAGCAGAAAGTGAAGTAGCTGCAGCAAGTGGGGCTGGGCTATAACACCCCAAATCTGCCTGCAACAACATACTTCCTGCAGCAAGGCTCGACCTTCCAAAGACTCCACCAGCTACAGATTGACTGTGAGGCATTACCACAAACACATGAGGCTACGGTGGACATTTTACATTCACATCACCAGACCCTTCTACCTGTTTTGTGCTTCTGCTATTTTATCCTCAGAAACTGCAATCATGCTTTATATTTGTAATTTCTTTAATAGCTTCAGACTCTATCTCTTAACATACATTGAATCAATATCAGGGGTTCAGTTGATTGATCCAAAGTCATACAAGTGGCCAGTGGTAGATTATGGACTAAAAGCCAAGTCAGTGAATTTCAGTGAAATGGCCACAATATTATTTAGTCTACCACCTTCTTTAGTTACCCTTCTCATCACTGTTAACAAGTATCTGACAGAAAGCAGAAATAAGAAATAATTTATTTGACTTGGCTTATGTACTTATCATGATTGGAAAGGCGTTGTATCTTTATTTATTTGTAAGGAGAGAGGGAGGGGGGGAGAGAGAGAGAGAGAGAGAGAGAGAGAGGGAGAGAGAGAGAGAATGAAAATGGGCACCCTGGGGCCTCTTTCCACTGCAAACAAACTCCACATGCATGTGCCACTTCATTCGTCTGGTTTTACGTGGGTTCTGAGGAATCGGACCAGGGCTAGTAGGCTTTGTATGCAAGTGCCTTAACTGCTAAGCCATCTCTTCAGCCCTGAATTACTTTTTGTTTCTTTTTCAACCCATAAAAATTTTTGGTGGCTGGAAAGATGGTTCCTCAGTTAACGGTGCTTGATTGCCCAGCCAGATGGCCTGGGTTTAATTCCCCAATATCCACAGTCAGATGCACAAAGTGGCATAGGCATCTGAAGTATGTTTGCAGTGGCAAAAAAATACCTGTTATGTCCATTATTAATCTCTCTCTCTCCTTGCAAATAAAAAAGAAATTTTTTTTGAGGTAGGGTCTCACTCTAGCTCAGGCTGACCTAGAACTCATGATGTAGTTTTAGGGTGGCCTCGAACTCATGGCAGTCCTTCTACCTCTGCCTCCAAGTGCTGGGATTAAAGGCATGCACCACCATGCCCAGCTCAAAAATAAAAATATTTTTAAAACATGTTCTTGAACACAAAAATATCTGGTAGCAGCAAAAATATACAAAAATACCTAAAGCTCCTTTCTTTCTTCCTTTAGAGTGTTCTCCTCATGAAATTCTTTTTTATTTTGTCTCCTACCCCAAAATTTCTCCTTTACATCTATTATTTCTTGAAAACTCATTGCAAACATTGGTATTATGAAAAAACAAAATGAGTTAATTCTGATAACCAAACCAGTGATGGAATGAATTGTTTTAGGTCATAATAAGTTCCTGTTTTTGCAGCTATGAAAACACATGATAATTTCTACTTCGTCCAACCTATAGAAAGATTAAGGCATGTATATGGAATTCTGCTGATACGTCATGGTATGGTAGAAAAAGCATAGAACCAAGAGCTAAGATTTTTACTTTTACTTTTTAAGGAACCTAGGTATCAGTCATTCTGGCATTTTCCAAAGCAATTGGTTTTAGTTGATTCTCAGTCCCCTTCCTTTCTCCAATCCCTCTGACTCATTTCCCCTCTCCTCCAACATTGCCTCTTTCTGTTTATAAGTCACCAGTCTTCTTGTCCTTCCCTCATCCTTCTTCCTACTTCTGTCTGTATGTTCGCTCTTGTTTACCATTTCATCTTGATAGGTTTAACCCACCTTTGTCCCCCATATAAATGCATACTTATTATAAGCAAGGATTCACATATCAGAGAGAACATACAGTTTTTATTTTTCTGAGATTGAGTCACTTCACTTAATATAATTCTTTTCAGAACCATCATTTCTTGAAAATTTCCTGCTGAGTACAATCCTGTTGTGTAGATGCACCACATTTTCATTATCTATTCATCTGTAAATGGACATTTAAGCTGATTCCAGTTCTCAGCTACTGTGAATAGATCAGCAAGAAACCTAGAGTGTGGCATCCTCAGAGTATTTACCCAGAAGTGCTCTAGCTTGGTCATATGGGAGGTCTATTTTCAATTTTTTTGTTTCCTGACAGGGTTTCATTGTAGCTCAGGATGACCTGGAACTCATTCTGTAGTCTCAGGCTGGGCTAAAATTCATGGCAATCCCTCCTGCCTCTGCCTCCCAAGTACTGGAATTAAAGGTGTGTGCCACCAAGCCTGGCTTCTATTTTTAGTTTTTTGAAATTCCTCCATATTGATTCCCATAACAGCTGTTCTAGTTTACACTCTCACCACCAGTAACAGTTCTTCTCTCTTTGCGTGATCACCAGCATTTGTTGTCAGCTTTCTTGAAAATAACCATTCTGACTAGGGAAAGATGATATATCAGGGTGGTGGTTTCAAAATATTTTATTTTATGTATTTGTTTATTTTGAGAGAGAGAGAGGGAGAGAGAGGAGGGGCACCCCTGTCTTGTTTCCGATTTCAATGGGAACTCATTGAGTCTTCCCCATTAGGTATTATTTCAGCTTTAGGTGTTTTACATATAGCCTTTACTGTGTTGAGATAGGAACCCTCCTTGCCTATTCTCTCCAGCGTTTTTGTCATGAAGTGATGTTGCATTTTATCAAACACCTCTCTGCATCTATTGAAATGACAATGTGGTTCTTTTGATTCAGTTTATTTATGTGGTGTACTATGTTGACAGATTTCTGTATGTTGAACCATCCCTGTGTCCCTGGGATGAAGCCTACTTGATCAAGGTGGCTAATGCTTTTGATGTGTGTGTGCAAGGATTTTGTTCAGGATCATTGTATCTAAGTTCATCGGGGATATAGGCCTGTAGTTTTCTATGCTTGTTACATCTCTTGTCTGGTTTTGGTTTTAGGGTGATGATAGTGTCATAAAAGGAGTTGGGGAGCATTCTCTGTTCTCTGATTACGTAAAGCAGATTGAGAAAAACTGGTTTCAGATCTTCAATGAAGTTTTGATAGAATTTGACTGAGAAGCCATCAGTTCTTGACTTTTCTTTGTGAGGAGGTTTTTTTTTTTTTTTGCAGGACAAAAGTGCTTAAAATCCAACTTTTCTAACGCCTCTGCATCCTCTTTGAAAACCCCATGTAAGTCTACCTTACACACAAGGACTGCCTGCTGGGAGACAATGGGAGGGCATAAAAGGGACAACTCCCTTTGTGCACAAGTTTTAAGAAGCCTGACCAAAGAAGCTAGGAAAAGCAAAGGTTCTTCAGCCACAGTGCCTCACCCCTTTACTAGACTTCTGTCCAAGAGCCTTAAGGCAGAAGTCCCGCAGATTTCCATAGGGATCAGTTATCAGTTCCTTAAACTGCACATCATAGAAGAGGTTGGCACGGAAGCAGGGAGTCTTGAAAGAGGCCACTGGTTGTTTCAGGTGCAGGGCAGCAAACACGGTCTCTTGGACTTGCAGGGTAGCTGTATCTGTCAAAGCCACACATGGGACATGTGCTAGTTGGGAGCGCAGGGCACCCAGACGCAAATAGTCAGGACGAAAGTCATGGCCCCACTGGGAAACACAATGAGCTTCATCCACCACCAAGTAAGACAGTAAGTGGCGGGAGACGAGGGAATTCAGTGTGGGCTGGAAGGAGGTTGAAGCTGCCATCTCTGGGGTGATATACAAAATCTTGGTCCGAGGTTTTTCTCGCTCCAGGTCAGACAGCAGCTCCTTCCTCTCCTGCGCTGAGAGCTTCGAGTTTAGGGAACTCACGTGTACCTTCAAGGCCAGTAAGTGATCCACCTGGTCCTGAATCAGAGCAATGAGAGGAGAGACCACAAGGGTGATGCCTTTGGCCAACAGAGCAGGAAGCTGATAGCAAAGGGATTTTCCTGCCCCTGTGGGCATGCACACAAAAACATCCTTGTCACATAAAGTCAGATGCACACAGTGCCGCATGTTTCTGAAGTTCATTTGCAGTGACTGGAGGCCCTGCTGTGCCCATTCTCTCTTCTCTCCTAGGCCACTGTGCGGCACGGAGCTAGAGACTGGACCGCGACAGGCAACACAGATGTCTTCAGCGCTGTCTGGCGTTGCCCCAGGATCCACAGTCTACTACTGTAAGGGCAGCCATGACAGCCCTTCTGCCCCCGCAGCGTCCCATTCACTCTTCTTCCTCCCAAATCAACGCTGTTCACTTCACCCCCACGATATCACAGCTGGCTCTGGGCTGCCCCGGCTCCGCCAGCGCCGTCGGTGCCTCGGCCGCCCGGCAACTCGTCAGGGAAGCCGCCGCCGCTAACTCACAGCAGCCCTCACGGCTGGGCGCTCAGTCAGGCAAAAACTCCACATCGCTCTAACTTCCGTCGCGCGGCGATGACGTGCGCGGGCGCCAGGGCTGTGAGGAGGTTTTTGATTACTGTTTCAATCTCAAAGGATGTGATAGATTTGGTTAGGAGATTAATCTGCTCTGAGTTAAGTTTTTTTTTTTAATTTTTTTTGTTCATTTTTTATTTATTTATTTGAGAGCGACAGACACAGAGAGAAAGACAGGTAGAGGGAGAGAGAGAATGGGCGCGCCAGGGCCTCCAGCCTCTGCAAACGAACTCCAGACGCGTGCGCCCCCTTGTGCATCTGGCTAACGTGGGTCCTGGGGAACCGAGCCTCGAACCGGGGTCCTTAGGCTTCACAGGCAAGCGCTTAACCGCTAAGCCATCTCTCCAGCCCTGAGTTAAGTTTTTGTAGGTGGTATGTGTCTAGGAATTCATATATTTTTTCCAGATTATCCAGTTTTGTGGAGTAGAGGCTTTGGAAGTAAGTCCTGATGAAGCTTCTAATTTCATTTATGTCTTTTTCATTTATATTTATGCCCTTTTTCATTTATAATTTTGTTAATTTGAAACCCCTCTCTCTCTTTCTCTCTCTCTCTTGCTTGGTCAAATTGGCCAGGAGTCTATCAATTTTATTTATTTTTTCAAAGAACCAGCTTTTCATTTCATTGATTTTTAAAATTATTTTCTCAGTTTCCAATTCATTAATTTCTGCTCTGATCTTGCTTATTTTTTCCTGTTTGGCACTCTTAGGGTTGGATTCTTCTTGTTTTTCCAGTGCCTTTAGGTGGAAAGTTAGGAAAGTTTAGGTGGAAGTATTGATTTGGAACCTGTCTTTGTTATGAAGGCATTTAGTACTTTGAATTTTCCCCTAAGCACTGCCTTTATTGTGTCCCATTGGTTCTGGTAAGTTGTGTTCTTATTGTTATTCAATTCTAGAAATATTACAATTTATTTTTTGATTTATTTATTTATTTATTTTTGGCTTTTTAAGGTAGGGTCTCACTGTAGCACAAGCTGACCTGGACTCACTATGTAGTCTTAGAGTGGCCTTGAACTCACGGTGATCCTCCTACCTCTGCCTCCCGAGTGCTGGGATTAAAGGCGTGCGCCACTGTGCCCGGCTTTTTTTTTTTTTTTATTTCTGCCACAGCACATTCATTATCTAAAAGTGTGTTGTTTGGTCTCCAGGAGCTAGTGGAATTCCTGAATTGTCTCTTCTTTAATTTCTAGCTTTAAAACATTGTGATCTGACATGATGCAGGAAATTACATCAATTTTACCTGAGTTTATGGAGGCAGGCTTTATGGCCTTATATATGAACTATTTTAGAGAAGGGTCCATGGGCTGCCGAGAAGAATGTGTAATCTTTAGAATTTGGGTAGAATGTTCTGTAGATGTCTGTTACGTCTGGTTGATCTGTGGGGTTGTTGAGCTCTCTTCCCTGTTTTCTGCTTGGATGATCTATCTACTGTTCATAGTGGAGTATTGAAATCCCCACATTTGATGGTATTGGTGTTTATTTCTGTTCTGTTGTCAAGTAGGTTTTCTTTCATAAATTGTTTGGGGCATATAGATTTATGATTGTTGGATCATTCCCTTGATGAGTAAAAGTGGCCTTATTTGTCCTTTTTGATTACTTTTGGTTTGAAGTCTATGTTATTAGATGATAATATAGCAGCCCTTGGTTGTTTCTTATTTCCATTTGCTTAGAATATCATTTTTCATCCCTATACCCTGAGAAGGTGTCTCGCTTTAGTGATAAGGTGAGTTTCTTGAAGACAGAAGATAGAAGGAAGGTTCCATTTTTATGACACACCCTGTTAACTTGTGTCTTTTTAAATTTTTTAAAAAAATTTTTGTTTATTATTCATTTATTAATTTATTTGAGAGTGCCAGACAGAGCGAGAAAAAGAGAGGGGGGGGGAATGGGTGCGCCAGGGCCTCCGGCCACTGCAAACAAATTCCAGATGTGTGCACCCCCTTGTGTATCTGGCTAACGTGGGTCCTGGGGAATAGAGCCTTGAACCGGGGTCCTTAGGCTTCACAGGCAGGTGCTTAACCACTCAGCCATCTCTCCAGCCCCAACTTGTGTCTTTTGATGGGTGAGTTAAGACTATTAATATTTAAGGTTATAACTATGAGGTTTGATTTAATTCTGTCTATGTTGGGGCACTTTTGTCATTTGGTGTTTTCTTGGACTTTGAACTTTTTTGATCCTGGTCTAATTTTAGTTATTATAATCTGCTTTTTGTAGGCTCTTGAAATTGATTGTTTGACTCTTCTATGTGGAGGATTCCTTGATGTATTTTCTGCAGGTTTGGCTTTGTGTCCATATAATCATAGACCTGGCTTTTATCCTGGAAAACTTTTCTTTCACCATCTATTATAAAGGACACTTTCACTGGGTACAGTTGTTTGGGTTGGAAGCCATACTTTTTTAGACTTTGCTCCATTCCAGGCCCTTGTATTGTCTTCAGTGAGTGTTTCTGTTTTATGTTTGAATAGAATAGGTTAATGATGGTGCTCTATTTTGGGCTACACAAGTTGTAAAGGGCATAAGTGTGCCAGTTGCTCTGGTACTGGAGACCTGGGATCCCTTTAACCTGGTCTCAGCTGTGTCTGGCTTGTGGCTTCAGGGCCACAGCACTTGCCCTTGCTCTCTTATTGAACCCAGATAGGAAGGTTATGGAGGTTTAACTGGTTTACCCTGGCAGGTGATTGCCTGGATTTCCTGTGTTTTCCTTTTGGGGCTGAAGTGATGCCCCAAGTAGTCACTGGGAGTGGGATGGGTAATTGGAGAGATGGTGGGAGTTTCTGGGTTCCACAGCCCAGGCCAGATCAGGGAGTTGACTGGTGTTGGGGAGACAGGGGCACTGGCCCAGGGGCACACACAAGGGCACCTGGAGGCAGCACAGGGTGTTGAGGGTCTGCAGTTCAGGGGAGTGGAGGCAGCCTTCAGGCCAGTCCACCAAGGGTGCAAGACAGGGGACAAGATTGCAGGTGGGTTATGGTCTCATTTGGAGCAGCCTATAAGAACCAGATGGAGCCAGATGTAGGTAAGAGGCAGTGGGTCAGGGCCATTGGGAGACTGGGAAGCAGCAAGAGCCATCAATAGATGCTGTGGGGGAATCTGGGAGGGGGAATGGCACACAGACTGCAGGTAGTGGTCAGCAGGGGCCTCTAGGAGAGGGGAAAGACATGTGGCCATGGGTGGTGGGGGTGTCTGGGGGAGGGGGAAGGTGTGTAGGGTAGTGGTCTGCAGGGGCTTACTGGAGATGGTCAATTCATTGGGTCTTTGGCAGATGCAAGGTGCGGGGGGGGGGGTCAGGGAGATGGGGGATGGCACATAAGCCCCAGTTGGCAGAGCTTGCAGGGAGGGCAGCAGAGAACCTGGTCAGGGGCATGTGTCTGGGGCAGGTGTTTGGGATGATCTCAGGGTTCAATGGGCTACCTAAGAGCCTGGGAATTAGCAGACTCTACTGTGCTCCTCTCTGCCTGCCCACTGCAGGTCTGCTAAGACCTGCTCACACTGGAGTCCCACAGACCGTGTCTGATGTTGCTTTCTGAGATGAAGCATGGTTAGGAGGACAGCGTCTTGACCCCTGAGTTCTGTATTTTGTCCGTGGGTTTTCATGTCTGTTTTGGTGCCAGTACCATGATGTTTTTGTCACTATTGCTATATAGAAAATCTCCAGCTGTGTTCTTTCTCTTTAGGATTGCTTTGGCTATTTGTGGTATTTTGTGCTTCCACATGAACTCTTAGATTATTATTCCCAGCTCAGTGAGGAATGTTATTGGAATTTTGATGGGAATTACTTTGAATTTGTAGATTACTTTTGTTTACTTTTACTAATATATCCATTATCACAATATCAATTCTAATCTAGGAGAATGAAAACTTTTCCCATTATCTAGTAACCTCTTTGATATCTTTTTATTTTTCATTAGAGAGGTCTTTCACATTGTTTTTGATTAAATGTATTTTTAGGTGCTTATTTTTTGCAGTTATTTGGAATAGGATGCTTTTCTTGATTTCTTTCCCTGTGAATTCATTAGGGGTATATATGAAAGCCACTGTGTGTTGATTTTGTATCCAGAAACCTTACTCAATGCATTTATTAGCTACAGGAGTTCTTTTTGAAGATTCAATTGGGACTTTTGGATATAGAATCATGTCACCTGCAAATAAGGATAGTTTGACCTTTTCCTTTCCTATTTTTACTCCATTTTTGTCTTCTCATTTTATTGCTTTCTCTAGGACTTAAAGCACTGTATTAAATAGAAGGGGAGACAGTGGAATCCTTGTTTCATTCCTTATTTTAGAGGTCTCAAATTTTCTCCATTTAATATAATGTTGGCTGTGGGTTTGTCATATATGCCCTTTATTACGTTGAGGTACAGCCCACCTTTGCCTATTTTTTCCAGGACTTTCATCATTAAGGCATGTTGGATTTTGTCACATACTTTTTCTGTAGTTATATCATCATATACATTTTATCCTTAAATTTATTTGTATGGTATATTGTACTTATTGATTTATGTATATTGAACAAACCTTGCAACCCTGTATACTCTTAATTTATTCTTGAATTTGGTTTGTGAGAATCTTTTTGACAACTTTTGCATACATATTCATTGGTTAAATTGGTCAGTAATTCTTTCTTTCTGCTATAATTTTGACCAGTTTAGGAATCAGGGTAATACTGGATTTTTGGGTGTTCCTTCCCTTCGTATTTTGTGAACAACTTGAGAAAAGTTAATATTAGGTTGTCTTTAAAATAAGTCTGATAGAATTTGGCAGTTAATTCATCTGGTCCTGATTTTTTTTTTTTTTTTGTGGGGCGACTTTTTATTTTTTATTTTTATTTATTTGAGAGTGACAGAGAGAGAAACAGGGAGGGAGAGAGAGGGGGAGAGAGATAGAGAGAAAGAGAGAGGGAGAGAGGAAGAGAGAATAGGCATTCCAGGGCCTCCAGCCACTGAAAACGAATTCTAGATGCATGTGCCACCTTGTGCATCTGGCTTATGTGGGTGCTGGGTAATTGAGCCTTGAACCAGGGTCCTTAGGCTTCACAGGCAAGCACTTAACTGCTAAGCCTGTGGGGTGACTTTTTAAAAATTTATTTATTTTTATTGGCAGTTCCATAATTGTAGACAATAACCTATGCTAATTCCCTCCCTCCCCCCACTTCCCCCTTTGCAACTCTGTTCTCCACCATACCCCTTCCCCATCTCAATCAGTCTCTCTTTTATTTTGATGTCATCATCTTTTCCTCCTATTATGATGGTCTTGTGTAGGTAGTGTCAGGCACTGCAAGGTTATGGATATCCAGGCCATTTTGTGTCTGGAGGAGCACATTGTAAGGGGTCCCACCCTTCCTTTGGCTCTTATATTCTTTCAGCCACACTTCTGCAATGGACCCTGAGCTCTTGAAGGTGTGATAGAGATATTTCAGTGCTGAGCACTCCTCTGTCACTTCTCCTCAGCAGTATGATGCCTTCTGAGTCATCCCATGGTCACCACCATCTGAAAAGAGAAGCTTCTCTAAGCAAAAGTGAGAGTAGCATTAATATGTGGGTATGAACATTAAGAAAAGTGCTTTGTGGGAGGTTTGGTGAGCATAGTATATACATTTAGCCAGACACTAGCAAACATTAAACCCCTAGGGCTCATGACTAGCCCTATCATAGGGTCTCAGTATCAGGCATGTATTCCCTCCCATGGAGCGGGCCTCCAGTCCAATTAGAGAACAGTTGGTTTCCCCCATAACAGACATGCCACTATTGCACCCATTGGCTCATTTTGCCTGGCTTACACTGTCCACTGTTGAGTGTCTCCACTGGTGATTTCTCTCTCTCTCACATTGAACTGCATAGTTTTTACTGGCTTTCTGTCAGCTGGTATACACAGGAGGTTTTCAGCTCAGCTCCAGCAGGACTTCTCAGTGGCTTGCAGCCCAAGTATGTGGAGTCTTCCGCAACAGGGTCTTACCATTTATTCCTGGTGAGAAACCAAGAGCCTCGGCAATGGCCTATAATGTTTTGGGGGCATCAAGGACCACCCTGCCCATCACTGCAAGGTATCCCATCTCTGGCACTGAAACTTTTCTGGTAACAATCTATAGCTTCTGGGCATTCCATTGTCAAAAGAGCAGGTTTCTATATGACTTATTCATACTCTCTTAGAATTTGATTAGCCTTCTTCCCACCTTTCCTTCATTTGGTCTCTTCCCCTGACCTCATGTAGGCCTTTCCACTCCTGTTAATCTGTTCTTCTGTTCTTCTACTACTTAGCTATATACAATACCATCCTATTAAGTCTCCCCTCCCTTCCTTTATATTCCCTTTATATCCCCTTTCTAGCTTAATTTAGAAAGTGTGGTGACCTATTTATTTATATTTTTTGAGGTAAGGTCTCACTATAGCCAAGGCTAACCTGGAATTCACTATGTAGTCTCAGGGAGGCCTCAAACTCACAGAGATCCTCCTATCTCTGCCTCCTGAGTGCTGAGATTAAAGGCTGTGTGGTGACTTTTAGTTGCAGTTTCAATCTCATTGCTTCTAATGGGTCTATTTAAGTTACTGTTATTTTCAAGATTTAAGTATGGGAGGTTAAATGTGTTTTTAGTTTTCTTAGTTTGTACATACCTGTTGTAAAAAAAAATAATGGGTTTAAAAGTAGGAGGGAAAGGATGGTACAAACATGTGTTGTTTATATAGTAAATATGTCCATATCTAATAAAAATAAATTTAAAAAATAATGGGTTTAGTTATAACATTTCCATACTTGTGTATTATGTACTTTGATCTTAATTACCACTCTCATGCTATCTCCCCTTCCTCCCCCCTTGTGCATTCCTTCCAATTCAAAAATAGCTTGCCTTATAATTTAGCTTTTATTTGGTTTAATCTAAATCTTGCATATAGGAGGATACATGCAATACATGTCTGACTCAGACTTACTTAATTTAACCTAATGGTCTGCATTTTTATCATTTTTCCTATAGGTGTTACTTCATTCTTTTTGTGGCTTTCTAAAACTCCAATGTTGGTATGTGCTGCACCATATTTGCTTTATGCATTCCTGTACCATGAACACAAAAGCTCATGTGATAGCCTGGCTGTTGTAAATACTGCCACAATAAGCACGGATGTGCCATTATCATTGTGGTTAAATGACTTAGATCCCTTCAGGTATATATAAGGAGTCGCCATGATAGCTGGATCCTATGATAGCTCTAGTTCCAGGTTTTAAAATTATTTTATTCATTTATTTGAGAGACAGAGAAAGAAAAAAAAAAAAACTGTATCTGTACATCAGGGCCTCTTATTACTGCAGACTAACTCCAGATACATGCACTACTTTGTGCATCTAGCTTTATGTAGGCACTGAGGAATCAAATCCAGGCTCTCAGGCTTTCCAAGAAAGTGCCTTTAACCATTGAACCTTCTCTCCAGCCCATAGTTTTAGTTTTTTGAGGATCTCCTATACTATTAGGTATGCAAGTATTCATCAGGCAATTTGGTCTGTAGTTTTGCTGTTGCTGTCTCCTTATCCACTTTTGGTATTGGGAGTAATAATTACATAAGAATATGAGATTGGTATTTTTTATTTTATGAGTTTAGCTCTTGTGATAATTGGAATGTAAGCTTTCTTCTCTCTTTCATTGCTAACTGTTATATTGTTCATTTCATCCCTAATTTTATTACTTGGGGCTTTCTTTCTCATTTATTAGTTTGGCTAAGGTTTGGTCATTCTTGCTTTATTTTTAAAGAACTAACTTTCACAGTAAACCTAAATTTACTTTTGACTCTTATTTTGTTTTTGTCTTTGCGTTCTCAAGGTAGCGTTTCACTCTAGGCCAGGCTGACCTGGAATTCACTAAGTAGTGTTAGGCTGGTCTGGAACTCACAGTGATCTTTCTACCTTTGTCTCCTAAGTGCTGGGATTAAAGGCATGTGCTACCATGTCTGACATTTTTGACAATTTGTAGGCATATTTTTGACAAATTGATATGAATTTTTTTCTAATATATATTTTTTGGTTTATTTATTTATTTATTTGAGAGTGACAGAGAGAGAGGCAGAGAGAGAGAGAAAGAGAGAGAGAGAGAGAGAGAGAGAGAGAGAGAGAGAGAATGAATGGGTGCGCCAGAGCTTCCAGCCACTGTAAACGAACTCCAGATGCGTGCGCCCCCTTGTGCATCTGGCTAATGTGGGTCCTAGGGAATCGAGCCTCGAACCGGGTTCCTTAAGCTTCACAGGCAAGCGCTTAACTGCTAAGCCATCTCTCTAGCCCTTGATATGAATTTTGATGATAGTCATTCATGTTACTTTTTCTTGTCTCCCCTCCTTCTTCCTGAACCTTTGCTTATTCCCAAGTAGTCCCACTTCTCCTTTGACATCTCTTTTAATTTTTGTAGCCTGCTGAGTTTAGAGTTGCTAACATTAGCAGGGGTGGGAATTATTTATTAAGCCTGGGTAAGTTACAGTAGATAGACCACTGAAGATAAAAATGTTCCCCTCCATCTTTTCCAAAGTAGGGGAATGGGCTTCATGGTACAGTGCATAGAAAATAGGCTGACAGACTTCCAGTTAAGATGGCGGCGTAGGTACCACGCCAAAGCAGCCTAGGGGGAAAAAAGACCAAAAAACTCAGCAAAATACACACTTTTACTAAAAAGTTTTTACTAAAAAGTGAGGTGTATAGGAAATTGAGGTGGCAGCGGAGAAGTAGAAGAGTTATACAGCATCCAGAGCCTGCACAGGCGGGAAAAGCGGCTCCGGCAGCTCGGCCAACCGCCGCAGCCGTGGCACAGAAGAAAGCCGCCAGACTCTCGGCTCGAGCCGCAGGAAAAGCCAGGTGCGGGATTTTCCCCTCATACCGCGCTCTCCGCAACTCGGGAAATGTGAGGGGAGAGCGGCAACGAGCAGCGGAGGAGCAGACCGCGAGGTAGAAGAACACGTGGACCAGCGAGACAACCAGAGCAGCCATGGCTCCCTCCCCTCCCCCACCGCCTGAACCCAGCTCCAGCGATCAGAGCAGCGGCCCGGGACCCGGCCACGCCAACTTGGGCTGACAGCGGGACCCAAGCAGGAGCAGAGTTCGGCAGCAACATCAGCGGCTCCAGCACCGGTAACAGCAGCCCCAGCAGCAGCGGACCCAGGAGCGGCAGCGGCGGCAGATCCCGCAGCAGCGGCTTCGGGGGGAGCAGCGGCGGTGGACACGGCAGCAGCAGCTTCAGCAGCGGTGGTGGCTCTGGCGGTGGCAGCTACGGCAGCAGCAGCGGCAGCAGCAGCGGCTCGGTTTGCCCCGTAGGAAAAGCAAGTGCCCAGCTCCAGAAATCAGAACAGCAGCCCGACGACCCAGGCAGCAACTTGACTGAGACCAAAATCACCCAAGGTAACTGGGATTGCACCAGGGAAGGGTCTCACTTGGTCACAAGCTGACTTGGATCCCTCAACAGACCAGAAATCTAAACCTCTTTGTTGATAGAGGATCTGGTCATTATAATAACTACTCTTGCATACATACTTGGGGCTGTTTTTGATTGAATGTGTACAGTGTTTAGTTAAATTTTAGAATCTACCTGTATTTTATTCCACTCAGCCTGCTTGAATACTCTTATAGCAGGGAAAC
Organism: Jaculus jaculus; assembly: GCF_020740685.1. Lineage (NCBI taxonomy): Eukaryota > Metazoa > Chordata > Mammalia > Rodentia > Dipodidae > Jaculus > Jaculus jaculus. Next base: position 36,942,905 of record NC_059119.1, on the reverse strand, counting down.
TCAACCCCTAAGAACATCTTTGTAGATACTCTGAGAGTCTTAAGAGCCACACCTAATACCTTAAGGTCCTACCCTGAAAATATATTACATCAAATCAATTGATACGGCGAAGAATACACAGCTAGCTAGAAAATCCAAGCATTAACTTAATCCAAGATGCAAAAATATATACATTATAACACAACAAACACTAAAAAGCAAGACGATATAAATCCACCTAAAGTATTAATGCATCAGAAATGTCCTCCAGTGAGAAAGAGTTAGAGGAAATGCCTGAGAAAGATTTCAAAAGAATAATTATAAATATGTTCAAAGAGGTCAAAGAACACATGAAAACAATCAAAGAAGAAATCAAAGAGGAAATCAAAGAGGAAATCAAAGGATTCAAAGAAGAGGCAGGACACCAATTTAATGAAATAAAGAAGGCAATACAAGACATAAATAGGGAAATAGAAATAATAAAGAAAAACCAGTCAGAATTACTAGCAATGAAGAACACAGTTAATGAAATAAAAAACTCTGTAGAAAATCTCACCAGTAGGATGGATGAGGGAGAGGACAGAATATCTAAGCTAGAAGACCAGGTGGCAGACCTAATGCAGTCCAACAAAGAGAAAGACAAACTTATAGAAAAGTATGAGTGGGAATTTCAAGATATTCGGGACACTATGAAAAGATCCAATATAAGAATTCAGGGCATAGTAAAAGGAGAAGAACTCCACTCCAGAGGCATAGTAGGCATCTTCAACAAAATCATAGAGGAAAATTTCCCCCAAATTGGGAAAGAGGTGCCAATGCAGATACAGGAAGCCTTTAGAACCCCAGCCAGACAAAACCCAAAAAGAACCTCTCCTCGCCATATTATAATCAAACTTCCAAACACACACACCAAAGAAAAAATATTGAAAGCAGTTAGAGAGAAAAATCAAGTTACCTACAAAAGCAAGCCCATCAGGATTACAGCAGATTATTCAACACAAACTTTTAAAGCCAGAAGGGCTTGGAGTAATATATTCCAAGTTCTGAAAGATAACAACTGTCAACCAAGGTTACTTTATCCTGCAAAGTTATCCATTCAAATAGATGGAGAAATAAAGACATTCCATGACAAAAGCAGGTTAAAGGAGTATTTGAAGACAAAACCAGCTCTACAGAAAATACTTGATAGAATCCTCCATGCTGAACAAAAGGAAAAGCACACATATAAGGAACCTAGAAAAAACAAGCTATACTCAAATACCAGTTAACAGAAGAGAGTACAGGTAGAACCAGTAACACACACACACACACACACACACAAATGGCAAACATAAATACACACCTTTCAATAATATCTCTTAATATCAATGGTCTCAATGCCCCAACGAAAAGACATAGATTTGCAGACTGGGTTAAAAAGCAGGATCCTACAATTTTTTGTCTCCAAGAAACTCACCTTTCTACAAAGGATAAACATTATCTTAGGGTGAAAGGTTGGAAGACGGTGTTTCAAGCAAATGGGCCTAGAAAACAAGCAGGGGTTGCTATCCTAATATCAGACAGGGTAGACTTTAGTCCGACGTTAGTCAAGAAAGATAAGGAAGGTCACTTTATATTGATTAAGGGCACACTCCAACAGGAGGACATTACAATCCTAAACATATATGCACCTAACATGGGGGCTCCCAAATTCGTCAAATAAACACTATTAGAACTAAGGTCACAGATAACACCAAACACAGTGGTGGTGGGTGACATTAACACCCCACTCTCATCAATTGACAGGTCATCCAGGGAAAGAATAAACAGAGAGGCATCTGGACTAAATGAGGTCATAGAAGGAATGGACCTAACAGATATATACAGGGCATTTCATCCAAAGGCTGCAGAATAGACATTCTTTTCAGCAGCACATGGAACATTCTCTAAAATAGACCATATATTAGGACACAAAGCAAATCTTGACAAATTCAGGAAAATTGAAATAATTCCTTGCATTCTATCTGACCACAATGGAATTAAACTACAAATCAGTAGCAAGAAAGGCTATAGAGCATACACAAAATCATGGAAACTAAACAATACACTACTAAATGATGAGTGGGTCAATGAAGAAATAAAAAAGGAAATCAAAAAATTTATAGAGTCAAATGATAATGAGAACACAACATACCAAAATCTCTGAGACACAATAAAGGCAGTTCTAAGAGGTAAATTTATAGCCTTAAGTGCCTATATTAAGAAATTAGAAAGGTCGCAAGTAAACGACCTAATGCTTCGCCTTAAAGCCTTGGAAAAAGAAGAACAAGGCAAACCAAAAATTAGTAGACAGGAAGAAATAATAAAGATTAGGGCAGAAATTAATGTAATAGAAACAAAAAGAACAATCCAAAGAATTAATGAAACAAAGAGTTGGTTCTTTGAAAGGATAAACAAGATTGATAAACCCTTAGCAAATCTGACCAAAAGAAAGAGAGAAGAGACACAAATTAATAAAATCAGAGATGAAACAGGTAACATTACAACAGATTCCAGAGAAATTCAAAAAATCATAGGGACATAATATAAAAGCATATACTCCACAAAGTATGAAAATCTGAAAGAAATGGATGATTTCCTTGATCTATATGACCTACCTAAATTAAATCAAAATGAGATTAATCACTTAAATAGACCTATAACAAACAAGGAGATCCGAACAGTTATCAATAATCTCCCAACTAAAAAAAGCCCAGGCCCGGATGGATTCACTGCTGAATTTTACCAGACTTTTAAGGAAGAGCTAACACCATTGCTTCTTAAGCTTTTCCAGGAAATAGAAAAAGAAGGAATTCTACCAAACTCCTTCTATGAGGCCAGCATCACCCTGATACCAAAACCAGGCAAAGATAGAACAAAAAAAGAAAATTACAGACCAATCTCCCTCATAAACATAGATGCAAAAATTCTCAACAAAATATTGGCAAACAGAATACAAGAGTATATCAAAAAGATCATTCACCCTGACCAAATAGGCTTTATCCCAGAGATGCAGGGATGGTTCAACATACGCAAATCTATAAATGTAATACATTACATAAACGGGTTGAAGGAGAAAAATCACATGATCATCTCATTAGATGCAGAGAAATCATTTGACAAATCCAACATCCCTTCATGATAAAAGTCCTACAGAGACTGGGAATAGAATGAACATATCTCAATATAATAAAGGCTATTGATGACAAGCCTACAGCCAACATATTACTAAATGGGGAAAAACTGGAAGCTTTTCCACTAAAATCAGGAACAAGACATGGTGTCCACTGTCTCCACTTCTATTTAATATAGTTTTGGAAGTCTTAGCCGTAGCAATAAGGCAAGAGACACACATAAAAAGGATACAAATTGGAAAGGAAGAAATCAAGTTATCATTATTTGCAGATGACATGATTCTATACATAAAGGACCCTAAAGACTCTACTAGCAAGCTGTTAGAGCTGATCAAAACCTACAGCAATGTAGCATGATACAAAATAAATACACAGAAATCAGTAGCCTTCATATATGCTAACAACAAATACAAAGAGGATGAAATCAGAGAATCACTCCCATTCACAATTGCATCAGAAAAAATAAAATACCTTGGAATAAACCTAACCAAGGAAGTAAAGTATCTATACAATGAGAACTTTAAAACACTCAAGCGAGAAATTGCAGAAGCCACTAGAAAGTGGAGAAACATCCCTTGTTCCTGGATTGGAAGAATCAATATTGTGAAAATGGCAATCTTACCTAAAGCAATCTACACATTTAATGCAATCCCTATCAAAATTCCAAAGGCTTTCTTCATGGAAATAGAAAAAACAATCCAAAAATTCATTTGGAATCACAAAAAACCTCGAATATCTAAAATAATACTGAGCAACAAAAAAGAGGCTGGTGGTATCACCATACCTGATTTTAACCTATACTACAGAGCCATAGTAACAAAAACAGCATGAAACTGGCACAAAAACAGACATGTAGATCAGTGGAACAGAATGGAGGACCCAGATGTAAGCCCAAGTAGCTATAGCCACCTGATATTCGATAAAAATGCCAAAAATACTCATTGGAGAAGAGACAGCCTCTTCAGCAAATGGTGTTTTGAAAACTGGATAAACATCTGCAGAAGGATGAAAATAGATTCTTCTCTCTCGCCATGCACAAGAATTAAGTCCAAATGGATTAAAGACCTTAACATCAGACCGGAAACTTTGAAACTGCTAGAGGAAAAAGTAGGGGAAACCCTTCAACATATTGGTCTTGGCAAAGACTTTCTGAATACAACCCCAATTGTTCAGGCAATAAAACCACAGATTAACCACTGGGACCTAATGAAATTACAAAGATTTTGCACCGCAAAGGACACAGTGAAAAAAGCAAAGAGGCAACCTACAGAATGGGAAAAAATCTTCGCCAGCTATATATCTGATAGAGGATTAATATCTAGGATATACAAAGAACTCAAAAAGTTAAATAATAAGCAATCTAACAAGCCAATCAAAAAATGGGCTATGGAGCTAAATAGAGAGTTCTCAAAGGAAGAAATACGAATGGCATATAAGCATCTAAAAAAATGTTCTACGTCACTAGTCATCAGGGAAATGCAGATTAAAACTACATTGAGATTCCATCTCACTCCTGTCAGATTGGCCACCATCATGAAAACAAATGATCATAAATGTTGGCGGGGATGTGGAAAAAAAGGAACCCTTCTGCACTGCTGGTGGGAATGCAATCTGGTCCAGCCATTGTGGAAAACAGTCTGGAGGTTCCTAAAACAGCTAGAGATTGATCTACCATATGACCCAGCTATAGCGCTCCTAGGCATATATCCAAAGGACTCATCTCATTTCCTTAGAAGTACATGCTCAACCATGTTTATTGCTGCTCAATTTATAATAGCTGGGAAATGGAACCAGCCTAGATGTCCCTCAACAGATGAGTGGATAATGAAGATGTGGTACATTTATACAATGAAGTTCTACTCAGCGGTAAAGAAAAATGAAGTTATGAAATTTGCAGAAAAATGGATGGACCTGGAAAGTATTTTACTAAGTGAGGTAACCCAGGCCCAGAAAGCCAAGCGCCACATGTTCTCTCTCATATGTGGATCCTAGCTACAGATGACTGGGCTTCTGTGTGAGAATGAAAATACTTAGTAGCAGAGGCCAGTAAGTTGAAAAGGAGACATAAAGGGTGGAGAAAGAAAGGGAGGAGGATACTTAATAGGTTGATATTGTATATATGTAATTACAATGATTGTAATGGGGAGGTAATATGATGGAGAATGGAATTTCAAACGGGAAAGTGTGGGGGTGGGGAGGGAGGGAATTACCATGGGATATATTTTATAATCATGGAAAATGTTAATAAAAATTAAAAAAAAAAAAGAAAATAGGCTGACAACATGTTTTTCTCAATAAAATACAAAACCCTAAAAAATCTGACTCTGGAAGCTCTTTCTCAGATTTTGTCATGTTTCTACATATTATTTTTTATTTTTATTAGCATACAAAATGATGAGTTTTGTTTTAACATTTTATACACATATATCATTGTATTTTCTCATGCTTATACCCTATTACTCTTCCTGTCCCTCCTCCCCTAACACTGGCCCCTTTTCTCCCCTGAATATTATCCCTTTGGCTTTCTTCCCACATATCAGAGAAAACATGCAGTATTTTGTCACTCGTTCCCCCATTACCCTCTCGTTGCTCTATCCCTTAAGACACTACAGAACCGTGGACATCTATGTTTATTGCAGCACTATTCACAAAAGCCAATGTGCAAAACCAGCCTAGGTTCACACCAACAGATACATAGTTTAAGTATGATATACATGCAATGGGAGTTTTATTGATATACTTTCGCAGAAAGAATGAATCTCAGTTTTCAAGATCACATGTGAAAGATAATATTGTTCCTTAAAATTCTACACCCAACATTTATCTGTCCCTCCTCCTGGCTTGTAGGAAATGCATTTTCAATTATAGTAAGGTCCCTTCCCCAGAATGACATCTGATAGAGACCCCAAAACTTGAGACCATTGTGTCTCCAGCTTATTGGAATAACAAATGTTTTGTAACATTAATCTTGTGGTATTATGAGCCAAATATGTATTTCTTTCTTTTATTCAGCAATGAGGTTTTTCTTAAGGGAGGATCCAATTTTATTCAAATTTATACCTTACGGCATAATATTGTGCTTTGAGGATAAGTATTTTAGGAATGAATCTTCTTGGTCTAAGTGATACAAATAGTGGGTTTCAATAAGCTTACTTTGAAAATACATTTTTAGTCATGATTTCCATACAAAACAAAAAGGACTAGAACCACTATACTAATATTTGAGTTTTTTAGCGCAAAATTGTAGGCCCCTGAAACAGTACTAAAGATTACTTTAAATTTAAAGTATCTTCACATTCTTAGCTTATATGACTCATACTTTCTTTCTGACAAAGTAATTTCCAGGTTATTTTAGTGCCAAGTGAAAGCTAGGATTGCTAAAATTGCTCCCAAAGACTCTCTTGCCTCTGAATTCTCCTGTGTTAACTATTTTATTTTCTTGAAGGCTCTCTCTTCTTCCTCAATGCTGAGATTACTTTTGTTCCACTCCTTCCTTACAGACTCCTGGAAGGTTCTGGCTACCTTTCCATATAATCAAAGATTTAAATACTGAACACAAGGAAAACAAAATAAGGAGGGACAGGAGAGGGAAAGAAGAGACTTGATACTATGAGATCCAATTTCTGCATCTGAGCACCTCCTTGACTTGGTCCTTCGTCCAGGCTCAGTGATCCAGAAGATGTGGGATGCTTCAGTAAAACTCTCCTATTTGGGCTGTGAGTCATATTTTTTCTTATGACAACATTTGCTTCTACATGTGTCACATTTTTAGTATGTCTTCCATTACTGAACTTGAGACCCAAGGTTAGTGGATGGATCCTCTTACTACTCCTGGGCAGATTCTGTCCTGCTGTAGACACCTGACTGCCGTGCAGGCCAGGCTGGGATGGTGTGCTAATTCCCTGCACAGCACACCCACCTCTGTGTCCCACTACTTCCCTTCAATGTGAAAGCTTTTTCTTGTCAAGGCAGTCTTTTATTTTCTCATGAAAATGTACTCTTTGTGCTCCTTGGGGTAGCACTAGAACAACGTGTTTTACTCTCTGCCTAGTATATGATATTGTGCTTCTTGGCCCCAACATGAAGCCTATTCAGACTAATATCACTACAATACTTTTTGTTCTTTATCTTTTGATTACTATTAATTTTTTTTTTTTTTTTGTGGTAGGGTCTCACGCTGGCCAAGGCTGACCTGAAATTCACTGTGCAGTCTTAGGGTGGCCTCGAACTCTCAGCAATCCTCCTACCTCTGCCTCCCGAGTGTTGGGATTAAAGGCATGTGCCACCATGCCTGGTGATTGCTATTAATTTTATATAAGGATTGTATTTGTATGATAGAAATGTAAAAAAAAAATGATTGAACAAGTAAAGCAACCATGATAGATTGTTAAGAAAAATGGTTTATCAAGTCTTTGAAAATACAAGCACTATTTTTCTTGTGAAGTTCTGAGAAACAGGACTCCAACAAAGCAGTTTCCCTTCATGCAGTCCTCAAGCATTTCCATGATCTGTGGTAATGGAAAGAAAAGAAAATTAAGATAGGCTTAGGTTTCTATAAGCAGAGGCTGTTCATTTCCTTCAATCTGGTGACATGTCTAATGGAACCTCATGAATATGGGAATAAATGAGAATTTTTCAGATAAATACTCAAAAAGTCATCCAGTGATTTAGCTGATGTTTGCCAGGGTCAGTGGGCCTAGCTAACACATGGAGTTTTCTATAATATGCAGTGTGAGAAAAATGATGCCTATGAAGAATATTTACTATGAATTTTGTGGAAGAGGAGACTTGAGAGATGAACCAGAGAAATCCTGGTTACCTTTTATGACTACTCTGAGGTTTGTTTGTGTAGTTTAGTTTTTGCAGTAGTGGGGAATTGAACTCAAGGCCTCAAGCATGCTAAGCAAGCATTCTACCATGGAACCACACTCCCAGTCCTCTAATTCCATTTTGGATGGACTGCGAACTGCTTACCCTTGCTGCAAGGAGCACTGTACTCAGCAACCGCAAACTCATCTGAGGAAGAAACAAAGCAGTCATTACTGGTATCTGCGAAGGCATCTGTTGTGGGAATGAGCACACGGGAAACATCCACACTACCCACTCAATGCACGCCTGTTGCTGCATGTCACCTTTCAAATAGTGTGGCACCCCAAATTCCTGAAAGACACCTCATATAATGTGTTTTCTTAAATCTCATATTGTCCTATGATTAATTTATCTGACAAAACAGGGAACTAAAATATCTGGCAGCTGTTTTGTTTCAATAGTTGATTTTTTTCAAATGTACTTTCTTCCCAATATGCAAAGGAGACAAAGAGTGAACCCTCAAACCCTACGGGGACACAGTGAAGTGATAAGAGAAGTTAATAGACAACTCAGCCCAACACATTTCCCAAGGCTGACCTTCTGTGCTCATGCATTTACACTTCGAAGTTTCTCATACTCACCTGTTTCGTAGTAATCATAGACTTTCACCACGGCTGGCTTCAGGCCTCTCACTGGAATGTCTTGCAGAACCGTAAAGGACAAGCTCACTGTCTGGTTTGACACCTAGGAATCAAAAGAGGGTTAAATGTCCTTCAAGGGACTTTTCCTTTCTCATTGATTAGATGAAGAAAAAGTATCATCTGAGGTTGTTTTTTGTCAGGAGGGCAGGATCTTTATCAACTAACACAGTCCTTAAATTGTGTACACAGCCCTCAGCATCAATGGGAAATCCCACAAATTCTTTTTAAAATTGTCTTTTTATTTCCACACACTTAGCTTTGGTTGACCATCTCCCACCCCCAGAGCTCCCTCATCTCCCTACCTCTCATCTCGCTCCCACCCTCCCACCTAGTGTTTCTTTACTTTCATATCACATAAATTCCCTCACTTTCCTTACCCATCCCACTCAAGGCTTCTTTCCCCCCTCTTGTGGGCCCTTTTCTAGTTTTGCAGCATCTATACGCTACCCCATATAAAAAGATTCAGAGCTGGGATCTGCATATAGAAGAGAACGTGGGTTGTGTTTCACACCTGGGTTATACAACTCGTAAGCCTACATCAATGCCAAATCGTTTTTATTCATAGAGGAACCAATATAGACTTTTTGTTGATACCTATGTCTGCTTTTCAGTATCCAGAGGTTTAGCCCATCTGCTTTGTTCTTCCATCTTGTAAAAGTGCTCATGTAGATTCAAAGAGGTAAATAAAAGACTGATCATTGCATCTTTAAAATTTGTGAACTAAGGACTGGGGAGTTGGCTCCGTGGGCAAGAGCACGTTCTGTGTAAGAGGTATTCTGAGTTAGATGCCCAGCAGCCAAATAAAAAGCTTGGCATGCCTGTAAGCCCAGTGCTGAGGGGTGTGGAGAAAGGAGGATCACTGGGGATCTCCACTCAGTCAGTCTAGCTGAAAAATGGCACAAGTTTCAAGCTCAGGAATGGACCTGTTCTCAAGGAAATAAGGTGGAAGAGTGATAGAGACATCCCACATTCTCCTCTGGCCCCCATAAATATACGTGGAGATTGCATTGGCAAACACATGTACTTAAATCACATATGCAACATACACATCCAAAAGGTGTGTAAATTGTTATTCCTATCAACAGAGGAATGAATAACTATGCCACTGTATTTATCAATATACTCCTACTGGTCCACTGATGCTGGTTCTCCTCTTATGTGGTCCAAGTCCTTGCTGATAGTGACAGTATTTTGCCCTTTTATATTGTTTATGGGGATGCTGGCATAATAGCTGACAAATAACAATTATTTCCCTGTATTATTCAGCATCTTCAAACTAACTTTTGTGGATGTAATTAAACCTTTTGGGATTTTTTTTTTTTTTTTTTTTTTACTGATAGGGTCCTAGAAGTATTCAGATTCCAGTAATACAGTATAGTATCTCCACTCATATTCTCAGATGAAGTATTAGCCAAGGAGAAGAGGGCATCTGTGGACTGCTGGAATTTTCATATTTTTTTCAGGTAGATGATGCCTCCATAACCCACTTATTCACTCTCCAGAAAGCTCCCTGGTTATTTTCTATATGACTTTTGTAACCAGACCGGTAGGGCTGCTCTCACCTTATCCAGGTAAATCAAGACATGGTTGTTGCTGATTTCAGTACGGCTCACATGGTTAGATTGTTCAAGCTAAAGAAAATCAAGACACCATAAATGCTAATAAATAGACAAAATCTCTGGGTAATCTAGAGAAAACATATTTTATTATTACCAAAGTAGCCTGAGTGTAAAATTTCTTCAAAGGTCCCTTAATAAAAACATATTATAATATAAAATATAATAATATATAATAATATAAAAATAAGAGTGAGTTACTATTAGTATTGCACATGGCACACATGTAATGTCAATTTACTTGAAGAAATGGGAATTGAATATTCTAAACATGGGAATTATTCATATTTCAAGGTTCAATTGACAGGATATTTTTCTTGTTTTGCTGGGCATGGTGGCACACACCTTTATGATAGAGAGAATGAGAGAAAGAGAGAAACTTAGTACACAGGCCCTCAGCCAATGAAATTGAACTCCAGATGTGTGTGCCACCTTGTGTACATGTGTGAGCTTGTGTGCTTGCATCGTCTTGTGGAGAGTGGAATATGGGTCCTTAGGCTTTGCAGGCAAGCACCTCAACTGCTGAGCCATCTCTGCAACCCCAGGATATTTCTTCATAAAGAATTTATAGCCGGATGTGGTGACACACACCTTTAATTCCAGCACTCAGGAGGCAGAGGTAGGAGGATTGCCATGAGTTCAAGGCCACCCTGAGACTACATAGTGAATTCCAGGTCAGCCTGGACTAGAGTGAAACCCTACCTTGAAAAAACAACAGCAAAAATAAAGAAAGAAAGGAAGGAAGGAAGGAAGGAAGGAAGGAAGGAAGGAAGGAAGGAAGGAAGGAAGGAAGGAAGAATTTATTCCATTTTTTCCTTGCTCTAACTTAAAACAATCTCATTTTTTTCTCTTAACTTCTATAACACAAATAGTAGATTATGTCAAGTAAGTTGTTTTCATATGATTTCACTGGTTTGTATTCATATATTTAAGATTCTAGGCTCCATACAAGCAGGAAACAGCTGATTCTCCCCCCTCCGCCCCATAGTAACCACAATGACTAACAAATACTATATTTACCTCAAGTATTATCTTGGTCTGGGTATTCATAAAATGTCAAATAAGGGATAGCATCTTGGACTTATACTAAACCTACCATCTTCACTGTTGGTTTCAAGGGGATAAAGCCAGACACCATTTTCACATCAGCAATAACCATGTTGGAGGTAGGACGGCTCCCAGTGTAACTGAAGATCCAGGAAAAGAAGAATTTATTTTTCTGTGTTATTAAATATTCTCTTTTTTGGTCCATATTACATACTGGACAGCTCTACAAGGTATAAGACTTCCCAAATATCCTATTGCAATGGTCTAGAAAACTTTGTATTATAACTTTTACGGGACCTGGTAAAGCCACAGAGACCAGATCTAGATTTAGAATATTAAAGATGTGGTCTGAGATCTGTGCTTTCAGAAAGCTTCATAGGGGCTGCATGGCCTGAGGCCTTGAATCCACACTGGCTTTTTACTACATATATTTTATATTAATCGTTTTCCTACATTGTCTAGTCAACCAAGTTATAATGGTTTTGTGGACAGATATTTGTTAAAGTCCTGCAGCTACTAAAACATTGCTGAATAAATGTGTATGACTATATGAATATATATATATATATATATATATATATATATATATATTTCTGTCCAAAATTAATTTTACTATATATGATCTGAGATTTACTTATTGCCAGTAGGAACTCCAGCTAATGAGGCACTACTTCTTTCTATTCAAGCTTTTTAAAAACTCTTTCTGTGTGAAGGATAAATCAAGATTAGTATAGTATTTCATTACATTAAAACAAATTCAGATAATAAGCATGTGGCAATATTTCTTACTTAGTTACCACTTGGGGAGTAATGTCATCTGAGTGAATAGTTAACTTTTAAATGAGGTTGAATATAAATAGGTACTGGAAACAGGATGGGCAATATAAATTCCATCACTGAGAAACTCTGTTGTAACAACTTAAAGTAATGCATTGTTTTTTAAACAAATGCAGCACAAATATATACTATCCAACCATTTTATTAGTGAGAAGTCCCAGTAAGAAGAATAATTTATTTCAAGCACTAGGCAATTGACTCAGAAGGTCTTACCTGACATTAAGTGAGACCTGGAAGCTGGTATGAGCTTTGAGTCCATCACAAGTTTGGGGTAGAGTGTGCACCTCTAACGCAAATGGGAACACTCCCTTTTCTGGGAGAATATTGTATTTCAAGGATGTCTATGGAACATTAAAAACAAAAGTTTGGTTTTTTCCCTTTTCTCAGAATTCCTTTCCATTCCCTTATTTGTTTCTTTCTGACTTGTCTCACAGCTTGCTGAGTTAGGACTTTTCAGGAGAAACAGTTATTGTGACCCTGTGTTCTCTTCCCGGGTCTCACCTGGACGTAGACACATCCTTCTCCTGTGACTCCTGCTCTATATTCTCCAGGCACGGTTGGCAATGAAACCTGCTGTAGTAACAGCCGGTTGTTGTTGTCCACTTGGAATTTTGTGAACAATGTATCTGAAGCATGGATGGTGACCTGTGCAGCTTTCCCAGTTTTAGTAAATGTATGTGCCCCATATCTGGACAGAGCATGGAGAGCTACCACTGTGTCCTGAAAGAGAGGAATGAAAGGATATATTCAGAAATTACTAAGCTTTGAAAGTGGGTTGTCCCTGTGAGGTTTGGTCCCCACAGTGGTGATAGGAGAAAGAACCTTCAAGAGATAGAACCTCCTGGCATTGTGGACACTGTTCCTGAAAGGGATTAAGTTAGTTCTTGGGGGACCCCTGGGTAGTTTGTTTTTTTGAATAACCCTGGCCCCACTCAGATCTCTGGCTTCCTGTTATGAGACAAATCTCTTCTTGCTACATTGTTTTCCACCACTGTTAGCAACCATGAAGTGATACGGCCAACAAGCAGGGAGCCCTCAACAAAGCCGTGACATGCTATTTAGATTTTCAGAGTCCCAAACTGTGAGTTAAATAAACCTCTTTTTATGGAATTAGCATTAGATAATTTCATGGAAATAAAAATATGATAGTAGAACCTTATATGGCTCAGGGAAATTTGTGGAAAAGGGGGCGGAAAGATTAGCCACAAGTTGGTACAGAGACATTACCTCTTCCCCATAACTGATGGCAACCCCCACAATGCACAACCCACAATCCCCGGCATTCCCAATGAGGAGGGTACCTAGTGGGAGGAGAGGGATGAGGGTAAGGATGGTACCAACATGTGCTGTTCACATGCTAAGTATGTTCATAACTAATAAAAATGCTGATAATTTAGGTATGGAAACTCCTTGAGGACTGAAATATTTTCCAGTTTCATGTTGGCTCTCATAGAGGTGTTTCTTTTTTATTTTCTTCATTTAAGACTGAAACTTTAACTTCAAGGTTGGGTAGCAGCTTTAGATAGTTGACAGAATCATAAGAGTCACATGCATACCTTGAACTGTATGCCCTAGAAATCTATCAGAAACGGACTGGGAGGTGACTGTTCGAGACAAGAGTGGAGACCTCTCTGTTTGCCTTTCCCTTCACTGGAATATTTCCTGTGCCCACTTCTCCACTGTACACCATATTCTCAGTGTACTAACACTAAACCTGGATGACATACTTCACATAATATTTCTAAAACAAGTGAGAACTATTTTTAATGTAATCATTTGGAATTTTATTCATTCATATGGAAAAAGAAGAGTAAATACAATGGGAAAAGAATAAGATTTCACTCTGACACATTCTCTTCTCTTTTGGAGTACGCATGTTAGCATTTATGTTCCCTGAAAGTGAAACTTGTGGGCTGGAGAGATGGCTTAACAGTTAAGGCAATTACCTGTCAAGCCTAAGGACCCAGAACTGATTCCCCAGGACCCATGCCAGCCAGATGCTCAAGGTGGTATGTGCCTCTGAAGTTCATTTTCAGTGCCTGGAGGCCCTAGCATGCCCATTCTCTCTATCTGCCCCTCACTCTCCAAAATATAAATAAATACAATACTTAAAAAATTTTAAACTTTATTTTTATTTATTTGTTTGAGAGAGAGAAAGAGGCAGAGAGAGGGAGAGAGAGAATGGGCGTGGCCAGAGCCTCCAGCCACTGCAAACGAACTCCAGATGCATGCGCTCCCTTGCGCATCTGGCTTACATGGGTCCTGGGGAATTGAACCTGGGTTCTTTGGCTTTGCAGGCAAATGCCTTAACTGATAAGCCATCTTTCCAGCCCCAAAATATTCTTTTAAGTATATAGAAACAGAAAGGGAAACTTTCTGTTGAGAACACTTTCGGAACTGCTTAGTCACATGACTGTATCATTCAACTTGAGATACTGGTTGACTAAGGACACACTCCTAATATGTCTAACAAATACTTGTGTATTAAGAGGTAGTTGAGGAGCACACAATGTATCTGCTTTAAACAGAAACCTAAGAATGAAGAATGAATATATTTGTAAGAAGAAAGTGTTAGATTTTAAGTTTGATACCTGTCAACAGTTTAAAAGTGATTCTTGGGCTGGAGAGATGGCTGAGTGGTGAAATGCTTATCTGTGAAGCCTAAGGACCTGGGTTTGAAGCTCAATTCCCCAGGTCCCATGTAAGCCAGATGCACAAGGTGGTGCATGCATCTGGAGTACGTTTGTAGCAGCTGGAGGCCCTGGCGCACCCATTCTCTATTTGCCTCTTTCTCTCTCTCTCTGTCGCTCTCAAATAAATAAAAATAAACACAAAAATTAAAAAAAATAAATAAAAGTGATTCTTATAATTTCTAGAATAACGTGAGGAGACTGGTTTTGTTTTGTTTTGTTCTCATTCTTCTGATGCCCCAGTTTTGCTGGAGAGAGGATGCCTGGTTCCTGAAGCTAGGAGACTGTAGTTCGTTTGTAGTTGTTTGGAATGATTTTCATTATCCCTGTATGACAATACTCCTTCAAGATATGAATACCAGTTTTTCTTCTTGTTTGTGTTTATAGCTTATTTAAATCTGTTGCCACTGGAAGGGGAAGTGAGTTTCTGGCAATCACCAACCTGGGTGGAGGAGAAGCCGCCACGGGAGTTCTGCTGCTTTGTGAGCCACTGCACAATGCGTGCAGCCGAAGTCAGATCCTCAGGAGTTGGCGCTGGCTGGGCAGTGAGGCGGGCGAGGAGCACGTAGGCGGCCATCTCCACCTCAGCAGAGGGAGCCTGTGGTTGGTGCCAAGGACCCACTGGTGCCCTGTGTTTCTGAGGCCTTGTCCAGTGGACAGAATTATCTGAGGGTGAGAAAAAGATATTTGTAAGTGACTAAGTATTTATATTTAATTATTTGAAAGATGCAAAGCTATAGCCAAAGTGAGGGCTGCATAGTCCAACTGTCAATTTTCAAACCTTGTAAAAATGCCTTTCCTTCAGTGTAAATCTGAACTTGGGGTGTTTCAACCCAGACAAGTAATGCTGGTAGAGTCACAGGTTCTATAACCATCTGTGTCTTAAAATAATTATTGAGGCTGGACTGTTGGGAAAAAGAAATGCCTCTCTGCCTGTGGCTACTCCCTGTTTCTAATGTTACCTACAACTTAGCTGGAATGCATTAGATTTGCTATCTTCAGAGAATTTTTTTGTGTGTGACTTTCCCAGAGCACACGAAATAGTGTTTATGATCATTAGATATAAAACAGCCAGTAATCTTCAAACTGCCAAAATCTGACGTGGTGCTAAGTGGAGGGACTGATGTGCACTGCTGGTGGGAACCCTCTGCTTTCTAGGAGCGGTTTGGCAGCACTCAACAAAGGAGAGCTGTGACTGGTCCAAATGAGTCTCTGCCTCTGCATGTACAACGAGGATATGAGCACCTGAGAATTTTCCAGAGTTCTATTTATGTTAGCAGAAAATAGAAAGAAATCTGGGAAGGTGGCATATGCTTGTAATTCCAGAGCTTGGGAGGGAGGCTTGAGCAGGACAATTGTGAATTTGAGACTAGCTTAGGTGTCTTAACAAGACCTTGTTTCACAAAAAAAACAAAAACCTAAACAAAACAAAACTCAAGTTACAAACATTGGTATGGAGGCTCATTAGCATGACCGTAAACTTGAAAGGTAAAATGCAAATGAACCAGCCACTGAAATATCAAAAAAGTTTAAGACTGCATAGGTAAAGGTGAAAAATTTATGAAATTTTAAAATTATTTAGGAGCACTGGAGAGATGGCTTAGTATTTAGTGCTTGCCTGCAAAGCCTAAGGACTCATTTTTAACTCTCCAGGTCCCACTTAACCCAAACACACAAGGGGACGCAAGTGCACAAGGTTGCACATGTGCACAAGATGGTGCATGTCTCTAGAGTTTTACTGAGGTGGCTGGAGGCCTGGCATGCCAATTCTCTCTTCCTCTCTCTTTTGTTCTCTCAAGAAAATAAATAAACAGAAAAGTTAAAAAAGTTGTTTAGGAATACATATATCATCAAATTAACTATCAATCTATTTCTCTACTATCTATCACCTATCAGTCATCTAACTATCATATATCTATGTACAAAGAGTCAGGTATAGATCAGAGACTGATGTCTTAGTAAGAAGTAATAACAGCTAGTACTTTTACAGCAGTCAGCATGCGTCATATTCTCCACTAAGTGTTTTATATGTATTTTTTCACTTAATACTTGCACCAGCCCTATGAGGCAAATACTATTATTCCTATTTAGTAATAAAGGAACTGAAGCACCAGAAGGTTAATGATTTGCCCCAAATCACATAGATTATACCTTTTGGAGCTAGACTCCAAGGCTGAGCTTGTTACCAATTTTGCTGTCTCATATTTGATATTTTATTTTATAATAAATTTTAGCTTTTCCAAAAAATATGAGATAGATAGGTCGATAGATATAGAGTACAGGGAGTAGCAGTGGGTAGGTAAATGGCAGACAGCTGAAGGAACAGGGAAGTTTTGCATTACACTCTTCCTGCACAGAGCATTGAGCAGGAGGAAGCCCTCAGCTGTGCTCTCACCTTCTTCCACAGCTTCCTTATCCAGTGATTGCAGTATCTCCTTTCTCTTGTCCTGGTTACCTGCCAGGGCAAATGCATAGGCCAACAGTGCCTTAGTGTAGACGTGGCTACCATGGGATCCTTCCTTTGCTGACTTCCAGGCTGACTCCAGGCAAAAGAGGGCATTGCGGATAACAGGATGCTGTGAGAGCGAAACAAAGAAAACTGAGCCGTGTGCACTGGCGCTAGTATTCCCTGATAAGCCAGGGGTCATGATCTTCAAATGCACTCATATGCATGGGGGTATAGCATTTCGTAAAAGACAAAACAAAACAACAAAAAGCACTGCTACTAGCCTGATACTAATCATACCTCCAGGATTACTTAGGGTGAGAGGATGATAGTAGCGTAGAAACAGCAGAGAGGCTTCACTGGAAAAGTATAACCCTTGCTTTCTAGATTGAGAAATTCTCTGTAGACCTGGGAACCATTTGCATTGCACATAAGGAAAGCTGGCACTTGGGTTTCAGTAAGCTAGTGTGTCAGATAACACGCTGTGGCTTTGTGGTGTCTAGGGAAGGACATGGTACCTACAGTGACTGGGAGCGGAATCTCCAGAAGAGCAATGGTGATGTAGGCAGAGAGGGTCGCTTCATCTTCCACTCCCCCCTGTGAACGTGAAAGAAGAGGTTTGCCTCTGAGAGCACTGCTGGTCGGTCGTTTCCATTTTGTTTTGATAATCATCCCCCTGGCACAAAGCACCACAGCCAGAACAGCCCATTCCTCTGTCTTGGTTCTACCCAGGTTGTACTGTCCTCTGGTACTTCCTGTTAGGAATTTCCACCTTTTTACTTCCTCTCTCCATCTCTTTAGCTCCTAGAATGGAAAAACCAAAGCTACCCTGGAAACCTTCACCTTTATAGCATTGTTGATCAGAGACCCGGAGCTCTTGAAACAGCCGTTGTCCTTCTGCTTCTGGGAGAGCCAAAGAAGGGCTTGGGTAATGTGTGCCTCCTCGATGAAGATGTGTTTTCGCGCCTGAGCAAAAGTCTTCAGAACGAAGGCTGTGAGCCTGAGGATGGCAGAGGTACTATTTATGATGTAATTATGATTTTACGCCCTCTTCACAGCAGCAGACTTATGTGGCACTTTTACACAGATGACACATCTAACAGGAATTCATGTGCACTGAGAGAATTCATGTGCACTGAGTCTCTTTGACAAACATGCTAGATGGAGAATTTCCTTGACAACACACTTTCTCTTTGAAACAGGGAGTCCAATATACTTAATTGTCTCTGTTATTGGATAAAGTCTATTAAATATTTCTTCTCTTTAATGACTTCTTTCTGTAGATGACAGAATCTCTTCACATGTAACTCTTCTACGTAGTAACTAAATATTTTTTGCCTTAGAGATTTACAAATAATGTTTCATATCACTTTTTCCTTAACACCCTTCATTTAAACAAGTGCATTCTCACTCAAGACAAATGTAACCTAAGGAAAAAAGTACAAGCTGCAGATGATTTCATTAATCTGAAAGTTATATGACATGCTTGCTATAGATATAATTTAAAAATCATGGTTATGGGAACTATTTTAGAAGTTGTATCTTAGTATATTATTACCAGGATGATCTTTGGGACCAGGTCAAACACTACACACACATGCACGCACACACACACATACCTATACATCTGAATATCAGCTTTACTCCTTGTTATTTTGCTAATTTTGGTACATTAGTCTGGTATAATCCACTGTGTTTCTAGAAACACAGTTGGAGGTAATACATCCAGAAGAACAGGTACAAAAGAAGAACTGAAAAATCACACTTTCCTTACCACGTATTGCCCTGGTTCCTTCCATGTTTTTCCCCAAAGGTGCTGTAGGAGCCATCCTGGTGCTTATAGTTTAACTGTCTTTGGTAACCTGGAAGGGGCAGTTAGCAAAACAACACAACACTCTAAAGTACATGCAGAAGTTAGAGGAGTATTGATCTCTTATGACTTTTCCTAATTTTTCTATCATATGCTAGAATATTCTGAATCCTACACATTTTATTGGAAGTTGGGTGAATAGTTTTCATGAAATAAACCATCATAGTATTCTTATCTCAGTAGTAATTTTAGTACAGTGAGATAACAGTAATGACAAATAATTCAAGCCTATTGAACAATCCGTTTGAAGTAACTGTCAACTTTCTGAACCCTCCACTTAGTTACTCACCTGTGCTGAGATAGCCAATCGCCTTGGATTTTATCTCCTGAGTCAGCTGTAGTGTTTCATTCAGATAATCCAGAACATAGATATTAGGAGCAAACAGAACCATATTCTGTTCTCCACAGCCATAAGGCATCTGGAGGAGATTTTGTATGTTTTGCATGGCAGAGCCCAGTATGTCTCCTAGAGAATGGTAAGGATGGGAAATTACAAAATTTGCGATTATAATCTATCTAATATATTAAAAAGAAACAAGCAAGCTGAGCGTGGTGGCACAGGTCTCTAGTCCCAGCACTCAAGAGACATAGTAGGAGGATCACCATGAGTTCAAGGCCACACTGAAACTACATAGTGAATTCCAGAAAGAGTTAGCTGAGTTTTAAAGGAGTAATTTTAAAGGCTGGGAAAATGGTTCAGTGGGTCAAGTGCTCACCATTCAAGTTTGAGTACCCAAGTTTGGATCTCCAGATCCCAAGTAAAACCGTGAACCCATGGAAAGCTTCTGTAATCCCAACATGATAGTGAGATGGAGGTGGAGACAGAGTAGTTTCCTAGAAGCTCATGAAACAGCTACACTGGGGGATGCAGCAAGTGAGCAACAAAAAGAGTGAAAGACTTTGGCGCAAATGAAATGTAAGGCAAGGACCAACACCCAACAGCTTTCCTTCAGCCTCCACACTGCACTGTGGCATACACCTGACCCCTCACACTCCCCAAAATAAAATTGGTGAAAAGTAATTTTAGGAAGAATATCTTCCAGGTACAAGCCCAAAGAAAGGAAGAAAAAAGAAGTTAACACTATAGTTGTTATTTACTTATTTATGTATTTAAGACAGGATCTTGATTGTAGCCTAGACTGGCTTCAAAATCAAGATACTCCTGTCTCAGCTTCTCAAGTGCCAAGTTTCCAGGAATGTGCCACCACAGCCAGCTTACATTTATTATTAGCTGTATTACTATCTTGGTTTTTTGAAGTAGGGTCTTGCTGTAGCCCAGGCTAATCTGGAATTTACTATGTAGTCAGGGTGGCCTTGAACTCACAGTGATCATCCTACCTCTGCCTCCCAAGTGCTAGGATTAAAGGTGTGCACCACCACACCCAGCTCATATTTATTATTTAGAATAAATATTTATAGAAAAAAAGCTATTAATGCCTAAATCCTCTAGGGAGTGGGCACTCACCCAAAACTGAGACAGAAGCTCGGCCAGACTCCTCTACCACATTTGTTGGCAGCTTCAGGGATATTTGTTCAGATACTTCAGCCCCTAAAGGAAGAAATAAGTCAGCAATATGAAAACTACTTCTATATTGTAAGCTTTAAAGATTTCCATGACTCAGAAACTAGAATTGGCTTTACACTTGAAATATTCCAGAAAAGTTGTTTCATTTTAATAGAATAAGGTTGTTTTTTTTTAATCTTAAACTTGGGCTACTGGAATTCAGAGGTTTTCAGAATTTCATCCCCAAAACTTTAATAAGTTCAAAGTAGAAATTACATGAATAGAATATGAGGGAGTTGTTGGATACCCTAAAATGAACAAACATCCGGATCATGGGTTTACCAGAAGGGGAAGAAATTCAGGACAAAGGCATGGAGAACATATTCAATAAAATATTTAAGCCGGGTGTGGTGGTGCACATCTTTAATCCCAGCACTTGGGAGGCAGAGGTAGGAGGATTGCCTTGAGTTCGAGGCTACCCTGAGACTCCATAGTGAATTCCAGGTCAGCCTGGGCTACAGTGAGACCCTACCTCGAAAAACCAAAAAAAAAAATATATATACTTGAAGAACACTTTTCCACTCTTTCTAAAGGGAGAACCACCCAGATACAAGAAGCTCAAAAAACACCAAACAAATTGGACCAAAGAAGAAACTCTCCAAATCACCTCATAGTTAAACTTTAAACAATGAAAACAAAGAGATAGTACTAAAAGCAGCAAGAAAAAAACAATTCATCATGTACAAAGCAATTCCATCGGAATTACCATAGATTTCTCAATGGAAACCCTAAAAGCCAGAAGGGCTTGGAATAGAGCACTTCAAAGTCTCCATATGAAACTATTGTACCCAGTGAAATACCCCTTACAATTGATGATGAGAGGAAAAGCTTCCAGTGATAAAAGCTAGCTCTTAATATATGAACACAAAGATAAACCTAGAGAGAATATTTCAGAGAATATTCCACACAGAAGTGTCAACCAACTAACCTCAAGAGTCTACAGTATGAAAAATAGAATAACCAAAACTACAGCAGGCATGCAAATGTTCAAAGCCTGAGAAAGCATCAAACCCCATAAGCCTCCAACATGGCAGAGAGTAAATTGAACTGCACAGTTATAGCATTAAAATTTAATGGTTTTAACGCACCCATCAGGAGACAAAAGTTAACAGGGTGGATCAGAAAAATGGACCCTTCCATCTGTCTTCAGGAAACCCACCTCATCACTAAGGACAGACACCTCCTCAGGGTGAAAGAATGGAAAATGATTTTCCAAGCAAATGGAAATAAGAAATAAGCAGGTGTGGCTATGTTACTATCTGACAAAATGGACTTCAAACTAAAAGTCATCAAAAAAGACAAAGAAGGACACTTTTTACTCATCAAGGAATGATACAATGAATGGACATCACAATCATAAATGTACATGCACAAAACACTGTTGCACCAGTTTATTAAGCAAACCCTACTTCACAACAGGCCAGAAATAAATTCCAACAGCATCATAATAGGGGATTTCCATACCCCACTATCATCAATAGACAGATCTTCCAAGAAGAAATTCAACAGGGAAATAATAAATCTTAACAACACCATAGATCAATTAGACCTAAGAGAAATCTACAGAACTTTCCACATTAAGTCTATAGAATACACAATATTTCCTGCAGCACACAGAACCTTCTCCAAAATAGATCATATACTTGGGCTTAAAGCATGCCTCTATAGATTCAGGAAAGTTGATGATACTTCCTGCATCATATCAGACCACAATGTATTAAATCTAGAAATTAAAAACAAGAGAAACAGCAGAAATTACACCACCTTCTGGAGACTGAACAACAAGCTATTAGACAATGACTCGGTTGTGGAAGAAATAAAAAAGGAAATTATAAAATTTCTGGAACTGAATGACAATGAAAGCACAACATGCCAAAACTTATAGGACACAATGAAAGCAGTCTTAAGGGGGAAAATTCATAGCACCAAAAAAAGAAAGATCTCAAAATAATAACATGACCACTGACCTAAAGTTGTTGAATAAAAAGGAAAATCCAGCCCTACGAGTTCCAGATGAAAAATAAGACCAGAGCTGAAATGGATGAATTGGAAACTAATAAAAACAATAAAGAAAAGTTATAAAACCAAAAGTTGGTTCTTTGAAAAATATAAACAAGAATGATAAACTCCTGGCCAGAAATCAGAAATTAACACAATTAGAAATGAAAAGGGAGAGGTCACATCAGACACCAATGAAATTTTTCAGAAGAATTATCAAGACATAGTTCCAAAACCTCTATTCCACAAAACTGGAAAAATGGATAAATTCCCAATCACATGCTACCTACTAAACTAAACTCAGAGCAGATAAATCTCTTAAATGAACCTATCACATCCATAGAGACTGAAAATGTAATAAAAATATCCCAAAAAGGAAAAGTCCAAGGCCTGATGAATTGTCATCTACATTCTTCCAAACCTTCATTGAAGAAGTGAAACTACTTTTTCTCAAGACTTTCGATGAAATTGGAGAACAAGGAATGCTCCCCAAGTCCTTATATGAAGCTAGCATTACCCTAATACCAAAATCAGATGGAGATACAACAAGTAAATAAAACTATAGACCTATAACCCTGATGAAGTTAGATGCAAAAATCCTGAACAAAATCCTTATACACTAAATTCACCAACACAACAAAAGCATTGTCCACCTCAAACAAGCAGGCTTCATACAAGGGATACTTCAACATACAGAAATCGATTAATGTAGTACACCACATAAATTATCACAAACACAAGAACAACATGATCATTTAAGTTGATGCAGAGAAGGATGCTGACAAAATACAACACCACTTCATGATCAAAACACTGGAGAGACTAGGCATGGAGGGATTTTTATCTCAACATGATAAATGCTATATACAGAGCACCTAAAGCCCAAATAATACTTAGTGGGGAAAGACTCAAGGAGTTCCCACTAAGATCAGGAATAAGACAGGGGTGGCCCCTCTCACCATTGCTATGCAACATAGTATTAGAAGCCCTAGCCCAAACAATAGGACAGGAGAAAGAATAAAAGTGGGATAAAAATTTGAAAGGAAGAAGTCAAACTAGCCCTATTTGAATATGACATAATCCTATACATAAATGACTCCAAAGACTCTACCAATAAACTTCTAAAGGCAATAAATTCCTTTAGCAAAGTGGCAAGATACAAAATCAACGCACAAAAATCAATAGCCTGGGGCTAGAGGAATGGCTTCACAGTTAAGGCATTTGCCTGCAATGCCAAAGGACCTAGGTTCAGTTCCCCAGGTCCTACGTTAGCCAGATACACAAGGGGGCGCACACGTCTGGAGTTTGTTTGCAGTGGCTGGAGGCCCTGGCATACCCAACTTCTTTCTCTGTCTCATAAATAAAAAATAAAAATAAAATATAAAAAAATAGCTTTCCTATATGCAAAAGCCAAATATACCGGAAAGGAAATCAGAAAGACTGTCCTATGCTCAATAACCACACACACACACACAAAATCAAATACCTTGGAATAACCCTAGCCAAGGAAATTAAAGACCTATGTAATGAAAACATAAATACACTCAAGAAAGAAATCAGGAGGAGGGCTGGAGAGATGGCTTAGCAGTTAAGTGCTTGCTTGTAAAGCCTAAGGACCCCCCAGTTCAAGGCTCAATTCCCCAGTACCCACATAAGCCAGATGCACAATATGGCACATGCATCTGGAGTTTGTTTCCAGTGGCTCAATGTCCTGGTGCAACCATTTTTTTTTCCCTCTCTTTGTGTCACTTTCAAATAAATAAATAAAAATAAAAAAATTTAAAAAAAAAGAAATTAAGCAGGACATGAAAATATGGAAGCACCTTCCATGTTCCTGGATAAGTAGAATTAATATTAAGAAAATGACAATTCTTCCAAAGTCAATATACAATTTCAAAGCAATACCAATAAAATTCCCAGCATAATTCTTCACAGAGATAGAAAAAAATAATTTCAAAATTCATATAGAATGGCAGAAGGCCCCAGTTACTGAAAAATATCCTCAGCAAAAGAAATGCTTCTGGAGGTATCACCATACCCAATCTAAAGCTATACTACAAAGCCATAGTAACAAAACAGCATGGTAGTGGCATAACAACAGACATATAGATCAATAGAACATAATTGACTATCCAGCCCTTAGCTCAAGTAACAACAGTTATTTGATTTTTGGTGAAAGAGTGAGCAATGTATACTGGAGAAGACAGCATCTTCAACAAATGGTGCTGGACAAATTGGATGACCACATGTAGAAAAATGAAACTGGACCCACTCCTCTCACCATGCACAAAATTCAACTCCAAATGGATTAAAGACATCAACATAAGACCTAAAATTCTCAAACTACTGGATGAAAAAAATAGGAGGAACTCTCCCTCTCCATAATGTAAGAGTGGGGAAAGACTTTCTGAAAACTTCACCAGTAGCCCAGTAAATTTTAAAAAATTTAACCAGTATGATCTCATGAAGCTTAAAAGCTTTGTACAGAAAAACATACCATAAACAGAGCCAATAATCTACCCATAGAATCTGATAAAATCTTCATCAACTATACCTCTGACAGAGGCCTAATATCTAGCATCTACCAAGAATTGAAAAAGCATTAAAGAAAAAATGGGCTGGAGAGATTGCTTAGTGGTTAAAGTGCTTGCTTGTGAAGCCAAAGGACCCAGGTTCAATTCCCTAGGACCCACATAAACTAGATGCACAAGGGAGCGTGTGCATCTGGAGTTCATTTGTAATGGCTAGATGCCCTGGCATGCCCATTCTCTCTCGATCTATTCCTCTCTCTGTGTGTGTCTCTCTGCTTGCAAATAAATAATTAAAATTAAAAAAAAACACAAACAATCCTCTCAAAAAAATGGGACAGAGGAAACTGAATAGGGAATCCTCAAAGGAAGAAATTCACATGGCTAATATTCACCTAAGAAAATGTTCAATATCTTTAAACATCAGGGAAATGCAAATTAAAACTATAAGATTCCACCTTACTCCAGAAAGGACAGAAATCATTAAAAAATATCAAATGACAATAAATGTTTGTGAGGATGCTGGGAAAGATCACTGTTGGTGGGAGTGCAAACTTGTACAACCATTATGGAAATTAATATGGAGAGTCCCAAGAAAGATGAAGATAGAGCTACCAACTGACCCAGCCTTTACCCTAAAGCCTCCATTCTTCACTACAGAGATATTTGCTCAACCATGTTTATAGCTGCTTAATTCACAATAGCTAAGAAGTTGAAACAACCCAGATGTCTATCACTTGACAAATGGATAATGAAATTGTGGTACATATACACAATGGAATTCTACTCAGCAGTAAGGAAGAACCATGTAATGAAATTTGTAGGAAAATGGGCAGACTTGGAGCAGATCATACTAAGCAAACTCACACAAGCACAGAAAGACAAACATTGCATGTCCTCCCTTGTCTGTGGTTTGTAAACTGGAACAGCTTGAGTACAGGCATACCTAACAAACAACTCAAGGGACAGATCAGGATGGAGTGTTTGGGGAGGGGAGTGGGCAGGAGGTGGAAGACACACATAAACCAAATCCCAAATGAATCTATACCATAGAAATCTTCCTTGTGGATAGCAGACTAAACGTTTTACCCTCAATAGAAGCATGGAGGGATCATCTGGTAGGAAGGGTCCTGGATACGGTGGGATAAAGCCTAACCCTAAAATATTTGGTCCTGGCTTGTAACAGTACCAGGAATTGGTTGCAACCCAAATTGAGCTGTTGACCGGAGGTCACCAAAGATGACAAAGAAAAATAAATCAAATAATCCAAACCATAAAGGAAGAAGTAAAATATCATTTGTTAATTATGATTACAGAAAATCCTAAAAGTATACTGGAAATGTGTAAGAACTGTTAAATGAACACAGTAACATTACAGGATAAAAACAATCAGCACAAAAATTAATAGTGTCGGGTTGGAGAGATGGCTTAGCAGTTAAGCACTTGCCTGTGAAGCCTAAGGACCCTGGTTCGAGGCTTGATTCCCCAGGACCCACGTTAGCCAGATGCACAAGGCGTGCACGCATCTGGAGTTCGTTTGCAGTGGCTGGAAGCCCTGGCGTGCCCATTCTCTCTCTGTCTCTATCTGCCTCTTTCTCTCTCTGTCTGTCACTCTCAAATACATAAATAAAAATGAACAAAAAAAATTAATAGTGTCACTGCAAATTAATAGTGAACCATCTGAAAAATAAAAGAATAATCCCATTTATAGTAGAGAAAATATGCATACTGTGAAGTATGAGATTGATGACTAAATTAAAGACACAAATGTGAAGCTATCCTATGTTCATGGATTGGAAAATTAATGCTAAGCTGTCCATGCTGCCCAAATAAATCAATAATTAGGTACTTTCAAAATTCCGTTGCCATTTTACATAAAAATTAAAAAAATTAAAAGTCCAAAAATATATGTGGCATAACAAATAAATAACAAAGGTCACCATGAACAAAAATATATTGGAGCCATTACTATTGATTTCATAATATATTATAAAACTGTGGCAACTAAAATAGCATGATAATTACCTTAAAATAGACAAAGATCAACAGAACAGAAAGCTTATTTAAGTGTACATATGTACAGCTAACTTATTTTCAATAGCAATGTCAAGAATACACAATGGGAAAAGGAGAGTCTCTCTTCAGTAATTGATGTTGGGAGGACTGGATATTCACATGAAAGATAATGGAATTAGATTCTTCTCTTACAAGTAGAGGCCTCTTTTTGTTGTGGTTTTGGTTAGTTCGATTTGTTTATTGAGACAGGGGTACCATTACATAGGTTAGGCTGGTCTCAAACTCATGATCTTGCTTCAGCCTCCATTCTGTTGGGATTATAGGCATGTACCACAATACCTAGCAGTACTTGGCCTCTTTTTTTTTTTATTTTTTGTTCATTTTTTTAAAATTTATTTATTTGAGAGCGACAGACACAGGAAGAAAGACAGATAGAGGGAGAGAGAGAGAATGGGCACGCCAGGGCTTTGAGCCACTGCAAACGAACTCCAGACGCGTGCGCCCCCTTGTGCATCTGGCTAATGTGGGACCTGGGGAACCGAGCCTCGAACCGGGGTCCTTAGGCTTCACAGGCAAGTGCTTAACCGCTAAGCCATCTCTCCAGCCCAAAGAAAGAAGGTTTTTTTTTTTTGGTTTTTCGAGGTAGGGTCTCACTCTGGTCCAGGCTGACCTGGAATTAACTCTGTCATCTCAGGGTGGCCTTGAACTCATGGCGATCCTCCTACCTCTGCCTCCTGAGTGCTGGGATTAAAGGCGTGCGCCACCATGCCTGGCTTTGGCCTCTTTTTTAAGTACCAGTTCCTACATTGGTCACATGTGTTGATGGCACTTCAAGTTTTATTCCATAGGGTTAGATAATATTAAACACAATCTTTGTGCTTCAAACATTACACAAGCTTTAGTCAATGTTAGTTTAACCACAATGGTTGAGTCTTACCTGATGGGCAAAGCAAGGAGTTGAATGTTGTTTCTTTCTCTAGTCCTTCAGGCTTTAGGTAAAAGAAAGAAAAGATGAGATGGAATTAACACTTGTGTATTGACTGGGAGAACACAGATTTCTGAATAATGAAAAGGATTTGAGCTGTACTATATCAAAAACTTCTTTAAGTTATAGGCATTATGAAGAAGAGAGGTTTAAAGATAAAAAATGAGAAAATAAAGAGAATAAGTTATGAGACAGAGATAAGGATGATAAAGAGAAGACAAATGTCATCAAATATCCATATGTTATTATTATTACAGTCCTATCTATACATGTGTGCTGTAGTTGTTATTATTATGGGCCATACATTTTTCAGTTCTTCCTACCTAAAAGTTAGAACACTAACCAGTCTTTTGTGACTTTGAAAATTCCTGTGCCAGAATTGGGCTACCCGTGACAGTGAGCTGCTGGTCAGTGGTACAGTTACCTTCAGGTTGCCGGGACACACACCTGACCAAAACCAGCTCATGGGAGGAAAGGGTTTATTTGGGCTTATAGAATCTAGCAAAAGCTCTGTGATGGCAAGAGAAAGGATGACACAAGCAGAAACCGGACATCACCTCTGCCACAGCAGGCAGAACCCCACAGCCTGTGAGCGAGGTAACACTGACAAGCTGAGGCTTAATAAACTTCAAAGTCTATGCTCAGCAACACACACCTCAGCCAAGGCTCCACTTCCCAAATCGCCATCAGCTGTGGTCCAAGCATTCAGATTACATGAGTTTATGAAGGACACCTAATTCAAACCACCACATTCAGGGAGGCCCATGAAGCCCACAAAACAGTGCAGGTCACTGTGAAAGCACTTGCTTACCCACAAGAACTAAACACTAACACCTATTACCAACAACTCCACAGGCTGCAGTCACAGGACACTGAGATCCTGTTGGAACTGAGATGGAAGCCAGGCCCCCTGCTGCTAGCCCTCCTCGTACTGGAACGTGCTATGTGAGCTGCGGTGGGTAATGGTCGCCAATAACGCGAATGAGCTGTGAGTCCTGCAAAGTGCAAAATCAACCAGCCAGGCAAGACATACTCAGTGAGGCAATAGTGGCACTCAAGTTAAAGGGGTAATCAAGTGCCCTCTGTAAATGAGGCAGGCTCAGTGGGAAGGAATTCATACCTGATACTGAGAACCAAGTCAGGAGCCTATGGTTTGGAAAAGCATAGACCCTAGAGCAAAGCTTGCACCATTCTTTAGCTAAAAGGTGAAGCTAGTCCCATAAAAAAGTCTCTAAGGATAGGAGCAATTGTTCAATGGCTAAAGGTGCTTGCTTGCAAATCCTGACAGGTCAAGTTTGATTTCCCAGGACACACATAAAGCCAGATATCCAAAATGAAGCATGCTTCTGGAGTCTTTTTGCAGTGTCAAGAGGCCCTGGAGCACTTGAACTTCCCCTTTCTCTCTCAAATAAATAAATGCAGGGTATTTTTTAAACGTCTCCTAAATGTCTGATTATTCCCTTTGATCCATGCTCTCTCACTCTAGCTTACAGAACCTGCTTTTTACAGTGAGTTCCAGGGAGAGCAAAGACCCATGCGTGTGACAAGAAAAGAAAGCCGGCTGCCCCTCATGCGTCCTCTCCATCACACCTGCCAGGCCAGGCAACATTAGAGAGGAAGTGATGGATTAAATAGGGGTGCTGCTTTCATAGCTAGCCAGAGAACTTCCTCCAGGGAGGTAGCTATAGACCCTGAGGAGATCCAAAGTGCATCAAAGCAGAAAAACAGAGGCTGCTGAGAGCTCAACATTAATGGAGACTTATAATGTGCCCTCCAAGGCTCAGGGAACATTATGGAAGAGGGGCAGGATAATGTAAGAGCCACAGGGTAGGAAGGAGTATCCCAAGGCATTGTTTCTCCCTGACAGAGACTAACTGGTACATACATGATTAGGGTCTTAGTGGAATGTGTGTGTGTGTATGTAGGGAGAGAAGGAATATTGTAAGAGTATGACTCAATGGGAATATGTCCATAAAATAAAGTGTTCAGTTAATAAAATGGGCAACATTACTTACGTCAACCAAAAGCGGCTTAATGACTGTATCTTTCCTTCCATGTTCAGGGACTCCAGGGACTTCATTATCACATGGCTCTTGTGACTCCAGTGCCTCTGCACTCACAGTGAAATTCACAGTTCCTGGATTAAAGAATAAGAGAAAGTCAGGTAGAGATGAGTATGTTTCCTCCTTCCTCCATACGTTACAACTCAAAGTTTAAGACGGTTTAATGCTTTCCAATCATTAGATTCATAAAAGCACAGGAACTGGGGTGGGGGGCAGCATACACTGGAGGTCAGAGATGCTGAGTCCAAGGTGAAGAAGGAGGTGAGGAAGTGGTAATCACCCTCCAGTCATCCCAGGACAAATGGCAAAGAAAAGAGTCTTCCCATCTGGAGTGTCTGTCTCAGGGAAGTAGTAAGCTTGTCGGAGTCCACTGCGGTGTGTGACTCTCCATGACTCTGCTACTCACCTAAGGCCTTTGGGGTCACTGACCAGGTCACAGTGTGGCGCCTGTTACCACAGACGCAATGAGATGGTTTTTCCTCTTCCACTGGAATGGAAAGGAATTTGGGAGAGGCAGCGAGATTCACAGCAACCTAGAACCATGAAAAAACAGATATCTAAGGTAGGAGACCATAGGAGAATGGGCTTAAATTGACCTTAGAAGTGGTCAGAGTTCAGGTTGCCTAGCATAAATGAGAAAAATGAAGATACAGTATTTTGGGGCATGTAGCTGAATCTTGGTATTTGGGGGAGGGTAGCTTGCTATTTTACATAGTGAGACCGGAAGGGAAGAATGTTGCCTGTGTGAGCTCTGCTTCTTTGACCTGGAAGCTTGACTGTTCCTTCAGCCCTCTCAGTAGGGCGCACGTGATCTGGATATAGCTACAGCTTCATCAATGGTAGTGGTTAGATTTGGGAGAGGGAGAGGGATGGAGGGCCCAAGAGAAAGGGCGGCTGAGCTGCATTCCTCCTTCAGGAGAGAACTTTACTCCTTAGGCAGACAAACAACACAGCACAATAGAAGTCCCAAGCAAGAGAGGCCTCAGTCCCTCCACGCAAAATGAGATCTCTACACTCTTACAGGTTTCTGATGGGGTGGGGGGACAGGGTTCTGGGTTGTAAGAAAGCAGGCTCAGTTAATATGTGGTCTTTATTGCCTGTCTTCATTCAGGTTTTCTTTGATTCCCTGGCTTCCTCCCATGGAGGGGATCTGACTCTATAAGAGCCATGAGGGGCGAAACTGCAGTGGGGGCTAAGTCTGTGAGTCTCTTTGCAGCAATACAGGGAAGGTCTGTGTTCTAATGAGAGCATCCATGCAAACAACTTTTCAAATGAGGTTCAGTACAGTGAAGGAACTAGGGAAAATTCAACGCACAAGACTATAGCTGAGGCTCCTGATGAGGAGCCGACTGAAGAAGCCCCCTGCATCTCACACTTTATCTGGACACCAATTCTGTAGAGAAACATAATGAAATTATCCTTGCAATGGCTTACTGCAGTAGGGAAAATAACACACATGGAGATGCTCAAGTAAAATACTTCAACACAAGCCTTCTTGAATGATTATGTAAATGATATTTGCTCATTTAAAAAGGTGATAATAGGCTGGAGAGATGGCTCAGTTGTTAAGGTGCTTGCCTGAAAAGCCTTCCCACTGGAGTTCATCTCCCCGGTACTCATGTAAAGCCCGATGCACAAAGAGGCACATGCATCTGGAGTATGTTCTTAGCAGCTGGAGGGCCTGGCATGCCCATTCTGTCTGTCTCTTTTCTCTCTATCTCTCTCTCTACTTGAAAATAAATAAAAACATTTAAAAAAGTAATAACAGACATGTATTCTAAAAAATGAAAAATAGAGAAGGTGAACATTGCAAAATCACGGAACTGAGAAGCAAGAAAAGTGATGTTTGTTGTTCATGTCAGCAATCTTTATATTGCAAAACCTCTTAACTTTAAAGGGCTATAATAATAGTAGAAACTTATTTTTACAGTTTGGCTCTTAGAGATACCTGAAATTATAATTTACATGATGTGTTTCTGATTATCTTTTTCTGTTGATCATATATAGTAGATAAGAGTTTGTCAGCATTCCTAGGACTGTGCTTTTTAATTTACTTGGCTGTTATGTTTCATGCAGGAAAGAAATACTCACCCGGATGCATGTGGGAAGGTAGTTCAGTACAGTGGCCTTGAGTGTGAAGGCCTCTCCACGAATTACAGAGTAGGGCATTGTGAGCTCCACAAAGAAGGGCTGGAAGGCTCGGAGAGAAGCCACAGGAGAGAGGCCAAGTCCAGTGTCATTGGATAGGCAGAATGCCTCAGCCTTCCACTGAGTAATGGTATCAGGGACCGTCACTCCCACTTCAGCCACTCCGGATGAACTGGGAGGGTGGACATACAAAGAACAGAAGGAGAGTATTTAAGTAAACCCCTCCCAGAAAAAGAGCTCCTGCAAATTATTCTCTTGTCAGGACTTACACGCACTCAGTAGAAATGCCAGTAATGGAGACCATAGTCAAGACTTTTATGAGCAAATATTAGACTTTTCTTCTAAATTTGCTTCTAATTCTAGGCTGCATCAGAATCTCCTATAGACATAGTTGTAGCAAAATGTTTTATAGACAATATAGTTATAAACTGATATTGCCCTCCAGTCCCATTCTACACCTGCTATTCTAATAAGGGCAGGTTCATAGTTTTAATTCTGTGCATACTTGGCTTGAATGGTTCTATGTTTAATTCATGGCTGCTTTAGAGTAAAGAACCTTATATTTTTAATATGTAGTGTTTGCTTATATTTAGTCTTTATGCTTATTTCCCCAAACTTGGAGAAAGAAGCAGAAGTCTAGATAAAGGAAGCCTAAAATACAAAATAAAATGAATACAAATAGAATCACACTAATAGCTTTTCTAATAACATTGACTGAAGTTAGTCTATAAAAAATTTTTGAACTTAGCAAAGGAAGAAAGGAATTGGGTGATATATTTGAAATGCTGAAAGAAAAAATCACTAAGAATATTATATTAAGCAAATCCATTTGAAAATGAAAAGGAAATACAGAGTTTCTCAGACAAATTCAAGCTGGAAAAGTTCATCACTGTTAGATCTCCCTTAAAAGAAATACTGATTTCATGTAGAAATGCTAGACACTATCTAGAGCAACAGAAGGGCCTAAGAAATATGAAACTCACTGTCAAAAGTAAAAGTATAGGCAAAAATAGGGTGTGTACTGGTTTAATGATGGGAGTAAATACTTTAAATGCTAGCATATCTTAATACACATGCTGCTGAAGCAAACACTTAATTCCAGTATAAATGTCAAGATAAAAACACTGGGAGTAGGCTGGGGAGACGGCACAGTGGATGGAGAGCTTGCCACTGAAGCCTGAGGACTTGAGTGTGATCCCCAGACCTCACGTGAAGACCCAGAAGCAGTGGTGGGCTGTAATCCCAGCATGCTAACGGCAAGATGGGATACGGACACAGGAGAATTTCCTGGAGGCTGTTGGCAAACCCGGCAAAGAACAATGGCAGAGTGAAATCCAGAGAGAGAGAGAAACTGAGGAATCTGACCACAGAGATGGAAAGGCAAGGCCTGACGCGAGAGTTGTTACCTGATCTGCACATGTGCGCCGGGGCACGCGCGCTCACATGCACACGAACACATGCACATACGTATGTGCACGCTCTCATACACACAAAGTCATATATCTAAACAATCATGGTAATGGACACCTTGTATTTAGGGATATGTCAATTCTAGTATCAAGCATATACTATATGAGAAGAGGCAGAAGCAGGGTTTCTGAATTCAATAACAGTTAAGTTACTTTACTTAAGGTATTATAAGAATAAGATATTTCTTTAAGTTCCTTGATTACCACAAAGAAAATACCTGTAAAAATTACACAGGAAGGCCTGGGGATATAGCTTCGTGGTAGAATACCTGCCTAGAATACCTGAGGCCCTAGCTTCAATTTCTAGCATTACAAGAGGAAATGAAGGAAGGAAGGGAGGGAGGAGAGGGGAGGGGAGAAACTTATGCCTAACCAAACTTTATGTGATACTACAAAATTAGTAGTAAGAGAGAAGTTTCATTTTAAGCAAAATTGTTATAGTAAACAGCTACCATTAACAAAGAATAAAAATCTCAGTACATAGCTTAACTTTATATCTCATTGAACTAGAAAAATGAGAACAAACAATCTGATAAGTTAGAAGAAGGTAGGGAATAATAAAGATCATAGCAGAAACTAATCAAAGGTAGAATAGAAAAACTATAAACAATAAACAAGAACAAGAGTGGTGGGTTTTTTAGAAAGTAATAGATCAAAGTAATAAAACCTTAGGTAACCTAATTAAGAAAAAAGATAGAAGATTCAAGTAAATAAAATCAGAAAAAAAAGAGGTCACAATGTATGCTTCAAAAATAAAGTGATGGGTGGGGAATATTGCTTAATGGTTAAGGGCAATGCCTGCCAGCCTAGGATGGCCCAGGTTTAACCCCCAATAACCAGCACACTAAGTGGTGCAGGCATCTGTGTTCGCTGGCGGCAGCAACAGGCCCTGGCCAGGCCACTCCTATTTGCTCTCTTTCACACACAAGCGAACACTCCTGTTTGCTCTCTTTCACACACACAAGCGAACACTCCTGTTTGCTCTCTTTCACACGCACACAAGCGAACACTCCTGTTTGCTCTCTTTCACACGCACAAGCGAACACTCCTATTTGCTCTCTTTCACACGCACACAAGCGAACACTCCTATTTGCTCTCTTTCACACGCACACAAGCGAACACTCCTATTTGCTCTCTTTCACATGTACAAGCGAACACTCCTATTTGCTCTCTTTCACACACACAAGCGAACACTCCTATTTGCTCTCTTTCACACGCACAAGGAACACTCCTGTTTGCTCTCTTTCACACACACACAAGCAAATAAATAAAAGGTTAAAAATAAAGTAATAAGAAAACTGTTATGGATAATTATACAAAATTTGATAGCCTACAGAACATGGATAAATTTACCGACACAACCCATCAAAACTGAACCAAGCAGGCATAGAAGACCCAGACAGGCCACTAATAGAGCTTAAGAAATCACTGGAATCCTCCAAAGAAAAACTCAAGGTGAGAAGTCTTCATAGCTAAAATTGCCCAATAACCTAAGGGAGAATCAACATTAGCCCTTAAAATACTATTCTAAATATTGCAATAGAGGGAATATTTTTAAGCATATTATATGAAGCCAGCATACTTCGTGATATCAAAGCCAGATAAAAATACCCCCAAGAAAAGAAATCATATGCCAATCATGTCTGATAACACAAAATTCAAAATCTTCAAGAAAATAATAGCAAACAAATGCAACAGCACATAAAAATGATTATGTAGCATGACCATGACCATCAGTTGTACATAGTACAGTACAATCAATGTGATATATACTAACTGGATAAAAGGTAAAAACCACACCATTCTTTTGACAGATTCAGAAAAAGAATTTGAGAAAGTTCAACATTTTTTTTATAGTATGAATTTTCCTCTACATAATAAAGACCTCTCACCACAGCCTGTACTAACATTGTAATAGGGGAAGACTGAAGCTTTGTCTCAAGGACTCAGCATAGGGTGAGGATGCTCATTACACTTCTGTACAGTGGAGTCCAGGAAATATTAGCAAAAATAATCAGACAAGAAAAAGAAAAGGTGTCCAGATTATTAAAGAGAAGTGAAATTATCCCTCTTTATAGATAATCCTAAATGTAGGAAACACTGAAGAATTTTTTAAACCATTAGAACTAATAAAACTCAGTGATGGAGCCGGGCGTGGTGGTGCATGCCTTTAATCCCAGCACTTGGGAGGCAGAGGTAGGAGGTTCACAGTGAGTTCAAGTCCACCCTGAGACTACATAGTGAGTTTGAATTCCAGGTCAGCCTGAGCTAGAGTGAAACCCTACCTCAAAAAAACCAAAAAAAGAAAAGAAAAGAAAAACCTCAGTGATATTGTTAGATATAAAATTAACATGCAAAAAATTACATTTCTATGTCAATAATAATTTATGAGAAATACAGGCAACAATACCACATATGACAGAATAAAGATACTTTGAAATATATTTAACCATGTATGCAAAAAAGAGTCTATGCACTGCAAATTATTTTGGTAGTTTTATGGCAAACTATATTAATTGTCATCAAAAACTGGGCACACAAGTAAGTAAAACAACATTCCATGTCCACAGATTAGAAGAAGTAATATTATTAATGTTAATGCTACCCAAAGTGACATACATTCAATGCAGTCTTTATCAGAATTTCAAAGACAGTTTTTAGAGAAATAAAAGAGGCAGCATTTTAACTACATGTGGTGACACATGCCTATAATCCCAGCATTTGGGAGGCTGAGGAAGAAAGCTTGGGAATTTTATGTCAGCCTCTGCTAAATAGGGAGTCTTTGTGGGAAAAATTCTAACCAACCAAATACCAGTTCTCA
Source organism: Jaculus jaculus (assembly GCF_020740685.1). NCBI lineage: Eukaryota > Metazoa > Chordata > Mammalia > Rodentia > Dipodidae > Jaculus > Jaculus jaculus. The sequence goes on along the minus strand of NC_059119.1, from coordinate 36,906,166 downwards.
GGGGGCTGGGAAGATTGCTCAATGGTTAAAGGTGTTTGCTTGCAAAGCCTGAAGGTCTGGGTTTGATTCCTCAGTACCCACATAACACCAGATGCATGAAGTGGCACATGGGTCTGGAGTTTGCTTGCAGTGGCAAGAGGTCCTGGTGTGTCCATTCATTCTCATTCTCATTCTTTCTCTCCCCTCTCTCTGACTCTCTCTCTTTAGTAAAAAAAGATATCAAAAAGCAATATTCTAGCTGGGTGTGGTGGCACATGCCTTTTATCCCAGCACGTAGAAGGTCACTGTGAGTTTAAGGTCAGCCTGGTCTAGATTCTGCCTTGAAAAAAAAAAACGAGAAAAAAAGGAAACATTCTTAGATTTTTATGGAACTACAAAAGATCTTGACTATCTCAAGTAATTTTAATCATAGAATGTGGTATATAGTCAATTGTACTTGCAAGTGGCCATAATCCCAACACTCGGGATGATGAGGCAGAGGGATTATGAGTTCAAGGCCAGTTTTATGCTTCTATGTATCAAAAGAGGAAAAAGAAAAAAGAAAATGTGGCATATGCAAATAATGGAATATTACTCAGCCATACAAAAGAAATTCTGACATTTAAGGGAAGACAGATAGAACTGGAGGACACTGTTAGGTGACTAAGTGGGGCATAGAAAGACAAGTACTGTGTGATCTCACCCATGTAGAATATAAAAAATTTATTTCATAGAATAAGAGAATAGACAAGTGATCACTAGATACTAGGGAGGATAGGGGTGCTAGAGGTTAGAAGATGGGCCCAACGCCCATATAATTAGGAGTAATTAATAACACAATAGTACAATAGCATCCAGTAGCATAAACCATATGCTATATATGTAAAAAAGAAAACATTGCACAATGTCATTGTGTATGGAGTCTTAAAAAGTTAAATACACAGAAGTTTAGAATTGTGCTTGAGGGACATGTAATGAGGAAAAGTAGGTTCAGGGGTACAAAGTTACAATTATCTATGATGAATAAAGCTGGAGATCTAATGCACAACATAAAGGTTATAGTTAATAATATTGTACCATAAAATCTTGCTAAGAGAATAGATTATTCTACTTTCACAAAAGGCAACAATGCAAGGTGATAGCTATGTTATTTGCTAGAGTGGTAATTATTTCCCTATATATTTCAAAACATCATGCTATACATTTTAATATATACATTAAAAAATTACTAAAAGTTCCAAACTATGATGACTCTATATTGTTATATCTTATACCTAAAGCATTTACTTACTCCACTACCACCAAGTCCCAGATCCATGTCTCAGGGAAGTACTTTCGTGTAGTCTCCTTGGGAGGACCTGACCTTTGTGCAAACCTTAAGGGGACTGGACCTCTGCGAAGAAGTGCACTTGGTTCTAAGTGTGTGAAAAAGAAAACGGGGACAATAAATCAAAGAGAAAGCTTATGAGAGATTGTGTTACCCAAGTACTACCGAAGATAGAACGGGGACATGAACTCAGAGCCAGGAGAAGGAATAAGGGGACCAGGAGAAGTTCTTGGAGGAGATGGCATTTTAGCTGGATTCTGAAGTGTTAGTTCAAGATGAGCTGGAGGAAGAAGCCCACAATGTAGAGTTGGGCAGAAGACCTCAGGTTGTCTGTGAAGAGTTGGCTCTGTGGATCCCATGACACTGGGGGAACCTAGGGCTTTTGGTGGGAGAGGGCCAGGAATTTAAGTTGCCACTGGTGTGTTTCTTTGTGATAGCAAAGAAAAACTGAAGCATAGATATTCTGGTAGTAGATTTGAGAAAGTTTCCAGGAATGAAAGGATCGGGGATAATGTACTTTATAGTGAATCAGAATGGCCATCAGTTCATCCTGTCACCGTCTCCTAGGGATGTACTGATAAGTATGCAACAGCCACTTCTCAGGAGGAAATGTGCAGTTTAGTATAAATCTTACTGGGAAAGCATTATATAACTTATGAATAAAAAGATTCCATACTTTGTAGCACTCAACTTGTGCTCAACCATAATTTGAGAAATAAGACAAAATAAATGCCAATTACTGTGCTTCGGCAAAAAAGTAGATTACATCACTGAGGAATGTGTGTGGTTCCAACATGAATATCAGCTGGTGCAGAAGAACTTCTTTACTTGATTGAGGAAAGCACAGTAAATATTTTCAATACTGCTAACACTGATCTTATGCCTAGAAACTTTCTCCTTTTTAATCCCATTTATTAGAAGCATATGTTATCTTTTCCTTAATTTAGCACCAATATGGTATCTGCACTCCTACAGCACCCTTAGAGTCAGTCCTGTATTCTCCAGGTCTGCATTTTATGGGAGGCTTTGATACAATCAGATTTGAGCTTATATTGCTATGAACATCAAGCAAGAAAGCTGGTATATCTAAATCATGTTGTTGCTTGTGAATTTTTAGTAATTTGTTTATTTATTTATTTATGGAGAGAGAGAGAGAGAGAGAGAGAGAATGAATGAATGAATGGGCACACCCGGGCCTCTTGCAACTGCAAACTAACTCCAGATGCATGTGCCACTTTGTGTATCTGGCTTTACTTAGGTACTAGGGAATTGAACCCAAGCTGTCAGGTTTTGCAAGCAAGTGACTTTAACTGCTGAACTATCTCTCCAACACACATACTATCATTAAAATATTGATTTTATTTTGTTTAATATTTTAGTCAATAGCTTTATTTTTTACCTGCATATCCTGCAGAAGCCATTTCATACACAATAGGCTGTGCACATAATTTAGGTTTATGAATCTCTGAGTTGGTTAATACCTTTAAGCCCATATCCTGTAAGGGAAATTATCACTTAATCAATGCATATACATTATAAAACATATTACTATATTCTTCTTTTCATTTGAATTTAATAAATTGTACAATTATCTTATATTAAACTTTTAGTATTTGCATCTTGAGAAGGAATATTAGAATACTTGTAAAGATAATTTCATTTGTCCTTTAAACTCAGTCAACTGTTATCATTTTATATATGATATTTATACATACAGAAAAGCAATGAATTTCAATAAAAAAGAAAACTTTTATAAAAGAAAGTCAATAATCCAAAAGTTGTAGTTCTGGTTCTGTGGCTTTAGTAGGTCTGCTATTAGTGACCTTGGAGAAGTCACGTGTCCTCTTAATTCCATTAATCTCAGCCATGATAAGAAAACATAAAAATGATAATTTTTCCACACATAATATTTTATGGAACCTTGGAGATGCTGTGTACAATGTAAGAAGCTTACCACTAGGAATTGATACATGTCTGCTTCATTTGTATTGTGTACAGGAGAATACAGGATCCCATTAATGTAGACATTTTGGAGATTGATACAGTCTCCCATGTCATCTTCTTGCCGATTCAAAAGCTCTGGGAAGCCAGTCAGGTCTTTTACAGGTAGCAGATTGTAAACCTGTACAAACCCAAAGGATATCAGAGCTTTGGTGGCAATTTCTATGTACATGAAAAACAGAACAATCATAGCCATTGTTCTTCCTTCACACACTCACAATGCTTTAATAGTTTATAGAGTAGTTACATATCATTTTTCCATTCAAATAGTTTGTATGTGATATTTATAAATACAGTATTTTCATTTTGAAGATGTTTAACAGTTTTAGAGAAAACTAAAAACATTCCCCTGTAGTTAATCATAATACTTGGTAACACCATTCAGAGGTGAACACTAGATTCAATGCTAAAATGAAATAAAACCTTATTTAATTGAGAAATTGAGTTGTACCATAGGTGACACATCGTAAGAAGTCTTGGGGTGACTGAGTGGAATGACTTATTGTGGTGAGCAATTGACACCATATACATGCTGGGTGTGGTGGCGCATGACTTTAATCCCAGCACTCAGGAGGCAGAGGTAGGAAGATTGCCCATGAGTTCAAAGCCAGCCTAAGAGTGACTATATAGTGAATTCCAGGTCAGTCTGGGCAAAAGCTAGACCCTACCTCAAAAAAAAAAAAGGAAAAAAAAAAAAGAAAAGAAAAGAAAAGAAAAGAAAAGGCATGCAAATAAGCACGATAAGCCTTGATGTAGGACAGAAGAGTATTTCCTATTTTACTCATAGGAACAAAATATTCCAAATCTTCAGGTGCTACATAAATCTTTGTCTCTAAACTACTAAAAACAATGCTTTCAAATCTATTTAAACGAGGGACGTAAAGCAGATATAATTGCTGGCAGGTGCCCTGTACTATCCTTACAGGAGAGGGACACTGATTAAAAAGAATATGTCAGGCCGGGCGTGGTGGCGCACGCCTTTAATCCCAGCACTCGGGAGGCAGAGGTAGGAGGATCGCCGTGAGTTCAAGGCCACCCTGAGATGACAGAGTTAATTCCAGGTCAGCGTGGACCAGAGTGAGACTCTACCTCGAAAAAAAAAAAAAAAGAATATGTCAGTAGAGTGAATAGTGTGGTGACCTTAGGTTCTTAAAAGCAATTCCTTCTTAGACCACCCCCAACAACTGCAACACCTTTTCCTTATTTTTATTTTATTTTTCATTATTGTCTATCTCAATTTCAAAAATGTACATTCCAGTACATTTTTTTTATCCTTCCAGTAGCTCACAAACAATTTCCCAGCACTTAGTATAGTGCCTAGAACCCAATATGTGTTAAATAAATAGATGACTTACATTAGTAGGTTTGAATTGTTTTATCAGAAAACCATAATCAAGGATTGAGAGGAACTTGTGTCCTGTTACAAACATATAGAAGCCTCTGCTTTGGATTACGAAATCAACAGGACTGTCTGCCTTCTGTATCTGTCACAGTTGTTACATAATTTTAAAAACTTTGACAACTACAAAATCAGGTTATATAATTATAAAACATTAACGCTATCTTTCTGCATATTGCCTTGCTTCACTAGTGAAATGAACTTAATATTTCCTTTAAAGATTTTTTTCACATTTTCAACTAAAATGTCTTTTAAAAAGACCAAGAAGCTGTGCTGGCGCATGCCTTTAAGTTCTCAGCACTTGGGAGGCTGAGGTAGGAGGATCATCATGAGTTTAAGGCCAGCCTGGGGCTACTAGAGTGAGTTCCAGGTCAGCTTGGGCTAGAGTGAGACTATGCCTCAAAAACGTCATTAAAAAAAGTGCCAAGAAGTAGTATTTTATTATTTTCTACTTTTACAGAAGTAAAATTATACAATCTCCTTTTTGTAAAACTTTGATAGGAAAAAAAATAACCTTCAGTAAAAAGTTATTCGAGGAGCTGGAGAGATGGCTCAGTTGGTAAAGTGCTTGCTGTACAATCATGAGGGCCTGAGTTCAGAGTCCCAGCATCCATATAAAAGTCAGGCATGATGATGTGTGCCTATAATCTCAGCCCTGGAAGGGTGGAGACAGGGAGCTCTGGGGCCAAATTGGTGAACTCTGGATTCAGTGAGAACTGGTTTCAAAAAATAAGGTGATTAAAAGCACGCCGGGCGTGGTGGCGCATGCCTTTAATCCCAGCACTTGGGAGGCAGAGGTAGGAGGATCACCGTGAGTTCAAGACCACCCTGAGACTACAGAGTTAATTCCAGGTCAGCCTGGACCAGAGTGAGACCCTACCTCAAAAAAAAAAAAAAAAAGAAAAAAAATAAGGTGAACAATGATGAAGGGAGACACCTGATATTGACCTCCGGATCCCATGCACACATGTGTTTATCTACATATGAACACAATTAACAAGTAACACACATACACTGCAAACTAAAACACACACATGGTATTAAGCAGCTAAGGCCCATGATATTCCCTTTTGGTATGTCTTATATTAGCTCTATTTCAAAGTATTTCATTTCTCAATGCCAGTTAATATTCACTTATTCATTTTTCCCAGTTTTACTTCATCAGAGTCAATAAATCTTTTTTCAGAAATTATGTTCAATTTGGGGCATTCATGATTTCAGTTGATAAAATTGTTATGAAACAGAAATCAAAATTATCACTAAGCCTGTACAGTCTTAGTAAGGCATATTGATAACTTGCATTAAACACTCCAAAATGTTGAAGAAACTCTGAAAATGCCCACCACTGGTTTCATGGAGCTTTGGATTTTGAGTGCCCTGGATAGTGCCTGGCCTCTTTCATTATAGAAATCTATTTTACTAGTGACTTCCCTGGTTCTTCCACTAGCCTGAATCCTTTGTTTTACTTTGTGTAATGATACTTCTCTTGTAGTGCTTTTCACAACCTGCCTTGTACTCTCCCCAGCACTGCATAGGTCAGTGACTTACATTTTGGTTTGTATCTTGTCATTTTTGGTTATTTTATTATGTCTTATCTGTTCAAAATATCCCTTTGTTTCAACATATCAGGCAATATATTATTAGTATTAGTATTAGTATTTTTACCTGCAGATGCTAATGATGTAAGAGGGGCAGTAACTGGGGCAGTATGAGAGGTTTTATGCATTCATCTCCCTCACTGAAGAAAAAAACATGTGAAACAGCTCAAAACTATTAACCTGTAGGTAAATGTGGTTTAGAGAGGCGTTGCCTGACTCAAACCTTTCTCCTTGTTGCAAGCCTCACTCACGGTCATCGCTCTGCCCAAGGCACTCACCGAGGACATGGAGAGCTCAGCTTCGGGCTTCATAAGCAGCACACTCTGGTCCACGGCCCGCAGAGCACAGAGGGACTGAGGAGAAGCTGTGACTCGCAGGTGGGCGTGAGAGGCAGGAAGACCTTGTGAGGGGCTGAAGCTCAAGTCCACCTGGGAAACGGGAGAGAAAAGGCAGATTTCCAAGTTTAGTCGTGTGTCACTTGCACTTCCCAGGCGGTCCTCCCTTTCGGTGCATAGCTAGCTCGTTGCCTTCAGGCTGACTGGCGTTGTGGTAGTAGAAATAGAGTTTTGTCTCTCTTGCACCTTGCTTTTTTCAAGATGCAATTGAGCCATTGTAATGATTTCTAAATATTCTTATAAACTACTTCTTTTGAAGCATCATTTTTGTGACGGTTGACAAACACTGAAACTCTCACTAGTGCCAGGTGGAATGTAAATGGGTCTTTGTGGCCTGCGTTTTTTTTTTTGGCTACTTGGGATCTTTAAAACTTGACTTCATGCTTCTCATCTTCTCACCACAGCAGAAACAAGGCACTCTGAGCTGTGCCATGTTAGCAAGACAACACTGAATTGTGTTGAAAACAAGGCGAGTCCTCACTACCTGTTTCTGGGGTGCTCACTCACCTCGTCACGCCTCAGTCTTCACATGTACAAAAGAACAAACAAAATAGCAATTTATTTTAAATGGTCAAATTTCATGATATAAAACACACACCTTATTTGCCAGACAATTTTTAACCTCATATCTTGCAGAATCCCCAACCATTTCCCCACTAGGTAAAATGGTGTAGATGAGTAATCGAGCCACTGGAGCCAAGTCTGATTCCACAGGGACCAGGAAGGAGAAATGGCCTTTCACTAGAGCACAGAAAGAATGAATGAGAAACCATGGATGAGACACTGCTCTGAAAGACAAAGGATTCTGTTCCACAGCACCATTCTAGGAGTCTGCTCAGGTTAATGAATATTTCTATCAGTAAGAATAACAAATGGATGGTTTCTTCTCAGAACTATGGCTTCAGAAAATTTTATGAAAGCCTTTTTCCTGTATAAATTGTAAACTGATTTCTTACCAACTTTAAGCTTTAGTTGGCTGACACTTGGCTCCAATAGCTATGTAAGGGTATGGAGACCTCTACCTTACCATTGTTCAATCTAGGTTTCACATGTTAGGATGGAAATAAAACCTGAACCATTGTTCAATCTAGATTTTACATGTTAGGATGGAAATAAAACCTGAACCTAATTTGTAATAGTAAGATTTAAAACACTTATATAACCACCTTGTCCACCTATTTTATTTATTTATTTGTGAGACTGGGTCTCATATATACACTAAAACTCACTATATAGTCAAGGATGACCTTTAACTCCTGACCCTCCCACCCCTACATTCCAAGTGTCAGGAGTACAGGTAATGTGCCCTCACAGCCAGTTTATGGGGTAATGAGGCTTGAACCCATGGCCTTGAGCATGGCAGGAAAACACTCTATCAACTGAGCTACATCTCCAGACTTTAGCCTTCTACAGAGCAAAGAGGAGAATTATGCTCCTGCAGGATTAGTTGTCATGCCAGTGGACACTCTGTACACATTGCATTAAACATTCCTGTCTGCTGTAGAGCTCTGTGGTGGTATAAAAAGATACACCAAGTGGAACTCATTCATAGTTTTCTAGTAAGGCATTAGAACAATAGAACTCTGCAAAAGTTTATTGCCCACACTTGTTAATGAAGAGAGTCACATTTATTGGTACAAATACCCAGTTAATCTTTGAAAATCATGACTATCTTCAGTGGAGAAATGGTATATTAAAGAAATAAATAATTTATCACAGACCTAGCAAACTTAGGACACCCCAAAACTTTTCCCTATCTAACACAATTCTGAAATGTTCCTCATGTTGGGAAGTGAGTCTGTAAATACATATGGTTGGAAAATTTGCAATGAATATAGTGGACATGCAACATTATATTAATGTTTTAAGCAATCCAAACAACATGTTGAAGTAAAAGAAAACAGATATTCGATAACAGATGAAAACCAAGAAGTAAACTGCCTTCCCTCGGCCACCCTTCCTCTTCATTGTGACGGGATGGAAATTAGCTCTACTTGAACGCATGCTGAGATGGGTCAGCATGGGGCAGGACTGTGGAGACATGGAAATACTCACTGTCTCCTAGCTCCATAGGCAGCAGGTGAGTCCCAGTTCGCACAATGCCTCCTTTTGCCATTATCTGGAAAATAAGAAAAACAAGGAAATTAATTATCTTACTTTAGTCCTGGCTTCTATTTTACATGCTGGCTTTAGTGAGCTTCTGCTAGCAACAATTTGTTCCAAGAGAAATGAGACTTTCATAAGGAATATGGGTAAGAAGTCAAATAGTGATATACATGGGGGTTTACAGTTCCTTGTTTGCCAGAGAGCTTGGTCGGTAGGCAAGGCAATGCGGTGGTATCCCTTCTCACCAGATAATAGAAGATGAGCTCCTTCTGCTCATGCAGGAGCTGTCCATTTAGAATATAATGTGCCTGGACTGTCAGGGTTTCACCACAGGGCAGTTGGCCAGGCACGGGCATGAGGCGCACGAAGCTCTTGCTTGGGGAGAATACTGCCTTAGCAGTGTGCTGCGCCTCTTCATGATCTGCCATTATCCATCTGTATCCATAGCAGGGCCTGTCGTCTTTGTATTTAGCCTAACGAGTTGGAAAAACAATATTACTTTAAGAGATTCAAGAATTGTTATCCTTACAAGGCTGTGTAAGTTTACTGCCTTTCCTTAAGTAGTTGATAGAGGTACTTTATTATGTAGTGATCAATGAGAAAGCTCCTTTATTTATTTATTTTTATTTGTTATTATTATTATTATTATTATTATTATTATTAATTTTGGTTTTCCGAGGTAAAGTCTCACTCTAGCTCAGGCTGACCTGGAATTCATTAGGTAGTCTCAGGCTGGCCTCAAACTCACAGAGACCCTCCTACCTCTGCCTCCCAAGTGCTGGGATTAAAGGCGTGTGCCACCACACCCAGCTCCCTTTATTTTCTTTATCTGTCTCAGATGCAGGCATGGTTTGTGCACTTGCATCGCCAGACATTCTGGATTTTGTATTTCTATTGGTTTATGTGAAGAAGATGAAGATTAAGACATATCTTCTGATGATTAGTTGACTCAGAAGTCCTTTGTCTCCTTTACCTGTACAGACAGACGCTGGAAAGCTGTATTTTGCAAACTACCTGCCTTTTTATGATGAATTGCAGTGAGCATTATTAAAAATGAACTATTGTAACCTTGTGGATCTGTAAAAACCTTCTGTAGAAAGCACTGGTTAGAGCTGCATAGGTGAATTAAAGTAAGTGAACTCTTTCAGGGCTATCTTAAATATATGAGTGAATGCAGTCTACAGTTCCGGACTCTTAACTCCTCATGGATGCGAAGTTGTTTTATCTACCATTCTTCTTCATACAGAAGCTTCCTTAGCTCTTTCCAGGGCTCCTCTACCTCACCCTGAAGTCCTAAAAAGCATGAGGGAATACACTGTGTTCAAATCTCAATGTTATGTACCAGTGATACTGTGTGTGATCATTAAAAGAGGAAATATCAAAGATATATTTTCATTGTCAGGATGAGCATGCTGCCTGGCATAAATAAAGCATTTATGGCATTGATAAATGAATAATATTAGTTACCACAGACTCAGGCCATCTATTTAAAGCCAACTTAATATAATATATATTTATTCTTTCCTATTTGAACAGAAAACTCTCAAGAGACAGAGATTTTCCATTATTATGACTTTGTAACATTTACTGTATATACATATAGCTATAAACATCCATTCACATCTTTACTGATGAACAGACTATATGAATGCAACACAAAACAAGTTACATGGGTTGAAGTGGGCTATTTGGGGACAATTAACTTAACAAGGCAAAAATAAAGTAAGACAATTTATATACTATACATTTATGAAGCTAAATACTAATCATGTTAAGTGGCCATTTATAGGATAAATATGTAACATCAACTATTTTGTTTAATCCTCACAACTACTACATGAGTTAGACACCAAGACTACTTATCTTATAGGTCAAGAAATGAAGCACAGAGTTTTACCCAGTTATTTAACCTTAATGTAGGATTGAGTCAGTTTATTTTTAATCATAGTTATCAGATTTTGATTCTGTAATGCACTCTTTTCCAAACATTGTGTCTAAGATCACACAACACAACAAGATCCCTTTCACGAGTCTTTAGTGGGCAGTTTGATAGTGCTAAGTATGTGCCATGTTATCAGTGAGCTTTTCATCTTGCAAAACTAAGCCTTCATCTATTAAACAGAAACTAACCATTGGTCTCTCTGCCAAGCCCGTGGCCACCACTATCCAGGCTGTCTTCTAGTTCTGTAACTTTAATTCAGGTAAATGATTCATGCAGTGTTTGTCTGTTGTGACTGGCTTACTCAGTGTAATGCCTTCAGAGTTTGCCCACATTGAAGTATATGACAAAATTCCATTCTACTTTAATACTAAGCAATATCTTATTATGTATTCCACATTTCATGTTGTTTTTCTGTTGATGGGTATTATGGCAGTCTCCACCTCTGGACATCTGTGCAAATATCTGAGACCTGGTTTTCATTTCTTTTGTACTTAATTAAAAAGCTTACATGTCTTACAAACATAACATAGCATACTTACAGAGTATCATGTGCTGTTTCAACACACATTTACATTTTATATGTTTGAATCAGGTTATATGTATCAATCCCATAAGAATTTGTCAATTCTTTGCAAAATGTTCAAAACCCTTTCCTCCAGATGTTTTATGTAATGACTGAGCCATCTTTGTAGCCATCCTCCAGATTTTTGAAATACAATGCATTATAGTTGCATATAGAACAATACTAGATACTTAACAGTAAGACTGCTAGATCTTATGGTAACACTAGATTTCCTGAGGAATGGGCACAGTATTTTTCATAGTTGCTACATCATCTTATATTCCTACCAATGTTGCTCAAGTGGAGCCTGTACTTGTAACTACAACAATATGTTACTTCCTTATAAACTTATTAAAAGTTGATTATAAGTTTTTCAAATTTGTCTTTTTTATTTGTTTCCAAATTTCGCGTCTTGCAGGTTGCAAGACCCAAAAGACTTTGTTTATGAGACTACTTCATTTCATTGGCAACCTTTTTCCAAACTTACCATTACAGTAAGGGAGGTGCCCAAGACATTGGTGGTGTTGATGGAGAACTTCACCAAGCCATGTTCATCAGTTGTAGCATTTGAGGAATAGTTGGCATCATTTGCTTTGATGGAGATTAGTTCATTTGGCATGGGGACACCTTTCCCGTCCACTAAGAGCACCTGAAGATGAAAAGTATGAATCAGTTCTGTGAATACCAACTGTATTCATTCTATACCAAACACCTTTTTAAAAGTTTTAAAAAATATTTTATTTATTTATTAGAAAGGGAAGGCAGATAGAGAAAGATAGAATGAGTGTGTCAGGGCCTGTGGCCACTGCAAACGAACTCCAGACACATGTGCCACCTTGTGCATCTGGCTTACGTGGGTCCTGGGGAGTTGAACTTGGGTCCTTAGGCTTTATAGGCAAGCACCTTAACCACCAAGTTATCTCTCCAAGACCCCAAAACTCTTTTTAGTGCCTCATGTGTGTTGTACATAGTTCCAGGCACCGAAGATATGTCAGTTAACAAGAAAAAGTTTACAGTCCAGTATGAGACAAAAAAAAAAAATAAATAGATAATTCATGTGGGCTTGGTAATAACAGTAAACCCTAGGAAGAAGGATAATGGGCAGGAAGGGATTCAGAACAACAAGGACAATAGTAGAAGTAACCTGAAAATGTATTCTGGATATTTTGGAAATACTGTGTGTTACCCACCACTCTCAGAGAGTGACAGATTACAAGAAGATTGCACAAACAGCATCTTTTAATCCACTAGCCAAGTTCATTTGAGCCTCAGACACTTATCTTGAGGTAGACCATTAGTTCCTGCCACTCAGTGTTTTGAAATACCATGAGCACACAAGTAAGAACTACTGCTATATGTCTTGTGTGCTTCAATCTGTTTCTCAACCTAGATTTTTAACCTTTTGGCAAGCAGGCAGAATTTCTGATGCACTTCCCCCACAAAAAATGTAAAATTGGAAATTTTAAAGCCAAACTTGTGTTGATATTAAACTTGGCAGAAAAGTCAACTTCATATTGTGAAGTTGGTGTTTTTTCACTATAAGAAACTTCAATTTTTAAAAATATTTAATTAATAAATGTATTTATTTGAGAGAGAGTGAGAGGCAGATAAGAGAGAGAACAGAGGTGTGTTAGGGCCTCCAGCTACTGCAAACGAACTCAAGAAGCAAGTGCTGCCTTGTGCATCTGGCTTACATGGGTACTGGGGAATCTAACCTGGGTCCTTAGACTTTGCAGGCAAGGACCTTAACTACTAAGCCACCTCTCCAGCCCCAAGATATTTTTTTCAGCCACATATTTTTATTTTTGAATGTGGCTATTTTAAGTTATCCCTATGGCTTTATTTTTCTCTTTTAATATTGCTATAGAAGCAGCAAACCCAGTTGTATAGTTATAACAATCCCATCTCACAACATTTTTGTTACTATGACATTTGAGATAACACACTGAATACATTGTAACAAAGTTCCTGAGTTTAAGCGTGCGCACACACACACACACACACACACACACACACACACACACACACACACACATGAAAAGGTCCACTCTTGAAAGCAAAACCAAACATGACATATGGTAATTTTTCTCATCCTTTTCTTTGTCCTGGAAAAGTGGACAACCTTTGGCGAGATGGGTTTGCAAACAAACAGGATCTGTTGGGGTGACAGAAATGTTCTAAAACTAGATTGCCGTAATGACTGCACAATCCTATGAAGATATTTTTAAAAAACATTCAATTATATGCTTAACATTGGTAAGCTCTACATTATATGCACTGCATATCAGTAAGGCAGATTTTTGTGACAAAGTCCACAGCTGGAATCCAGCCCAAAATATTTTTATAAATATTTATTTTCAAGAAGAAAGAGAGAGAGAGAAAAAAAAAAAAAACAAATGAGAGAAGGGGGGTGGGAATCGGTATGCCAGAGCCTCTTGCTACTGCAAACAAACTCTAGATGCGTGTGCCAATTTGTGCATCTGGCTTTAAGTGGGTACTGGGCATCTGAACCCAGGCTACCAGGCTTTGCAAGCAAGTACCTTTAACTGCTGAGCCATCTCTCCAGTTCCAAAATATTTAAAAAAATTTTTTTAAATTTTTTTGTTCATTTTTACTTATTTATTTGAGAGTAACAGAGAGAGAGAGAAAGAGGCAGAGAGATAAAGAGAGAGAATGGGCACGCCAGGGCCTCCAGCCACTGCAAACGAACTCCAGACGCGTGCGCCCCCTTGTGCATCTGGCTAACGTGGGACCTGGGGAACCAAGCCTTGAACCGGGGTCCTTAGGCTTCACAGGCAAGCGCTTAACCGCTAAGCCATCTCTCCAGCCCATATTTTAAAATTTTAACTGACATGTACTGCATATTTCGGAGTGCAGCATGAAATTTCAATATAAATGCATAGAATGTATAATGATCATCAAGGTAACTGGTATATCTATTAGCTCAGGTGTTTATCATTTCTTTGTGTAAAGAAATTCAAAATCTTCTCTAGTATAAAATGTTTTCGGTAGCAGAAGGCAAAGCAGGGTGACATAGATCCATATTCATAATTGATTAACAAATCAAAATTTATCAATAAAATATTAGTTGCGTGTGCAAACCAAAAACAGGCATATAATTTCAATCTTTGTATTCTGGTGAGAGGGTTTATGACAAACTGTATAGTAATTTCACAGCTAAAAGTAAGAAACAAGTATAATGTTCTTCTGAGAAATTTAAAATGGATTATACTTTGATTTTAGGGAGTGACCAAAATTTCTGAATATACTTAGCCAGCGTACTAGAACTAAACCTTTTAGAATGTGCTCTACTTTCTGAGTCCAGACCTGTGTATTCCAGACTGTACAGCTAAAACTCTTTCATTAAGAACATGATGCAGTAGTTATACATTGAGGTATACCCAGCTGTCATCTTAGACTTATGAGTCAGAAGGATCCATTTGCAAATCTGCTTACAATAGAAAATTTTTATGTTTATGAGAAAATTTATAAATTAGAAAGCTATAAATCTCAAATAGTTTATCTCCATTGTTATTGCTTTTTAAAATATACTTGCTATCAGGGGCTGGAGAGATGTCTCAGTAATTAAGGCATTTACCTGCAAAGCCTAAAAACCTGAGTTTGATTCCCCAGTACCCACATAAAGTCAGATGCACAAAGTGGCACATGCATCTGGAGTTCATTTGCAGTGGCTGGAGGTCCTATTGCACCCATTCTCTCTGTCTCTCTTCTCTTTATCTTTTTCTGCTTGCAAACAAATAAGTATTCTATAAAATATGCTTATCATAAAAAATTAATGCAAATGCAATATATTATATAAGAAATATAATTGAAATATGAGAGAAATTTAAAAAATTAATACTTTGAAATAAAAATAAAAACATCTACCCATTCATTTCCATTCAAAGTTGTTAGAAAAATAATGTAACTTATCATGATGAACTTTGTGATTCAAGTGAGAAAAAGCCATAAAAATCTGACAGTGGTGGATAAACCATGAAAAGATCAATCCTATTACAAAACTGTGAAAAAAAATTAATTTTGACAAGGTTTCAGAATGATTTTAGACTTCATACACAGCTTAAAAACAAAAATACATCTACTTTTAATTTATGTTTGACATATCTTTTGGCTATATTGACATTTGGTTGTATTTTTTCTTTAGTTATATTTGTTGGTAACTTTAGCCAGGCATAATTTCAGCAGAAATTGTACCTACAGTGTAAATTTGGTGCATGGTTTGATTAGTGAATTGAAAATACTTCACCTGCCCAAAGAAAGGGATCCCTTGTCTAAAATGTGAGTCTGTCTTCACAAATGAGAGCTTGGTTATGGTTCTTGTGATCTCAATGGACCCACTTCCAGTTCCTTTCACATCTGAAACAAAATAAAAAGGCCATATTTTGAAGGATGATGTTCTTGAGCTTCTTATACTTGTATTTCCTTTGCATAATTTAGCTAAGGAAATAAGTTGACATTTATCATTTTTATTCCACAAACCTGTTCCTTCTTCTTGGATCTTGGCTTCCACTTTAAGCTGCATCTCATACTCTTGCCTCTTCAGGTGAAAGGCTTTGGTTTTTATTTGCTGAGAGAAGCAGCCATGGCTGTCGAGCTAGAAGGGGAGAAAATAACACATTATAGTATATTATACTGGAAAGATCAGTGATCAGTTAATATGGTGGAATTTGGAGGGGTAAGAATACAATCTAGATATTCTCTTTCATAAAGATACAGCATCCAACATCCACTGTCCAGGATCTAATAATTATTACAGTTCATAACAGTATCTTGTGTATATTTGATAGATATAATTCCTGTTTCTAGCCTTCCCTGAAGAACGATATAGAATATGGCCATATTGGGCAATCTGTTTTTAATATTTTTTGTTTATTTTTATTTATTTATTTATTTGAGAGCGACAGACAGAGAGAGAAAGAGGCAGGTAGAGAGAGAGAATGGGCATGCCAGGGCCTCCAGCCATAGCAAATGAACTCCAGATGCGTGCGCCCCCTTGTGCATCTGGCTAACGTGGGTCCTGGGGAGTTGAGCCTCGAACGGGGTCCTTAGGCTTCACAGAAAAGCGCTAAAGTGCTAAGCCATCTCCCCAGCCCCATACTGGGTAGTCTTACTGCAGCAGAGAACTAATGCTTCATCAAATACTAGGTCTTCTCCCAGGGCGGACAGCTTTGGCTGGAGACCGGTCATTCATCAAAGGTCTTCCCCACTCTGCCATCTGGATGGGACACTGTAACAGGTCTTGCTCCTTAGAGAGCATGGAACTGACACCCTTCCCAGCCACGGTGATTAAAAAGATACAAGTTGTTTCTGCTTCCTTCATGGAAGAAGACCCAAGCAGGCTCTGGATGACTCCTTGCCTTCTATTATTGTGCAGCACAACAGTGGGTAATTAGGAACAGGAAAGAAGCTCTGTGGTGCTGAGGGGCTGAGCGCTTCCTGCCTGAGCAGTGCTGTGACGCTGCCTGCCAGTCCCCAGGAGGCCAGTTCTAAGCCTACCTGATGGCTGACTTTCTCACAGAAAGCCTGGGACTCTTCACCAAAGCAGTCAGAAGGGTTACTGTACTTTCTGCAAACGCTCACAGTCACCCATCCTGGGACTGGCTTCCCATATGTATATCTGTAGGGAGAAGGTTGACAACTGAATCAAAGCAAATACCAAGCATCCTGTTTCACACTGGCTGCACTTCCTTCTCACCGCAGCATGTTCCTGGCATTCCTCTTTTATCATGTCCTTCTCGTCTCTGCTTTCTTTGTCAGTTCATGTATTCTGAGACAGCTCTGTAACTCGGCCTGATCTTGGACTCACCATAGTCCTTCCTCCGCTTTCCACATACTGAGACTACTGATATACATCACCATACTCAGCCCTTAGGTTTTTAATTTTAATATGATCTTCATAATGCCATTTTAGTACAAAAGCTAATCATTTATAAGAGAAAAAACAATACTAGTAAACACAAAAGAAAAAAATAGAAACTATAAAATTTCCCAAATTACACTGGAATCCAAACTATGAATGCGGTGGGTGCCAGGGCCTCCTCAATGTAAATCTGTGGGTGCTCTTGTTCACTTTTTATAGAGTCGTGGCTGTGCCGTGATTGCAACTGCACAGGGACTGCTGGTTTATCAAGGGCGTTTGTTTCCTTCCTGTTTGAAATGTCTTCTGTTGAGCACTGGCTCCCCAGAAAGGACTTGGTGACTGTGACTCTGAAACAGCTCTGGGACAGGGGCCACACTCAAGTGCACACATTATGCGTGGGACCTTTAGGCAAGAGGGGTCTTTCAGCGGGGCATGGTGGTGCACGCCTTTAATCCCAGCACTTGGGAGGCAGAGGTAGGAGGATCGCCATGAGTTCGAGGCCACCCTGAGACTCCATAATGAATATCAGGTCAGCCTGGGCTAGAGTGAGACCCTACCTTAAAAAAAAAAAAAAAAGAGGGGTCTTTCATTTTGCTTGCACTTTTTGCTTAGGGCTACAGAGGGCTAGAACACTGGGGGCCTAAGATCCTGGAAATAGCTGAAGATTGGAAAGGAGAACCCTGAAAGGTCACTTCGGTCTCCTCAGTAAAGATGAAGGTGCAGAGAGGTATGTGAGGTGGGTGGATGAGTTAAATGAGATTTTGGTTATATGGCTATCCCTACAAATTCTGACTTAAACCTCTTTTTGTTCCACTGTCCTAGCAAAGCCAGGCAGATAATCTATTGGTGGATAAATTTCTCCCGGGTGCATGCATTAAGCATCTCGCTAGTCAATGCACGGCTTTTCTCTGGTTAAGGGAAAGCCGTCCCCTTCAGCACGGTCTGTGCTGTGCGTCATACATGCGCGAGTCCAGCTTTCTCACTTTCAGAGAAATCCTGGCAGCATGGCCTCCTTATAAACAGCTCCCCACCAAAAGACAGTTACAGAAGTTCTGACAGAAATATGAAAGAAAAAAAGAAGAAACAGAAAAGTACCAGGAGAAGAATAGCTTATGGTTTGAGTATTCTCCCAAAGTGCTTAAAGTGCTGGCCACTGCTCCTGCAGAAACCAACCAAAACATATCGAATGGTCAATCATCCTTAAATTATGCCCTCAAAAAATTTAAAAAAAAAAAAAAAACTTGCAGGGCACACAAGCGCCTTTCAAGTGGCCAATCTGTTTTAAATAACTCCCCTCAAAAGGTTTTTGTTAAATAAAAATAACTCACATGCCACACACGGACACATTCACTTCTTCTTCCAAGATTGTAATTATTTTTGGCACTGTTACTTGCACTTCAAACTTGGGGAGCACTGTGGATTCATGATACAGGAGGTAAGTGATTGCTTGTCACACTAGGCGGCATTACGACTTTCATGTTCTTTGTAACACTCTCTAATGATATCCTGGTGCTAGGACTAAGTCGTCCTAGTCGCCAGTGTATCGCTAGCTAACTATCAACCTTGCTTTCAGTACAGATTTTGGTTGAGGGATTAGGAGAGTTCACTGTAACCTTAATGAATTAAGAAAGGCCCTACTAAAACAATGTTTTATTTTGGATGTTAAGTATTGCTACAAAATAACCAAGTTATATGAAGTCCTACACATTAATGTCCACATTGGATTTAAAAATACTTAGTTCTAGTCCAAGCCCAATATCACCAATGGGAAATAGAAAGACTCCCAACTGAGTTAAATGTATGTTATTTATATATGCTAAATATACAATGCTAAAGGAAATGTTCCATGATCCATACCAAATTCTTCCACTGTGAAGGAGTGCTGTGTGGTTCCACCTGATTCCATCTGTATCATCACGTTATAAACGCCCTGAAGAGGCTCTGATGAGAGGGGAAAGGACAGTTGCCTGAGGCCACTCTCTAACTTGAGATTCTGCCATTGTGCAACACGATTTCCTTTGGGGTCCTATTGATAAATTAATAATAATTTATAAAAGTGCCTTGAATATCAGAGATAATAAAGGAACTCTATGGAGACTCATGTTTTTCACATAGAAGACAAATGGGATGGTCCTGAGGGATGAGGGAAGATAACCTGTACATCCACTCCTGTATTAGTTCAGAGCTCTCCCTTAGTGAGAAGTTTCTGGGATGCTGCAATAACTTCTCAAACAACATTTTCCTTGAAACTACTGCTTTCCTTCTAATTATGGAATATTTCATGTTGCTTACCTCAATGTACACTAGTGGAATCTGAAATAAAAGAAAGAAAGGATTTTATATTTGTTCTCAAATACTCCCAATTCTGATTTATATGAAATAACATATATGTTAAATAACTCTTTATATAATGAAACAGAGAGTTTTCAGGTCAAATTTTATAGTACTTTTAAATAATCCATTTCATAAATTAATGGATGATGTTAAGAACTTGCTAGGTTCTAGCAAGGTCAAAATGTCTAAGTGAGGTCAAGGGATAGGGACAGAGGAGAGGAGGGGGTAGAAAGACTAAAGATGTTTTGAGAAAGCCATATGGAAAACTGCTTGTTAGCTAATTTAAAAATATAATTTAAAAAAAGAGTTTGAGCAGAATTACCCTGTAGGGGATGGATAATTCTGCTGCCAAAAGCCATAGGTTGTTACAGAAAAATCCCAGTGCTAAAGGTGGGATATTGCCCAGTGAGTTTTTGGTCAGGATTGTTCCTAAGGCCACCAAAACAACACAGGCTATTGCCAAGGCTCTTGGTTGCCCAAACTAAATTGTAAGACCCTACTGCTAAAAGTTACCACATGGGGGCTGTAGAGATGGCTTAGTGGTTAAGCGCTTGCCCATGAAGCCTAAGGACCCCGGTTCGAGGCTCGATTCCCCAGGACCCACGTTAGCCAGATGCACAAGGGGTGCACGCATCTGGAGTTCATTTGCAGTGGCTGGAAGCCCTGGCATACCCATTCTCTCTCTCTCTATCTGCCTCTTTCTCTCTCTCTGTCACTGTCAAATAAATAAATAAAAATGAACAAAAAATGTTTTTTAAAAAAAGTTATCACACGGCTTGGTTACAGGACATTGGGAAGTTCAGCTGGAACTAAGCTGGATGCCTCCTCCCTGCCACCTAGCTGTCATAGTAAGAACATGCTATGCAGCAAAATGCTGTCAACTTGACCAGAAGTGGGTCACCCATACGACTGGCCAGCCAGGTAAAATCTGCCCGCTAGTGCAATAGTGACATGTCTGCACTCTGACTGGACTTGATACCCATTCCATGGGTGGGAGGGACATTCATGCCTGGTACTGAGATCCTAGTAAGAAACCTATGGCTGGGAACAACGGTCTGACCATAAGCCCCAGTGGGAAGGCTCCTACTATTTGGTAGTAGTTTGGTTAAATAGACATATTATAGCCACCAAACTACTCTCTAAATGTTTATGCTTAGACTCACACATTAGTGCTATACTCTCATTTTTGGCTAGAGGACCTTCTCTGTTCAGATGGTGATTGTAGAGAGTTTAGCACTGAGACATCTCTATCACACCCTTCAAGCTCAGGAAACGTGGAAAAGGTGATGGAAAGAATGTAATGTAAGAATGGAGAGGAGTGCTTCGGAAGGCTGTCTTCAAGACACAAAGTGGCACTTGGATACATCACCTCACAATGGCTGTTGTTACCTGCATATATTAAGCCCATCAACATGCTATGATGGAGGAAGGCAAAAAAAAAAAAGCCATCAAAATGGAAGAGGAGAAAGGCAGAAAGAAGGGGTTCAGGGCAAAGGGTATAGGAGAAGGGAAAAATAATTTAAATGGGTTATGATCAAAATATACTATGTAGATGTATGAAAATTGTCAGTAAAAACATTTAAAACTAACTAGGCCATTAGTAACAAATACTTATTGTGTACTGCCATTAGTAATAGTATTTACTAACATTACCTCATTGCTTATAGAACCCCAGAGAAGAATATTCCTTAGCTATACAAGTTTTTTTGGCTTTCTGGGGTAGGGTCTCATTCTAGCCCAGGCTGACCTGGAATTCACCATGTATTCTCAGGGTAGCCTTGATCTCACTGTGATCCTCCTCACTCTGCCTCCCAAGTGCTGGGATTAAAAGCAGGTGTTACCATGACTACTTTTGGCTATACAATTTTAGTGATTAGGAACTAAGCACTTATGGAATGGAAAATAGCCATGCTTGGACCAAATTGTTAGTATGGGTCACAAAATGTTTAGGTGGTACTAAGGGTGAGGAAGCGTGGGCACAGCTCCTCTACGGTCCACATTTACTCATTTTTAAAAACGAGATCCACTACATATCTACATATATGCTGCATATCATTTCTACATGCCACGAAGATAAAATAATAAAAGAATAACATGTTTGTTCTCATTCTAAAAGGGGTAGATAGAAAAGACAGCACACACACACATGTATCATGTTGAGCTAAGGCTAAAAGGAAAATACAGACAGTTCTGGACAGAGTGATGAAGGGGGCCTCTGACTGTATATGAGCGAGGGAAGCAAGGACTTCAGCGTGGAAGTGTTGCAATGGTCTTGTTTAGAGATTGTGTTGCCCAATCTGCAACATCTTAGGTAGTAAGAAGTAACCTGCATGTATTACAAACCAGCATGGTTTTGTAGCAAAGTAGATGTATGTGGGAGACAAAGAAGCGAGGATTATGCCATTATCTTTTGCCTTACAAGTTAAAGAGAAGAATAGATTTTTTAAAAATTTGTGCATGTATATGCTTATGTGTGTGCAGATATGGGTACAGGTGTGTGTGTGGAGAGGGAGCCAGTGGATACCCTTGACTGTCTTCCTCAGGAATATTCTCTGCCTCCTTTGAGGTCCTCTCATCACCGTGGAGCACAGGCGCCTCCTGTCCCCATCCCCCCAGCACTGGGGCTGCAGGCAATGCCGGGTCTATTGGTTCATGTGGGTAACGAGGATCAAACCCAGCTCTCATATTTGTGAGGCAAGTGCTTCACTGACCTAGCTCTGCACTCCTCTGTCTAAGGTAAGAAAATATGGTGAGGTCAATTTTGGAGAGAAACATGAAGAGCTGACTGCTTTGTGATGGAAAAAGTTGGGTTTCTCACAGCTATTTTAGTTCTTAGGAACAAGTTTGACTACTCTAAACTTCCTTCATAAAATAAATATTAGTAAATGTGTTTGGAAAAAGCTCCAATCTCTGACAAATCACTTGAATGTAGGTTCTTTGACAGTTTCTATGTCTGCTATTTAATTTCCTACTTTTTCTAATTGGAAACTAGGAGTAAGCTGAATTGTATAATAACTAACTGAGATAAACTTTTTCACAAGTCAACTCTTTTGACTTGGAACAGTGTTTTAAATGAAAATCTTGTGCTATTATATCAGAAATCAGTGGTGCCAGGTTGTTCTTCCCCTAAGTACTCCCTGAACACCCCAAATAGCATGTACAGATAATCTAATTTACACAAATGAAGATAGTTTTGTGTAAATAATACAAAACTTACCAATTCATTAAGGGGGTGAAAATTTTCATCCAATGAGACAACACGAAATTTCACTGAAATAGAAGTATTTTCCATGAGACCTAAGTCCTTGACGAGGCATATAGGTTGGTGACATAAACTACTAAGGAGACCGGACTATAGGGACTTTTGGGAACAGGTGAGAAGGAAAAGCATTCCTTGTCCTGGCTGCAGACCTTGTCATTCATACCTGTCTGCGCTGGCTTGTAGATGGGTTTGTCTGTCTGGACAAAGACCAGGCTCTGTCTGTTCTGAATCAGCACTATGATCTGCTTCCTGAACTCTTGAGTTGGTCCTTTCACTTGGACGGTGAGGAACATCACTTCCCTGGATAAAGTCTGTGGGGCCTGAAATACAAAAGAGAGTGCGAGAATTCAGAGTCTTAGGCCTCCTTTCCCTAGTCCACTCCTCTGGAGATCTTGCCCTTTTTGCTTAATTTCATCCCCTTCCTCCCTTCTGGGAAAGTTGGCATAAGCAAGAGTTACTTCTGGCACTTTACAAATGAGTACATAGAGGATAAAATGGAGGAAAAAATTAATAAGAAAAGTTACAACTGAGAATCTCATCTTAATTCATAAGGCAGACACAGTGCAGTCTTGAATCAATTACATACTGAACGTTATCAACTTGCAGTATGCTAAAAGGACCTCAGTTTGCATGTATATGGAGGGAAATGTATGCTCATGCACGTGCCCATGTGCAGCCCCACGTGCTTGCCTGTGGTGGGCAGAGGGAACATCGGGTGCCCGGCTCTTTGTTCTTCCACCTTTTCTTACTTGAGCCAGAGTTTCTTGCTGAGCCCAGAGCTGAGGTGAATCTCCAGTCTCTGAAACCCTACAGGACTGGGGCTATAGACTTGAGTGGCCATGCCCAGCTGTTTATGTGGGTCCTACCGGATCGAAGACTAGTCTCTCAGGCCTCCTCAAGCCCTTACGCTTATACATGAAGTGCTCTTAAATGGCCAGAATCTCAGGTTTTTTTGTGTTTTGTGTTCTTGAGGCAAGGTCTCACTCTTTTTTTTTAAATTTTTAAATTTTTATTAACATTTTCCATGATTATAAAATATATCCCATGGTAATTCCCTCCCTCCCCACCCCCACACTTTCCCATTTGAAATTCCATTCTCCATCATATTACTTCCCCATTACAATCATTGTAATTACATATATACAATATCAACCTATTAAGTACCCCCCTCCCTTCCTTTCTCTTCCCTTTATGTCTCCTGTTTAACTTACTGGCCTCTGCTACCAAGTATTTTCCTTCTCACGCAGAAGCCCAATCATCTGTAGCTAGGATCCACATATGAGGGAGAACATGTGGCGCTTGGCTTTCTGGGCCTGGTTTACCTCACTTAGTATAATCAAGGTCTCACTCTTGCATAGGCTGGTCTGGTACTCACTATATACGGCTCAGGCTGGACTCCATCTCATATAAATCCTCTTACCTCAGCCTCTGGAGTGCTGGCTTTACAGGCATGAGCTGTTGTGCCCAGCTACAGTTCTTGGAAAGGACGCAGGATAAGTATGTCTTAAGGCTATAAAATAAGTCTATTTTGTTGGCACAAGGCTGCAAGTATCCTCCATGTAGCCATCTCTGTAGAGAGACTGTACTTGTGGTCAGGGTAGTTTCTACAAGTTTTACTTTTAAGAGGTTATGAAGTGTTGTTCTCCATCCATCAATGGTGACTCATGGTTAGCTTTGGCCTAGTGTGCTTTTTTAAACTTTATTTTCTTTCCATTTTTATTTTTAATTTAATTTTTTATATAGGTTATAGTCTTAAATCCCTTCTCCCCTCATCCCCATTTCCCTAAGGACCCTCTTTAGTGGAGTTATTGGTATTCACTGTGGGGTAATTAGGGCCTCAGTCAGTCTTGGGGGAGGGAGGTCTGTGTCTCAGGATATTTCTACCCACCTTATCACCCTTACAGCCTTCCTACCCCCTCTTCTGCAACAATCTTTTGCTCTGTAGATATGTACAGTAGGCATACACATTAAAATGCCTCTCAAAGCTGAATGTGGTGTCACACACCTTTAATCCCAGAATTTGGGAAGCAGAGGAAGGAGCATTGCTTGAATTTAAGGCCAGCCTGGGATTACAGAGTGAGTTCCAGTCAGCCTGGGATACAGTGAGACCTTACTTGGAAAAAAAAAGTCTTTCAAATTACTATGCATTATCTCCCTTAATCAAAGCTACTCTCACTCTTAGTTGGGGAATCTGTTTTATTTTACAGATAGCAGAGAATACTGGGGAGATCCAAGATCCACCAATACAAAAGAAAAGAGAGCCAACTGCATGCCATGAGACACACCACCTCTACCACATTTACTGGGGCCTGGGAGAAATTGCATAGGAAGTAGCAACAGGAGTGCTGCTCCCGCTGCTAGCCTGACAACCAGCACTAGGGAAATTGAGACAAACACTGGCAAAGCAAAGTTGAAATACAGAGAACTCACATCAAAGTAGAAATAAAGGTGGTGGCGCACGCCTTTAATCCCAGCACTCGGGAGGCAGAGGTAGGAGGACTGCTGTGAGTTCAAGGACACCCTGAGACTACAGAGTGAATTCCAGGTCAGCCTGAGCTAGGGTAAGACCCTACCTCGAAAAAACAAACAACAACAATAACAACAACAACAACAAAAAACCCAAAACAGGAGAAACAAAGATAATTCAACACTAAACCATTTTAATTTTAAGGAAAAGTCCATTTCCCTTATGTCTAGTGCATATTGCAATTTTAGATTAATGAATAATTTCTTTGACCATTTTTTGATTTTCAATATGCATATATCCATATGTGTGTGTGTTTCCATGTTGATAATGGGTAAACAGATACTAATTCCTATACTTAGTTGCTATTTTTTTGTTTGTTTGTTTGTTTGTTTTACTTTTCAAGGCAGGGTCTCACTCTGGCCCATGCTGACCTGGAATTCACTCTGTAGTCTTAGGATGGCCTCAGACTCACAGAAATCTTCCTATATCTGCCTCCCAAGTGCTGAGATTAAAGACGTGTACCACCCCACCTGGAAACATTTAAACTTAAAAAAATATATATATATATATTATTTGTTTATTTGAGAGAGAAAGAGGGAGAGAGAAAGAGAGAGAGAGAGAGAGAGGGAGAGAGAGAGAATGGGCATGCCAGGGCCTCCAGCCACTGCAAATGTAATCCAGATGCATGTGTCCCCTTGTGCATCTACATGGGTCCTGGAGAATCAAACCAGGATCCTTTGGCTTTGCAGGCAAGCGCCTCAACTGCTAAGCCATCTCTCCAGCCCCCCATTTAAACTTTTTACCCAATTGTTTATCAGTTTTCCAGAGTCTTGTCTTGGTGATACTGGGTTCCTGTCTCTAATTAATCGTGTTAGATATACTAACCCAAACAGCCATACTCACAGTGAAAGAGACACAGTGAAATAAGTCCTTCTCAGCCACCAGGTCTGTGAGGAGGGTCCTATTTCCTCTGAGAGACTCCAAAGAAACACTCACAGTCACCGTCTCATTCAAGTGACTCAGAAGGAGGCAGCTCTTCTCAGGGGTCTCTGCATGGAGCAGTGAGGGGACCAGCACCATGTAGTGGCTGAAAATGAGGGAGTTCAGTTAGAGGAGTGTGAAGGGAAAAATTGCTATCAACATCACCATATTCCATCACAGTTACTGCATCATCATTCTACACCAAGAGGAGATTTGTTGATGACTATGAAACTCTGATATAGAATGCATAATAATTATTTCCCCATTCTAATTTCCTATGGTCTGTACTCTAAAGCAGATCAAATTTTTTGGTTATAATATCATATTAAACAACCTGAATATGTGTTCATCTGAGTTTTTTGTTTGTTTATTTTTTGGTCTTACTCTGGCCTAGGCTAACCTGAAACCCACTTTGTAATCCCAGGCTGGCCTCAAACTCACAGCAATCCTCCTACCTCTGCTTCCCAAGTGCTGGTATTCAAGGCATGTGGCACCACACCCAGAAAGATCATCTGAATTCAGATAATATCAATTATATTTATTTATATTTACTTTATTGTTTAATACCCTAGAATTGCGATTAAAAATTAAGGATGCTATCAGGCATATAGGCAACAGAAAAATCAAATTACAAGAACTATTGTTAAATGTGTTTATGTGCATTGTGTACACATATTCAGCATGCCTGTGAAAATTAAATGCCAAGTACTTGTTTCTGCTTTACAAATGTGGAACCTGAGGCTCAAAAAAAAGTGAGTCATTAGTTTAAGGTCTCAGGAGCTAACAAAGTCTTGTGGTTACCCAACTGTGGATGTTTGCCTCTTAAATATTTGCTTTTCAGGAGCTCTACCCAATAAACAGTTCATTCTCTGGCTATTGAAATTAAGGCCACTTATGAGCAGGGCAGAATATTTCCCAACACCATGACATATAACTGAAGACTGACCCTGTAGTTTTCAAATATGTCTGCAACCAGAACTCCTAAAAGAATTGTTAGACACTGTACACCTCTAACATATTTTCAGTAAACTTCTAATTTTATTACAATTTTAAATTATAGCAAGTACATTCTTTTTGACATTCTAAATTAAGGCTTAATTTCTCATGAATTAAGGTCACAATTTCTTAGTAGAATCTTAAATATAAGGTAGTATTTGTATTTATTTATGAGTTAGTGAGTGAATGAGTATGAGCATGCCAGTGCCTCTCTCCATTGCCAGTGAATTCCACACACGTGTCCCACTTTGTGCATCTGGTTTTATGTGGGGCTTTGCAAGAAAGTACCTTTAACTGCTGAACCATCTTTCCAGCCCCCATAAAATAGTATTTTTAAAATGCACTAAAAACTGGGTGTGGTGGCCCATGCCTTTAATCCTAGCACTTGGGGAGGCGGAGGTAGGAGGATCCCTGTGAGTTCAAAGCCACCCTGAGACTCCATAGTGAATTCCAAGTCAGCCTGAGCTAGAGCGAGACCCTACCTCCCAAACAAACAAAACAAAACAGCATTAAGGTAGGTGTGGTGGTAGGTGTGGTGGTGGTACAGGCCTATAATCCCAACACTTGGAGGCAGAAAGATTGCTACAAGTTTGAAATCAGCCAGGTCTACAAAACAATGCCCTGTATTAAAAAAATCCATTCATCAATCAATACAAAATAACAAGCAAAAATGGGAAAATAAGTTTTCTCACCATTACACACACACAAACTTTTGGTAATAGTCAGAAAATTTGTTTTTCCATTTTTCTTCCACAAACTTAAATTTCCATGTCACCACACATTAGCTTATGCTATGATTTTCATATTTTAAAATGTTTTATGGATAACTCTTTGTTTACTAACAGTCATATAAATACATATACATGAAATATTATATATATAGGTATGTAAATTTAACATGAGCTCCTAAATATGTGAGTGTAAATTTGTAAGTATAAAACCTTTTATTATGATTGATTTTCAGAAGTGCTAATATACAACTGATCAAAATGTACACATGATGACTGATGCATACTGTTCCTAGAGATTTCTAAATCCCAGGACAAAGAGCCATGGTCAGATCGGGTTGAAGAAGATTGCTTTTATCTTATGAAACAGAGGCGGGCAATACGAATGGGAAGGCAAGGAAGATACAGCGTGCAATCTCCACGGGTCCATCCGAACATGAGGATCTGAATACCCTTTCATATAAGAATCCGTTTCTTACGCCTCTTGGAATTGCTGAGCGGAGGTTGAGCAAGGCAGATTTACCAAACCTGTGGTGGGGAGGAACCTCTGAGATAAGAAGGTGGGAGTTGCACAGGAAAGACAAACGAATGACGCCAAGAACCGCCTAAAATAAAGCAGAGGCCTGTAAGCTCAGGCTGGGCGCCCGCGTGAACTCACGGCTCTCCGGGGGCAGAAGCGTCAGCGGGCAGGACGACCAGGAGGAGCGCCAGGCTCGCGCACAGCGCGCTTCGCCCCATGCCGGCCGCAGCGAGCGCCGGGACGCAACTGCGCTCGGCTCCCCGCGGAGACCCTTTATAACCTGTCTGGGCAAACAGGAAGCTCCACCCACGTCAGTTCTCTAAACAAGGCTGAGGTCTTTGAACACGCTCTGAAAGGGACATTGATGCCCGAATTACTGTCAAGGTTAATTCCTGTCCAGCTAACTGGAATTCCCGGAGGGATAAAACCACATTCCCGTTGCTGCTCACTTTCTCTGGGCCCTACAGTAATGCAGCTAATCGGCTTTTCCAGCACTCTCTGCAGTGCCCGCCGGGAGCCCCCCATCTCCAGGGTGAAAAGTTGGCAAGGGAGGCTGCAATTGAAGCAAAACTGGGCAGGCCCGAACATCCTCCATCAGCTATGCCTGCCTTAAGTATGATGCTCACAGGGCTGCGGTCCTGCATGCAAAGGACGTGGAGCAAGAAGGAAGGTGTCACTTTTAGAGATGTTGCTGGGTTTCAGGTGAAGCAGCAGGGCCTAGAAAAACATTTATTTGAAAAAGCTCCCTGTTTTAAGAAGGTGAAAAGATGAAAGGAGAAGTCACAAGACTCAAACACAGCTCTGTAAAAGAACAAACAAAAATCCCAGTCCGGGTCTACTGCTGTACTGTAGTTGGGACCTACAGAGAGCCCAACTGTCCTGGCCATCCGCTCTACAAGCTTCTTACCTTCCAAATATGAGTTATCTCCTAACCTTAAAGTCACATAGACAATTTTATTAATCCATCAATCTATTCATTCCAGCATCTATTTGGTTATTTCTCAACTATTTACTGATCCTCCTACAGCCAGACACCACACAAGACCCCAGAGATCAAATGGTCAAATAAGTGGAAACAACAGTTCTAACATTCTTCTGAGGGGGAGGGCCTCCCAAGGTAGATAAATGCAGTAGCCATACCTTTTATTTGGGAAGTTTATGACATTTTCAGGGCAGATAAGAGTGGCTCACAACCCAGTGTGGGACTGTGGAAAGTGAATTTAGGAAGCAAAATATAAATGAAACTCTGAGGTCTAAGTAGTGAGTGGTTAACCTGAAAATGAGGTGACATTCATGTGCAAGGACTCAGGAGGTGAAAACAATAATGGTTCTTTCATTTAAATGAAAACTATTTGATATAAAAGAAATGCCTGAATACTTAGAATGGTGGTAAAGGCGGCTAGCTTCATATCAGAGAATTGTTGGTGACATCCTTTGGAGAGTGGTCTGACCATATTTCTTCACTGAGGTGATTGTTGTTTGGCTGCGAGATGGCTCAGACCTGAGTTTGCTTATGGGAAGTTAGGCACCCAGGTAAATATTGAGCATAACAGTATATACCTGTAATCCCAGCACTCCAGAGGCTGAGACAAGGAATTCCTGGATCAAGCTGGCTAGGCATACTAGCCAAATCAGTGAGTTCTGGGTTCAACTGAGAGACTCTGTCTTGGTAGATAAAGAGGAAAGCAATTGAGGAAGACACCAGATATCAATTTCTGGCTTCATACACAAACACACCTGCATACACATGTGAGCCCATGCAAGAGAAAGGTGGGTGAGGGGAGAGCAAAGATACTTGCTGAGCTGGGCAAGGTGGCACATGCCTTTAATCCCAGCACTCTAGAGGCAGAGGTAGGAGGGTTGCTGTGAGTTTGAGGCCAACCTGAGACTACATAGCAAATTCCAGGTCTGCCTGGGCTAGAGTGAGACCCTACCTCAAAAAAAAAAAAAAAAAAAAAAGGAAAGAGAGAAGAAAGAAAAGGCACTTGCTGAAATATGGGAGAATGACTGAAAGGAATCCAGGAGACAGGAGACAGGTGTGGATTGGTGAAATACCTGAGTATTTGTGATGGGATTGGAAAGAAATTGCAGAGCTATGCCATATTTGAGAGGTTAAAATCAGAGGGAATAAATATTTGCCTTAATTTTCTAGCTGGTTAATGACTGAATTGTGTTGCTCTTAACCAAGTGAAGCAGGAAACATCAGGAGCAGAGGGACAGAGCACTGGAGCTGGCAGGGATCCAGTAATTAAAAAGTACTTGTGAACTAGGGCTGGAAGGATGGCTCAGTTGGTAAAATGCTTGCTACACAAACATTAGAACCCAAGCTGAGTACCCAGAAGTTGTGCAAAACAAATCTCTGAGCTTTGGATCCATGAGAGACCTGTCTCAAGCCATAAGTTGAAGAGTAGCTGAGGAAGACATTTGACATTGACCTGGCCTTCACATGTGCATACACACCCACTTACACATATGCACACACGATGTGCGCGCACACACACAAATGGCAAAAAATAAAGTGCTCATGAGGTATCCACGTACTTATGCTTATGGGAAGTTAGGCACGGAATCCATAATCTACGGATTTGAGTGTTTGCATGGCGCAGAAGTTCATCACAGAATTAAGGGAACTGTGAGGAGAGGGCGAATTTGTAGTTTATCTGAAGGGGACAAAAATGATAGTGTCTGTTAAAGATGCATAGAGGAGGGCCTCTTCAAAATGTGAGAGACGAGCAAATTTAAATAAAAATTTGCTTCAGTAAATGTTGAGTGGAAGGAGTAAATAACAGAAAGAAAGGCAAGCTGTGTGGAGCAGGGATGACTTCAGAGGGCGAACTCTAGCACACAATGAATAAATGTATGAATGTCACACGGCAGCGTTTTATTCGGTCATAAAGAATAATGAGATCCTTTCATTTGCAATAAAAATGGCTGGAGCTGCAGAGCATTTCGTTAAGTATAATAAACCAGACACAGAAGGACAAATGCTGCAGTTCATCTCTCATATGTGGGAGCTAAGAAAATTCAAGCTGACATAGACTTGTGACTAGAGATTGGGAAATATGTGGGAGGAGCTGCATGGAAAAAAGAAAATTGAATTTGGTCAGTATGTGCTATATGTATGTGTGGAAATACCATACTGGACACCATTAAAATCTAAAATTAAATAATAATAAAATAATACATATTTCATATGTATTTCCATATAATCATTAAGAAAAACCAAAAAAAAAAAAAAAAGACTACTAGAATCCTTCTGGAAGTTGAATCAGATATCCCCCACCCACCCACAAATGCATGTGTTTTGTTTGCTTGGTTCCCAGCGGGTGGCAATTTGGGAGGTGAAGCTTTGCAGGAAGAGTGTGTTGTTGGGGATGGCTTTGGGGTGTCACAACCCAGCCCCTTTCTCTTCTCACTCCTGCACCCACTGTGGAAAAATGTAACATCCAACCACCGCTGGAGCCTGCTTTCTCGCTGCTAGGAGGCTTCCCGTTGAGCCTGTGAACCCAAATAAGCTCTTTCCTCCCATCCGCCGCTGTTGGTCAGGTGCTTTGTCCCAGCAACATGAAGTTAGCTACAAGAGTCCCATTTCACCAAGGGAAAGAGCTTGTGGAAAAACAAAACATTGAATGACTGGACGCCTCTGGTCAACTCAATCTTGATTCAGTTATTTGCTTGCTTTAGGTATCATTATCACATTTCCAACACAATTTACTTTAGCTATGTTTCCTTTCCTCTTCATCTTCTTCTGTTTTTTCGAGGTAGGGTCTCACTCTAGCTCAGGCTGACCTGGAATTCACTCTGCATTCTCAGGGTGGCCTCGAAGTCACCGCGATCCTCCTTCCTACCTCTGCCTCTCGAGTGCTGGGATTAAAGGCGTGCGCCACCATGCCCGGCCCCTCTTCATCTTCTTAATCCCGTCTTTCCCCTTGTACCTTCCCCACCTCCTTTCTGTTTATATGTCATAGGTGTCCTTTTACATTAACCCACCTCGCTTCCTCATCACCTTTTTTTTTTTTTTTTTAAACGAATGAAGCAATTTATTGACCTAGCATGCTTGTTTTAATGTTTCCTGTGGGCAGCTGCCACCTGTCTGGGAATTCTGTCCAGGTCTCTCTATCCCTGGGGAGTCAGCTTGTGACCCGCCTCTTGGTCTTTCCGCCCATTTTCAGCCCTTCCAGGCCCGGGGGCCACGCCCTTGGCGCCTGTCTGCGGGCCTCGGAGGTCTTGGCCTGGAGCCCTCCCAGCACGGTGCTCAGGTACCACCAATCCTCACCGCAGGCAGCGAGCTGCTGTTCGGCCAGCTTGGCTGTGTCCGCCCACTCCGGAGCTTTCAGCTCCCCGGACCTCTTGGGGGAAGGCTGCCAGAGCTCCGAGGCACTCCTCTGGTTTGCGGTGTTTGAGGTGGGGAAAGAGAGACACGGGGCTTCCCGGGCGCACAGCCCGCACCATCTTTTATTAGCTGTTATTGGTCACTTTTCTAGCTTTTTAGGTTTTACCTGTATTTGCCCCCATTATATACATAAATAGAAATATTATAAGATAGGATCTGCATATGAGAAAGAACGTGCAGTTCTGGGTTTCTGAGTTTGGGTTATCTTGCTTAATAAAATTCTTTCCATATCCATTCATTTTTACTGAAACTTCATAATTTCATTTTTCATTACTGCTGAGTAAAATTCCATTGTATATATGTACCACAATTTCATTATCCATTCATCTGTTGATGGGCATCTGGGTTGATTCCATTTCATAGCTATTGTGAATAGACAGCAAAAAACATGACTGAGCAACTATCCCGGTACTGGAGTGTGAGTCCTTAGCATGCACGCGTACCTAGAACAGACACGTAGGAAGGTAACTGAACATAATATATGAGCTGCCCCAGGAGTTTCCTGTCCATAAATGTTATGTGCAAGCTGGAGATATGGCTTTTTCTTTTTTAAAGTGGTCTTAATGATTTTAAGTGTACAGTTCAATGGTGTTAAGTATATTTACATTGCTGTGATATGGACTTCCAGAAATGTTTATCGTGCAACTCTGAAACTTTGTACTCATTAAACAACGTTTAATTCTCCTACACAAAACTGCTAGTAGGTACCATTATACCTTCTGTTTCTATAAATTTTTTGTTTTTTATTTATTTTATTTTTTATTTTTTTAAAATTTTTATTAACATTATCCATGATTATAAAATATATCCCATAGTAATTCCCTCCCTCCCCACCTCCACACTTTCCCATTTGAAATTCCATTCTCCATCATATTACCTCCCCATTACAATCATTGTAATTACATATATACAATATCAACCTATTAAGTATACTCCTCCCTTCCTTTCTCTACCCTTTATGTCTCCTTTTTACCTTACTGGCCTCTGCTACTAAGTATTTTCATTCTCACGCGGAAGCCCAATCATCTGTAGCTAGGATCCACATATGAGAGAGAACATGTGGCGCTTGGCTTTCTGGGCCTGGGTTACCTGACTTAGTATAATACTTTCCAGGTCCATCCATTTTTCTGCAAATTTCATAACTTCATTTTTCTTTACCGCTGAGTAGAACTCCATAGTATAAATGTGCCACATCTTCATTATCCACTCATCTGTTGAGGGACATCTAGGCTGGTTCCATTTCCCAGCTATTATAAATTGAGCAGCAATAAACATGGTTGAGCATGTACTTCTAAGGAAATGAGATGAGTCCTTTGGATATATGCCTAGGAGTGCTATAGCTGGGTCATATGGTAGATCAATCTTTAGCTGTTTTAGGAACCTCCACACTGTTTTCCACAATGGCTGGACCAGATTGCATTCCCACCAGCAGTGTAGAAGGGTTCCTTTTTTTCCACATCTCCCCAACATTTATGATCATTTGTTTTCATGATGGTGGCCAATCTGACAGGAGTGAGATGGAATCTCAATGTAGTTTTAATCTGCATTTCCCTGATGACTAGTGATGTAGAACATTTTTTTAGATGCTTATATGCCATTCGTATTTCTTCCTTTGAGAACTCTCTATTTAGTTCCATAGCCCATTTTTTGATTGGCTTGTTTGATTCCTTATTATTTAACTTTTTGAGTTCTTTGTATATCCTAGATATTAATCCTCTATCAGATATATAGCTGGCTAAGATTTTTTCCCATTCTGTAGGTGGCCTCTTTGCTTTTTTTCACTGTGTCCTTTGCAGTGCAAAATCTTTGTAATTTCATGAGGTCCCAGTGATTAATCTGTGGTTTTATTGCCTGAGCAATTGGGGTTGTATTCAGAAAGTCTTTGCCAAGACCAATATGTTGGGGGGTTTCCCCTACTTTTTCCTCTAGCAGTTTCAGAGTTTCAGGTCTGATGTTAAGGTCTTTAATCCATTTGGACTTAATTCTTGTGCATGGCGAGAGAGAAGAATCTATTTTCATCCTTCTGCAGATATATATCCAGTTTTCCCAACACCATTTGCTGAAGAGGCTGTCTCTTCTCCAATGAGTATTTTTGGCATTTTTATCAAATATCAGGTGGCTATAGCTACTTGGGCTTACATCTGGGTCCTCTATTCTGTTCCACTGATCTACATGTCTGTTTTTGTGCCAGTACCATGCTGTTTTTGTTACTATGGCTCTGTAGTATAGGTTAAAATCAGGTATGGTGATACCACCAGCCTCATTTTTGTTGCTCAGTATTATTTTAGATATTCGAGGTTTTTGTGATTCCAAATGAATTTTTGGATTGTTTTTTCTATTTCCATGAAGAAAGCCTTTGGAATTTTGATAGGGATTGCATTAAATGTGTAGATTGCTTTTGGTAAGATTGCCATTTTCACAATATTGATTCTTCCAATCCAGGAACAAGGGATGTTTCTCCACTTTCTAGTGTATTCTGCAATTTCTCGCTTGAGTGTTTTAAAGTTCTCATTGTAGAGATTCTTTACTTCCTTGGTTAGGTTTATTCCAAGGTCCTTTTTTTTTTTTTTTTTTTTTGATGCAATTGTGAACGGGAGTGATTCTCTGATTTCATCCTCTGTGTTTTTGTTGTTAGCATATATGAAGGCTACTGATTTCTGTGTATTTATTTTGTATCCTGCTGCATTGCTGTAGGTTTTGATCAGCTCTAACAGTTTGCTAGTAGAGTCTTTAGGGTCCTTTATGTGTAGAATCATGTCATCTGCAAATAATGATAACTTGATTTCTTCCTTTCCAATTTGTATCCCTTTTATGTGTGTCTCTTGCCTTATTGCTATGGCTAAGACTTCCAAAACTATATTAAATAAAAGTGGGGACAGTGGACACCCTTGTCTTGTTCCTGATTTTAGTGGAAAAGCTTCCAGTTTTTCCCCATTTAGTAATATGTTGGCTGTAGGCTTGTCATAAATAGCCTTTATTATATTGAGATATGTTCCTTCTATTCCCAGTCTCTGTAGGACTTTTATCATGAAGGGATGTTGGATTTTGTCAAATGCTTTCTCTGTGTCTAATGAGATGATCATGATATTTTTCTCCTTCAACCCGTTTATGTAATGTAAATTTATATATTTGCGTATGTTGAACCATCACTGCATCTCTGGGATAAAGCCTACTTGGTCAGGGTGAATGATCTTTTTGATATATTCTTGTATTCTGTTTGCCAATATTTTGTTGAGAATTTTTGCATCTATGTTCATGAGGGAGATTGGTCTGTAATAATCTTTTTTTGTTCTATCATTGCCTGGTTTTGCTATCAGGGTGATGCTAGCCTCATAGAAGGAGTTTGGTAGAATTTCTTATTTTTCTATTTCCTGGAAAAGCTTAAGAAGCAATGGTGTTAGCTCTTCCTTAAAAGTCTGGTAAAATTCAGCAGTGAATCCATCTGGGCCTGGGCTTTTTTTAGTTGGGAGATTATTGATAACTGTCCGAATCTCCAAGGTTGTTATAGGTCTATTTAAGTGATTAATCTCATTTTGATTTAATTTAGTTAGGTCATATAGATCAAGGAAATCATTTTTTTCAGATTTTCATACTTTGTGGAGTATATGCCTTTATAGTATGTCCCAATGATTTTTTGAATTTCTCTGGAATCTGTTCTGATGTTACCTTGTTCATCTCTGATTTTATTAATTTGTGTCTCTTCTCTCTTTCTTTTGGTCAGATTTGCTAAGGGTTTATCAATCTTGTTTATCCTTTCAAAGAACCAACTCTTTGTTTCATTAATTCTTTGGATTATTCTTTTTGTTTCTATTTCATTAATTTCTGCCCTAATCTTTACTATTTCTTCCCGTCTACTGATTTTTGGTTTGCCTTGTTCTTCTTTTTCCAAGGCTTTAAGGCGAAGCATTAGGTCGTTTACTTGCGACCTTTCTAATTTCTTAATATAGGCACTTAAGGCTATAAATTTACCTCTTAGAACAGCCTTCATTATGTCCCAGAGATTTTTGTATGTTGTGTTCTCATTATCATTTGACTCTATAAAGTTTTTGATTTCCTTTTTGATTTCTTCATTGACTCATTCATCATTTAGTAGTGTATTGTTTAGTTTCCATGATTTTGTGTATGTTCTGTAGCCTTTCTTGCTACTGATTTGTAGTTTAATTCCATTGTGGTCAGATAGAATGCAAGGAATTATTTCAGTTTTCCTGAATTTGTTAAGATTTGCTTTATGTCCTAATATATGGTCTATTTTAGAGAATGTTCCATGTGCTGCTGAAAAGAATGTATATTCTGCAGCCTTTGGATGAAATGTCCTGTATATATCTGTTAAGTCCATTCTTTCTATGACCTCATTTAGTCAAGTTGCTTCTCTGTTTATTTTTTCCCGGGATGATCTGTCAATTGATGAGAGTGGGGTGTTAAAGTCACCCACCACCACTGTGTTTGGTGTTATCTGTGACCTTACTTCTAATAGTGTTTGTTTGACAAATTTGGGAGCCCCCATGTAAGGTGCATATATGTTTAGGATTGTAATGTCCTCCTGTTGGAGTGTGCCCTTAATCAATATAAAGTGACCTTCCTTATCTTTCTTGACTAACGTCGGAGTAAATTCTACCCTGTCCGATATTAGGATAGCAACCCCTGCTTGTTTTCTAGGCCCATTTGCTTGAAACACCATCTTCCAAACTTTCACCCTAAGGTAATGTCTATACTTTGTAGAAAGGTGAGTTTCTTGGAGACAACAAATTGTAGGATCCTGCTTTTTAAACCAGTCTGCGAATCTATGTCTTTTCGTTGGGGCATTGATGCCGTTGATATTAAGAGATATTATTGAAAGGTGTGTATTTATGTTTGCCATTTTTTTTTGTGTGTGTGTGGTTCTGGTTCTACCTGTGCTCTCTTCTGTTAACTAGTATTTGAGTATTGCTTGTTTTTTCTAGGTTCCTTATATGAGTGCTTTTCCTTTTCTTCAGCATGGAGGATTCTATCAAGTATTTTCTGTAGATCTGGTTTTGTCTTCAAATACTCCTTTAACCTGCTTTTGTCATGGAATATCCTTATTTCTCCGTCTATTTGAATGGATAACTTTGCAGGATAAAGTAACCTTGGTTGACAGTTGTTATCTTTCAGAACTTGGAATATATCACTCCAAGCCCTTCTGGCTTTAAAAGGTTGTGTTGAATAATCTGTTGTAATCCTGATGGGCTTGCTTTTGTAGGTAACTTGATTTTTCTCTCTAACTGCTTTCAATATTTTTTCTTTGGTGTGTGTGTTTGGAAGTTTGGTTATAATATGGCGAGGAGAGGTTCTTTCCAAGTTTTGTCTGGCTGGGGTTCTAAAGGCTTCCTGTATCTGTATTGGCACCTCTTTCCCAATTTGGGGGAAATTTTCTTCTATGATTTTGTTGAAGACTTCTATTATTCCTTTTGAGTGAAATTCTTCTCCTTCTAGTATGCCCTGAATTCTAATATTTGATCTTTTCATAGTGTCCCGAATATCTTGAAATTCCCACTAATACTTTTCTATAAGTTTGTCTTTCTCTTTGTTGGCCTGTATTAGATCTGCCACCTGGTCTTCTAGCTTAGATATTCTGTCCTCTCCCTCATCCATTCTACTGGTGAGGTTTTCTACAGAGTTTTTTATTTCATTAACTGTGTTCTTCATTGTTAGTAATTCTGACTGGTTTTTCTTTATTATTTCTAGTTCCTTATTTATGTCTTGTATTGTCTTCTTTATTTCATGAAATTGGTATCCTGCATCTTCTTTGATTCCTTTGATTTCCTCTTTAAGTTCCTCTTTGCCTCCTTTGATTTGTTCTCTGACTTCTTTGAACATATTTACAATCATTCTTTTGAAATCTTTTTCAGGCATTTCCTCTAACTCATTCTCACTGGAGGTCATTTCTGATGCATTAATACTTTTAGGTGGATTTATATCGTCTTGCTTTTTAGTGTTTCTGGTGTTATAATGTATATATTTTTGCATCTTGGATTAAGTTAATGCTTGGATTTTCTAGCTAGCTGGGTATTCTTAGCTGTATCAATTGATTTGATGTTATATATTTTCAGGGTAGGAGCTTAAGGTGTTAGGTGTGGCTCTTAAGACTCTGAGAGTATCTACAAAGGTGCTCCTAGGTGTTGAGTTTCCCTGCTATGGGAGTATTCAAGTAGGCTGAGTGGAATAAAATACAGGTAGATTCTAAAAGTTAACTAAAAAACTTTACCCATTCAGTCAAAAACAGCAAGTATGTATGCCAGAGTATTAAAGCAACCAGATCCTCTATTAACATAGAGGTTAAGATTTCTGGTTTGTTGAGGGATCCCAGTCAGCTTGTGACCAAGTGAGACCCTTCCCTGTTGCAAACCCAGTTACCTTGGATGATTTTGGTCTCAGTCAAGTTGCTGCCTAGGTCGTCGGGCTGCTGTTCTGATTTCTGTAGCTGGGCACTGGCTTTTCCTGTGGGGCAAACCAAGCCTGGCAACTGTGGCCCTGCAGGTCAGCACCCCCGCTGCTGGAACTGCTGCTGCTTCTGGGTCTGCTGTTGTTGCCGCTCCTGGATCTGCCGCTGCTGATGCTCCTGGGTCTGCTCCTGCTGGGGCCGCTGGTACCGGTTACGGAGCTGCCAATGTTGCTGCCGAACTCTGCTCCTGCTTGGGTCCCGCTGTCGGCCCAAGTTGGTGTGGCTGGGTCCTGGGAAGCTGCTCTGTTCACCGGAGCTGGGCTCAGGCGGTGAGGGAGAGGAGGGAGCCGCAGCTGCTCCGGTTCTCTCGCTGCTCCACGTGTTCTTCTACCTCGCGGTCTGCTCCTCCGCTGCTCACAGCTGCTCTCCCTTCACGTTTCCTGAGTTGCGGAGAGCTCGGTGTGAGGGAAAGCTCCTGCACCTGGCTTTTCCTGCAGCTGGAGCCGAGCCCGGCGGCTTTCTGGTGCGCCCCGCCGCTGCCGCGGTTGGCGGAGCTGCCGCAGCCGTTTTTGCCGGCCTGTGCAGGCTCTGGATGCTCTGGATCTCTCCTACTTCTCCGCTGCTGCTTCAGTTTCCTATGCACCTCACTTTTTAGTAAAAGTGTGTATTTTGCTGAGGTTTTTTGGTGTTTTTTACCCCCAGGCTGCTTTGGCGTGGTACCTACGCCGCCATCTTAACCAGAAGTCCCCCTCTATAACTTTTAATTATTGCACCTCTCTCATATAAGTGAGATCATTTAGTAAATTTATGTACCTAGCATATTTGACTTAGAAAAATGTTTTCAGTGTTCTTTTGTGTTGCAGCAAGTATCAGAAATTCATTTGTTTTAGAAGGATAGATAGTATTCTATTGTGTAAGTATCACATATTTTCCATATCCGAACACCCATTAATGGGCATCATAGGGTTTCCGCCTCTTGGCCATTGTGAATAGTGATGTTAATACATCTGTGTCAATACCTCTTCCAGATGTTACTTTCATTCTTCTGGAATACGTTAGACTTCTATATTCGTGGGCTATGCATGGATCCAGCAATTTGTGCATGAAAAATATTTTGAAAACATTATAGGAAGTTCCAAAGAGCAAGATTTGAATTTGATGTCTGTCCTAAATGCATGTGAATCAATTTATGTGATGTGGTGGGACACTCTGCTGCAGATTCCTGATATCTCATAG
Organism: Jaculus jaculus; assembly: GCF_020740685.1. Lineage (NCBI taxonomy): Eukaryota > Metazoa > Chordata > Mammalia > Rodentia > Dipodidae > Jaculus > Jaculus jaculus. Next base: position 36,865,659 of record NC_059119.1, on the reverse strand, counting down.
TCTTGGTTTCCTTAAGCACTCACTGTTTGAACAATAGTCATCTTCAGTATTACTTGTATAGGATATAAAAATACAAAAAGTACAAATCTCTATTTGTACAGTATAGAGTTAGTCCTCTGATGAATGTAAATATTTCTATTAACAATAGAGTGAAACATCTATTTGCATAACATTTATACTGCATTAAGCATTACAAATAATCTAGTGATGATTAGGGAAATGTCTGTAATGTATGTAAATACATGTATATATAAATTTCCAAGATATATTTTTTATTTGTTTGTTTTTCAAGGTAGTGTTTCACTGTAGCCCAGGCTGACCTGGAATTCACTTTGTAGTCTCAGGGTGGCCTCAAACTCAAGGCAATTCTCCTACCTCTGCCTCCTGAGTGCTGGGATTATAGGCATGAACCACCACGACCAACTCCGAGATATCATTTTTGATGTGAATCTCAAGAAAGTGAAAAGACATTTGCCCAACAGGCTATGGTTGGTGTTTCTCCCTGAGCACCATTCTGTCTGGCCATCTTTAAAGTAGTTGTTATTATCTGATATTGAATGGCCACTTTGTTGCAAGTGGAAAACTCCTAGGTGGGGCTTACTGAAAGAGACTTCAAACTTTCTAAATACAAAGAAATAGTTTTGGTGACATACTGTCTTTCCTTGTTTTTCCTGCATGGAAAGCAGATGTGCTGCTAAGTATTTCAACCACTGTCTTGAAAAGGCAAAGCAGCAGCATGAGGAGGTCTGTGTGTTAAGCAAGTGCAGAAGATAGGAAGGCAGCATTGGGCAATTGCTTCAGCCCAGCAACCTTGAAATATCAACCTATGTACTTTTCTGTTTGTTTAAGCACTGTTAGTTGTTTTTCTGTTATTTATTGCCAGAAAATTTCTAGTTGACTGACAGACAGATGCGAAATATATCAACATGACCAGAGACACGGGATTGTGAAAGAGCATGGAGTGTTAGGTAAACTGTGAGTAAGAAAGTTCAGCTTGGCTAGACATAGGGATAAAACTAACAAGACAGATGCTTGGGTTATATAAGAAAAATATTTAGTTATATGGGCTACTTTGCTGACAATGTAGTGACTTGGGCCTGGAGAAACATGATCGTTCTGGCAAGAATGTGGCATATATATTGGAGAGGGCAGCATAGGAGGCAGGGTGACAATTCAGGAGCTTTTACAATGTTCAAGTGATGATCCAAAGCTTCAATTGCAACAGTAGGGTGAGGGAGAAAACTATGGGCTTTTTAAGTACATTTGACATGAGTTAATTGACATTTCAATATTAATGGCATATTGAAGACATAAACTACATTTATGAACTTTATAGCATCTGAAGCAACATCAACAAAGAACACAATTTTTAAATTATTATTAAAACTTTGTATGTACACATCATGTGTCAATACCATCGTTTTCCTCTCCCTGCCCCTATTCCACTGAGAGTCCTCCTTTAGTGGGATCACTGGTATTCACCATGGAGTTAAGGACACCATTATTGAATATAACATTTATTTATTTATTTTAAATGTTTTTTGTTCATTTTTGTTTATTTGAGAGTGACAGAGAGGGAGAGAAAGAGGCAGATAGAGTGAGAGAGAGAATGGGCGCACCAGGGCTTCCAGCCACTGCAAATGAACTCCAGATGCGTGCGCCCCCTTGTGCATCTGGCTAATGTGGGTCCTGGGGAATCGAGCCTTGAACCAGGGTCCTTAGGCTTCATAGGCAAGTGCTTAACCACTAAGCCATCTCTCCAGCCCTTGAATATAATATTTAAAGAAGAAAAATCTTATCTAAATAAATTATGGCACATTGATTATAAAACACACCTTGACTTTATAGAGATTTAAAAAGACGTGTATCTTAGAATCAGTGAATATTGGCATAGTAAACATTATGGATATTATTTGCCAAAAACTGTGGTTCACAATTTGCCTAGGTTTATTTTTCAGTTAATGTACTAAGATTTTTATGTCGTAGGTATGGGCTTTTCTTTACCATTTAGAGATAATCATAGGATGGCTCTAGGTTCATAGTAGGACAAATACATGGCCTTGCTAAGGACAAACTTTAGAAGTAGGAGACTTTTTTCCTTTTTTTTTTTTTTTTAGAAAAAAGATGCACACATTGACCCCCTCCCCTCCGCTCAAATCCTGCTGAGGGTCTTTGGTGGGGTTATTGGTAGTCATTGTGGGGGCCAATAGGTCCCAGCCAGTCTCTACATGGATGGGGGAAACTTACTGCCTCAGGCTATTCCCACCTGGGAGGATCTTACAGTCTTTCCGCCCCTCTTCCATGATGCTCCTTGTGCTTTGGTGGGCAAGACAGAGACCTGATTTAGTGTTGCTTTCTCTGTACACTCTGGATCTCTGTTTTCATGAGGTCTGTCTCCATTTCCCTGGAAGTGGTTTTCAGGCTAGCTGTGGGAGCAGCATTTGTGTTTCTGCTTCCTCTGGAATGACTTCTGGGCCCCGGCAGATGAGGCAGAGGGGACCCAGCTCCTGGTAGATAGTTGGCTCTCTCTCCCTCCTCCTCCTTCTTTTTGCAAGATTGGGTCTCACTCTAGCCCAGGCTGCCCTGGAATTCACTATGTAGTCTGAACTCATGGCAATTCTCCTACCTCGGCTCCCAAGCGCTGGGATTAAAGACATGAGCCCCCATGCCCAGCTTTCTCTTCTTGATGTATTTTTTAAAGTATTTTTATTTTATTTACTTATTTGAGAAAGAGAAAGAGGGGGAGAGAGGGAGAGAGAGAGAGAGAGAGAGAGGGAGGGAGAGAGAGAGAATGCCATGGCCTCCAGCCACTGCAAACGAACTCCAGACACATGTGCCACCTTGTGCATTTGGATTATGTGTGTCCTAGGGAATGAAACCAAGGTCCTTTGGCTTTGTAGGCAAGTGCCTTAACTCCTAAGCCATATCTCCAGCCCAATTTTATTTATTTATTTTGAGAGAGAGAGAAAGAGAGAGGGAAATTGATTGGGTGTACCAGGGCACCTAGCTACTGCAAACAAATTCCAGATGCATGAGTCACCTTGTGCATCTGCCTTTACATGGGTATTTGGGGAATCAAACTTGGGTCCTTCGGCTTTGCAGGCAAGTGCCTTAACCACTAAGCAATCTCTCCAGTCCCTGTATTGATGTATTCTTGTTCTCCACCATATCCTTTTCCATCTGAAAATAGAACAGATTCTCCAACCAAATGTGAGAACAGGTTGAATAAAGAGGGATAAGCCTACTCATTAGAAAGATGTATTAATGTGAATGTCCACACTTTTTTTACAGAGCAGTGGAGGTGTTCTCTGTAGTCTATTGGTTTCCTGTTCAGATATGAGTTCACCCCCACTGAGCTTGTCTCATGTCCAATTGATGAACAGTTGGTTACCTACATCGGCTGTGTGCCACTATTACACAAGTTTATACTTCTTGCTAAGCTGATTGATTTTGTAACTGCTTAATCAATCTGTGGGCAAGTGTTCTGCTCCAGCCACTCTCAGAGTACTTTCCAGCACTATGAGAGCTAGCCAGGAGAGAACTGGATTCCCTCTCATTTCTAGCATGATTACCTGATGTCCTACGGTTGCAGGCTGTTATGTCTTCAGCAAATGGGACTTACCTTTTAGCTCTTGCAGGTGACCAGGTATTTTTACAATAGCTTGTATTTTCTGTGGGCCTCATGTCTCCCAATTCTGGCCCTGGGAATTACCAGCCAGCACCCATGACCTTAGGGTATGCTCTTCTATTCAGGTCCCTCCTCATTATTGAGAGTAATAACTTGTAGAATGGTATCCAGGAAGAAGGTTTCTATGGGATTGATTCATGCATTACTTTTGTGCATCCCCCACATCTCATCTTCCTCTACTCCATAGGTCTTTCTTTCTTCTTGCTGATCATTGACTTGTTGTCCAGTAGCCCTTCCTTCATTCCCTCACTATTTCTTCTTTTTCCTATCTTCATTATGGCTTGTAATTAACTGACACTGGACAAAGTTAGGAACTGCATATGAGAGAAGCCATGTAGTCTTTGTCTTTCTGAGCCTGTATGATCTCACTCAGCATGACTTTTTCCAAGTCCTTCCATTTTCCTGCAAATTTGATTGTTTAATTTTTCCTTACTGCTGAGTAGAATCCCATTGTGTATATGAACCACATCTTCATTAACCATCATTTGATGATGGGCATCTGGGCTGCTTCCAGTTCCTGGCTATTGTTAATAGAGCAGCTATAAAAATGGTTGAGCAAGTGTCTCTGTGGTATATGGTAGAGTCTTTAGGGTGTATTTCCAAAAGACCTGTATCTAATGGTAGTTCTATCTTCAGTTTTTTGAGGAGTCCCCAAACTGATTTCCATGGTGGCTGTACAATGTGCACACCCACCAGCAGAAGGTGAGGGTCCTCTTTCCCCCTACTCCTGCCAGCATGGGCTGTCATTTGAATTTTAAAAAAATATTTTTATTTATTTATTTGAGAGAGGGGCAGATACAGAGAGAAATGATTGTAATATCTTCTTGTATTGTTCCTTTGACAGCAATGAAGCAGCCTTCTTTGTCTTTCTTGGTTACTTTTGGTTTGAAGTACATTTTGTCTAATATCAGTATACCCACCCCTGCTTGTTTCTTATTTTCATTATCTTGAAATATTGCTTTCCATCCCTTCACCCTGGGGTGGTGTCCATCTTCATTCATATGGTAGGTTTAATATAGATAGCAAATGGATGGGTCCATTTTTATGATCCAGCTTTTAAACCTCTGTCTTTTAACTGAGGTATTGAGACTGCTGATGTTTAGAGTTATAACTGTCAGGTGTGAGTTAATCCCTGTCAAATTGAAGGCTTTGTGGAGTTTGGTGATTTTTTTCTTTTGGACCTTTTAAGTTTTCAGGTCTGTTCTACTTATGGTTCTTATTTTCCTTTCTTGTAGACTCTTGGGTGTGATTGTTCATCTCTTTAAATTGGGTTATTCTATGTAATATTCTCTGTAGGATTGGCTTAATGCTCACATAATCATATAGCTGGCTTTTATCATGGAAAGTTTTTCTTTCAGCTTCAATTATGAAGGGTAATTTTGCTGGGTATGGTATTTAGAGTTGGTAGCCATGTTCTTTTAAGATTTGAAATGCTCCATTCCATTCCTTTCTGGCTTTTAGAGTTTCCATTGAAATATCATAGGAAATTCTGATGGATTTAGCTTGTATGTTGCAAGCTGTTTTTCTCTTGAAGCTTTTAGAACTCTCCCTTTGTTTTCAGTGTTGAGAGTTTTAACAATAACATGGTCCTGCCTATTTGGTATTCAAAGAGACTCTTGTAATTTGATGGGGCTCTTTTTGTTGAGGTTAGGGAAATTTTCTTCAATAATTTTGTTGAATATGTTTGCCATGTCTTTGTTCTGTATTTCTTTCTCTTCTTATATGCCCATGAAATGAATATTTGGTCTCTTTAAGGTGTTCGTTTCTCTCATATTCTATGTACATGTTTTTAGGATTTTCTCATTGTTTTTGGACTGCTAGACTATTTCCTCTGCCTTATCCTCAAGTTTTGAGAGTCCTCCATATGGTCTACTCTGTCATTGAAGTTTTCTTGGGAGCCTTTTAAAGATTTTATTTTTATTTTTTAATATTTTATTTTTACTTATTTATTTGACAGAGAAAGAGGGAGAATAGGCGCACCAGGGCCTCCAGCCACTGAAAACGAAGTCCAGATGTGTGCCCCCTTGCACATCTGACTAACATGGGTCCTGGGGAATCGAACCTGGGTCCTTAGGCTTTGCAGGCAAATGCCTTAACTGCTAAGCCATCCCTCCAGCCCTTAAAAATTTATTTAATTGTTGTTGTCTATTGCATTTTTTTCAGCATCTCCATCTTTTTGTGGAATTCCAATTTCATTTCTAGATTAGACTTTCTAGTTGTTTGTTGTAGCTCATTCCTGAGTTTGATTGTATCTTAACTGAGTCTATCCCACCATTGAGATCATTTGCTTGTTTCTCCTCCATTTTCTTTGTCCTTCTATTAAGCTCCTTTTGATTGTCTTCAATTTATTTGAGATATGTTTTGGGTTCTTTTGGCTGATTTGTTTCCAGTTCCTTCAGCTATTCTTTGGGTTCATCCTTGGATGCTCTTGAGCCTGAGCTGTTTTTTGTTGTGGCCCTGGAGTGCATGGCCAACTCAATAACTGGTAAGGGTCCTGTTGTCTTTCTGGTACTTGCTTCCTAGTTGGTGTTGGTGGGCTTGGCTGTGGCAACTCGTGGAAGGCAGGGTGAGGGGTAGCAGAGATACCACTTGGGGGCTTGAATCTCAATCACCATGGTTATGGGGCTTGCCTGGGTCATGAGTTTGGGGTTGAGATGATTGCTGGTATATCCCTGCTTTTAAGCCTGCCAAAGCACAGATTATGAGGGAATATAGTGATTCTCTACCACCCCACTAGAGAACATAAATCCAAGGCCTACTCACATTGCAAATGCAGGGTTCTAAATATTGGGGAACCAGGAGTTAGGAAACCAGGTCTACTCATGCCTCAAGCCAGTAGGATCCCATACTGAGAAAGACTCTTAAATGTACTGAAATTGAGCCTCTTGAGATGTCCATTGAACATATTCTGAAGGAATTGAGTTTAAAATTCAATAAGAAAAAACCAAGTTGATTAATGAAATCATTCATTCAATTAGTAAATGTTAGGTCTCTGGAATTCTCCTTTCCAAAACAGTCAAATGAAAGCACTGGATATGGTTATTTCACCCCACATTTTTGTTGTTGTTGTTGTGTGTGTGTGTGTAGTGTGTACATGATGTATTATGCATGATGTGCAGTATATGAATGTGTAGATATGTATGTAACATGTATAGGCCAGAGGAAAACATCTTACACCCATTTATCCTTGGGACACAGGTCTCTCCCTCAACATAGAGCTGTTATCTATAAGCAAGTTCCAGTGATTCACTGGTCTCCAACCCTGATTCTCACCCACACAAAGATTGAGGCTACAGGTGTGCATGGTAACATTCAGCTTTTCACATGGGTTTTGGCAAGTCAAACTTGGAAGTCTCTGGCCAAAGATGCCCTCATGCTTAAGTGGCAAGCTGTTACCACCCACTGAGCCATCTTCCCATTCATCCACACACATTTTAATATATACTTTGTACCTAGCACTCTTCTGTGCTTCACAAAACCCATGTCATGGTCTGGCATTGGGGAGCTTACTTACACCACTGTGGACAAATGTAGGCCCAAGTCCATGAACTAATAAATAATCAAGTAATTTCATAAGATAATAAATTCTATGACTGAAAAGATATTTCTTATTTCCCTTAAGCATATTAGATCTTATTCTCAAAGGGTGAAAGGAGTTTCAATCAAGACTCTGAATTCAGAGAAGACCTCTTATAGTTTGGCTTTACATCCTGTGCAAAGGAAAGAAAAGCAAATTATAAAGCACCACAAGTACAAAGAAGTATATGTACTACTGTCCTCAGAAATAAAGTCATCAAGAATCAAGAGGATACCGATGTGATGTCACATCATCGCAAAGAAATAGCATAACACAAGAGAATAGGGTGAAAAACACAAATTATGTTGAAATTAACAGAGGTGGAGCAGGGAAGATGGTGGACTGAAGACACCCAGTGCGTTCCTGCATCTGCCTGAGTCAAGTGCATGGCTGCAGAGAGAGGGGGTAGTGTGGAAAGGCACAAGATGATAATAGTGAACCGCTACCAGAAACTGGGTGAGATCCAGAAATAGTAAACTTTAGATTTGTAAAAGAAACAGCGGATCCTAATATAAGAACTAGGAAAAATGGTACACAAGGGGAAGAGGTCCCCTATGGTGGGGATTTGAGTAAAAGACACAAGGAAACCTCAGTGAACTCCACCAGCACAGCGTGGCAGTTGGCTGAAATATAGCTGATGATGGGGCTGCACAATGAGTACACCAAGCGGGTGCTGCCCAGGGTCCCTCTGTATGTCCTTTTTTGCTTACAGGTATACAGGGAAAACCCAGCTGAAAGGAGGTCTTACATTCAAACCATTTAGATGGGGGGGGGCAGAGGTATTTTCATTTTTATATTACCCAGCCTCAAAGCCTCCCCCCTCCACCTGCTGAGTGATGACCCCAAGAAAACTGGTTGTGAACTAGGTAAAGACTCACAAATACAGTACTGCTTTGTAGGAAATGCAGGGCATATTGCAAAAGGACATTGAGAGTGGTGGTTTGAATTAGGAGTCCCTCATAAACTCACTTTGAATGCTTGCTCTGCAGTTGGTGGGCATTTTGGAAGCAGAGCCTTGTGGAAGGAGGTGTTCTGTTGGGGTGGGTTTAGGTGCCATAGCCAGCTCCCCCTTGCCAGTGTTTGCGCACCCTCCTGCTATTGTTGTCCATCAGGTGATGTCCACCGTCTGCTCACAGTACATTTTCCCCTGCCGTCATGGGGTTTCCCCTCAAGCCTATGAGCCAAAATAAGCCCTTTCCCCCCACGAGCTGCTTTTGGTTGGGTGCTTTCTGCCAGCAACATCAAGGTGACTGCAACAATGGGATAATTAAATTTGGGAACTCCAGCCCAGTATGTTGGAAGAGAAAAGAGACCAGCTACGCGTGGCAATGAGTCAGAGCGTACAATGGCAGAGACGAGCCTGCCTGCATATGTAGAATCACTCAGCACCTTGCTGTGGCCCCTACCAGTGCATATTGCTTTGGTCTAACAGTTTCATATATTCTCAGAATCACAGATACAATTAGTGGGAATACAGCAGACTCATGTGTCTCTCATGCTTTCATATACATTGGCAAAATATCTGGATGTCAGAGGCCTTGGGAATGGGAGAAGTCGCCTACAGTTGTTTTACTAAATGAGCATGCTGTCAGACTACCTTCTAGATGTTTGTGTTGATATCCATCTCAGTGCTGCTCTCAGCATTGGTCAGAGAAGCTTCTTTTGCTGTGGGTAGTGGCTATCCCAGAGACTCACAACTGCTCTAAGAGTGAGTAACTGCCGAGGGCTCAGACATAAATGAGACATGTACATCACCCCCTCAAGGCTTAAGGAGCATTGTAGAAGAGAAGGAACAAAGTTTCCAATTTTTCTAGAATCTGTGATTTTTATCCTTCAGTCAGTTTACATAATGTGTTATATGTATGATTTGTGTATGTTGAACCATCCCTGCATCTATGGGATAAAAACTACTTGGTCAGGGTGAATGATCTTTCTGATATATTCTTGTATTCTGTTTGCCAATATTTTGTTGAGAATTTTTGCATCTATTGTTCATGAGGGAGATTTGTCTTTAATTTTTTTTTTTTTTGTTCTATCTTTCTCTGTTTTTGGTATCAGGGTGATGCTGGCTTTGTAGAAGGAGTTTGGTAGGATTCCTTCCTTTTCTATTTTATGGAAAAGTTTAAAAAGCATTGGTGTTAGTTCTCCTATGAATGTTTGGGAAAATTCACCAGTGAATCCAGCTGGTCTGGGACTGTTTTTAGTTGGGAGCTTCTTTTCTTTTTTCTTTTTTTTTTTTAACAACTGCTTGGATCGCCATACTTGATATAGGTCTTCTTAAGTGGTTAATGTCATCTTGATTTAATTTGGGTATGTCATATAAATCAAGGAAATCACTCAGTTCTTTCAGATTTTCAAACTTAGTGGATTATGTGTTCTTATAGTATGTCCCTATGATTTTTTGAATTTCTCGGTATCTGTTGTGATGGGGCATTTTAATCTCAATTTTAATAACTTGTGTCTATTCTCTCTTTTGGTCAGATTTGCTAAAGGTTTATTAACCTTATTTTTCCTTTCAAAGAACCAACTCTTTGTTTCATTGATTCTTTGGATTTTTTTTTTTTTTTTTTTTTTTTGGTTTCTATTTCATTAGTTTCTGCCCTAATTTTTATGATTTCTTCCTGTCTACTGATTTTTGGCTTGTCTTGTTCTTCTTTTTCCAAGGCCTTAAGGTGTGGCATTAAGTTGTTTACTTGCAAGCCATCTAGTTTTTTAATGTAGGCACTTAAAGCTATAACTTTCCCTCTTAGGACTGCCTTCATTGTGTCCCATAGGTTTTGGTATGCTGTGTTTTCATTATCATTTGATTCTATGAATTTTTTTTTTCTTTCTTGATTTCTTCATTGACCCCTTCATCATTTAGTAGTGCATTGTTTAGTTTCCCTGATTTTGTGTATGCTCTATGGCTTTTCTTGCTATATGATTTGTAGTTTGATCCCACTGTGATCAGATAGAGTTCAAGGATTTATTTCAATTTTCCTATATTTGTTAAGATTTTCTTTGTGTCCTAATATATGGTTTATTTATCTTTTCATAGTGTCCTGAATATCTTGAAATTCCAATACATACATTCCTATGAGTTTGTCTCTCTCTTTGTTGGACTGTATTAAATCTACCACCTGGTCTTCTACTTTAGGTATTTTGTCCTCTCCTTCATCCATTCTACTGGTGAGAGTTTCTACAGATTTTTTATGTTACTGACTGTATTCTTCGTTGCTAGTATTTCTAACTGGTTTTCCTTTATTATTTCTATTTCTTTATGTATATCTTCTATTGACCTTCTTATTTCATTAAATTGGTTTCCTGTGTCTTCTTTGATTCCTTTGATTTCCTTTTTGATTTCTTTGAACATATTTATAATCATTCTTTTGAAATATTTCTCAGGCATTTCCTCTAAATCCGTCTCATTGGAGGTAATTTCTGATGCATTAACACTTTTTGGTGGATTTATATTGTCTTGATTTTTTGTGTTTCCTGTATTATAATGTAGATATTTTTGCAGCTTGGATTAATTTATCACTTGGAGTTTCTAATTATCTGCAATATTATTAGAAGTATCAGTTAATCTGATGTTATATATCTTCAGGGCGGGAGCTTAAGGTGCTAGAGTACCCACAAAAGCGTCCCTAGTGTTGGGTTTGCTATGAGAGTATTCTAGTAGGCTGAGTAGAACAAAATACAGGCATATTCTAAAATTTAACTAAACAGTATACACATTCAATGCAAAACAACACAGAGTATTTATGCAAGAGTAGGTATTATGACAACCAGATCCTCTAACAAAGTCACTGTCCCTTAGGGTGTGTGGTGCCCCACACCCTTAATCCTGTCAACTAGGAGACTAAGATTTCTGGTCTGTAGAGGGTGTGACCAAGTGAGACCTTTCCCCAATGAATGACAGAAGATGAAACAAAGGCACTATAAATCAGAAAGCAACAAATGACAAGCCCAAAATATAACTTATTTAAGAATTGCCAATCCATCAGATGTGACATATACTTTACCATGGCATGGAAGGTACAATCAGCATATTCAACTCAAGCTTATATACCAGGCTTATTTGGCAGGTATTGACCAGGTGTAATCCCAGTTACCTTTTGGGATGGCTTTGATCTCAATTATGCTGTGCACCTGCATGGATCCCTCTTTGCTGTGCTGTGGGCCCAGGTAGGCTGGCCGGGTCAGTGGGTCACTGCTCTGATTGCCTGTGCTGGGTGCTGTGTAGGTGAGCTCCCTTCCCAAGGTCTCTTGTGCTTTCTGGTGCTTGCACTGGGTGAGGGGGAGGAGGTTGTGGATGGTGGCTGAACTTCTCCCACTGGTCCTTGTAATCCCCTTCCTCTTGAGTTTCTCTGTTGGTCCCCGCCATACTCCCGTCATGTTTCTTGATTTTGTGAGGAGGTCATTGTGAGTAGAGAATCCCCTCACCTGGCTCTTCCTGTAGTTCATGCCGAGCCTTGGGGCTGTGGCCATGTGGACCCATAGTTGAGGCCTCTGATATAAGCTACTTAGAGGAAATTCCAGACCAAGAATATCACAGTGCAATTATGATAAGAGTATACAACAAACTTAAAGAGGACATGAAGAAACAGCTGAATGAAATAAAAGAAAATCAAAACAAAAATAACTCTACAGTCAGCTGAATAAATTTGAAGTGGACATAAACAAACACCTGACTGAACTCCAAGAGAGCATATATAATCAACTAAATGATATGAGAAAGTTAAGCCAAGAAAGAAAAAAGGAAAAAAAAATAAAAAGAGCAAGATGCTGAAGAAAATTCTAATGGAAATAAAAAATGAAATAACTGAATTAAAAAGCTCCCAAGAAAGTCCTATCAACAGAAAGACAAAATATGTGAAGGACAAAATATCAGGACTTGAAGAAAACACAGAGGACATAGATGGGGAGGCCAAAATCAATGACAATTAAACAAGCAAACAAACAAACAAACATACAGACATGACATGAAAGAAATGTGGGGCACTTTAAAAAACCAAACATTTGAATTATAGGCATAAAAGAAGGGGAAAACCTATAATCCAAGGGCATAGAGAATATCTTCAATAAAATTATAGAAGAAAATATTCCAAATCTTACAAAAGAGAGGACCATCCAGGTACAAGGGTCATACAGAACACAATATAGACAGGAACAGAGAAGAAACTCCCCATGTCACATTATAGTTAAAACAGTAAATCCAGGGGAAAAAAGAAAGAGAACTAAAAGCTGCAAGAGAGAAATAGCTCATGACTTAAAAAAGTAGGTCCATCACAATAACATATGAGTTTTAATGGAAACTCTAAGAGCCAAGAGGGTTTGGAAGTGAGTATTTCAAATATTGAAGGACCACAGCTGCCTATGCAAACTACTATATCCAAAATAATTATACTTCATAATACAAGGAGGAAGAAAATCCATAATAAAATGGGCTATATGGGGCTGGAGAGATGGCTCAGCAGTTAAGATTCTTATGTGCAAAGCCAGAAGGCCTGGGTTGAATTCCCTAGTACTCACATGAAGCTGGACACAAAGAGGCACATGTGCCTTCACAAATTTAGAAAAATAACTTCTTGTATTATATCTGACCACAGTTTAATAAAGTTAGAAATAATCAACAAAAGAAACAATAAATAATAGACAAACTCCTGGAGATTGAATGATGCACTATTGAACAATGAATGGGTCATTAAAGAAACCAAGAAGGAAAAATCTTTAAAAACCCATAGAGCTGAATGAAAATGAAAACAGCATTCCAAAAGCCGTGGGACATACTGAAGGCTATCCTAAGAAGGAAGTTTATAGCTCTAAATGCCTATGCTACAAAATAGAGAGATCTCAAATAAACAACTTAACAATCCATTTGAATGAATGACTTGGAAAAACAAAAACAACACAAACCCAAATGTTCCAAATGCAAAGAAGTAATCAAGATCAGGGCTAAAATTAATGATTAAAAATTTAAATCTGTTTTGTTTAAAAAATTGATGAAGGGGGCTGAAGAGATGGCTTAGTGGTTAAAGCGTTTGCCTGCAAAGCCAAAGGACCTTGATTCAATTCCCCAGGACCCATATAAGCTGGATGCACAAAGTGGGTCATGCATCTGGAGTTGGTTAGCAGTGGCTAGAGGCCCTGGCGTGCCCATTGTCTCTCTCTCTCTCCCCCTTTCTCTCTCTCTGTTTGCCTCTTTCTCTCTCATTCTCTCAAATAAATAAATAATTTAAAAAATTTTGATGAAACAAATAATTGGCTCTTTGCAGATATAGTTGACAAACACATAGCCAAATTAACCAGAAAAGAGGATGAGGATCATAACCAACAAGGTAAGAAACTAAACAGGAGATATTATAACAAATACCAATGAAATCAGGAGAGTCATTAGGATATAGTTCAGAAAAATATGTCAAATTTGGAATTTGACCATATTGGAAAATCTGGAAAAATGATTGAATTTCATAACTCATATGATCTACCAAAGTTTATCCCAGAAAAGATAAATGATATGAATCTAGCTATAACATCTAATGATATTGAAGCAATAAACTAATAGCTTCCCAAACAAAATAATTCCAGGCCCAGATAGATTAACTGCTGAATTCTACCAAACCTGCATAGGATATCTAAAACCACTTCTTCTCAAGTTATTCAAAAACATTGAAAAGAAGTGAATATTCCTTAATTCCTTTTATGAAGCCAGCATTACACTAATTCCAAAACCAGAGACAAAAAATAGACAAATAACCTTAATGAATTTAGATGCAAAAATTCACAATAAAAATCTTGCAGATTGGATCCAAGAACTAGTCAAAAATATCATATACCTATGTAAAGCATATTTCATGACAGGGACAGAAATCAATAAACATAATACATCATATAAATAGATTGAAAGACAGAAACCACAACATCTTTTTTTTTATTATTACGAACATACTTGTACAGATACATCATGTGTTGGTACCATCTTTTCTGTCTTTCTTTCCCCCATTCAGCAGGGGGCCCTCCTCAGTGGGGTTGCTAGCTTCCCTATGGAGTTCTGGTTTATGCGTTGTGGGAGCAACAGGCAGTTATGGGGGTAGGCAATGCTTCTGGGCATGACATCCCCACCCATGGCTCGTACAATCTTTCCACTCCTCTTCTGCAAAATTTTCTGAGCCTTTGTGGGTGTGTTTAAGTTTACTTCTGTGATGAGTTTTAGGAGCCTCTGGATCTCTGTGTTGAGTAGCCTCGGTGACTGTCTCCTTCACCCCAGAACTGATTGTCAGGCTTACCATGGAAGCAACATTTTTGCTCATCTCCTCAGTTCCTCTGTGTTTTCACCTGGGCCTTGAATGAGGTATGAGGGGTGGTTTATCTCCTTGGGTCTCGCTACCTTTTGAAAAAGAAAAACAGATTCTCCAATAGAGAGTGAAGTCAGCATAGGTTAAATCGGATAAGTGTTATTAATTTAGGGAGTGTTTGATGGATGTAGCCCCTTTTTCAGCCAAAGAGTAGTGGGAGCTTCACATTGAAGAGCATAATCTTTGTCTGTATAGGATTCAGATCTGGTTGCCAGTTCCAGACATGGGATCCTTTCCACTGAGCAAAATCTCTTAGCCAATCAGAAAGCCACTGATTACCCAGCAAGGCTGTGGGCCACCACTGCGCTTGTGTGTACTTCTTGTCAGGCTGGTTGCTTCTGAGCAGCTGCGAGTCCTGCTTGCTCATACTGTTGCTGGTGACTTTGCCCCAGTAGCTCAAGTAGGGCTTCCAGCACTAGGCAGGCTAACATCTGGGGACTGGCTCTCTTCCAGTCCCAGCCAGGCCTCTCTGTGTACATGTGAGCAGCAAGAAAAATATCTTTTAAATGTATTTTAAAAATTGAAAGTAACATTAGTAGAGAATATATTCTACAAAGTGGAGGTAACTAGATGTAAAATTCTGGCAGCAATTTAACAGAGCAGTCCCAGATGGTCAGCTGAGGCCAACATCTAATGAGGACGAAAGCCTTGCCTGTGGGGAATTTTGGACAATACTTGCAGAAATATTATACTGTGCATAAACTAAATTGAATTGTTTCCACATGAGTTGTAAAGTTTCATATAGTAAAAGTTTTCTTCTACATGCACTTCAATTTCACAGCAAGAGTGGCATAGAATACCTAAACACAGAAGACAGCATTCATGCAAGATATCTAACTCCTTGATACAATAATGCATACACTTCAGAATGATTACACTATCATCACACCTAGGGCTTTCTGCAACTACAAGGTGGTGGTCATGGACAGCATGGCCCCCAGTATCAACGTCTTGGAAGCAGCCACCACCTTCTAAGTGTCTTCTCTTTTTGCACTTTTTCTTCACCTTTCTTAATCAACCCTGCTGTTGCTGCTTCTTAGCAAAACTGGTAAAAACAAAATTGTAATCATTGAACATGGCACTCTGGCAATCAAGACGTTTAAAACCTTCAAACTTTTGGGGTGAAGAAAGAACTGTGCAACATTTAGAACTCTGATTAACAAACAAGGTGGCCACAAACTTTCCTGGCTTGAAGATGTCCACAACTTTCCTGATCAGGTCATCATAAGAGGTCTGACTTAAGTTTGTTTCAAAGCTGACATAAGAAAATTCTGGTTCTGGAGTGATGTGAATTGTCCAATAAGTTCCATCGGATTTCATTCCATTCACTGAATACCCACAAGGATTGAACAGTGTGGCATCAATGACAGAACCTGGTATCAGGTCACGAATTCCACTCTCATGAGTGACATCCTTTGCAGTAACACCGTCTTTCATGTAGAACTGGTCCATAACTGCTGGGTCAAGCTCACTCATCAGAATTTCCAGGGTTTGATCTGGCTGACTGATTACCCGACTCTCTGGGAAATTCAAAGTACACAAGTACCAACAGTCAGAATTCATAGTCCCACACGATATGCTGCTCCATTTGGGAAAATTGCATTCAGAGAGAGAGAGAGAGAGAGAGAGAGAGAGAGAGAGAGCGAGCGCCAGGTCCTCCAGGCACTGCAAACGCACTCTAGATGCATGTGTCCCCTTGTGTATCTGGCTAACGTAGGTCCTGGAGAACCAAGCCTCGAACCGGGGTCCTTAGGCTTCATAGGCACGCACTTAACAACTAAGCCATCTCTCCAGCTCCCATCTACTGATTTTTTATTTGCTTTGTTCTTCTTTTTCCAAGGCCTTAAGGTGGAGCATTCAGTTGTTTACTTGTGACCTTTCTAATTTCTTTTTTTTTTTGGCGGGGGGAAGGGCTTGGTTTTTCGAGGTAGGGTCTCACTCTAGCTCAGGCTGACCTGATATACACTATGTGGTCTCAGGTTGGCCTTGAACTCAAGGCGATTCTCCTACCTCTGCCTCCTAAATGCTGGGATTAAGGCATATTCAACCACACCCAGGTGTAATTTCTTAATATAGGCACCTAAAGGTATAAATTTCCCTCTTAGAACTGCCTTCATTGTGTCCCAAAGATTTTGGTAAGTAAATATTTTATCCTGTTTGATCAATGCTGCTCTCAGTTTTGGTTAGAGAACTTGCTTTTTACAGATGGTAATGAATTTAGGGGAGACCCATCAAAATAAAAGGAAGAGAAAGCCAAGTGACTAGCATGAGACAGGTCATCTCTATCATACCCACCAGGGCCTAGGAAACATCAAGAGGGAAGTGGCAGACTAAATACGAGTGCTGCTTTCACTCCTAGCCAGAGAGCCATCTCAAGAGGTGGCTCTAGACACAAGGGAAACCCTAAACTTGATCCAAGTAAAAAATAAGCTACGGAGAATTCAACACTAACAGATACTTATAATATATCCTTCAAGGCTCAAGGACTATTGAAGAAAAGTGGGTAGAAAGCATATAGGAGCCACACGGTAGAAAGGCATAATGTGATGTACTGCCCTTCCAAAAGGAACCCACTGGCTTATTCAAGACCCTACAGTGATCGCGGATATACACACTGAGGAGGATCCTCAGTGGAGATGGCACAGGGGAGAGAGGACAAAAGAACATAACTCAATGGGATACGACCAATTTGTGATATGTTCATATATTAAAATTCTCAGGGCTGGAGAGATGGCTCAGTAATTAAGGTACTTGCCTGAAAAGCTTAAGGTCCTGAGTTCGATTCACCAATACCTATGTAAAGCCAGATGCACAAAGTGGTGTGTGCATCTGGAGTTCATTTGCAGTGGCTGGAGGCCCTGCCACACCCATATGCATCCTCTCTGTCTCTGCTTACAAGTAAATAAAAAAAATATTTTACTAGGGCTAGAGAGATGGCTTATTGGTTAGGGCACTTGCCTGCAAGGCCTAAAAACCCAGGTTCAATTCCCCAGTACTCACATAAGCCACATGCCCAAGGTGGACCATGCATCTGGAACTTGTTTGCAATGTCTGGAAGCCCCCGGTATGCCCATTCTCTCTATCTGCTTCTCTCTCTTAAATAAATAAATAATATATGAAATATTTTAAAATAAAATATTTTAAATTCTCAATAATATTTTAAGACTTTTAAAACTCCATTTGGAGTCCTGTAGGTATCCTATACACAGATATCCACATATTTCCTGAAGTTGAGGTATGCTTTCACTGTCATTTTATTGAGTAGATTTTTTTAAGCCCTTTTTTGTTTATCTTCCGACACTCCACCTTATAAATATTTGTCTTTTAATATTGTTCCAAAGGTATTAAATTGTCTCTTCATTCTCTTATTTCTTATTCATTCATTCATCTGTTTCAGAACACGTGTGTCAAATTTAGATATTTTTCTTCCACCTAATCTTGTCAATTGATGAGATAGATGGTTCTTTATTTTTTTTAAATTCATTTTTATTTATTTGAGAGTGACAGACAGAGAGAGAAAGAGGGAGAGAGAGAGAGAGAGAGAGAGAGAGAGAAAGAGAGAGAGAGAATGGGGTCGCCAGGGCCTCCAGCTGCTGCAAATGAACTCCAGATGCGTGCACCCCCTTGTGCATCTGGCTAACGTGGGTCCTGGGGAATCGAGCCTTGAACCGGGGTCCTTAGGCTTCACAGGCAAGCGCTTAACTGCTAAGCCATCTCTCCAGCCCTGGTTCTTTAGTGTTTTATGTCTAGAATTTCAACTTGGTCCATTTCACATCTCTCATTTGCTGACTTTGCAACTCATATTCTATATTTCTAATGTGATTTATCTATTTGTATGCACTTATAGCTTACTAAGCTTTTAAAATAATCATTGTTCTAAAGTCTTTATCAGACACTTTACCCATAGTGACTTCTTTGGAATCTGTTACTAAAATGTTGTTAAGTTCTTTTGTGAACATAATGTCATATTGATTTTTCATATTTCTATATTCCTTCTTTGACATTTGAACGTCTGTTAGCTCAGTGTTCTATATAGTTTTTATGGAGTAATTTTAGAAAGTTTCATCCTCCTGAAGATGTGTCAGTTTCTTATTCAGTGTTGCCTTTGGTTCTAGGTGTACAATGTAGTCTTTCCATAGCTTTTTTGGCTATAACTAATGACTTCAGACACTGTAAACCATGCTGGCATTTTAGATACCCATTTTGTCTGCACGTCAACAGCTCAGGCAGGGATGTGCAATACTTGCTGTACGCCAACTTCTACTGTGGGTGTGGCAGCCACAGTTGAATGATAGAAGTTTTTAGGTGCTGTTGATACTAGCTTTGGAATTGGCAACGGCCTCTGGCATTGGCAGCTCCAACAGTGGTGCAAGAGAGGGCAAGAGGCCTGTGGTCTTTAACCTGACACTGTGAGGCGCACAGGCAGCGGCCGGAAGTGCAGCATTCTCTCTGTGATGTTCAGACCTAGCCTGGCATGTGACTCACAGATGCAGAAGGATGCTACGTATAAATTTCTGTTGACATGTACACACAGTATATATAGCACATGTGTCTATTCGTGCCTAGACAAGGTTGTTTTTACTAGGTGATTAATAAACAATTATTAAAAGAACAATTAAAATCCAAACAGTCTACAGAGGACAACTGTGAGTTGTCCATTGTTGGTCTTCACCTTCATGTTTTCAAATGTTGTTCCAATGTCCACAGAGTTGTTGTCTTTACCACCATGGTGCTGTTTTAAAAAGCTGACAAGCATTTGTTTTGTATGTTGAGTTAATAACCAAATGTGGGGAGCTCACAAAGCTGAATATTAAGGAGCTGACCTTATCTACTAAAGAATATTTTCTAGCCAGGTGTGGTGGTGCACGCCTTTAATCCCAGCACTCGGAAGGCAGAGGTAGGAGGATCGCTGTGAGTTCAAGGCCACCCTGAGACTATATAGTGAAATCCACGTCAGCCTGAGCTAGAGTGGAGACCTGACCTCCAAAAAACAAAAGCAAACAAACAAGAGAAGATTTTGTAGTTTAAATCTTATATACTAGTGTGTGTTCTAGTTATAGTAATACTATTGCATAATAGTGTGTATAACTTTGTTAATAAATACGTAATTCACATTTAATTAAGGTTTGTATAAAGATACAATGATTTTATATGATTCTTCGTCAATATTGTATTAGAGCCTTGCTGCATCTCCACCCTGTGATTCCAAGTACAATTTTCTTTCTTTTTCTTCCATCTATGTCTCTATAGCATTTGTTGAATGCACACTGAATTTAAGGCAAATAACTCTTCCCACAAGAAGAAAGTTTCTTTCTTTGTGAACTATGTGGGGTAAAATATTGGCACACACAAAGCACTGATGATTGTGGCCTGGACTCTACTTGAGCAAACATGATGGGTGGCAACTGATGGAGCAATTATTTTACAACAAACTAAACACTGATAGTTCCAGTAATAGTGACTTTTTTCACAACACTGAGAAAGGAACTCAACAATATTTTTATGAAGTAAGTATAATATTGATCTCAAAACTTGGCAAAGATAACTCTAATGAGAATAATCATATATACATAAATGTTGATAAATTTCTTAAATGAAAAGCAAATATAATCCATTAGAACATTAAAGAATTAATGATTTTACAGGACTAAGTTGGCTTTAGGCCACCAATAATAAAAGCATTTGAAAAATTAAGTACTAAGGAAAGAACAATTAATAAATAGTTACATATATGACTTTATGTAGTATTATAAATGTAAATGTATAATTACATGTACCATCTACTGAAAGTCTACAATACTTATCAAGAACATATCATTGGGAGACTTCTGGTTAAGATGGCAGTGTAGGTACCACACCAAAGCAGCCTGGGGGGAAAAAAGACCAAAAAAACCCAGCAAAATACACACTTTTACTAAAAAATGAGGTGCATAGGAAATTGAAGCAGCAGCAGAGAAGTAGAAGAGATCCAGAGCATCCAGAGCCCGCACAGACCGGCAAAAGCGGCCCCGGCAGCTCTGGCAACCGCAGCAGAGGCTATGGCGCACCAGAAAGCGGCCAGACTCAGATCCAGCTGCAGGAAAAGCCAGGTGCGGGAGCTTCCCCTCACACCGCGCTCTCCGCAACTCGGGAAACGTGAAGGGAGAGCAGCAGGGAGCAACGGAAAAGCAGACCGTGAGGTAGAAGAACACGTGGAACAGCGAGAGAACCAGAGCAGCTGCGGCTCCCTCCCCTCCCCCACCGCCTGAGCCCAGCTCCGGCAAACAGAGCAGCAGTCCAGGACCGGCCACGGCAACTTGGGGCAACAGCGGGACCCAGCAGCTCCTGCACCAGTAACAGAGGCCCCAACAGCAGCAGACCCAGGAATGGCAGCAGCGGCAGACCCAGCAGCAGCAGCTTCAGCAGGAGCAGTGGCTCCAGCAGTGGCAGCTACAGCAGCAGCAGAAACAGAGGCAGCAGCAGTGGTGGGCCCAGTAGCAGCAGCTTCACCAGCTGACAGACCCAGCAGAGGCAGCTTTAGCAGCAGCAGTTCCAGCAACGGGGGTGCTGATCTGCAGGGCCACAGTTGCCAGGCTTGGCTTGCTCCACAGTAAAAGCCAGTGCCCAGCTCCAGAAATCAGAAGAGCAGCCCGAGGACCAGGCAGCAACTTGACTGAGACCAAAATCATCCAAGGTAACTGGGATTGCACCAGGGAAGGGTCTCACTTGGTCACAAGCTGACTTGAATCCCTCAACAGACCAGAAATCTTAACCTCTTTGTTGATAGAGGATCTGGTTGCTTTAATAACTACTCTGGCATACATAATTGGAGCTGTTTTTGATTGAATGTGTACAGTGTTTAGTTAACTTTTAGAATCTACCTGTATTTTATTCCACTCAGCCTACTTGAATACTCCCATAGCAAGGAAACTCAACCCCTAGGAGCACCTTTGTAGATACTCTGAGAGTCTTAAGAGCCACACCTAACACCTTAAGCTCCTACCCTGAAAATATATAACATCAAATCAATTGATACAGCTAAGAATACGCAGCTACCTAGAAAATCCAAGCATTAACTTAATCCAAGATGCAAAAATATATACATTATAACACCAGAAACAATAAAAAGCAAGACGATATAAATCCACCTAAAAGTATTAATGCATCAGAAATGACCTCCAGTGAGAATGCGTTAGAGGAAATGCCTGAGAAAGATTTCAAAAGAATGATTGTAAATATGTTCAAAGAAGTCAGAGAACAAATCAAACGAGGCAAAGAGGAACTTAAAGAGGAAATCAAAGGAATCAAAGAAGATGCAGGACACCAATTTCAAGAAATAAAGAAGGCAATACAAGACATAAATAAGGAAATAGAAATAATAAAGAAAAACCAGTAAGAATTACTAGCAATGAAGAACACAGTTAATGAATTAAAAAACTCTGTAGAAAACCTCACCAGTAGAATGGATGAAGGAGAGGACAGAATACTAAGCTAGAAGACCAGGTGGCAGATCTAATACAGTCCAACAATGAGAAAGACAAACTTATAGAAAAGTATGAGTGGGAATTTCAAAATATTCGGGACACTATGAAAAGATCCAATATAAGAATTCAGGGCATAGTAGAAGGAGAAGAATTCCACTCCAAAAGGATAGTAGGTGTCTTCAACAAATCATAGAAGAAAATTTCCCCCAAATTGGGAAAGAGGTGCCAATGCAGATACAGGAAGCCTTTAGAACCCCAGCCAGACAAAACCTGGAAAGGACCTCTCCTCGTCATATTATAATCAAACTACCAAACACACAAACCAAGGAAAAACTACTGAAAGCAGTTAGAGAGAAAAATCAAGTTACCTACAAAAGCAAGCCCATCAGGATTACAACAGATTATTCAACACAACCTTTTAAAGCCAGAAGGGCTTGGAGTGATATATTCCAAGTTCTGAAAGATAACAACTGTCAACCAAGGTTACTTTATCCTGCAAAGTTATCCATTCAAATAGATGGAGAAATAAGGACATTCCATGACAAAAGCAGGTTAAAGGAGTATTTGAAGACAAAACTAGCTCTACAGAAAATACTTGATAGAATCCTCCATGCTGAAGAAAAGGAAAAGCACACATATAAGGAACCTAGCAAAAACAAGCAATACTCAAATACTAGTTAACACAAGAGAGCACAGGTAGAACCAATACCACACACACACAAAAAATGGCAAACATAAATACACACCTTTCAATAATATCTCTTAATATCAACAGCCTTAATGCCCCAACGAAAAGACATAGGTTTGCAGACTGTGATAAAAAGCAGGATCCTACAATTTGTTGTCTCCAAGAAACACACCTTTCTACAAAGGATAGACATTATCTTAGGGTGAAAGGTTGGAAGACAGTGTTTCAAGCAAATGGGCCTAGAAAACAAGCAGGGTTTGCTATCCTAATATCTGACAAGGTAGACTTTAGTCCAACGTTAGTCAAGAAAGATAAAGAAGATCACTTTATACTGATTAAGGGCACACTCCACCAGGAGGACATTACAATCCTAAACAAATATGCACCTAACATGGGGGCTCCCAAATTTGTCAAACAAACACTATTAGAACTAAGGTCACAGATAACACCAAACACAGTGGTGGTGGGTGACTTTAACACCCCACTCTCATCAATTGACAGGTCATCCCAGGAAAAAATAAGCAGAGAGGCATCTGGACTAAATGAGGTCATAGAAGGAATGAACCTAACAGATAAATACAGGACATTTCATCCAAAGGCTGCAGAATATACATTCTTTTCAGCAGCACATGGATCATTCTCTAAAATAGACCATATATTAGGACACAAAGCAAATCTTAACAAATTCAGGAAAACTGAAATAATTCCTTGCATTCTATCTGACCACAGTGGAATTAAACTACGAATCAGTAGCAAGAAAGGCTATAGAGCATACACAAAAAGATGGAAACTAAACAATACACTACTAAATGAAGAATGGGTCAATGAAGAAATCAAGAAGGAAATCAAAAAATTTATAGAGCCAAACGATAATGAGAACACAACATATCAAAATCTCTGGGACACAATGAAGGCAGTTCTAAGATGTAAATTTATAGCCTTAAGTGCCTATATTAAGAAATTAGAAAGGTCGCAAGTAAACGACCTAATGCTTCACCTTAAAGCCTTGGAAAAAGAAGAACAAGGCAAACCAAAAATCAGTAGGTGGGAAGAAATAATAAAGATTAGGGCAGAAATTAATGAAATAGAAACAAAAAGAACAATCCAAAGAATTAATGAAACAAAGAGTTGGTTCTTTGAAAGGATAAACAAGATTGATAAACCCTTAGCAAATCTGACCAAAAGAAAGAGGGAAGAGACACAAATTAATAAAATCAGAGATGAAAAAGGTAACATCACAACAGATTCCAGAGAAATTCAAAAATTCATAGGGACATACTATAAAGGCATATACTCCACAAAGTATGAAAATCTGAAAGAAATGGATAATTTCCTTGATCTATATGACCTACCTAAATTAAATCAAAATGAGATTAATCACTTAAATAGACCTATAACAAACATGGATATCCGAACAGTTATCAGTAATCTCCCAACTAAAAAAAGCCCAGGCCCGGACGTATTCACTGCTGAATTTTACCAGATCTTTAAGGAAGAGCTAAAACCATTCCTTCTTAAGCTTTTCCAGGAAATAGAAAAAGAAGAAATTCTACCAAACTCCTTCTATGAGGCTAGTATCACCCTGATACCAAAACCAGGCAAAGATAGAACAAAAAAAGAAAATTACAGACCAATCTCCCTCATGAACATAGATGCAAAAATTCTCAACAAAATATTGGCAAATAGAATACAAGAGTATATCAAAAAGATCATTCACCCTGACCAAGTAGGCTTTATCCCAGAGATGCAGGGATGGTTCAATATACGCAAATCTATAAATGTAATACATTATATAAATGGGTTGAAGGACAAAAATCACATGATCATCTCATTAGATGCAGAGAAAGCATTTGACAAAATCCAACATCCCTTCATGATAAAAGTCCTACAGAGACTGGGAATAGAAGGAACATATCTCAATATAATAAAGGCTATTTATGACAAGCCTACAGCCAACATATTACTAAATGGGGAAAACTGGAAGCTTTTCCACTAAAATCAGGAACAAGACAAGGGTGTCCACTGTCCCCACTTTTATTTAATATAGTTTTGGAAGTCTTAGCCATAGCAATAAGGCAAGAGACACACATAAAAGTGATACAAATTGGAATGGAAGAGATCAAGTTATCATTATTTGCAGATGACATGATTCTATACATAAAGGACCCTAAAGACTCTACTAGCAAACTGTTAGAGCTGATCAAAACCTACAGCAATGTAGCAGGATACAAAATAAATACACAAAAATCAGTAGCCTTCATATATGCTAACAACAAAAACACAGAGGATGAAATCAGAGAATCACTCCCGTTCACAATTGTATCAAAAAATAAATAAATAAATAAAGTACCTTGGAATAAACTTAACCAAGGAAGTAAAGAATCTCTACAATGAGAATTTTAAAACACTCAAGCGAGAAATTGCAGAAGACACTAGAAAGTGGAGAAACATCCCTTGTTCCTGGATTGGAAGAATCAATATTGTGAAAATGGCAATCTTACCAAAAGCAATCTACACATTTAATGCAATCCCTATCAAAATTCCAAAGGCTTTCTTCATGGAAATAGAAAAAACAATCCAAAAATTCATTTGGAATCACAAAAAACCTCGAATATCTAAAATAATACTGAGCAACAAAAATGAGGCTGGTGGTATCACCATACCTGATTTTAACCTATACTACAGAGCCATAGTAACAAAAACAGCATGGTACTGGCACACAAACAGACATGTAGATTAGTGGAACAGAATAGAGGACCCAGATGTAAGCCCAAGTAGCTATAGCCACCTGATATTTGATAAAAATGCCAAAAATACTCATTGGAGAAGAGACAGCCTCTTCAGCAAATGGTGTTGGGAAAACTGGATATATATCTGCAGAAGGATGAAAATAGATTCTTCTCTCTCGCCATGCACAAGAATTAAGTCCAAATGGATTAAAGACCTTAACATCAGACCTGAAACTCTGAAACTGCTAGAGGAAAAAGTAGGCGAAACCCTCCAACATATTGGTCTTGGCAAAGACTTTCTGAATACAACCCCAATTGCTCAGGCAATAAAACCACAGATTAATCACTGGGACCTCATGAAATTACAAAGATTTTGCACTGCAAAGGACATAGTGAAAAAAAGCAAAGAGGCCACCTAAAGAATGGGAAAAAATCTTCGCCAGCTATATATCTGATAGAGGATTAATATCTAGGATATACAAAGAACTCAAAAAGTTAAATAATAAGGAATCAAACAAGCCAATCAAAAAATGGGCTATGGAGCTAAATAGAGAGTTCTCAAAGGAAGAAATACGAATGGCATATAAGCATCTAAAAAAATGTTCTACGTCACTAGTCATCAGGGAAATGCAGATTAAAACTACATTGAGATTCCATCTCACTCCTGTCAGATTGGCCACCATCATGAAAACAAATGATCATAAATGTTGGCGGGGATGTGGAAAAAAGGAACCCTTCTGCACTGCTGGTGGGAATGCAATCTGGTCCAGCCATTGTGGAAAACAGTCTGGAGGTTCCTAAAACAGCTAGAGATTGATCTACCATATGACCCAGCTATAGCGCTCCTAGGCATATATCCAAAGGACTCATCTCATTTCCTTAGAAGTACATGCTCAACCATGTTTATTGCTGCTCAATTTATAATAGCTGGGAAATGGAACCAGCCTAGATGTCCCTCAACAGATGAGTGGATAATGAAGATGTGGTACATTTATACAATGGAGTTCTACTCAGCGGTAAAGAAAAATGAAGTTATGATATTTGCAGAAAAATGGATGGACCTGGAAAGGATTATACTAAGTGAGGTAACCCAGGCCCAGAAAGCCAAGCGCCACATGTTCTCTCTCATATGTGGATCCTAGCTACAGATGACTGGGCTTATGCGTAAGAATGAAAATACTTAGTAGCAGAGGCCAGTAAATTAAAAAGGAGACATAAAGGGAAGGGAAAGGAAGGGAGGAGGGTACTTAATAGGTTGATATTATATATTTGTAAGTACAATGATTGTTATGGGGAGGTAATATGATGGAGTATGGAATTTCAAAGGAGAAAGTGGGGTGGGGAGGGAGAGAATTAACATGGGATTTTTTTATAATCATGGAAAATGCTAATAAAAATTTAAAAAAATCAAAAAATAAACAAAATAAAATAAACTGTGTAAAAAAAAAAAGAACATATCTTTGGGGTGGGGTGGGGGAGATGGCTCATTGGCTAAGGGTACTTGCTGAGCAGCTATGAGGACCTGAGTTTGACCCCCCGAACCCTGGTGAACAGCCAGACACGTCAACCCATGCCTGTGATCCCTGGGCTGCACAGGTCACCGACGGGAGGGTCACCAGGACTCACTGGCCAGTCAGTCTAACCAAGAAATTGTTCCCCTGCAAGTTCAGGGAAAGGCTCTGTACCAAGGAAGTTCAGCAGAAGAGCAGAACAGCCATCCGCTTGAAGCCGTCCCTGCTCCCCATGGCCCTGCACCACACACACCATGTGTACACTCTCACATGGAGAAAATAGTGCTCGTAGCAAATGAGAAATAAGATTTTAAAAAGTCTTCCTCAAGTAGTCTTGAAATTTGTTCTGGGAGTTTCAGCCAATGCAGAAAAATACCGAAATAAAATGAGATCTTAACTACATAAGGAAAGGTAAAATTCTCACAGTTTTCATATGACGCAATTTTGCTTCTAAAAATCACAAAAAAAAACTGAGAAACTTGCATAAACAGTGGTAGAATTCATTATGTTGCTTGGAGATAAAATTAATGTGTAACAATATTTGTCAATACATCATAGTATTAGTCTATAAAGATTACATTTCCAAAACTTGCCTCAGTAATTCTATTTCTAGGAACTCACTCTATAGTTACTTGTACACTTAGAAATGATCACGAAATCAAGGGTGATGCGATTAACTTTGTGCTACAGTGCTGTTGATTGGCAAGTATTCAAAAAATAGGCAAATAGAGCCACTTATAATCTATTTGCCTAATGTAATTTTTAAAAAGCCTGGATATGTCTCCACTAATAAGAATGATGAGAAGATGGGTTAGAGACCGGTTAAATAATTCAAGTGACAGAATTTATAGGTATTAGATGAGACACAGAACATTATTGTGATTTATTATTTCTATAAATATTTACTGAAAACTGACAGCACGCTTGGCACTATAGCAGATACAGAGCAGAACAGAAGATGGAAAGTCATAGGCTCTGCCTTCTAGTGGAAGCAGTCAGATGCCAAACATCCATGTGTAGAGAAAAAAATTCTTATCACTCTGAGATTAAAGTGTGAAAGCAAGTGACATTTGGGTAAATGCTCACTTAGAATTTTGTTTCTGGGATTGGAACGATAAAAAGAAACCATGCTAGAGCAATGGGAAATATCATTCAAGCAAACACGAGAGCTAGAAATCCTGAATGAACCAGTTTAGCATACTTAAAACGCAGTAAGTTGACCAGCATTTTTTGTAACACGTCACTCACAGGGGTAGGGGTATGAAGGATAATAATCTTCTACCTGTTATAATACTACAGGGAAAATATCAGTAGCAAAGATAAAAATGAAAGGAGGGAAGCCGAGTTAGCCTGTGTTTGTAGGTGTGGAGCAGAGGCACCGTGGCAGGCTGCACTGGGGTGTGAGAGGAAGAGGCACGGGGACTTTTGTTTAAACAACTTTGATACAAGAAGCCAACAAAAATTAATGGAGTTGGAGGAGAGATTTAATCTGAAAAGATTCCAGGGCCAGAGTTCAGTTGTGGGCATGTTAGAGTTAGGCTGCCTTTGGAATATCCAAGCAGAGAAATAAATGTGGGGTATGGTATATTAATCTGTAGTTTTACAGAAAAAGAGTGTGCTGAGGCTGAGGCAAAGATGAGACTGTTCTATGCAAGGAGAGGTCAACTGATGACATCTATGGAGAGGTCAGGTGAAATAAGACAGCGAGGGAAAATTGTTGAACAAATATTTCTTGGTAATAAACCAGACAGTATTCAGCCTTACACACACACACACACACACACACACACACACACACATGCGCGCGCGCGCGTGCGTGCAGAGTAGATGCTTTGCTCATGTAACCTGATTAAGGAGAACTGACTAAATAGACTCCATTCCAAAGACAGCAAGTTGAGTATCAGAAAATCAGTTCAGGACAGAGCAGATAAAATGTGACCCCCCCCACACACACACATTTCGTGGGCAGAAAAGCCAAGCTACAAACACAGCTCCAGCCACATAGCTCCCAGTGACGGGAGAGGAAGTACAAGCCTTATCCAAAAGGCAAGCCAGGCGGCCCTGATGAAGAGACTGGCAGTGGCAGCCCCGCCCTCAGAACATGCCCCCAGTGCTCGCAGGACTGGAATGCAGATGTGGATTCTGATGACACAGTGATTCCTCTGGTGGGTGGTCAGCAGGGAAGAGAAATTACATTCCAGCACGCCATCACGTCAGAAGGCAGTGACCAGGCAGTATCTTCAAAGGGGAATCTAATGATTGATACTGAGATAGCCAGAGGCCTGAGGACAGGGAAAAGCTACTCGGGGAGCCTGAATGTGACTTGTCATAACCCCACAGTGAGAGACGGCCCGGGGTGCAGCTGTGGAAAGGAAGAGGGCCACACACTGACAAGCCCAAAAAGATGGCAGGAGCCCAACTCAGCCAGCAGAGGGGCGTCCCACCCTCAGTGTCCGGTGCAGATTTCATCAACTGAAAGGAACATTGCAGTTTGAGAGCCTTGAGTCGGAGGTAAGTGGGTGGGTCAACTTCTGGGGCCACATACCTGCCTTTCACTGTTACGTGGCCCCAGGAACTCTGGCCTGCACCCCGTAGCGAGGTCATTAGATGAACGCGTGAAGACAAGTCCTTCTGCTGTCGGTACCAGCGCTGTGCCTTCCTTACTGCTCTTGAGGGACAGTCCAAGCCAAGACAGTCATGTGACTAGGAGAGAGGTGCGGTCTGCTGGGGCTCAGGAGGTTAGCAGAACTTTCACAGACCAAAAGCTTCAAAAGTCAAGTGTGGCAAGCAGAAGCCCCTGTTATTCAAAGAAAGGAAGCTACTAATACAGTCTCTGATGGTTTATATTGTCAAATTGACTCATCTAGAATCACCTAGGCAAAAGGGCCCCGAGCATGCCTCCGAGGAATTGTTCTATTACAATTACTGTTTTGTGCAAACAAGAATGTGTGTGTGTGCGCGCACAAGTTCTGTGGCTTATGCCCATGCACGTGCCCTTGGGGCACTCTGACGTGCGGTGGGGTCACTTACTTGTAGAGGCTGTAATAGAATGTCCTGTGAACCAGTCTTTGCTCTTCCTCCTGTCTTGCTCTGAGCCAGTCCCCTTTGACTTATTTCAGAGCTTGCAAGCCTCCACAGATTCCTGGGTCTCTACTTCCCTGGAGGACTGGGATTGTAGGTGTGTGTGGCCACAGCAGCTGTTTTATGTGGGATCTGGAGATTAACGTGGGTCCTGGAGAATCGAGCCTGGAGATTTGAAGTCAGGCAGCCTCAAGTTCCCTTGGATCCCTCATGCTTGTGCAGGAAGTGCACAGAACCATCTGAGTGGCCGGGTGTATGCTGCAGGCATCTTCTCGGTGCTCCTCAAAATACCTGACCAGAGGCAGGCTAAGGGAGGAAAGGGTTTATTTCTGGCTTACAGGTCAAGAGGAAGCTTCGTCATAGTGGAGAAAGCCTGGCATGGGCAGAATCTTGTCACATCTCTAGGTGCAAGAAGCCTAAATACTGCGCTCGGAGCTAGGCTAGTAAACTTCAAGATCAGCCCGCAGTGACGTACTTCCTCCAGCAAAGATCCACCTTGGGAGTTGCCACCCGTGGGAGGGTCGGCAGGAGACTTAATCCCAAGCACACGAGGCTGCGGAGGACATCGCACATTCAAACAGCGCTGTGGGTGCAAATAAGACGAGGGCACAGCGCTCGGTGCTGCTGCTTTCTTGCTGCGGACGGATTATGACCAGTTGCCTCAAGCTCCGGCCGCCGCGCTCCGCTCCGCCCTGGGCTATAACCGGGGAGCGCTGAAAGCTGAGACAACCCTTGCTCCTTCAAACCGAGTCTCGTCAGGTATTTTGTCTCAGCAATGAGAAGGTAACTAATAGGGTACCCTTGATTGATTGTTGACATGATTTCCTGGATAGCTGGGTGCCTGTTCAGAAAGTTCTTACCAGTTTATATCTTAGAAGATTTTCTATTTCCTCTTGCAGTTTCAGAGTTTCAGGTCTCATGTTAAGGTCCCTCATCCATTTGGAGTTATTTTCTTTCTTTTTAAATTAAATTTAATTTAACTTATGTTTTTAAATCTTTTCACAATTTTTATTAACATTTTCCATGATTATAAAATTTATCCCATGGTAATACCCACCCCGCCGCACTTTCCCCTTTGAAATTCCATTCTCCATCATATTGGAGTTATTTTCTATGCAGGGAAAGAGATAAGGGTCTAATTTCACTGTTTTGCAGGTGTATATCCAGTTTTCCCTGCACCATTTGTTGAAGGGCTGGCTGCCTTTTCTCCATTGAGTATTTTTGGCTTTTTGTCAAAAACCTTGCAACTATAGGTGCATGACTTGGTTTCAGGATCTTCTATTCTGTTCCGCGGATCTGTATGTCGGATTCTGTACCAGCACCATGCTGGTTTTGTTGCTATGGCTCTGTAATACAGCTTAAGGTCAGGGATGAGAATACTTCCCACCAAAGTTTGGTTGGTTGGTTTTGTTTTTTCCTCAAGACTGCTTTGGTGATCCAAGGTATTTTGGGCCTTCAAATGAATTTAACATTTTTTTTTCTATTTCTGTGAAGAATAGCATTGGAATTTTGATGGGGATAATACTGAATCTATAAATTGCTACTGTTAAGATAGCCATTTTCATTATATTGTTTCTTCCAATACATGAGCAAGGGAGAACTTTCCATCTTTTAATTTCTTCTTCAATTTCTTTCTTGGGTGTTTAAAAATCTTTATTAGAGGGGCTATTCATTTTAGTTAGGTTTATCTCAGATATTTTTGAAGCAATTGTGCATGGTATTGCACCCCTACTTCTGAATATCTGATTACATTTATGATGTCTTCTTTTTAAAAAAAATTTTTTTTGTTTATTTTTATTTATTTGAAAGTGACGGACAGAGAGAGAGAGAAAGAGGCAGATAGACAGAGAGAGAATGGGCGTGCCAGGGCCTCTGGCCACTGCAAATGAACTCCCGATGCATGCACCCCCTTGGGCATCTGGCTAACGTGGGTCCTGGAGAATCGAGCCTCGAACTGGAGTCCTTAGGCTTCACAGGCAAGTGCTTAATCACTAAGCCATTTCTCCAGCTTTATGATGTCTTCTTTTTTAAATGCATGTGCCATCATGCTTGTTTACTTTTAAAACATATATATATATATATATATATATATATATATATTTATTTGCAAGGGGAGGAGAGAGAGAGAGAGAGAGATCACTATAAACAAACTCCAGATGCATGCATCGCTTTGTGTATTTGGCTTTACATGAGACCTGGGGAATTGAACCTGGGCTTCCAGGCTTTGCAAACAAGTGTCTTTAACTGCTAAGTCATCTCACCAGAATTTCTTCTTGATGAACTGTGCCCTTAATCAGTATGAAGTGACCTTCTTTATTTCATTTTGACAAGATTTGGTTTAAAGTCAATTTTGTCAAGCTGTTTCCTACTTCCATTTGCTTCAAAAATGTTTTTATATCCTTTCATGCTAAGGTAGTGTTTATCCTTCATAGTTAAGTGGCTTTCTTGGAGATGACAAGTATATGAATCCTGCTTTTTTCTTTTAAGCAGACACTTTGTATTGACACATCATGAATTGGTACCATCATTTCCCTCCTCTCTGTCCCCATTCTGCTGAGGGCCCTCCTCAGTGGGGTTGCTGTTATTCACCATGGGGTTGTGGGCTATGAGATATGAAAGGATCAGGCAGTCATTTTAAGGGGGGAAATGCCTCTGAGCATTCTCTTTCACTCTGTGTCTCTTACAGTCTTTCCACTCCTTCTGCAAAATTCCCTGAGCCATTATGGGTGTGTTTTGAGTCTATTTTAGTGTTGAGCTCTCAGCAGCTTCTGGATTTCTGCTTTGTAGTGTTTTGGGTATCCTCAGTGTCTATCTCCATCACCCTGACAATGGTGCAAGGCTTGCTGTGGAAGCATCACCCTTGCTCATCTCACCAGTTCCTCTGTGGTTTCACTTGGGCCCTGGCTGCTGTGCAGGGAATGGTTCACCCCGTTGCCTTCCTGCATGCTACAGGGTCCTAGCAGCTCCTGCATTTAAATCTTATCACTTTGCCTGGTTTTATGATTTTTTGTTTGTTTGTTTTTTCAAGGTAGGGTCTCACTGTAGCCCAGGCTGACCTGGAATTCACTATGTAGACTCAGGGTGGCCTTGATCTCACGGCGATCCTCCTACCTCTGCTTCCCAAGTGCTGGGATTAAAGGGGTGCAACAGCATGCCCGGCAGTGTTTTCTTTTTTAAGTAATGGTGATTTTTAAAAGTTTTATTCATTTATGGGGTGGGGGAGGAATATGTGTACCAGGGCCTCCAGCTGCTGCAAATGAACTCCGGATGTGTGTGCCACCTTATAGCTGGATTATGTGGGTCCTGGGGAATGGAACCTGGGTCCTTTGGCTTTGCAGGCAAGTGCCTTAACTGCTAATCCATCTTTCCAGCCTATCTGTGTCTTTAAAAAAAATATTCTAGTGGCCGGGCGTGGTGGCACACGCCTTTAATCCCAGCACTCGGGAAGCAGAGGTAGGAGGATCACCATGAGTTCGAGGCCACCCTGAGACTACATAGTGAATTCCAGGTTAGCCTGGGCTAGAGTGAGACCCTACCTCGAAAAAACCAAAAAAAAAAAAAAATTCTATTTATTTATTTATGAGAGAGAAAGAGACAGATAGAGAGAAAGAGAGAATGGGCACTCCAGGGACTCTAGCCACTGCATACGAATTCCAGATACATGTGTCCCCTTGTGTATCTGGCTTACGTGGGTCCTGGGGAGTTTAACCCAGGTCCTTAGGTTTCATAGGCAAATGCTAAGCCATTTTCCCAGTCCCCCTGTCTGTGTTTTTTGAATGGGGAATCGAGACAGTTAATATCCAGAGTAATTATGGAAAGACATGCATTGTTTCCTGTTATTGTGTTGCTTCTGTA
Organism: Jaculus jaculus; assembly: GCF_020740685.1. Classification (NCBI taxonomy): domain Eukaryota; kingdom Metazoa; phylum Chordata; class Mammalia; order Rodentia; family Dipodidae; genus Jaculus; species Jaculus jaculus. Next base: position 36,831,730 of record NC_059119.1, on the reverse strand, counting down.
GTGTTTGAGGTTTTCCCATTTCTATGTTGTTATTCAATCATGGGATATTATTCCCTGCAGCCTCATGAACATGCTTGTCTTCTTTAGTCTGGAGAATTTCTTTGCATATCTTCTGCAGAGCTAGCTTAAAGCTCTTAAATTCTTAATTTATTTTTTAGTAATGAGCCAAACAAAATGTAATGCTCAATAAAAGCAGTGATCAGATTATTGAATAGTCCACATTTTTATTTAACAGACTTAGTATCACACTTTTTTAATGCATCTGGAATATTACTGAAATGTTCATTAAAAAAAGACTTGCTAAGCTTTATAGCCAGTCAGCTAGGACAAACTTTTCAACTGGTGCAATAGTGGCATGTCTATTATGGGAGAAACTAACTATTCTCTGATTGGATTTGGGGCATATTCTATGGGACGGAATTCATGCCTGCTACTGAAAATCTAATCAAAAGCCTGTGGCTGGGGTGGTCAAAAGCCCTAGAAAGGCAATGATTGCTAGTATCTGGCTAAATGTATAAATTAATAACAGTAAATATATTGAGTTTACCATGTAAATAGTTATGTTTATGCCCATATATTAATAGTATTCACTTTTCAAATGATGGTGTCCACTGAGGAAATGTACAATTCATCCAAGTTCTGAGAGTAACAGTGGAGTGTTTGGCCCTAAATGAGACATCTCTATTACACCCACAAAAGCTCAGGGACCATGCTAGTAGATGTGGTAAAAAGAAGGTAAGAGGGGCTAGAGAAATGGCTTAGTGTATAAGGCACTTGCCTGTGAAGCCAAAGGACCCAGGTTTGATTCCCCAGGACCCACAGAAGCCAGATGCACAAGGGAGCACACACATCTGGAGTTTGTTTCAGCAGCTGGAAGCCCTGGTGAATCCATTCTCTCTCTCTCCTTTCTCTTTGTTCTTGCCTATTTCTCTATCTACCAAATAAGTAAAGAAAAATAAAATGTTTTTCAAAAAAAGAGTGTAAGAGCCAGAGGAAGGGGAGAAGTACTTGGCAAAATTGTCTTCAAGAAACAGTGTCTGTAGCACTCATGACCTCACAGTGATTAATGCTACGTATACGAAACCGACGTAATAGGAGGGAAAAAATGATGATATCAAAATAGGAGATTAGTTGGAAAGAAAAAGGGATTCAATAGAGGTGAGACAGGGGAAGGGGGAAAAGGGAGGGTGGTAGGAGGGGATTATGATCATAGTATGTTGTGGAGTATGAAGGCTGTCAATAAAAAGTTCAACTAAAAGCCTTAGAGACTCCAGAGAAAAGCTCTCACTACCGACACTCTGGCTAACAAGATTAGGCATATATATCAAAAGTCTCTCAAGTAACTACACATATCCACCTTAACCAAGGCTGCTCTCATTTTTGCAAGGAGAATCTGTTTTATTTTACAGATAGAGAATACTTGGAAATCCAAGATCTACCAACACAAGAAAAGATAGCTGACTACCCACCATGAGAAGGTCCTGTCTACTATATCAGCCAGGGCCCAGGAGCCACTGCACAGGAAGCAGCAACACAAAGGCTGTTTCTACTGCTAGCTCACAAGCAGCTCCAGGGAGAGGGCAATAGACCATGTGGGTAATCATAACCCAGTACAGCAGAAACCATGAGAACTCAACACTAAGTCAGACTGCTAACAGGCCCTCACAAGGCTCAGGAACGTTGTGGAAGAGGGCTGGAGATATGATGAGCACCACAGAGTGGGTAGGGGCATGCTGAGGCACAGTCCCCCCACCCTGAGACAATGACTGAGGCCTCCATGATGCCGCAGTGAATATCAACAATTCCAGTGAGGGGGCCTCAGGCAAAGGGAAGTGCAGGCAATGGAACAGAAACTTAACCTTTTATGAAAATTAACATGATTTTTAAAAGCCTTGCTAAAATTACTTCATAATGTTAAAAAGCTAACTTAATTCATAGATATATCAGTTCAATTATACTCATCTAATAACATAATTCTCAAATAGTTTACTCACTGATAGTTCAAGGTTGAATTCTGGATTCAGGATTAGGTGATTCAGTCAGACGGAGAAATGTGAAAGCTTGCATGGGTTTTGAGTCCATTGCAGTTTTGGTGCAGAGTTTGTACTTCTTAAGCAAATGAGGAGCCATCTGGAAGAACATTTTGTTTCATGGATGTCTGTGGAACACCAGAGACGATGGCTTCATCATCAGACAACATCTTTGGCTTTTCTCTTCTCTTGGAACCTCTTACTTTCTTATCATTTAATATCTTACAATTTTTCCCTTACTTGTCCAGGAAGAAAAGAGGACAGTTTCCATTTCAAACAGGGATTTTAAAGTTGATTATCCATCATAACCCGACAGTCACAGTTGAAGATGTATCTTCCCCATGGTTCAAGTTCTCCCATTTTGTGGGTAGTCTGTTGGCTCTGTTTATGACATGTTTGTCTCTACAAAAGATTTTTAGCTTCATGAGATCCTACTGGTTGAGTGATTGCTTAATTACTGGGCTACTGGGGTATTGTCTTTCCCCACTCCTATATCATGGAGCGTTCCCCCTATTTTTAATCCCATAGTTTGAAAGTTTTAGATATTATATTGAGGTCTTTAATCCATTTGGAATTGATTTTTATTTTGAGGAAAGCCTAACAGACTGGCCTTTAAAAAAATATTTTTATTTATTTATTTTATTTGAGAGAGAGAGAGAGAAATAAAGAGGAAGATAGGCACAGAGAGAATGGACAGGCCAGGGCCTTTAGTCACTACAAACAAACTCCAGATGCACGTGGCACCTTTTGCATCTGGCTTTACCATCTCTCCAAACCCAGACTGGCCTTTTTTAAACTTTAACACATTGTTGATGTATGTATGATGCAGGATGTATTATCAATTTTCCTGAATTTATGGAGGCATGCTTTAGACCCTAATATATGATCTACTTTGGAGAAGTTGGGTAGGCTGTGAGAAGAATATATATTCTGTAGAATTGGGATGGAATGTTCTATAGATGTCTGTTAGGCCTGATTGATCTATGGTATTATTAAAATCTATTATTTCCTTGTTGATTTTCTGCTTGGATGTTCTGTCTATTGATGATAGTGGGGTGTTGAAATACCCTAATATGATGGTATTAGAACTTATTTCTTGTTTTTAAGTATATTTTATTTATTTATGAGAGAGAGAGAGAGAGAGGGAGGGAGGGAGGGAGGGAGGGAAAGGCAGGCAGAGAGAATGTGTAGTACTCCAGGGCCTCTAGCCACTGCAAATGAACTCCAGATGCATGTGCCCTCTTGTGCATCTGGCTTACATGGGTCCTGAAAAATCAAACAGGGGTCCTTAGGCTTCACAGGCAAATGCCTTAACTGCTAAGCCATTTCCCCAGTCCCTATTTCTTGCTTTTTTTTTTTTTTTTTTTTTTGTCAAGTAGTGTTGTTTTGTAAACTGTGGTGTACCAGTGTTTGGTGTGTATAGATTTATGACTGTGATGCTCTCTTGTTAGGTGGTTCCACTGATGAATTAAAAGTGTTCTTCTTTTTTTTATTTTTTTATTTTTTGAGGTAGGGTCTCACTCTAGTCCAGGCTGACCTGGAATTCACTATGTACCCTCAGGGTGGCCTCGATCTCATGGTGATCCTCCTACCTCTGCCTCCTGAGTGCTGGGATTAAAGGCGTGAGCCATCACGCCAGGCTTCTTCTTCTTTTTTTTTTTTTTAATTTTTTGGTTCATTTTTTATTTATTCATTTGAGCGTGACAGACATAGAGGGAAAGAGAGAGAATGGGCGCACCAGGGCTTCCAGCCACTGCAAAAGAACCCCAGACGCGTGCGCCCCCTTGTGCATCTGGCTAACGTGGGACCTGGGGAACCGAGACTCGAACCGGTGTCCTTAGGCTTCACAGGCAAGCGCTTAACCGCTAAGCCATCTCTCCAGCCTTTTTTTTTTTTAATTACTTTTGGTTTGAAGTCTATTTTGTCAGATATTAACATAGCAAAACCTACTTGTTTCTTGTTTCATTTGCTTGGAAAATCATTTTCTATCCTTTCACCCTGAAGAGGTGTCTGTCCTTAGTGGTGAGGTGGGTTTCTTGAGGACAGCAGGCAGAAGGGTCCATTTTTCTGATCCACCCTGTTAACTTATGTCTCTTGATGGGTGACTTAATACCATGAATATTATCGTAACTGTGAAGTTCAATTTAACCTCTGCCATGCTGGAGGCTTTATGTGGGATTTGTTGCTTTCTTGGGTTTTGAATGTATCCATCCCTGCTCTAGTTTTGGTTATTGTGATCTTCCACTTGTCAGCTTTTGAGGTTGACTGTTCAACTCTCCTGTGTGGAGTGCTCTCTGTAGGCTTGGCTTTGTGTTAATATAATCATAGAGCTGCTTTTATCATGATGCATATACCATGTTCATCTGGCTTATGTGGGACCTGGAGAATCAAACCTGGGTCCTTAGGCTTGGCAGGCATAGATCTTAACCACTAAAGCATCTCTCCAGCCCAGGGATATTTTTGATGGATATAGTATTTTTGGGTTGGAAGCCATAATTTCTTAAACTTTGAAGTTCACTGTTCCAAGCCATTCTGGCTTTCAGGGTTTCCACTGAAAAATCTGAGAAAATTTCAATGGGATTGCTTTTGTATGTTAAGAGTTGTTAGTTGTTTCTTTCTTGCTGCTTTTTCACCTTCTGTTTATTTTCATTGTTTAGAGTTTTAACTATGATGTGACTTGGAGAGTTTTTTCTTTGGTCCGGTCTGTGGTGTTCTGTGAGCTTCATATATCTTGACAGGTCTCTCTCTCTCTCTTTTTAAGTACAGTCACCTGGCTCCTCATATTTCAGGACAGTCCTTTTCATTTCTTTTTTCTTTTTGTTTATTTTTACTTATTTATTTGAGCGTGACAGACAGAGAAAGAGGCAGAGAGAGAGAGAAAGAATTGGCACTCCAGGGCCTCCAGCCACTGGAAATGAACTCCAGATGCATGTGCCACCTTGTGCTTCTGGATTACGTGGGTCCTGAGGAATCGAGCCTTGAACTGGGGTCCTTAGGCTTCTCAGGTAAGCACTTAACTTTTAAGCCATCTCTCCAGCCCTAATGTCTCTTGTTTGAAAGAATGATAAAGTTTTTTCAATAATTTTGTTGAAATTGTTCCCAAAGCCATTGGCCTGAATTTCTTCCCCTTCTGGTATATATATGGTTTGAATGTTTGGTTGTTTTAGGGCACCCCACAATTCCCTCATATTCTATTCACAAATTTTTTGAATTTATCAAAGTTTTTGGAATCACAGGCAATTTCTTCCGTCTTGTTTTCCAGATCTGAGGATGTGTCTTTCACATGACTAACTCTGTTAGTGGTTTTCTTCTAGGGAGGCTTTTGCAAGTTCTGTCTCTTTTTTTGACAGGCCAAGTCACTCCATCTTTTTAATCCCTCTCTCTGTTTCTTTCTCCCCTTGCAAATAAATAAACGATAAAATTTTTAGGGCTGAAAAGATGGTTCAGAAGTTAAGGTACTTGCCTTTGAAGCCTAAGGTTCAATTCCCCAGTTCCCACCTAAGTCAGATGCACAAAGTGTCGCATACATCGTGAGTTCATTTCCAGTGGCTAGAGGCCCTGGTGTGCCTATTCTCTCTGTCTCTCTTCTCTGTGTATCTATGTATTTATCTATCTGCCTGCAAATAAATAGATTTAAAAGTATATGATCATGGTATATTATCTATACTATGGAAGTTGTCAATAAAAAGTGACAAAAAGCTGGGTGTGGTGGTCCATGCCTTTAATCCCAGCACTTGGGAGGCAGAAGTAAGAGGATCCCCACATACCCAGAGCCTGACCCCGCACTTAATACTGGCAACTGCACTGAGGAGGGCCCTCAGGGGAATGGGGGTGGGGAAGGGAAGCAAAAGAGTATGACGGGATGGGAATATAACCATTATGCACATATTCATTCAGTAAAGTTCACAATTTCAAAAAAGAAAGAAATCAAAAATAGTGATCATATTAGATGATTGTCCATCATTTAGATATAAGATGACAAAAATGAATGAACAGAATAGTTTAAGACCCCCGAGATTCTTTTTCTTTTCTGTTGTCTAACCTGTCTTTATTTGTCCCACCTAATCTTTTTGGAAAAAAAGATTCACTGAGTTTTTCCTAAGTGTTGAAAGTGGACGTGTAAAATTCTCTTTTTTAACATAACTATTTGTGCTCTTCATAATATATTCCAATGCTGTAACCAAAACCAGACAATTTTCAAGAACTGCAGCCTTTTGTTTTAATCCTTTGAAGGGAGAATAAAGATGATGCTCCACGGGAAGGTAGAAAAGGCTGGAGACTGAGTTCCTTGGAGTAACTCCAATTGGTCTTTGTAATTATTCTAGAAAGATAACGTGAGCTCCACCTTCTCACTCTCCTTTTAAGCGCACACTGCTTTTGGTGTTTGTCTCACTAAGTAGGAACTTTGGACACATCATGTGTCGCCTCCTCCCTGACTCTCCGCTGACAGCCTTCCTCAAGGGGGTTGTGAACGCTCTGCTTTTTCAATCTTGCTGGAGGAGTTCTTGCCGGATTATGATTTAGTCTGGAGGCCAGAACACAGACTCTCCACTGGGGGGCAGTGTTGCCCGTCTCACGGGACTAGGCCTCCAGGGGCAATTAGTGGAGAAAGGCAGATGTAACTGAAGGTCATTAGTGCCAAAGGCAGCTGTTCACAGCAATCATTATCTCCTTCAAATGTCAATAAGGCCGATGATGAGAAAACTAGAGCTGTCCAATGACCCTAGAGAAACGATGTTTGAGCTAATTTCCAAATTGACTTACACTTAGAAATGTTTAGTGAAAATTATCCTTTTAATTACTTTAAAAGAACATGCGTGTGTATGTGTGTGTGTGTGTGTGTGTGTGAGAGAGAGAGAGAGAGAGAGAGAGAGAGAGAGAGAGAGAGAGAGAGAGAGAGAGAGAGAGAGAGAGAGAGGGAGGGTGCACACGCATCACAGCACATGAAGGCCAGAGGACAGTTCAGGTCGGCCCTCTCCTTCCCACCCCATTTGAGGCAGGGTTTCTGTGGGCATCACCGCGCTGTTCTCTGCTGCGCCTCCTGCCAGCTTCCTGGAAATTCCCCTGTCAGGCTGCTGGTATTACAGAATGCTTCCTCCCTTGCTGGGTTCTCTCTCTCTTTCAGAGAAAATGAGCATGCCAGGGCCTTCAGTGGCAGCAAACTAACACCAGATGTGTGTGCCCCATTGTGGGGCATCGTCACCGTGCCACTGGTTACATGGGACCTGGAGATTCCAACATGAGTTCTAAGGCTGCACAGGCAAGCGCCTTAACCACTGAGCCATCTCTCCGGCCCCCATGCTGGTGGTTCTTCAGAGCAAACTCCGGTACTCAGGCTTAAGCAGTGAGAGCTCTTTAGTCACTGAGCCATCTCCCCAGCACATGTGGAAATGATCTTGAAGTAATGTCTTAAGTCCTTTATTCAAATTTTCAATGTCCTCAAATATTCCTGAGTGGTTTTTGTTTGTTTGTTTTTGAGGTAGAGTTTCGCTGTAGCCCAGGGTGACCTGGAATTCACTATGGAGTCTCAGGGAGGCCTTGAACTCACAGCGATCCTCCTGCCTCTGCCTCGCGAGTGCTGGTATTAAAGGCGTGCGCCACCATGATGGAGTCTAATGTTTTTGTATGACTTAATAATTCCTCTTCCCTTGTGCATGTCCCAGGAGAGCTCTTGGTACAGAAGTCTCCACAGGAGTTGTGCATGTGAGCCCAGGCCTTGCGCACGGGGCTGGCCGCCCTGACAGAGGACAAGCAGGTGGACGCCCTCTTCACTCAGCACACGTGACCTGCGCTGGGTGCCAGGTGCCAGGGACCTCCTGGGCCTCTGAAGTCTTTTCTCAATAGATGGGTGATTTCAAGGGTAAGAAAAAACAGAAAAAGAGAATTAAAATTTGTAAACAATTTATATCATAAGGAGTTAAAAATAACACAAGTAATAAACCAAAGTCCTTTCTTTAGTGAGCCCCAAAAACTAACTCATGACGTCCATGCTGAACTGGGTTTAGGTCTGGGGACTGTGGCAGAGAATGTAATGGAGGGGGGAGCTTAGAGCATCCTTCCAGCCTCTCCAATATTACTGTAGTTGGCTTTATGAAAACAAAAACTGGAGTAGAGTTCTTTTATTGTTTGTGACACTTTGAGAACTGGAGTATTGTGAGAAAGGCAGGTATTTTCTATAAAAACAGAGTGCCTCGGGCTGGAGAGATGGCTTAGCGGTTAAGCGCTCGCCTGTGAAGCCTAAGGACCCCGGTTCGAGGCTCGGTTCCCCAGGTCCCACGTTAGCCAGATGCACAAGGGGGCGCACGCGTCTGGAGTTCGTTTGCAGAGGCTGGAAGCCCTGGCGCGCCCATTCTCTCTCTCCCTCTCTCTGTCTTTCTCTCTGTGTCTGTCACTCTCAAATAAAAAAATAAAAAAAAATTTAAAAGAAAAAAGAGTGTCTCCATTTTTTAGTGTAACCTTCCTTTTGTATAGGGAAATTCTAAAAACTGCCTAAAGTCTCAGAATGACTCAAAAGGACTCTAGCTTCTTCATTCCTGCAAATTTAGCACTGTCTGTCCTTTGCAAATAGTGAACTGGATTGTGAACCCAAGCCTCAGCCAATGAGGAAAGTGTCATACTGCTCCCCAACCTTGCTACTTCAGATGGAAAAGCCAGGCACCCTTTGTAGCAGTGAGGTTGCCTTGTCAAAATAGCATGGTCTCCTTTTTTAATATTTTATTTTTATTTATTTATTTGACAGAGAAAGAGGGGGAAAGAGAGAGAAAGGGAGAGAATGAACTTTAGATGTGTGCACTCCCTTGTACATCTGGCTAATGTGGGTCCTGGGGAATCAAACCGGGGTCCTTAGGCTTTGCAGGCAAACACCTTAATCTCTAAGCCATCCCTCCAGCCCTAGTCAGGTCTCTTAAGTGTCTTCATTTGACACTGACACATTTCTAACAGTATGAATTAGAATATGTCTAAAACCTAATTATTGATCTCAGAAGTTTTTTTAAAAACTTTTTTATTGTGGATAACTTCCATAATTATAGACAATAAACTATAATAATTGCCTCCACACCCCCACTTTCCATCTCACAAATCCACCCTCCATCATATCCCCTTCTCCTCTCAATCAGTCTCTCTTTTACTTTGAAGTCATCATCTTTTCCTCCTATTATGATGGTCTTATGTAGGTAGTATCAGGCACTGTGAGGTCATGGATATCCAGGCCATTTTGTGACTGGAGGAGCACGTTGTAAGGAGTACTACCCTTCCTGTGGTTCTTACATTCTTTCCTCCACCTTTTCCGCAACAGATCCTGAGCCTTGGAAGGTGTGATAGAAATGTTTCAGTACTGAGCACTCCTCTGTCACTTCTTCTCAGCACAATGAAGACTTTTGAGTCATCCCAGTGATCTCAGAAGCTTTGAGAGAATCTTACTGGCAAGATTTTAAAGAAAAAATGCCCATTGAAAATGTTATTACTTGCCCGGCGTGGTGGCACACGCCTTTAATCCCAGCATTCGGGAGGCAGAGGTAGGAGGATCGCCATGAGTTCGAGGCCACCCTGAGACTCAATAGTGAATTCCAGGTCAGCCTGGGCTAGTGTGAGACCCTACCTCGAAAAACAAAAACAAAAAAAAAAAATGTTATTACTCTTCTTTTACTATGTTCTTTTTCCATATCTCTTCATGAAGCTTGCTGGCTTCGACAGGGATATAATGGGCTGCTGCGTAGAATAGGGAGATTGTGCTGTTTTCTTTCACCTTCTTCATATCTTCCTCATCAAGTAAATTGAACATGTCTCTTCTATGCTGGTTTCCCACTGGAGGGAGAGCACGGTGTAGGCTCTGGTGTAGGTCTGTGCCGTGGGTCCCCTTTTCTGGTGTGTCCCAGGCTGACTCCTGGCCAAGCAGGTCACCAAGAACAATGGGCACTGTGAAAGCAGAGGCGTTGGCATGCAACTAGGCGAGAAGAGGACAGAATAAGCCCTGAGCGGCTACTGCTGGACAGAAGCCACTAGTGGTGTCCACAAACCAGGTGAGCACCCAGACACTTACCACACTTAAGAGGACAATATACTCTGAAGTTCTCTTAACTTCGAAGTTGAATCTTAGTAAGTGAAAAAGAGAACCTGTGGCTTTGGTACCTAGTCCAAGGGTATTACTGGGCAAATTTAAATCGCCCATCAAAGAACTCACTGACTGACCAAAAAAATGCCTCTTTGCTGAGCAAAGGAAATTTAAGACTTGGCTTTTAGTCAGGTGCCTTTCCAGAAAGCAGGCAGCAGTTTTCTGGTGGGGATGACACTGAAGGGGTGCCTACGATGGCTAGAGGAATCCTCAGAAGTAGTAGTAACAGCTTCTAGAACGGGTCACTTCAGGGGCTGGAGAGAGGGCTCTGTGGTCAAGAGCACTTATCACCTAGGCGCGAGGCCTCTAGGGCCAGAGACTGACAGCTTTGACTCCCAGAACCCAGGTACAAGGCTGGGCACGGGAAGTGGAGACAGGAGCATCACTGGAGTTCGGGGTTGGGCAGCGGCTCTGGGTTGAGGAAGAGATCTGTCCCAAGAAAACAGAGCATGAGCAATAAGATGACAAGAGAAGGACACCTCACATTCTCCCCTGGCTTCTATATCCACATACATGGGGTGAACACATTTGCGCATACACATGCATTTGCCACACATCCCATACATCACACCACACCACACACACACACACACACACAAAACAGGGAAGAGTGTTACTTCTTCTTTTACTCAGCCTTATCAATAGGAGAGAGACAGTGTGAGAAAGATGTGGGGTGAGGAGATTGAAGTTAATTTCAATTCCCACCTCAAGTAGTAGTGATGCAGGATTTGGATCCAGAGAGAGATTAAGTTCTACAAAGATGCAGCAGATCCTAGGCTCACGGGCCCCAACTTTTTGGTTCTTATCCATATTAGCAAAGAATTGAAAAATACTGACTCCACGAAGGGTGAATATGAATTATGTTTTAGGTAGAATGAAGATCCAAGGGGAAGGATAGCTGAAAGGCTCAAGCCAGAGGAATTCTGCCCTCTTGCCCAGCTTGAAAAGAAGAGGGGGCAGAATCTCCTTCACATAAGAATATTCTAGGGGAAAAGCCTTTAGAGAAGACACACACACACACACACACACACACACACACACACACACACACACACACACACAGAAGGCAAAATGTGAGAGCCCACGCCACGGGATACCCTTCACCTTCACACCTAGATAGAGGAGCAGAAAAGACTAAGAGAAATTAAAAGACTTGGTGCTTAGAGATCCCACATACAGTAAAACCAAAATAATCTGGGAACAAAATACATGTAGAAAGCAAGCAGCAAGATACCCAGGCAAAAGGAAATCCGTCTCCTTCCTACGCAGGCTGGGAAGGGGGAGAGCTTACCCATGCAGGGACGGGGGTCAGGAGCATGTGAGCGCCAAGGAGGGCTTCACACATGCAGTTAGGCTCCTTTTTATGTGGATTAAACATGCAATTAGGATGAGCCTCCTCAGGCTAAGGGAAACTAAGGGAGAGATCTGATTGGCTGGTGGACTCAAGAGGCTGACCCAGGAGGGGCCAGTGCACAGGTGTGCTAAGCTGAGGAAGAAGCAGCAAGCGGCTGTGGGGTGTGCTGCTGGCGGACATCTTGGCTGAGCCTGGATCACATGCAGGTTCTAATCCTGCCGGCGTAGACAAGGTGGCATCCATGTTCTCCTTGGGCCTCTGTCCCTGGCTGACCGCTTATAACTACTATCTGGCTCCTGTCCCTCCTTCATTAGTACATTCTCTTGTTAGCTGGAAACTGTCCTTGGCCTCTATCAGAGAAAGTAACCTCACCATTCCAAGACTACTTCTGTCTGTGTAGGACTGATACAGGCAACCTTCCATCCACAGGTTTTACAACCATAAGTTCAACAAATTGTGTGTGAGAATGTTTTGAAAGACAATTATATCTCTACTGAATATGTACAGTTCAGTTACCTTGTCCTTATTACCTACACAACACAGTATAATAAATATTTACGTAGCACCCACACTGTATTCAGCATTAAAAGTAATCCAGAACTCAGGAGGATGTAGATTACACGCACAGGCTACACTGTTGTGTATGAGGCCTGACCGCCACATCTGCAAGAGCTCCTGGAACCAAGCTCTTCCCTAGAAACAAGGATGTGCTTTCCTGATGTCCTCCTACCTTACCCAGGACTTCATTTCTCATTTTCACTTTTTTTTTTTTTTTTTTTTTGAGGTAGGGTCTCACTCTAGCTCAGGCTGACCTGGAATTCACTGAGTAGTTTCAGGGTGGTCTAGAACTCATGGCGATCCTCCTACCTCTGCCTCCCGAATGCTGGGATTAAAGGCGTGCGCCACCACACCCAGCTAGGACTTCATTTCTCTATGCCTATTTCTTCTCTTTGCTGATGGAGATGGTCCACAACGAGGGTCAGAAGTTCTCAGAAGAGTCCACCTTCATGGCATTGTTGAGCACTAACTCAGAGCTCTTGAAACAGCCTTTGTACTGCTCCTAGGAGAGCTGGTTAAGGGCTTGAGTGTGTGCTTTCTTGACGAAGCGACATGCTCGAGCTTGAGAAAAACTTTCATACAAAGGTTGTGGGCACAAGGGGAAAGAAATGTGAGTGTCAAGGCTCCTTCTCCATGCAGCGCCTCCAACTTCCAAGAGATCCCGAGAGAGTCTCAGAGGGGTTGAACTTGGAAGCATCTATGCTCTTTTTATTTCACTGCTGTATATTGTCAAATCCACGATGCATGTGTCCCTGCTTCCTGAAGAATTTCTAAGAATCCAGATTCCTTCCAGTTTTTCTTGTGTGGTTAACATGGCACTTGCTTTCACATATTGAGCTTTCTGTGTTTATGTTTTTCCACAGATTAATTACCTTTGTCTTCAATTTATGCTGGAATCATTGTAATGGACTAACGTCTTCAGTATATATTTCTTGTTTCATCCTGGCCCTCCTTTATTTTCCATTCTCTCCTTTCCTTGTGAGATCAGATGAAAGCCAGAGTGAACCAATTAGCAGAGGAAGTTATGCTTTGTGAGTAATGATAGTAACGTTAGACTATTTCTTTTCTTTTTCTTTCTTGTTTTTGTTTTTCAAGTTAGGGTTTCACTCTGGCTCAGGCTAACCTGGAATTTACTATGTAATCTCAGGGTGGCCTCAAACTCACCGTGATCCTCCTATCTCTGCCTCCAAGTGCTGGGATTAAAGGCGTGCGCCACCACGCCGGGCTTTGTTAGGCTCTTTCTAACACTCCTTGCTGCTGTGAGCGCCACATGGTGTGCATAGTGATCAACCTCAGTGTGTCCTTAGTTCTCTCACTTATCGGAATTTGTGTCTCAGACATTTGTTTATCCAAATTAATTTCCGCCTTTGGAAAATGAAATGAATAACTCTTCTTCACAGGGCTGCTGTGAACAACAGAGGTGATGTCTGCGATTGCTGAGGACTTGGAGTTAGAAACTTAGACTTGAGTTGCTTTGGGTTCTGCCTGAAGGTCCTAGAGGAACTATCTGCAGTTCAGCCCTCTCTGAAAATCTGGAATGGAAAGCTTCGGGTAGTCCATGAGGCATTAGGGATGGTCATCCATATGAAAAGCAGCCATGGACCTTGTACAGTCTCTTGTGTGTAGGGTCTTTTGAAGTTCCGAAGATTTTTTTAATGTTTTCTCAATAGAATATTTGAATGAATTATTTCCTATTTATAACTTTATTTTTCCACTTTTATTGAGGAGCTTAATATATGAACATACAGTGATTTGATTTCTTTTGTGGCCCCTCTTCCGACCCCTCCCCATCCCCTGAGGAGCCTCCTGTTTCAAAGCAGCCCTTCCTCTGCTCTGTTGTCTTGTTCCATTTGTCCTCATCTGTCTTCCATGTCAAATGCCGACGGGTTTAAGACTGTGCTGGCCCTTTGGGGTTCTCAGTAACTGCTGAGGAGTCCATACATGTACCAGTCAGTTCATGGTGGGAGGCCTGTGCCCCAAAATATACTTGCACACTTTGTGGCTCTTACATTCTTTCCATCCCCTCTTCGGCAATGTTCCCTGAGCCTTGGAGGGCAAAGTAGAAATCGCCTCTAGTGTTGAGCTCACAGTAGCCCCTTATTTTCTGCTTGGATGAGTTTAGAGTCTCCTCCATGTCTTCCACCACCACGGAGAAGGTCTCTGGCTAGCAGTGAGAGCATCTCTGCAGTGTTCCCTGAGCCTGGGGAGGTGTGGTAGAGATGACTCATCCAGTGCTAAGCCGTAGTCCTTTTCCTCTTATCATTTTATAAGTCTTGGATCCTCCTTCTATTTGCTGCCATTTGAGTATGGGGCAGGACTTGTGCAGGTTTCCTTTTCCCTGGTGAGCTACCTGCCCTTGGAGTTCTGTGGATTTTATGAGTACAATGAAACACAACATCCTATTAGTATTAGTATTAGGATTAGTATTTTCATAAAGATCCCTGACATGCCTTAATACTAATCAGATAACTAAAGCCTAATTTGGAAAAGTCTCATTGAAGTACCACTGATGAGACAGCAAATGGTCTTGAACTTGATGTCCTGAGTTACCTGTTAGGTTTTATTCGAATAGTTCTAGGTGTGGATGTCAGGAGCAAATAGGACCATGTTCTGCTTTCTATGGGTGTGGGTATATATGGGAGATTTTGTATATTTTTCATAGCAGAACCTAGTATGTCACTTGAAGAATGTGAAAGATTAAATGTCAGAGAATTTCAGTTCAAGTAGCCAATGTCATCATCAACAAATGATATTCATATTCTAAGTCATATATTGTATCATTTAAGTAAGGGACATACTATATTTACAGAGAGTGAACCTTCCAGAACACTAACAGAAATACATGCAAGCAATTAAATTACTTGATAATTAAAATATAAAAAAATAGAGATGAACAGTGGCAATTTTTAATTTTTTTTTTTTCTGGCAAAAAGAGGTTTATTTTGTCTTATAGGCTCTAGGGGAAGCTCCATGATGGCAGGGGAAAAACAGCGGCATGAGCAGAAGGTGGACATCACCCCCTGGCCAACATCAGGTGGACCATAGCAACAGGAGAATGTGCCAAACACTGGCATGGGGAAACTGGCTGTAACACCCACAAGCCCACCCCCAACAATTCACTGCCTTCAGGAGGCGTTAATTCCCAAATCTCCATCAGCTGGGGAACCTAGCATTTAGAGAAGCTGAGTTTATGGAGGACACCTGAATCAAACCACCACAACCATCACAACCCAATGAATGAGCCATGTGCAGTCGCTGATTTAAATAAACTGTCTGCAAACGGAAAATTAGGCTGTGGAGCTGGTGTTGAGTGGTACTGAGGAATGTTGGCTTGAGGACTCAGCGCTGGGGCACCTTTCAGAGATCAGCATAGCTGGAGTAGCTCTTCACGGGGCTTCAGAGACTTGTGAATTTAGGACTCTGGTTTGGACCAGGGCTTCTTACACGTTTTCCACTTGTGACGCCTTTACACGCAAGAAAATTTTCATGACTCTGGATAGGTAGGAATATAAAATAGGCACATAAATCAAACATTTACTAATAATAAATTATAAAAATATATTATTTTTAAGTAAAGCAAGAGAGATTTAGTGAGAAACCAGTGAGAAAACCCAGAGCGTCCCAGGATGTGGAGCTTGGCTGGTATCCCAAGAAAAGACAGGGGAAGGGAGAGCTCATGCATTTCCAGTTAGAACTAAGAAAAGCAGACAGGCTTAGCAGTGAAGATCTGCAAGCAGCTTCCCAGAAATTTATTTTTTTAAAGAAATTTATTTTTAAAACAATTATTTGGGACACATACAATTTTATCATTTATTAAAAATTAAAGCAAATTTGCCTGATAAGGAGATGGGTGTGCTTTACACAATTCAATCCATGATATACTAATTTGATATTTACATGCTGAGGAACGATGGTAGGACAATCTTTAAAGACCTTGTTTTCCAAAACTTAAACCATTATGGGGCTGGAGAGATGGCTTAGTAGTTAAGACATTTGCCAGCAAAGCCAAAGAACCCAGGTTCGATTCCCCAGCACTCACATAAAACCAAATGCACAAGGTGGCCCATGCATGTGGAGTGCGTTTGCAGTGGTATTTAATTTATTTGTGAGAGGAGGGAGAGTGGGCACACCAGTACCACTTGCTTCTCCAAATGCATGTACATTTTGTGCATCTGGTTTTACAATACTTGGGAATCAAATCTGGGCTAGGAGGAAGTGCCTTTGGCCACTGAACCATCTCCCCAGCTCAGCAGTGACAATTCTTTTGGCCCAAATTTATCAAGCACAAGGACTGACCCAAAACTGAGGCTCCTCTGCCAGATTCCTTGATCAGATTAGGTGATGCATCAGGGACACCTGTTTAGACCTTTGAAATGGACAATCCTTATCAAAGGAGCAGCTTTGTGATTACAGTTTAAGCAGTGGTTAGAAGCTGAGCTTCAGAGCCATACTTCCTACAGATGCTGTCAGCCTTGCTATATGTTCTTAGGTAAATTGTGATGATTGAATGAAGTAATAAATAGAAAACATTATCTGTAGCATATTAAATTTCAACAAATATAACTTCTGTTATCTTATTAATATACTTACCAATAGCATTATTATATCCCCTTGAAAAATTCTGGATCCAAAAAACAAAAATTTGATAAAGCTTTGAAATTTTCTCTAGTAGTCCAGTACTTTTGGTATTATGTGACTCTCAAAATTCTCTTCCTTCTTGTTTATTAATGTTTCACACTGCTCTCTAGAAGGCTGGGAGAGAGATGGTGGGGAACTACAGTTCTCTGATGAACTTTAACATTATTGATATATACCCATAAAATGTTATTTCATTTCCTTGTTCTATATAATATTGAATGGAGCCAGGTGTGGTGGTGCATGCATTTAATCTCAGTACTTGGGAGGTAGAGGTAGGAGGATTGCCATGAGTTTGAGGCTACCCTGAGACTACATAGTGAATTCCAGGTCAGCCTGGACTAAGGTGAGACTCTGCCTCAAACATACTTACATATATATATATATTGGATTTCCATAGTTACAAATTAATCTTTCTAAATTGACAAATAGTGTTGTATATCTTCTAGACACAGAACTAATACTAATGTGGCCAGACTATATGGAAGTTACAAATATTTCTAATACATTTTTAAAATTAAATTTATTTTCTTAAGTTGAAACTTTGTATGGACACATCAAAGGTTGTTACCATCATTCCCCTCCCCCAAGCCCTCACTGCACTGAGGGCCTCCCTAGAGGGATTGCTGGTATTCACCATGGAGTTGTGGTTTATGAGTTGTGAGAGCAGAAGTCAGTCATTGGGAGTGGGGGAGGCGATGCCTCGGGGCTATTCCCTCCCCTCCTGTGGTTCTCACATTCTTTCCACCCCCTCTTCCACAAAATTCCTTGAACCTTGGAGGGTGAGCTTTAAGTCTACTTTAGTGTTGAGCTCTCAGCAAGGTTTCTTGATTTCTGCTTTGGTGTATTTTGTATTTGTATTTGAGTATCCATCATCCTGGCTGAGGTTATCAGGTTCACCATGAAAGCAGCAACAAGGAGATCTAGTTATTTTTATATCTGTTAAAGTAGTTTTCTAATCAAAGCCAGACAAAAGAAATAATGATGGGCATGACATAGTAATTATTAAATGGAAAACCCATCAAGAAGTTATAAAAATTGTAAATAATTGTGTACTAAATAATAGGACCCTAATTTCATAAAACAAAGCCTAACTGGCATAAAACATCACATATGTCTTCACACAATTAAAGTGGGGACTATTTAGACAGGTCCTCCAAAGTAAAAACCAGCATATACTTCAAAATGAAATTAAACCACAGAGTAGCTGGATTTAACAGATGTCTAAAGAATACTCTGTCCAAGACATTTTATCCACATCTCTCTCCTTGCACCAATATCAATTAAAAACATTATGAAGGGCTGGAGGGATGGCTTGGTAGTTAAGGCATTTGCCTGCACAGCCAAAGGACCCACGTTCGATTCTCCAGGACCTATGTTAGCCAGATGCACAAGGAGGCGCACACGTCTGAAGTTTGTTTGCAGTGTGGAGGCCCTGGCATGCCCATTCTCTCTCCCTCTCTCTCTCCCTCTTTTGCTGTCAAATAAATAAATATAATAAAATATTTAAAAAACATTCTGAACATCAATAGTGCAGGAAATAGTCCAAGAATCAACAAATGGGACTAAATGAAATTAAATAAGTTTCTGTGGTGCACAGGAAACTATCAGTAGACCCACTGAAAGCCTATTGACTGGGAGAGAATCTTTGCCTACTACACCTCAGACAAGGGACTGATATCTAGAAAATATAAAGAGCGTGGGGCTGGAGGGATGGCTTAGCAGTTAATGCATTGTGTGCAAAGCTAAAGGATGAATGTTTGATTCCCTAGGACCCACGTAAACCAGATGCACAAGGTGGAGCATGCTTCTGGAGTTTGTTTGCAGCAGCTGAAGGCTCTGGTGTACCTATTCTTTCTCTTCTCTCTACCTCTCTCTTTTAACTGAAAAAAAAAGAAGAAAAATACATATAAAGAACAGTAAAGGGCTGGAGAGATGGCTTAGCAGTTAAGGCATTTGCCTGCAAAGCCAAAAGATCCTGGTTCAATTCTCCAGGACCCACATAAACCAGATGCACAAGGGGGTGCATGCATTTGGAGTTTGTTTGCAGTGGCTGGAGGCCCTGGCATGCCCATTCTCTTTCTCTCTTTCTCTCTTTCTCCCTTTCCTTCTTTCTTTCTTTCTTTCTTTCTTTCTTTCTTTCTTTCTTTCTTTCTTTCTTTCTTTCTTTCCTTTTCTCTCTCTCTCTCTCTCTCTTTCTCTCTCTCTCTCTCTCTCCATCTTTCTCTCAAATAAATAAGTAAATTTTTAAAAAAGAACTATGAAAATCAGACTCCAAAAAAGCAAACAAACAAATGGTCTGATGAAATAAACAGTTCACAAAATCAACACAAATGACAAGCAGACATTTTAAAAAATGTTCAACATTGCCCACAGGGAAATACAAATTAAAATCACTTTGAGATTCCATTTCATCCCAGTCAGAATGGCTGTCATCAAGAGAATGAATGACAGCAAATGTTGGTGAGGTTCACTTTGGGTGGAAGTGTAAACTGGAAAGCGATATGGAGAAGAATAGAAAAAAAACTGAATCACCATATGACACAGGTACGCCACTCCTGGGCACAGGCCATGAAGACTCTACACTTACTACAGAGACGCTCGTTCATCAGTACTTGTTGCCTTACTGTGCACCAGCACCGAAATGGAATCACCCTAGATATCCAACAACTGAGAAATGTAAAATGAAATGTGCCATATATGTGTGTGTGTGTGTGTGTGTGTGTGTGTGTGTGTCTGTGTGTGTCATGGAGTTCTATTCTGCCACAAAAAATGAAATATGCAGGAAAGTCGATGGAACTGGAAATATTGCATTATGTGCAGTAACTCAGGTACAGTAAGCAAACACTGCATGTTCTCTCTCATATGTAGATCCTAACTTAGAACCTTCATATGTGTGTTTAACAGTGGGAGTGTGTAAATGCCAGGGAACTATATAAAGGCACTCATGCGAAGGGAAATAAATGAGGCTTCGAGGGAAAGGGAGGGTTGCAGATCTTAAGGGACATGAGAGTCAAAGAGGTAATGTGGGGGATGGGTGGGTGAAAGGAAGGTGGGACAGAGGTGAGAGAAGGGAAAGATTAACCAAAGCGAAGAATATGAATCTATACATAATTTTAAAAGCCGGAGCTGGGGAGATAGCTTAGTGGTTAAGGACACTTGCTGCAAAGTGTGATGCCGCAGGCTTGGCTCGTCAGTACCCACGTAAAACTAGGTGCACAAAGTGGTGCCTGATATGGAGTTTAATTTTCAATGGCAAGAGGTCCTAGCATTCTCTCTCCACCTCTACCCTCAAATGCATAAATAAAACATATTTTTAAAATATTTATTCATTGTTTGGAGAGAGAGAGACAGAGAGAAAAGAGAGAGTGAACATGGGTGTCCCAGGGCATCTGGCCATTGTAAATGAACTCCAGATGCAAGGCCACTTTTCCATATGGCTTTATGTGGTTACTGGGGAATTGAACCTGGGCTGTCAAGTTTTGCAAGCAAGCACCTTTAACCACTGAGAAATTTTTTCAGCACCTAATAATATTTTTTAAGAAAGAACAAAAATATCAACAGAGCAAGAAGTATACACTGTGCAGTAGGCGGCACAGGGCCAGGTTGGTGGCCTTGCTCCTGGCTTGGACATGAGACCCACTCAGTGGGGGAAGCTCAGATCTGGTTCTGGGAACCAAGCCATAGTCCCCAGAACAGGGAACCACTAGGCTCCAGAGAGAACCTCTGCTTCTCTTTAAGAAGAGTGACTATACAAATCGATATTTCTTTCTAATGACTAGGCTTGGCCCCTTTGATTCAAACCGTTCTTGCTTTTGGTTGGAGAATCTGTTCCATTTCACAGGTGGAGGAGGATATAGGTAAGAACAAGGATACAAAGAGAGCTGACATCTACCAGGAGCTGGGTCCCCTCCGCCTCATCTGCCGGGGCCCAGGAGCCATGACAGGGGAAGCAGTCCACACATACTGCGCTCACAGCTCGCCCGAAAAACCAGTTCCAGGGAAATGGCGACAGACACTGTGGTCCCTCAAACCTCATACAGTCAGAGAACCAGAGTCTACGGAGAAAGCAACACTCACTCAGATCTCCATCTCCCCAGCAAGGTTCAGGGAGTATCCTGGAAGAAGGGGAGAGAAGACAGTAAAAGCCTCGGATGGGTGGGAACAGCTTGAGACAGCATGTACCCCACCCCGCAGACATTGATGGAGGTCTCTTGGTCCTCACAATGAATACCAGTAACCTCACCAAAGACCCTCAGTGGAGTTGGGTGAGAGAGAGGGGGGCGGTTCTATGTGAGCAAACTTTATATAAAAATCAATGAATTAAAAAATTAAAGAATAAAATTTAAAAAAATTAAAATTAACACCTAAGGAGTTAGAGCAATTCGTCCAAGAATTCACTTACAGTGAGCAACCAAAATGTTTTGTTTCTCGATTGTGAATGTTTGTATTGGCTTTATAGTGGAACTAAATTTTGTAAATATTTAACTGGTAGCTTTTATTTTCCTTTTATACACTTTGAAAAAATTCCATTTCACTGAAAGTTACCACTCCAAGACAAAAGAGGAGAGCTTCCAGTTCTCATGTTTAGTCTCTCTTTATCACACAGAAGCTTCCAGGTCTCATCTTCAGTCTCTTTTTATCATACTGAAGCTTCCAGTCTCATATTTAGTCTCTATTTATCAACAGAAGCTACCAGCTACCAGGTCTCATGTTTAGTCTCTTTTTATCACACAGAAGCTTGCAGGTCTCATGGTTCTTCTCTCTTTATCACACAGAAGCTACCAGGTCTCGTGTTTATTCTGTCTTTATCACATAGAAGCTTCCATGTCTCATGCTTCTTCTCTCTCTATCACATAGAAGCTTCCAGATCTCATTTTTAGTCTGTCTTTATCACATAGACGCTACCAGGTCTCATGGGAATTCTCTCTTTACCACATAGAAGACTATTCTGAAGGGATAAAGTTTTCTCCATAGTGACGAGAATATATCCTTCTATATGTGCTATCTGGGCCATATGGTTCTTTTGTCTTTGGTAAATAGTGGATATGACATCAAACAGTGATTTTCCAACAGGTAGAATGGTGCTGTGTCAACCTGGACTACATCTAAAAAAACTGCTACTGAACATTTCTGACTCCAGTAAATACTCCTTTTTAAAACAAGCTTAGCTTCTTTTCTTTCTTATTAAATTTTTTTATTTTTATTTATTTGAGGGCAACAGAGAGAGAAAGAGGTAGAGAGAGAGAGAAAGACAGAGCGAGGGAGAGGGAGGGAGGGAGGGAATGAACGCACCAGGGCTTTCACTGCAAATGAACTCCAGATGCATGCACCACCTTGTGCATCTGGCTTACATGGGTACTGGGGAATTGAGCCTCGAACCAGGGTCCTTAGACTTCACTGGCAAGCGCTTAACTGCTAAGTCATCTCTCCAGCCCACTCCTTTTTTTTTTTTTTTTTTTCTATTCAGCACAAACTCAGAAAACTAAACAGCCTCTACATAGTTCTAAGTGTTCTCTAGATCAGACATAGCGGGGAATTATATTGTTTGAGTGGTGGATGAGTGATGAAGGGAGAACAGCAACTCTAGTGGTTACTGGAATTGTTCAAGAAGAGAATAAAAAGATGGGAAAGTTAGCTTGTCAGAGTCTTCCTTTATGCTTAGAACCAACTGTGTTAAGTGAATAAGAGCAGCGGACAGTTCCCTCACCTCTCTCCCCATTTAGGACTCTGGTGATTGGCTTCAGTGTCACTCTGAAATGTAGTTCCCTCAGAGTCCTACAGGAAGAGCAGGGTAGGTAGAATTTAACAATGCCCCAGTTGTTGTTAATGGACAAGAATGTGCACAGGAATTTTTGAGTGACTTTTCGTGGAGAGACATGAACAAACACCTACCTCCCCAGATGAGGGCTCTGTGGCAGATCAAATAAATGATTACAGTTACTTATGGAGGCAGAGGTGAGGGGTGACTTCCACAGGTGGCTCAGTGGCAGCTGTTTCACTGGAACATGGTGATGACTCGTGGAAGCTTTTCCCACCGAGCTCCCTGCACAACATGCACAGCTCAGCCAGCAACAGAAGGGACTCTTCCCACCAGCAGCTGTTCTCTGCATACATGACCTTGGCGTGTGTGTGTGTGGGTGTGTGTGTTGACAATCTAAGCTTTCTGCTTACATGACTGTGTGGTCTGAGGAGAGGGCCCTGTCCATCTAAGTTTCAGGCATTATCTAAGCCTGGTAAGTTTTGTTTACTTCCGGTCTTTTTTTTTGTTTTCGAGGTAGGGTCTCACTCTAGCCCAGGCTGACCTGGAATTCACTATATAGTCTCAGGGTGGCCTAGAACTCACGTGATCCTCCTACCTCTGACTCCCGAGTGCTGGGATTAAAGGCGTGTGCCACCACGCCCGGCTACTTCCAGTCTTTTAAGCCTCTCTGCTCCCTCTAGAAGGGAACATTTCATTCAAAGGAAGTAGCTATACAGCAGATGCACTAGAAAGTAAAAGGTTCTATGGTATATGAAAGAACCAAAATGAAACAATTAGTCAGAGAGAACTTTTGGGTTGAGAGAAAATGGTTGAGGACTCAAACAGTGCATGCTAGCAGGTAAGGAGAAGCTAGATGAACAGTGACCACAGAGATGGAAACATCCAAGACCGAAAATCTGACCTTCTTTCTCACCAGGATTTAGTGAAGTATTCAACTCTTTTAGTTACTATTTAGAAGATTAACTGGTAAAAGATGGAGAAGTCTTGCAATATGGTAGGTCACCAACTTTAAATTTTAAAATCGGAGATGCTTGATGAAGACTTGGACACGCGCAGACATGACAAGGACCTTTCCTTTCTGTACAGATCTGGCTGCAATGTGTGCTCAATTTCACCCCACCACGTACCTTGATATTTCTATATCCAATGCCTTCCACCCAAAAGAATGCTGCTGTGAAAGTGCATTCTGAGGTTTAAACTTCAAGTTAAGTCATTCCTCCTGATGGGTCTTTTCTGTATTTATCACAACTGACTTAATGGGAGGGAATATATTTCAAGAGGGAAGGATGAACGTGGTGGTTGAATGTAAAATGCCCCCATAGCCTTCCCTTAAGTGTTTATGATTAAGCCTCCTGCTTGGTCCCCAGCTGATGGAGCCTTTGGGAGCTAGGGTGGCTGGAGGAGGTGAGTTGCTTGAGAATTATCAATCCAGCCCACTCTCTGGTGCTGTTCTCTCTGCTGCCCATGTGTGATGAAGTGAGCCAGCTTCTTCCCACATAATGGTGCTTCCCCTTGAAAGTTTAAGCCTGAAATAAATCCTTTCCTCCCATGAGCTGCTTATGGTCAGGTGTTTTGTCCCAGCAATGAGAGTGTAACTACTACAATGAATGAAAGAAAAAGTGGATTAGCCCAAATAACCTGTGAAGATTGAGAAGTATTTTTAAAACATGGAAGGGTGACATTTAACAGGAAAGACACATTAAAGATAAAAGGAACTGAAACAGAATCCTCACGTAAAGGCCTTACCATTCTGAAGTCTGAACCAGAGGCAGAAACAGATCTGGTTGGAGGAAGTGAGATGTAGAGAGGGTGTGTCCAGAAGGTATTCATTACCCAAATCCCTTGCTATCACTGTTTCCTGACCTCCATCAGGTGGGCACCTTTGCTCCACAAGATGTTCCTACCACCATGATGTTCTGTCTTCCCACAAGCCTATCATACTGGGACAAGCCAAGCATGGACTGAAACATCTGAAATTATGAGCCAAAATAAATCCTTCTTAGAATTGTCTACTTCAAGTATTTTGTTACATCAACACAAAACTAATGTATTACCTCACTAGATGCAGAAAAGTCATTTGACAAAATAAATAGCTTTTCATAATAAAAACTCTCAATAAATTCAGAATAGAAGAACTACACAAACAAAATAAAATCCCCATAAAACATCCCCATACTCCATGGTGAAAAACAGAAAGGTTGTTCTCTGAATTTGGTTTCTGCACTTCTAGATTCTACAGCTGATTTATAACAGCCAAGACATGAAGTCAGTATGAGTGTTGTGAATCAGCCACAGAAGAATAATTGTCACTTACATGTTGAGCTCATAGGAATGTAGAGAAGAATAGCAGAAAAGACTAGTGGTCACTAGAGGGAATCAGGGTGAGACCAATGGCCCTGGAGTCTTAGGAGATACAAACTGGTGGTGCCCTAAGAGATGGGCTGGCATGTTGTAGTGGTCAAGCTTAGATCCTCCCTCACAATTTCCATTTTCCAAAGTAATATCAAATCACTGTGTCATGAATGAAACAAAATGGAACATGGTCCAAGGCAGAGGATTCAATCATGAGTTCCAGAAACAGCGTGAGAACAGAGCCTGCATTCCCTGAAGACCAACCCAAGGACACGTGTGGGAAATGGGAGGGACTTTCCAAACCCAACTGGGATTCCTCCCAATCCCCTAGAGAGCTTTGCTGTCAATGGACTCTTATTACCACCTTGGTACATATGTCGTCTCTTCTCTGAATCCCTGAGTGAATGGAAAATAACCCACCTAGTAGCCCAAGAATCAAAATAGTTGTTGGTCAAATGATATAAAATTTCAGATAGGAGAAATTAATTCAAAGATATTTGTTATACAACAGCCTGGCTACAGTTAATAACAACTATTGTATCTGTGAAAAAGACAAAATATATTTTAAGTGTTCTTTCTACAAAAAATATAAGAATGTGAGATAATCCCTAATTATTTCAGTTTAGCTGAATAGTATACCATAAGTATATGTGTCTTATTTGTCAGTTATAAAAAAACAAAACGCTGTCCCCCCAAAATCTGTGTGAAATTATGATTGGCAAAATTATTTTAACTATAACAATAGGAATAAGAATATCCATAACTTTGAAAACTACCACTCACATTATGCAAAGATAAGCCTCCAACTGAAAGAATTATTTGAAAACCACATATCTATCCAGGATATGTAAAGAATTCTTAAAACTCATTAAAAAGTACAAAAGAGGCGATGGAGAGATGGCTTAGCAGTTAAGGGGCTTGCCTACGAAGCCTAAGGACCCATGCTTGACTCTCCAGGTCCCACACAGGCCAGATGTCCAAGGTCGCACAAGTGCACAAGGGGCGCATGCAGCTGGAGTTCTACTGCAGAGGCTGGAGTCCCTGGTGCACCAATACTCTCTCTGTCTCATAAAAATTTATAATAAATAAATAAACTAATTAATGTAAAGTACAAAAGAGGGGCTGAAGATGGGTTAGTGGTTAAGGCACTTACTTACAAAGTCTAAGGATGCAGTTTTGACTCCTCAGTACCCACGTAAGCCAGACACACAAGGTGGTGCATGCACCTGGAGTTCATTTGCAGTGGCTAGAGGCCCTGGTGTTCCCATTCTCTCTGTCTTTCTCTCTCTGCCATACTCTGATTGTTACCTCCCCTTTTCTCTCACTCAAATAAATAAAAATTTTAAAATCATACAGAAGAGGTCAACACTTAATCTGTGCGTCAGCCCTGCTCACTGGCCACCGTGAGGTCAGTGCCCCAAAGCTGCAGCCCCAACCATAACCTCGCTCTCACCTTCCACAAGTCAGCAGCAACTATGTCCACAGCTGAGCTTCGTGTGCACACAGCTCCGGAAGCCTCCCACGACCACTGAAGACACACATGGAGTGCTGATAATAACAGGCTACTGCCTTTTTTGGTTTTGGCTATTGCTTGTTCGTTCATGGCTTGGTTAGTTTGTATTCATGCATTCATTATGTTTTTTATTCACATACTGTTTTATATGTTTTGTGGCACCTTTTTGTTCTTATTTCCTTTCCAAAATTTGATTACTTTTATGTTTCTATTTGGTTGTTTTTTTTATAACTACTTGTAAATTTGTACATCAATTATTATGCTATGAAGTTTTAACTATTATGGGAAACTGAGTCATGCAGAGATGGCACCAAGATAGAGTGGAGAATCAGAAAATTTATTCATGTTGACATGGACTCAGGGGAATAACTTTCAAAGACTGAGTACTGAGCTGTGATAGCTCAGAGGTTTTATAGACAGTATGGCAGGCAGTGTGATATCACCTTGAATTCTTTACACTGCTAGTGGGTTACAAGTTTCTAAGGTTACATAATTTGGGGGCACAAATAGAAAATTCCTTAGCAGTCAGTGAGTGATCAAGAAGTACAAATGTAGAACAGAAAGCCATTTGTTCAGGACTGCTTTAGCCCATGGTTTGCTCTTGTAAGATAACTGACTGACCAGGTTGGGACTCCGACACAGTTCTGCTAGGTTATGATAAGAATGGGACAAGTTTGTTGACACTCTTTTCAGTTTAGAATCTTAGGTGTTTGCAAAACACTTCTTAGCCCAGAAAAGGGGAGGGGGCTTTAGTTTGATTAAAATCTCTACCATAACCTCTCTCTCACCAAGATTAGGCGTTGATGACTGTACCTCACTTTTTCACACTTACCAAAACTTTCTCTTCTACACTCACTCATCTGAAATATTCCTGCTAGTACTTCTCATAGTTGCAAGCTACACACCTTTCTTACTATTCATAGTGCATCCCTCCTTTCTTCCTTTCCCAATTCCTTCTTAATCTCACTACTAAAATACCAGCATCATTTGCTCTAAAAAGTAGTTATAATCCCACCCTTTCCCACCAGTACCCAAGGGCTGCTAATTCTGAACCATAACAGGGCACAGTGTAATGAAAAAGGGTCTGCTTGAGCTAGCAAACCCAGAATTGCTAATAAATAAATAGGGAGAACCACTGTATCTCCCTCCTTCACTAAGGAATGCAATTTCTAATGAAGACATCCCTCTGGAACTCACAGTAAACAAAACAAACAACTAAATAGAGTTGGGACAGGGGAATGTTAATATTGCAAGACATCAAGTCTAACAGATGCACAAAACACAGCAAAGAAAGAATCTGAGGCAACAATTCACTGTGATCCACTCACAACCTTCTAATCCCCTATAATGGAAGACAAATCCACTAAGAGAGCCAAGATGACAAAGAAAGACTTCGGAGTCTTACTTTCAAATAAAATTAAGGAATAAATATAGAATATTCAAATAAATAGGTGCACAAAGGAAATCCATGCAAGATTTCAAGAAGACAGCCTCCAGAGAGAATGGCACAGTTAGGAGGACAAAGTCAAAAATGTGTAGCCAGAATTCAACAAAGAAACTGAATCACTGAAAAAGACTCAGAAGAAAATCTGAAAATAAAAAAATAATCAAATTTTAAGAATACACATCAGGACCTGGAGAGATGGCTCAGCAGTTAAAGGCACTTGCTTGCAAACTCTGACAGCCTGGGTTCAATTCTCCAGTACTCACATAAAGCCAGACACACGAAGTGCTGCATGTGTCTAGAGTTTGTTTGCAGTGGCAAGAGGCCCTATCATGCCCACTATTTCTTCTTACTCTCTCTCTGGCTGCAAATAAATAATAAATAAAATATTTCTAAAAAATGCATCAGAAAGCATTGCCAACAGATAAAACCATGCAGAAGAACAAACATCAGGGATGTAGGAAAAAGTCAAGACGATAACCCACTCAGACACCTATAAAGAAAAAAAAGTAATGAGTATGCCTAATTCCAAGAAGTTTGGGGTACATTCAGAAACCAAACTTAGAATCAATGTGCTAAACCAGGCATGGTGGGCCTGCCTGTAATCCCAGCACTCACTAGTCTACATAGGGATCACTGTGATTTTGAGGCCAGCCTGGACTATGGAGTGAATTTCAGATTAGCCTGGAAAAGAGGTAAGATTGCCTCAAAAATAAATAAATAGGGCCGAGCGTGTTGGCGCACGCCTTTAATCCCAACACACGGGAGGCAGAGGTAGGAGGATTGACTTGAGTTCAAGGCCACCCTGAGACTGCATAGTGAATTCCAGGTCAGCCCGGGCAAGAGTGAGACCCTACCTCGAAAACCCAAAATAAAATAAAATAAAATAAATACATAAAAACAGATGAGCAAAGCACCCTTGGGGTGAAGGGAACTGAGATAAAATCAAAAGGAACAAATTATTTAATGATACTGTAGCAGAAAACTTCCCAAACCCTGAGATGTAAGTCAACATCCAAAGTGAAGAGACATTTTGAACCATAGGTAAAACACGACCAGAGAAGAGCCTCTCTATAACACACTGTGAGCATATCAAAATCACCAAGTAAAGAAAACACTAAAAGCTTTAGAGAAAAGAGAGAAATTCCAATTCAAGTACAAAGGCAGGAATAGAAGAGTAACTTGAAACTTTTCATCAGTAGCCCCACAAAGCAAAAAAAGTGTGGGACTAATGTTTCAAGCCCTGAGAATAAATAGCTACCAACCAAGAATACTATACTCAGCAAAACTATATTTAAAATGACACAGAAATAAGGATATTTCAAGACAAACACAAATTAAAGCAAGTTTTGGTAACCAAACCAGAACTGCTGAAAATTCTTAAAAGAATACCATGCAGTGAAGAAAAATAAAGCTTACCTTATCCAAATAAACCTAAGAAAGAATGCAGTCAGTGACAGAAAGATGTACAAGAAGGGCTGAGAGAGAATCAGTTGTGCTCAATGCAATAAATCAGCAACTTCTAAGAACAATGGAGGTGACAAAGAAGTATCAATAATCCAGACAAGTAGAGTATCTTTTGACAAAATCGTAGGCTATAACAAGGCTTTTTTCAATAGTAACCTTGAATGTCAATGGCTTCAACTCACCAATAAGAAGATGAAGATGAAGTGATTGGATTAAGAAAAAACAAGAATTGATTATGTTGTCTTTAGAACACTTTACTAGCAGCACAGACACTGGACGGGAAAGGACTGGGTTCCCAAACAAGCAAACAAACAGAAGCAGTGAACAAGCTAGATTAGCTACTCCCATGTCTGATCAAGTGCATTTCAAACACACACTATTTAGAAGAGACATGGAGGGCCACTGGATGCTAATGAATGAAACAGTCCATCAAGAAGAAAACTACTGTAAATATTCATGCAGTAAATAATAGGGTTCACGATTTCATAAAACAAACACAAAGCCATACCATGACACAGAGGCACTGACACAAAGGTTGTTGAAAACTTCAACACCCCATTCTCATGTTTAGATAGGTCTTCCAAACATAAAATCAGCAAAGGAACCTCAGAGCTTAACTATGCCATACATGAACTGGATTCAACAGTAAGCTACAGACTACTCCATTCTCTGAGAGAGAACACACATTGTTAACAGCAGCAGCACTTGGGATCTTCTCCAAAATTGATCACATCATAGTCCACAAAATAAGTCTTTTAAAATATATATATTTTTTTAATTAATTAATTAATTAATTTGAGAGCGACAGACACAGAGAGAAAGACAGATAGAGGAAGAGAGAGGATGGGTGCGCCAGGGCTTCCAGCCTCTGCAAACGAACTCCAGACGCGTGCGCCCCCTTGTGCATCTGGCTAACGTGGGACCTGGGGAATCAAGCCTCGAACCGGGGTCCTTAGGCTTCACAGGCAAGCGCTTAACCGCTAAGCCATCTCTCCAGCCCCGCACAAAATAAGTCTTAATAAGTACAAGAATAAGAGATAATTCCTTGTGTCCTATCAGACCAAAGCAGAATAAAAGTAAGGATCACAGGCAAAAGAAGCTTCAGAAACTGCACAAATACAGGAAGAGTGAACAATACATTTTTGAATAAATGGTGGGTTATTGAAGAAATCAAGGAGGAAATTCACAGTCCACAGAAACACAAGAAGAAGATGGCAGAATCTACTAGGTCCTCTGGAACTTAGCTAAGAAGCTCTAAGAGAAACTTTGTATCTATAAATGCTTACATTTAAAAACCAGATCTTGAGGCCTGGCATGGTGGTGCATGCCTTTCATCCCAGCAGTAGGGAGGCAGAGGTAGGAGGATCGCCATGACTTCGAGGCCACCCTGAGACTACAGAGTGATCCAGGTCAGCCTGAGCTAGAGTGAGACCCTACCTTGAAAAGACAAAAAAAAAAAAAGAAAAACCAAAAACAGATCTCGGGCTGAAGGGATGGCTTAGTGGCTAAGGTGTTTGCCTGCAAAGCCAAAGGACCCAGGTTCGATTCCCCAGGACCCATGTAAACCAGATGCACAAGGTGGCACATGTGTCTGGAGTTTGTTTGCAGTGGCTGGAGGCCCTGGCACACCCATTCTGTCTGTCTGTCTCTCTCTGACTCTCTCAAATAAATAAATAAAACTAAAAAACAAAAAACAACAAAATCTCTTATGGCTCTAGAAAAACAAAAAGAAGGCAATCCCAAGACTAGTAGATGGTAAGAAATAATTAATTAGAGCAGAAATTACTTAAATCGATACTAAAATAACAATGTAGAATGTGTCAAACAAAAGGTGATTCTTTGGAAAGGCTAACAAGGTTTACAAACCCTTAGCCAAACTAACAAAAAAAAAAGACAGAAGACCCAAATTAGAGGTAAAAAGGGAGTTGTTAAAACAGACTCCAATGAAATCAAGAAAATCATCAAGAATTCCATTGAAAACATTCCAAATTCCTGGAAAACCTAGAAGAAATGGCTAGATATCAAAATTCTTATGGTCCACCAAAATTAAATAGAAGATAAAATAACTTAAAGAGACCCATTAAAAGCAATGATAATCAGGACTGCAATTAAGTGTCTCTACAAAGAAAAGTCCGGAAGCAAATAGACTCACTGCTGAATTCTGTCAAACTTCTGATGATCTAATCTAACACTTCTCAAACTGTTCCATAAAATAGAAAGAGATGGAATACAACAATCACATTCAATGAATCCAGTGTTATCCTGTGGACAACACCATACAAAGACACACAAAGACTTCAGATCAATCTTCCTAATGAACATACATGCAAAAATTCTCAATAGAATACTTGCAAACTGAATCCAAGATCACATCATACATCATGATAAAGTGGGCTTTATTCCAGAGATGTGACATTAATTCAACATACCCAAGTCAAAACCCACAATATGCCATATAAAAATATTTTTATTAATTTATTTTTTCTGTATTTTATTTTTACAATATTTTATTTTTATTTATTTGAGAGAGAAAGAACAAGGAGAGAGATGGAAAGAAAGAATGGGTGCATCAGAGCCTTAAGGCAATGCAAACTCCAGATGCACGTGCCCCCTTGTGCATCTGGCATACATGGATTCTGGGGAATCGAACCAAGGTCATTTGGCTTTGCAGGCAAGTGCCTTAATTGCTAAGCCATCTCTCCAGCCCTGTTTATATTTTTTATTACTAAAATTCATGCACTTACCCAATCCCTGCTTAAGCCTTTCTAGCCCAAGTATTCTGTAATCTACTTTGATATCTCAAGCATTCTACTATCCTCTTCCCCAAAGTTCCATCTGTTCCCCTCTCATGGCTCCTTTCTGGAAAGAACATCTGGTGTTAATATTTCTGTATACTGGAAGTCTTAGCTATAGCAATAAGACAAGGAAACAAGTAAGAAAGAAAGAAATTAAATTACAATTATTCACAGATTCTACACATAATGGACACTAAAGACCCTACCAGAAAACTATTAGAGCTGATAAATGTTTTGAGCAAAGTTGCAGGTTACAAATTAATGCATAGCAATTAGTAGCTTTCCTATATACCAATAACAAATCTGCTGAGGATAAAATCAGGGAAACACACTCATTCATAATTTCCTCAAATCAAAGTACCTTGGAATAAACTTAACCAAGGAAGTGAAGGATCTCTACAATGGAAACTTTAAAACACTCAAAAGGGACATTGCAGAAGACACTATGAAATGAAAAGATATCCCATGTTCATGGGCAGAAAAAGTCAGTATTGTGAAGATGTCTATCTTACCAAAAGCAATCTACAGATTTAATGCAATCCTTATCAAAATTCCAACTGGATTCTTCACTGAAATAGAAAAAAAATCCTAAAATTTTTTGAAAATAAAACAAATCTCAAATAGCCAAAGCAATTCTGAGCAAAATAAATACATATCTAAATAAAAATAAGTCTGGCAGTATCGCCATACCTGATTTTAAGGTATATTACAGAGCCATAGCAATAAAAAAAATGGCATGGACACAAAAAACAGGCATGTTGATCAATGGAACAGAATAGAGGACTTAGATGTAAACTCAGGCAGAAACAGCTACCTGTTTTTAACAAAAATGGCAAAAATATTCACTGAAGAAAAGATAGTCTTTAATTTTTTTTTTTTACTTATTTATTTGAGAGACAGAAAAATACAGAGACCGGGTACACTACACCCTCCAGTTGTTGCAAACTCCAGACAAATGTGCCACCTTGTGCATTGGGCTTATGTAGGTCCTGGGGAATTAGAGCTGGGCCTTTTGACTTTGTAGGCAACTTCCTCAGCTACAAAGCCATCTCTCCAGCCCAAAGACAGTCTTTCCAACAGATATTCCTTGAAAAACTGAATATCTCTATGTAGAAGGATGAAAATAGACCCTCATCTCTCTCCATGAACAACAATCAAGTTCAAATCGATCAAAGACCTTAATATCAGACGTGGAACTCTGAAACTTCTAGAGAGAAAAAATATAGGAAACACTTCAACATATGGGCATAGGCAAAGACTTTCTGAATAGAACCCCAGTAACTCAGGGAGTAAGACAGCTAATCAACAATTGAAATCTCATGAAATTAAAAAGTGTTTGTACATGAAAAGACACCGTGAGCAGAGTAAAGAGGCAGCCTACACCTCCACATCAGACAGAGTTAATATCAAGGAAATATAAGGACTTCAAAAAAAACTAAATAATAAGAAATCAAACCATCCAATCAAAATTAGACCATATAACTGAATAGAGTTCTGAAAAGAAGAAATACAAATGTCAACAAACATCTGAAAACATGCTATACATCCTTAGCCATTAGGGAAATGCAAATTAAAACTATGTTGAGATTCTACCTCATTTCAATCAGAATGGCTATCATCAAGAAAACAAAAAGCAAATGCTGCTGAGGGTGTACGAAAAGAAAAACCCTTCACCATTGTTGGTGAGAATACAAATTGGTACAAACATTGTGGAAATAAGTGTGAAGGTTCCTAAGATGGCTAAAAATTGAGTTATCATATGACCCAGCTATAGCACTCCTTAACATAGACCATAAAGACTAAACATTATTATAGGAGATCCATGTTCATCCATGTTTATTGCTGCTCTATTCACAATAGCTAGAAAATGGAACCAGCCTGCATACCCTTCAACTGAAGAATGGATAATGAAGATGTGGTAGAATGAAGTTTTATTCCACTCTAAAGAAAAATGAAATTATGAAATTTTCAGTGAAATGGATGAAACTAGAAAGGATTATATTAAGCATGGTAACCAAGGCTCAGAAAATCAAACACCACATGTTATCTGTCATATGGGAATCCTAGCTACAAATGTGTATATTTGTGTGTGAGTTACAGTAAAAGTCAGTAGTAGAGGCCAAGAAGGTAGAAAGGGGCCGTGGGGGAGGGCACAGAGGGGAGGACTTAAGGGGAGGGTATAGTAGACATGTAAGTGGGGGCGGGACCCTGACAGGAAAATGGTCCCCTGGGAGAGGGCACAGTGGAGGAGGGTGTGAGAGGAGGGTTAATCAAAATTTGAGATGTGGGCTGGAGAGATGGATCAGCATTAAGGTACTTGCCTGCAAAGCCAAATATCCCAGATTTAATTCCACAGTACACAGGTAAAGCCAAGATGCACAGTGGTGCATGCATCTGGACTCCATTTGAAGTGGCTAGAGATTCTGGTGTGCCCATTCTCTCTCTGTCT
Source organism: Jaculus jaculus (assembly GCF_020740685.1). Lineage (NCBI taxonomy): Eukaryota > Metazoa > Chordata > Mammalia > Rodentia > Dipodidae > Jaculus > Jaculus jaculus. Next base: position 36,797,256 of record NC_059119.1, on the reverse strand, counting down.
CTCTATCTCTCCTGCTTGCACATAAATAAATAATATTATTTTTTTTTAAAAAAAAACTTAAGATGTTATGAATAAGCCATATAGAAACCTAGTTCTTCATTAACAATGCATATGTGTTTAAAAAAAGAGAGAAGTGCTTACTGGGTAGTTTGATGAACATAGTATAAATATTTAGCCAGACAGCTGAGAAGAAGTGATAGAGGAGTGCTCAGCACTGCAATATCTCTATCACAGCAAGGCTACATTGTGGAAGAGGTGGTGGAAAGAATGTAAGAGCCAAAGGAAGGGCAGGACTCCTTACAACGTGCTCCTACAGACAAAATGGCCTGGATATCCATGACTTCACAGTGCCTGACACTACCTATACAAGACCATCATAGTAGGAGGAAAAGATGATGACTTCAAAGTAAAAGAGAGACTGAGAGGGGGAGGGGATATGATGGAGAATGGAGATTCAAAGGGGAAAGTGGGGGGAGGGAGAGGGAACTACCATGGGATATTTTTTATAATCACGGAAGTTGTTAATTATAAAAAAATTAAAAAATTAAAAAAAGAGAGAAAAGCCACGTGTAGTGGCACGTCTTTAGTCCCAGCACTTGGAAAGCAGAGGTAGGAAGATGGCCGTGAGGTGAGTTTGAGGTCACCCTGAGTGAGAATACATAGTGAATTCGAGGTCAGCCTGAAGTAGAGTGAGACTGTACCTTAAAAAAAAAAAAAGGTTTGGCAGAAGTATCCTCTGAAGGTGGATAATGTTTTCCCCAAAAGCCATAGATTGTTATTAGAAAAATTTCAATGTCAATGGTTCAATACCTTCCAGTAAGTTGTTAGCCGGGGAGGTTTCTGATGCCCCCAAAATATTACAGGTTATTATGAAGGCTCTTGGTTGAAGCAGAACTAGGTGATAAGACCTTATTGCTGAAGTCTCCACATGCTTGGGCTCTAGGTCTTGAGAAATCAAACTGGAGCTGAGCTGGAAACCTTCTCCCTATTGACCAGCTGACAGACAGCTGTGCTGTGTAGCATACAGCATTTTGGGTAACAAAAATCATTAAATGTTTTAACCAACATTGGATCCTGCAACCTTTATGCCTGGCCAGCTAAAATAAATGAACTAATCGGTGCAATGGTGGTGTATTAGTCAGGATTCTCTAGATGAACAGAACTGCTAGAATGAATTATATTAAAAAGGGAATTTATTGGATTATCTTATGGTAGTCCAATAGCGGTTGCAGGCCCGAGAATTCAGGACCCTGGCTAGATGCTCAGCAGTCCCAATCTGGCACTGAAGGCCTGGAGACTTCCTGAGGAACCACTGGGTTTCAGTCTACGCTGGTCTCCAATCCACGCTGGAAGGCAACAAGCAGCTCTGGTAGCCAAGTGGAAGGAAGGGACTCTTCTCACCCAGAGCTTCCTTATATAAAGTTTCTTTTTTGAGGAGCCCCCCAACTTTTCATGACCTTGCAACACAGGCATATGAATTCTTTAGCAATAGGGTCATAATCATCTATTCAAGAGCCTTGGGAGTAGCTTGTAATATTTTGAGGGTATCAGGGACCTCCCTAGTCAACAACTCCTTAGAAGGTATCCCATTCCCAGCACTGAACTTTTTCTAGTAACAGTCTTTATAGCTTCTGGGTGTGCCATTATCCAAAAAAGCAGGTTATCATGTTGCTTATTCACAATATCCTGAATTTTTATTAACCGTCCCCATACCCTTCTTTCGCTCAGGCTCTTCCCCGACCTTGCTTAGGCCATTCCACCCACAGCAATCTGTTTGAACAGGTGCACTTTTAATGTGATCAAACCTGATCTATTGCCTTGCTGAAGCTTAAGGGTAGCTCCCTGAAGTTGTCTGTTTGAACCCATGTGTGATTATCTATGGATGACCACTCCAGACCATTCCATACTTAGACTGGGTGACAGTGTAATAGATCAGGAAATGAAAATCAAGAATTATGTACATTCATAAAAAAGAACTATGTGGGCTTGAGAGATGGCTTAGCAATTAAGGCACTTGCCTGCAAAGCCAAAGGACCCAGGTTCAATTCCCTAGGACCCACATAAGCCAGATGCACATGGTGGCACATGCATCTGGAGTTCATTTACAGTGGCTGGAGGCCCTGGCACACCCATTCCTCACTTCTCTATATCTGCCTCTCTCTCTCAAGTAAATAAATATACAATATATTTATAAAAAGAATTACATATATTCTCTTAAGATAGAGTATCAGTTTAACCAAATGTATTCATGTGGTAGCAGTCCTGTCCTTACATGTCTTACATATTCATTCAAACCAGGAAATGGCATTCTGTGGAAAACCTGGACAACAGAATCATCAGATCAGCTTGCTCAAGAGTAATCGTGAAGTGCTCCTAGTGACATCAGTGGCAGGGACGCCGGCTGTACTAAGCCTCATGTACACTTAGGTGAAGGAGATGTATGAAGACCAATGGGCATCTGAACAAACAAGAAACTTGAAGTTTACTCTAAAAAGATAATGGCATCTGTGCTTTTATTAATGGCCACTCTTTTGTCTCTCCAGGGAAGCATGATACCATTTAGGCAAAATGTGAATCATGGGTTTACTTAGCACAAAATGTTGTAAATACCTCTGACTTTTGTGTTACAGGAGATTCACATGTTGATAAGGCTCAACATCATACCTTGTGAGTGTTTGCACACCCTGTGGAAGCTTATCAAACTATATGTTACTCAACAACAAAGAAAAGCTTATAGTTTTTCTTTTCACTAAGTATACTAAAATTTTTATATGTAGTTTAAACTTTTTGTGTTCATCACATTTTATGCTGTTTTTGTTATTTTATTATTTATTTGCTTATGAGAGAAAGGGAATGAGAGAGGGTGGGAGAGAGAGAAATGGGTGCACCAGGGCCTCTAGATACTGCAAACTCCAGATACATATGCTACCATGTGCATCTGGTTTACCTGGATTCTGAGGAATCAAACCTAAGTCCTTAGGCTTTGTAGGCAAGCACCTCAACTATTAAGCAATCTCTCCAGCTCTTATGCTATTTTTACTCTTTTAATTTTTTATTGAAAACTTCCACAAATATAGACAATGTAACATGATCATAATCCCTTCCAACCACCTCTTTTTTCCCCCTTACAGCCCCCTTCTCAACTAAATCCCTTCTTCTTTCCAACTCGTCTCCCTTCTATTTTGTTGCTCAGTATTATTTTAGATATTTGAGGTTTTTTGTGATTCCAAATGAATTTTTGGATTGTTTTTTTCTATTTCCATGAAGAAAGCTTTTGGAATTTTGATAGGGATTGCATTAAATGTGTAGATTGCTTTAGGTAAGATTGCCATTTTCACAATATTGATTCTTTCAATCCAGGAACAAGGGATATTTCTCCACTTTCTAGTGGCTTCTGCAATTTCTTGCTTGAGTGTTTTAAAGTTCTGATTGGAGAGATTCTTTACTTCCTTGGTGAGGTTTATTCCAAGGTACTTTATTTTTTTTGATGCAATTGTGAATGGGAGTGATTCTCTGATTTCATCCTCTGTGTGTTTGTTGTTAGCATATATGAAGGCTACTGATTTCTGTGTATTTATTTTGTATCCTGCTACATTGCTATAGGTTTTGATCAGCTCTAACAGCTTGCTAGTAGAGTCTTTAGGGTCCTTTATGTATAAAATCATGTCATCTGCAAATAATGATAACTTGATTTCTTCCATTCCAATTTGTATCCATTTTATGTGTGTCTCTTGCCTTATTGCTATGGCTAAGACTTCCAAAACTATATTAAATAAAAGTGGGGACAGTGGACACCCTTGTCTTGTTCCTGATTTTAGTGGAAAAGCTTCCAGTTTTTCCCCATTTAGTAATATGTTGGCTGTAGGCTTGTCATAAATAGCCTTTATTATATTGAGATATGTTCCTTCTATTCCCAGTCTCTGTAGGACTTTTATCATGAAGGGATGTTGGATTTTGTCAAATGCTTTCTCTGCGTCTAATGAGATGATCATGTGATTTTTGTCCTTCAACCCGTTTATGTAATGTATTACATTTATAGATTTGCGTATGTTGAACCATCCCTGCATCTCTGGGATAAAGCCTACTTGGTCAGGGTGAATGATCTTTTTGATATACTCTTGTATTCTGTTTGCCAATATTTTGTTGAGAATTTTTGCATCTATGTTCATGAGGGAGATTGGTCTGTAATTTTCTTTTTCTGTTCTATCTTTGCCTGGTTTTGGTATCAGGGTGATGCTGGCCTCATAGAAGGAGTTTGGTAGAATTTCTTCTTTTTCTATTTCCTGGAAAAGCTTAAGAAGCAATGGTGTTAGCTCTTCCTTAACAGTCCGGTAAAATTCAGCAGTGAATCCGTCCGGGCCTGGGCTTTTTTTAGTTGGGAGATTATTGATAACTGTTCATATCTCTATGTTTGTTATAGGTCTATTTAAGTGATTAATCTCATTTTGATTTAATTTAGGTAGGTCATATAGATCAAGGAAATCATCCATTTCTTTCAGATTTTCATACTTTGTGGAGTATATGCTTTTATAGTATGTCCCTATGATTTTTTGAATATCTCTGGGATCTGTTGTGATGTTACCTTATTCATCTCTGATTTTATTAATTTGTGTCTCTTTTCTCTTTCTTTTGGTCAGATTTGCTAAGGGTTTATCAATCTTGTTTATCCTTTCAAAGAACCAACTCTTTGTTTCATTAATTCTTTGGATTGTTCTTTTTGTTTCTATTTCATTAATTTCTGCCCTAATCTTTATTATTTCTTCCCGTCTACTGATTTTTGGTTTGCCTTGTTCTTCTTTTTCCAAGGCTTTAAGGCGAAGCATTAGGTCGTTTACTTGCGACCTTTCTAATTTCTTAATATAGGCACTAAAGGCTATAAATTTACCTCTTAGAACTGCTTTCATTGTGTCCCAGAGATTTTGGTATGTTGTGTTCTCATTATCATTTGACTCTATAAATTTTTTGATTTCTTCATTGACCCACTCATCATTTAGTAGTGTATTGTTTAGTTTCCATGATTTTGTGTATGCTCTATAGCCTTTCTTGCTACTGATTTGTAGTTTAATTCCATTGTGGTCAGATAGAATGCAAGGAATTATTGCAGTTTTCCTGAATTTGTTAAGATTTGCTTTGTGTCCTAATATATGGTCTATTTTAGAGAATGTTCCATGTGCTGCTGAAAAGAATGTATATTCTGCAGCCTTTGGATGAAATGTCCTGTATATATCTGTTAAGTCCATTCCTTCTATGACCTCATTTAGTCCAGATGCCTCTCTGCTTATTTTTTTCCTGGGATGACCTGTCAATTGATGAGAGTGGGGTGTTAAAGTCACCCACCACCACTGTGTTTGGTGTTATCTGTGACCTTAGTTCTAATATTGTTTGTTTGACGAATTTGGGAGCCCCCATGTTAGGTGTATATATGTTTAGGATTGTAATGTCCTCCTGTTGGAGTGTGCCCTTAATCAATATAAAGTGACCTTCCTTATCTTTCTTGACTAACATCGGACTAAAGTCTATCCTGTCTGATATTAGGATAGCAACCCCTACTTGTTTTCTAGGCCCATTTGCTTGAAACTCCGTCTTCCAACCTTTCACCCTAAGATAATGCCTATCCTTTGTAGAAAGGTGAGTTTCTTGGAGACAACAAATTGTAGGATCCTGCTTTTTAACCCAGTCTGCAAATCTATGTCTTTTCGTTGGGGCATTGAGACCGTTGATATTAAGAGATATTATTGAAAGGTGTGTATTTATGTTTGCCATTTTTGTGTGTGTGTGTTTCTGGTTCCTCCTGTGCTCTCTTCTTTTAACTGGTATTTGAGTATAGCTTGTTTTTTCTAGGTTCCTTATATGTGTGCTTTTCCTTTTGTTCAGCATGGAGGATTCTATCAAGTATTTTCTGTAGAGCTGGTTTTGTCTTCAAATGCTCCTTTAATCTGCTTTTCTCCTGGAATGTCATTTCTCCATCTATTTGAATGGATAACTTTGCAGGATAAAGTAACCTTGGTTGACAGTTGTTATCTTTCAGAACTTGGAATATATCACTCCAAGCCCTTCTAGCTTTAAAAGTTTGTGTTGAATAATCTGCTGTAATCCTGATGGGCTTACTTTTGTAGGTAACTTGATTTGTCTCTCTAACTGCTTTCAATATTTTTTCTTTGGTGTGTGTGTTTGGAAGTTTGATCATAATATGGCAAGGAGATGTTCTTTCTGGGTTTTGTCTGGCTGGGGTTCTAAAGGCTTCCTGTATCTGCATTGGCACCTCTTTCCCAATTTGGGGGCAATTTTCTTCTATGATTTTGTTGAAGATGCCTACTATGCCTCTGGAGTGGAGTTCTTCTCCTTCTACTATACCCTGAATTCTTATATTGGATCTTTTCATAGTGTCCCAAATATCTTGAAATTCCCACTCATACTTTTCTATAAGTTTGTCTTTCTCTTTGTTGGACTGCATTAGGTCTGCCACCTGGTCTTCTAGCTTAGATATTCTGTCCTCTCCCTCATCCATCCTGCTGGTGAGATTTTCTACAGAGTTTTTTATTTCATTAACTGTGTTCTTCATTGCTAGTAATTCTGACTGGTTTTTCTTTATTATTTCTATTTCCCTATTTATGTCTTGTATTGCCTTCTTTATTTTATTAAATTGGTGTCCTGCCTCTTCTTTGAATCCTTTGATTTCCTCTTTGATTTCCTCTTTGATTTCTTCTTTGATTGTTTTCATGTGTTCTTTGACCTCTTTGAACATATTTATAATTATTCTTTTGAAATCTTTCTCAGGCATTTCCTCTTACTCTTTCTCTCTGGAGGACATTTCTGATGCATTAATACTTTTAGGTGGATTTATATCATCTTGCTTTTTAGTGTTTCTTGTGTTATAATGTATATATTTTTGCATCTTGGATTAAGTTAATGCTTGGATTTTCTAGCTAGCTGTATATTCTTAGCTGCATCAATTGATTTGATGTAATGTATTTTCAGGTGGGACCTTAAGGTGTTAGGTGTGGCTCTTAAGACTCTCAGAGTATCTACAAAGATGTTCTTAGGGGTTTAGTTTCCCTGCTATAGAAGTATTCAAGCAGGCTGAGTGGAATAAAATACAGGTAGATTCTAAAATTTAACTAAACACTGTACACATTCAATCAAAAACAGCCCCTAGTATGTATGGAAGAGTAGTTATTATAACGACCAGATCCTCTATCAACAAAGAGGTTAAGATTTCTGGTCTGTTGAAGGATCCAAGTCAGCTTGCGACCAAGTGAGACCCTTCCCTGGTGCAATCCCAGTTACCTTGGATGATTTTGGTCTCAGTCAAGTTGCTGCCTGGGTCGTCGGGCTGCTGTTCTGATTTCTGGAGCTGGGCACTTGCTTTTCCTGTGATGCAAACCGAGCCTGGCAAGTGTGGCCCTGCAGATCAGCACCCCTGCTGCTGGAACTGCTGCTGCTCAAGCTGCCCCTGCTGGGACTGTAGCCACTGCTGCTGAAGGTGTTGCTACTGGACCCACCGCTGCTGCTGCCTCTGCTGCTGCTGTAGCTGCCACTGCTGGAGCCACCACTGCTGCTGAAGCTGCTGCTTCTGTGTCCACTGCGGCTGCTCCCCCTGAAGCTGCTGCTGCCGAGTCTGCTGCTACTGCCACTCCTGGGTCTGCTGCTGCTGGGGCCGCTGTTACCGGTGCTGGAGCCGCTGATGTTGCTGCCGAACTCTGCTCCTGCTTGGGTCCCGCTGTCAGCCCAAGTTGGCGTGGCCGGGTCCCGGGCCACTGCTCTGTTCGTCAGAGCTGGGCTCAGGCGGTGGTGGAGGGGAGGGAGCCGCGGCTGCTCTGGTTCTCTCACTGCTCCAAGCGTTCTTCTACCTCACGGTCTGCTCCTCCGCTGCTCGCTGCCGCTCTCCCCTCACGTTTCCCGAGTTGCGGAGGGCATGGTGTGAGGGGAAAATCCCGCACCTGGCTTTTCCTGCAGCTGGAGCCGAGCCTGGCGGCTTTCTGGTGCACCGCAGCAGCGGCGGTTGGCCAAGCTGCCTGAGCCTCTTTTCCTGCCTGTGCGGGCTCTGGATGCTCTGGAACTCTTCTACTTCTCCACTGCCACTTCAATTTCCTATACACCTCACTTTTTAGTAAAAGTGTGTATTTTGCTGAGTTTTTTTGGTCTTTTTCCCCTCTAGGCTGCTTTGGTGTGGTACCTACGCCGCCATCTTAACCGGAAGTCCTCCCTTCTATTTTGTTGCCATCATTTTTCCTCCTTTTATACAGGTCTTGTGTAGGTGGCATCAGCCACTGGGAGGTCATAAGTATCAAGGGCACTTCACGTCTGGAAGATGGTATTGCAAGCAGTTCTCCCCTTCCTTTGGCTCTTACGTTCTTTCCACCATCTTTTCATCAACAGTCCCTGAGCTTTGCAGGGTGTGATTGAGATGTCACACTTGGTGCTGATCACATCTCTGTCATTTCTCATCACTTTGGTGAGTTTTGAGCCACCCCTGTGGGCACCACCATTTGAATAGAGAAGCTTCTCTAACCAAAAGTGAGAGTACCATTAGTATATGGGTACAAACATACATGTTTAGAAGGTAGTTTGGTGGGAATAATATATCTATTTATCTAGACAACAGTAGTAATTTCCCCACTAGGGCTTATGGCTTCCCAAACCACAGACTTTTTATTAGGTTTTCAGTATCAGGCAGGAATTCCCTCCCATGGATCAAGTCCAGAGAGCAGTTAGTTTCCCCCTTAACAAACATGCCACCATTTGTCACATGGCTAGCCAGCTGTAGTTTTCAGGGTCCACTGCTACTTAAGACTACTGATGACTTTTCCCCCAACAGCATGCATGGCACGTTCCAGCATCATGACAGCGAGGCAACAGGGAGAAGTCTTCCAGCTCACCTTCAGCTTGGTTTCTCAGTGACCTCTGCTGAGCTCAAACATCATTTTCCTTGAATTATAGGGGCATCAGACAGTAACTCTGTGTCACTAGCCATAAGTACACCATCCTGGCCAAAAGCAATCATGCCAACACCTGTAGTCATCTTGGTTTAAAGAGCTGAAAGCCATGATAACAGTGTAAGCAGAAATCTTGTTAGAGAAGCTAGACCCAAGGGCAGCCTCTCCAGCTATATTGCTTGTTTTCACTTCCTGAATGACTATACCAAAGATGATACAATGCAAAATATCCATTGGTTCCAAGTAACAAACCCAAAAATGCAGCTCTAGCCTTTTCACTGTCCTGATGGACATAGCTCATTCTATTGGCCTTGTACACACTCACTCACGTATACATTTATGTGTATAAAAGTTAGTAGCTAAGATAGGAGGGAATTCACACCTGGAACTGTAAATTTATCAAAAGCCCATCACTGGGGAGGTCATGGGCCCTAGTGGGGCAACAACTGCTGAGACAGTTTAGGGGTAACAGGGCCCTCAAAAGTAAAAGTAAGAACAGAGAATGTTATTAAGCCTATAAGAGAGAATCTGGTTTCTTATCTTTTTCCCCTAAAACTTCACCAGAGGAGGTGAACTAGTGCCTCTGGTCTTACTTCTTTCTTTGAACCTGGCAGTACTGGGTGTTAGGGCTACACTGACCAGTTCAGTCCCAATCTTGGAACCTCCCATACAAAGCCCCAGTCCGGGTCTTTAGGTGGGCTTTCACATATCTGACACCCCCTCTTTGGGCAGGAGTTCTGTATTCTTTCCTTCTCATAAGCTCTATAAGCTCTATCTCTATACCAAAATATTTTTAAACTTTATCCTCTGGTCTGTGGGTATCATTTGCCAAGTTTCATAGACAAGAATCAGAGGTCTCTAATATAGTAAAAGCTTTGTGTGCCTGAGTGTCCAACATCCTAGCTTCCAGATCACTGCTATTGTTTTGCTAAGTAGTCATTATGTGCCCATAAAATTACCTTCTAAATATTCATGTTTATGGTTATTATGTGCCCATAAAATTACCTTCTAAATATTCATGTTTATGCCCATAGATTAGTGCTGCTCTCAGAAGCTTCTTTTTGTACCTGGTAAGGGTAAACTACAGAGAATCATAAATGGTCAAAATGCTAAGAATAAATGATTGTATGTGATCATCAGTTACTTATTCTCAAAGGCTCCTCCACAGTCTAGGGACCAAGGGAAAGGAAGAGGTGGAAAAAATGCAAGCACCCCTCAGAGGAAGGAGTGGTGTGAAATGGAATACTGCCTTTAGAATATTGCACAGCATCAATTGAGATGATCATGTGATTCTTATGGTTCAGAAACCATATCTGGAACTGGGAAACAAGCCAGAATCATATCTAGATAATGATCCTGCTTTCCATTGTCAAGCTTCCACTAACCTTAGACTATAAAAGTGTCTAAGCCCTTTTAATTCTCTCTAAATTAATAATGGTTATCCCATTTAACTGGCACTGATTTCACTCTCCACTGGAGAATCTGCTTCTCTTTTTCAGATAGAAACTGGACCCAAGGGGATAAATGACCCAGCACATGGGACCCCAGCCGAAAAACCACAGAAGAATTGGGGAAATGAACAAGAGTGCTCCTCTCTTAGTTAAGCTGATATTAGCACAAGGGTGATGGAGAGATACTGAGGACACTCAACACCTACCAAACCAGACAGCTAGATGCTCCTAAGTGCCCATCACTGAAGTAGACTTAAAATGCTGCCAGCATGGCTCAGGGAATTTTGTGGAAGAGGGGGTGGAAAGATTGTTAGAGCCACAAGCTGGGACATTCTGCACAGAGGCATCACCTCTCCCCCATAACTGACTGCTGCCCCCATAATGCATGACCCACAATCCCCATGGGGTTGACCTGCATCCCCAATGAGGAAGGCCTCTTCAGAAAAGGGGCAGGGAGGAGGGAAAGGATGGTACCAACATATGATGTTTATGTACAGATATGTCCATATCCAATAATAAGAAAAGAAAAAAAGAATATTGCATAGCAGTTGTGATTATTGGCACAAGACCTATTCAAGTTTGAGCCTATCAACATCCTGTCAGGAGGAGAATTAAGTAGGCGGGAGTAGCCCGTGAGGCCCCACGCTCTGAGTTAGACAGTTAATAGCTTAAATCTCAGCTCAGCAGTATTTGATCCTAAGTATAATCAATCCTTTGTTACCAGGACTTAAGTACTAGATTCCTGGGATGGAGAGCTGGCTTAGTGGTTAAGGCACTCGCTGTGAAGCTTGAGGACTCAGGTTCAATTCCCCAGTACCCATGTAGGCCAGGTGCACAAGGTGGCACATGTGTATGGTCTTTGTTTGCAGTGGCTAGAGGCCCTGATATGCCCATTCTCTCTCTCTCTTAAATAACTAAATAAAATATAAACAAAACAAATAAACACCAGATTCCTACCCCCAACTTTATCTTCAGGTGTCCTGATATGAGATCTAGATTTAGATAGAGAGGAAGAGGTATCCATAACTAAGTAGTTCTGGCCAAGGTGCGGTCCCGCCCATCACTGACTCGTCACGGGTTCAGCTCCAGTCTCTCCTATGAGACAGTCAGAACTGTGAATTGTCTCTGTCTGGTACCAGGCCTTGGCCTTTCCTTTGTCCCAGAATGAGACTCCTAGGGAAATTCCAATTCCTTACAGTGCATTCTTGCAATAGCATGACAGCTAAAGGGAGGGGGACAAGTGTCTCTTTGAATATCTTCAATCCTGCTCCTAAGAGATACCGCTAACAAGAATGTTAATAAGCCTTACTTAATACTGAGACCATAGTGACTTTTAATTGTATCAGCATTCCTCTTTCATCCTTGTACCTAATGATGCAACTCATGAATCACATGACAGTTTGATCCACAAATTGAAATTCTTCATGAAAATTAAGTAAACCAGCTCAAATATTTTTACTTCAGATTTTTAAACTTTGCTTTTATTTCTTGGGTTATTTTGCAGTTCATTTAAAGGTAGCCACACGATGGGCTAAAATGGCACCAGCGTCACTCATTCTTCTTTCCCTCCACGCGGGGACTCCTCTCTCCCTCACCACCACCATCTCCTCAGAGCTAACACCCTCAGCTGATATTTAGGGGAAGTTAGAGGAATAGATAACGTTTCCAAAGCCGGTTCCACATTGGTGCTAGCAGGACTGGTGCACAGATTCCTGAACAAGAGAGTTGCCTTGGACGATGTGTATAGCACCCATGGGATGTGACCCTGAAGGACAAAAGTGGGAGAGAGCTTTTACTATAGACAGCCAGCCAAGGAAAAAAGCCCACGGAGGACAGCTTGCCTGCCTGAGCAGGACCAGAAGAATCCATGTCTGGTCCAGCCTCATTCAAGACGGCGGTCAGCACTCGCTGTCAGCAGCTCCCTGCTTCTTTCTAAGCTCAGCACCCCTGGGTGGGCTGGCTTCTCCAGAATCATCCTCTTTGTCCCCCAACCAATCAGCTCTTTCCCTTACATACCTGAGTCTGGTGGTAAGGCTGATCCTAATAGGATGTTTGATCTGTATAAAGGAACCTGACCACAAATAATCTTTCTTGTCTTCATCTTTGCCTCTCTGCCCTGTGGTTTTGCCTGAACACCAAGGTGTGTGTCTCTCTCCCTCTGCCCAGACGGGCCGGGAAGAAAGGCGGGGCATGTCCTTCTGCCTGGGCATTGTTCTGCTTGCTTCCTGCATGTACTTATATACTTTCTTGCCTTGCTACATCTATGATCTCTCTGTAAGCCCTGGGTCCTTTGGTATCCTGTATCTTTGTCTTTTCTGATCTCTACATGAAGGTAAAAGGCCTGAGCTCTCATGCTGTCTTCTATCCACACATGCGCACACATGCGCATGCACGCACACACACACACATACACACACACACACACGTGTGTGTGCACATGCACCTTGGCCATAGGCTTCTCCCCTGGGCGTTTTCCTCTCTCTCTTTTTTCCTGCCTCTCCTTTCCAGTTTGGCAAGGAGAATTCTCTTCTGGCTTGAGTCTTTCTGCAAACCTTCCATTGGATACTAATTCTCCTTAAAATAAACCTCATATTTCATAACTTACCATTCTCAAAGTTCATTTTTGTATTTTTTTGCTAAATTGAATAAGGACTCAAAAGTTGGAGTTCACAATCCTGGGATTACCTACATAATCTTTCCCTGAACCTCCAAATCTCTCATTAATCCCAAGGACCATAAACACTTGCTTTTCTAACTTGATAAAAGTGCCACCCAAGGCTAGTAAGACTTTAAATCAGGATTAACAGTTTTTTGTATCTGGGTGATTCTCTGTTCTCTGCTCCCCTTTGTGGGACTGGGAATTCAGGCACACACAGCCACACCCAGCGGTTTATGTGCGAGCTGGAGATAAGAACTCTGATGGTTTCAGGCCCACTTGGACTCTCATACTTGAGCAGGGAACACATGTAACTGCTGAGTTATCTTGTCAACCAGGGTTACCTGGTTTATGACAGCTCCATTTCTAAAGCGCTTGATTAACTGCCCACAATATAGAGGGCACAGATCCTTTGGCCTCAGCCCAGGTTGCCCTCACATAGGACATGGCATAGTGAGGAAGTGAAATTCAAGCCCCATGAGGACAGGGGCACAGCTGTCACCCCCACCCAAGTGGAGTCCAGTGTGCTGCCTAATGCTGCCTTTCCACGTCTCTGTCTCTCCAGTGAGCCTCACCCACCATCTGCTCCAGCAACCAGGGCACGGTGTCCTCTCCCACAGGGCAACCATTCTCCTGGCTGCTGAGACCTTCCAGAGGCAAAGGAAAAAACAAATGTCACTTTAAATTTCAATTGCTAGTTCCTGCTTAGGACTCTTCCAATGTTGAGTTAGGCTCTGTCTTTAAGGGTTAAGTTTTTATAAGACCAGCCATTCCTTTGGACATACCGATTTTAGATTGAGGACTATTTAGTGCTATAGAATAACTCAGGAGACAGGAGACACTTTGAGCCAAACTTTTAGTTTCCCTGATATTCCAGGTCAACCCAGTGGTCCTAATTTCAGTCCAGCGTTCCCCTTCTCTAGGAGTAAGAGGAACTCTCCTTCAGTGACAGGGGATGATTTAGGGGCTGTGCTCTGCACCTCCTGAGGCTTAGGAGGCAACAAAGGATGGGTCATCCGAGATCTCCTCCTAATGGATCTCTGTTCATGAGGGATCTGGGTTTGCATTTTAATTATGTTCGGCATTTGTTTTATTTTGTCTTCATGATTTTAGGGTGTCTTACTTAGAGTTGTGTTTTAGATAAATGCTGTGGGTTTCACAGGACTGAGGGATACCATTCAGAAGTCAGCAGGTGAGGTAGTGTACATGTGTTCATTATGTATACACCAGAGACAAATCCAATTGTCATTTCCTTGGGCTGCTTTTAAAAATAGATTGATTTTACAGTACTTCTAACCTGGATTCTGGGGAGAAGACGCTCTCTTGTGTATAGGCTAATGAGGACCATTTCCCTCTAGTGTCCCCTCTGCAATCTCTCCCAGGAGATGGGTAAATTTCCATCGACCTTCCCCACTAAAAAGAGAGGAGCATTTCTTTAGAGGAGTTTCCTGATGACATAAAAGTCACACAGGGAAAGTTTTTAAAAACATCAAATGTGAGTACTAAGCTGGAAAAATAATAACTAGGGGGAAGAAAACTTTAAAATGGGAGGTAATATGACGTAGGAGCCAAGTTGGAAGCAGGAAAGATAGAACACAGATCTCAAGAAACAAGCCAATGGGAAGATGTATTAAGGCCAAAACAGTTTGGGCTCAAGTTCTTTCTGGGGAGACCTAAAGAATAAGATTCCAAGTTGAACATAAGTAAACTATAACAAACTTTGTCATCTCAAGATACCATGAAGTCCCAAACACAGGTAAGCTCCAGTAAGCTGACCAGTGGCTCTTCTCTTGTATCTGGGATTGCTCACGGGATGGTCCAGATGTCCACGTGGGTAGCCTTGAATATTACTGCCTTTTCCCCTGCCACACAAGTACGTCGAGGCTCTCTGCAGAACCACAGCCTTTGTGACTGGACATGCCCAGGAGATGTCACCAATAGGAAAAGAGATAAAGAGTAGATCTTTCTCTCTCTTCTTCCCTCTCCCTCCCCCATCTTCTCTTTTCTGATTAATGGACACATCAATAGTTTATACCTCCTTGCAGTGAAAACCGGTTTGACCCCCAGAATTCAAAAAGAAACAAATGATTTTCTCTTCCAGGACAAGGATCTATTAATGTTTCCAAAAAAAAAAAAAAAAAGAATACTTTAAAATGCTACTTGTTTATATTAAATCACATTTATTGGGACCATAAGACAAAAGTTTGATTAAGGTATAAGGTTTACCATTTGATACATAGATTTATGTTTTATTTTAGAGAGAGAAAGTCAGAGAGAGAGAGAGACAGGGAGAGAGAGAGAGAGAGAGAGAGAGAGAGACAGGGAGAGAGAGAGAATTAGCACGTCAGGGCCTCAGCCACTGTCATCGAACTCCAGACACTT
This sequence comes from Jaculus jaculus, assembly GCF_020740685.1. Taxonomy (NCBI): domain Eukaryota; kingdom Metazoa; phylum Chordata; class Mammalia; order Rodentia; family Dipodidae; genus Jaculus; species Jaculus jaculus. The sequence goes on along the minus strand of NC_059119.1, from coordinate 36,781,831 downwards.
GAGCCTCTTAGTGGGCATGTGACCTTGCGCTTGCCTCACCTTTGTGTGTCTGACTTACATGGGATCTGGAGAGTAAAACTTGGGTCTTTAGGCTTAGTAATTATTTCCTTAAAAAAACACATTCTAGCCAGGTATGGTGGCATACACCTTTAATCCCAGCACTCTGGAGGCAGAGGAAGGAGAATTGCTGTGAGTTCAAGGCCACCCTGAAACTACAGATGAGTGCTAGGTCAGTCTGAGTAGAGTGAGACCCTACCTCAAAAAACCAAAAACAAAAACAAACAAACAAACAAAAAAAAACAACCCACATTCTAAAACATTAAATTCCTCCTGTTTAATTTTCTAAAATAGTTATATGTAACAAAATAGGACATAAAATGTTATTTATGTTAATCAAAATACTTCGAAGAATTAAAAATCATTTTTTTATGCAAGCCCAACAGACTGACCTTTTTTATGAAAGAGGATGAGAGCGAGGCCGACTTGGTGCGCCAGGGCTTCCGGCCACTGTATTCGGATTCCAGATGTGAGCGCCACCTAGTGCGCATGTGCCATCTGGGCACTTGCGTCACCTTGCATCTGGCTTATGTGGGACCTGGAAAGTGGAACATGGGTCCTTAGGCTTCGCAAGCAAGTGCCTTAACCACTAAGGCATCTCTCCGGCCCTAAAATTCCTTTTATTACAATAACTGTTATGGACTTCTGACTCATTAATATTATTGACATGTACAAGTTACGGTGGTTTGTATGTCAAATGGCCTTCCAGGCTCATGTGCAGCCGGTGTGCTGTTTGGGAGGGCTGCGAAGCCTTTAGGAGGTGAAGCCTTGCTGAGAGAAGAGTGATCTGGGAGGTGGCAGTTGATGTGACACACCCTCTTCAAGTCCCGCTGCTGCCATGGGGCGTGTGCGTGTTGCTGCGCCCTGCTGTGACAAGCCTTCTTCATGAAACTGTCAGCCTCGGTAAACCTTTTCCTTCCCTAAGCTTCTGACTGCAGAGGTGTTCATAGCAATGGGAAAGTAATGGATGCACAACTGTTGAATGTAAGGCTTTATTTCCGGCTGCAGTACATGTAAAATGATGAACATATCTGTTTGTCAAAGATCTTTATGTTACCTTTCCTTGTCAGAATAAAAAAAATTCAGGAAATACAATTCTAAAAAATAGTAACATTCAGAAGCTGGGTAAGCTTACTCTATATAATAAAAATGGCTATCTTATTCTGTCAAAGATTATAACTAATATCACATTTTGAGATAAATGTTAACTTACTGTTGAGATATGAAGGCATAAAGAATGTTGTCTGTGTGGTTGTGCTCTCCTCTTTCAAGGTATGTGTAATTAAATATATCCAGTCAGTATTTTACTTAGTGAAATGAGCTAAAAGGACAGCCAATAATTTGGTCCCTGTCCCCAAGTCAAGCATGTCCAAGGAGATCACAGGACAACTTTAAAGGGTCCAAATGTCATAGAGACCTGAGGGATTTGATAATGTTTCATACCTCCAGACGCCCCTTCCTCAGGACAGCTGCTTACACATTCTCAGGGCTAACTCTGCCTGCTTCTCTGAGTTCTAACTCAGGAAGTGTGACTTTTCCTTTCCTCTTTTCTCTTTTCTTTCTCTTCTTTGGATGCTGGCCCAAATCCTAAGCATCCTGACACTCTGGGGCTTTTTCTCCTTCTTACTTTTATTTATGTGAGAGCGAGTGTGTGAGAAACAGGAGAAACAGAGAGAGTGAGCATGGGCATACCAGGGCTTCCTGCCATTGCAAATGAACTCCAATTGTATGCACCGCTCAGTGCATCTGGCTTTATGTGGGTCCTGGGGAATCTAACTTTGGTCCTTAGGCTTCGCAGGCAAAGTGCCTTAATCATTGAGCCATCTCTCCAGCCCTCCTTCCTTCAATACTTCTCCTTGCACTACTCCCCATTGGTCCTATGCCATTTTTTTTGCTTTTTATTTTACACATGTAGTGTGTAATGTGCATAAGTGTGTGTATACTTGTATGAGTATATAGGAACATGTGTGCAGGTGCACATGCATGTATGTACACATGTATGTGGAGGCCAGAGTTCAACTTGAGGTGTCTTCCTTCCTCATACACTTTCCATCTTATTGTTGGAGACAAGGTCTCTCAGTGAACCTACTGAGAGCTCACCAACGTGGCTACACTAGCTAGCCAGAGGCCCTCAGGTTCTCTGTCTTCACTTCCCCACACTAGGATTACAGGCACATACACCATGCCCAGCATTTGCTATGGGTTCTGGGGATCAGAAGTCAGGTCCTCATGCTTCAGTGGCAAGCACTCTACCAACTGAGCAATCTCCTTAGCCCTCCTATGCCTCATTTTTCATGGTAATGAGAAAAGGGACTTGACAGTAAGGAAATATGCAACCATAATATGCTCTTAGGCATGTGTGTCTGTGAACACCCATGGTTAAAGAACGTGTGGTCTCAGCTCTACTTAATAAATCCAGCTATGCTTCATATTGACTTGTGCTGACATTACTTTCTGTAGTTTAGGAGGCCAGTCATGCTTGAGTAGAAACCGCTAATGGAGATGAGCTTCAGGCTGCATGTCCCACTCCTCAGACGTGATGCCCTTGATCTCCCTACGGGTGAGTAAAAACACACCATCCACTCAAAGCCTTTGTTGTATAAAGCCAGGCCTCCTCTGAGGGCCTTCTGTACCCTGAATTAAAAATATTCCTATTATCCCAGATACGCAAGCATTTTTTTTGTGCATGTACTCAACTTCAGGACCACTTTTCTCATCTTTCCCCAGATGGGAATGAGGACCTAGGTGGGGGCTTCCATCCTGGACAAGATGCAAAATCATTCATGTGAGCTTTGTGAAAAGTTAAATAAATCTGGAGGTGAACAGGCATTCTCTCACCTCCCTTTTGGTTTCTTTAACTCCCTTACCATGGAACTGATCTCCTTTTCTCCTGTGGTGATCTTCAGCTTGGAACGGGAACAATGGGATCACAGTGCTGGTGGCCACAAGCCACTTTCTATATCTATATCTACCGTTCCCTGTGTCCTTGTAAGCAGGTTCAAGAAACTATTCCTCAATGACTCTGAAACTACTAAATTGACCAATTTACTAGCTAGCGCCCTCAATCCTCTCCCAACTCATAAACACTAGAGACAAAATACCAGTTTCAATACTTTGTTTATATTCCTAGACAAGTCACTCAACTCTCTGGACCTTGATTCTGGGTTTCTACTTCTCTTCTTTAACATTTATGAAAAGTGATCCCATGGGTCATCTGGGACATGTGGGGTGATCTCTAAGGGAAGCTTCCATGATATAATGAACAAGAGCTTTAAGGGACAGAAGTTTAAAAGGGAAAGATACATGCTAGCTTTTCCTAGTGATATTTGAATTAAAAAATGTGTATTCATCTGAGATAGGTTAACAACAGATCAAAAGTATGATTCATAAGTTCTCCACCCCTCCACAAAGGAATGTTAGGGGGCCCCAATCTCGTGAGGGTCTCCTGAAGGTAATCACGGCTACTCTGATTTCCAGGTGGCAATGGCATGTCACATGGGGGACAGCATTCTGCAGCAGAAGCTACGAAGCAGCCCACATGTTCACCACCGGAACAGAGCAGAGAGCATGTCTGCGCACCACTGGAGCGGAGCTGTGAAAACTGGGAGCTCGGCCCTGGGGCAGCGCTCCAGCACTAGGGCCTCCAAACCTATCGGGTTTTATCTTTTTTTATTTTCTTTAAACAAAGAATTGAAATAAACAGCCTGAGAAGAACAGATTACAAATCATTATGTTTATTCAGAGGCGGGGGCTGTATACACCCACATGGCCTGGGAACTCATACAGAAAGCTGAGCATGGGAATAGAAGGAAATGTGAAAGAGGTTTTCTAGGGAAATTGAAAAAAGATCAGAGCTTATAGAAACACACAAACATACACACACAAGGACCTAAGTCTGCCATCACATTATGAAAAAAGCTGAGAGGTGGGTTAGCAAGGTCCCCTACCCCTATCCCAGCCCAGCAGGGTTAGATGGGGGAAAGTTTACCGGAGCAGGTACCTGGAGGCACAGAAGTCAGGAGAGCGGAAGAGCCAATAAGAAGGAATTGCCCACCCATTAACCCCCCAACAGCCCACTGGAGTGGGTTTTATCTTCAGGCTCTGTGAATCAGAGAGAGAGCTGGAGTTACAGGAAGAGACTAGACTGCATCAAACACTTCTTTTTGGGTCATTCCTTGCTGACTGCCTGAAAATAAAGCTACCTGACTAATGTTCCCTCAGGGTCTCTTCTTGTAAAAATTGCAAGAAAAAGAAAGCCAACTTGAACATAGGCTATTCTTTATTGGAACAAAGAACAGCTCTCTCGGGATGAAGCTGCCCTGGTAGAGTGTGAGGGACTGGAGATTTAAAGGGCCAGGGAGGGGGTACAGTTAAAAAACAAAACAAAACACAAAACCAAAAAAACTTTTGTTGCCTACTAAGTTTGTTTTGTTTTGAAAATAAAAAATGAAGAACTGGGAACCAAGTCAAAATCCTATGTAGACCAAGCTTATGTTCTCCATCATCAAGCTCCCACTAGTCTTTGGCTAAAAGAGGGGCTGTACCCATCAAAATCTCCCTAACTTAATATATCCCAATTAGACTGAGAGGCCTAGGGATGCCTGTGCGGAGGCCTTGAGTCTGCAATGGCTAGTGAGGCGTTTGCTCCTTTGAAACTGAAGATTTGGGGGCACAAAAGCAGAAACTGGAAGAGCCACATCCTGTAGCAGCATAAATGTTGATTTAAAATGATAGCCATGGGGCTTTGCCCTACACCTGACTTCTCATGGGCAGGAGCTCTCCATATGCTCTTTTTCTCTTATGTGCCTTAAATTCTGGCTATCATATAGTAAATATCTCTAGCCGGGTGTGGTGGTGCACACCTTTAATCCCAGCACTCAGGAGGCAGAGATAGGAGGATCATTGTGAGTTCAAGGCTAGCCTGAGAATACAGAGTGAGTTCCAGGTCAGCCTGGGCTAGAGTGAGGCCCTATCTCAAAAAAAAAAAAAAAAAAAGAAAAGAAAACTAATAAATCTCTCTAAACTTTAAATGAAGTGACAGCTGTTACTTAAGTACATATTCTGTACAGAAAATACTAAGAAGTACCAAGAAAATCAAAATCTTGTCACCAACCAAAATTGAATAACCAGGATTAACATCCTTTCAACAGTTTCTCAAAACACTTAGGTACATGTTAAGATTAGTTAAGAAGCCGGGAATGGTGGCACATGCCTTTAATCCCAGCACTCGGGAGGCAGAGGTAGGAGGATCGCCATGAGTTCAAGGCCACCCTTGAACTATAATAGCTAATTCCAGGTCAGCCTGGACCATAGTGAGATCCTACCTTGAAAAACCAAAAAAAAATATATATATATATATCCCAATTAACCTATGCTGATTTCACTTTCTCTTTTTCAGAAAGTAGCAAGACCGGAGGAAATAACCCCCCACTTTCCAGCCAAGGCTCAGGTGAAACCGCAGAGGAAGTGGGGAGACCAGCAGACAAGACTTGCCAGTATGAAGAAAAAGGACGCTGAGGATACTCAACACATACCAAAGCAGAAATCCAGAGGCTTCTGACTTAAAACACACCCACAAAAGCTCAGGGAATTTTGTGGAAAAGGGGGAAGGAAAGATTTTAAGAGCCACAGGGATCTTGCCCAGAGGCATTGCCTCCCCCCTATAACTGACTGCTGCTCCCACAGCACATAACCACAGCCCCATGGGGAATACCAGCAACCCGGCTGACTGGCGCCCCCAGCAGAATGTGGTAAAATAAGGTACCAACACATGATGTATCCATACACAGTACGCTCTTAGCCCGGCGTGGTAGTGCATGCCTTTAATCCCAGCACTTGGGAGGCAGAGGTAGGAGGATCACCTTGCTTTCGAGGCCACCCTGAGACTACATAGTGAAGTCCAGGTCAGCCTGGACTGTTCTTAACAAAATAAATAAATAAAGTTTAAAAAGGAAAAAGGTAAGGCCTTTCCTATTGTTTACTATTCACTTATTGAGAACATGAATAATAATACAAAAATTAAGGCCATTCCCCAGGTGGCCTGGTAGCTCTTGAGCTCAAAAGGAAAAACATAATTAAATAATAATTAAATAAATAATAAAAATAACATTCAATTGTTTACTATTTGCTATTGAGAACATTACTAAAAAAAATTAAGGTCATTCCCCAGGTGGCCTGATAGTTCTTGAGGTCAAATGTGGCTATCTTTTTCTTTCTTTCTTTTAATTTCTTTTTTTTTTTTTACTTATTTTTTTAATTTATTTGAGAGCGACAGACAGAGAGAGAAAGAGGGAGAGAGAGAGAGAATGGGTGCACCAGGGCCTCCAGGCACTGCAAACGAACTCCAGATGTGTGCGCCCCCTTGTGCATCTGGCTTATGTGGGTCCTGGGGAATCGAGCCTTAAACCTGGGTCCTTAAGCTTCACAGGCAAGTGCTTAACCACTAAGTCATCTCTCCAGCCCACCAAGTCATACTTGAAAGATAGCCCCATCTGGGCTGGAGAGATGACTTAGTGGTCAAGGCATTTGCCTACAAAGCCAAAGGACCCAGGTTTGATTCCCCAGGACCTACATAAGCCAGGTGCACAAGGTGGTGTAGGCATCTGGAGCCCTTTTGCAGTGGCTGGAGGCCCTGATGTGTCCATTCTCTCATTCTTCCTCTTTCTCTCTCTCAAAAATAATAAATAAAATATTTTAAAAAATTTAAATAGGAATTTGCTATGTAACAAGTGTCCAGAAAAGTTTTATGGTTCACAAAACTTTTCCACCTAGTTAATGGTTCATTAACCCTTCCTTCTGCCTTGGCACAGGCCACAATGAGTAGGGGTGTCAGACTGTAAGCTGGGTAGTTAGAAGGATGGATGCCTGCAATATCAGCTGCTAAAGGCACTTGCTTGTAAAGCCTGCCACTCCGGAGTTCAATTCCCCAGTGCCTACATAAGCCCAGATGTACAAAGTGGCGCATGCGTCTGGAGGTCATTTGCTGTAGCAAGAGGTCCTGGCGTGCTTCTTCTCTTGTCTTCCCTCTTCTCTTCTCTCTCTCTCTCTCCTCCCACTCTCTGCTTGCAAACAAATAATTATAAAATATTTTTAAAAATCAAGGGCCCTGGGCGCCCTACCCTTCACTCACCCTGCCTGGCCTCTTCTTTGATTCTGTCACCATAAGTCTCACTGCCGTGAGGTCCTGTTTCCCGAACTGTGTTCCCCATGTGCGCTCAACAGTTTTCATGTTCTTTTCACAGATTGCTCTCATTCGTGCCAGATAGTCTCCTAGACGTTGTCTTCCACCGGCTCCACTGTGTTCCTAAGTTTCAACCAAGTTTTGCAGCAGCTAAAGCCAATACACCCAAGAAGAGTGAAAGTTTCATGATTCAAAAACCCACGGAGGCCAGGGCTATGCAGGGCACTCTGCAGACAGCTTCCCAGAGGTCACCTCGTCCCAGAGTCTGATGTGGAACCTTCATGAGACTGGCTTTTATTTTTCTTTTTTAAAATTTTTATTAGCATTTTCCATGATTATCAAAAAATATCGCATAGTAAATCCCTCCCTTCCCCCCCACTTTCCCCTTTGAAATTCCATTCTCCATTATATTACCTCCCCATCACAATCATTGTACTTACATATATACAATATCAACCTATTAAGTACCTTCCTCCCTTCCTTTCTCTTCCCTTTATGTCTCCTTTTTTTTTTTTTTTTCTAACCCAAGTTTATGCTTTTAAAATTCTCCAAGTTGATCTATGGACGTAGTTGAGTGGCAGAGCACTTATTCAGCATGGATGAAGCCCTGGGTTCAATCCCAGCAACACACACAATAAAAAGAAGGTGAAGAAAGAAATCCTCTTCCAAGCTTTTGCGTATCTCAGTCAGTCCTGTCTTTTAATGATGTGGAGGTAGACACAGATGGAGTTCAAAGCCAGCCCACCTGAGAGTGAATTTGAGGATAGTCTGAACTGCATGGTGAGATCATATTTCAATGACAAAACAAAATAAAGGAGCAAATTAAGGTCTGGGGAGTCAGGTTAGTGGTTAAAGGCGCTTGCTTGCAAAGCCTACTGGCCCATGTAAAACCAGATACACAACATGGTGCCCGAGTCTCTGTAGCTTCCTTGCAGAGCAAGGGTCTCTCTCTCTTCTTCCTTCCCTTTCATAAATATACTTTAGACAATCAAAAAAGCAAAGAAAAATAAAAGATGTCAGCCAGATATATATGTGTGATTTTTGGATTCTAATCTGTTGATCTCTGTGTCGATTCCTTCACTAATGGTAGATTTTTCTAACTTCAGAACAAGTCTTAAAGTTGTGTAGCATCATTCCTCCACTTGAATCTTTTCACCTTTACTTCTGCATGTGAAACTGACAACCAACGTGTCTATGGCTACAAAACATCCCATTACAATTTTGATGGAACTGTGTCAAATGTTTGTATCGCTTTAAAAAGAATTGGATCCTTAGTGCGTGGAATCATCCAATCATGAGCGTAGCCCGACTCTTCATTTGTCTTCTCTCTTGTCATTCACATGTTGTAGTTTTAGGCATAAAGATCCTGCACATGCCTACGAAGTTCATTTGTAGAGCTATTATAAATGCAGTTATTTATTTACTTACTTATTTTGGGTTTCTAGTTATTTCTTTTCTTTTCTTTCTTTTTTTTTTTTTTTTTGTCTTTTTGAGGTAGGGTCTCATTGTAGCCCAGGCTGACCTGGAACTCAGTATGTAGTCTCAGGATCACCTTGAACTCACGACAATCCTCCTACCTCTGCCTACCAAGGGCTGGGATTAAAGGCGTGTGCCACCACGCCCAGCTATGTCTTGATATATACAAATTCAGTTGAAATTTATGAGTCGATCTTATATCAAATCCAGGATTTTGTTGTTGTTGTTTATTTTTATGTATTTATTTGAGGGTGACAGACAGAGAAAGAGGGAGAGACAGAGAATGGGTACGCCAGGGCCTCCAGCAAATGAACTCCAGATGCATGGGCCACCTTGTCCTTCTGGCTTATATGGGTACTGGGGAATTAAGCCTCAGACCGGGGTCCTTAGGCTTCACAGGCAAGTGCTTAACCGTTAAGCCATCTCTCTAGCCAAATCTAGGATTTTTTGAATGTGCAGACATTCCTCAGAATTCTCTATGTAGAGATTATTATGCTTGTGAATAGAAACTTCTTTTATTTCATTTTTATGGCTGCCAGTATAATGAGGTAGCACTTCCAGTATGCTGCTGTGTGGGAGGGAGGAGAGTCAGTGACCTTGCATTGCTCTCAACCTTGGCAGGGAGGTATTCAAGAATTTTACTTCTAAGCATGATGTCTGCTGTAGGCATTTTGTAGGTGCCATTTATAAGTTTTCTTCCTTGTTAGTCAGCTTTTGGTCACGCCAATGAAGTGCCTATGATAATCAAGTTATAAAGAGAAAAAGATTCTTTGGAATTGCAGGTTCATTTTTATCAATTAGTCCACTCACTCGTTGATTTCTTTTAAACAGGGTCTCATGTAGCTCAGGATGGCCTCAAACTTTCTGTATAGTTTTAAACTCTGATCCTCTTGCTTCCACCTCTCCAATGGTAGGATTATAATCACGCTCTGCCAGTCCATGTAAGGATGCCCCTGTTGCTTTGGGCCTGTAATGTTACAGCACATCACGACAGGAGCACATGGCTGAGCACTCACTTCATGAGCCAGGGCACTAGGGTTTCCCTTCAAGATCGTGCCCCCAGTGTTCCAAGAATTGCCCAGCAGACCCCACCTCTAAAGGTTTGCACAGCCTCCTGTCAGTACCAGCCTGGAGACCACAACTGTGACGTATGTGCTTTTGAGGATTCAAGATCCAAACTGTAGCTACAGATTTTCCTAATTTGATAAGTATTTACAATACGGTCTGGAGAGATGGCTTAGCGGTTAAGCACTTGCCTGTGAAGCCTAAGGACCCCGGTTCGAGGCTCAATTCCCCAGGACCCACGTTAGCCAGATGCACAAGGAGGTGCACGCGTCTGGAGTTCGTTTGTTTCTTTGCAGTGGCTGGAGGTCCTAGCGCACTCATTCCCTCTCTCTCTCTGTCTGTCGCTCTCAAATAAATAAATAAAAGCGAACAAAAAATATTTTTAAAGTATTTACAATACAAATATATGTGAAATCATTTTATCTTATTTTTATTTAAAAAAATTTTTTTTGTTTATTTGTTTGAGAGTGTCAGAGAGAGAAAGAGGGGAAGAGAGAGAGAGAGAATGGGCGTGCCAGGACTTCCAGCCACTGCAGACAAACTCCAGACATGTGCGCCCCCTTGTGCATCTGGCTAATGTGGGTCCTGGGGAATCGAGCCTCGAACCGGGGTCCTTAGGCTTCACAGGCAAGTGCTTAACCACTAATCCATCTCTCCAGCCCTATGTGAAATCATTTAAAATGATGTTTCTGTATCCTGTTAATTTTCTTTAGCCTATGAATATGGCTGATTACCTTGATTGATATTCAAATATTACAGTCATCTGAGGGATAAACCTCAGTTCATCTTGGTGCATTATTATTTTCATATAGTGCTGGATTTTAGTTGATAATATTTTGTTGAGGATTTTTGTGTCTATGTTCATGAGGGATTTGTGTTTGTAGCTTTCTTTTTGATTTTGATATCAGGTAATTCTGTTCTCATAAAATGAATTGTAATTTTACTCTCTCATGGAAGAGATGTAATCATATTGATATTTTTTCTTGGGTTTCATTGATTGATATAATTTGATGATTGATATCATCTTGACCTGAAGAAGATATCTTTTTTCATGAGGTCCCACTATAAATTCAATTTTAAAAATAATCATAGGTCCTGGTGTGCCCATTCTCTCTCTCTCCCTCTCCCTCTCAACTTCTCTCAAATAAGTAAATAAAATTAAATTTATAAATCATTAAAAAATAATGATCATGGGGGGCGTTGAGAGAGAGCTCAGTGGTTAAAGGCTGTTTCTTCCAAAGCCTGAAAGCTTGGGTTCAATTTCCTAGTACCCATATACAGCCAGATGCACAAAATGGTGCATTTGTATGCAGTTTGTTTGCAGTAACAGGAGGTCCTGGAAATCCATATATTTGTTTCTCTCTCTCTCCCCCTCTCTTTGTGTCTCCCTCTCAAATTAAGTAATTAAATATTTTTAAATTAATCATAGGAATATTCAAGCCATCTGTTTCATCTTGCATAAGTTTTGGTGGTTTGTGGTTTTTAAATATTTGGCCCATTTCATGTCTTTAATTTATGTATTTATGCAAGGAAGTATTCCCTTATTTTGTTTGGCATATTATATAAACTTTTTATTGCTCATATTGTGCCTTTTCTGTTGCTTCTTTGTTAATTCTGATAGAGGTTTATTAATCACTGAATTTATCAAAGAATCATCTTTTTGTTTTGTTGTTTTGCTATTTATTTTATTCATTCATATTCACATGGGGAGCAAGGTCTCAGTGTGCTGCCCAAGTTGGTTTGGAATTCTCTATGTAGCTCAAGTGGCATCAAACTCATTATCTTCCTGTCTCAGCCTCCCAAGGGCTTGGATTACAGGTATGCACCACCACACCAAACAGTTCCATATATTTTTGAATGTGGAAAGCTAGACTACTGATTTCAGAACTTTATCTTCTGATAAAAATTTTAGTGCTGGGCTGGAAAGATGGCTTAGAGGTTAAGGCATTCACTTTTAAAGCCAAAGGATCCCAGTTCGACTCTCCAGAACTCACATAAGCCAGATGCACAAAGTGGCGCATGTATCTGGAGTTTGTTTGCAGTGGCTGGAGGTCCTGGTGCGCCCATTCTCTCTCTCTCTTTCTCTTACAAATAAACAAAAAAATATTTTTTAAAAAAAAATTGAGGGCTAAAAACTTCTAAGGACATATTTAGTTGTACCCCATATATTCATATATGTATTTTTTTTTTCTATTTTCAAGGTAAGGTCTTACTCTAGCCTGGACCGACCTGGAATTCACTATGTAGTCTCAGGTTGGCCTTGAAGTCATAGCAATCCTCTTACCTCTGCTTCTTGGGTGCTGAGATCAAAGGTGTTCATCACCATGCCTAGCTTATATTGTATTCTTGTTTTCATTCAGTTCAATGTATTTATAATTTCTCTTAGTGTTTCCTCTTCGACCCATTAAGTTATTTAGAATTGTTTAATTTTCAAAGGTTGGAAGAATTTTTTGTTATCTTTGGTGATTGATTTCTAATTTAGTGTCACTAAAATTTGCAAAGGTGGGCTGGTGAAATGACTTAATGGTAAAGGCATTTGTCTGTGAAGCCTAAGGACCCCATTTTGATTCCCCAGGACCCATGTAAGCCAGATGCACAAGGCGGCGCATGCATCTGGAGTTCGTTTGCAGTGGCTGGAGGCCCTGGCGCACCCATTCTCTCTTTCTCTCTCTCTCCCTTTCCCTCTCTCTCTTCCTCTGTCTCTCTTTCTTTCTCAAATAAATAAATAAAATATTTTTAAAAATTGCAAAGGTTTTACCTTGTAAGGCAAGATAGGTGCTATCTTGGTGAATGTTCCATATGCACAAGAAAAACACAGATACTCTGCTTTCTAACACACATATGCACCAATAGTACAGGATAGAGGAGGTAGAAATCAACTTTCACAGCTATAGCTGCCTAACTTTTGACAAAAGTGTCATATACAAGAAAAAAAATACAGTATCTTCAACAAATGATGCTGGTAAAAGTGGATAAACCACATGCAGGTAAGTGAAATTAGATCCACAATTCTTACCTTAACCAAAAATCTATTCAAGACCTCAATATAATGCCAGAAACACACAAAATGCTAGAGGAAAACATAAGCAATACACTGAAGTTGTAGGTATAGATAAGAACTTTCTGAACAGGACTCCAATAGCACAGGAAATAGTGCCAAGAATCAACTACATGGAATTAAAACCTTTATGTGCAGGTAATGAAACGATCCACACAGCAAACAGAAAGCCTCCAGAGTGGGAGAAAATCTGCCAGGAACTGATACCTAGATTACATAAAGAACAACCACAATTAAACACCAAAAAACCAAACTGCCAAGCAATAAATGCGCTAATAAAACAGAGTTCATTAAAGAAGAAACACCAATGCCCAATATATGTTTTTTAAAAAGTTCAATACATTAACTATCAGGAAAGTGAAAATTAAAGCTACTTTGAGGTTTCGTCTCACCCCTTCTCAGAATAGCTGTCATTGAGAGAGCCGATGACAAAAAATGCTGACAGAGTTATGTTGGTAAGTTAACCCATATTTATTGTTGGCAGGAGATAGAGAAAATATTAATAATAAAAAGTACAACTTTACAGCAAAGCCAATCACAAGCAATAAAGAGGACTCTTCCTTCCACCTTGTAACGCATGCAGCCTGTCATCCTGTCTGGATGACAGATCTCTTTTACTTTTAAAATTATTTTTATCAGAGAGACAGAGAGAGAACTGGCGCACCAGGACCTCAGCCACTGAAATCAAACTCCAGCCACTTTTGCACCTGGTGGTCATGTGCAGCCTTGCTTGCCTCACCCTCGTGCCTCTGGCTTACATGGGACCCAGAGAGTTGAACGTGAGTCCTTAGACTTTGAAGGCAAGCACCTTAACTGCTAAGCCAAGTTTTCAGCCCCTAGATCCCTTTTAAAAGCCAGATCCCTGGGCCATATCTGGGTTATCCCCACTGCAAACAGTTGGCCAGGGTAATATATTGATCCCCCCAAAACAATGCAGACTTTTGCCAAGCACTTTGTTACCTGACAGAACGAAAAAGTCACCGCAGGCTGCCATCTCAGAACACTGAGAGGCAAGTCGGAAATGAGAGGACAACCGTCCTCTCCTGGCAACCCTCATGGTGCTGGAAAGTGCTATGGGAACTGTTGGGTGACAATGGTCTCCAACAGCATGAATAAACAGAGGACCCCGATAGCCACACAACCCACCAGGCAGACAAGAATGTGTGTAACACAGGCATGCAGCCTTCGTGTGTAACCAACTGCCCTCTGATTGGACATGAGACCCACTCAGTGGGAGAGAAATCATAACTGGTACTGGGAACCAAGTCAGCACCCCATGATCAGGGAAATCACAACACCCAGAGAGAAGCTTCTAGTGTCTCTGTAGAGGTCAAGTGGGTAGCCTCATATAAATGTCTCTCAAGCTCCTAAGCATATCCCTTTTTTAAAAAAAAATTGTTTATTTTTATTTATTTGAGAGCAACAGACACAGAGAGAAAGGCAGATAGAGAGAGAGAGAGAGAAAGAAAGAGAGAGAGAGAGAGAGAGAGAGAGAGAGAGAATGGGTGCGCCAGGGCCTCCAGCCAGTGAACTCCAGACGCATGCATCCCCTTGTGCATCTGGCTAACGTGGGTCCTGGGGAATTGAGCCTCGAACCAGGGTCCTTAGGCTTCACAGGCAAGCTCTTAACCACTAAGCCATCTCTCCAGCCCGCATATCCCTTTTAATCAAAATTGCTCTTACCCTTGGCCAGAGATTCTGTTTAATTTTATAGATGGCAGAGAATACAGAGGAGATCCAAGATCCATCAACACAAGAAAAAACAGCCAAGGGCCCACCAAGAGATGTGCCACCTCTACCACATCTACCAGGGCCCAGGGGAAATTGTGGAGGAAGTAATGAGATGAATATTGCTTCCAATGCTAGACCAATACCCACATCCAGGAAAATAGCAATAAACACTGTGGTGAACCAAAATACATTATAGCAGAAATACAGAGGCTACAAGAGAAGTCAACATTAACTGATAATACACCATCAGGGACTGTTTCAGAAGAAGGGGAGGAAGATTGTAAGAGCCATAAAGTGGGTAGAAACACCAGGAGACACCCCACCCCCAGTGACAGAGGCCCTAATTACCCCACAGTGAACACTAATAATAATAGCCCTACTAAAGAGGGTCCTTAGGGAAATAGAGCCTGGAAGAGGGGACATATTACAACTTACGTTAAAAAAGTAATTAATTGCCCCAGCACTCAGGAGGCAGAGGTAGGAGGATTGCCATGAGTTCAAGGCCACCCTGAGATGACAGAGTTAATTCCAGGTCAGCCTGGACCAGAGTGAGACCCTACCTCGAAAAACCAAAAAAAAAAAAAAAGTAATTAATTGGGCTGGAGAGATGGCTTAGCGGTTAAGCGCTTGCCTGTGAAGCCTGAGGATCCCGGGTCAAGGCTCGATTCCCCAGGACCACGTAAGCCAAATGCGCAAGGGGGCGCTCACATCTGGAGTTCGTTTGCAGTGGCTAAAGACCCTGGCGCACCCATTCTCTCTCTCTATCGGCCTTTTTCTCTCTCTGTTGCTCTCAAATGAATAAAATAAGCAAAAAAAAAAAAAATTAAGAAGTAATTAATTAAAAAAGAAAGAGGTGAAAGAGTTTGGATTCACAGATCTGACCAGCTCCCATGGAAGTGCTCTACTAAGACAACACAGGGGAAAAAAAGAAAAGAAAAAAGATGGGGCTGGAGAATCTCCCTGCCATTAAAGATGCTTGCTTGCAAACACTTCTAACCCAGTTTGATTCCCCAGTATCCCCATAAAGCCAGATGCATAAATATACATCTGGAGTTTGTCTGCAGCAGTAGGATGCCCTGGCATGCCCATTAGTATTCTCTCTCTCTCTCTCTCTCCATTTGTCACTCAAGTAAATAAGTAATAAATAATTTTTTAAAAAGCCAGATCCCTTTAGAAGTCCCATCCTTTTGGCCCCACAGGCACACGGGATCTGCCCTCTCTACAGGACAGGGTGCTTAAGTTCCAGTTGTTGGATTCCAGTTAGAAATCTTCTTACCCTCACCCCGTGTGCCTAGTATATCCACCATTGGGGTTAGGACCCAAGCTGAGGCCCAGCAGTTAGGCTCCCTTCAGCAATCCTCTTTCCCGCAAGGCAGGGGAGAACCAAAGCCATTTGGGCTGAGAGCCAAGGGTATGTCCCAGAACAGCTGCAAGTGAATTATAACACATCATCCGGGAAGAGCAACCGCGTACTTCCAAGACTGAATTATAAGCGTACAAAGCAGAGAAAAGTGACCACAACGAAACAACACGCGCTGTTCCAAGTACCCCATTAACACAGGTGGGCCAGACAGACCCGACTAAAGCATACTCTCTAGATAAGTAAGTTTTAACATAGCATGAAAAATCAAGCCAACATACCTCCCAAGAAGTGCCAACCTCACTCATTGTATAGGATGCTCATGAGAGCTGCCCAGGGGAAATTCCAGACAAAAGGATCAAAGGGATGATTGTAAGTATGTACAAAGAACTCAAGGAAGAAATGGATAAATGCATGTATGAAATCCTGAAGAAGTTCAAAGAGGACACAAACAAGCAGCTAGGTAAAATGAGGAAATCTAACCATGATACAAATTATGAAATAGAACTCAACAAAGAGATAGAAATTCCAAAGAAAAGCTGAAACCCAGCAACCAAACCAAGCAGCTCTGTTGAAAGCTTCAGCAATATAGTGGAACAAGTGAAAGACAGAACATCAAACCTTGAAGACAAAAAGGAATTAGTCAAATCCACTGAAAAGCTTTATTTATTTATTTTTTAATATGGGGTTGGAGAGAATGCTGAGAGCTAGAGGCACTTACTTGCAAAGCCTGACAGCCTGGGCTTGATTCCCCAGTGCCCATATAAAGCCAGATGCATGGTGGCACATGTGTCTGGAGTTTGTTTGTGGCTGCAGAAGGCCCTGGTTTACTCATACTTCTAATCTCTCTCTCTTTCTGTTTCTTTCAAATAAAAAGGTATTTTTAAAACATATAACTAGAACATGAGAGAAATGGGTGACACCTTGAAATGAACAAATGCCCAAATTATAAGCAAACATGAACTTCAGGCCAATATTATAGAAAATATTTTAATAAAATTATAAAATAAAATGTCTCAAATCTAGGGAAGGAGATGCCCATCAGGTACAGGAAGCATACAGAATACCAACTAGACCAGAACAGAAAATAAATCCCTTCCATAATATGCCAGACAAGGCCTTAAATAACCAAAACAGAGAAAGTGTAATGAAAATACTAACCAAAGCTAGACAGACACTTGTTAAGCAAATGAAGACCAAGAAATCCACAAGATCATCAGCATAACAGGGATGAACACACACTTTTCAGCAGTAACTCTGAATATTAATTATCTCAATTCCCTAATCAAAAGACATAGATCAAAAAACAGGATCCATCCTTTTGCTGACATTAAGAAACTCACTTTGAGTGAATAAATGGGGAAAATATCTCAAGCAAATGGATCTAGGAAACAAGCAGGTATTGATATCCTAATATCAGACAAAATATGCTTTAAACCAAAAGTAACCAGTAGGCACAAATAAGGTCACTTCATACTGATCAAAGGAACAATTTACCAAGAGGACATACAATTCTACACACATTCACAACAAACACAGGTGTACCTAATTTTATCAGGCAAAATCTACTAGATATATAAATCCCAAGAACATAATAATGGTTGACTTTCATACCCCACAATCACCAAATTGATAGATCATCTAGACATAAAATAAACAGAGCTGGGGAGATGGCTCAATATCTTAAAGTACTTGCTTGCAAAGCTGGACATCCCAGGTTGAATTCCCCAATATCCACATAAAGCCAGATGCATGATGTGGCACATGCATCTGGACTTTGTCTGCAGTGGCAAGAGGCCCTGATGTGCCCAGTCCCCTTCTCTCATTCATATTCCTTCTCTCTCTCTCCCTCCTTACAAATAAATAAATATAAGAAAATAAAATTGAGGCTGGAGAGATGACTCAGTAAAAGGTAAAGCCTAAAATTACCAGAACTGAATGGAAATGAAAACACAATTTACCAAACATATGACACAATGAAGGCAGTCCCAAGAAAAAGTTTACAGTTTTAAATGGCTGCATTACAAAAATAGAAAGACTCCCAAATAAATAACTTAATGAGCAAAGTGAAGGCTTTGGAAAAATAAGAACAAACCTAACCTAACCTAGAAGTACCAGATAGAAAGAAATAAGATCAGGGCAGAAATCAATAAAATAGAAATTAAGAAAATGATAAAAATTGATTAAACAAAGTTATGTCTTCAAAAATATAAACAAGATTTAGAAACTTTTACCCAAATTAACTGAAAGAGAATTCAAACTTGTATCAGTAAGACCAGAGATGAAAAAGAGACATTTGTTATTACAACAGATAAAAATGAAATTGAGAGAACCATGAGGACATATTTCAAAAACACTGTATTTTAAACATTTAAGCTGGGCATGGTGGTGCATGCCTTTAATCCCAACACTCGGGAGGCAGAGGTAGGAGGACTGCTGTGAGTTTGTGGCCACCTTGAGACTCCATAGTCTCATAGATCAGCCTGGGCTAGAGTGAGAACCTACCTCGAAAAACAAAAAACAAAAAAATATTAGAAGAAATAGAAGAATTTCTTTTTTTAAAAAAAATATTATTTTGTTCATTTTTTATTTATTTATTTGAGAGTGACAGACACAGGGAGAAAGACAGATAGAGGGAGAGAGAGAGAATGGGTGTGCCAGGGCCTCCAGCCTCTGCAAACGAACTCCAGACACGTGAGCCCCCTTGTGCATCTGGCTAACGTGGGACCTGGGGAACCGAGCCTCGAACCGGGGTCCTTTGGCTTCACAGGCAAGCGCTTAACCGCTAAGCCATCTCTCCAGCCCTAGAAATAGAAGAATTTCTTGACAAATATGATCTACCAAAGTTAAACCAAGAAGAAATAAAAAGTTTAAATAGCCAGCCATGGTGGCACACCAAACTCTGGAGCCTGAGGTTGCAGGATCGTTCAGAAATTAAGTCTGGGCTACAGGGAGAACCTGCTTCAAAAAAATAAAATAATTTATGTAGGCTATAATAAGTAACTAGATTTAATCAATAAAACAGAGCTCCCCCAATAAAAACATACAGACCCAGAGGCAGAATTGTACTAGACCTTTATAAAAGATCTGAAACCATGTCTTCTCAACTTACTTCATAAACTTGAAAAAGATTGCTCCTTAACTCCTTTGATGTAGCTTGAATAACAAAACCAGACAGAGACGTCACAAAAAAGAGAAAAAGAAAGAAAGAAAACTGTAGACCAAGACCCCTGAAGAGCACAGATGCAAAAATTCTCAATACAATACTCATGAATCACATCCAAGAACATGCTCAAGCATGTCATCTGGCTCACACGAATAGATTTGATGCAGGGATGGTTCCACATACAAAAGTCAACAAATGTGGGATGGAGGGATGGCTTAGCAGTTAAGGCATTTGCCTGCAAAGCCAAAGGACCCAGGTTCAACTCCCCAGGACCCACATAAGCCAAATGTGTCTGGAGTTCCTTTGCAGTGGCTGGACCCTGATGTGCCATTCTCTCTATCTGCCCCCCCCTCAAATAAATAAAAATTAAAAAATATTTTTAAGAGAGAGTAAGTGAACTTTAAAAAAATCAATAAATGTAATACAAACAGAATTAAGGACAGAAATCAAATAATAATCTCAATAGATGCAGAAAAAAAAGCTTTGGCAAAATGCAACATTCCTTAATGATAAAAACTTTGGGGAGACCAAGATTGGAGGGTTCATTTCTCAACATAATACAGGCTCTATAAATGACAAACCTAAAGCAAGTATCATACTAAATGGAGAAAATTTTGAAGTATTTCCAATAATATTTGGAACAGGACAAGGGTAATCACTCTCTCCTCTGCTACTTGCCATAGCACTTGAAGCATGAGCTAGATCAACAAAACAAGAGAAAGAAATCGAATGGATATATACTGGAAACAAAGAAATGAAACTATCCCTACCTGCACATGATATGATTTTGACCTTAAGAGACCCTAAAGACCCCACCAAAAAACTCCTAGAGCTAATAAACACTTTCATAAAGTGAAAGGATACAAAATTAACATACAAAAATTAATAACTTTCCTATATACCAATGATAAATATACTAAGAAAGAAAACAAGGAAACAGTC
Organism: Jaculus jaculus; assembly: GCF_020740685.1. Taxonomy (NCBI): domain Eukaryota; kingdom Metazoa; phylum Chordata; class Mammalia; order Rodentia; family Dipodidae; genus Jaculus; species Jaculus jaculus. The sequence goes on along the minus strand of NC_059119.1, from coordinate 36,761,796 downwards.
CTATTCACAATAGCCACAAAAGTTAAATATCTTTTTTTTTAATTATTTATTTATTTATTTGAGAGCGACAGACACAGAGAGAAAGACAGATAGAAGGAGAGAGAGAATGGGCGCGCCAGGGCTTCCAGCCTCTGCAAACGAACTCCAGACGTGTGCGCCCCCTTGGACATCTGGCTAACGTGGGACCTGGGGAACCGAGCCTCGAACCGGGGTCCTTAGGCTTCACAGGCAAGTGTTTAACCGCTAAGCCATCTCTCCAGCCCGAAAGTTAAATATCTTTGAAGTAAAAGACCTATGCAATGAAAACTCTAAAACACTGAAGAAAGAAATTGAGAAAAACACCAGAAGGTGGAAAGATCTCCCATGCTCATGGACTGGAAGAATTAATATTATGAAAATGGCCAACCTACCAAAAGCAATTTATAGATTCAATGCAATTCTAATCCAAATTCCAGCAACATTCTTCACAGAAATAGAAAAACCAATTTAAAAATACATATGAAAGCAAAAAGGCCCCAGTTAGTCAAAAAATATCATAAGCAAAAATAATACTGCTGGAGGTATGACCATAAACAATTTCAAGTTATACTACAGTGTCATAATAAATACAACATGGTTCTTGCACAAAACAGACACATAGGCAAATGAAATAGAATAAAAATATTCAAGTGTAAGTTCATTTAACTAAAACCACCTGATATTTGACAAAGAGGCAAAAATATATACTGGAAAAAAGACATTTTCAATAAATGGTGCAGGTAAAACTGGATATATACATGTAGAAAAATAAATCTAGACTCTTCTCTCTCATCAGGCATAAAAATCAACTCCAAGTGGATCTAAGACCTCAATATAAGACCTGAAACCCTCAAATTACTGCAGGAAAAAGTAGGCGGAACGTGTCAAGTGTAGTCATAAGGAAGGACTTTCTGCATAGGATTCTAGTAGCCCAGGGAATAAGACAAATTATCCGCAAATGGGATCTCATGAAACTCACAGGCGTCTATACAGCTAAGGAAATTATCAAGTCCACAGACAACCCACAGAACAAGAGAAAATCTTTGCCAGCTAAAAAAATCAATAAATGTAATACAAACAGAATTAAGGACAGAAATCAAATAATAATCTCAATAGATGCAGAAAAAAAGCTTTGGCAAAATGCAACATTCCTTAATGATAAAAACTTTGGGGAGACCAAGATTGGAGGGTTCATTTCTCAACATAATACAGGCTCTATAAATGACAAACCTAAAGCAAGTATCATACTAAATGGAGAAAATATGACAAAGGATTAATATCAAGAATATACAAAGAGGGCTGGAGAGATGGCTTAGTGGTTAAGGTGCTTGCTTGTGAAGCCTAAGGACCCAGGTTTGATTCTTCAGATACCATGTAAGCCAGATGCACAAGGTGGTGCATGGGTTTGGAGTTTGTTTGTAGTGGCTAGAGGCCTTGGCGTGCCCATTCTTTCTCTTTCTCTCTCTCTCACTCCCTCCCTCCCTTTCTCTGTCTCAAATAAATAAAAAGAAAAAAAAAATATGCAAAGAACTCACAAAGCTAAGTAGTAAAAAAAAAAAAAAAAAAATCCAATCAATAAATGAGCTATCGAACTGAGCAGAGTTCTCAAAGAAGAACTACAAAGGGACAAAATGTTTTCAATATTCAACATTTTTAGCCATCAGGTAAATGCAAATTAAAACAACATTGCGATCCCATCTTTCCACATTCAGAATGGCTATCATCAAAAACTCAATTGACAGCAAATGCTGGTGGAGATGTGGAGAAATGGGAGCCTTCTTCATTGTTGTTGGGAGTGTAAACTGGTACTGTCAGTGTGAGAATCACGATGAATATTTCTCAAAAGCCTAAATGTGCATCGACATGACCCAGCGATACTCCTCCTGAGCATACACCCTAAGGGGCTCCATAGTTTACTCTAGAGATGTTGCTCAGCCATGTCTTTGGTTGCGAGGAAATGGAATTATTCAAGGTGCCCAACAACTGATGAATAGATTATAAAGATGTGGTCATGAAGACAATACAATGGAGTTTTATTCTGCGGTAAAGAAATACGAAATTTACTGGGAAATGGATGGATCTGGAAAAAATTATGCTGAGAAAACTCAGATCAGAAAGACAAATATCCCATGTTTTCTCTCCTACGAGTATCTTAGTTCTGAATGCTTAGGTTCATCTGTAGGTTGGAGTAGGAAGTAGCAGCAGAAGCCAGGAACGGAGAAGGCGGCCTGGATGGAGGAGGGGCCCGGAGAGGGTTAGCAGACAGGCAAGTACAAAGCAGAACACAGGGGGTGGAAAGGTCTAAGTGGGAGCAAATAAAAGGGAGAGAGAAGAAGAGAGGTACTGGGAAGGAATTCACAAAACAAAAGATGTGCATAAGTCATATAAAAACCTACTTCTTTGTTAGTTAATTTAAAATATTTTTAAATTGTATTTTTATGAACTTTACAGTATGAGCATATTGAATATAGGTCATATGTTGGGCTATACTCTCATATCCCCTATCCCTCACCCCATTCCTCAGTGGGGTTATTGATATTCACTGTGAGGTAATGAATGTACCAACCAGTCTCTGTGGGGGGAACAATGCCTCAGGATGCACATTGCCACCCTGTGGCTCTTAGAATCTTTCTGGCCCCTCCTCCACAATGTTCCCTGAGCTTTGGCAAGCAGCTTATGAATCTCCTTTAGAGTTCAGCTCTCTGCATCTTCTGACTTTCTACTTTGATGTTTTGAGGCTCAGCAGTGCCTACAACCATCTTCCTGGAGGAGGTTCTCAGGCCAGCAGTGACAGAAGCACCCATGTTTACATCGCCACTTCCTCTGGAGTATCTTCTGGTGTCATAGGGATGCTCATCTTTTACTAGGCAGTTGGCTATTTTTTCTTGTCCTATTGATGGATATTGGTTCTCCCTGGAATTCACTGCCATCTGTAAAAAGAAGATACTCCAACCAAGTGTGAGAGCACCTTGGAACAGAGGGGATAAGCACAGTCCTTCCAAAGACTTTTGAAGGGCATACCCTCTCCCAGCCAACGGGCAGTGGGTGGGAGCTTCTCTCAAGAGTCTCTGACCTTCCTATCCCTAAGGATCTGACTTGGTTCTCAGTGCCAGATGAATTCTCTCCCACTGAGTAGGCCTTATATCTGATCAGAGAGCAGCTGATTACCCTCAAGACCCGTGTGTCATTATTTCATAGGTAAGTGCATCTTGCCCAGCTGGTCAGTTTGTGGCTTCTTCATGTTGCTGGAGACAGTTACCCCAACTCTTTGCAGCACCACGGGGGAAGCCGTCAGGGAGCTGGCTTCCTCCAGAGTTTCAGTGTGATCTCTCGTTATCCTGCGCTCACAGCCTGTGTGGCCTTCAGCAATAGGGTCTTAGCATTTAACTCTGAGAGATAATTGAGTACTTTGGTAATAGCCTTTGTTGTTTTGGGGGACCTTTACCCAATCTCTTCCCCTGAACTCACCTAGGCCTTTGCACCCCCATTAATCTTTTCTTCTACTTACATATATACAATACCATCCTATTAAGGACCCCCTCCCTCCCTTTCTATTCCTTTTATATCCCCTTTCTAGCCTACTGGCCTTTGCTACTGAGTTTTATTTCTACTCACATATAAGTCCAGTCATTTGTAGATAGGATACACATGTGAGAGAGAACATGTGACGTTTGGCTTTCTGGGCCTAGGTTACCTCACATAGTATAATCCTTTCCAGATCCGTGTATTTTCCTGCAAACTTCATAATTTCATTTTTCTTTACTGCTGAGTAGAAAACCATCTTATAAATGTGCCACTACTTCATTATCCACTCATGAGCTGAGGGACATCTAGGCTGGTTCCATTTCCCAGCTATTGTGAGTAGAGCTGCAATAAACATGGTTGAGCAAGGATCTCTAAGGTGATTAGGCAAATCCTTAGGATATATGCCTAAGAGTAGTATAGCTGGGTCATATGGTAGATCTATTTTTAGCACTCTCAGGAACCTCCAGACTGATTTCCACAATGGCTGTACCAGATTCCCTTCAACAGTGTAGAAGGGTTCCTCTTTTTCTGCATTCTTGCCAGCATTTATGGTCATTTGTTTTCATGATAGTGGCCATTTTGACAGAAGTGAGATAGAATCTCAACGTAGTTATAACCTGCATTTCCCTGATGACTAGGGATGTAGAACATTTGTTTTTAGATGCTTATATACCATCTATTTTTTTTTTTTGAGAACTCTCTATTTAGTTCCATAACCCATTTTTTAATTGGGTTGTTTGATTTCTCATTACTTAGTTTTTTTGTGTAGTTTGGATATTAATCTTCTGTCATGTATAGCTGACAAAGATTTTCTCCCATTCTGTAGGTCATCTCTTTGCTGTATTCACAGTGTCCTTTCCTGTACAAGTTTATAATTTCATTAGGTCCCAAGGGTTTATCTGTGGTTTTGTTTCCTGAGTAATTGGGGTTATTATCAGAAAGTCTTTGCCAATATCAATATGTTGAAGAATTTCCCTACATTTTCCTCTAGCAGTTTCAGAGTTTTTGGGTCTGATGGTAAGGTCTTTGAACCATTTGGACTTAATTTTTCTGGATGGAGAGAGAGAAGGATCTATTTTCATCCTTCTATAGATACATATCCACTTTTCCCAGAACCATTTGCTGATGAGGCTGTCTTTTCTCCAATGAATATTTTTGGCCTTTTTCTCGAGGATCAGGTGGCTATAGCTACCCGAACTTATATCTGGGTCCTCTATTCTGTTCCATGGATCTACAAGTCTGCTTTTGTGCCAGTAACATGCTGTTTTTGTTACTATGGCTCTGTAATGTAGATTAAAATCAGATATGGTGATACCACCAGCCTTATTTTTGTTGCTCAAAATTGTTTTAGATATTTGAGGATTTTTTGCTTCCACATGAATTTGTGGATTGATTTTTCTTTCTGTAAAGAATGCCGTTGGAATTTTGATGGGGATTGCATTAAATGTGTAGTTGGTCTTGGTAAGATTTCCATTTTTACAATATTTATTCTTTCAATCCAAGAACAAGGGATGTAATTCCATTTCCTAGTGTCTTCTGAAATTTCTTTCCTTGAGTGTTTTAAGGTTTTCATTGTAGAGATCCTTCACTTCCTTGGTTATGATTATTTCAAGGTACTTTATTTTTTATGCAATTATGAATGGGTATGATTCTCTGATTTCATCCTATGTGTGTTTGTGGTTAGCATATAGGAAGGCTACTGATTTCTGTGTGTTTGTTTTGTATCCTGTTACATGTCTATAAGTGTTTATCAGCTCTAACAGTTTGCTGCTAGAGTCTTTAGGGTCCTTTATATGTAGAATCATATTATCTGTAAATAATGATAACTTGATCTCTTCCTTTCCAATTTATATCCCTTTTCTGTGTGTCTCTTGCCTTATTGCTATGGCTAAGACTTCCAGTACTATATTAAATAAAAGTGGGGACAGTGGATGCCACGCCAACTCCAGTGAAGTCTGCATGACCTGTTCACCAGACCAAGGCAAAAGCTTCAAGGAAGAAAGCCTCCTGGAAGGACATGCATTTTCCAGTGCCTTTTGCTGCTCTCTAATAGCTGTTTTCTTCATTACTACTGTTCTGTTCCTGACACATGATGGCAGCATGATGTTCTTTCCCAATTTAGTAAAAATTAGATATGGAACAATTTCCAAAAATTAAGTCACCTGATGGTGTGACGCTTCCTCAAGACCCCGTTGTTGTTTCAAGCCACAGTCAGAATTCCGAGGACCAGAACCAATCGATAAACCATTACCTTATACGGGAGTGTATAGGAAGGGGGATACGCTAGTAAACAAAGGTGGGAAGCATGTTTCTTGGTAATCTTTAACTTTTGTGGACAGACTTGCTAGGTCGAGGCCACCTTGGTGCTTGGTTATGAAAGCACAAAGAGAAAGCATTAGGAAACAACTGGGATCCAATTATGAGAAGGCAGGCTTTGATAGACCTATATTTTTTTGGCATGGTTCAAGGAAGAAAACATATTAGAGTTATGATGTCACCCTGTTAGAACTTTTGTTAAAAATACTTGATGCTTGAAGCAGGCTGTTCATAGAAATTGTACCAAACAAAGGCTAAGCTTATGCAGTCAGAATTGTATATAACCTGATGCTCTACTTCAGGAAAATACTCTCAGATACATTAACCTTGTGTGTGTGTCTGTTTGTCACTTCGCCAACTCCTTGCCCACCTCCCAAAGCCCTGTTTTGCCTCAGGCTGGTGGTCCCGGCTTTGCCAGTCCGTGGCAAGTGGACACCCTTTTCTTGTTCCTGAATTTAGTGGTAAAGCTTCAAGTTTTTCTCCATTTAGTATTACATTGGCTGTAGGTTTGTCATACATAGACTTTATTATGTTGAGATATGTTCCTTCTATTCCCAGTCTCTGTAGGACTTTTATTATGAAAGGATATTGGATTTTGTGAGTTTCTCTGAGATAACAAATTTAAGGATGCAGCTTTTTAACCAAGACTGCAGACAAGTGTCTTTTGGTTGGAGGATTGAGGCCATTGATACCAAGAGTTATTACTGAAAGGTGTGTGTTTATTTTTGTCATTTTTCTTGTTTTGTAGTTCTTCTGGTTTTACCTTTGCTCTTTTGTATTTTGAGTCTGGTTTGTTTGAAGACAAAACCAGCTCTACAGAAAACACTTGAAAGGATTCTCTATGCTGAAGAGAAAGAAAAGCACACATATAAAGTAACCTGGGGTTGGGGGGTGGGGAAACAGACTCAAATACTGGTTTTAGTTCTTTAATGAAGGTTTGGTAGAATCAGTAGGTAATCCATCTGAACCTGGACTTTTCTTGTTAGGAGGCTTTTAATTACTTGTTACATCTCATTAGATGCTATAGCTCTATTCAGGTAATTTACCTCTTCTGGGTTTAGTTTTGGTAGGTGGTATCAGTCAAGGAATTTATCTGTTTCTTCCAGATTTTTTAATTTTGTGGAAGATAGGTATTTGAAATATGTTCAGATGTTTCTGCCAATTTCATTGGTGTCTGTTGTAACATCTTTTTTCATCTCTAATCCTTTGATTTGTGTCTTCTCTCTTTTTTATTTAATCATTTTGGCTAGGTGTTTATCATTCTGTGTTTTTTTAAGAACCAGCTCTTTGATTCATCAATTTGTAAAATTGTTTTCTTTGTTTCCAGTTCATTGGTTTCTGCTCTGATCTTTATTATTTCTTTACATCTGGTACTTTTGAATTTATATTATTCTTGTTTTACCACAGCCTTCACATAGATAGTTATTTATTTGAGATCTCTCTATTTTTGTAATGTAGGCATTTAGTGTTATAAACTTCCCTCTTAGGACTGCCTTCTTTGTTTTAGTATGTTGTGTTTCCATTATTATTAAGTTCTAAATTTTTTAAATTTCCTTTTTATTTCTTTGATGACCCATTCATTGTTTAATAGTGAGTCATTCACTTTATAGTTGTTGAATTTGTTTTTCTTGATATTGATTTCTAGCTTTATTGCAATATGATCCAATATAACACAAGGAGTTATGTCTATTCTCCTGAATTTGTGGATACTTGCCTTATGTCCTAATATGTGATATATTTTAGAGATGGTTCCATGAGTTGCTGAGAAGAATGTGTTTTCTGTAGAGTTAGAGTGGGATGTTTGGTAGATGTCTGTTACATTCATTTGATCTATGGTATTGTTTAGCTTGATTATTACTCTGTGTATTTTATGTTTAAAGGATCTGCCTATTGATGATAAAGGGGCAGTAGTCTCCTACTGTTATTGTGTTGAAATATATTTCTGATTTAATGTCTAGTAGATTTTGCTTTATAAAATTTGGTGTGCCTTTATTTGTTGCATATGCAGTTATGATTGTAATATTCTCTCGTTGAATTGTTCCCCTAGTGAGTGTAACCTAGCATTCTTTATCTCTTTTGATTACTTTCTGTTTAAAGTATTTTTTTTTCAAATATTAGTTAGGCCACACCTGCTTTTTCCTATTCCATTTGCTTGGAATATCATTTTTCTATTCTTTCATGCTAAAGTGATATCTTTAATGATAAGGTTGGTTTCTTGAAGAAAGCAAATGGATAGACCCTGTTTTCTAATCCAGCCTGATAACCTATGTATTTTGATTGGGAAGTTGAGTCCATTAATGTTCAGGGATATAATTGAGAGATTTGAATCAATCCCTGACACTTTGAAGACTTTGTAGAGTTTTGTCATTCCTTGATCTTCATATGCTTTCATGTCTCTCCTCATTAAAAAAATATTTTTATTATGTATTTGTAAGCATTGAGAGAGAGAGAAAGGGAAAGTGAGAGAGAAGAAAGAGAAAAATGAGAGAGAAAGGGTATACCAGGGCCTCCTGCCACTGCAAATAAACTCCAGACACATGTACCACTTTGTGTACCTGCCTTTGTGTGTGTACTACAGAACCAGACCCAGCAAGTGCCTTTAACCAGTTATCCATCTCTCCAGCCCTGTGTTCTAATTTTATTATTGTGTTTTCCCTCCTGCAGCCTGTTTATGTTTATTCATTTTTTCAGAATAAAGTATTCCATGCAGTATTCTCTGCAGTGCTGGCTTAGTGCTCATATGTTCCTAAAGCTGGCTTTTTATCATAGAAAGTTTTCTTTCACCTTTTATTATGAGGAATAATTTTGCTGTGCATAGTAGTTTGAGTTGGTGGTCATGGTCTTTTAAAATTTGAAGTATTCTGTTCCAAACCCATTTTAGAGGCTTTTAGACTTTCCATTGAAAAATCAGAGGAAATTTGATGGGCTTACCTTTGTAAGTAATGAGGTGCTTTTTTCTTCCAGCATTTAGTACTATTTTTCCATGTTTAGTGCTTTAAGTATAACATGACATGGAGAATTTCTTCTCTGGCCCTATCTATTTGGTGTTCTGTCTACCTACTGTACCTGAATGGGCCTCTCTTGTAAGATTAGGTAAATTTTCTTTAGTAATTTTATTGAAGATATTCTCTATGGCTTTGGCCTGTAGTTCTTCTCCTTCTTGTATACCCATAACTCAAATGTTTGGCCTTTTTAAGGTGTCCCACATTTCCCTCATGTTCTGTTCACTTTTTTGGGGGGGTGTGAATCCTGGTCTAATCTCTCTGACTGTCCTCAAGCTCTGATAGTCTGTCATTGACATGATCTAAGCTGTTTGTGAGGGTTTCTTGGGAGGAAGTCTTTGAAGGTATTTCATTTATGTTTTCTACTGTTTTTACTCAGCATCTCCATCTCTTTATTGAACTTTCATTTCTTGCTTTGGCTTTGTTATTGTATGCTTGAATTAATTCCTGCATTTGATCATGTCTTCACTGAGCTGATTCTAGTGACAATTGAGTTTATTTTATGGTTGATTCTCATTCATTTCATTGTCATCTATTAAATTCTTTTTAATTCTCATTCATTTTATTCAGCCATCTATTGTGTTCTTTTTGTTGAGTTTCTTCCATTTCATTCAGCCATACTTTGAGTTCTTTTTACTCTTTTTGCCAATTCTTTTCCACTTCATCCAGCCATTTGTGCATGGCCTCATTAAGTTTGCTTAATGTATTTATCATAGTTTCATTTTGGGATTCTATGTCTGGAATTTCCTCTAAATTTTCATTGGAGTGTTCCACATTGGGACTAGGTGTTCTTGGTGGGAACATCTTACCTTGGTATCTTGCATTATTTGTTTTACATTGGGGTTTGTCCATCTCAAAAATAGTCTTTTTTTTTTTGTCTTGTTAAAAATGCAGCAATAGCAACTCTATGAAGCCTGTGTTGTATGGATGGGTCAGCTTTGAACAAGGTTGGTGTGGAATGTCAGTCTCTCCACAGGTTTGGGCTGGGTACACTTGAATCTGAGTAGGTTCCACATTGCGTGTGCTGTCTCCACGCAGGTCTAAGCTAGACCCTGGGAGCCTGGGTGTATTCAGTGTCCAAGCTGGGGAGTGTAACCAGCTAGGAAGTCCCTACTCAGGGAGATGCATTCAGGAACGCCAGGCCAGGCCAGAGAGTGAGGGGATGTATGTGAAGGGGGCTTGAGGAAGGCTCTCCTAGGCCTGAGAGTGAGATAAGCTATGGGATCCCTACTGATGGCAGTGGAAGAGGCTGTTGAGGGGTTACCATGGGTAGTGCTGCTGATACCTCATCCCAGAATGTGAGTGTCTGGGAACCTGTGTAGGGAAAGCTCATCTTCATCCTGATCACCCAGTGCTACTCACTGCCCATGGAGAGAGTGATATCAGCTCTGAAATCTCTACTGATGGCAAAGGCAACACTGGTATATGTGTGGGGGTGACTAGTGTAGTGTGGCTGATACCTAGCTTGAGCAAGTCAGGGCGGATACCCACATGGGATGAGGAGGGAACCTCACCTGGGCTCTTATTCAGTTACTCACTTCCCTTGGGAATGAAATCAGCTCAAGATTCCCTAATGGTAGTAGTGAAGGTTCTAATTGTTTAAAAAGAGAGAAAGAGAGAGTTTGGGCAGAAATGCACTTCTGGGTTAGAGAAAGATTTATCTTGAAGCCTTAGGTTGTTGCAGGTAAATCTGAATGCCATGAATGGGTCTCTCTGACAGTGAGTTGTTGGTCAGGGTGCTCCACAAGCTTCCAAAACAACCCAGAGTATTACCAATGCCACCAGCACTAAGTGCTAAGAATATATCGCTGAAGACACCAACTACAGTGGTCCCAGAACACTGAGAAATCAAGCCAGAACCACCACTCTGTTGGTTAGTTCATAATCCTGGAAATGTTTATGTTGCAGTAAATCCTGCAAGCTACACAGTCAACCAGCCAGGCAAGAAGTGCCCTGAGGTACAATAGTGGCAGATACATTATGAGGGTAACCAACTGTTTTCTGATTTGATCTGAGGCCTGCTTAGTGGGAAGCAATCCATACCTAGTACTGAGAACTTAGTCAAAAGCCTATGGTTTGGAAAGACATAGGCCTTAAAGGTAAGCTAACACTGTTACTTGGCTAAATGGATATGTTGAACCAACCAATTTTCCTCTAAATGTATGTATATGATCATTGATTAATAATATTCTCACTTTTAGTTAGAAAAGCTTTTTTTTTGTTTTGTTTTGTTTTTGTTTTTTAAACAGATGGCAGTGTACACTGGGAAGATTCAAGATTTATCAAGGTGATAAGAGAAGAAAAAGCCCAGTGCTCAGCACTGAATAAGTCATCTCTATCACATCCGCCAGGGCTCAGGGAACATTGCAGTGGAGGTGGAAGAAAAAATAGGTGCCCTGTTCTCACTGCTAGCCAAAGAAGCTGCTCTGTGGAGATGGCTGTAGACACTGAGGAGACTCAAAACTCACCAGAACTAAAAATAAGAAGCTGTTGAGAGGTCAACACTAAGCCTTTATCACATCCTCCTATGCTCAGGGGAAAGTGCAGAAGAGGGAGGGAAAAAATGTAAGAGTGCCAGCTGTCATGACACATGCCTTTAATGCCAGAATTTGGGATGCTGAGGTAGAAGGATTGCCATGAGTTTGCGGTCAACCTGGGCTAGAGCGAGACCCTACCCTGAACAAAACAAAACAGATTGTAAGAGCCACAGCATGGGAAGAAATACTTTGGGGCACTGTTCTGTGGACATGAACTGATAAGTGCGTTTATGACCTCAAACCAGCACAATTCTGAGCCCATCAACATTTTGACATAGAAGATAGAGAAGGACAAAAAGAATGAGATTATCAAAAGAAGGACTTCTGGAAAAGAGAAGAATGCTCAGTGGAATGTGGTGGGAGAGGTGGGGCAAAAGATTGTCACTGGACAAGAATACGGTCAAATTATAGTATGTTTATGTATTAAAAGTTTCAATGTGTAGAGCCAACTTAAGCCTCAAAGAGATGTCACTATAAAATTTAGCCTAGTCTCTCCCTCTCTTTCCACTCTGCCTTTACAATCATTGTGTCCCACACTTTACCTTAGCTTAGTATTTTGTCCCTACAATCCCCAGACTCTGTTCCCAGTGAAAGTATGCTCAAGGGTTTTGCATGTAACACAGGCTTAGAAGGAAAGTATGCCATGCTTCCAAGAGGGACTCTTCTTTTCTCCCTAACCACAAAGGCAGTCTGGATGTCACTCAGAGGTTCTGGTCACATCTAGATTGATGCCCCTGTTGCAGACATTTGAAGAGTATTTCACCCAAATCTAGTTGATCAATTAGATGATGGATGATGGTGGTGGCCATGGAGAACCTGACAGATTTCATGGCCAAAGTTTATAGGCACTGCCATGAAAAAGCAGGGCAGAGACTTTATGAAGGTAGTGTGGTCCCGAGGCAGCTGCTAATACCCCTGAACATGAATTTTATCCTGATTCTACTACTCCTGAGTCTCCTCAGTGTTGGCCTTATTAACTCACTAATAGCACATAGGCTTGGGTTAGATGTTCTCTGTGGTCCTAGTGAATTGTGACATTTGCAGTTCTTATTTTGTAGCCATTTCCAATCTTGGATCTGGTTCCTCATTTAAAAACCATGTTTAGGGGTGTATGCAGCTTGAGGCTTAATAGCCAGAGCACAAGGAAGCATAGTTAGAGGGATTCATCCTAGTACTCTGGGGTATCAGGGTATTTATTTATTTATTTATATGTGAGTGTGTGTGTGTCTGTGTGTGTGTGTATGATGTATGTGCATGCATGTGTTCAAAGGACAATCTTGAAGTGTTTCTCCTTTCCTTCCACCTTCTTTTGAGATGAGGTTGCTCTTATTTTTGTTGCTGTTGCTTATAAGCTACTGGATTCGTCTGGCTCTGCCTCTATTACTGTAGATCTGCATATTAGAATAGTAGACTCCCGTACCACTTTGTGTCTGGCTTTACATGGGTGCTGTGGATTGAGAGCCATCTTCCCACCCTACTAATGTGACCATGGGACACTGGCTATCTGCTTCTGCCATGCCTTCCCCCCACAATGGACTATAGCCATGGAACTTAAACAAAACAAGTATTTTCCTCTATAGGCTCTTCTGTTCAGGTAGATGTTCACAGCAAGGAGAAGTAACTGATACAGCACCTCTCAGAGATAACTGTGCATACATGTTTATTGCAATATTTTTCACAATAGCCCAATTATAGAATAATCCATGTAAGACCAGCCACAAAATGGCACACAGGCCTGTAAGCCCAATATTTCTATAGTAATAGGAGGTGGAGCCAGCTATCAGTTGATGAATAGAGAGATAAATGAGGTATGTATATTCAAGAAGTATATATATATATATCATCATGTTGTGAAATTAGCCAGGCCCGGAACTAAAAATATTGCATTTTTTTTCTCATATGAGGAATCTAGGCTTAAAAGAGTAAGACTTGAAAGGCCAAAAGGTCTACTTAACAGAGAGAGGAAGGTCTGGAAAAAGTCATAAGGGGATAAATAAGAATAAGACATAGCAAAACCTATCATTTTGTCCCATGATATATATTAGATAAAAATTTAAATTAAATATAATAAATGAAGATGATAACATTTTTAAAAATAAAAGAAGGGCTGGAGAGATGGCTTAGCGGTTAAGCGCTCGCCTGTGAAGCCTAAGGACCCCGGTTCAAGGCTCGGTTCCCCAGGTCCCACGTTAGCCAGATGCACAAGGGGGCGCACGCGTCTGGAGTTCGTTTGCAGAGGCTGGAAGCCCTGGCGCGCCCATTCTCTCTCTCCCTCTATCTGTCTTTCTCTCTATGTCTGTCACTCTCAAATAAATAAATAAAAAATGAACAACAAAAAAAATTTAAAAATAAAAGAAGAGCAGGGTGTGATGGTGCATGCCTTTAATCCCAGCACTTGGGGAGCAGAGGTAAGAGGATCGCCATGAGTTCAAGGCCGCCCTGAAATTACATAGTGAATTCCAAGTCAGCCTGGATTAGAGTAAAACCTTACCTCAAAAATAAATAAATAAATAAATAAATAAAAGAAGCAGAGTGTGTAACATGCAGATGTTTGAGTGTCCTGGGGTATTTAAAACTTGGAGCCAATGCTTTCCCAACTATTTGAGCACAAGTCAATGAGTTTCTCCACAGTCTGCCCCACCTTTTGTCCAGTGGGTCAGGCCATTTTGCCTTGAACCTAAGAAGCCACTTTGAGGTGCCTGCCCTTTATCTCCCTAAGGGGGTGTTAACTAGCAGCACATACAGTTATAAATAAAATAAAATAAAGAATAAAAATTTTCATTCTGAGGTAAGCTGGCTTCCATCTCAGTCCTTGAGTCTTCAGGGTTAGCCAAGGGTCAGTACAATTCTGGAAGCAGTCAGTCTGTCTTCAGCATTCAGGGAGGAGACAGGGGAGGAGAACAGTGTCGTCTTTTCTGCCCCTCCACACCTTGCTGAGCTCTACATGGTCCCAGTTCTAAGTTACTCAACATTGTGTAAAACAGTGGCTATTTTCAGTCTGTGACTTGCCCTGAGAGATTCCACTTTATAAATAACCTTTGACTCCATTCAGAGGCAGGATGACTTACCACTTTGTTGGGCACATAAACACTGTCATCTGTATGGTGTCATCCATGAAACACAGTCTGATAAATAACTTGTTTCTAAGTTAAAAGCATTCCATCTTATAACCTTATCTAAGTAAATTAGAACCATATGAAAATATGGGTGGATTAAAGGCCTACCAGGAAAATCAAGGCCTTGAGAGATTATTGCTGTGGGAGAAAGACTTGGCTCTGGGTGAGCTTAAAACCTAGCCAGTGGCTCTCTAGTCTTGAGTCTATGTCCATATTTAGCAAAGAATTGAGAAACACAGACATAGAGAAGGATAAATTGTGAAAAAATTATAAAAAGAATGTCAGAGGTAAGGCATAAGCAAGGGAAGAATGCTCCTTAAACTAAAGGGGTTCTTCCGCTTTCCACCCAGACTAGAAAGGGGATAGAAAAGCAAAAATAAATAAATAAATAAATAAAATAATAATTTCACCTGGAGGCTTGGATCTGGTTCATTTAATTAACCTAGGTGTCCAGTTAGGATGAGCCTCTTTGCCAAATCCAAATGCACGTGAAGGATCATGATTGGTTGTCGGGCCCAGGATGATCGCTGACTCTGACCACGCAGCTTGTGAGTAGAGAACCCCAGGCAGAAGCCTCTTGACTGATCCAGGGGCTTCAGCTTGGTTCAGTCCCCACTGTTGATGCCGCCTACTCCACGTTTCATCCATCTATCCACACACTTACTCATCTGGGCTCAGTTCTACCCTTCCCCTCGGAGTCCTGAGCCTCACTTCTGCAGCTTGACTCAACCCCGAGGGGTGACTCGATGGGACCCCGCAGTTGCAGCACCAGGGGACCCGCTGCAGGGTTTCCTGCCTCCCACAGAGACCTGCGCACATCCGCCTCTGGCTTTCTGCTCGCCTCCAGCTGGGATCTCCTTGAAGTCTTCTGCGGCCTCTTTAACCCTTCTGTAGCCAGCCTGTAAACTGTGTATGCAGAGCTGGATTAGATGTATTTACTGTGTGCTGTGTAATGTGAGAATTCATAGTCCTAGCTAAGACTGGAATAAAAGAACCTACGTCTGCCTTGGTCAGCTTTGATAGCTTGATGGAAAATCAGGACTACAGGCAACAGAACCGATACAGCTTGAGTCACTGCGGAAAGAAACAAATGTGTCTGGCTGTGCTGGGTGATGTTCT
Organism: Jaculus jaculus; assembly: GCF_020740685.1. Lineage (NCBI taxonomy): Eukaryota > Metazoa > Chordata > Mammalia > Rodentia > Dipodidae > Jaculus > Jaculus jaculus. Next base: position 36,746,163 of record NC_059119.1, on the reverse strand, counting down.
CAAGGCTGACGCTACCATGGGCATCTCCGGATGCCCGCTTCGAGCTGAACAGGAGGGTGATGGGTTATGACCAGGGCAGTGCCAAGTGACTATGGCCCCCTCCATCGTTCAACCACGCACATCAGACTGCCATTGAGCAAGTGGCTTTATTGTCGAATAACCCTCCCATTATAATTTAAAATTTGTTGTCTGAAACTTTGGTCCGAATCCTCATTCCCTCTACACCATGTCACTTGTAGGGCCACCTAGTTTCTCTCAATTTTTCTTTGTCCTGACCAAGGGACACAAAGTTCTTTGATTGTTCTTTACCCAGACAGCCACGAGCTGTTTTTGCCAGCAGGCTTGAACTAAGTAGGGCTTTGAACATTGCAGGCGCCGATCAAGGTGATTATGCCGCTGCTAAGAGCGTCAGTCCCGAGCCAAAGTTCATAAAGCGAACAGGAGCCCCACCGGGAACTCCTCTCCCTGACACCCGTGAGACCGCAGGGTCACCCCAGGCGCTCGGTGCTTCTTCCTCTGGAGGCCCAACGGGCCCCATGGCCCTGTCTTGACTGTTCTGGGAACTACCCCGTGGCTGCTTTGGGGGTGACTCCACTCACACACATGGCAAGGACAACAGTTACCACTGACTCTCTTCTGTCTGTTTGTTCGTTTGTTTTGTGCTTGCTTGTTTTTCTGAGGCTGGTCCTCACTCTAGCCCAGGCTGACCTCAAACTCATGGTGATGTTTCTGCCTCAGCCCCCCAAATGCTGGCACTGAAGGAGGGCACTACCATGCCTAGCTCAATTTTACTTTTCTTGAGATGGTCTAGCTGTGTATTCCAGGCTGGCCTCAAACTTATAAGTCCCCTGACTCTTGAATATTGGTAGCAGACAAGTGCCTCTATAACCAATTCCCATCTGTTTCTTTTGAGCGGTGTCTCCCTGCATAACCTTAAACTTCCACGTAGTCACCACTGATGTTCTTAAACAGTTAACATTTGAAAAAATAAAAAAAACTTAATTTTTTTTTTTTTTAATTGGGGCTGGAGGGATGGCTTAGCAGTTGAGGCGCCTGCCTGCAAAGCCACAGGACCGAGACTCAATTCCCCAGGACCCACCTAAGCCAGATGCACAAGGCATTATTTGCAGTGGCTGAAGGTCCTGGCATACCCATTCTGTCTTTTACTATCTGCCTTTCTCTCTTTCAAATAATTTTTTAAAGTTAAAATTTATTAGCATTTCTGTAGGTGAGTAATCTGAGCAAGTGTCGTGGTTCGGAAGTATGTCAATTTTGATGTGGCTTGAATGATAGCTCACAGAATTCCCTCCTCAGTGCTTTTCCATAGCGAGCGGGCTACTGCAGACAGTGCCGAGTAAACGCTGGGGGAGGGAAGGCAGCCATGGTGTTTGGTGCACACTCCTCCCAGCACCCAGCAGACATGAACCCTGATTAGTTCTCGGTGGGAGCTCAAAGTTCTGTTTCGATCTTCCTTGTGTCTAGTTCCTCATTCTCAATACCATGTTTCCTATGGTATTATTCCCCAATATCATATTGTTATTTTTGTTGTAAAACGTGAATTTGGATGCCTAGAATAGAGAATATGTTTCCCAGCCTTTTCCGCAGCTCCATAATGGCCATGCAATTACTTCTGGCCACACAAATATCAGGTGGAGTGGCTTATGTGGTTTTTAGGAATTAATCTTAAAGAGCAAGAATGGATCTTATTTATCCTCATAGTCTTCTTGGTAACAGGAATGCAGAAAGATGATTTCTGGAAAAACAGCTATCTTGAACTTCAGGAAGATGTACTAAATTTAAAAAAAAAGCAGAACCAGGCTGGAAAGATAGACCAGTGGTTAAAAGCACTTCCTGTGCAAGCATGAGGCACTGAGGATCCTGAAAGACCACTTGAGTTCAATTTCCAGGACCTACATTCACAGCTGGATGTAGCCACACACATCTGTAACCCCAGTCTGATAGGGTGCAGAGACCCAAGAATTGCTGGTACTCACAAAAAATGGCAAAGTTCTGAGATCAGTAAGAGACCGTGGATCAAATAACAATGCTGATCAGGAAACCCAAGGCTCCTTCCTAACCACATAACAAACACGTAGACAGAAGCAAAAGAAATGGAAGAACCCAAAAGCAGAAAAATCCTCAATCACTTATGGTAGCAAAACTGCTTACCAATTTGGCAAGCTAACCTCAGGTTTCACTCAGTTGGAGGGAAGGCAGGGGGCTTATTTGCTGTCCATCACAGGTAAATTCAATCCCTCAGATTTACTTCATCTTTCAATGTGGCTGTAAAGACCAGAGGCAGCAATGAATATAAAGCACACAGCAGTTGGACATGGATTTTTTTTTCTTTCAAAAGCAATGAAACACTACTGGAATTGTGTGCCACAGGCTGACGTAGCTTGTAGCACTTTGAAAGATGAGAAAATATGCAAGAATGAATTTCTACTTTAGTTAGCATTGACTGTATATTTCATTGAAGTTAGCAATGATCAAAATGAATGTGATGGTTTGTGAATTTTGTGAACTTTTGGACAAAACTTTCTGAGGCTTAGTCTCTTTTTTGTTTGTAAGTAATAGTATTTAGAGTTGTTACCTCATAGATTTTACCTTACTAGATAAAACTGGGTTATATACTTGGAGTGTACATGACTAATAAAGGAATGTAGTTATTACCCAGGGGTGAGGGTAATTAGTTTTTTAAATGAGGTTAACATTAAAATTGGATTCTCAGTAAAGAGAAGAAGGTGGTGTATTAGCTACTTTTCTTATTGCTGTGACAACGCACCAGACAAAAGAAACTTAAGGAAATAGGAGCCCACAGTTTCAGGGGACACCGTCCATTTGGGGGACAATATTGTAGAAGGGGCATGAGATGCCAGCAAACGGAAAGAACTGAGTGCTTGTTCTCAGCTTGCTCTCTTCTATTCCCCTTCTTTATTCAGTCTGGAACAACAGCCCATGGGTGGGGCTGCCCTCATTCAGGGTGGGCCTTCCCTCTCCATTTAAACCTCATGGTGCTCTTCTGGGCATGTCCAGAGGTGTGTTTCCTAGGAGATTCTTCTAAGATACAAGTTTGATGTCCAGAAGAAAGGCGAGGGGGAGTGGCCCAACAACAGCAAGGTTCTTCAGGGTAAGCACCAGCGGAAGATCCAGAGCCCAGTTCTGCTCACCCATGGGGGAGTGGCTAAAGGCCCTTAGGAGGAAGTGGGGTAAGGATTGTTCAGCTAGCCAATCCCATTAGAGAAGGAGATGGGAGCAGCTGCTACTGATCCCATTAGGAGGAAGGAAGTGGAAACAGATGTTACTGAACACATTAGGAGGAAGAAAGTGAGGGTGCAAAGTTGCAGTTTAGAGAGAAAAAAACTAAATATTCTAGTTCTTGTGATTTTCCATCCTAAGCAGAGGTTTGAGAGCTAACAATCCCAAATCCAGTGAAATTAACAATGGAGATTATTCATCCCAGTGGGCCTCATCCAGTAAACTGAAGACCTGAATAAATAGAAGGATGACTTCCTTGAACAGGAAGGAATTTTTTCAAGCAGATAGCGTTGACCGTCAGACTTGAACTTCTCATCCTCTCTTCCCTGGGTCTCCAGCCTGAAGACCTACCCTTGCAGAATTTGGATTTGCAGGACTACATAATTAAGATGTGAAACCTTTGGAGGTAACTGAGACATGAAGGCAGAGCCCTTCTGAATAGGATTCGTGCCTTTATAAAAGGGGCCCCTCATCTTTCCAATATTTGAGGATATGTGAGAAGATGCTAATGTGGTAGAACCATGGAGAATTACAGAGTTGCTAGGAAAGAAGGCCTGAAGTTGCTAGCCATTGGGGTGGGGCAAGGGCATGAGGCCAGCCAGTCCTATTTGCTGGAGATCAGAACTGCAAGTCCTTGGGCTCAGTTCAGGAATGTCTCCTTGCAACACCCCTCCCCACTTCCCTGTGTGAATGTAGCTGCTAGCCCTCAGCTCTGCTTCTGGAACACCCACTTGCCCGCTGGCTTCTGCTTTTCACTGAAACTACAAATTAGGACACACAGTGCTGGGGGCTGGAGACTTTCAGGAGCTATCCTGACTCCTGACCATGTGTGAACAAATCTCTTTTCCACCCATTTTGGTGTTGGGTTAATCTGTGGAGGGCATTCCTGCACAGCTCTATCTTGTAAACTAGGAGGAGTGTCCTCACCAGGCACCAAATCGGCCTTGATTTTTGGACTTTCCAAGACTCCCGACCTGTGCGAATTAAACTCCTGTTGCTTCTAAATCCCCCAGTATATGATATTTTGTTACAGCAATCCACTGGACTTAAGACTGCAGGTACATGCATCAGCCTCTGGAAAGTGAGAGACGTCAGGTTGTTGGCAGGAGAGAGGGCTGGGCGGTGAGGGAGCTGGAACTTCAGAGTAACGCTGCCTGGTTTTCACTTCTGGAGCAAAGCCTTGAAGCTGTGCACTTTCTTTGCTGGTGTTTGCAGACCAGCTTTGCTCTGTATTTGCCGTGGAATCTCCTCTTCAATCTGCCTGCAGTTTGGGCTTCTCGGGGCCGCCTTTAATCGCAGGTAATCTTGCAGTGTTCCTTGGCTGCATATTCTTAGTACAGTTGTCAAAGCCTCCTCCAAACTTCATGGGGGTTCAAGTCATTTATGTTTGGGGATCTTGACCAGATCAGGCTACCTTACAGAATAAAATGGGCAAAGAAAGAGAGGACATTCCAGTTTTGTGCCTACCTCTTCAATCTTCCCCGTACCTTCTCCTTCTCCAACTGACCATTAGCTCATCTTCCACCCCCACCCTTAAATGTTCAGATGTTTTGCACATGTGCATGCACTCTCTCTTCCTCTCCTGTCCTCTTTTCCTAAATTGTAGTAAAATACACATAACAAAATGTTCCATCTTAACTATTTTCAGTGGGTAGTTTCACTGAATCAAGCACTTTCCCATTGCACAACCAATGCGTAGAGCTCGTCTAGTAAAACTGAAACTGTAGAGACATCAAACAACTATTTCTTCTCCCCACCTACCAACTACCTTTCTACTTTCTGTCTGTGTGAATTTGGCTAATCATATTAATGGAGTCAAGAAGTATTTGCTTTCTTGTGACTAGCTTAATTCACTTATAATGTGATGGTTAATTGTCTGTGTCAACACGGATGGACCACAGATATTTAGTCACACCTTATTCTGGATGTTTCTGTGAACATGTTTTTGAATGAGGTTAACGCTTCAATCACTGAACATTAAGTAAAGCAGATTATCCTCCATAAAGTGGGGTAGAGCTGATCCAATTCAGCAGAGGCCCTATTAGAACACACGCTGACCTCCCCTGAGTACAAAGGAATCTTGCCAGCAAGATTTGCTTTGGACCTAAGCAGCAACTCTTCCATGAGTCTTCAGCCTACCAGCCTATAAGATCAGATTTGACTTGTCAAGCCTTATATTCCTTAAAATGAATTCATATCTTTCTGTCTCTGTTTCCTACTGGTTCTATTTCTGTGCAGAACTTCAACATAATAAGTTTCCAATATTTGAGGATATGTGAGAAGATGCTAATGTGGTAGAACCATGGAGAATTACAGAGTCCATGAGTCTTCAGCCTACCAGCCTATAAGATCAGATTTGACTTGTCAAGCCTTATATTCCTTAAAATGAATTCATATCTTTCTGTCTCTGTTTCCTACTGGTTCTATTTCTGTGCAGAACTTCAACATAATATCCTCATACTTAAGGTTCATACCTGGGTCTTAACTCCCTCCCTTTCATGGGCTAAATAGTATTACATAGCATGTACATAACACATTTTACTTAGCCATTAATATGCTGGAGTACTCAGGTTGCTTCCACCTTTTGGCTATTGTGATTAATGAATGCTACTGCAAACATGGGTAGAGATATCCCTTCAAGATCCTCAGTGCACTTCTCTAGTTAGATGCCAAAAAGAGGAACTCATGGGTCATATGGTAATTCTGTTTGAGAAACCACCATATTGTTTTTCATAGTAACTGTACCATTTTCATTTCCCACCAGCTGTCTATAGGGGTTTCAATTTTGTCATGTTCTTATATATTTTTTAAATTTATTTACTTATTTAAAAGAGAGAAAGAGGCAGAGAGAGAATGGGTGCACCAGGGCTTCCAGAAACTGCAAACGAATTCCAGATGCATGTGCCACCTTGTGCATCTGGCTTATGTGGGTCCTGGGGAATCTAACCGAGGTCCTTTGGCTTTGCAGGCAAACACCTTAATGGCTAAGTCATCTCTCCAGCCCTGTCACGTTCGTTTTTATGTTTGGCACTCTTTACATTTTTTCAAGGTATATATTCATTGTACATGTATTATACAAGAATATTTTCATACAATTAAATATTGTGCATATTCTCCCTATATCCCCTCTTCCGCTTTCACCTCTTTCCCTGCCTTACTTCCCTTTGTTACCTTAAACAGTTTCACTTCTACATTCGCACATACAGATACATATGTATTTGTCTAAACTCTATGAACCACATATGAAATAAAACATACATTTGTCTTTCTGAGATTGGTTTAATTCGCTCAACATGTTTATTTCTAATTGTGCCCGTCTTTCTGTAACATAATTTTATTCTTCTTTATGACTGAACAAATTCTATTGTTTACATATACCACATTTTTATCTCTGTTATTGGACACCTAACTTGGTTCAATAGCTTAACTGTAGTGAGTAGTGTTGCAATAAACATTGGCATGCGAGTATGTCTGGTGTGTTGACTAGGAGTTCTTTGAGTCAATACCCAGGAGTTTTATAGCTGAGTCATATGATAGTTTGATTTTTAGTTACTTCAGAAGCCTACATGATGATTTCTGTAGTGACTGAACTAGTGTGCATTCCCACCAGGAGCGTGTAAGGATTCCTTTGGTCCATATCCTATTAATATTTGTTGCTATTTGCTTTCTTTATTAATTAAAATTAATTGAAATTTCTTTCGTTAAATACCCAGGGACAAGAAGCTCCTTTGTTACAGTACATTCCATATGGCTCTGATGTGGAGGAAAATGGACATCAGGGAGTCACATGTTCTTACCAGCACCCAACTCAAGTGAACAGAAGCAAGATTTTGTCTACAAACAAAAAGACTGTAATTCATCTTTACATGCAATATATTCTTTGGGAGACTTAATCACTCAGTGGAATTGCAAAAGAAAATATATAAAATTTGAACATAGTACTTACATACATAGTACATAGAAAAGGTCAAATCAATCTTTCAAGGTTTTGAAATATTGTATTAAAATTAGCATAAGATAAAGTTGAGTAAATGATATTTCAAAATCATCTTCCATGTTGCTTCTGGTCAGTGGAGTAATGGAAATTAATCTGGAGTATGGCATGTTCTTCAAACTCCTGGAGGATGGCTACCACTTAGTTCTCTTTTTTCTTCCTAAGCACATCCCTAAGTCATCGTTTTGAAACTGCTATTAAAAACATCCTAATATGCAGAGGTATTTCTCCTACCCATAACTGTGGGCTAACTCCACAATGCATGACCCATATACCTTAACAAGGAGGGGTGAGAGGGAGAGGGTAGGACATAGACGAGCCAAACAATGGTACCAACTTGACTGTATTCACTGAGTACAAAACTAATTAACAAAAACATAAATATATATTAAAAAACATCCTAATTAAGCCTCTAATTTCAGCAGCACATTTTTACCTTTTCCTGTACCAAGAGTGGAAGATGAAAGGTGATCAGGATAAATGACTACAAAACAAAAAGGGAAATCTGAGAAAGAGGCATTAAATCATTTTGATCTGTCACACATCAAGGCCCAATCTATTTTTTTTTTTCAGTACTGATTTGGTGTGAAACTGTTTTTGTGCTGTGCAATAAATGACTTACTCTCATTAAGAGATCTTATCAGGAACTACAGTTAAGACAGCATGTTCCTTTCAAATTGAAAACTTCCCACTGTGAATATAGAATTAAAAGATTTTAATGTTCTTTGGTTGACTTGAGATTGCTGTCATAATCTATAATTACATATGGAGCTGTTTCTTTTAAGCTGCTTACATTGCTACATTTCTTTTTATTTTTTTATTTTTTCAAGGTAGGGTTTTGCTGTAGCTAACCTGGAATTCACTATGTAATCTCAGGGTGGCCTCAGACTCATGACGATCCTCCTGCCTCTGCCTCCCGAGTGTTGGGATTAAAGGCGTGCGCCACCACGCCCGGCTCACTGCTACATTTCTGAACTCACACCTAGGAGGGCCTTCGAATAAATAAAGCATCTGAACTTTTGTCCCATGGAAGGGTTCCCAGTACAGAAGAGCTTTCCACTCACAGAGCTGCCGCTGTAATGAAGAGTTCCTAGCAATGATGCCCCCAGCTCATAGTCCTTTCACACAGCAGCCTGGACAGGAGTAACAAGCTGTGCAGGAGAGCCGGCTGTCTCGGAGGATGAGGTTGGCCGGTTGGAAATCTCTCTCTGGAGTTCCTAGACTTTTTTTCTGAAGCCTTGCTCATTTAGCAAGAAGTTCTTCCTACGTGGCTTCATCCGGGCTTCCACCCTATGCAGCACCCACCCCGAGCTCTAGGTGGCGCATGCTGGCTACTGGATAAGGGACGTGGTTGGAGTAGCTCCCAGCGAGAGGACTCCTGCAGCCGCCGGCTGGCTATTTCTGTAAGACCACAGCGAGACAGTCCTTTTAGGAAGATTTTTCTTTTCCTTTCTGCCGTTCCCTGTGACCAAGGAATGTTCCAAATAAACAGCCGTGTAGGTGGTCCAAAACAGCCGTGAGAAAATATTCACTGAATTCAAATGCGGTAGGAAACTGTCTTGTCATTTGGCAATTTGTCAATAAACCAAAGGAAAACAAGTGATCTGTCATCATCTGCATGGTTCTTATCCCCATGGCCAACTCTTAGTTGGACCGATGTCCAAAGCTCAGCCACCTTTTCTCCATGGACTTCAAATCCTGGTACAGTTCAGTGGTATCCACCCAACAGGGGCGGTCAGCACAGTGCGGTCAGTGCAGCGGTCACCGCAGTGGTCACCGCAGACGGCGTCCCTGACGCACTGCGTGTCCCAATCCGGAGCCCCTGCAAGAACGAGCTTGAGGTGCTCTAGCCAGTGAGTAGATTCCAGGTTAGACAACCGGTGAGTTTCCTCCATGTTGGGATACACAATCTCCTTAAGTTTCCCTAGTGATTCTCTCATAAATGAGTATCGTGACTCTCCAGGAAAACTCGTTCTGCATTTCAATAGGAGTATTAACTTTCAGAACCTGTGCCCTTTGCCTTATCTGCAACAGCATTGACACTGGTCCGGGCATCAAATATGAGGATTTTGTGCCACTGGGCATTTTCGGAATCCATGATAGCTTGAGGGTTTTTCTCATCTTTGCTTTGCTTCCCGCTCGCTCCTGCCACAGGCTGGCTGCATCTGGAGATTGTGGCTTGACTTCCAGGGTGAATGAATCCATGATAAAACTGGGGTGCCTCCCCTTGGCCTGAAGGATGCCACTCTCTTCAATTCCTCATCAGGAATGTTTGCTGGCACCACCAGGAGAGCAAGGTAGTATCACAAAGTTCATAGCGTGCCTTTGTCATTCTCCAGCTTTCATCGGGAATCCCCTGCCTTCTGGACTCTAAAAGAGGGTCATAAAGTTTCCACCCATTTTCAGGGAATACTTCTTTATATACAAAAACAAAAAGAGGCAGACTATTGGGGAGGGATCCTCAAATATGGACCTTCTAGTTCCCTCCTCAGGCTTATGAGCAAATCATAAATTCCTAATTATCTTTGCACACAGTTTCCACAGTCAGTATGAATTTTCAACCTGGCTAGAAGCACGACCATTTTTTTTTCTACTCTACTAATCACTCCAAGTGAAGCATCTAGAACAAATGGGGGATCTCTGCTCTTGAAATATAATCTGTAATTTGTGACAGTCAAGGGATGTACGTAAGTTACATCTTTGACCATGTCTTTAGTATTTTCTCCTGGCGGCAAGGGTGGTTCTTCCATTTCTGCTCATTTGTCTGACTCCCTCAGGACCCTCAGATCAGGAGAGAAGTTCTCTGTTGGAGTTGAAATGGAATCGATGATACAACCGAAGCTGACTTTGTATGCACTGAGTTCTCTGAATGAGCAGACGCGATTATAGTTTTTGAGATGTTTCATCTTCACTTCTGATGATCTTCAAATGTCAGTGGCTCTTAACACATTGACTGGACAGTGAGTCAGAGCTGGGTGGCCGGTGGCGGGCTCAGCTTTTCTCTGGGTGCCCAGGCATCAGGGTGACGGGCAGGCCATCGCGAGGGCAGGGCCGCAGCTGCTGTCAGCCTGCACTGCCGCTGCTTTCTTTCTTTCTTCTTGTTTTTTTTTTTTTTTTTGTGGTTCTTTGTTTGTTTGTTTATTTGAGAGTGACAGACAGAAAGAGGCAGATAATTAGAGAGAGAGAATGGGCGCAAGGGCCTCCATGTTTGCTCTCTTATTGACTGTTACTCTGACAGGAGGTAGATAGAATCTCAGTGTGGTTCTTTGGCTAATAAGGTTGAACACTTTTTCATATGTTTAGTAGCCATTCGTCTTATTTATTCACTGGGATGTTTATTTTCTTTACTCTTTTGAGTTCTCTATGTTCCAGATATTAATGCTTAGATATATCGCTGGCAAAGATTTCCTCCTGTTCTCTGGGCTCTCTTCACTTGCCTGACTGTTCCCTCTGCTGTTCAGAAGCTTCTTAGTTTCATGAATTCCCATTTGTCAATTGTTGACATTATTTCCTGAGCAAGTCCATGACCCTATTTGTCTGCATTTCTTTTTTTTTAATTATTCTGATTAATATTTAAGCTTTGTTGTGAGGTGACAGTGTAAGCTATATCTGGGATATAGAAAGCATACATATTCTATCGTTTAAGTATCTGTCAGTTATAAGTATAGGCAGAACATTTTAGTAGCCCTGAAGACAATATTTTTGTATTTTTTTCTTTTTCTTTTCCTTAATTTTTTTTATTAACAACTTCTGTGATAATAAAAAATATCCCATGGTAATACCCTGCCTACCCCCACTTTCCCCTTTGAAACTCCATTCTCCATCATATCCCCTCCCCTCTCAATCAGTCTCTCTTTTATTTTGATGTCATGATCTTTTCCTCCTCTTATGACGGTCTTGTGTAGGTAGTGTCAGGCACTGTGAGGTCATGGATATCCAGGCCATTTTGTGTCTGGGGGAGCACGTTGTAAGTAGTCATACCCTTCCTTTGGCTTTTACATTCTTTCTGCCAACTCTTCCGCATTAGACCCTGAGCCTTGGAAGGTGTGATAGAGATATTGTAGCGCTGAGCACTCCAATCACTTCTTTCCAGCACCTTGGTGCCTTCTGAGTCATCCCAAAGTCACTGCCATCTGGAAAGAGAAGATTCTCTACCAAAAGTGAGAGTAGCATTAATATAAGGGCATGAACATTAAGATAACTGCTGACTGGGCAGTTCGATAAGCATAATATATACATTTAGCCTGTCTGCATTTCTTATACTTCCAAAAGCAGGACCAGGTGGGCAACATAGCCAAATTTTAAATCCATGAGGGCACAAGGCCTGGTGTTGAGGAGCAAGATACTCCAGCACTCTTCCTTCAGGCCCTCTCCTTTCCAAAGAAACTGTGTTTTCACTCGCTTGAGCCTTCAGTGGGTTAAGTATTTTCCCCTCAGGACATCTTTCCTAATGTCCCAATGAAAAACAGTTGGCCCATCTTTGTGGTGATAATCTTTTTAATAATTGTAGCTTAAGTGACCTGAAATCAGTCTCTGTGCCTATGAGTTAAAAATTGCTTCTGGGCTGGAGAGATGGCTTAGTGGTTAAGAGCTTGCCTGTGAAGCCTAAGGACCCCAGTTTGAGGCTCGATTCTCCAGGACCTACGTTAGCCAGATGCACAAGGAGGTGCACGCGTCTGGAGTTCGTTTGCAATGGCTGGAGGCCCTGGCGTGCCCATTCTCTCTCTCTATCTGCCTCTTCCTCTCTCTGTCGTTGTCAAATAAATAAATAAAAATAAATAAGAATTGCTTCAATTTCTTTCAGTGGCTACCTTTACATTTTTCATATCTTTCTGTTCTATATACTTTCTTCTACCAAGTACACTATTATTTTTTAATTCAACCTCGCTCAAATTCTCAGGACATGAGCAGAATGCAACCAGCCTTCCCACTAGTGACACACCTCCTGCAGCAGGGCTCTACCTTCTGGGATTTGAGACTATGGGGATATTTACCTTCAAACAATCACAAGAGATTAGTTTATAATGTCCTTTTTTGTGGTGTCTTTATCTGGTTTTACATCAGTCTAATGTTGGCTTCCTAAAGTGTTTGAAAGCATTCCTTCTTTTTCTGTTTTATGGACTCATTTGAGAAGAATTGGTTTTAGTTTTTTAAAGGTAGAACTCTGTAGTGAATTTGGACCTGGGCTTTTTTTTTTTGGAGGGGGGGCAGACTTTTATTGCTGCTTCCATCTCATTGACTGTTATAGATCTGTTTAAATTATCCAGCTCATTCTTTTTTTTTTTTTTTTTAATTTGAGAGCGACAGACACAGAGAGAAAGACAGATAGAGGGAGAGAGAGAGAATGGGCGCGCCAGGGCTTCCAGCCTCTGCAAACGAACTCCAGATGCGTGCGCCCCCTTGTGCATCTGGCTAACGTGGGACCTGGGGAACCGAGCCTCGAACCGGGGTCCTTAGGCTTCACAGGCAAGCGCTTAACCGCTAAGCCATCTCTCCAGCCCCATCTCATTCTTGATTTAACTTTGGTAGGTCATTGTGCCTAGGAATTCATCCATTTCTTTATATTTGCCACTTAGGTAAAATTTAATTCTTTTAGTTATGTTTTAATGACTTTCTGAATTTCAATAGTATCTGGTTTTTCTTTGTTATTATTTGTTTGCTTCCAAGATAGGGTCTCACTTTAGCCCATGATGATCTGGAACTCATTCTGTAGTCCAAGACTGGCCTCAAATTCACCATGATCTTCCTACCTCAGCCTCCTGAGCACTGAAACTAAAGGTATGCACCACCATGCCCAGTCTATTGTATGTTTTAAAGTCTCATCTTTCCTCTGTAAGTTTATTAATTTGAGTCATCTTTCTTTTCATTAGTTTAGCTAAGGTTTTATGGATTTTGTTAACCAACTTTATTTTATTGATTCATTTGGGGCTTTTTTTTTGTTCAAGGTAGGGTTTCACTCTAGCTCAGGCTGACCTGGAATTCACTATGTAGTCTCAGGGTGGCCTCGGACTCATGGTGATCCTCCTACCTCTGCTTCCTGAGTGCTAGGAGTAAAGGCATGTGCCACCCCACCTGGCTTCATTGGGACTTTTTAAGTGTCTATTTCATTAATTTCAGTTCTGCTTTTAATTATTTCTGTCTGTCTACTGATTTTCTGATTTTGAGTTTTGCTTGTCCTGACTTTTCCAAGGCTTTAATATGTATTGCTAAATTGTTTATTTGGGATCTCTATGGTTTGTCTTGTAATGTAGGAGCTTGTAGCTATGATCTTCCTGCTCAGTATTACTTTCATTGAATTCTATAGGTTTTCATATGTTGTGTTATCTTTTTTTTATTTTCTGAAGATGGTTTATTAGAATTTAACAACACAATAATGCCTTGAAGATGGCTTATTGGTCAAGCAAACAGGGAGTACATAGTTTATTATTATTACCTATGTATAAAAAATATTCATGAAAGGTGTGCCTCCTCTCCTTTATAAGAACTAATACAAGACGTATTTTGCTTTTTATAATCTACTATAACAATAAATATTTTAACCAAAGAAATGATTCCAGTTCTCAGAAGAATAGCTATGACAGTAAAACTTAGAATGAATGAATAAGTGACTTCTAGAAATGACAAAAATCCTTAAAATCTAGCAGAAATCTGAGGAATGCATGTTTCCTCTCCCAAGTGACTGTCTGGACCAGTACTGCTGTAATTTATAAGTAGTTCCCTCTGCCACTGCCTAAGTAACTTACGTCACTTATAAGTCGCTTCATCATCAAAGCTTTTTACAGAAGGAGAAACTGGGGCTTAGAGAAGTAATGTCATTTTTCTTGAGCTACGAAGCCAGGAAGTTTGATTATTTCTCTTTCTCTCTGTTTGTTGAGGTAGCGTCTTACACTTGACCATCCTCATAACTCTGCCTCCCTAGTGCTGGGATTAAAAGCATTTGCTCCACACCTGGCTAAGTTTGATTTTTCACAGGAATCTGTCTGCATTTTCATGAAAGAGCTGAACATTAACAAAATTTGGTTTGAAATAAAAGAATTTCTTCTTGTAAAAACCAAACTGAAATACTGAACATGTAATGTATTTTCTTCTAACTTTAATCATCCTTTCCTGTCTTCTCTAGGTACCACTGTTGAATGTTAATGTGCTTATATTTCCTCTAACTTCAGCCAGTCATTGTAGGGGCAAGTAATCCGACCTCTCTTTTAATGGGCAAATTTCCATCCAAGCGTATTTCCTCCACTGGGTGTTTGCTACTCCTTACACAGGCAAATGGATGGTACAGCTTGGTTCCTGTCCAGCTGTCCTGGTTACTAGATTTCCATGATTACTTAATACCATAAAGTTTGCTTTTCAGAAGTTTGACAACAAGCCCACAGCCTGCATGAGACCACATGCCCTGTGCCATGGAGAAAGCACATTACTGAGTGGGGTTGAACATGTTCCTTTACTTGTGGGATAGAAAAATTTCTCTTTCTGCAGATGGGCACGGAAGCACTGGCTGTGGGTACTAAGGCCACACAGAGTAAGAACCACTGAAGGGAGAGCCCGCACGCTGAGGGCTGAGCCCAGAGGGCAAGCTTTCCTTTTCATTTCAGTCTAGGAATTTTTTTGTTTCCTTCTTGATTTCTTCAATGACTGATTTATCATTCAGTAGTGTGCTGTTCGAGCTCTAGATATAGCGATTGGCAAGCACTTTCTGAACAGGACTCTAATATCACAGGAAATAGCCCCAAGAATAAACAAATGGAACTACATGAAATTCAAAAGTTTCTGCACAGTACAAGAAGCCATCATTAAGGCAAACAGATAGCTACAGAATGGGAGGAAATCTTTGCCACTTGTACTAGGCCTTAAAAGATCTTTAGAAATTAAACACCCCAAAAATTAATGTTCTAACCACCAAATTGGCCTACAAGTACTTAAGAAAATTTCCAACTTCTTTAGCCATCAGGAAAATGTAAACCAAAACAGCTTTGAGATACAGTCTTACCCTAGTTAAAATGGGCACCATTATGAAAACAGATAACAAATTCTGGATGTGGGAGAAAGAAGAACTCTCATTTACTTTTGGTGGGAGTGCAAACTAGCATAGCCATGATGGGGATCAGCATGGCAGTTCCTCAACAGGTCAGAAATAGACCTCTGCCCCCCACATGGCCAGTCATATGTCACTCCTGGGCATGTAGTAAGGAGGCCACACTACTACAGAGTATGTATGTCCATGTTTATTGCACCTCTACTAACAATGGCTACTAACAATAGCTTTGCAAAAGCCTAGATGCCCAGTGACAAATGATTGGATACTAAAAATATGTACATATATACAATTGAATTCTGTACAGTAGTACAGATGAACAAAATTATAAAATTTTCAGAAAAATGGATGGATATGGAAAGAATCATATTAAGTGAAGTGTCTCAAACTCAGAAAGACCAATAAAACATGTTCTTTCTGATATGTGAGGCATAATTTGTAATATCTGCAAGTATGGATATAGGAGGAACAAATATGTGTAAAAATCTATAAAGGTAGAGTCATAACCAAAAGTGAATATAAAGAAGTGAGCTTGAAGATGGAGGAGAGCTGGGCAAAAGGATACATGTAATACGTAAACAGAAGGAAAGAAAATGCATGGGGGAGGGGGCTTGAGGGAAGAGGGGGTAGGAGAGGAGTGGGAATCAGCAAAAACAAATTATGTTTGAAAGTGCCCAAAACAAAAGGCAGTGTGTTATTAAATCTCCATGAGTTTGTCCACACTTGGTAATATTTCTTGCTGCACATTCTCTTGATTTCTTCTTTTATTCTATGGTGATCAATTAGAATACAAGAAATTATTTCAGTTTTCTCTATTTGTTAAGACAATTTGTATACTATCATATGACCTATTTGACAGAAAGTTATCTGAGCTCCTGAGAAAAATGTATATTCTGCAGTGTTTGGATGTCTGGTAGGTCCATTTGATCTATGATGTCATTTAAGTCAGGTGTTTTTCTAGTTTTCTTTGGATCAGGATGACTTGTGTATTGGTGAGAATGTGATATTGAAGTCACCCATTATTATTATTATTGTATTGGCATTAATCTGTGTCTTTATATACAACAATAATTATTTCATGAAACTGGGGATATTCATGTTTGGTGCATGTATGTTTAGAAGTATAATCTCCTCTTGCTGGATCATTAAAGTATAATGTGACCTTTTTCAATTCCTCTACTGTGTTTTAAAGTTTATCTTGTCAAATATTAGAATAGTGACACTGCTTCTTTCCTGGATCTGTTCACTTAGAATACTTTTCCCATCATCCCACCCTAAGGCTGATCAGTCTTTATTTTTACTTTTATTTATTTATTTTCATTTGTATGCATGCATGCATGGGCCTCTTGCTGCTGCAAATGAATGCTCATCCAGATTTACATGAGTGATGGAGGAATTGAACCTGGGCCAGCAGGCTTTTCAAGCAAGCACCTTTAACCACCAATCCATCTCCCCAGCCCCTGCCCTTTTTTTCAATATGAGTTATAACTTCTGCTAGGCCAATTTTTAAAAAAATTATTTATTTTCACATGTGCACATGCATATGAGTGTATGTATATGAGTGTGTGTGTGTGTGTGTGTATTTATGGGCACACTGGGGTCTTTTGCAGCTACAAATGAAAAGCAGTTGCACCATTGTTGAGTCTGGTTTTACATGGGTGCTTAGGAATTGAACCTAGACTGGCAGGCTTTGTATGCAAGCGCCTTTAACTGTTGAGCCATCTCTTCAGTCCCTACATTATCTTTGATGGTGAGAAACATTCCTTGAAGGCAACAAAAAGATGGATTCTGTTTGTCAATGCAATCTTTTCGCCTTTTGGCACATGTATATGTCTGTGACGTATGTGCATGTTCATGTGTGCATGTTGGGGGGGATGCTCATGTGCATGTGTGAGTCTGTGTGCCAAGGCCAGAGGGTTGTATCAGGTATTCTCTTCAGTTACTATTTTTTATGGCAAATTCTCTCACTGAACCTAGAGCTCACCAATTTGTCTAGACTAGCTAACCAACAAGCCCTAGGGATTCCCTGTCTCTGGCTCCCCAGTGCTGGGATTACAGGCATCCACCTCTATGCCTGGCATTTCACACAAGTTCTGGTGATCCAAATGCAGGACTTCATACTTGTTTACTCATTGAGACAATTCTCCAGCCCTGTCCATACCTTTTTGATTGGAGATTTGAGACTATTAATATTCAGAATTATTATTAAAATGTATTTATAAGGGCTGGACAGATAGATGGCTTAGTGGTTAAGTGCTTGCCTATGAAGCCTAAGGACCCTGGTTCAAGCCTCGATTCCCCAGGACTCACGTAAGCCAGATGCACAAGGGGGCGCATGCAACTGGAGTTTGTTTGTAGTGGCTGGAGTCCCTGGTGTGCCCATTCTCTCTCTGTCTCTGGATTTCCTTTCTAGTCTTGTCTGTTTGGTGTTCTAGGTTGTGTTTTTTTTTTTTTAAAGTTTGAAAGTTTTTCTTCTATGATTTTATTGAAAATATTTTTCTATGCGTTTAGTACAGAAATCTACTGCTTACATACCCATAATTCATTGATTTGGCTTTTTGTTGGTGTCTCAAAGATCTCACATTTTAAAAAAAAATCATTATTCTTGGGCTGGAGAGATGGCTTAGCGGTTAAGCGCTTGCCTGTGAAGCCTAAGGACCCCGGTTCGAGGCTCGGTTCCCCAGGTCCCACGTTAGCCAGATGCACAAGGGGGCGCACGCGTCTGGAGTTCGTTTGCAGAGGCTGGAAGCCCTGGCGCGCCCATTCTCTCTCTCTCCCTCTATCTGTCTTTCTCTCTGTGTCTGTCACTCTCGAATAAATAAATAAATTAAAAAAAAATCATTATTCTTGAGTGAATGATTCCATTCTTCTTCCTCGACCTCAAACCTTCATCTTCTGCCCTACACACAAACTATTCTCTTAGTGAGGCTTGCTCTGAGCTTTTTGTTTGTCTTACTAAATTTTCATTTCTAGTATCATTTCAGAGGGATTTTTCTTCAGAATTTCTATCTCCTTATTGAATTCTATTTTCATATACTTAGTTGACTTTTATTTCATTCAGCTGTTTGTGTTCTTTTGGAATTCATTCATTCATTTCCTCTTTGAATATATTCATAGTCATTCTTTTGAGTTTCTTGTCTAGAATTTCATATAAGTTCCTTTTGTTGGAGGCCATCACTATTGGATTGATAATTTTTGGAGGAGACATGTTGTCTTGGCTTTTCTTTTATGTTACTAATTTTTCTGCAATGACAGTTGGCTAGTTGAGTCTTTCTAGCACACCTGTATTAAGTGAGCGGTTGGATCAATGCTCGGTATTCCCTCAGCTTAGCTAGTCTTGACTTGCCTAGGTCCTTCTTGAAGTTATGTCTTGGAGACACTTGGTGCTGATTTGGGGATGGAGTAACTATCATGATCCTAGCTCAGCTAGGTGAGTTGCGTGCAGCTTCTGATCTCATGAGGGGCCCTGTGACAAGGTGGCAGTCATGCAACTTCTGACTATACAAAGGTGTCTGTGAAGTGTGGCAGAGGATGTCATAGGCAGCAGTTTCATGGCCTTGAATCTCACAAATGAGATCCACACAGTATAGCTGGGGTGCTGGGATGGCCTAATGGTTGCTTTTAAACTGAAAATGCATACTCAAGATGGAGCGGAGAGATAGGAGGTGGAATTTTGAAGCCATGGGGTAAAACTGCTGTGTCTTATGGGAGTGTCACTTTTCTAGGCAACAATTCACAGCATTTGTTTTAGGCTGAAAACAAACACAAGCAGCATAGACTATTACATTTACATGAATTTTAAAGTGAAAACTAAAGACCTTTTCAGGAATTGGGTTGCTATAGTGTTGTTTTATTGATTAGGTAAGCAATTTTATTCTTCATTGTATGCCAGATTATATAATAAATTAAGTCACAGTGAACAAAAATTTCTTTGTACAGAGTATTAAAATACAATCTCACTTGTAAAATGAAATTATACATATATGGTGGTACTCATAAGTATGCTAACTCAAAGGCTATACAATAAAGAGAAACATTAATGAGGGAAATGAAAACAATTCTGTATTCCCATATTTCATCAAGCATAAAAAACCACCAATCTTGGGCTGGGGAAATGGCTTAGCCATTTAGGTGCTTGCCTGGGAAGCCTAAGGACCCCGGTTTGATTCCCCAGGACCAACGTAAGCCTGATGCACAAGTGGGATGCATGTATCTGGAGTTTGTTTGCAGTGCCTAGGGATCCTGGTGCACCTGTTCTCTCTTTCTCTCTATCTACCTCTTCCTCTCTCTCTCTCCCAAATAAATAAATAAATAAATATTTAAAAATCAATCTTTTAGTCTTTTCTGGTTCATTATTCTGTATCCACACTCCCTGCATCTGACTGGATCCCTGGATTTGATTTCATCTTCCATGGTGATGGTTTCTGCATATATAGATCATTGGCTGCTGCTTTGTGGTTGGATGTCCTTCTGGGTATCCACTGTTAATCTGCAGCCCACAGACACTTTCCTCCATGATGCACACACACTCCTCCCATGGTCTTCAAACACAAGACCTCTCAGGGTTTAAGACACTGAAGAGTACTAATTTCTTGACCTGTCCAAACTCCCCTGGGAAGTGGTAGCTAGAGACATAGAACACCTGACCCTAGATCATCATTTGTCAATTCCCATTTCCAAACGTTAGCATAGCTTCTAACACTGGCTTCTCACTCCAAAAACCCAGCTGTGGGGATTCGGGAACTCTCCCTCACATTCACTGGCCTTTTGGGGAAGTTATGTCAATTCTTACCATCATTCTAGTACTAGATTAGCATATGGTATTGTCAGTTACTAGGTCATAAAACCATACTTTCCGCACACTTAGTTGTTATGGATTATCCCCAATTGAGAAACAGTTCTGAAGACCATGCACCCTCAGAGTCTGGTGAAAGCCTGCTTCCTCATAGACAGTTCACTCTCCCTGTGCCTACACTGTGGAAAGCCTTTTTGTTCTTTGGAGACACACTTGCTGTTTAGCTCAGTCTAATCGGGACTGCACTAAGTATCCCAGGCTCACCTGCAACTCACGATCCTCATACCTTAGCCTCAGCCTCTCAAGTACTGGGAGCACAAGCATGCACCACCACAGCTGATCTGTACTGCTTTTAGGTTCACAGGTTTGTAATTTTGACAAATAGACACACCCATCTAAAGATCACAATAAAGATGCAACTCGTTTCCATAACACTCAGAAGTTTTGGGACATCCTCACAGTGTACCCTGCTGCTGCTCCTCCAGTCCCACCTCCAACTGCCTAGTCTCAAGTCTTCATCAATACACTTTTTGTCTTAGCAGACTACTTTCAGCTTTCTAGAATTTCATAGAAGTGGAATCATACAGTCAGTACATTTTGTGCCTGGCTTTTACTGAGCAGTGTTCTGTTTTGGGGATTCATCTGTGTTGTCTTGTGCATGCTTATTTATTATTAAATTATTTTTATTTTTATTTGAGATAGAGAAAGAGGGAGATAGAGAAAGAGGAGAGAGAATGGATGCACTAGAACCTCCAGACACTGCAAACGATCTCCAGATGCATGCGCTACCTTGTACATCTGGCTTACATTGGACTTAGAGAGTTGAACCTGGGTCCTTAGGCTTTGCAGGCACACACTTTAACCACTAAGCCATCTCTCCAGCTCTTTATTTATTTATTTAGTGTTGGAGTCTTTGTCTCCTGGATTCTGTATCTCCTTGACTGGCTTCCTTGTTTGGGTGGAGCATGTCCTGAGAAGGTTGTATAAGGAGGTAAATGCTTGCAGGTCTAAAGTGTGCTTTTTCTACTTTTCACTTGATCTTTATAGTTTGGTTGGAAGTGGTTTTCCCTCACATTCCTGTCCTTAGCTTCGATGGTTGTCGATGAGAAGTCCAGTGACAGTTGACACCTCAGTTTTGTCACCTGGTCCTGTCTAGCCCTACCCCAAATGTCTCAAGATCCTTATCCTATCTTTTGCCTCTGACTTTTCAGATTGATGGCCCTGATGAGCCTTCCTTTCATACACACACACACACACACACACACACACACACACACACACACACACACACAATATGTAGGTGAAACCTATGGCCTCCAGCATGTTTGGGAAGCACTCTACTCTTCAGTTTCATGCCCCCCCCCCAACAACCTTAGCCCTTTGTTTTTTCACTTTTTCTTATTTTTGAGACATGATTTTTATATGGTCCAGCAGGGTTTGGACTCCCTCTAAAGTCAAGGAGACTTTGAACTTGCAATCCTCCTGCATCCACCTCCCAGGTAGTTAGAACTCCAGGCTTATGCCACCAGGCTGTCCTGTTACTAAGGACAGCACTGGCAATTTGGGGAAGCAGTCTGTGCTACGCAGACCAGCCCATGTGCTCACCTAGACCTTGCAGCTGAAGCACACAAGGGTGACCCATGTGCCACATTTCCCATGCCACCTTCTGTCTGTAAAGACTCCTCCAGATTCTGTCTCCCTCATGCAAGCCTGGCGGTGGTGCTTCTGAGCATTCTGAGAACGGTATCAGGTAATGGACCCTTGCTCCGCGATCTGCTCTCACACTGGCCTTCTCACTGCTGCTTGGCTCCTCTGCTGTCTCTGGAGGTCTTCCGACTCAGCTCTCACAAACAACTGTTCTTTTTTTGTTCTTTTGGTTGGTCCTGTTTTGTGCATTGTGACAGTCTCACTATGTAGCCCAAGCTAGAATTTGAGATCCTCATGCCTCAGCCTCCAAAGTTCTGGGATTATAAGTGTGCCAATGATGCCTAGCCTTCCTTCCAATTTTTTTTTTTTTTTTTTTTTTTTTTGGTTTTGAGGGTGTAAGTTTCTCTTATTACTTTGGTGTAAATTTAGTGTGTTTGGGAGAAAACACATGGACACAGTGTTGATTCTGCCATGATTATCCTGAGCCTACTTCCTTCCTTCAAATCTTTCTATCCCCTCTCTCCAATCACCCCCATAGATAATTCCTCTACTCAGTCTACACATGTTGTCCTGAAAGTTCTTTGTCTCATTTTGCAGAGTGAACCTGAAATCTTGACTTGGTCTTCTAAGTCACCCTCACCTATAATTGAGCTCTCTCCTGTCACCAGTATCCTGGAGCCTACAGAAGAGAGAGAATGAACATACTAGGGCCCTCAGCGGCTGCAAATGAACTCCAGATGCATGCACCACCTTGTACATGTGGCTTATGTGGGTCCTGGGGAATCAAACCTGGAACCTTTCACTTTGCAGGCAAATGCCTTAACTGCTAAGCCATCTCTCCCACAAGCTCAGTCTTAATAAAAATAATGCCTGAGTCTATGTGGCCATACATCCAGGTTCTGAATTTATTTTGGCCTTAATTCTTTTTTGGGGGGGTGCAGGGGAGGTGGTGTCAGAAATGAGTCTAAAGTCTGAGAATAACAGCACATTCCTAAGAATATTGGCAAGGCAATATTTATTTCTGCAGAAGGGTGGATAGCTTTTAAAGAATTCAAGCAAGCAAGCACCTTCAGGAAATCTACTAAACTTCCTATTCCCTAACAAGAGGGTCCTAAGTTTACTCCATATCACGATCCCACATGATTGGCTAAAATACAAAAACAATAAAATGTTTCAAGTAAATCTAAATGAGGAAAATATTTGGGGACCTTTTACAGAATGCAGAAATTGCAGCTTTGTTTTAAGGATTGTTGACTCTTGATTTTACAGAAAAGATAGCATGTCTCATTCTGTTTCATAGTCCTCATGCAGGTAGGTAATTTAATAAAAGTTAATTTTTTTAAATTTTAATTTTAGAGAGACAGAGGGTCCGAGAGAGAATTGGCACACCAGGGCCTCAGCCATTGCAATCGAACTCCAGATGCTTATGCCACCTAGTAGGCATGTGAGACCTTGCACTTGGCTCACCTTTGTGCGTCTTGCTTAAGTGGGATCTGGAGAGTGGAAAATGGGTCTTTAGGCTTCTCAGGCAAGCGACTTAAGCACTAAGCTATCTCTCCAGTTTAGAAATTAAATTTTTGCTGCCTCTTTTTGTTTATTTGTAGTATTTATATATAACTGATAAAAACTACCACACACACACACACACACACACACACACACACACACCTAGTGAGCTATAAAGTAAAGAGAAGCTTTTTTTTTCTGTATTCTTCCTGTATTTCTTCTGTTTCCTTGGTTATTTCATTATTAATTTCCTTCTATTCTTTCCTTAGTTGGTCTCTAATTTCCAGGACAAAGTTTTCTTTTGTTGTTTCTTGTAGAGACAGTCTCCCTATGTAGTCCAGGCTGACATAAGCCAGCACCCAGCTAGGCCAGAGCGCCTTTGAAGTCCTTATCAAGTTATTTGGGAAGCTTTGCTCCCTGTCTTTTGCTTTTATTGTCATTTGCTTGTTTATTTTGGTTTTGAGACAGGATCTCATGAAGCCCATGCTGACTGTGTAGGAGCCACTGATCTTGAACTTCTGATCCTCCTGCTTCTACCTTCCAAGTACTGGAATTACAGACATGTGCCACATGCAGTGCTGAGGATTCAACCGATGGTCTCATACATGCTAGGCAAACACTCTAGGGAGTGCATCCCCACCAACTTCCTTCTGTTTTTAAAGGTCATTTATGTTCACATAGGAGAAGTTTAGCTTATTTTATTTGTGAGCTCCTCTCAGCTATGTGTCTTCAAATAAGTAATAGAAAGAAGAGGCACCTCTACGAGCTAACCCTCCTGAAAAAGGTGGGAAGTGAGTGTGGACCCTTGACACCATGGTGGGGCTGCCAACCTCCAGAGAAAAATAAAAGACATGGTACTGGCTAAATGACATGAAAGTAACTCGCTGATCTGCCCCGTGTGTCTCTTCCTCTTTCAAGGACTGCTACGGCTGGGCAAAATCCCGACCAGCAGCACCCTGCTCTCTGAGGTACCTTGGGCACTCCTTCATTACTGCAGTGCCTCTCAGCCCTTCTGTTGGCTTGATGTAGTTGATGGTGCTGCTTCTTGATTCTTCTGTGAGTTGATGCCATTTATTACTTACCATTTTTCCCCCACGCATTACTCACCTGAGAAAGGAACCTGATTGTTGCATTGGCAACCAGCCTCAGGGGCTACAAACTCAACTGAAGAATGCATCTGAGAGTGTGGCTTTGAGGAGGAGGAAGGTTGTGGGCCTCGTGTACTAAGCAGTGGGGCTAGAATACTCAGTCTCCAATTCAACACACTATTCTCATTAATTACACCCCTTTCTCACTCCCGCAGATCTCACCTGGAGCTACTTTTCTAGGCCCCTGAGCTTCCTTCTCCTACATGAACTGAGCAAACCACTGGAGCTCTCTCACAGTCCTTGGGGCTCTTGGCAGGAAGGTGGAAAGAAAGCCTGGGGAGATACTTCCTGCATGAGTGTCCTGCAGGGTTGCCTTTCCCTTTGGAAGGCACAGATGAAGAGTGTGGTGGTTTGAATACGACAGTATAAGTGTATGGCCCCATAGTCTCAGATGCATCATTAAAACTGAGTTTGCAACATCAACACCTACGAGGCAGATTCCTACTACAGAGCGCATGTCACGTGAGGTAGATCCTGGAATCCAGCCTTCTTGATTCCAGCCAAAAGGCCTGGCAAGAGCAGTTTGAGCTCTGGTGGTTCCTGCTTGCTTTCTTTTTGGTGTTTGCTGGCTGTTGGTGGTTGTGCTTCTCTGCTTAGATCTGTGAAAGGAAGCAGCTTTTTCCACCAGTGATGGAGCTTCCCTGGATCTGTCAGCCATTCCTCCCATAAACTGTGTCTGGCTGGTTATTCATCCCAGCAATGTGGAGTGGACAAAAGGATTTTGTACTAGAGAGTTGGAATGTTTCTGTGGATGAATCTGACCATGCGGATTTTGGTCTTTTGGAACTTGTGTGCTGCAGGAATGTGGAAGGACTTGCTTTTGGGGACTGAAGAAGCCTCACAGTGCAGTAAGCCAAATTGTATGAACTCTTCTGCTATGAGTTTGAAAATGCTAAATGCAGAGAGAATTGTGTTTGGAGGCTTTGTTTATGAGCATTCAAAAGGGAAGGAGAGACAGAAAACTCTGTTGGAACTGAGTTACTGGGATAAAGCCTGGTGCATTCATCTACCCAAACCCACAGAATTTGAGCGAGGTTGAATTTACAAGTAATAGATGGGGGCTGGAGAGATGGCTTAGCAGTTAAGGCACTTGCCTGCAAAGACAAAGGATCCTTGCTTGACTCTTCAGGACCCATGTAAGCCAGATGTGCAAGGGGGTGCATGCATCTGGAGTTCATCTGCAGTGGCTGGAGGCCCTGACACACCAATTCTCTCCCTCCCTCTCTTTCTCTCTCTGCCTCTTTCTCTCAAATAAATAAAGAAAAAAGTAATAGATGGGCTGGAGAGATGATTCGGCAGTTAAGGTGCTTGCATCCAAAGAGTAATGACCTAGGTTCAATTTCCCAGTGCCCACATAAAGCCAGATGCACAAGTTTTTAAAAATATTTTATTTTTATTTATTTATTTATTTGAGAGAAAAGAAAGAGGCAGATAGGCAGAGTGAAAGAATGGACACAAAATGGCTTCCAGCAGCTACAAATGAACTTCACACAACATGCACCACATTGTGCATCTGGCTTATGTGGGTCCTGGGGAATCAAACCTGGTCCTTTGGCTTTTCAGGCAAGCACCATAACAGCTAAGCCATCTCTCCAGACTGAGATAAACAATTTGCTCACAGAGACAAACTTCAATCTTAGATGAGACTTGGGATCTTGGAACAGTCTTGAAGTTGGTAAAGCTTATGGGACCTTTGAATTTGGACTGAGTACAATTTACCTTATGGTCATGAATCTTTGGGGGGAGTCAGGAGTGAAATTTCATAGTTTGAATATGACAGAGGAGGAGGTGGTCTTTATGTTGAAAACACAAAGAGGGCAGTCCAGGCAAAGAGAGCCAGTTGTCCAAAGGCCTTGGGGTGACTGAATTTCTCTTGGGAACTGAGAGAAATCTAGTTGGCTGCAGGGTGTTCTGTAGAAGGGGAGAGGCCTCTGAGACTACCAGATGCAGACACCAATCCTAGGCTTCTAGTTCATTATTGAAGGAATACCATTCGCTTAAATTAGTTTAGATGGGCTGTAATTGTGGTGGCTCATTCAGGTGTCCCCCATAAACTTAGGTGTTTTGAATGCTAGGTCCCCAGCTGATGGCAATTTGGGAATTAAAGGCTCTTGGAGGTGGTGAATTCTTGGGGGTGGTGTATTGTCGTGGCAGGCTTGTGGGTGTTATAGCCAGCTTCCACATGCCAGTGTTTCTCACACTCTCTTGTTGCTGTTGTCCATCTGCTATTGGCCAAAAGTGATGTCCACCCTCTGCTCATACCATCATTTTCCCCTGCCATCATGAAGGTCTGTAAGCCACAGTAAACCTTTTTTTTTTTCCCCATAAAGGTGTTTTCTGCCAGCAATAATGGGATAATTATCTTGAACTGCAGGGATGTTTGAACATCATTGGGATTGATAGTAACTATGGGGTCTTCTAATGTTGAATGAGTGCATTGTACTTTATATCATGTATGATTATCAGTTTATGGGGGCCAGGGTAGAATGTGGTGGTTGATTCAAGTTTTCCCCATAAACTTGTGTGTTCTGGATGCTAGGTCTCAAGCTTATGGCAATTTGGGAATTAATGCCTCCTGGAGGTGGTGTATTGTTGGGGGTGATGTGCTGTGGGGGTGGGCTTATGGATGCTATGGCCAGCTTCCTCATGCTAGTGTTTGGCACACTGTCCTGTTGCTGTTGTCCATCTGATGTTGACCAAGAGGTCATGTCCACCCTTTGCTCATGCCATCATTTCCTTCTGCCATCATGGAGCTTCCCCTCAAGTCCACAAGCCAAAATAAATCTTCCCCACCCCACAAGCTGCTCTGGTCAGGTGTTTTCTGCTAGCAATGCAAACCTGACTGCAACAATAATTAGTGTATCTATAAGAACTGTAAATGTTCCTAGGACTTTCAGTGAAGCAATAGATGTTGCACTTCCCTCCTTTCAAACTACAGCAGGGAAGATTTCTCTGACGGTAGCTAACGAGAATTCTGTGTCTCTGAGCCTGACCCCTTTGGATGACATATAACTGCCTCATCTCAGGAGAGAGCTGCCTGTGCTTAATCTTATTTGACAGAACCCTCCATTCATGGATGTAAATCTCTCCCCTCTCCAAGAGCAGAGATTCAGACCAAGGATTGTAAAAGGTATATGAGTCTATCACAACCTGAGTTCAGGGTCTCTGTTGGTTTTGGTGTCAGCCAATAGAGAGCCACACGTGAAAAAAAAGGCTCTCTCCCTCTCTCTGAAGTGGATTTTGCTTGATTATTCTCATGAATCCCTATAACATAGCTGGTGTTGATTGGCCAGGAAACTGAGTCACGAGAGTCTTGCACACAAACACCTGACCCTTTGAGCAAGGCAGCCAAGTGGCTGTGGGGGATGGAGACTACCCCTGATGGTTTTCAGGGTCCAAAGTCTACTCTCCCATGGTGCCCCAGCTTCCAACCAGACTTGGAAGAGAAATGGACAGAGCCCCCAGACAAGAGGCCAAGGCAGGTCTCTGGGAACCAGACAACTGACTGAGATAGGGCCTGATGTGGGCCATTTGGAGTAGACCCCATGTGTGCATGGGGTGAAACAGTGGCTGACGAGGGTTGCATGTGTGTATGGAGCTGAAAGGGTTGCTCCCCATGTGTTTGGAGCTGAAGGTTAAGGCTTTGCAGGGACCCAACAAGGAGCCATTAAGAGGCATTTACATAGCTGATAGCCAGGGAATTCCCATGGGGGGGGGGGACTGTAATTTAGCCTCTTTGTGAATGTATGAGAGAATGGGCAACTCAGCTTGCTTGCACTCTGAGTTTGAGTTTGTAGTGCTATGGCTGGGCATCCTTAAGATCCCCTCTAAGGCCACAAGATTTGAGTGGGCTGGTTCTTTGGCACCGTGGCAAGTGCCATAAAGTTTCAAGGTGGGATTGGAATACCAATGGCGAACCACAAGCTGAACCCTCTACGGCCAAGCACTGCTAAAGTTCTTCCCAGACCTGTCCGGGCAATTGAATGGCTCCCTCCTGAGGTGGCAACCCCATCCCTCGTCTGTCGTGCGTCACCGAAACCGGGCGGGGAGCAGAAGAGGGGGACGCACTGCAAGGCCTCTTAATGTATGTGTATGGCTGGGCGTGGTGATGCACGCCTTTAATCCCAGCACTTGGTAAGCAGAGGTAGGAGAATTACGGTGAGTTCAAGGCCACCCTGAGAGTGCATAGTGAATTCCAGGTCAGCTGGGCTAGAGTGAGACTCTACCTTGAAAAAAAACCAATGTGTGTGTGTGTGGTGTGTGTGTGTGTGTTTCACTGTCTGAGGTTGTGAACAGTTTTGCTCCTTGAGCAGAGCCTGGAAAAGACATGAGGTCCCAGGATGAGGCCTGGCGGACCTCGGAGCCTATGAATGGGTGAGTCACAGAGGGTGAGTCTGTTGAGAAGGGGTCAGGGAAACTGGCTTTGGCGCAGCTTGTGCCAATGCCACTGCCTGCCTGCTGTTTTCTCAGTGCTGGAAGTTGATCTGAAAAAGTTGGGTGCTGGGGCAGGTCCTTGCAGACCTAACGGGAACTTCCTACAGAAATTATGACAGAATTTGCTGTAGCTGGTTCTGTACCTTTTGTCTCCTTTGTGCTGTGTAGATGGACAATGGGGTGCCGGGATGAGGAGGGAGATTGCAGTGCAGGTCTCGCTGGGGGGCTGGGGAGTTATGCTGGGTTGCTGTGTCCCCCAGTGGTGAGGATCCATCAGAAATTAACCACTAGAGCTATGTGGTGGTGGAGTTCATTGAAGTTTCTGGGTTTCTAGAGCAGTCTGAGATGTGTGTGTGGGGGTGGGGGTTGGAGATAAAATTAAACTTCTGGCTGGTTACAATAAGGTTTGGGAGTGCTCAAGACCATGGAGACCACTCTGAGGCAAAGATGGAAGCTTTTATT
This sequence comes from Jaculus jaculus, assembly GCF_020740685.1. Lineage (NCBI taxonomy): Eukaryota > Metazoa > Chordata > Mammalia > Rodentia > Dipodidae > Jaculus > Jaculus jaculus. The sequence continues at coordinate 36,716,884 of NC_059119.1, read as the reverse complement.
CAGGAAAAACACAAGCTGCCAGGACTGACTCTCAAAAGTGGTGCGCAGACAACTTGGTATCACAGACAGTGGGCTATATGGAGTTCTTCAGTTGGTAGAAGGTGAAGAAGGGAAGGAACTCCTTTATTCTTTACATTAGCCATTTCAAATGGCTAGGGTGTGAGACCAGAAGTGACCAGGTGACCTGAGAGATAAGGGAGCAGGGAACCTAGACCTGGGCCACTGTTAGGCAAGGAAGGGATGATGGCTGGGTGGTTCCTTGAGGAATGTGGATGACCCACTTCCTTATGACTCTGTCACCCTCCATCTGTCCTCCCTGACTCCATTTTGTTCTGACCTAACATTCCAGCCTTTTGTTAATGATAAGAGAGAAAGGTTAATTGTTTCATGCAGACCTTAAGGGTGATGACTTCTTATGGGAGATGCAGTATAATTCAGTTGGTGGGTCTCTCTACAGGGCTGGTGATGAGGAGGCCATTTTATGGTGGCTAGACATGGCAGAGTGATGAGATCGATAGCCAGTGTAGCATGTTGTTATGACTTGGTTCTGAGCGAAGCAGAGACCTCTCTCATACCATCCCTGTATTGAGCTGGCTTCAGGGCAGTCACTGGCACACACCTGTTATAGAGAAGATGAGGGAGATGGTCTCTATGCACCCCATAAGAAGAAAGAAGGGAGAACAAAGGAGCTTGTTACTCTGGTCAACAGCTATGACATCGAAACACCAGGCATAAAGGGAGGATGAGCATTCAGAGGAGAGATAGAGGGCTTGGCACAAGAGAAGGCAGAGGGGCATTTTGGGGTCAGGAGAAGTGTAGGAACACAAGAGAGTGTCATGGAAGAGAGAGGGAATGAAGCTGGGCATGGTGGCGCACGCCTTTAATCCTAGCTCTCAGGAGGCAAAGGTAGGAGGATTGCTGTGAGTTCAAGGCTACCCTGAGACTACATAGTGAATTCTAAGTCAGCCTGAACTAGAGTGAGACCCTACCTCGAAAAGCCAAAAAAGAAAAAGAAAAGAAAAAGAGAGAGGGAATGAGGATGCCAGGGCCACTTACCACTGCAAGCAATTTCCAAATGTATGCTCCACTATGTGCATCTGGCTTTGTAAATAAGCACCTTTAACTTCTGATCCAGTAATAAATACTTTTAATCTTTTCCAAATCAATTTTATAGAACTATATTGAATTCCAAACACACACAAAATTTTATGACACAATCTGTAACTATTCTAACCTTAACCAACTCTATAATTCTGTCTGTGATACTTTTGTAAACTTGTTCAGTAATGACATAACTGAAATCTAAAGTATTACAACTGATTGTTGGAGAAATTGAGGAATTGCATCTTAAAACACAACATAACTTTGTTTAGAATTTTCTTTTACTGTTCACCATGAAGTAAACAGTTGTCAAGTGTGTGACAGATATATACTGTTTAATGTTTCAAATGTGGTCTACTTTACCTTATAAAATAGGGGGGAAAGTAAATAATTTTTCTGTGAGGTTTTTTTTTCTTTTGAGGCAGAGTTTTAGATGTAAAAAGCTTAGCAGAGAATATTGAGTAAATTTTAACCTTAAGATTTAGTTAAAAGGTTGACAAATGGAGGAACCTAGTTAACTTGGTTGTACTCTAAATTCAGTCTTTCAAAACCATTATTATGACCAGATTAACATCACTGAGTTAAAGATAAGTTTACAACCTGAATACCACAACAACCTGCAACCAGCCAGGGTCATACTTTGTTAGTCTGATGTAAGCCTTAAGCTAATAATAATTTTATATCTCAAGAAGTCTGTAATCTGATTAAGTATTTTATAAAGTTTTCTCTCCAGTTGATCTTCTGTAGTCAGTTCATCTCATAACTACCAACAAAAACTTTTATTGTCCTTACCATAACACTTTTAATATGACCATTTTTCCCCTCAAATGGCCTTTTGAAATAACCTTTTTCAAAGAAAGAGTAGATCAGATTTGACTTATACTATTTATCCAGAATAAACATGCAGATTTTTATCATTTATTGATTTTGGAACATTGTTTCTTATAACTTTCCTGAAACACATTTTTTTAAAAGAAATATGAAAGCAAAGCCAGGCATGGTAGCACACTCCTTTAATCCTAGCACTCGAGAGGCAGATGTAGGAGGATTGCCATGAGTTCAAAGCCACCCTGAGACTACATAGTGACTTTTGGGTCAGCCTGCACTAGAGTGAGAACCTACCTCGAAAAATAAACAGACGTTTACAAATTCCATATTGGGCACTTCAAGATTTAAGCAGAAATTTTGAGGCTATTGTTTGTTAGTAGTTTTATACAAGCATAGAAAGGTAAAGTAAACATAAAAACAGTTACAAATTTCTTATAAGAAGTCCCCAATCTGAGGGGATATGATGGAGAGTGGAGTTTCAAAGGGGAAAGTGGGGGGAGGGAGGGTATTACCATGGGATATTTTTTATAATCATGGAAGTTGTTAAAAAAAATTGGAAAGAAAAAAGAAGTCACCATCTGTTTATAGTGACTTGGCATTCATTCATCATCAAGCTGGGGCCAGGGTCCTGAGATTCCCTGTGCTTGCAGCCCTGACTGTGCAAGGCAGGGAAGCTAAGAAAGAGCTTTTTTTTTTTGGTCTGTGATCTTAATTCCTTTTAGTGTTCCTTCTGGGGGACACTCAACAGTAAAAAATGGCTATGCCATCTCGTACAGTGGGCTTGGTGGAAAACATCCCCCACGATGTAATGGCACTGCTCAGAACAGTAATTATTCTGCAGCCTTAGGGCTGTAAATACACACACATTCATTTCAAGTGCACTTTTCATATAGACTCTAGACAACCATTTCCCCTTCACATATTCATTCATTCACTCAGAAGTTATACATTCCCATTATAAGCTTCTATTCTATTTACAACTCCAGAGACTAAAATCAAACCTTGTTACCAGGCAGGGGGTCAGGAGAGGCTGAGGGAGCTGGAGGAGCCGGAGGAGCTGTCGGGGTGAGGTGGCTAGAAAACCTGGTGAGAAAAGCAGGTAGAGCAGAGAGCAGACTGTGCACCCAGAGTGAAAAATAGGGCATTTCAGACTATTTGCCTGTACATTGGCAGAAGTTTGTTGTTGTCATTGTTTTGTTTTGTTTTCAGTGAGAATTTGGAAATCAACAGTAGCATTCTCAGGCCATTTGGACCCATTGTCCAGCTTATGGATGTGGCCAAGCAGAGTTTCAGAGAAAGATAAGATGTCGTCCAAGAGTCATAGAGGCTTTCAGTTCTTAAGGAGACAGGGAAAGAGCAAACCAAGGGTGAGAGAAAAATAAACCAGAGCTTAAGCTGGGTTTACACAGGACACCAGTATGATCCTCTGGCCCATTAGGGCGAATGGGGCCTGCACTTCCCACATGGGCAGAGGCCGTACAGGTCACAACTGTCGGCTTTTTAGCCTGTTAGTGGGCAAGGAGGGCAACTGTGCTCCCGGTGGTGAAAGCAGCTGGCAGTGGCAGATGAAAGTGGCTGGCAGTGGAAGATGCAAGCTTAGGAGCTAGAGGGAGAGGAGGGAGGGAGAGGGAGTGCCCCAAGATGGTAAACTGAACCAAAAGGTGCCCCTTAGGTTATGGCAGACCAGAGAGCGAGAGACTCGAGGTGTCGAGACTGCATCTTTCTAGAGACCTGGGGTTGGGGCCCAAAAGAGGCTGAGGGGTGTAGCCTGGTGTGCCGGCACGGCTTCCACAAGAAGGGATGAAACCTGCGAGCAGGCTAACCCAAGGGACACGTATGGAGAAGGAGGGAGGAGTCGAAGAAGGGAAGAAAAATGAGGCCAAATTGTGGGGTGTGGAAGCCTGTATCAGACAGAGATGGTCCAAAGCCTTCAGAGGGCCAAATGGCAGCTTGTTTCAATGTGTGGGCCTGTAAAATCAGACTTAAATCTTGTCTCCAGTGGACAGAGCCCTGCCAAGAAAAAAAGATGTGTTTGGGCCAAATCTGGAGCCCAGCCCTAAATGTGAACTCTGATTTAAAAATACTCATGATAGCCAATATGCCTTTAACCCCAGGACTTGGGAGGCATCACCATGAGTTTAAGGCCACCCTGAGACTACATAATGAATTCCAGGTCATCCTGGACTAGCATGAAACCCTACCTTGAAAAGCCAACAAATAAATAAATAAATGCAAAAATACTAGTGATGTTAGTTGTCTGATGGTGTTCCCTTGGAATTTGTAATACAAGGAGACCCACTTACCCTTAGGAAACTGGACACACTCACACCAGCCTGGGGCTATGATCTAATTAAAAGATTGGGGGGGCTGGAGAGATGGCTTAGCAGTTAAGGTGAATGCCTGTGAAGCCTAAGGACCCAGGTTCAATTCTCCAGGTCCCACATAAGCCAGATTCACATGGTGGTGTATGCATCTGCAGTTAATTTTGCAGGAGCTAGAGGCCCTGGCATGCCAATTCTCTCTCTGTCTAATAAACAAATAAAAATAAAATCTTTAAAAAATAAATAAAAGATTGGAAGAAGCCGCCACTCCAGGGGCCCCATACTGTCCTATGCAACTATAAGTGCTTTTAAGGTTACAGTTGCCACTCTGTGATTCATCACACTTGGGTAAAGACGCCGCACACAGCTGATGGGAACACGTCTTGGACAGCACAATGACGTCCAGACCCGCCACTCTGAACCACCCCGCCGAGCTGCCCGCAGGGCTCCAAAGCTCTGCAGCTCTGCTCTGACCACACCCAGAAGCTGGTCAGTCTGTGCACAGCTGGAGCTTGAGGGAGGGTCTACAGGCCCATGCCAATCATGCAACTCAGAGCCCATTGGCCCACGTGTGCCAGAAGCTTAAGGAAGTCTATGGGGACACCTCGGGACCATGATCACGATGCCAGTCTATCCATTTGGGTCTGACAGTGGTACCATTGCTGGCATTCTCAGTGGGGAGAGGGTCAATGGCCTTACAAGGGTAAAACATTGGGGAGAGAATAGCTATAGCCCTATTCTAGAGTGAGAGAAAACGTGGTTGAAGGGTCGGGTTTTTTTGCCATATCAAGCCATACGGTACTGGGAAGCACCCATGAATATGAACTAAAAGTGAAAAATATAGGAGTCTCTACACACTTTTAAAATACCTTGTCTGCTAAGTTCATGGGTAATGTACACCAAGTAGCTGAGTCATTGATAGGCCCACAAAAGCTGCTAAATTCCCCAGCTGATATGAGGATGTGTCCTGAATCTGCTTACAGCTGATAAAGGAGGACTGTGCTTATTTTAAATAAGGTATGCTGCTTTCTACAAACAAATCTGGAGTAGCTATGAATAGAGTCCATATATTTAAAGAGAGTGTGGGTAAAAGAGAGAAAATTAACAAACTACTGGCTGCCATGGGACCAGCTATTGGTCATGGGCTAACTGGTCTATGGCCCTGACCAGACCACTAACAAAGTTCTTCTTAGGATTATTATCTGGGCCCTGCACCTTGGACCTCCTAATTAGGTAGGTTTATCGCCACTAGATGCTCCAGTGAAACAAAACAACTCAGATTTATAAAGGTTGAAGTCTTTTATATAAAATAGACAAAACTTCAAAAGGGGGGGACTATTGATGGAATACCATATAGCTAATGTTTCTAGCTTATGTTGGTTCACCTGGGATACAATCAGTATATCTGTAAGAAATGTAAATGTGCCCAGGACTACCAGTGAAGCAATGGATGCTGCGCTTCCCTCCTCTGAAACTGCAGTGGGGAAGATTCCTCTGATGGTAGCTCACAAGAATTCTCTGACTCTGAGCCTGACCCCTTTGGACAATATACCTCATCTCAGGAGACAACTGCCTGCACTTAATCTTATTTGACAGAACCTACCCTCATGGATATGAATCTCTCCCTTCTCCAAGCAGGAAAATTCAGACAAAGGACTGTAAAAGGTATATAAGCCCAGCTCAGCCTGAGTTCAGGGCCCCTGTCAGTTTTGGCATGAGCCAGCAGAGGTCTGCGCCTGGATAAAGGCCCTCTCCCTCTTTCTGGAGTGGATTTTGCCTGGTTATTCTCATTGACTCATCAATTCCTATAACATAGCGACATGGTTTGGAAGACTCTGCGCCCCTTCCTCCTTTCCCTTGTGGTTTCCCTGGGTCCCATGGCCTTCGTTGCAGCGGAAGCTGGGACTGGAGCTTGCCTGCAGCGTTCCTATGAGCAAGGCTCTAGTGGATCCTCATTGCTGTGATGTGACTCTGTTACCTTTTAGGCTCAGAGCTCACTTCTCAGAAAAGACTCTTGACCTGTTGGATTAGGAAGGAAGGGACTTCATCCTGCTTGTCAGTGAGTACCTGGGGCCCATTGTGGGCACTTGGCACATGTTTTTCAACTGACCTGAGTTTCTGTGCACACCATCCAGCAACATTTGGATAAACACAAAACGAACACACACCAGGCAAATTGTGATTTAGTGGAGGGTTGGGGATGTACTCCTAGAGCTCCCTGAACTGACTGTTCTCACAGCTTTTATTAGGAATCAGGCAGTCCAAGCTATGGGGAGTCTGAGCACAAGACGGATCACGAGTTTGCATCAGACCAGATCACGGGTCATTTGTTTAGGTTTATTTCATCAGGAGACCTTTGGAGGAGCTGAGAGTTTTCTGTCACGAAGCTCCTCCCAAGGCACATGGTCTTCCATGTCTCCAGGCTTAGCCTGCGCAAAGACTAGTCTTTTTTTTTTTTTTTTTTTGCAGTTTTTCTGAGGTAGGGTCTCACTCTAGCCCAGGCTGACCTGGAATTCACTATGTAGTCTCAGGCTGGCCTGGAACTCATGGCGATCCTCTGCCTCCCTAGTGCTGGGATTAAAGACATGCGCCACCATGACCAGCAGATTAGGCTTTTGCAATTAGCATGACCTCCATAGATTTCCTGGGTGGAGACTTTTCTCTCTCTCCTCTCCTTCCCTCCCAGTAAGAATGACCCAGAGGCAGAGCACACAGGATAAGAGGAGGGTTCCTCGGGTCTCTGTGTACAAGGGCCTCAGTATAGGGCTGTCCGCCTCTAGTGAGAACACAGGAGCTTCTCTGGCTGTCTCTCAGGTTCTTGTCATCGATAAGCTCTCAGCCCCAGGCTCAGTGGCTGTTAAACTCAGGTGGAGCTCTGCTGCTTAACCTGGAAGGCTGGGCCCCTGGGTAGGTATCTGTCCTCAGAGTAAGGCCTAGACCTATTTCCCAGGGCACTGAGGGAATACCATTCTAGGCCAGGAACCCAGGTGGTATCTGTCTCCATTGGGAGATGGTAGAAGGTAAGGGTGGGACCAGCAATTTACTTGGCATTGATTCTGTTTTTTTTTTTTTCCTTGTATTTTCATTTGTATGGAGTACAGTGAGAGATATTTGGCTTTGACACTTGTTAAATTTGTTTAATTCAAGACTTCCATCTTCTGTTGGAAGTGGATGTTTCTCATGACATTTCCCTTTTCTTTTCATTCTGCCAAATCAGAGTGCAGACAGTGCCCAGCTCAGTCTCTGCCTTTCCCTTCCAGGGATGTGCTGGAGTGGTACTACGCAAGGCCAGGGATCTTTGCTGCCTGAAACTTGGGGCATTCTCTCTCCTGACCTCACTGAACCCTCCATTGTAGGTGGAACTAGCAGCTGAGCCAGACTGGGGGAGGAGCTGCATCTTGGGAGATCTACTGAACTTCTGTGGCCACCTCAGGAGTACGCATTTGCAGCCACCCTCCCTTCTCCTATAGGCTGAGGCACAACATACCTTGATGTGGGAATGTCTCAGGCCCTGCTTGGAGGTTCCTTCCTCTGACCAGATTTGTTACTGCAGCCACACACATACAGCTGGCCGCCCTTGTGCCTAAAGCACAGATGATCTTTTGGTGAGGAACCCCAGCTGATCTCCCCAACAGGAGTCCAGCCCATATGTTCCTGCACCCTCCCATGAACTTTTGTCTCTGGGTTCAGAAAGGGATACTACAGTGAGCACAACCCCTTCCAGGGCCTTACTCCTCCTTGGAAGAAGGACAGTCACACTGAGCAGGTCAGTGAGTCACTCACCTGCCGTCATCACATCTTTGCCTTTTGCAGGGAGGGCTGTGCTGTTGCTAGGGATTAAGCCCAGGCCTCTCACATACTAGGTAAGCTCTTAACTATGGAACTGTATGTCCAGCCTCTTTTTTACTTTGCACTTTGAGACAAGGTTTCACTAAGATGCCTAAGCTGCCCTTAAACTCACTCCACAGCTCAGGAACTTTCAATCTCCATGCCTCAGCGTCCAGCATAACTGACCTATCCACCAGGTCAGCTATTCGTCTCTTTTTCCCGCCTTTGTGTAAAGTAAGACATGAAAAACCCAATTTCTGTGAAGATCATCATGAACACATGGAGATAAAAATAAGCAAACCGTTTCCACTGGGACACTATGCGGCCTTGGGCAAGAACGGGGGAGCAGTGACTGATGCTAAAACATGTAGATGTTCTAAATGGAAATGGTGGAGCAGGCTCTCTGGTTACCTCTTAAGGCCCCTGCTTAGGAGTGTTCTGGCTTCTTGAATCAGAGTCAGGGCCTAGACTTTGGCTCAGAGATCCTTTTACAGGTTCTTTATGGAGAGTATAATGCAAGAGAATCCCATAATAGTCTGGTGGTACCATAATAAGGGCTTGATGGATCCTACCGTCTGATGATCCCCAAGCCAACATCTGGCTGGAGACAGCAATGTTACTTCTGGTCTTTGCTCCCCTGAACCTGTACAGCCATGGAAAACAGAACCAGCGAGGAGACAGAAGATCAGACTGCTTGCCCCTTCTGTAACCAAATCAGCTCCTCTGAGATGAAATCCTGGTGGAGGTGAAAGACAGATGCCATGTATGACTCTATAACAGAAACATGATCATTTAAATAGAGGAAGAAAAGGTCTTTGGACAAAATTCAATACTCTTTCATGATAACAGCAGTGAAGAAATAGAACAAAAGGAACATATATTAAGATCATGTGGCTGACTACGACAAATTTATAGCCAACATTATGCTATAACCAACAAATGGAGAACAACTGAAAACATCATCTCTAACATAAGGAAGGAGGCCTGGAGAGATGACTTAGCCATTATAAAGCTTACCGACAAAGCTTAGAGACCCAGGTTCAATGTGTGTTACAATGGCTAGAGGCCCTGACATGCTTGTTTTATTCTTCTATCTGCCTCTTTCTCTCTCTCAAAATAAATAAAAGATTTTTAAAAATAAAATCATGAGACAAGTGTGTCCATTCTTGCCACTCTTATTTAATGTAGCAGTGGAAATGTTGGCCAGAATAGTAAAGCAAGAGGAAGACATAAAAGAAGAAGAAGGAAGAAGTCAACTTATTCTATATATTGTATTATATTATCCCATAGATAATATACGCTTATATTTAAAAGACTCCAGCAAAAATCTCTTCAGCAAAACACTTTTAGCAAAGTAGCAGGATATAAAATCAACATCAAAAATCAGTAGTTTTTCTATTTGCTAATAACAAACTTGCCAAGAAAGAAAATTAAGAATATCGTCACCTTTAAAAAAATAACCTAGAATAAACCTTACCAAAGTAAAAGAGGTGAACAATAAAACCAAAACACTGAAGAAAGAAATTGAAGATGATACTAGATAATAGAAAGACTCCCATATTCACAGATCATCAGAATTATTGTGAAGATAGCTATTTTGCTGAAAACAATCTAGATTCATTGTAGTGCTAATCAAAATTCCAACGGCATTCTTCACACAGAAAGAAAAACACACCTAAAATTCACTAGAAACACAAAAGGCCTCAAAAAGCCAGAGCAATGCTAACAAAAGGAGCGATGCTAGATGTGTCACAGTACCTTATAGCTATATGTTATATATAGTTATAAGTTATGTATAGTTATGTTACATATGGTTATAAGTTATGTATAGTTATGTTATATATGGTTATAAGTTATGTATAGTTATGTTACATATGGTTATAAGTTATGTATAGTTATGTTACATATGGTTATAAGTTATGTATAGTTATGTTATATATGGTTATAAGTTATGTATAGTTATGTTATATATGGTTATAAGTTATGTATAGTTATGTTACATATGGTTATAAGTTATGTATAGTTATGTTACATATGGTTATAAGTTATGTATAGTTATGTTATATATGGTTATAAGTTATGTATAGTTATGTTATATATGGTTATAAGTTATGTATAGTTATGTTATATATGGTTATAAGTTATGTATAGTTATGTTATAGTATGGAGCCACAGCAGCCAAAGATGTATAATACTGGCACAAAACAGCCATGCAGACCCATGGAATAGAATAGAAAAAAAACAAACCCTTTCAGTTATAACGACCAACTTTTGGCAGAGATGTCAATAACATATTTGGAGAAAAGACAGCCTCATCAATAGATGGTGCTCAGAAAATTGGATGTCCATGTGTGAAAACCTGAAATTGTTATATCCTTATTTCTCATCTAGTACAAAAATCAATTCAAAATGTGTCAAAGGCTTTACATATGAACTTTAAACTACTAAAGGAAAACACTTCAAGATCTATGCAAGGACTTTATGAATAGGACTCAAATAGCCTATGTGTGTCAAATAGAAACACCAACTGACATGCTGGTTTTGCATGAAATCCAAAAGCTTCTGCACAGCAAAGGAAACAACTGTCAGAGTGAAGACACAGTATGCAGAATGGGAGAGAGATTTTCCAGCTCTATATCTAACAGAGGATTGATAGGCAGAGTACATGAAGAACTCAAAAAACAAAACACCCCAACCTCCAAATAATCCAACCAACCAGTGGGCAAATGAACTGAACAGTCAGTTTTCCAAATACCTAATCATATGAAAAAAAAAAAAAACAACATGTCAACATCCTGAACTATCATGGAAACGCTAGCCAAAATTACATTAAGATTCCATCCTACTCCAATTGGAATGCTTATTTTCACCAAAACAAATAAACAAACAATTGTTGGCAATAATGAGATAGGAAAAGAACCTTGATACATTGCAGTGGGATTGTTCAGCCACTGTGAAATTAGTATAAAGGATCCTCAAAAAAATAGAAGTACCATATTATCTAGCTATATATCTCCCCTGAGTACATACTCAAAGGAATATAATCCGTTGTCACAGAGATTCCTACCTATCCATGTTTACCACTGTGATGTTTAATCTCTGATTGTCAATTTCCAGTTTAGAATCACCATGGAAACAAAGCTCTCATCGTGTCTCTGTGAGGAGTTTTCTAGATTAGATTAACTGAGGTTGGAAGATCCAGCCCAACTGTGAGCAGCACCATCCCATGGGCTCTGTGCTTAGAATGCAAGGAAAGTGCAAAGCCAGATGAGCACGCAGCATGCATTGCCCTGAGTTTCTCCCTACTGAAGTGACAATGTGACATCAGGCTCCTGCCGTGAGTTACACACCACGATGGACACTACCCTCTGAAACTGTGAGCTGAAATAAACACTTCCTCCCTTAAATGGATTTTTGTCAGGTATTTTGTCTCAGCAATGAGAAGCTTGACTGATAGAGAAAACTGGTATCAAGGAATGGGGCTGTTAATGTAATAAACCTAACCATGTGATTCTCAGTCTTTTGCAATTGGTTTGCAGGAGGAACGTGGAATGATTTGGAACATTGAGCTAAAGAAGCCTTACAATAATGTATGCAGAACTTCATGGGCCTTTCTGGAAGAGGTTGAAAAATCAGAAGGCCAGGAGTAATATGGACTGTGGATGCCTGCCTTATGAGGGGAGAGGATTCTATCAGTAACTGAGCTACAAGCAGTTCATGTGATATTTCTGGCAAAGAAAGTGATTGAATTCTGCCTTTGTCCTGAGAACATGAGCAAAGTTGAATTTAAAAGTGATGGACTAATGGATTTTTGTGGTGGAAATTTCAAGGCATGAAAGAACTGAGTCTGTGACATGACTTCTTGCTTCTCTGATTCAGAACTACAATCGAAGAGGAAAACATAAAAGCAAAAAGATAGGAAAAATATAAGATTTGACACAGAAAGATGTATGAGCAAGTTTAAAGTCCCTGGTCCAGAGACTGAGGCCATATTGGCTGTAATTGTGAAAGGGATGAGCACTGCTAAAGGGAAATCTACTTCTCTGACCCTGAGGGTAAGACCAAAGCCATCGAAAGCTCAAGGTAGGAAGAATGCAATTTTTCCTTGAAGAAAAGATGTGAATGAAGATGCTGAAGGAGGTCTCTGCTCCTCAGGCTCAGCGTACAGAGGCTGCTACAATTGTGTCCCATAGGTGCCAGGCTTCATGCCAGTCTGATAGCAGACCTTGGCATCATTGCCCCCATGATACTGGTTTTAGAATGAAAGATGTAGGGCATCATGGAACATTTCACCACTATTCCAGAGGAGTGCTGAAGCTAAACAATGTGAGTCAGGGTCAGCGTGCCTGCACACAGAACACTGTGAAGCTATGACTATTAACCCAAAGTTGCAATGGAGACCCCCAAGATAGCAGAGTTGCCAGGACCATGGGACATCTACCCAAAAGGCTGTAGATGTGGAACAGATCGAACCCCCAAGGTGGGATGTAGGCAGCGCGGCTTCATCACTACCCATGCCTTTCGGAGCCCAGAGATCTCAAGAGTCCCAGACACTGGACTTGGAACTGCAGGACTTGGTGCTTGCCTTGCTGGGTTTTGTTCTTGCTTTGGTCCAATCTTTCCTTGCTATGCCCTTTGAAATAGGAATGTTCATTTTGTGTAATTCATGCTGGTAGTATGTAACTCAGTTTTGCATAGTATAGAAGCTCACAGTTAAGAGTTTGTCAGAGTCTCAGAAAAGACTCTACACTTAAACTTTTATCTGGTGTTGGACCTCTTAAAGACTTCCACCCTTAGACTGAGTGCATTTTGTATTGTTTATGAGATAAAAATGAGCCCATGGGGACAAGAAGTAAACGGCAATTGCTTAAAAGTCGTATGCTTCAGTGTCAAGCTGACAAGGTGTGGACTTGTAAAGGTTCACCTGATTGCTGATTTGACAGGATTTAGAGTCACCATGGAAGCAAATGTCTGGTCATGTCTGTGTTAGACAAGTTTCTGTACTGGAGTAGTTGAGGTGGGGGATCCACCCTCGCTGTGGGCCACACCATTCCAGTGGTAATGCGTGAAAGGAGAAAGCCAAGTGAGCATGTGACAGTCATTGTTCTCGCTTCCTCGCTGTGCTGAGTGTGAGCAGTCCTCTCGTGCTCCGGCCACCATGTCTAATTTACCATGAGGCTGTAATCTGAAATAAACCCTTCCTTCTCTAAAACCAATTTTGTCAGTTATTTTGTCCTGGTAACATGAGGTGCAAAGAAATGAATGAGCCCTGTGAGGCTCCCTGAACCTCCTGCTGTCTTAGTTGAGTTCCTTCGGTTGGTTGAGCGTCCTTAGCAGGATAAATCACTAAAGCACAATTGTGAGGGAGTCATGTCTGTGATCCTGAGCAGAGCCTTCCCCATGGAAGGCAACATGTTCCAGGTTCAGTTGAGGAGTGACCTCAGGAAGGAAGCCATCAAGATTGTCTGCAAGGGCTGGAGAGATGGCTTAGCAGTTAAGCCCTTGCCTGTGAAGCCTAAAGACCCTGGTTTGAGGCTCAATTCCCCAGGACCCACATTAGCCAGATGCACAAGGGGGCGCATGCATCTGGAGTTTGTTTGCAGTGGCTGGAGGCCCTGGCGCGCCCATTCTCTCTCTCTCTCTGTCTTTCTCTCTCTGTCACTCTCAAATAAATTAAAAAAAAAAAAAGATTGTGTGCAAAGAAGTTTGGGGTTTCCAAGGTGACAGTGACTGGTGCTGCCTCAGTGACGGAGAATGGCTTTCTCTTAAAATTGAGATAATAGCTTGCTTACCTCTGCCACAGGCCTTGGTTCCACAGGTACATTGGAACTGCAAAGTCCAAGCCTGGCCAACAAGAAAGTACACCTTGCCCATGGGCCCAGAAGAGGCAGCCCACTCCACCCGCCTGCTGCCCTCACACTTCACTCTCCAGCCTCGAGGCTTGTCTGTCTCTCTTCTCTACTGTGCTGAGCTTGCTTCTTGGGGAAACCATGGTTAACAGGCTCACTGGTTGTTCTGCTCATGGCTACTTCTACTTCTCCCTGGCTCTCTCCTTCTTCCCAGACTGTTGGCTTCACAGAATACTGTAAAGCTGTTCTTCCAGGCTCTCGAGCTGGGAAGAACAATCCAGCCACAGCCCCTGGGGAAGACCATGGACCTGACTACCAGAAGAAGTCTTCCTCCTCATACTGCTCCCTGAAGCTTCCATGGCTGCAAAATAAAAGGACAGACCAGAGCCTGAAGACTGCTTCTCCACTAATGCCCATCAGAGTCTTCTTCACATCTCTCGAAACACTACCAGCGAGGATGGAAGAATTGTTTTAAACTGCCAAACTAATTAGCTGTTGGCTTGGCCAATGAGCCAGCTAGGATGAAGGGAGCCCAACAAGAAAGGACTCTGCTCATCCTGCCTTTGCCTAAGTAGGGAGGAAAATGTACCTCAAGTTCTGGGGCATTAGCATTTCTGAGGGCTGGGGTACAAAGGTCCTGGGTCATCTCAGGCGAGATCATTAGAGAACGCTGCAGTGTTGAGGTTCAGTGGGTTTGGACTGAGTCATAGTCTACCACTTGACTGCTAAGTGACTTGCATCCGTCTCTGTGCACTTCAGCCTCCTCAGATGAAAGCAAGACAGAGCACAGTACCGGCTACTTCACAGGGCTGTCCTCGAGGGGAAACCATGTCTGCCTAAAGGGGAGGTGCTAGCTTGCGGGCTTCCTAGAAGGATTGACTGGAGGTCCCAGGCTCAGGCTGCCCCAAGCCCTGCCTCAGCTGGAGCAGCCTCCAATTGCTGCTCCCAAACTCACCTGCGCACTGTGATCCTGTGATAAATGAGTTATGGAACCAGGAAGTCAGTGAAGACCCCAGCCTAGCCTCAAGTACCCAGGTACTGATTGGGACAAAGTAAGGAGACACCTCTTGTCTTCTCAATCCCTTAAACAGAGAAGGACCAGCACATGCATGGCCAGAGTTTTCCACTAGGTGACACTGTGGCACCATTTTGCTGCCATGCATTTTCAGTTGGTTGGGGCAGAAGCACCACTGCTCTGGTGGTTCTCAGGGTGAGACTGCACTTCTTCAAAGAGGGCCACGTGATAGTCCCAGAGTCTCAGTCTGGTGCCTCCTGCCATTCCTTTTCTGCACCCACCACCGAGGTGGCAGCTTTCTCCTAAAAATGGATGTCGTGTTAGATGACTCAACACAAACTTTAAAAGCCAGAATAGCATGGAATGATGTATTTCAAGGTCTGAAAGAAAACAATTGTCAGCCAAGATTACTATATCCAGCAAAGCTATCCATCATAATTGAAGGAGAAACAAGAACTTTTCACAACAAAACAGGGATAAAAGAATATATGACCGCAAAGCCAACTCTACAGAAAATGCTTGAAGGAATTCTTTGGACTGAAGAGAAAGAAAAGCACATACATGGGGGAAAAAAAAAAAACTGGGAAAAAAAGCCTATGTTTAAATAATAGTTAATACAAGAGAGTCACAGAAAAACAGGAAGCACTACAAAAACAAGAATGGCAAAAATAAATATACACCTCTTAATAATAATGCTTAACAACAACTTCAATGCCCCAACCAAAAGACACAGACTTGCAGACTGGATTAAAAGGAAGGATCCTTCTGTTTAATGCCTCCAAGAAACTGAACCTCTGCATAAAAGACAGACACTACCTTGGGGTGAAAGGATAGAAAATGGTATTTCAAGCAAGTGGGCCTAGAAAACAAGCAAGTGCTGCTATCCTAATATCTGACAGTGTAGACTTCAAACAAACTTAACTTAGGAAAGATAAAGAAGATCACTTCATAGTGATTGAAGGAACATCCTAACAAAAGGTCACTGCAATTCTAAACATAAGCACAATAAGCATGGGCGCACCCAATTTCATTAAACAGACACTACTAGAGGTCACAGATAACATAAAGCCCAATGGATCAAGCTGCAGCTCAACAGCAAGAAAGACTATAGAGCATGCACAATCTCATGGAAACTAAACAGTACACAACGGAATGATGAATCGGCTATGAAATCAACAAGGATGTTTTAAAAATCATAAATTCAAATGATAAAATACAACATATCAAAAACCTATGGTATACAATGCAGGCAGTCCTAAAGATGGAAATGTATAGCTTTATATTAAAAAATTAGAGAGGTTACAAGTAAACAATTCAATTCTTCACCTTAAGGTCTTAGAAAAAGATGAACAATGCAAGTTAAAAATCAGTAGACAGAAAGAAATAATAAAGATTAAGACTGAAATTAATGAAATAGAAACAAGAATCAATAGAACAAAGAGCTCGTTCTTTAAAAAGATAGACAAGATTGATAAACATTTAGCAAAACTGACCAAAAAAGAGAGAGCCCCGTATTAATAAAATTAGAGATGAAAAAGGCACCATTACAATAGATACCAATGGAATTCAAAAAATCATAAGGACATACCTTAAGAACATATACTCCACTA
Organism: Jaculus jaculus; assembly: GCF_020740685.1. Classification (NCBI taxonomy): domain Eukaryota; kingdom Metazoa; phylum Chordata; class Mammalia; order Rodentia; family Dipodidae; genus Jaculus; species Jaculus jaculus. The sequence goes on along the minus strand of NC_059119.1, from coordinate 36,700,332 downwards.
AGTATGAAAATCCAAAAGAAATGGATGATTTTCTAGATATATATGACCTATCAAAATTAAAGATAAGATAAACCATTTTCAAAGTCCTATAAAAAGCACTGATATATGTATGTATGTATGTGTATATATATATATATATATATATATATATATATATATATATATGACACATATATATAAAACTCCCAATTAAAAAAAGTCCAGGCCCAGATGGATTCACAAATGGTTTCTTCCAGACCTTCATGGAGGCACGAACACCAATGCTTCTCAAACTTTTCCATAAAATAGGTAAAGTCGGAATACTACCAAACTCCTTTTACAAAGCCAGAATTACCCTGACACCAAAATCAAATGAAAATATAACAACGTCAAAAGAAGATTATTGCCCAATCTCCCTCATGAACATAGATGTAAAAATTTCTCAACAAAATACTGACAAGCAGAATACAAGAAAATTATCAAACAAGATCATTCACCCCAACCAGGTAGGATTTATCCCTGAGATGCAAGAATGGTTTAACATATGTAAAATGATAAACGTAAAATACCATATAAATGGACTGAAGGACAAAAATTTAATTGTCGGGGTGTGATACTTCCAGTGAGTTGTTGGTTATAAAGGTCCCTGATGTCCTCAAAACATTACAGGCCATTGCCAAGGCTCTTGGTTCCCCAAGAGCCTTACTAGATGGTAAGATCCTATTGCTGAAGATTCCACATGCTTAGGCTTCAGGTCACTGAGAAATAAAACTGGATCTGAGCTGGAAACCTCTTCCCTGTTGACTAGCTGTCAGAAAGCTGGAAAGAGCTATCCTGCATGCAGCTGTGAGAAAGCATGCATGCACGAGGGAGAGAGAGAGAGAGAGAGATCATCAATGGTGTTAAGTAGTAGTCGGCCTTGCAAGCCTTAAGATTGGCCAGCCGGGCCCAATGTGCCCACTGGTGCAATAGTGGCATGCCTGTATGGAGGAAACCAACTGCTCTCTAATTGGACTGGAGGCCTGCTCTATGGGAGGGAACACTTGCCTAGTACTGAAAAGCTAATAAAAAGCTTATGGTGGGGGAGGTCATAAGCCCTAGGGGAATAACAACTGCTATTGTCTGGCTAAATGCATCTATTATATCCACCAAACTTCCCTCCAAGCATTTTTTATGTTATGTTTATGCCCATATATTAATGGTACTCTCACTTTTGGTTAGAGAATCTTCCTTTTCTTTCAGATGGGGTGACTACTGGGATGATTCAAAAGTCACCATACTGCTGAGAAGAAGTGACAATGTAGTGTTCAGCACTGAGACATCTTTATCACACTTTTCAAAACTCAGGGTCCATTGTGGAGGAGGTAGTGGAAAGAACGTAAGAGCCAAAGGAAGGGGAGAGTTGTTTACAATGCAGCCTTTCAGACACAAAATGGCCCTTATATTCACGACCTCACAGTACCTGACAGTACCTACATGCGACCTTCACAACAGATGGAAAAGATGATGACATCAAAAAAGAAAAGAGCCTAATTGGAAAGAAGAAGGGATTCAATGGAGGATGGATTTGAAAGTGGGAAAATGGAGGTATGGGATTATCATGTTTTATTGTCTGTACTTTACGGAAACTGTCAATAAAATCTTTTAAAATTAAGTCATAATATATACTTTTTAGGCTCTGGATGTTGCACACGAAGAAAGGTAGCAAGACCCAAGTAGATATACTACCTACCACACTTCAGCCAAGCCACAGATAAAACCACAGAAGAATGGGGAGATGAGCAAGAGCGCTGCTTCCACGCTGAGCCTGGTAATCAGCACCAGGGTGGAGGAGACAGACCCCGAGGACACTCAACACCTACCAAAGCAGAGAGCCAGAGGCTCCTGAGAGCTCATCACTGAAGTAGACTTAAAAATCACTCACCACGGCTCAAGGAATTTTGCAGAAGAGGGACGGAAAGATTGTAAGAGCCACAGGTTGAGACATCATGCCCAGAAGCATCCCCCCGCCACAACAACAAAAATCCTGACTGCTGCTCCCACAACGCATAACCCACAACCCCATGGAGAATACCTGCAACCCTGCTGAGGAGGGTCCTCAACAGAATGGGGGCAGTGATGGGGGAAAAGAGGGTACCAACACATGATGTATCGATACAAAATATGTTGTTAATAGTAATAAAGATGACAGCAAAAAGTTAAGTCATAATATGTACTTTTTAGACATATTTCTGTTGTAAAAATCAGAGAATGAAATATGATAATATAGATCATACCTTCACTAATAGAAGATTTATGTTTTTTACTATGTATCATGTCATTTTATGTACATCATAAGACTTTTATGTTTTTACATGTGAGTCCATATTTTAAAAACAAAAAATGTTATGATTTATACATGTTGCTATAATTTGCTTTTCACTTAGCAACAAAATATCATGAAAACTGTTCCTTGCCAGCAAGTGGAGTTATTCTACCATATTCTACTATACTGTGCTCCAATTACATGAGTACCTTTCACATAACCACTCCTGTTTTCTTAGTTATTTAGAATGCAGTCTCCAGTATTGCTGCAATCTCTGAACTGAAGTTACTTCCTTCCTTCTCATTCTGAAGATCACTCACTATTTGACAGACTGTCTGGATCATCAACAGTGGTTCCCAGCCTTGGCTGACTCCTAGAATCACCCTGTAGCTCTTTTCCCCCAGTGCTGGGGATGGAACATGGCCTTGTGCATTCTAGGCAGGTGCTCTACCACTGAGCTGCATCCCCAGCTCCCTACAGTTTTGTTTTAGCTTTCTGGGTTTTATTATGTGTATAGATTTGTAGGTTTTTGTTCATCCCACATACTAAACTTATTCATGGCCTTTGATTTTGACATCAGCTCAAACTTGGCTGATAGGAGACCTAACCCTGTTTGTTAGGGCAATGGGTAAATGGGTGAGGGTTATACATTGTTCTTAGTCTGGGAGACCAGTCCATTCTCCCTGACCTCTGCCTTGCAGATGATTCTGTACCTCTTTTTTGGGCCCTCCCTGGGTCTCAGCAGGTCGTGTGATCCCTCCAGACACTGTCCTGTCTCCTGGCTTCTGTAGCAGCTTTCTGACTACCAGCTGAAATTCACATGCCAGAAAAGAGAATTGCTTCCAATGGCTAATGCCAGCCCACAGCATTCCCTCTAGGACAGGAGAGGCAGCTCTGGCCAGTTGTTGGGGAAATTAGTCACAGCTGGCACAACATGAAGAATGTCTTCCTACCTGCTCATTAAGGAAAGTGTTGCAGCTCACATTTTGGCTGTGGGATGTAGAGACATTAAGCTGGAACTGAGTTGGAAGCCTCTTCCCTACTGACTGCCTTCATAATGCTGGAACGTGCAATTCAAAATCCGGGAGGAGAAAGATCATCAACAGTCTTACTCAGCTATGGACCCTGAATGCTACACTGCCCACCTGCCAGGCAAGATGTGTCCACTGGTGCAATAGTGTGGTCTGTTGTGGGAGTAACCAACCACTTTCTGCTTGGCCTTGATGCCAACTCCACTGGAAGACATTCATATTTACTACTGTAGTCAAAAACCTCGGGAGAGGTCACAGGCCCTAAAGAGTGGATACTACTGTTGTTTGGCTAAATGGACATGTTGTGACTATCAAACTGCCTTCTAAATTTATTTATGCCATAGATCATGCTGCTCTCAGTCTTGGTCAAAGAAGCTGTCTTGGAAAGTGCAGATACTCACAGCTGGTCAAAGAGCTGAAAACAATGTCTGTTGAGTGCTCAGTCCTAAAAGAGACATTTATATCACCCCCTCTAAGGCTGAAAGAACAATTTAAACTAGGAGCCAGAAGGAATATGGGAACTGAAGGATAGGAAGGACTGCCCTGGAATGCTGTCTTCTTGGTATGACATTGTCATTGCACTTGTGAATTTGTAGCAGCTTTGATTACTTGCATGAGATCTGTACAAGACTGGATGCATCAACATTCTGTCATAGATGGGGAGAGGTTCTTGCCCCCTCCGCTAGAAGCTATTGACAGTTGGTTGTTGCTAGGGGGGGAGTCATTTTCTTCAGTAGCACAGCCACTAGTAAGCTGTCCATGCTCCAGTAAATCTCTTATCGGTGCTCATGGAAGCAAGCCATTAAACTCAGTGGGTCACAAGAGAGGAGAGGAGAGGAGAGGAGAGGAGAGGAGAGGAGAGGAGAGGAGAGGAGAGGAGAGGAGAGGAGAGGAGAGGAGAGGAGAGGAGAGGAGAGGAGAGGAGAGGGAAAGAGAGGAGAGGAGAGGAGAGGAGAGGAGAGGAGAGGAGAGGAGAGAAGAGAGAGAAGAGAAGAGAAGAGAAGAGAAGAGAAGAGAAGAGAAAAGAAAAGAAAAGAAAAGAAAAGAAAAGAAAAGAAAAGAAAAGAAAAGAAAAGAAAAGAAAAGAAAGTAGAAGGGAAACTAGTTGGGATGAAGAAAGAATTCAGGGGGGGGTGAGAGAAGGTAATGAGGGTAAATATGATTAATACACATTATATACTTGTATAAAATCACTCAAAGATAACCAAAAGAATTCCTGAAGCTGAAAATCACTTATCAGCAACTTTTCTTCCTACATTAAGGCTAGTTTTATTTTTCCTTCAAAATAGGTTTATCTGTTAACAGTCACTGCATGTCTGTTACACCAAGACATATTGTCAGCTTCCTCATGGGAAAGGTAAGTCACACAATTAAGCAGAAATTACCCGGAGGAGAAAATATGCTAACATCTAATTATCACATACTAAATAATTTTAGAAGTTTCATTTATTTCTTAGGATATCGTTAGAATTTCTTAGAATATCATTCTATTATCATTATATACTATCATTACATCATTTTTTTTTTACTAGTCTTCATTTTAAGTACATTCAAAAGTGTTGTATTGACTTGCCCTGAGGAAACAAGAACAATTTGTTTACCCCAGATAGAATATCAACAACAGACCAAAGAAATTATGACAGCAGAGTCTAGCTCAGTGAAACAGTGGATTTACTGGAGTTACTTATAGGACTATGGGTGGGGAATGGCTTCCAGGAGCATGGATGACTCAAAGGCACTGAATCCTGAAAGTCCCACCCCAGCCTAGGTGACAGCTCCAGTCTGCATCTCTAGAGTGCACTGCACAGCTTGTAGGCGGCTCAGCTAGTAGGAGAGTCTCTTTTCACAGTAGTTCTTACCCTTTATAGACCCTCAGTGAGGGGCATGATGTCTCTTCCAAGAAAGGTGTTCCACACTGAGTAATATTTACTTCCTGATCCTTACTGTTTCAATTTGGATCTTCCTAATGAGCTTCTTTCCCTCCAGGAAAGACTGTTTCAATTCAGAGGAAATTACTATACAACAAATTTACGAACTGTTAACTAATTTACTGATAGCATTGCTCTTCCCATTTTTGTATTTGTCAAAGTTAAGCCTTAATGACATGTAATAAACCAGAAATGGTTGCAAATGCTTCTAATCCTAGCACTTGAGAAGCAGAGTTTGAGGTCAGCCCCCAATGACACAGTAAAATCTGATCTTAAAACCTAGTTAGGGATACAGCTTAGTGTCAGGCAGTATGCCTTGCAGGCACAAGGCCTTGGATTCAATTCCTTGCAATGCAAAAGAAAGTTCCTATATCTCTTTCTGAAATAGTCATAATGAAAAAATCAAACACAGGTAACTCCAATATCCAAACTCTTCTCATTGACATCAGAATCCTTGAGCAGCAAAATCCTTTCCCTGCGCAACATGTACCTGTGCAAACTTGTGTTGGTGATTTTCTTTTAAATGGTCTGTTAAATAAATTTATAAAACATGACCATCTGAAACACTTTCCTTCCATCAACTAACCCTGGCCAGATGGACTTGTACTATGAAAATTTTTTCGTTTCATTGAGCTTAGGAATTACTTATGTCCTCTAGAACAGTTACTTTTCAAAATGTATTCCCCAAATCAACAGAACATGCTTTATGGAGGAATTTATTAAATCCTCACTCAAATCCCCCTGAATCAGAAACTTGGAACTGTACTCACAAATATGTTTTAACAGAATCTTTGGGTTATCATAATGCATGCAAAAGTGTGAGCGTATTTTAAAGAAAACTGGCAGTCATAGCACCAAAATTTAATTTTAATAAGATTATTTTGAAAATATGAAGTCAAGATTTGCTGTCAATGAAACTTAAACATACACACAAGGAAGGTCTGAGATGCCTCTCCCCTATTCCTTGGACTGACTGCTAAGGAAATTGTTGCAGTCAGGTTCGCATTGCTGGCAGAAAAACACCCGACCAAGAGCAGCTTGTGGGGAAAAGGGCTTTATTTTGGTTTATAGGAGGGGAAGCTCCATGATGGCAGTAGGAAATGATGGCATGAGCAGAGGGTGGACATCACCTTGCCAGCATTAGGTGGACAACAGCAACAGGAGAGTGTGCCAAACACTGGCAAGAGGAAGTTTGCTATAACACCCTGTGGGAGTTTGAATAGATGGCTCCCCAATATATGCAGTGGTTTATTAGTTTGTAGTTTAGATCTGTAGCCACCTGGATAGAGGAGGTGTCCCTGGGTGGATCTTAAGGTGTGGTGGTGGGTTTGAAATTCATATATAAAGATATGAAAGTGCCTAGTTCCTCCTAGAGTTCCTGAAGTGTGATTGTGGCTTGTGGCTTTCTCTCTCTCTCTCCTTGGTCCTATGAAAGCAGGCCAGCTTCTTCTGCCATTATGGACCTTTCCCCGGATCTGTAAGCTTCAATAAATATCCCTTCCTCCATAACTGTGCCAGGTCTGCAAGTTCATCTCAGCGAACCTGAAGCTGTCTGCTACACACCCATATCCCCATCCACAACAATAACACTCCTTCCAGGAGGCATTAATTCCCAAATCTCCATTAGCTGGGAACTTAATACTCAGAACCCCTAAGTTTATGGGGGACACCTGAATCAAATCCCCAGGTAGCCCATTGGGACTGCTCAGTTTCTTTGTGGCTCTTGCTCCATAGATTGGCCCTGAGCCCAGGAAAGGTACAGATCAGGGTCACATCTCCAGGGATATTCCTGGGGTGTTTCATGACCTATTTGCCCCAGACTGTGCCTATCAGGACACTAGAAGTTGGGAAGGGGGATTGAGCACATACCAATGACGTGCTTTATCTCTGAGATGCCAGCACTTGGAACGTGCATCATGGAAGCAAGAAATCACCAGAAGCAAACACTTTGATGTGGGCCTCCATTCTTGGTGTTGATCTCCAGCATCAGGAAGGCATTTTGGGGTGTGGCTTTGTGATAAAAAAAAATGAAAAATTACGTGTACATTTTTAAGTTAGAAACCTGACTCTGATCCCTTTTCTTTTTTTTTTTTAATTTTTTTGGTTTTTCGAGGTAGGGTCTCACTCTAGCCCAGGCTGACCTGGAATTCACTATGGAGTCTCAGGGTGGCCTCGAACTCATGAGGATCCTCCTACCTCTGTCTCCCGAGTGCTGGGATTAAAGGCGTGCACCGCCACGCCCGGCTTCTGATCCCTTTTCTATTTATACTTTCTTCCCACTGGATGCTGCACACAAAAGGGCAACTCATGGGCTGGAGAGATGGCTTAGCAGTTAGGCGCTTGCCAGTGAAGCCTAACGACCCTGGTTCAAGTCTCGATTCCCCAGGACCCATGTTAGCCACATGCACAAGGGGGCGCACACATCTGGAATTTGTTTGCAGTGCCTGGAGACCCTGGTGTGCCCATTCTCTCTCTCTCTCTCCCTCTTTCTCTCTGTGTCTATTGCTCTCAAATAAATAAATCAACAATAACAACAACAAAAGGGCAGCTCACAGAAGCCCCTGCTACTGCCACAGTCACCATAGTCACCCCTGCCAGTGCCCCTGTTTCCTCCTGAGACCAGTTTTGAGGAGGATGAGTTGTGGTGGTTTGGTTCAGGTGTCCCCATAAACTTAGGTGTTCTGAATGCTAGGTTCCCAGCTGATGGAGATTTGGGAATTAACACTTGCTGGAGGCAGTGTATTGTTGGGGGCAGGCTTATGGGTGTTATAGCCAGTGTCCCCTTGCCAGTGTTTGGCACACTCTCCTGTGAGTTTCCATTCCCAGGCTGCCACACTCATGGCCTCGGGTAGACTGGAAAATCAGCCCTTTGTTGGAGGCATTCTTTTCTCCTTCCAGGTATCCAGGAGTCCAAATGAACACGCCAGGTGGAACAGGTGCTGATGTGTATTCCAAGTGTTTACTGAGACTACATGAGCCTGGAAAATGGGAATAACTGGGGGCCTCACAGCTTTGGCTTAACAGCACTGGGCCGATCTCACTTGAAGGCTGTTTCCAGACGGGCAGCACAGTGAGGCAGGCTCTGCTCTTCTCCGTGGTTGGAGGGAAGATAAATAACAGGGTCGACTTCTCTGACAAGCTGCTCTGTTAGGTGGTGTCCCAGTCTTTGCTGCAGGTGAGCCCTGGACCCTGTGTGTGTGGACTGGCCTCTCAGGGTCAGCGGGCACCTCGGTGTTCAGCCCTGTGAGGAAGCTATGATTTCATCAGGATACTTTCATTTCTGGCCCGAGCTGGCACAGGTGGGAGGTGTGGGTGAGGTAAGTAATCTTCATCTGGAATGGGAGAGCTCAGTAGAAGGAGAACACAGCCGGTGATGAAGTGTGGGTGGGGAGCCCCAGGCCTGAATGGAGCATATGCCATCATACTCCAGCAATACGCTCATCAGCTCGAACGTCCAAGCCCCACTATGTGGGGGTGATGGCCACGCCCTGTTCCAGAGTCAAAGTCTCCACAGCTGCAGGGGCAATGGCCTGGTCGGATCTGAGCCCCTGCAGTGTTCCTGCAGCCACGAGGCGGGGGGGAGGAAGAGCTGGGTCCCCCCAGGACTGGGCTGGCAAGGCCCTGTGCTAGGACTTCCCACTGTGGACGTATTTCCTCACCCTTCGGAGAGTTTCTGAGTGCATTCACTTACCTCCTGGATGTTCTTCACGCTGTCATCTACTAAAGCAGCCCTTTGCCTGGGCTCGTGGAGCCTCTTGGCCTTGCTCTGAAGCCTGGGTCACTAGGCAGGCAAGAGCTGACTCTGATTCGCTATCTCTTTTGTCCTTTCTACCTAAGACCCCAAGTCTCAGAAGATGGTGGAGGAGAATCAACATATATCAGCTATCAACCAACCCACAGACAGGGCTAGGACTCATGGCCATCAAGATGGTCAGCTGGGGACTGCTGGATGGCAGCAGGGTGAGGGGACAGGAAGGACTTGACCTACCACACCTCCCATCTAGGGCTGAGGAAGGAGAGGAACTGTGCACTGTGCACTGTGGAGAGGAAGATTTACCCCCAAAGCCTCTGTGCCCTGTGCGTCTCTTAGCTTCCAGTCCACCCAGCCAGAGCCACCAGGCACCAGATGGCCTTCCCAGCATAGTGCTCCTGGACCACCACTGTTCTGGGGGAGCAGCTGTCCTGGATTCAAGACCAGGATGAGGCCACGCCCACCTTTGGTTGTGCCTTTGCTGCTATGCAGAATGGGCAAGCCTGCCTTTCCTTCCCAATGGGTGAGAAATAGCTTCTCTCTGCCTTCCTGGTGGCTGGCTGCCCTTCTGCCTGGCACAGGCTTTGCTGCTCCCCCACTCATTTGCCATAGGCTTTGTGTTTGGCTTAAGAAGATGACAGGCATTTGCAGAACACAGAGTCCACACCAGCCTGCTAATGGTAGTGGCCACCAGGATGCAAAATACTATGGGAGTAAGTCAGGTTTAGTCTGTAGGTACAGCAGGTCCTTGCCCCACCTGTCTGGCTCAGGGTAGCTTCCCCTGGGGTCTACTGTCCCCTCAGCATGCTCTAGGGTCAGCTTCCTACTGCAGAGGGTTCTGGGAGGAACAGTTTCCACTTTCTCTGCTGTAAGGGTTACTTGGCTTCTGCCCTTTCTAGCTAAACTGATCTGTTCTAGATCTTTTACCCTCTCATCCAAACTTAAGACATCCCCATTTCTAGGACCCTGGCATACGCGGGGCCCCTCAGCCCAGCCTCACTGTGTAACTGCAGTGCCTCACCTGCCACTCTGCCCTCTGCAGGAGCCTGAGCTCCCTGGACAGCCTCCAAGTCTTTCTTGTAACCTGCAGCACCTCCTGCCTCAGCCACTTGAACAAATGCCAAGACACCTACCCTGATACCAGCAATTATGCCAAGGGCCATTAGGCTCTTAGCATGACTATTTTTAGAGACCCTGTGTCTGTCACTGAGACATTTTTTTCCTCTGGAAAAATATCCCTTCCTCCCTCATCTGCAATAGCTGTCCTGCTTCCCTCTCCTCACTTCAAGGCCTTCATCTCCTCAGATCTCCTGACCGTTGCCGTGAGAGCGCAGGGCGGGGCAGACCACCCCTAGGGGCCCGCTCTTCCCCACACAGCCACAGTCGCTCTACTCTAAGCATGAGGCGGACTTGGGCTCAGTTCTCCCACCACCGTTCTTGTGCACTCACTCTTCCGTTTTCTCCCTAAGCCTTAGAAAGAGAAGAGCACCCTGACCAAGGGACAGGTAGGCCAATCACAGCAGATCCAGGCAGCTGGCCACCAAGGCCCAATCTGTGAAGAAGAACCAGGCACAGGCAGGTACCCAAAACCCTGGCCATGGGGCAGCAAGTACTGAGGGGACCAGCAGGATGAGGAGCCCTCCCAGCTGTTCCACCAGTTTGAGGTGGAAGAGTGGCTGTGGTGCTTTGAATCAGGTGTCCCCCATAAATACATGTGTTTTGAGGGCTTGGTTCCCAGCTGATGACAGTTTGGGAGGTGGAGTCTTATGGCAGGGGATGTGTTATTGGGGCTGGGCTTAGAAGTGTTACAGCCAGTTTCCCATTGCAGCAATGTGGCGCGCTCTCCTGCTGCCATTTGCCACCTACCGTGGCAAGGTGACACCCAGCCTCTGTTCTACCATCTTTCCCCTGCCATCATGGACCTTCCCTTCAAGCCAAATAAAAAACTTTCCTTCCATAAGCTGCTTTAGGTCAAGTATTTCATTACAGCAACAAGAAGGTAACTATGACAGAAAATTGGTACCAAGAGTGGAGTCATTGCTGCTAGAAACCTGACTGGGTGGCTTTGGGTCTTTTGGAACTAGTTGGCAGAAGGAATGTGGAAGCATTTGAAACTTTGGCCTAAGAGAAGTCTTGTAGTGCCATAAGCAGAGCTGGATGGACAATTCTAGTCAGAGTTTAAGAGACATAAATGCAGTAAGATTTGGGGACTATAAGGTTTGACTTATAAGGGGAAGAAAGAGCTTTGTCCAGACTGGACTAGAAACAGTTTATGTAAGAGGCTTGCCGCATTCTGCTTGTGTTATGAATATTTGTGCAAGGTTTATTGTGTAGAAATAGACTAGTGTGAGCAGATAGATCTAGCTCAAAGGGAAATGAGTTTCAGCCTGGAAACAATGCTAGTTCAGCTGCAATTGTCTGAGAGATTAGAACCATTAAGATTGGACCAGCTGTTCTGCTTTGGGGCAGCAGGAAAAGTAATGGCCCTTTTGACAGTAGGGGGCCTACTTTCAATGCTGAAGGAAGTTTCCCGCTCTTCAAAGTCAGCTTTATTCTACCCTGGATTAACAAATCTGGTAATATGGTACTATGGGTACAAATGCAGGAAAAAGAGGGTATTTACAACATGGTTTGTAGTTTGGACATGGCAACTGGGCAGTTTGAGGCAGTCTTATTGTTATGCCAGTGTGGAGGTCTGATGGAATCAGGAGGATAGACCATAGGTTGCAGTGGAGACACTAGTAGATTCCAGGACTACTGGACAGCTGCCAGCTTGAGGTGGAATGTTCCCCAGACTTTGAGAACCAAGCTAGAGGGGCAGATTTGGAACTCCAGAGACAGCATCACTGGTTACAGATGGTGGACTTGTAGCTACAGAACTTGATGTAAGCCTTGTTGGTTTTAGATTTTGTATGGGTTTAATCTTTCCCTGCAAGGCCATCATTTGCAATGTGAATGTTTACTCTGTGTGTCTTTTGGTTTTACAGATCATAGTTAAGAAACCTTGGGCTATGAGGATGCTTGAATGTTAGGATTGATTAAAAACTATGGAGACTTTTAAAGTTGGTCTGTATGTACTGCATTTTACACCATGATGGTCATAAGTTTATGAGGCCCAGGGGTAGAATGTGATGCTTTGAATTAGGTATTCATCATAAATTCATGTGTTTTGAATGGTTCCCAGCTAATGAAAATTTAGAAGGTGGAGCTTTGCTGGAGACAGTATGTGATTGGGGGAGTTTAGGGAGGTTATAGCCAGTTCCCCTTTGCTGCTATTTGTCACCTGCTGTGGCAAAGAGCTGATGCCCAGCCTCTGCTCTGTCATCTTTCCACTGCTATCAGGTAGCTTCCCCTCAAAACTATAACCTAAATAAAAAACTTTCCTTCCATAAGCTGATTTTGATCAGGTGTTTTGTCCCAACAATGAGAAGGTAACTATGGTTGTAGCTTAGCCCCTCAAGGACTCTTAGCCATTCCTTCCTGCCTTAAGAGCAGCAGAGATAGTCTGACATTCAGACAAAGGCTCTATGTGACACATGCTGGCCCTGGCCCCAGGTCCTTTTCTAGAAGGAAGAAAGGAGGCTAGTAGGAGATCAGCTGGGATGCCAGTTCACCAGCCCCTAGAGACTTAAAAACAGAGACAACGGGTGTATAAGATACAAAGCATCTTGAGGGTCCAGCTCAGGGAAGGTAGTTCTGCTTCCTATTTTTGTGTCTTACAGCCAGCTTGTTGAAGAAATACCAAGTCTGGTCCACACCTTGGCTTGTGATTCACACTGCAGTGGCCAAGCCACAGGAGGAGGAGGGTGAGGAAACAAAACAGGAACTCTCTCAGCAGTCACATACTCTTGGCTCTCTTGCACTACTCCCACAGCATACCCCCACATGAGCCTACACACGGTCCATGAGCTCTTGAAGCTTCATTCTGTCCATGGACCCCACACTGGCATTGATAAAGTTCTTAATGTTCGAGTTCACACAGCTCCACTGAGTGGCGTAGCATTGGTTGGATCATTTGTCTGGGGTTGCAGGGTAGCTCAGAAGCAGCATTGTGATGCAAGTGTAGAATTGTGAGTACTGGGTCCAGCTGCTTTGCACCAGGTAATCTACAAAGCCAGTGTCAGGATTCCTGGAAGATGCAAGCTGTGGTCTCAGGAGCTTGCACAGGAGGACGGAGAAGCCCTGGGTCCTCAGCCTCAGAGTTCCTCAGGTTCTGGCCATCTCCTCAGATGACCTTTAGTAAAGGTTCTCTTTGCTGGTAGTTTGATGAGTCAGTCACGTTCAGCATGGTATGGCCATAGACTTTTCTGGAGGTTTGAGCTGAGGGCATTGATTGGAAAGCTTCACTATGAGGCCCAGGCTCAGGTACAAAGGACAAGGATGCCTGTCAAGATGGCCATGCTGGGCTTCTGACCAGGGCTGGAGGTGGGCTAGCTCAGGCACAAGTGGGGATGGAGAGGCAAGTTCTGACTTTTGCTGGGTTCCCTCTCAATGCATGGACCCAAGGAGCCCCTCGCCTTGTTCTTACTCCTCCTGTCTCCTATCCGCCTCCATCTTGAGCTCCTTGACGCTGTGCAACTCGTCTTTATCAGTGATCCTGACCTAGCCAATAGACTACAGCAGAGGGGGCTGGCCATGGAAAAGGCCACGAGCATCCTTCAGAGTTCCACAGACAGCACCTGGGATGAGAGGAAGGATACAAGGAGGAAAAGATACTCAGGAGGGACTGCATGGGATGGCCATGCCCAGCTGAAGGCCAGTGGTGACCTTAAGAGCTGGCTGAAGATAGAGACCTCATCTCCAGAGGTGATGAAGGACTTCTGCAACCTCCAGGGTCAGGAGTCTTGTGTCCAGCCATGCCTGGTCCCTTTAGGTGCCACCTCAAAAAGGTGGTCCCAGTGAATCACTATTGGCTGCTGACCATGCTCCAACTTGACACAGAAGCTGACAAGAGGCATTTGTGCCCCTTGTGGAGGCTGGAGATAAACTAGGAGATAAATTATTCAAGATGAGGTTCTGTAATTATTATCTCTCTTCTCTTTTCTCCCTCCCCACCCGGCTTGGCTTCCTGGCCATAATGAGGCAAACAGGTTTCCACTGCCACATCCTATTATCATAATGTTCTGTGCCACCTGGGGCCAAAGCAATGTGGCCAAGTGACCATGGCTAATAGTCATTTCCTCACAGAGCTCTTTCTGGGGCTCCTGCTACAAACTGCCCTGCACATTGTGCACCCTTCCGAAATGGTGATACAACAGAATATAACAGAAAAGGTTTGTTTCATGCTCACAGGATCCAGGGGAACGCCACCAATGGCAGAAGAAGCCGGCTTCCTTCATAGATCATAGCAGAGAGACACCAGCAAGCATGCAAGAGAGATGCCAGCAAGCACGAATAGGCAGAGTTCAAACTGCTCCGAACACACCTTAGGGCGGAGCTACAGGACCCGCCCCCAGCCAGTGACGCCGCCTCCAGCATGGCTTTGTCGGCGTCAGGATCATGTTGCAAGCTTGATCAAAACAACAACAAAAAAAAAAAAAAAACAAAACAAAAACACGGGGGACATACATTCACATTCAAATTACCATACAAGAGTTGAATAAGTTGATGTGTTGAGATCAATGTCAGTACATGGTTGATGTTACACAAATAGTTTTTAAAATTTTAAGGGCTGTAGGGATGGCTTAGCAGTTAAGGTGTTTGTCTGCAAAGCCAAAGGACCCAGGTTCGATTCCCCAGGACCCACGTTAGTCAGATGCACAAGGGGGCACATGCGTCTGGAGTTCCTTCACAGTGGCTGGAGGCCCTGGCACACTCATTCTCTCCCTCTCTCTCCCTCTTTCTGTCTGATAAATAAATAAATAAATAAATTTAAGCCAGGCACACACCTTTCTTTAATCCCAGCACTCAGCAGACAGAGGTAGGATGGCCCTAAGACTACATAATGAATTTCAGGTCAGCCTGAGCTAGAGTGAAATCTTCTCTCAGAAAAAACGAAAAAAAAATTTCTTTTTAAAAATCTGATCTGCACAATAACTAACAACACAGCTGACTGCAGCCATGAACCATGCTCCAGTGTTTCAGCCCACGGGGGAGCCGAGAAGCTACAGTGGCTCCACATGATTACAAGGAAGTGGGAACCGCCCATCACCCGGTGATGCTGTAGCCATGAAACGTTGCCTCGACGCAGCACGTTCCTCCACGACTGAGCTGCTGCCGCTCCCGCAGACCACTGCGCAGCGGGTCCTGTGCCCAGCACACGAGCTGGAGCTGAATCTCTTAGCAGATCGGCTGCCTACAGTGTGTAAAACCCTAGATTCAAGACTGTGTTAGTTACTCTCCTGTTGCTGTGACTAAAATACTTGACCAGAAACAATTTAAACAGGGAGAGGCTGATCTCAGATCAAGGTTACAGAAGGTATGAAGAGAGCTGACCAGTTACACCCGCCACCGGGAAGTAGAAAGCGAGGAATGTTGATGCTCCTCTCACTTTTCCCTTTTTATTCCTTCTGGGACCCCAGTCCACAGGATGGTGCCACCCACATTTAGGTTGAGTTTTCCCACCTCAATTAACCGAATCTAGAAAATCCCTCACAGACATTCTCAGATTTGTTTCCATAGTGATTCTAAAGCCTGTCAAATTGACAACCATTGTATTTCCCCAGTATCACAAAAATATTGACAAATCACACAAAATGACACAGAGTCTGTAGTGCTGGATGATGACAGTGAGCCTTGTACGTTTATGCATTCACTGCAGCACACTTACTATTGCTATTCTAGAATGCACTCCATCTATGCACAGCCGTCTACTGTGACCAGCATCACGGGCCTGGTGGCAGCAGCCCCATTCATCTATGTTGACAGTGTGTCATGACTACTTCCGGAGGCAGCATGCAGCGGGTGACCCACATCCAGATGTGTGTAGCCATGCGAAATTCACACAATGATGAACTCATCCGATGATGCATTTCTCATCACCCAGACCGGCTCTGAGCAAAGTCTGGCTGTATTTAGTCTGTCTTAGTCGGTCTCTCCTGCCACTGCATATGCTCTAGGTGGCTGGGACACTGGCTTGCTCATTGCTATAGCCAGAGCTCAAGGAGAGGGCTCCAGGGGAAAGTAAGCGCAGGGCCACTACGGTGCCCTGTGAGGCCTACATGAAGTTCAGGGGCTACAGCAGACAGTGGGAGTGAGCTCTTGGGCACTTACGAGAAAACTTCCAAGCTGGCCCCTGCCTTGTGACCCTCCCACACAGGGAAACGGCAGGATCTACAGGACAAAAAGTCACTCAGGCAATTGCTCCCAGAGGTCAGGGCTAGCCCGCTATCAAGAGGGCTGGTGGCAGCTCATACCTGCTAAGATGCCTTCAAAGATTTGAAAGTACTGCAGGGCATCCACCAACTGCTGGATGGGCACTTCTTACCACAAGTCCACTGAGTGGGTGAGAGTAGTGTGGGCGTCTGGCCCACCTAGAAATGCTGGGATCTCATAAGAAAGCCAGGGTGCCCATGGGAAGGAACCAGAGCATCTGGACAGTGGCTCGCACTTTCCCAAGCCCACCCACCACATGGTGTGGAGGAGAAAGGACCTGGTGTGTGAGATCCTCAGCCTGCATAAGAGTTTGGGGCAGGGGAGGAGCCAGTGGGAAGAAAGACGCTCTGCTGAGTGGGTGGGGAGGGAGAAGGCAGCCATGATGACAGTGGAATTCACAAAAGGTGAGCCACACCCTGCCAAGCTCTGTGACTCATCCAACGTCACTGTCACCCTGGCTTGGAGAACTCAGAAACCTCAGCTGCCCAACATCAAAGAGGCCGGAAGCAGAATGATGTCTGAGCAGCCAGGCTCTCCTGAATCAAGTGCCCAGTGTCTCCTGACCTAGAAAAGCAGGGTCGGCACACACCGCTCCCCACTTTGGTCTGAAGACCAGCTCCTGAGACAGGCCAGGCAGTGGCCAGGGCCTCTCGGAAGAGGGGTGTTCAGGCTCTGCTCACCTGGGCCAGTGTGAAGGGGGACAGAAGGAAGGAGGCGCATGTGGGGCTGGAAGACAGGAAGGAAAAACACTCCTCCAAAATTGCGAGGCGAGGGCAGAGTCTATTTATGTTGGGTTTAATTAACTCCGCTCCCTGATGCCACTAAAGCAGCAATCACACTGCAGACAGCACTGATTTGATTGGCAAGAGATGCACCAGGCAGAATATTAAGACATAAGGCCCCTATAAATAGGCCTAATCCCAGCCACTCTGTGGAAGACATTTATCAGGCCTGGCGCCTCCTCTAACTCTGCTGCTGGTGCCACATTGGGGGACTTGTTTGCAAAGAAGGCAAGTGGGGTTGGGTTAAATGTGGCAGGAGAGTCTAGAGGCTTCACTTGGGCTTACAGTGCCAGGCAACCATGGATAAATTGCTGGCCTTCTCTGACCCTCTGATTGTTTCCATGAGGGCACTGCTAAGAAGCTGTTAGTCTCCGTAAGAGAAACACCTTTACCACATGGGAGCCCCTCTTGACTCTTCCTGCAGGCCTGAGCTCTTCCTTCGATGTTGTCCTCCTCAGGCCAGCACTTGTCCTGGTCTGAGGTGATGGGTCTTCCCTTCAGTGTGACCCTCTGCCCCAGCCCCTGAGCAGATGGATTACAGGCCTGCACCACCAGGCCCAGAGAAAAACAACCATCATTGGCTTTCTTTAGTAGACAGAAGTTTCATATACTAGAATAATGGCATTCCTATTGCTGCTGCTAGTTACTAATACCGATACATATTAGAACCATTCTACCACCTCCCCAAGAATTATCTTACTTGATTCTTAGTTTCAGTGAATTTTTCATTTCCCCAATTTTAGAAACAAGGAAAGGGGATTTGAGTTTGGGGCAGAGGGAGAGCCAGTGGGAAGAAAGAGGCTCTGCTGAGTGGGTGGGGAGGGAGAAGGCAGCCATGATGACAGTGGAATTCACAAAAGGTGAGCCACACCCTGCCAAGCTCTGTGACTCATCCAATGACCACATCTGTTTTTCAACATCAGAGTGTTTTAGGCTGTAACCAAGCCACAAGTTGTGCATACTTTGTCTGAATTCAGACCTTGAATGTCCTATTGTGTTTATATACATACAAATGAAAATCTTACCAAAATGTTGTAAGTATCAGTTGTCAGACAACTTGTCTTGACTCTGTCCCATGTAAAACCAAGCCAATCATGCTTTTGATATTAAAGGGAGAAAACAGCAACCTATGCTAAACCCCTCTGTGAGATGATTTCTAGTTACATCCTAAAGTTGATTTTCATTTCTGTTTATTCCAGAGAAATCCATGCACAAGCAGGCTCATCAGTTCGATTCAACCTTTTGAAAAGCCTGCGATGGACTCCAAGGATCCCAAACACTGTCTTGACTGTTGGAAAGAAACCAGTAGTGAAGACACAGCAATGTAATTGAAAAATAAAACTTAAGGGAGCTGGGCGTGGTAGTGCACACCTTTAATCCCAGCACTCTGGATCGCTGTGAGTTCGAGGGCACCCTGAGAATGCAGAGTGAATTCCAGATCAGCCGGAGGTAGAGTGAGACCCTACATTGAAAAACCAAAAATAAATAAATAAATAAAACTTAAAAATACATCACAACATCTTCTTTGGTATGGAGACCTCTAATTTCTCAGTTCTGTACTTGGTATTTTCTGTTGACCCATTTGTACCTTTTTATGCATACCACAATCACAAATATTCCTGGATAACATACTCATCAAATCTGTTCGCACATTCAAGTTGACAACTGAAGATTGCACATTATTTATCGTGTATGGCATGTTTCCACTGCTTGGGAGTCTGGGGGAAAATTAGACTCTCCCCAAAGCACACTAAACTTCTCAGGGTGCAGTTTGGAACTTGGGGCGGGCATGCTGTCACCCCACAGGGCGGCTCCGGGAAGTGGACCGCTGTGGGGCTGGCCCACTCTGGGAATCACGCGGGATGGGAGCCTGCAGCGCCAGGAGCCTGGGGCGGCACAGGAGGGCCAGGCCACCCCGGCGTGGGGGCTTCGCAGGTCTCGAACCCCTCCCGCCCCGCCTCAGCGCCACCCCGCACATCCCCCCAGGCCCTGCGTGCTTGGGGCCCTACCCAAGGCGAGCCCACCCAGCGGTAAGGTCGTCTTGCCCCAGCCTCCACGCTTTCACACGTCTCTCCGCACACCAACTCTCCTGTCTTCGCTCGGTGGCTGGCGACGCTTAGTTCCAAGCCCCGTGGCGGCAGCGGGACGAGAGCGCAGCCTGGAGATTCGCACGGACCGGCCGCAGGCAGCGCAGGGCAGTTAGTGGCTGATGGGTAGAGCTTCAGTTAAGCATCCTGAGAAAGTTCTGGAGATAAACGGTGGTGCGGGCTGCGTGTGAAATGTGCTGAAGGTCACAAACTGTCCACTTCAAAATAATACAGGTTGGAGATAAAACTCAGTGGCAAAGCCCAGCCTTAGCGTGTATTTGGCCCTGAGTGTACATGTAAACTTGACGTTATGTATATTTTACCAAAGCAAAAAAAAAAAAAAAATATATATATATATATATATATATATATATATATATATATATATATATATATATATATGTATGTATGTATGTATGTATATATGAACAGGGAGAGAGACAGATGGACATTAAAATACATACATTAAGGAAGCTTCCCTGCAGAGCAGCAATGGCCCCTCCTGGAACCACTGGTTTGCCTGTAGTTTTGAACTCTTCCCTTTTCAGAGTGTTGGCTTAAAAATACGGGATGCCCAGTTCATTTGAATTTCAGCTAAAGGATGGATAATTATCAATATAAGTATTTCTCATGCTTAATGTGGAATACATTAATGCTAAAAATTATTCATTGTTTATCTGAAAATCAAAATTAGCTAAAGCATTCCATCTTTTTCTTTGCTAAATCTGGCAACCCCTATCTCCTCTGCCTCTTCCATCTGCTTTCCTTCCCCGTCTCGCTGTCACTCTTTTTGTGGTACTAAAGACTGAACCCAGGCCCTGGTAAGTGATAGGGTTAGATGAACTTTTAAACTCAGAAGAAAAAGTGAACTTTGGATGCAAGAAAATGGTTTAATATGCAGTAATCATATAGTCATGTACAAGCATAGAACGTAATTTGAATGGGCTATGGGGCCACAAAAGCAAAAATTCCAAGTCTATAAAATAATGAAGTTGGTGAATGAGAGTGAAAGGAATGAAAGAGGTGCGTGTGTGCGTGTGTGTGTGTGTGTGTGTGTGTGTGTGTGTGTTGCCAAGCAAAGTCAGAGGATCCGCGACTTCGTACTCTCAACTCTCTGGCTCTTAGAATCATAGCGGAGTGGCAGGTTGACAGCCCCCCATCTCGCTGCACTCCATGACCATGGTGCGCTCTAAGGAACCCAGAACTGTTCCCAGTGCCCAACACCCTGCCTCTCAGTCGAGTCTCAGCCTTGGGGTCCCACTTGTGTGAGGACAGTAAGGAGAGCTTCCGTATGAGGACACAGAGAAGGCAGCATCTGCAAACCAGCATGGGCCTCGCCTGGAACCCCAGCACTACTGCCTATATTAAGACACACCACAGGCACACTCCCCGCAATGGCCCTGAGCAACAGCTAAACAGACCGAGATTCCAGGACACAGCAAAACAAAGGGAGCATACTCTGCCCAAGAAGCAGCCTGTCCTGAATGCAGACTTGGGGACTACCCCTAGTTCTTTGTGTGACCGTGGGAAGGTCACTTAATGGGGCCTCAGTTAGCCCATTTGTAAGCTGAGGTAAAGAGTTCTTGACGGCCTCCTCTGCGAGATGCAGAGAAGGTACACCGAAGTGTCTCCTGTGGTTCATAGGACCATGAAGGGGAGTGCCTACGTGCTCCACGACGCAGGGCCACGCACAGACATGCATCACATGCCAAGCCTGCTGTGTCTTCTCATCATAGAACTGCTAGACTTATACTCACTGCCCCACCAAAATGCTGACCCTCCATTTTCATCAAAGTCTCCTACCTAATCCACGACTGATGGATGACTCAGCTTAGGTCCCACAGGAGCCAGATCACAAAAATATTTGCCCTTAGGCTTGTGAGCTTGGAATCCCTGACCCCAGTCAAGATACAGTAATGCTAGCTGGCTGTGGTCGTTCCCATGCACAAACACTGAGACCTGCCTTGCTGGGCAGTTGGAGTCTGAGCAGGTTGCTGGCCAGTCATTGGCAGTTTTGCTGGGCTTGCCAACCTTTTCCAGGCTCTTGGATTCCTCATTATCTCGGAGAATGGACCTCAGAACTTCCGCGTGGAGCTATAAAGAAAGGATAGCAGAGTTCCTGAGGCCCTGGTTTGTGGGAAGAAAACTGGAAACGAGGCAGAAAACCTGCTGCATGTAGTGGCTCAGGTCTGGAATCCAAGTATTAGGGAGGTTGAGGCTGAGGCTGAGGCAAGAGAATTGAAAGTTCAAGGCCAGCCTGGGCAATTTAGTGAGATCCTGTCTCAAAATTAAAAGGCTGAGTGAGAAATTACTTTCCTTGTATGGCGGAGGGTGCGAGGGAGGAGGGCTTGGGTTTAATCCCCAATAGCGTAGAGGAAAAAAGACTAAGAACTTCATGTGAGTTATTTCCTTCCCTATCTCTAACCTTGTGCCATTGCTTTCAACACAGACTCCTCTCTCCTGGAGACCACTTTCCTCTCTAGCATTAAATTTCACCAAGATCCCTTTCTTCTTAGAAAAGTTTCCATAGGTACCTAGAGACATAAGGATAGGACTGTCCCACCTCTAAACCTGGACAGTCAGAGCAGCCAGGTGAGTGAACTAAGTCTTGCTTTTGTTCCACTGCATTTGGAAGAAGCCTGGGTGTGATCTCTGCCTGGAGCACTATCCTGTGCAGGCCAAAGCAAGAAATATCTGTTTGGGGAGCCTCAAGTCAACACCATCACTGGCACCAGAACCCATCTCATTAAATACCTGTAGATCCCTGTGTTCACAGGGAAACAGCCCACGCTGACCTTCCCAGAGTTTGACCACACAGAGACCCACTCCACCAGGAAGCATTTTTGAAGACTGTAGCCCAAAAGGCCTCCCTCAATGAAATCAACAACATGAAGACTTCCTAGACAAGTTGCTCCCAGTACTTTAAAAAGGAGCCAAAGTCAAAAGACATGTGATTAAATAAAATCTATAGGGGGTCCTCTTTCCTGTTAAGTAATTTAGTATCAGGTAACCATGCTTAAGAACCATTTATCCTATAACCTCTTGGCTTTAGT
Source organism: Jaculus jaculus (assembly GCF_020740685.1). Classification (NCBI taxonomy): domain Eukaryota; kingdom Metazoa; phylum Chordata; class Mammalia; order Rodentia; family Dipodidae; genus Jaculus; species Jaculus jaculus. The sequence goes on along the minus strand of NC_059119.1, from coordinate 36,678,102 downwards.
TACTTTTGGAAATGCTGACACAAGTGAGTCCATTTTGTTGCCTTTGAGATAGTATCTCCTTATGAAGCCCAAGTTAGCCTCAAACTTACAATCTTCTTGTTTCAGCCTTCCAAATGCTGATTATTGGCTGATATCCATGGGCACCTCTAGAAGGTTCTGGGTTCTTGTGTCCCACATTAAGAAACCAAACAGAAATGCATGGATAGTAGCAGGAAGGGGACAGTTTATTGGAAGAAGATATACTTCCAAGAAGAAGCAGGTCAGAGCAGAGCAAATGACTGCGTAGAGAAAAGGAGCTTGTCCATCCCATAGTGCAGGCTTTGGGGGTCATTCATGTGGAGTGGGCTTCTACACCTATTCTCTGTTACATGCAGCTCTACATATAGCTTCCTGCATCATGTCTCATTAGCATCTTAACTCCCCACTCAGGGGAGTGAGTTTTAGTATCACAGTGAGTCACCTTCAGACACTGGAGTACCTCTGCTCCTGTGCCAGTGGCTGGCCGTAGTTCTTCTCCACCAGGGGACTTCCAACTTTCCTCTCTAAGAACTGTTTTCTTTCCTGCCTCACTGCGATCAAACACATGTGCCACCACACCCAAGCTGACTCCATTCCTACTCTGACAATGTCCCCCTTGTCCTTGAACAATTGTCTCTGAAGACATCATTGACTAACCACCTGGTGGCTTGCTCTTGATTGTCCCTTGTGCTGAGATGAGATCTTCCTTGGCTAGCTTGATCTGATCCCATGTTGCGGGTGGCAAGTAATAGTTACATGCAAGAAAACCCCTTTGTGGGGATCAAGTTCAAGAAGGACTGGAGTTCTTTCTCAAGTCTGTCTACCCTGCAAGTGAGGTACTACTACCTCTGAAAACATTTGCTTTGTTCTTTTGTGAGAAGTTGGACTTCTGTACACAATTATTAGAAACATTTACAAGAGTACAAAAAGAGGAAATATTTAAAGAAAAACTAGCTTTAACAGTAATACTTGGGCTGGGTAAATGGCTTAGCGGCTAAGGCATTTGCCTGCAAAGCCTAAGGACCCAGGTTCGATTCCCCAGGACCCACGTAAGCCAGCTGCACAAGGGGGTGCATGTGTCTGAAGTTCGTTTGCAGTGGCTGGAGGCCCCGGCATGCCCATTCTCTCTATCTATCTTCCTCTTCCTCTCTCTCTCAAATAAATAAATAAATAAGTTAATAAAATCTATTTTTAAAAACCCAAATATTTATTAGAGTCACTTTTCATGGTTTGGTTGCAAATTCTTTAGAGAAGTATCATAAAAGGATGGTGTAATGGTCTGATTCTGGTGTCCCCCCTAAACTTATGTGTTCTGAATGCTAGGTCCCCAGCTGGTGGTAATTTGTGAATCAAAGCCTCCTGGAGGTAATGTATTGTTAGGAGTGAGCTTCGGGGTGTTATACCAGCTTCCTTTTGCCAACGTTTATCACACTTTCCTGTCACTGTTGTCCATCTGATGTTGGCCAGGAGGTGATGGCCACCCTCTGTTCATGCCATCGTTTGCCCCTGCCGTCACGGAGCTCCCCCTCCAGTCTGTAAGCCAAAGCAAACCCTTTCCTCCCACCAGCCAGCAGGGTCTTGGCCAGGTGTTTTCTGCGAGCAATGAGAAGTCGACTGCAACAGATGACAAAAGACTTAGAATGAACAATGGTAGAATTTTGCAGAAGTTTAACAATTGACATGACAGTCTAGTTATCTCTGGTTAAAGGTGACTATTATTGGCTGTCAACAAGATCTAGAATCACACAGGAGACATCTCTAGGTATGTCTGTGAGGGGGTTTATGGACTGAGTTAACTGAGGTGGGAAGACCTGTCCTAAATGTGGTGACACCGTGCCGTGGGGAAAATGAGATGAGAGCCAGCATTCATCTGGTCTGCTTCCTGAAGATGCGCCGTGACCGACTACTTCACGCGCCTGCTGCCCTGGCTCTCCTTCCACGACAGACTGTCCTCACGCTGTGAGCATAACCCTGCCTTCCTGATGTTGCTTTTGCCAGGTATTTGTCACAGTAAAGAGAAAAGGAACTCATAGAAGTATTTCCCTAAGTTTTGTATTTTTGGTTTATATATTTGAGGCGCAGAAATATATTCATTATACAAAGTATCTCACAACAGTCTCACAGCTAAACAGAAGCCCTGTGTGCATATGTGTGTGTGTGTGTGTGTGTGTGTGAGAGAGAGAGAGAGAGAGAGAGAGAGAGAAAAATCTTTTACCTTTGAAGCAGTATTTAGAATCCTTGACTTGGTAGGATAATAAGACTATAACACTGACAAAAATCAAAACTTTAAGCCAGGCGTGGTGGCACACGCCTTTAATCCCAGCACTCGGGAGGCAGAAGTAGGAGGATTGCCATGAGTTCAAGGCCACCCTGAGATGACAGAATTAATTCCAGGTCAGCCTGGACCAGAGTGAGACCCTACTTCAAAAAACCAAAAAAAAAAAAAAAAAAGACAACTTTAGACCATGCCGGGCGTGGTGGCGCACACCTTTAATTCCAGAACTCGGTAGGAGGTAGGAAGAACACCATGACTTCAAGGCCATCCTGAGACTACATAGTGAATTCCAGGTCACCCCGGACTAGGGTGAGACTCAACCTCAAAAAACAAACAAAACAACAACAACAAAAACCACTTTAGACCTTTTACAAATTCAGGGGACAGTACTAGAAACTACAAACAGACTTATTTTATCTTTTGACATACAAGTGTGTCTCAAATATATCTAACAAAATTGCTATTGTGCCAAAGCAAATAGATGTGGGCCAGGTTTTAAATAGGAGGTCTGTTCAAATGGTAACTTTCTCATCCAAATGGTACTACTGATTACAAACAGCAAAATTGTCAAACACACTATCAGCCCTTGTATGAGTTGAAAGTCTACATGCAGAGCCTGTGGCATATGAGAACACTTGTTTGTTACGTTGCGTATGTTAAACTTACATGCTTTTAGCTGCCAACTTTGCACAATATTTAGATAAAATTTAACATACAGCTCTGCATATTTTTAGTCACAGATACATAGGGTATTAATAATGCTAAAATCAATTTAAAATACTAGTTGCTTACAAAGTAATCATTTTATTTATTTAAGTTTTTGTTTCTTGTTTCATTTTTCAAGGTAGGGTCTCACTGTAGCCCAGGCTGACCTGGAATTCACTATGTAGTCTCAGGGTGGTCTCGAACTCACAATGACCCTCCTACCTCTGCCTCCCAAGTGCTGGGATTAAAGGCATGCGCCACCATGTCTGGCCAAAAAGTAATCATTTTAAAGACTAACATAAACAGAGACTTAAATGAGCCTTGATTTTGTTAAGACTGTTTCCTAAGTAAAGTCCTGATAAAATCAGGAGAAAGCATAAACAATTTGTGTGTGTGTGTGTGTGTGTGTGTGTGTGTGTGTGTGTGTGTGTGTATGCATGTGTGTGTGGTTTTTCAAGGCAGGGTTTTGCTCCAGCCCAGGCTGACCTGGAACATATATGCAATGTGTGTGTGTGTGTGTGTGTGTGTAGATATATATATATATATATGGAGAGAGAGAGAGAGAATGTATGTAGTCTCAGGATGGCCTCCAAATCTGCCTCCGAGGTGCTGGGATTAAAGGCGTGCACCACCACACCTGGCTCCTAATTAGCTTAATTGAAAAAAATGTCCTTTAAGCCAATTCCCTTCTCTCTCTCTCTTTTTTCTTGCAAATATTACTGAGTGGACCACTATTCCTAAGAAAGCTGGAGAGATAGTTCAGTGGGTAAAAGCACTTGTTGTGAAAGCATGGCTCGAGTGTGATCCCTAGCACCCCACAGAAGACTGCGTGTGGCCAGCACTGCGCGGGCAGAGGCCAGAGGCTCACTGGGGCTCACCGGTTAGCCAGCCAGTCTAAGTGAAAGTGGCAGCTCCAGGTTCAGTCAGTGAGAGACTCCATCTAAAGGAAATAAAGAGTGACGGAGGAGGGCAACTGAGCGTCTGCACACACACGTGCATGTACCACACACCACACACACTACAGTGCACACTTAACAAGATTTATTACTGTAGATGCAGGGAATTTAATTCTAGTTTCACACTAGCACATTAAATCTTGCCTTGTAAATTTGCAGTTTGTACCATATTTTTGCAACAAAAACGTAGCACCAATGACCATAGGCTTACCTCCTGATACCTAAGGATATCTCACATATATGATAGTTTCATTTAACTAGAGCTAGAAATTAGTGCTTAAGATTTCCCCTTAGAGCTAAGTAGATTGCACAGTGGATAAAACAGTGGCCCCGCAAGGGCGAGTGCTTGAATTCAGATCACCAGCATCCACATCAAAGCCTGATGCCATGGCTGGCATCTGTTATCGCCACGTGCCCGCGATCAGAAGGGCAGTGTTGGCAGGAGAATCCCCCAGCAGCATGTGACCCTGAGGCTGTCCTCTGACCGACACACTCGCGCTGTGGCAGCTGCTCCACAGAGCTGCTGGGCCTCCTCCAGTCTTCACCTTGTCATACCGTGGGTGTGCTGCGATGACAGGGCCGCCCCAGCTCCTGCTTTCCGTGTGGGCCTGGGGACCTAAACTCGGGTCCTCACATCTGTGGGGCAAGTGCTTTATCCACTGAGCTATCTGCTCAGCCCAGGGTTCGGTTTCTGTAAGCCTCGGGTCCCAGAAATAGCACCTGAAAGCACTGTAACCTAGCCATTCCACCAGGGAACCAAAAAGTGGTATTTCAACATTTGGATTAAAGTCCTCGCATAACTAGTTTTTTAAAATTTTTAAATTTATTTGAGAACGACAGACACCGAGAGAAAGACAGATAAAGGGAGAGAGAGAGAGAATGGGCGCGCCAGGGCTTCCAGCCTCTGCAAACGAACTCCAGACGCGTGCGCCCCCTTGTGCATCTGGCTAATGTGGGTCCTGGGGAACCGAGCCTTGAACCAGGGTCCTTAGGCTTCACAGGCAAGCGCTTAACCGCTAAGCCATCTCTCCAGCCCGCATAACTAGTTTTTGAAGAGACAGAAAAAAAAAATGGGATGCAGCAGACATATAGAAAACAACCCTTGGCTCAAGCCAAAAAGTCATGTTTTAAATTAGGCAGGTGAAGGGTAATAAGTTTAGCATACAATTAATTCTTTTTCTTTTATTATTAATATTTATTTGAGAGTGACCGACAGAAAGAGAAAGAGGGAGGGAGAGAGAGAGACAGAGAGAGGGGGGGGAGAGAAGAGAGAAAATTGGCATGCCAGGGCTTGTAGCCAGTGCAAACGAACTCCAGACGTGTGTGCCCCCTTATGCATCTGGCTAACATGGGTCCTGGGGAATTGAGCCTCGAACCGGGGTCCTTAGGCTTCACAGGTAAGCGCTTAACCACTAAGCCATCTCTCCAGACCACAATGAATTTTAAAGATATTTTTTAAAAAGCATCTTTTCTCCTGGATTGGCTTAACAAATCATTACTGGATGCTTTTAGCATAAAAGCCTGGGGCTCCAGCAACCCAAGAAACTCAGATTGGCTGCCAAATATGATAATTGAAGAGATGAGTGATTCTGCAAGGCAGAGAGAGGAGATTCATTCAGTGTGGACACAATAGAAAGGCGGAAAATTAAAGGTGTGCAGTGACCCACAAGTCTGCCTTCGTAAGCCTTAGTTTTAAATATGGGGCACGAGAGATGTGTCAATAGTCCTGATCGAGCAGCATCGTCTCAGGCCCAGGCCTGCATGGTGGCTCTGACCCACTGTTGCTAACCTGTTACCCCACGAGGGAGCAGCTTTGCGTGGGGTGGGTAGACATCTCTCCTGCAAGGTCTTGTTCTTCCTGGAATTCAAGGTGACTCAAAAGGAAAGGCTAAGGAGCCTTGTGGGTCCAACTAAGAAATCAATGCTTTTTAGCGAATGCAGCCTGTGAGCTCTGTCTCACCAAGACGCCGGTGCTCTCTGGGAGCGGACAAGGCAGTGAGAAGAGCCTGCAGGGGGTCAGCAGACCTGGAGGTAGCAACTGCCACTCTTACCCCGCGCCACTGGCCGCAGCATTTTTCAGTGGCACTTCCCACTGGCAAGGAGGCTGAGAAATACAGTCTAGCTATGAACCTAAAAGGAGGAGCTAGTTGATCGCTACGGCAACTACCAGGACGTGAGAAAACGTGCAGGTGGGTGTGGAGTGGGAGGAGACAAGACCGCACGGTGTCGTGATGGTTCAAGGCAGAGTAAGATGGAATGAGATCAGAGGTGGACCTGAACCAGACACACCGGTACTAGATCCCTCTCTTGGAGCTTCTGTTCTATGCCAGGCCATGTGCTTGATGTGTTGCCCTTCCTGTGGCTGAGACCAAGAAGGAATTTAAGAAAAGAAGGGTATATTTTAGCTCGCTGCTCAAGATCATAGTTCATTATGGAAGGGAGGCGTGGCAACAGGAGGATGAACACGCCGCCCACATTGGAGCCACCGTCAGGAAGCAGAAAGTAACGAATGCTGATCCTCAGCTAGCTTCCTCCTTCATTTATAGGCCAGGATGCCCGGCCCACAGGACAGTGTTGGCCAGGCTTCCACAAGCCCAAAGTGATAGGACCAAGCAACCATGGACTGAAATCTCTGAAACTACAAGCCAAAATAACCCTTCCTGTGCCAGGTGGACTACCTCAGGTATCTTCACAGCAGTGGAGAGGTGACTCACACACCATCAGTGGATCACAAACTTCTCTAATAGTATTAGCTCTCTACTTGACCATAGAAGACTCTGTGTGTGTGTGTGTGTGTGTGTGTGTGTGATGGGTTTATTGCGCATGTGCACGTTTGTGTGTGAGTGCAGGCATAAATATGTTATACTGCACTTGTGGAGATCAGAAGACCTCTTTGTGTGTCGGTCCTCATCTTCCATCTTGTTTGAGGACCTCTTGTTTGTTTCATTATTACATTCATGGCTGGTGAGCTTCTGGACCATTCTCCTGCCTCTGCCTCCCTTCTTGCCCGCTTTGTGCTGGAATTTCGGGTGCTGGTACTGCAGCATCTGAATGTTTACATGGGTTCTGGGACCCGGGCTCGTGCACTCTCGCTTGAGCCGTGAGGGATTTGTCTGCCGAGCCACCTCCCCGGCCTCAAGTCTCTTAATAATGTTTTGTCACACAGTTGCCTTCTTCAGTGGTGAAAGTGTGTGAGACCCTAAGTGGCGAGACCCTAAGGTCAGAGGATGCCATGACCTGAGGGAAATTACTGGGGAAAGATCTAAGCCTGCTTAGGGGGGAAGTTCCCTAATCCAGAGACACCCAAAAGGATCCCTGAGAAGAGAACCACATCTGCATTAACCCAATAATAATCTCAGGACCCACCGTTCAGTAGTCACCTAACTGGCCTCTTACTTCCATTCTCACTACTTCAGTCTATTTTACTGACAACATCCATAATTAGAGACAATAAACATAAACCATGCAAATTCCCTCCTTCCACTTTCCCCCTTGCAACTCCACTTTCCATCATATCCCTACCCCCTCAATCAGTCTCTCTTTTATTTTTGACATCATCATCTTTTCCTCCTATTATGATGGTCTTGTGTAGGTAGTGTCAGGCTCTGTGAGGCCATGGGTATCCAGGCTGTTTTGTATCTGGAGGAGCCCATTGTAAGGAGTCCTACCCTTCTTTTGGCTCTTACATTCTTTCCACCACCTCCTCTACAATGGACTCTGAGCCTTAGAAGGTGTGATAGAGATGTTTCTGTGCTGAACACTCCTCTGTCACTTCTCACCACTATGCTGCCTTCTGAGTCATCCTAGAGGTCACTGCCATCTGAAAAGAGAAGGTTCTCTAATCAAAATGAAAGTAGCAACTTCTGGTTAAGATGGCAGCTTAGGAGCCACACCAAAGCATCTTAGGGGAGAAAAGCCAAAGAAAACCCAGCAAAATACACAATTTTACTAAAAAGTGAGGTGTATAAGACATTAAAACAGAAGCAGAGGAGTAGGAGAGATCCAGAGCATCCAGAGCCCACACAGGCAGGCCTAAGAGGCTCCAGCAGCATCGACTCTGGCTCCAGCTCTGGCAGTGGTGGCTTCAGCTCCAGCAGTGGCAGTGGCAGCAGCAGCGGCTCTGGCTCTGGCATCGGCTCTGGCATCAGCAATGCCGGCTCCGGGAGCAGCAGCAGCAGCGCCTCTGGCAGCGGCAGAACCAGCAGTGGCAGCAGCAGCTCCAGCTCCAGCAGCAGCAGCAGCTCCAGCTCCAGCAGCAACGGATTCAGCAGTGGCAGCTTCAGCAGCAGCAGTGCCAAGTCTGCAGGGCCACAGCTGCCAGGCTCAGTTTGCCCCACAGGAAAATCCAGTGTCCAGCTCCAAAACACAGAACAGTGGCCCAGAAATCCAGCCAGCCTACTTGAACCCACAGGGCACCAAAGAGGGACGCAAACAGAGCGCACCATAACTGAGACCAAAATCATCCAAAAAGGTAACTGGGATTGCATCAGGAAAGGGTCTCACTTGGTTACAAGCTGACTTGGAACTCTCAACAGACCAGAAATCTTAACCTCTTTGTTGATAGAGGATCTGGTTGTTATAATAACTACTCTTGCATAAATACTCGGTGCTGTTTTTCATTGAATGTGTACATTGTTTAGTTAAATTTTAGAATCTGTCTGTATTTTGTTCCACTCAGCCTACTTGAATATTACCATAGCAGGCAAACCCAACCCCTAGGAACACCTTTATAGATACTCTAAGAGTCTTAAGGGCCACACCTAACACCTTAAGCTCCTACCCTGAAGATATATAACATCAGTTTGATTGATACAGCTAAGAATACCCAGCTAACTAGAAAATCCAAGCATTAACTTAATCCAAGATGCAAAAATATATACATTATAACACAAGAAACACTAAAAATCAAGACAATATAAATCCACCAAAAAGTATTAATGCATCAGACATGACCTCCAGTGAGAATGCGTTAGAGGAAATGCCTGAGAAAGATTTCAAACTAATGATTGTAAATATGTTCAAAGAAGTCAAAGAAGAAATCAAAGAATGAAAGAGGAAATCAAAGGAATCAAAAAAGACACAATACACCAATTTAATGAAATAAAGAGGTCAATACAAGACATAAACAAGGAACTAGACATAGTAAAGAAAAACCCATCAGAATTAGAATTACTAGCAATGAAGAACACAGTTAATAAAATTAAAAACTCTGTAGAAAATCTCACCAGTAGAATGGATGAAGGAGAGGACAGAATATCTAAGCTAGAAGACCAGGTGGCAGATCTAATACAGTCCAACAATGAGAAAGACAAACTAATATGAAAGTATGAATGGGAATTTGAAGATATTGGGACACTATGAAAAGATCAAATATAAGAATTCAGGACATAGTAGAAGGAGAAGAATTTCACTCCAAAGGCATAGTAGGCATCTTCAACAAAATAGTAGAAGAAAACTTCCCCCAAGTTGGGAAAGAGGTGCCAGTGCAGATAAAGGAATCCTTTAGAACACAAACCAGACAAAACCTGGAAAGAACCTCTCCTCGCCATATTATAATCAAACTACCAAACACACAAACCAAAGAAAAAATATTGAAAGCAGTTAGAGAGAAAAATCAAGTTACCTACAAAGACAAGCCCATCAGGATTACTCAACACAAACTTTAAAAGCCAGAAGGGCTTGGAGTGATGTATTCCAAGTTCTTAAAGATAACAACTACAAACCAAGGTAACTTTATCCTACAAAGCTATTCATTCAAATAGATGGAGAAATAAGGACATTCCACAACAAAAGCAGGCTAAAGGAGTATTTGAAGACAAAACCAGCTCTACAGTACATACTTGAAATAATCCTCCATGCCAAAGAGAAGGAAAAGCACACATATAAGGAACCTGAAAAAAACCAAACAATAATCAAGTGCTAGTTAACACAAGAGAGCAAAGGTAGAACCAGAACTACAAAAAAAAAAAAAGGCAAACATAAATACACACCTTTCAATATTATCTCTTAATATCAGTGGCTTCAATACCCCAACCAAAAGACATAGATTTGCAGACAAGGTTAAAAAGCATGATCCTTCAATTTGTTGTCTCCAAGAAACTCACCTTTCTACAGAGGGTGAACATTATCTTAGGGTGAAAGGTTGGAAAACAGTGTTTCAAGCAAATGGGCCTAGAAAACAAGCAGGGGTTGCTATCCTAATATCTGACAAGGTAGACTTCAGTCCAACATTAGTCAAGAAAGATAAGGAAGGTCACTTTATATTGATTAAGGGCACACTCCAACAGGAGGACATTTCAATCCTAAACATATATGCACCTAATATGGGGGCTCCCAAATTCATCAAACAAACGCTATTAGAACTAAGGTCACAGATAACACCAAACACCGTGGTAGTGGGTGACTTCAACACCTCACTCTCATCAATTGACAGGTCATCCCAGGAAAAAAATAAACAGAGAGGCATCTGGACTAAATGAGGTCATAGAAGGAATGGACCTAACAGATATATACAGGACATTTCATCCAAAAGCTGAAGATATACATGCTTTTCAGCAGCACATGGAACATTCTCTAAAATAGACCATATATTAGGACACAAAGCAAATCTTAACAAATACAGGAAAATTGAAATAATTCCTTGCATTCTATCTGACCACAATGGAATTAAACTACAAATAAATAGCAAGAAAGACTATAAATCATACATAAAATCATGGAAACTAAACAATACACTACTAAATGATGAATAAAACACTCAAGCAAGAAATTTCAGAGTACACTAGGAAATGGAAAAACATCCCTTGTTCCTGGATCGGAAGAATCAATATTGTGAAAATGGCAATCTTACCAAAAGCAATCTACACATTTAATGCAATCCCCATCAAAACTCCAATGGCATTCTTCAAGGAAATAGAAAAAAAAATCCAAAAATTCATTTGGAATCACAAAAAAACCTCAAATATCTAAAATAATACTGAGCAACAAAAAGGATGTTGGTGGTGTCACTATACCTGATTTTAACCTATACTGCAGAGCCAAAGTAACAAAAACAGCATGGTACTGGCACAAAAGCAGACATGTAGATCAATGGAAAAGAATAGAGGACCCAGATGCAAGTCCAGGTAGCTATATCCACCTTATATTCCATAAAAATGCCAAAAATATTCACTGGAGAAAAGACAGCCTCTTCAGCAAATGGTGCAGGGAAAACTGGATATTTATCTGTAGAAAAATGAAAATAGATTCTTCTCTCTCTCCATGCACAAGAATTAAGTCCAAATGGATTAAAGACCTTAACATCAGACCTGAAACTTTGAAACTGCTAGAGGAAAAAGTAGGGGAAACCCTTCAAGATATTTATCTTGGCAAAGACTTTCTGAACATAACCCCAATTGCTCAGGCAATAAAGCCACAGATTGACTGCCACAACCTTATAAAATTACAAAGATTTTGTACAGCAAAGGACACTGTGAATAAAGCAAAGAGGCAACCTACAGAAAGGGAAAAATCTTTGCCAGCTATACATCTGATAGAGGATTAATATCTAGGATATACAAAGAACTGAAAAAATTAAATAAAAAAATCAAACAAGCTAATTAAAAAATGGGCTATGGAACTAAATAGAGAGTTCTCAAAAGAAGAAATATGGATGGCATATAAGCATCTAAAAAAATGTTCTACATCCCTAGTCATCAGAGAAATGCAGATTAAAACTACATTGAGATTCCATCTCACTCCTATAAGATTGGCTACCGTCAATAAAATAAATGACCATAAATGCTTGCGAGAATATGGAAAAAGAGTAACCCTTCTATACTGTTGAATGCAATCTGGTCCAGCCATTGTTGGAAATCAGTGTGCAGGTTCCTAAGACAGCAAAAAATCTACCATATGACCCAGCTATAGCACTCCTAGGCATATATCCTAAGGACTTGTCTCATTTCCTTAGAAGTACATGCTCTACCATGTTTATTGCTGCTCAATTCACAATAGCTAGGAAGTGGAACCAGCCTACATGTCCCTCAACTGATGAATAGATAATGAAGATATGGCACATTTATACAATGAAGTTCTACTCCACGGTAAAGAAAAATGAAGTTATGAAATTTGCAGAAAAATGGATGGACCTGGAAAGGATTATACTAAGTGAGGTAACCCAGGTCCAGAAATCCAAGTGTCACATGTTCTCCCTCATATGTGGATCCTAGCTACAGATGACTGGGCTTCTGTGTGAGAAGGAAAAAACTCAGTAGCAGAGACCAGTAAGCTAGAAAAGAGATAGAAAAGGAAGAGAAAGGAAGGGAAGGGGGTACTCAATAGGATGGTATTGTATATATGTAAGTAGAAGAACAGATTAATGGAGGTGAAAAGGCCCAAAATGAAGTCTAGGGAAGAGATTGAGTAAAGGAAAGGTGGAGGGACAGCTAATCAAAATCTAGGAGGATATAAATAAACATATGTAATCCTAGGTTTTTGGACAATGGAACACTCAGGAGCTGTAGATTGTTGCTAGAAAATTTTCAGTGCCAGTGATGGGATACCTTCCAGTGAGTTGTTGGCCAGGGAGATAGATCCCTAATACCCTCAATACATTACAGGCCATTGCCGAGGCCCTTGGTTTCCCACCAGGAATAAATGGTAAGACCCTATTGCTGAAAACTCCATATACTTGGGCTGCAAGACCACTGAGAAATCTTGCTGGATCTGAGCTGATAACCTCTTCCATGTAGACCACCTGACAGAAAGCTGGAAGAAGCCATTCTGCATGCAGTTCAATGGGAGAAAGAGAAATCACCAGTGAAGATACTCATCAGTTGACACTGCAAGCCTTATAATTGGCCAGCTAGGCCAAATGAGCCAATGGGTGCAATAGTGGCACATATCATGGTGGAAACCAACTGCCCTCCAATTGGACTGGAGGCCCGCTCCATGGGGGGAAACACATCCCTGATACTGAAAACTTAAAGCAGGGGTAGTCATGAGCCCTAGGGGTGTAACGTCTGTTGTTGTCTAGCCAAATGTATATACTATACTTATCAAACTGCCCAGTAAGCACCTCTGTTAATTTTCACACCCTTATATTAATGCTACTCTCACTTTTGGTTGAGAATCTTCTCTTTTCAGATTGCAGTGACCTTGGGATGGCTCAGAGGGTGTCATGGTGACAGAAGTTAATGACCCCAGTGCTCAGTACTGCAGTATCTCAGGCACACCTTCCAAGGCTCATGGTCTAATGTGGAAGAGGTGGCAGAAAGAATATAAGAACCAAAGGAAGGGTAGGACTCCATACAGCATGGTCCCTCCAGACACAAAATGGCCTGGATATCCATGGCCTCACAGTGCCTGACACTAGTTGCATCAGACCATCATAAGAGGAGGAAATGATCATGATATCAAAAGAAAAAGAGAGACTGATTGAGATGGGGGGGTCTGATGGAGATTGGAGTTTCAAAGGAGTTAGTGGGGGAAGGATGGTATTACCATGGGGTATTTTTTATAATTGTAGAAGTTGTTAATAAAAAAAATAAAAAATTAAAGTAGCATTAATACATGGGTATGAACATTAAGAGAAGTGCTTACTGGACAGTTTGGTAAGCATAATATATGCATTTAGCCAGACACCAGCAGGCATCACACCCCTAGGGTTCATGACTTTCCCCATCATATGTTTTCAGTATGAGGCATGTATTGCCTCCCATGGAGCAGACTTCCAGTCCAATTAGAGGGTGTTGGTTTTCCCCATAACAGACATGCCTCTATTGCAGCAATTGGCTCTTTTGGCCTGACTGGACAAATTTAAGGCTTGCAGTGTCCACTTTTGTTTATCTCCACTGTTGATTTCTCTCTCTTCCATTGAACTGCATGCAGCGTGGCTTTTTCCAGCTTTCTGTCAGCTGGTCTACATGGAGGAGGTTATCAGCTCAGCTCAGCAGGGTTTCTCAGTGACCTTGCAGCCCAAGTATGTGGAATCTTTAGCAATAAGGTCTTACCAACTCTTCCTGGTGGGAAATCAACAGCCTCAGCAATGGCCTGTGATGTTTTGGGGACATCAGGGACCTCCCTAGCCAATAACTCACTGGAAGGTATCCCATCCCTGACTCTGAAAACTTTCTAGTAACAATCTATGGCTTCTGGGTGCACCATTGTCCAAAATAGTAGGCTTCCTTATGATTTATGATCATACCCTCTTAGATTTTGATTAACCCATCATCACCTTTCCTTTATTCAATCTCTTTCCCTGACCAGAGGCATCCTTTCAAGACATGGCAGGACTCCTCATATCAAAATCCCTCATCACAGGAACTGGAGAGATTGCTCAATGGTTAAAGGTGCTCGATTATAAGCCTGATTGCCCAGGTTCAATTCCCCAGTATCCATGTATAGCCATATGCACAAGGTGGTGCATACATCAGGAGTTTCTCTGCAACAGCAATGGTTCCTGGTTCCCTATCTCTCTCTCATTGCAAACAAAAAATAGCATTAAAAATAAAACCCTCATCACAAAGTAAAGTCTTAGTTCCTTAAAATGGGCTAAGTGGTGACAGTTAGACTCTAAGGTCCCATCTCTTGGTATTCACACACATAATGTAGCATAACCAAGGCCTTCCTTATAATCAAAAGAAAACAGCAAAGGTGACAAGACAGATTTGATTACATGCATGTGATTGCATTATGTAAGGCTGTAAATTTGTAATATCTCCTAGAGCCACGCCCAGCCTTCTGCCTTTGAGGAAGGAAGAAGAGAGATTAGAGAGAGCGAGAAAGAGAGAGAGAGAATGGGTGCACCAGAGCCTCTAGCCACTGCAAGCAAACTCCACATGCATGCGCTGCCTTGTGCATCTAGCTCTATGTGGGTACTAGGGAATCGAACCCAGGTTGTTAGGCTTTTCAGGCAAGTGCCTTAACCACTGAACCATCTCTCTAGCCCCTGTTTTACTTTTAATTGAGATAATTTGCCCTTTTGAACCATACAATGTAATGTTTTCAATATGCTCACATAGTTGGATAGCCATTATCACTAGGTAATTCCAAAACTTGGTTTCTTTTCTAATATCATGTCTTGCTATATAACCAAGTATATCTTGGAATTTGCTATGGAACCCAGACTGATTTCAAAGTTATGATCCTCCTCCCTCAGCCTCTTGGGGCCTGGCTCATAGGCATTTGCATGCCTGATCCTAGTAACCATGAATCAACTCCACCCCCTTCTCTTGATACATATATATAATCTTTATTGAAGCATACCAAAGACCTAGTTAGGCCAGTGAAGCTAGATTTCTGACATATACAGAAACTGAAAGATAAAAACATATGTGCTTTAAGCCTCTACTTCTGTGGTAAAATCAATGCACAACGATGGACATAGAATCTAGATATAGCTTTGCAGCTGTTACAATATGGGGCTGGCTTTGTGCAGAGTATGGAGCCTGGGTGATTTTTATTCCCCTCCCCCTTTTTTGTTGCTGCCACTTTTTGAAACAGGGTCAGTGGGTCTTAAACTCATGATTACCCTGATTTGGACTCCCAAAGGCATGAAAATGTTAATATACTTTCTCATTGCTATGATGGGTTTATTTTAGCCCATAGTGTCATGACATTGAAGAGGAAGACATTGCCACCAGGGTTTTGCCTCAGTTCCGGAGCTTGCTGATGGTCTCATCATGATGGGAGACAGAAATCAGTCTCCAGTCCAGAACCCAGAACTGGGGCCACTGACCCACTTCTGCGAGCTAAGGCTATTAAAGGTCCCATGACCTCCCAAGACAGTGCTAAAAGATGGGGGACATCGAACATTCAGACAGTTGCATCACAGAAGTGTGTGTCGCCCAAGGCTGTACGAAGGAGCAGAATAGAGGAAGTCTAGATTGTCAGGCCAAAAATTTGGACTTGGAGGACTTTCTGCAGAGGCCTCAAAGGGTGTGATGATTTTAATAGAAGGGGAAGGAAGAGGGTCCTTGTTGGGTAAAAACAAAAAGCTTAGGAAAAGTATTCCCAGCCCTGAGAAGAAACAGGACATGGAGGTGGTAAATTCATTACATAGCTGAGGTGATTTCCAAGCAAGTTGTCGGAGGTGCTACCTGGTTTCTTGTGGCTGCTAATTATACTATAATGTGAGAGGAGAGAGATAAATGAAGGGGAAACTGATTTTTCAGCTGTTAAAACGAGAAATCAGGACATAATGATTTTGAAAATTCTCAGGCTTCCCCCATGGCAAAAAATGCTCAATAAAGTAAGAAAGAGATTCTGGGGCTGAGCAAATGGGGTCAGCGGTTTTAAAGGCCCTTGTTGCAAAGCCTGCCAGCTGGGGTTCAGTTCTCCGGGACCCACGTGAAGCCACATGCACAAAGTGGCACAGTTGTCATCTGGGATTCTTTGCAGGAGCAATAGGACCTGGTGTGCCCATTCTCTCTCTCTCTCTCTCTCTCTCTCTCTCTCTCTCTCTCTCTCTCTCTCTCTCTGTCTCTCTGAAATAAATGAATAAACTAAATATTTTTTTAAAAGAAAGCAAGCTTCGGAGCACATGACATAGAGAGGCAGAAAGGGTGGCTGCAAAAGCATTGTTAAATAAAATAAAGATCAGGGAGGCCAAACAAGAAGAGGCTCATAATATCCTGAGTCATACAAAGGCCTGACAACAGAGAGGAGCGAGATGCACAAGACCCTCATGCCATACCCAAGGACATCCAGACTCAGAGAAGTCAGTAAACTTGACTATTATCTATCTGGGACCCAGAAAGGAGTCTCCTGACTCTAGGCTGCAACTAGGCAATACGACTGCTAGGAAGTAACCTTGGGAGCAGTCAGCCCTCTGGAATGGGAGGCAGGAGTCACTGCCTCTGAACCCGGCTCCAGCAGTCCACCACCAGCCCCCCGACCCCAAGACCAGCCTTCTCCATGGAAAAGAACACTGTGCTGGGCTGAACAGGGTCCCCTTCTGATGCAACAGGGATGCTGTCTGCCCACTGGCAGAGGTCCCTGGGGGCCACATAGAAAGAAAGAGGGAAGTACTGTCCCTCAGGGGGCCCTGCAGAGGTGCCAGGAAAAGCAGAGAGCCATGGAGGCTCCAGCCAGCCTTCCTCTGCAGGGCCTTTCTCTGTGATGTTTTTATCCCTGTTGGTCCTTCTTCAGCCTGACCTCCTCCTCTCTCTGTCCCTCCTCTCCCATCTCTCCTCTCCCTTGTTTCTCTTATTTTTCTAGGGTCCTCCATGCTGCCTGGGTGTCTGTATTTCCCCCTCATTTGCTCCTCTTTTTCCTATCCTTTGCAGCCTCATCTCCAAATCCAGATTGCAGCTCAGGTCCCAGTACCCCCACATTGCAGAGTCTGCTGGGGCCTGTGGGGAGCTTCCAGTGGCTCCATGGAGAATCCTTATGTAGAATGGAGTGTTCTGGGGCCTGATGGAGCATTCTGCTCAGGTCTCTCTGGGAAGGTCAGTGACTAGTGAGCCTGTTTGGGGGGGGGGGGCTTACACTCCACAGACAAGGGCACATCCAGAGGTCAGGACTGCAATGTCTCTTCCACTAGTCTACTTGTAAATTACCTGTGTGTCCTTGGGCAAATCACCTAACCTCTCAGAGTCTGATTTGCCATATGTACAAAATTGAAATAATACAGCCTACTTCATGGTACCGTTTGAAGATTCAATTCACCTAAAGAAGCACTTTCTTAGGGATCTCACCGAGGTAAGCACTGTGTACTAACTGAGAAAAGCGAAGGTGAGTTAGACATGAACCCAGCATCTGAGGCAGCTGAGAGAAACTGACAACTTTTATTCAAGCAGGTTGGAATACATTAACTATACCAAATGTGGAAAGGAAGGAAATCTGTGATGAGCTCTGACTGGGGAAAAGCTGGGGGGTGAGGGTTCAAAGGTGTTTGTCAAATTGTTTGGAAAAGGGTAATGATTAGGAAGTCAAAGACTGAGAAAGGACCATGAACAGGAATGCTACAAGGTGTTTGGATGGCTGCTCTGGCTGGCTGGTTTATAGACTGTGGGAAAAGGGCTACATTAGGAAGCAGGGAACTTAGACCTGTCACAGCAGCATTCTGTAGGCTTTCAGACTATTGTATCCCTGGTGAGTACGTGTGTGTGTGTGTGTGTGTGTGTGTGTGTGTGTGTGTAAAATGCAGACTGTGAGGAGCAAGGATTCCTGGTCACAGGGAATGCACTCTGAGCTTTGCTTTGCTCTTCTCTTTATTTTGGAGTTTTAACTGATCCTTACCATTGGTTCTGTAATCTACTTAGTGCTGCAAAGCACTGTGCTAATCAATGGAACCGGGGCTGGAAAAGACCTTTGAATATAGTTGGCTTTGTGAAAGCATTGGGGCCACGTCAATGTCAAGATCACATGTAAATTGGGGCAGGGTGGGATTTTTTCCTTTGAAACAGATCTGGCCATGACTCTGGGTGTCTGGAGGCCTATGGCAAACACCCAACCATCACCAACCCCCTCTTGCTGGTTATCCCTTTGGATATGGTGAGAATTGGTAGAGAGGATGGAGCTGGCTGAGGGCAAAGCCCTTGGCATTATGATCCTTATACCTTGCCATCTGAGCATCTGTGTGGTTAGAGGTGGGCAAGGAGCCATGTCCTCATCCATGGAACATGGCACACAATTGGTCAGAACAGGCCCAATGTACAAAGCTAACTGCTTAACCACCATGGCTTAGCCATGAGCCAGGCCTGAATGACAGGAGGGTCCTAAAAGAGTGTTACCGCATGACCAGATGGACTTGGGTTCCAGCCTTGGCTCTACTAAGTAGCTATGTGATCTTGCGGAAGCCATTTAGCTTCTCTGAGACCTGTTCTTCTCATAGGTAAGATGGGATAACGGCATCTCTTACCAGCGGTTAGAATTAATAGCCCCGAGTTCTCTTATAACTCCTTCACTTGGTGAATTTTAAGTGTACCTATACTTAAAAATTTTAAATTTTTCCTACAATATAATTTACCTGCAGGATAATTCATACATTTTGCTGTGCAGTTCTGTGAATTTTGACAGCAGTTTACAGTCACGTAACCACGAACCACTCTCAAGGTGTGGAACAATTAGTTCTTTCTCTCTTCATATATCAGACCCTACCCAGTCCTTTACAGTCAGTCCCCTCATCTCTGCCCTGGACACTTCTGATCCGATTTCTATCTCAGAACAGTAGCTTTACCTGCTGTAGGATGTAATCCAAGTTCAGTCATACATCTGTGCTTCTCTCTGTCTGTTTCAGAAAAGCCCAATCCTGCAGAGTAAAAAACTGCCCACTGACAGCAGAAGGTGTCTAGAGACCAAAGGAGCAGGCAGGCAGACACGGGATTGCCAAAAGCACCGTTTACTGGGGTCTTGGAAGGGAAGTATGTCTTGGGCAGCAGTCAGATAGGTGGATGTGCACACCCCAAAGCAGAAGAAAGGAGTTCATACACTGAGCTGCCCAGAAGTGGGCCATGGCCAACAGGAAGTGGCCTGGCTTTCTCAAAATTATTGACATGCCCAACATCAGTTAAGAAAGTTGCTGGCAACTTGCACTTAGCTGATGATCTGAACAACTTTATTTGGCATATAGGTTTGAGATAAATGCCACCTGGAGGGCAAAATGGCAGTTACATTCAAGATGGCTATGCTCACGTCAGGTAGGTACTCTACATGCTGATGATTTTCACACCACATTGTACATGTTCCTATAGTTTGTCTCCTTGGGTTGGAGCACAGTGCCCTATTTATGAATCTACCAGAACAAATTCACCTGTCTGTAGTTTATGCACAGTTCAGTTTCTTCCATTTGAGAGGTGTTACAAATGCACCAGCAGTGAACATGAATTTGCAGGTCTTTTTATGGACAGATGCTTTTGCTTCTCTTGAGTAAACAGAAGTACAGTAGCTGGGTGTGATGACAATGTGTTTAGGGGCTGGATGAATGGCTTAGTGGTCAAGATGTTTGCCTGCAAAGCCAAAGTACCCAGGTTCAATTCCCCAGGACCCACATTAGCCAGATGCACAAGGGGGCTCACATCTCTGGAGTTCGTTTGCAGTGGCTGGAGGACCTGGCACGCCCATTCTCTCTCTCTCTCCCTCTTTCTCTGGCAAATAAATAAATAAAAATAAATGTGTTTAGCTTTTGCAGAAATTGCCTGTCTGTTTTTCAAAGTGGTTGTACAACTTTAACTGCTAATTAAGAGTTGTTGAGAGCTCTGGTTGTCCTGCAAGTTGGTCAACATTTAGTATGGTCAGGCATTTTGAATTTCATTCACTTCAGTGTGAAATGGAATGTCATTGCAGCTCTAATTTGAATTCCTCTAATGGCTAATGAAATTGGGCACTTACTTACATACTGGCCATTTGGATAATCTATTTTGTAAAGAGCCACTTGTATGGCTGCAGTTTTTAGTAGCAGGTTTATTTCTTCTGCTCAATCCTTGCTTAATGACTTTGAACAATGGCTTCCTTGCTATCTCTGCTCAGATGTCTCCAAGGGATCATATCTGAGTACGAAGGTAGACTCACAATCTGCTCACTCCTTGCACTCTTGTAAGAATGTAGCCTGGTGTGCATGCTAGGGGATGACTTCCTTATCCACACAGAACATAAACCAAGCACTCAAGAGTCCATCTGGATTCTTCTCCATTCTTTCCACTTTCCTCCTTAAGTCCACTCACTTTCTCATCACCAAAGCCACCACCAAGTCTCAGCTAGATTCTCACAGGAGCCTCCTTTCTTTTTTTTAATTTTTAGTTTTTTTATTCGCTATGGACATATTCAGTATGTAAACAGCACATGTTGGTACCACCCTTACCCTTATCCCTGCCCCGCCAAAGGGACCCTCCACATTGGGGATGCCAGTCATCCCCATAGGGATTGTGGGTCGTACATTGTGGGGGCAGCCGTCAGTTTGGGGGAGAGGTAATGTATCTGTGCATAATGTCCCAACTTGCGCAAGAGCCTCCTTTCTAAGTAGTCTTCCTCCCCTGAGGCTGTTGTGTACATAACAGTCAGGATCGGTGCCGAGGAAAGCAGACTTGATCACATCATTGTCCTATCTTAGTCCTTAGTTTTACATGGCTTTTAGAAAGAGATCAACTCCTTATGTGAATTACAAGCTTGGGTCACACCCCAGGCTGATGATTTCCTTTCCACTAGAAACCCAGGTCTGCTCTCGTCTCAGTTCCTTCACACATATGTCCCCTCTGGAACATTCTTTCCCTTTTCTTCATCACACTAACCCAGTTTATTCTTCGCATCTCAGTTTAGATTTCGCTTCCTCAGGCATCTTTGTCTTACTACCATGTACCCCTAGAGAACCCTGAAATTTTCTTTCATAATTTTTGTCATATAATATATGCCTGAGATTGTTTAATTTTTTTTTCCACCACAGACAAGAAAGCTCAGTGAGGTAAGGGACTGTTGCGTTTCTCACATGTCTGGAGTGCCGAGTGCCAGGGCTAGATTTCTAAACCATGAGGTACAGTGTAAGGTGAAAATGCAGCCCCTTGTCAAAGAACAGGGGAAATAATCAGTAACAAATCTAGCATGTTCAGCCTTTTGTCTTTTCCCTCTGGAGTTGTGATAGTATTTTTATTTGCTATTGACTTTCATCCTAAATTAAAACAAATTTATTTTCCTGTTCATTGTTTATGGTATCATGCAAGTTGTAAATGTAAGCAAGAGCTAGCCCTTAAGCACATGATCCACATCGATTGCTAGTGCATGCTACACATTGATTTTTTCCAGAATGCTGGAGATGCTGCACAAAGTTGTCCCAACTGTTTTTATCTTGTTCCTGATACTCTCCCATACCTCCATATCTGGGTTCCTGGGGAGGAAGAAGAGCTGGCAGGAAAACAGCTACAGGCTGTGTCTCCCTCACTCTTTCTGCCTGATAATTTAAGCACAGGCTCACCAGGAGACATTGCATGTTCCGGTCCAGACCATTGCAACAAAATGACTCTCATACTAAAGTATACTGCATAAAGGTCTTGGCTTCCTGCCTACTACATATAAAATTTATACGCACACTATCCTGTAGTCTAAGCATGTGTTATCTATAGCTGGATCTGAAATATTTTCCATATGTCAAAGCCTTGGCCGGGCTTCTAGCTTATGGTGGAGGGCGGTGGACCTAATGAGAGGAAGTTAGATCATTGAAGGCATACCCTAAAAAGGAATGTTAGGACACCGCTCCTGACTCCTCTCTCTCTCTCTCTCTCTCTCTCTCTCTCTCTCTCTCTCTCTCTCTCTGCTTTCTGGCTGCCATTAGGTAAGTAGACCTCTTTCAGCACATGTTTCTGTCATAATGTGCTATATCACCACAGGCCCAAAGCAATGAGGTCAAGTGACCATGAACAGAAACCTCAAGCCATGAGTCAAAATAAACATTTCCTCTTTATGAGTTATCTCAGGTATCTTGTAAAGCAACAGATTAACAAAAATAGATCTTTTAATATTTTTATTTTTACTTACTCATTTGAGAGAGGCTCGAGAAAAAGAGGCAGAGAGAGAGAGAATAGGTATACCAGGGCCTCCAGCTGCTGCGAATGAACTCCAGATGTGTGTGCCCCCTTGTGCATCTGGTTGATGTGGGTCATAGGGGATCAAACTTGGGTCCTATGGCTTTGCAGGCAAGCACCTTAACCGGTAAGCGTCTCTCCAGCCAATTATTTTTTTTTAAAAAAAAAAACAACAGTGTATGTGTCTTAATTTGAAAATATTGCTCAAACACTAATGATCATCTGAGCTGTTGGGAAAATGGTGTTCATAAGCTTTTTTAATACCAGGATGCTGAACAGGTATTGTTCACAACACTTGTGAAGCCGGGTATGTTGGCTCACCCATTCCTACACCTTGAGAGGTGGAGACAGGAAGATTGTGAATTTGGACAGTCTAGACCATGTAACAACTTTAAGGTTGCCTAGGTTACATAATGAACTGCAGATTCAACCTGACCTACATAGCAAGATGCCACCTCAAAAGCAACAACCAAAGGGTAAGGAGGCACAATGAAATGTAATGTACCTGTGTGGGTGGTTGGTTGATGCAGGGAGGAAAGGACAATGGCTTAAGTGAAAAGCATGTCCTCCCGTCTTGTGGTTGGTTGGTATAAGAAGTACCTCCAGGGAGCTGGGTATGGTGGCACATGCCTTTAATCCCAGCACTTGGGAGGCAGAGGTAGGAGGACTGCCATGAGTTCAAGGCCACCCTGAGACTCCATAGCTAGAGTGAGACCCTACCTCGAAACACCAAAGAGAGAGAGAGAGAGAGAGGGAGAGAGAAGTACCTCCAGGGAGACAGACCATGTCTCCTCAGGTGCTCCTTTCTGTGTATAAAGCAAGGTTGATTTGAGAGTAATAGGTGGCCTCAATTATCAGAGTGTCTCCTCACTCAGTCATAGACCTAGTGACCTTACTGCAAATTCCCTTCCATAAGTTCCTTCACCCCAGAACTCAGCCCTCATGGACCATCTAAAAGCCAATATATCTGTTGAAAGGAATGACTGGCCTTAAAATCATGGTCCTTCTGCTTTAGCCTCTCAAGTGCCAGGATTATAGATGTGTGCCACCACACCTGGCCAAGCTAACTCAATTTTGATTAAAAACTAGAGACTATCTTCACCACCACCTTAGAGGCCCACATGTATTTCAGAGAGGCACCCTTACTAGGGATTGTCTATCTTGGGAAAAGACACATCCTTGAATATTTCAGAGCAAAATCTGTGAAGAGTTTGATGGACTGGAGAGCCTGATGAGCCGTCCTGTCAATCAATCACCATGCTCTGTACATATAGCACGTAGCTTATACTCAAAACACAGTCGAAGTGTGAATGAAGCTTTGCAGCTTATTGCCTTCACTCACCCCCATCCTGCTCCCAAAGAGCTGCAACTTCGCCTCAGCAGCATAGTACTCCTTCTGGAGGGGATGAGGCAGAGCAGCTCAGCCCGGCTCAGCCCCACAAGCTTCTGGGAGTGGTCAAAGTCCTTGCACCTGGACTTGATCCACAGCTCAGCCCATGTGGAAAGAGCTCCGAGAATAGCGCAGGCCTTGTGAGGAGGCCTTGACTCAAAATGGACTTTGTCATAACCATACCACTGTGTGACCATAGTAAACTGATGTCGGAGCCACATTTGCTGTTCTGTGAAATAAAAATAAATGCAACCAAAAAAAAAAAAAAGCCAAGCCGGGCGTGGTAGCGCACGCCTTTAATCCCAGCATTCAGGACGCAGAGGTAGGAGGATCGCCGTGAGTTCAAGGCCACCTTGAGACTCCATAGTGAATTCCAGGTCAGCCTGGGCTAGAGTGAGACCCTACCTCGAAAAACAAAAAAAAATAAAATAAAATAAAATAAAAAATAAATAAATAAAATAAATGCATTAGATAAGTTGCCTAAGACCAGGTTCCCCAGAACCTCCAATGTCTCAGGAGTTACACTGGTTGAAAAGGGGAGAATCTCCTGAAATTTGGACATCAGTAGTAATCGTTCAATAGCACCAATTTATGTACAGAGCAGTCAGTGTTTCATGTGCTTTGTATACAGGGTCTCATCCGGTAATGCTAATGTTATGCCCATTTGCAGATGGTGAAATGGGTGCTGAATGATTTATTCAGGGTTACACACCTAGTAAATGACAAAGGAGAGATTTGAATCCTTATAGCCTGGCTCTAGAGTATACTTTATGTAACTTGCCCGTTTTATTCACCTACCTACTTACTTATCCATCCATCCACCCATCATCCATCCATCATTCAGCTGAGTTCTGTGTAAACTTATTTGATGAAAACTTTTTAAAATAATAGAAGCTAGGCAGGCATGGTGGCTCATGCCTTTAATCCTAGCACTTGGGAGGCAGAGGTAGGAGGATTGCTGTGAGTTCGAGGCCACCCTGAGACTGCATAGTGAATTCCAGGTTAGTCTGAGCTAGAAGGAAACCCTACCTCAAAAGAAAAAAAAAAGAATTTTGGAAACTATGGAACATTGAAACAGGAGAAGCTCCCTGAGGGTTGTGTGCTAAGCTGCCTCGGCTTCCTGGGTCACCTTTGAAGCAGTTCCCGTGGGTGGCAGTGAGGGAGTGTTGGAGCAATCAGCATAAGAGAATATTTTAAAACAACTTGTCAAATGTGTCAAATGTGTGTCGACAGGTGGGAAGCTTGGCAGCTGAATCTGGCCTTCTTCTCTTTCCTTCTTGTGGCCTCTTTTCTTCTCAGGGAGGCAGAGCTAGAGAAGTTTTAAGGATTGACTTCTGCAGCAAGACTTCCAATGGCTGAATGAGGCCCAATGGGAGACATAAAAGCAAGGCCAGCTCTCCATCTGTCATCCTAGGGTTGGATAATCAGGTGTGAGGTAGGCACCTATTTGTCCCAAGGGGTTTTGGTCAGCAGCTGCTGACCAGGGACATAAAATGGGTGCCTGCATTGGGGAAGAGAGCCCAAGAGAAGGTGACTCCTGCTCCTCTTTTCTTCTCCTGTGATCCCACGATTTCTGCAGACTTTTGTCTGCCTCTGCTAACAGCAATATTCCATAAGCTTTTGGTGAGGCATGAAAGCGTGTGTGTGTCTGGGAAAGCGCTTTGCCTGTGAGACGGCGCGGCCCTGTCAGTAATGAAGCTCGTCTTCACTGGGCACGTGTGGGTTACATATTATCCCAAGTGTTTCACACACGACGTTGCAGATCAAAAAGAGGCATTGCAACCCCTTCCTCCAGGGTTTCTCTCTATGTTAGATTTCCATTGCAATAATAAATGCCTATTATAATGAGATGATGGAGGAGAAAGGTTGATTTATTTATGTGTGTATTTATTTGTTGACAGCATCTTTCTGTGCAGCTCACACTGGTCTCTTTAAGTCATGGCTCTTCTGCTTCAACATCCTAAGTGCAGGGATGAAGATGTGAGTCATGCCCCATATCTACCTCGCCTCACGGGTTCAAAGTTTCCAGCCTGTGGTTGACTGGCTCTCTTAACACAGGACAACATGCTGGACAGAGAGGCAGGACACCGAGACCTACAGAAAGCAGTGCTTACTTGTACATGCTGGTGAGGACCCAGTGGATTCATACCCGTAGGCTGAGCTCTGAGCGCAGTGGGGCATTACCTTTTGTATACTGTAGTCTCTTTGTCTTCCACACAGAGTGAGACTCATATTCTGATTTGCTACTTTGAACTTGTTAAGCTGAGTTTACTTAAAAAAAAAAAAAAAAGAATTTATTACAATTGCTTACAAGGGAAAGGTAAGTGAGGAGACAGGCCCAAAGATATTGAGCCACCTATTGCAGATGGGTTTTTTTGTTTTTCTTTTCTTCAGTTCCTCAGAACCCCCTTCTCATCAGGACCTTCCTCGCCCTGCCACAATACAGCACCATAATATTGTAAGCTATTGGGCTTCAAGGTTGCTTGTGTGTATACAGACCCACAGTTGCTCTTGTTCTGTGACGGTTTTTACCACTTCTTCCCCTTCAGTGCTCAGACCTTCCCTCCTTGAGGTGAAAGAGCATCATCTTGACTTAGGTGCTTACATTCCTATAACATCATTATGTGTGTGGTTCTCTTCCTTTTGACTCCATGAGGCAGCAGCTTGACCTTATAACCGAGGGAACTAGGCAGAGTAAGAACAGGAACGACCCCGGAATAAGCTTAGGGTGTCATGCATCATCTTCCTAACCAGCCATTAAAAAGTATGTCCCTTCCTCTGGGTCTCCCAGTTTTCATACACCTGTGTTCCCAGATGTTTTCCATTGGTAAGAGGGAGCAGGAAGTTGTTCCTGGAGTTGATGCCATGCCATCTTGGAAGAGACCGGATCACTTTCCAAGTCTTGTCAAGGCAGGCAAAGTGACATCTATGCTTTGTGGGCCAGTCCCTAACTAATCATGTACCAGGAAAAAAAAAAAAAAAAACTATCTTTTTTAAAAACCTACATAAATTTTCCCTCTTGAGAGTAAATTCTAACTGCTGTTAGGAAAATAGGGTCATGACCACTCTAACTTCTTCAACCCAAATAGGGCTGGCAAGTATGGCAGTAAGAGCTCCCAGGAGGGAGTTATATAAAGGACCATGATGGAAAGGCTTTTTATTATTATTATGGACATAATTACTATGGATACATCATGTGTTGGTACCATTCTTTCCTTTGCCCCTGCCTCCATTCCACTGGGGGACCCTCCTTGGTGGGGTTGCTGGTATTCCCCATGGGGCTGTGGGTTATGAGCTGTGGGAACAATAGTCAGTTGTTTGCGGGGGGTAGGGGGGGAAGGAATGCCTCTGGGCATGATGTCCCAATCTATGGCTCTTACAATCTTTCTGCCCCCTCTTCCGCAAAATTCTGTGAGATTTGATTTAATCCCTGCCATGTTGGGGTGCTTTATGGAGTCTGATGTGTTCTTAGGCTTTGAACTTTTTTGAGTCTCCTCTAGTTTTGGTTATTGTGATCTGCTCTTGAAGGCTCTTTAGATTGGTTGCTTGACTTTGTGTGTGGAGAAATCCCTGAAGTATTCTCTGTAGGTTTGGCACTGTATTCATATAATCAGGCTGGCTTTTTCATGGAATGATTTTCTTTCACTGTCTAGTATGAGGGATACTTTCACTGGATACAGTAGTTTGTGTTGGAAGCCATAGGTTTTTAGACTTTGAAGGGCTCCCCGCCAGTCCCTGCTGGCTTTCAGGGTTCCCATTGAGAAATCTGAGGCAATTCTGGTAGAATTGCCTTTGTATATGACGTGTTGTTTCTCCCTTGCTGCTTTTAGCACTCTTTGTTTTCATTGTTTAGAGTTTTAATGATGATGTGCCTTGGAGAGTTTCTTCTTTGGTCCAGTCTGTTTAGAGTTTTGTTAGCTTTGCACATCTTTATGAGACTCTCTTTTGAGAGGGGGGGGGAGTTTTCTTCAATAATTTTGTTGAATAAATTCTTCATGACTGAATATCAGAACATTTTAGGGTATCCCACAACTCCCTCGTGTTCTGTTCACAAGATTTTTTGAACTTATTAAAGATCTTAGAGTCCGGAACTGTTTCTTCTGTTTTGTCTTTGAGCTCTGAGATTCTGTCTGCCACATGATTCACTCTGTTTTTCATGGTTTCTAGAAAGGTTTTTATATGTTCTATTTGGTTTGTATTTTCTGTTACTTTTTTCTGCATATTATCCATCCCTTTGTTGAGTTCCAATTTCAGGTCATGTTTTGATTTTCTTAATGTTGGAATTCATTCTCGCAATTACTTATGTCTTCATTAAGCTTAACCAGCTGGTTATTTAGATCTTCTATTTTTTTTTTTTTCTTGGCTCACCTTCAGTTCACTTAACTCTCTTTTGAAGTCTCTCTGGTTTTGTCTATTAGTCCAAGCTTAGTGAAGGCAGCTGTGTGGATTTCACTTATGCAATTGGGTTTTTTTTTGTTTTGTTTTGTTTTGTTTTTTAATTTGCTACCAGTTCTTCCATTTGTTTGGTCAGGGTCACATATCTTGTGTCTTAATTTTGGGGTTCTATTCCTATTGTTGCTTCTATGTTTCACTGGAGACTTACATTGTGGGACTAGGAAACCTTATTGGAATTCCCTGTTTGTTTTGTGTTGTTTCTTTTGCATTGTGGTCTGCCCATCGCAGTGTGGGAAACTTATTTAATTAAGGATGAAGCAAGAGTTTTCCCTTGTAGTATCTTCAGTAAGTGTTCTGTCTTTTGTTTGAATGGAATAGGCTAATGATGGCTTTGTATTTTTGAGTGCACAGGTTATGGAGGGTGTAAGTGCACCAGGTGCTCTGGGCTGGTGCTTCCTACCAAGGTGGGATTGGAGGTCTGGTATCCCTTTGACCTGGTCTCAGCTCTGTCTTATTTGTGGCTCTGTGGCCATCACACGTGCCCTTGCTTTCCTACTGTACCCAGATGGGAAGTTTATGGAGGATTCACTGGTTGCCCCTGGCAGGTGATTCCCTGATTTTCCTGAGTTCCCCTTCTGGTGCTGAGGTGATATCCCAAGTAGTCACTGGGAGTGGGGTGGGTCATTATAGAGATGGTGGGGGTTACTGGGAGAAGGAATTCTACAGCCCAGGCCAGATCAGGGAGTTGGCTGGTGTGGGGGAGATGGGGCACTGGTCAAAGGGCACACGAAAGGGTGCCTATGGGCAGCGCAGGGTGAGGAGGGCCTGAGATCAGGGGGAGCAGAGGCAACCTTCAGGCTGGCCCACCAAGGATGCAAGACAGGGGAGCACACAGGAGATGGGAGCACAGGTGGGCTGAGGGCTCAGTTCCTGGTGCCCACAGAAGTCAGATGTTGGCCAGACCCAGAAGAGGCCTCTGAGAGACCTGGAAGGCACAAGGGATACCAACAGAAAGTGGGTCTGAGTGCTCCCAGAGATACCAGGGCATGTGGGCCACCAACAGACATGGTAGAGGGGGAACCTCCAGGAGACAGGGGGGGCTTGTGGACCACCAACAGACATAGTGGAAGGGGGAACCTCCAGGAGACAGGTGGGGCTTGTGGACCACCAACAGACATAGTGGAAGGGGGCGCCTCCAGGAGACAGGGGGGGCTTGTGGACCACCAACAGACATAGTGGAAGAGGAGCCTCCAGGAGACAGGGGGGGCTTGTGGACCACCAACAGACATAGTGGAAGGGGAACCTCCAGGAGACAGGGGGGCTTGTGGACCACCAACAGACATAGTGGAAGAGGAGCCTCCAGGAGACAGGGGGGCTTGTGGACCACCAACAGACATAGTGGAAGGGGGCGCCTCCAGGAGACAGGGGGGGGCTTGTGGACCACCAACAGACATAGTGGAAGAGGAGCCTCCAGGAGACAGGGGGGCTTGTGGACCACCAACAGACATAGTGGAAGGGGGCGCCTCCAGGAGACAGGGGGGGGCTTGTGGACCACCAACAGACATAGTGGAAGGGGGAACCTCCAGGAGACAGGGGGGCTTGTGGACCACCAACAGACATAGTGGAAGGGGGAGCCTCCAGGAGACAGGGGGGGCTTGTGGACCACCAACAGACATAGTGGAAGAGGAGCCTCCAGGAGACAGGGGGGGCTTGTGGACCACCAACAGACATAGTGGAAGGGGGAGCCTCCAGGAGACAGGGGGGACTTGTGGATCACCAACAGACATAGTGGAAGAGGAGCCTCCAGGAGACAGGGGGGGCTTGTGGACCACCAACAGACATAGTGGAAGGGGGAGCCTCCAGGAGACAGGGGGGACTTGTGGATCACCAACAGACATAGTGGAAGAGGAGCCTCCAGGAGACAGGGGGGACTTGTGGATCACCAACAGACATAGTGGAAGGGGAACCTCCAGGAGACAGGGGGGGCTTGTGGACCACCAATAGACATAGTGGAAGGGGGAGCCTCCAGGAGACAGGGGGGGCTTGTGGACCACCAATAGACAGTGAGGCTGATTCAGTGACAGATGGGGTGGAGGGGAAGAGGCAGTAGAGAACCTGGTCAGAGAGTCAGGGGCACAGTGGCTGGGGCGAGAGGTTGGGGGAAGTGAAGGGTCTAGTGGGCTGCCTGAGAGCCTAGGAATCGACAGATAACCAACTGCATCCCTCTGTGCCTGCCCACTGGAGGTCTGCTAAGACCTACTCAAACTGGAGCCCCACAGATCTTGCCTGATGTTTCCCTGGGAGCTGAAGCATGGTGAGGAGGACGCCATCTTGACCGGAAGTCTCCAAGGATTTCTATTTCTTGTGATGTCTCACCATCATTTGTATGTGGGTTCTTTTTTTTTCATCTCCTCTTGGAACTTGGGGTAACATTTATAAAAGATGAACAATTAGGAACATTATGATCATCACCATGGCAATAAAAGAGGATCTTGTCCTGTTGGAAGAAGGCGTAAGTCAACGTAAGAGCTTAGTATTGTAAGCCTAAAATATATGACCAAGAGAAGTCTATATAGCTTCAAACAAGGCATCCTGAATATTTGTTGACATTGTAATATCCTTTGGTTATACTCTTACTGGGTGTTTACGATCATAAAGATAACCAAAATTTAATTATGTATGCATTTTTGAAGGTCAGTGTGGCTTTGTAGGAGTGGCTCTCAGGGTCCTGGGAGGAGCTCTGCGGCTCTCTCAGCCTTGTGTCATCTGATTGGATGAGTCAGGGTCATGCTGACCCTATAGCTTTCCTTGGAAACTTTGCTCTGTTGTGACTCTCCTCTTGCAGATTGTACACTGATTTGGAATCCAATCTGTGAGTCTCAGTGTTCTCTCTGATCAAGAACACAGGTGGCTTATCAGAGTTGTAGGACGCACCAGGAGTGTCTTGTCATCTCCTGTGGCCTTTATATCCTAGGAGCAGGTACCAAACTATGATTGTCCTTTCAGCTCCAGTGTCTCTAATTGGCCTTGGCTCTACATATGGTTATTAAGCATTTAGAACAGCTACATCAGCATTGAAGAAAATTGTGAATATAAATCACATCTGATCATCTTAGTCTTTAAATATCTAACAACTGTAAGTGCAAGCAAAATATATTAAAAGCCCTGGAAACAGTTTTTGACTAAGAAATCTAAATCAATTGATTTGATAAAGATCAAGAAAACATCTAGGAAATGTCTTTGTAAGGAAAAAAAAAAAAGCAATTAAGGCAGCAGAAAATCTTGGTCTCTGTGTTTGCAAACATACTTTTGGTTAATCTGTGTACTTTTGTAGGTGAGCATTACCCAGGGAAGGCAGGAAGCAAAGACAATTTAATCCTTGAATTTCAGAAGCAGTAGACTCATGATCATTTATGTGAGCAGGAGGCTGTATCCTGGAGCAGGGATGGGATGTGTCTTGAGAGCTAATTTACTTTTAAGCAATGAGCTTGAGAAATCAGAACTGAGATTTAACTAAAATCTTGATTAAAACTATTTGGTTACCCACAGCTTAGTAAGACTAAAGCAGAAAGTAGTCATTGATACTTTGAAAGAGAAAATATACCTAAATAAGTCTTTTTTTTTTTTTTTTGCTTGATCTGGAAACAGAAATATATAGAAATTAATCTGATGTACAATAGGATCACTATCATTTACATAAAGCATTTTGTTTGTTTGTTTTTTCAAGGTAGGGTCTTTCTCTAGCCCAGGCTGACCTGGAATTCACTATGTAGTCTCAAGGTGGCCATCCTCCTACCTCTACCTTCCTAGTGCTAGGACTAAAGGCCTTTCCCACTATGCCTGGCAACATAAAGAAATTTTATTTTACCTATGACTATTAAAATAAATGAAGCTTAGTCAAGATATCTGACAATTTAATGTTTAAATGGTATCAACATTATTCATACATAATAGGTCCTAGTATCATAACTTGGAGTTAACAACTCAGGAATTGAGAATGAAAGGAAGCTTTTAGAATGATTTTAAACATTGAAGTTATCTTAGGACAAGGGAAGTCCCTTTTAGCATTTTTTAGAACAAATGTCACAATAATTGAAACTAAACTCATCTATAAATCTTAAATTATAATAAAAAATTCAGAAACTTTAACCTTAAGGAACTTAATTTATCTAATAGTTAAAAATGTGATAGATAGGGCTGGAGAGATGGCTTCATGATTAAGACTTTGCCTACAAAGCCAAAGGACCATGGTTTGATTCCTCAGGACCCACGTAAGCCAGATGCACAAGAGGGCTCATGCATCTGGAGTTTGCAGTGGCTGGAGGCCCTAGTGTGCCCATTCTCTTTCTCCCTCTCTCTGCCTCTTTCTCCATCTCAAATAAATAAATAAAATAAAATGTAATAGATAGAGGAATATAGCTAACGTGGTTATGCATTTAAAGCCACTTTTTGTGACTATTATGTGAAAATTAACATCAGTGAACTGAAGGGTTTTTTGTTGTTGTTGTTATTGTTTTTGTTTTTTTTGTTTTTCGAGGTAGGGTTTTACTCTAGCCCAGGCTGACCTAGAATTCACCATGGAGTCTCAGGGTGGTCTCGAACTCACGGCGATCCTCCTACCTCTACCTCCCTAGTGGTGGGATTAAAGGCGTGTGCCACCATGCCTGGCTAGTGAACTGAAGTTTTAACCTTGCCATCATGAGGCATGGTGACATAAATTTATCACCTATATGATGTAACATCTTGTAGCAAGATTACCTGTTCTAGTCTGCTAGGCAAGACCCCTAGGCAAGGTTACTGGCTCTCTTTTGTACTTTAAGGAGTTTGTAACTCGATTAAGCACTTTAAGATTCAGTTTACCCATTTTATTTTGAGCCTGGCACCTATGCTGAAGAGAGGTGAGAAGAGGCCTCTCCCTGGATCCCTGCCTTCTAAGTCAGCTGATAAGATCTTAGCAACTATTAGAGACTTGGGGGCACGTAGCCAAGGTTATCTAGGCTTACTGATGCCTTATCACTTCTCCGTCCTATCTTCAGATTGCCTTTGTCTTGATCTTACCCAGGAAATGGGAAAACAGAATAAGAATTATACCCATGCAATACACTAAATTGACAGGGTTTATCTGTGTCTAAGTTGGTTAGATCTCTGCCAAGAGAATGAGAGTTATACCTGTGCATGATCTGCAATTAATTTTTTAATATTTTATTTATTTGAAAGAGAGTGAGAGAAAGAAAGAGGGAGAGAGAGAGAGCGCGTGAGCACACCTGGGCCTCTAGCCACTGCACCTGAACTCCAGATGCATGTGCCACTTTGTGTATCTGGCTGGATGTGCATACAGGGGAATCTAACTCAGGTCCCTAGACTTTGCAGGCAAGTGTCATAACCACTGAACCATCTCTCCATCCTGAAATTATTTTTATTTAGTCCTTCTTGAAAGAAATTGAATTTAGGGCTGGAGAGATGGCTTAGCAGTTTAGCGCTTGCCTGTGAAGCCTAAGGACCCCGGTTCGAGGCTCGGTTCCCCAGGTCCCACGTTAGCCAGATGCACAAGGGGGCGCACGCGTCTGGAGTTCGTTTGCAGAGGCTGGAAGCCCTGGCGCGCCCATTCTCTCTCTCTCCCTCTATCTGCCTTTCTCTCTGTGTCGGTCGCTCTCAAATAAATAAATAAAAAATTAAAAAAAAAAGAAATTGAATTTAGACTGTTTTGGCCTTTACATTTTTGGCTTTTTTAAAGGCTTGTCATTGTTTAAATAATTTACTTATTGTATAACATATCTGTATGTGTAAACCTTCTGTTTAAACTTATTCAAAGTTCTATACATACTTTCACTTTACAATGTATTTAACAACTCTACAAAAGTCTTCCTTTATCAACTATCTCATTTTACATACAACTCAGCAATTAGAATTTAAAATTTATTTTCTAGTTTAACATTTAACCACTTTATGGCAGTATAAATTCACAGAGGACTATCAACAAAAACTTTTTCAGACATCTTTCTTTAGCTTTGTATTAGAACCATTTTAAAAATCATTTTTGTTAAACATCACATTGACTTTTTTTTTGAGGTAGGCTCTCGCTGTAGCCCAGGCTGACCTGGAATTCACTATGTAGTCTCAGCGTGGCCTTGAACTCACGGTGATTCACCTACCTCTGCCTCCCGAGTGCTGGGATTAAAGGCCTGTGCCACCACGCTTGAGTCACGTTGATTCTTTATAGACAACTGGACATATAAAATCTTACAGTCAGCTTAGCATAAGTACTTAAAGGTCTTTCTTTTATTTATATCATTAAGAAGCTCTGTGAAATAAATGTCTATAAAATAGTAGCTCAGGGAAATGAGCAGCCCCATCTGTCCATGCTGAAGTTTGTAGCAACTCAGGACCGGCTCATCAAAGAGCCTTGTGCTTGCAGCCCCCTCAGACCTGGCTCAGGTGCCCTACCCCTACCAACCTCAGCTGGGCAGGTGTCTCGGGTGCACGGCAACCGGGCCACAACTCGTAGTGAGACTTGCGCTGCGTCTCGCTTCCTCCCATGGCCCAGTGTTTTCCTTGGTGCCCGGCCATGGCACAGTGCCCTGAGGTGTAGCAGCTCACCTCAAAGCACTGCCACCTGAGGCAGGCCCCAGGCCAGCAATCGCCAGGTCTCACGCTCGGTGCCCTCAGTGGGGACCCAGAACCTTCCCTCGCCCAAGCAGCAGTGAGTCCTGGGGACACTCAGGCCCAGCCACCCGGCCGGGACACGCCGTGGCCTTGACTCCGCAGCACCCGGACTCCCGGCGCACCTTCGCGCTCCACGTCTCGGCCGCTCATGGATGCCCGCATTCCGGACACAGCCAGCCTCTGTGCGGCTCCGCACCCCAGCTCACTGACCCACTCACAGCCACTTACAGCCTCCAGACCGCCCAGTGCGCCAAGGTAATGCTCCCATCTCTCCCACTGCGAGACTACTCTGGCAACTCGTGGGAAGTGATCGGTTTCCTCTTGTGCCAGGAAGGCAGGTTTCCTAGCATCACCCCGGGTTCTTACCAGTCTAAACAGGTGGCATCCCCCAGCTGGTTCCTGAGTCTCACCAGGTTCCACTGTGCACCTGGGATCTTTGCCTCTGCACAGCAGGAGGGCCAAGCACCTATGGAGCAGTTGGTCCTCAGGTCCCAGAGTCCTGGGGATTTGCAGTCTGGTGACAAGGGAGGCGGGTTGTGGGGGAGGATCACCGCCTCTAAATCCCTGACAGGCCCTCAAGAAATGGTGTAGA
The DNA here is from genome assembly GCF_020740685.1 of Jaculus jaculus. Taxonomy (NCBI): domain Eukaryota; kingdom Metazoa; phylum Chordata; class Mammalia; order Rodentia; family Dipodidae; genus Jaculus; species Jaculus jaculus. Next base: position 36,642,614 of record NC_059119.1, on the reverse strand, counting down.
GAGGCAGAACTCTGAGCCTTACACCAAGCGGCATGTACTCACACCTGTTAGCATGGACCCAGTTGATGTACACTCAGAGGCTGAGCCCGGAGAGCAGGGGCCATTGCCTCATATATACATTGGTCTCTGTCTCGTATTCTGATGGGCTCCTTTGAACTTGTTAAGCAGTTCACAAAAAAAAAAAAAAAAAAAAAAAAATCACAAATGCTTACAAGGGAGGGGAAGGGAAGGCACGGGGAGAAGTTGCAGATGTTTCTCCTTTCCCTTTGCACCAGTTCCACAGGGCCCCCTTATCATCCGGGCTCTCCCCTTCCCGGCCACAATACAATCCATACTATCCTAAGCCACCGGGCTTCAAAGTTGCTTACATGCACATAGAGACATAGGTGTTCTGAGAGGGCTCTTGCCACACTCTTAGAGCACCTGAGCCTGTGGTGAGGCAGGGCATCATGAGTATTGTAGTATTAAAGAAAGAGGAAGAGGAGCAGGCATGTCCCCAGGGACTACCTTCCTCTGGTCCCCACCTCTCAGAGGTTCTACCATCCCCCAACAGTGCCTTATGCTGGGACAAAGCTTCCAACGTGAAACTGGAATCCGGTCTATATCAGATGTCCTAATGTGTGGTACAGAGCAAGTGACACAGGGTTCCTATTCTCATTCTGCCTTACTGGCTGTTAAGCTTTGAGAAAGCCACTTCTCTAAGCTTCATTTGACATGTCTGAATACCAAAAATGCTGTGGAATAAATAGATGCCTTGAGGATCACAAGGGGATGTAGGATGCCACTTCACACATACTGTTTGTTTTGCCCTTACTTACCTATGATGTGAATTCAAGTTATTATGCCCATTGTACAGTTGAGGAAGCCACTACTCCGAGATGCCTAAACCATGAAATGAACGAGAAATGCTGGTGAGGCAAATGCCCGTGAAAACAGACCCAGAAAGGGTGCCCACTTTATTTTCCCGAGGCGGACAATCTGAATGATTTCAAGTCTTCCAACAGAAATCCACATGTAAGAAGCAGTGTGATCCAGAAGTTCTGGCTGTGTGGTGGTAGTGTGGGGGTCAGCAGCTATCTTCCCTAGAGGCAAGAGGCTGGAGTAAATGACCCCTGACCCCCAGCTGTTGAGCATCCGTTCTGGGCAGGAGCAGATGCTGTCAAGCTCCCTTCCCCAGCAGAAACTTCCCACCTAGATAGCTGTCTGGCCACAGCTAGGTGGGAATTCCTCCACAGACCTCCAGTGCTGAAGCGAATTTCTACCCAGGTGCCCTGTGGGAGGGCTGGGCACACAGGTAAGAAGGGACAGAGGAAAGGGAGCCAGAGCCCCACTGCTCCTCCGTCCAGTCCTCACCAATATCCCTTCAGTGGTATCATATCACTTCAGAATTGTGATTTTAACATGTAGATGCCAGGACTTCATTCTATAATTAACTTTTAAATGCTTTACTGTCAGTTACACATAATATATTTTAAAACACATTATAAAGTATATACCTGCACATATATAATGTATATATGAAATATAATGTGTATAATTTACTCAAGTATCTTACTATTATTTTATTTTGTTACTGTGACGGTTAAGTTTGGGTCAACTTGATCTGTTTAGGAATACAGACATTCCTCATAAGAGGGTCTCTGAGGTTGCTTCCAGGAAGGATTAACTAAAGGAGGACTCCTTCCCCCAAGGTGAGCTCTTCCCCCATAGTGGGCGGCCCCTCTCAGAGGGGAGGCTTTATCTGGGAAGAAAAGTGTCCTCCTCCCCTCCCACCTGGCTGCCAGGGCGGCTTGCTCTTTGCTGTTTTGCTGCATTTCAGTGGGGACCAAAGACCTGCGTGTACTAAAGAGCTGAAGAGCCTACAATGTCAGATTGGGACTGCTGAGGCATCCAGCCTCGTGGACTGAGCAGCTACCGGGTTCCTTGACTCTCAGGCTTGTAATCTGCTGTTGTTGGACTGTCTTAAAGTAATCCAATAAATTCCCTTTGAATACAATTTATTCTATCGGTTCTGCTCCTCCAGAGAACCCTAATACAAATTGTGGTACCAGAAGTGGTTCTAGAAAAACAGAATTGTAAGAATGGATTTCCCTAGTGGGCTTGGTGCTCTCTGAAGTTGGTTCTCCAACTTCGGTGTCACTACAGGCTCTACTGATAATAAGGAGAGTGTTTTTACTGGTAATAAGGAGAACACTTTTACTGGTAATAAGTAGGCCACTAATAATCCATCGTATGAACTATTTAAAGAACTCCATGAGATACATGTATTTGGTGATCCTGAGTCATATCTTATGAAGAACAATGTGGAGGTTTCTGAGACTGCTAAAAATAGATTTACAATATGACCCGGCTATAGTACTCCTAGGCATATATCCTAAGGACTCATATAATTACCTTGGAGATACTTGCACAACCATGTTTATTGCCACTCTATCACAGTAGCTAGGAAATAGAACCAGCCTAGATGTCCCTCAACTGATGAATGGATAATAAAGATGTGACATATTTATATAATGGAGTTCTATTCAATGGTAAAGAAAAATGAAATTATTAAATTTGCAGGGAAATGAATGGATCTGGAAAGGATTGTACTTAGTGAGGTAACTCAGGCCCAGAAAGCCAAATGTTGCATGTTGTCTCTCACATATGGATCCTAGCTACAAATGTTTGGACTTCTATGTGAGCTGGAATAAAAATAGCAGAGGCCAGTAAGCTAGAAAGGGAATAGAAAGGGAGGGAGTAGAGGGGACTTAAGAGGGTGATTGTATATATGTAAGTAGAGAACAGATTACTGGGGGTGGAAAGGCCTAAGTGAGGTCAAGGGTATGATAGAGAGTGGAGTTTCAAAGGGGAAAGTGGGGAGAGGGAGGGAATTACCATGGGTTATTGTTTACAATTATGGAAGGTGTCAATAAAAAAGGAAAGGGGAAAAAAAAAGAATTCCCAGATAGTAAAGACTAGTGAATGCCAGGTGTGATGGGAATCAAATGGAAGAGAAAATGGAAGCAATTCATAGCACAGGAGGCTCCTGTGTAGAACTTTGATCAGACAGGTTTGGACATGCAAGGATTTGGGGTGAGAAAGAGCACTTTAGACAGAGTGAAAAACACCAGAAAGATGGATATGGTTGTACATAGGAAGGAGTAAGTGGTCCAATTTGGTTAGAACCTACTATTTCTAGAAGACAGGCTTGACATCCACAGTGCTGGAAGACAGGCTGGAACTGGGGCAGAGGAAGGCAGGACGTCAGTGACTGGGAAGCCAGCACTCACAAACAGCTCAAGAGAAACAGCCCAAGCGCACTGGAGGCTGCTCCTATAGGACTCCCCACTTCTCACCATGGACATGGGAAGAGTCTGTGCTTTAGGCTCTGAAGTGGTGATATCCAGCTCCAGCGGCCCTGCCTATCAGCTACTTTCCCTGGAAAAGCCCCTTCTTCCTTGGGACTCATTTATGTCCTGGGTAACAGGGTTGTTCAGTGGCGGAGTGCCTGCCTGGCGTGTACAATACCCTGGTTTCCATCCCCAGGATTGCAAAATAAATACGTAAATAAGTAAAATTATAGTGCCCTAAGCAGAGGAGATAATACTCCATCTGCTGCCCTCCTCACAGAGTAGAGGTGAAGCCTAACTGACAATGAGTGTGCAACCCACACAATAGCCAACGTAGGGCACTACTTTCATTTCCCCTATCTTGGGAGTCCTCCACATTTAGAGTATATTAGAATCAGCTGGGAAGTACAATCAATATGTAGGTTTTGGCTTTGGGCCATGATAAATTGTCCAAAAGCCCAAACCTGAGACTGTACTTTCTCTCCTGCTATCAACAAGTAGAGAAATGTTATGTTCCAGTAAGCACATGTTTGAAAATCAGTTTCTGAGTTATCAGTACAGAGCTTTGTATGATCACAGAAAAGGCAGAGAGCTTTGGTGGCCTCCTAATAGCCTCAACTTTCTGCCTGGAGAACCATCATAATCATAGCGGTGGTGGAACAGAGCACGAGGCAGTGCAGGGGCTGGGCTGGGCAGAAAGCCCTTGCGAAGATGGGTACTAGGTAAAGAAGATGTCCTAGACATCTCAGAACTGTCCTTGAGTCTGCGGCCAAACACTGAGCTGCAGAGACACAGGATGGAACTCTACAAGTCTGACCCCTCAGCAGAAGGGATAAACCCATCCTAGAGGAGTCATGAACTCTTCCTACCAAAGCTCAAAACCAAGTAACTAACCTACCTGTGTGAACAAAGTCCAGTACTTTTGAAGGGAATACAAGAGAATTGTACACAACAAAGCCACATTCAAAATGTCTATTATAGAATAAAAAATATGAGTCATATAAAGACAAGAAATGAGATGCCAAAATAGCCAAAATAGGAGAAAATATAAACATAACAAGGAAAGAATTGAAAGAAATTTAAAAATGAAATCTACACAGTGAAACTAAAAGCAGTAATATATAAAATTAAAAAACTGAAAAAATGTACACCAAAACTCAGTGACCTTGGAGAAACATTAACAAATGTAGACAGTTTATGTTTAATTTCATTGCTGTTTAAAACTTCTGCAATATATACTGCTATGGTTCCTATACAGTATAAATTTCATGTTAGAGATTACATTTCTAAAGATGAAAATCTCTTAGAAGTTCCATTTAGTTCCTTTTTTATATTTGCATTTCTTGTCCCTTTGTGTTCACATATTTACTTAAACCCTTAAACAAATTAAGGGCAGCTGTCTTTAAATTGTGTCTGTGAATTCTTTTCTCCTTATTATGTATAAGAATGATCATAGACTCTTGCCAGAAAATGAAAGCCAGAAGACAATGGAACAATATTTTTAAGTGCTGAAAGGAAAAGTCAACCTAGAATTTAAAAGGCAGAAACTCTCCCTGCCTCCCCCCAAAAAATCTTCAGCAAGCAAGAATTCCTACAATGTTGGTGGGAATAATAATAAAACCAATGTAAAAGAAATTGTCAGTGTTTTACTAAATTAAATATTAACTTTCAAACAATCTAGCAATTCCAATTCCAAATTTTCACTCTTGACAAAACATGAAGACATGTGTCCTCACTTTCCCCTCTAATAATCATAGCAGATTTACTCAACAAATCCAGAACCAAACAGCCAAATTGTCCAACAACATGTCAACAGTGAAAGAAATAGTGTATCTATGGCTAATACTACTCAGAAATAAAAAGAAATTAGTGATACTTGTAACAGAATAAATGAGCCTCAAATACACAATAGACACAAAAAGTATGATGTTTTGTAATTGTATTGATATTGTGCTCTATAGAAGGCAAAACTAACACACATTCCCAGACAGAGGAGTGGCTCGCTGGCGCTGAGGACACAGAATGAGAGCAGAAGCATGAGGGTTCCTCCTGCAATGGTAGCAGTCTGGATCACAGTGGTGGTTACATGGGTTGAGTAAATTGGTCAAACTTCACTGAATTGTGGACTCAGAATAAATACATATGAATTATAACTCAACAAAGTTGATTTTAATAACAGAAAAAAAATTCAAAACGAAAACACGTGCGCCCTATTCCTAGTGATGCCAACTTAGCAGGATTGATATCAGGCTCAGATATCTGCATTAAAACATGTCCCATTGACAAATTATGCTACACACTGGTGCACTTTTATAGGAAGTATTGTTCGCTATGAGTAAGTCTTAACAAATGAACTACACAAAGAAAACTCAGAAAGAAAGTGGGGCTTTGTGGAAATGGAATTCTGACCACACCGAGGCACACTCCTGGGTGTTCTGTTCCCCCAACGTCCCCTCAGTAGGAGATAAAGCTTCTTTCCTACCTTCATTCTTTTTAATTCACTCATTTCTTAAAATTTTTATTTATTTATTTATTTGAGAGAGACAGACACAGAGAGAAAGACAGATAGAGGGGGAGAGAATGGGCGCACCTGGGCTTCCAGCCTCTGCAAATGAACTCCAGACACGTGCGCCCCCTTGTGCATCTGGCTAACGTGGGACCTGGGGAACCGAGCCTCGAACCAGGGTCCTTAGGCTTCACAGGCAAGCGCTTAACCGCTAAGCCATCTCTCCAGCCCTAATTCATTCATTTATAAAAGGAAAAGAAAAAGGCAGAGAGAGAGAGAATGAGAATGCACCAGGGCCCCCAGCAACTGCAAACAAACTCTAGACCCACGTGTCACCTTGTGCATCTGGCTTACATGGGTCCTGGGGAATTGGACCTGGGTCCTTAGCCTTTCAGGCAAGCACCTTAACTGCGAAGCCATCTCTCCAGCCCCTTCCTTCATTCTTTATACAACAAAGTTTGCTAAAGAAAAGAAAACCTGGGCTGGAGAGATGGCTTAGCGGTTAAGCGCTTGCCTGTGAAGCCTAAGGACCCCGGTTCGAGGCTCGGTTCCCCAGGTCCCATGTTAGCCAGATGCACCAGGGGGCGCACGCGTCTGAAGTTCGTTTGCAGAGGCTGGAAGCCCTGGCTGGCCCATTCTCTCTCTCTCCCTCTATCTGTCTTTCTCTCTGTGTCTGTTGCTCTCAAATAAATAAATAAATAAATAAAAAATAAAAATAAAAATAAAAAAAAGAAAAGAAAACATAAGAGAATTTTTTTTTCAGAGAACAAAATTTTTTCCAAATGGATACCAGGTAGGCTTGGCTGGCCCAGCTCACTAGATGTGTGACACCCACAAATATGCTTACGCTGGGAGAACAGCAAGCAGAGATAGGGGTCTGTGGTACCACCTGCGAGGAGAACGGAAGAACAGACTTGTGTGAAGCACACCCGCTGTCCTTCCGTCCAGCCCACTTCTGGAAGAGAAGTCATTTCCTTTCCAATTAGATGGACCACCAGGTTTATTTCCATTCTTTAGTATTTTCCTGCTGCCTGACTTACTTTCCTTATTTTGGTTCCCCTGTCCTGCCTATTTATTGAAGTCCTTCCATTCTTCATGGCCCAGCTTGATAAGACTTCCATTAGGCCTTTCGGATTTTTGGAGCCCGAGGTGACTCCTATGCCACCTGTCTTGAAAAGTCCCCATGGAAATGTTGATTTCGACTTACTTATGCATGCCACAGCCACTCTAATGAACTCACATCGACTTGGTACAGAACCTGCAACTTGTGACGTTAAGTGAAGCTCAAGCCCCAGCACACAGTGTCACATCACGTGGTGCTCTGTGTGCCCTGACATTGCAGAAGCTTTTGTTCGTGCCTCCCTCCCTCCCTCCCAGGAAAACCCTTCCTCTCTCCAATGTTACTTTTTTCTGGTTGTTGTTGTTTTGTTTTGTTTTTCCAGGTAGAGTCTCGCCCTAGCCCAGGCTGACCTGGAATTCACTATGTAGTCTCAGGGTGGCCTTGAACTCATGGCGATCCTACGCTCTGCCGCAATGTTACTTCTTACAAGAAACCTTCCCAGGTCCTCGGACAGTTCTTACAGCACTCTGGGCACACCTCTGTCATATCTGTGACCACCACCACCATATGCCAATGTTATTCATTAGCTGTTCTGCCCACTTTTCATAAATTTCAAGCAGCCAAAGGCCCGAGTGAGTGGGCCACCCTTGTCTTACCATCCCCTAATCTCATGCACGTCCTAAATGTCAAACAGAATGATGCCTTCAAAAGGTTCTGGAAACATGAGTCCATAGAAGGTCACATTTATTTTACTTTGTTGCATTATTAAAAGTCTGCTTTATTTTGTTTCTATTCTTATTAGTGTCCCAAGCTGTCCTTGGGTCATATTTTCAGAGAAAGTCCAGCATGGGCAGCCTTGCCACCCTAAATTGCCCCTGGTGACTAAAGCTGTCATGTTTTCTGAGATCCTTTAAGTCCCATAGTCCTTTGTTCCAGGGGATCCCCAGCAAAGCAGACTGCTGAGCACAAGAGAGACAGGTATGGCCCCAGCTCAGACGGCCTTGAACATGGGCCTCAGCCCTTGAGGCATCCAGACGTGGGTAAATGAAGTCCTGACCTCTTAGAGCTCTGTGCCTAATTTCTGTCCCTCCGCTCTCCTCCTAAGCTTGCTTCCTCGGTCTCTCAGCCATTTCCTCCTGTTTTTCCTCTTGGCCCCATCGCAGTTCCCCAGCACCTCTGCTCGGCTCTCGCCAGCCTTTCCAGGGGAACAGTCAGATCTCCTAGCCACGCCGCCTGCTCCTCGGCTGGCGCCCGACAGCCTCCCTCCTCTCTTCTGGGCCTCGCGGGAAGCCGGCCGGGGGAGGGCAGGGGTAACAGGCCCGCGCCCGGCCACCCGCGGAGCGTGCGCAAACGCCCGAGTCCAGACGCGGGAGCGAGCGCGCGGAGCGCCTGCGGGCGGCGGGGAGGGCGGCCGAGGCCGCGGACCCGGAGCCGCTCCCTCCTCCCTCCTTCTCCTCCTCCTCCTCCCTTCCTCCCTTCCTCCCTCCTTCTCCCTCCTCCTCCCCTCCCTCCTCCCCTCCCTCCTCCCCTTCCCTCTTCCTCCTCCCTCTTCCTCCTCCCTCCCTCCCTCCTCCACCCCTTCTCCCTCCCTCCCTCCTCCTCCCCTCTCCTCCTCCTCCGTCCGTCGGTCCCCGCGCGCGCTCGCCTCCCCGCCGCCCGCCCAGGCGCAGGCAGGCCGGCGGGCGCAGGCAGGCGGCGGCGGCGGCGGCGGGCGGCATGGAGAGCCTGCTGGAGAACCCGGTGCGCGCCGTGCTCTACCTCAAGGAGCTCACGGCCATCGTGCAGAACCAGCAGAGCCTCATCCACACCCAGCGGCAGCGCATCGACGAGCTGGAGCGGCGGCTGGACGAGCTGAGCGCCGAGAACCGCAGCCTGTGGGAGCAGCAGCAGCTGCTGCAAGCGCAGCCCCCGCCGGGGCTCGGGCCCCCGCCGCCCGCCCCGCGGCCCGCTCCCGCTCCGGCCGGCGCGGCCCCCGAGCCGCCGCTCCAGGACCTCGGACAGCTCCCGGGCGCGCCCCAGCCGCCGCTCCAGCACCACGGCCAGCTCCCGGCGCCGCCCCCGCCGGGCCCGGGCAGCCGCGCGCAGGCCGCCCCGCCGCCCCAGCCGGCGCCCGACAAGGACAAGGAGCGCGCCCCGGGCTGCTGCGCCGCGGCCGCCGGAGCCCTTCTTCAGCACCCGCCTCCCGCCGCCCTGGGCAAGGGCGTCCTGAGCCGGAGACCCGAGTGAGTGGGCACGAGTAGGTGGGGACCTGGGGCCGGGAGAAGCGGGCCGTGGGGGAAACAGGAAGTCAGCACGCGGGAGAAAGGGACGCGGCCAGGCGGAGGAAAGGGGCGCGAAGACGTCCCCACGTCCCCAGGCAGAAGTGTGTCAGGATCGGGGCAAGGGAGGGAATGGCATCCCTGCCCGGGGTTGAGTGGTTAGTGCCGCAAGAGGCCGTGCCCAGACTATCTTTGGTGCAAACAAGGAAAGAGAGGTGTTTAACGTGATCGGGATATTGGAGACTGCAGCATTTAGAAGGGATTAAAATTGGGAGGAAGCTGGGGTGAGGATTTAAACTGGAGGAAAGAGGACCACTGAAGGGTGTAAACTAGGAAAAATTTGGGAGTTTGCACAGTAAAACTGTTCAAATGGAGAAAGAGACATGTCAGCTTGGCCAAGAGGGTTGTAAGAGCTTTGAAGAGGCTGTGGTCTGTCAGGAGGCAGAGGATAAGGCTGCAGGGCAGGGGTGATGTGAACGGGCACGAGAGTTGGAGACAGCGTAATAGAGGTTGAGACACCAAGGTAAGGATGGAGGACAGTATCTCCGGCTCTTTCTGATGCAGTGGGAATCAAAGCCAGGGGCAGCTCCCTTGAAGAAACCTTACTCACTTCTTACTTGAGTGGACACCTTTCTTTTGAATCCTAGCAGTGTCAAAGGGGTGCATGGAAACAACCCAGTATAACCATAGAGGGTCACAGCTTGAGGGTTCTGTCTCCTTCCTCTGACTTGGAAGCATTCATCCATGTGCAGGGTAGTTTCACAACTGTGGGAAGGGAGTAATGATAAGGAAGACAGCTGGCAACGTAATTCAAATACACTGTCTCTTTAAATCACTAGCATGGCTCGTGATGGCAAGCCTTATTTCACCCCAATTATTTGGTAATAACTGGAGCCTCATATTGGATCCCAGGAGAAATGTTAACCACCTCCCGGGAGAGAGTTTATGAGTCAAGCTTTTTCTTCACTCGTGAGTTCCACGAACACGAGGCTGGAATGTTTCCTCCTATGTGTTTGGGAAGGCTGTGGTGATCCCGTCAGCCTCCCTTCGCGAATCAGACAGGTGAGAGAAGAGCCCTGAGGAAATGGGAACCTGGTCAGCTCCTGCCCTGATGAGGGGATGCTGAGCGCAAAGGGAAAGGGCCAGGAGAGCCATGCACCACATCTCTACTTGGACTCATTCCTGCTTTGTGTCTCAGAGACACTGGTGAAGATTGGCTGCATTCCTTCAAAACTCATGTCTCCGCAAACCCCACTTTCTTCTCCTGGCTGTGTGGAGCTGGAGAAGGTGGGTCAGGGCATGTTCACTCACAGGGACCCCAGGGGTGGAGATCCAGGGTAATCTGGCATAATAGAGGGCAGGCATCAGATTCAAGTCCAGAGAGGATGCTCAGTAGCTCACTTGTCCTCTCTGTTTGATGATTATCTTTCCTCTCTGGAGTATAAAATGAGTCTGTTTCTTTTTCTCAGTGCTTATGGTTCAACAAAAGACAACATTCTTCCAAGGTTCTTCCCAAAACAGGGGAACACAGTCCCATCCAGTTTCCCTGGGGACAGCCACAGCTTCCTGGCAACCGGGGTCTTTGCCTGATTGCTCTCTTCATTCCTCCCTTTCCTCCCACTGCATCACTACCTGCTTTCTATCTCTATAAAGCAGCTGTGTGAGCAAGAAAGCACCCACTCAGGTGTCATCTTTTCCTTGGATACTTTCCTGTGGCCCCACAGAAGCCCAGAGAGCCCATGCCTCTGTCAAAGCGCTCCTGCCCAGAATCCAGGGGTTGAAGAATCACTGGGATTCCTTTCCAGCCTCACATGTCTGTGCCATGTGACACTCTTGCTTTCCTTTGCCCTGCTTTTCTTCTGCCCTAAGAGACAGAACCAAAATAAAAACTAATAACCACAGTGGAGAGGAGTAGAATTTGTTGGAAATGTTTCATTTAGGAACTAAGAGGTTAAAAACACCACTACCTTATTACTTTCTCCAGAATCCCCAGCACGTTCCTCTTCTCCCTGGGCTTTGATACAAAGAGACTTTGAGAGCAAAGACAGGCACGCCTCACTTCCCCGTTGCTCTCTTCCTTTCAATGTAACATCATTTGCACCTTGCTGGTTGGATTCTTGGCCACCCATTTCTTTTCTACTGTTTTGCTTAACTTCAGCCAGTATTTAATCTTATTGCCTAAGGAAGGAGTCACTGCTTCTCACTAGGTGTTGGTCCACCCTGCTTTGTACTTGTGGCCTCCATCATGGATGTTTGTCCTTCCTATATCCCTCTCTCCAGGGAAAGGGGTAGATGGAACCAGCAGGAATAGAGAGAGCTCCCTGGATAGGGGAGAGAGGAGAAGGAGAGCAGAACCAGCAGGTATAGAGAGAGCTCCCTGCATAGGGGAGAGAGGAGAGGGAGAGCAGAACCAGCAAGAATAGAAAGACCTCCCTGCACAGGGGAGAGAGGAGAAGGAGAGCAGAACCAGCAGGTATAGAGAGAGCTCCCTGCACAGGGGAGAGAGGAGAAAGAGAGCAGAACCAGCAGGTATAGAGAGAGCTCCCTCCATAGGGGAGAGAGGAGAAAGAGAGCAGAACTAGCAGGTATAGAGAGAGCTCCCTGAATAGTGGAGAGGAGAGCAGAACCAGCAAGACTAGAAAGACCTCCCTGCACAGAGGAGAGAGGAGAGGGAGAGCAGAACCAGCAGGAATAGAGAGAGCTCCCTGCATAGGGAAGAGAAGAGAAAAAGAACAGAACCAGCAGGTATAAAGAGAGCTCCCTGCATAGGGGAGAGAGGAGAGGGAGAGCAGAACCAGCAGGAATAGAGAGAGCTCCCTGCACAGGGGAGAGAGGAGAAAGAGAGCAGAACCAGCAGGTATAGAGAGAGCTCCCGGCATAGGGGAGAGAGGAGAACGAGAGCAGAGCCAGCAGGTATAGAGAGAGCTCCCTGCATAGGGGAGAGAGGAGAGGGAGAGCAGAGCCAGCAGGTATAGAGAGAGCTCCCTGCATAGGGGAGAGAGGAGAGGGAGAGCAGAACCAGCAGGTATAGAGAGAGCTCCCTGCATAGGGGAGAGAGGAGAACGAGAGCAGAACCAGCAGGAATAGAGAGAGCTCCCTGCATAGAGGAGGGAAGAGAAAGAGACCAGAACTAGCAGGTATAGAGAGAGCTCCCTGCATAGGGGAGAGGAGAGCAGAACCAGCAAGACTAGAAAGACCTCCCTGCACAGGGGAGAGAGGAGAGGGAGAGCAGAACCAGCAGGAATAGAGAGAGCTCCCTGCATAGGGGAGAGAAGAGAAAAAGAACAGAACCAGCAGGTATAAAGAGAGCTCCCTGCATAGGGGAGAGAGGAGAGGGAGAGCAGAACCAGCAGGTATAGAGAGAGCTCCCTGCATAGGGGAGAGAGGAGAGGGAGAGCAGAACCAGCAGGTATAGAGAGAGCTCCCGGCATAGGAGAGAGAAGAGAAAGAGAGCAGAACCAGCAGGTATAGAGAGAGCTCCCTGCATAGAGGAGAGAGGAGAAGGAGAACCAGCAGCCCTCCTCCAGGCCTTGCCTGGGGGAAGCTCTTGCTGAGTCAGTTCTCTCCTGAGCAATCTGGAGGAGGAAGAGATGCGTAGAGGCTTTAGATCACAACTATGCCAGTAAACCTTTCCTCATTCCTCTCTGGCCTTATCTCAGAGTGAGAAGGTGGTCCTGGGTAAGTGAGCATAGAAGGACGAGTGTTTCAGAAGGTCAGGCACTGTGATAGATGCCTTTGTCCCTCATACATTTTGTCTCCTGTCCCCAGAACTCCTCTTCCATCCCAAGGCTGGGAAAGGCAGGGGCCCTGTGACTGAGAAAAGATGGAGCACTTAATTGCCATCTGATAGGCATTGGTGTGTGGGCTGGGCTTTCTCCCTCATTTAGTGAGACGCTCATAAAGTGGGTGGCCTTGGGGGCCAGCCTAAGGAAGCAGTAATGTGGACGGGTGAACACAGCAGTATTACAGAAACCCTCCAGGGGCTAGCCTCTTTCTCTGCATGCTTCCCATGCTTGCTAAGTTCCAGCCCCCACTGCTTATGCAGAATGAAAGCAGCAAACAGCTTCTTCCTCTTTGTTTTCAATCAAGGCTCACAGCAGCTACAGAAGTGATCATTATCCCTTTCCTGACTGGAGGCAGACCTTACCCTGACCCGGCAAAGTCCCTTTGCCACAGAAGCATAAGACCTTATCCAAAGCTGCTGGCTTCACCGTGACCACAGCTTCTCTGATAGAGCCCATTTGCCACCTCCTCAGTCACACGTTTGTTCAGGATCCCAGGGCTTGATCATGTCTCCAGGCCCAGGGGAGGGTGATGACTGGCAGCTAGGTAAGCTTCCGGCATCATGCTTTGAATTCTGCTTCCACTCCCAGCTTCATGTCTTAGTGTGGCCTCAAAGTATCAGAGGATTAATAGCTTCCATCCTCTCCTCTTTCTCTCTCTCTCCTCCTTTGGTTTCCTTTGACTCTCTTCTTCCTTGTTACTTTCCTCCTTCCTTCTATCATTTCCTTCCCCTTCCTTGAGTGCTTCCTGATCCATCTTTATTCCTCCTGTCTCCTGCTTTTTCTGTCTGCACCCAGGACACTGCACCCAGGTCTTTGCACACACTAGGCTTTTGCACTAAGCCACACCCTCAAGGCTGCAGGAAGTAAACCTTGAGTCATCTTTGGAGCTCCTTAGTGTCTTGCTGGCTAATGCCTGGGCACGGCTGGACAATCTGCTTGTACCCTTCAGCCTGAGCTGTCCGGTGCTGATTGGAGCAGGGCTCTGCTGACGTTGCATGAGGGTTGTCCACCAGAAGGCGGCAGCACATGACCGCCTCATTCTGGACACTAGCAGGCATGCTAAGATCTACCAGTAGGTCATCATGTGCAATGAGGGGGCCAGTCCTCTTCAAAGCCCACATCTGTGCTGTGGAAAGGTAGAAGAGTAGCAAGTGGTCCTTGCTCAACATAGTGAGACACATCTACAAACATTCGAACAAGCATGCTGCAGTTGCCTAAAGCCACCATCTTTCAGAATAGCTCAGGATTAGAAGTGGATGGACAAGGGTTTCTTGGCTGGAGGTGAGGGTTTGTGTCAAGGAATAGCAAGAGTCAAGGATAGCCGGAAAGGAAACAAGCCAGCAGATTTGATCCTAGGAGACATCTGTGTTGCATTCCTACCTCTGAGGCGTGTCCCCTTGTGAGCCCTCCAGTGGGAAGGAGAGTCTCACATGCAGGGCCCTCACCTAGCCTGCAAATGCTCAGTTGCTGTGGTGGCATTGTGCCACCCGTGTGCTTATGCATGCCTTCCTCTCCACCACTTCCACCAGGCAGAGGACTCTGGTCATCAAAGTTGTTGGAATGTGGAGCCAGAGGGAAGGGTGGCTACGGAGATGGAATGTGTCTTTTTGTTTATATCTGAAAGCTGGTACAGAATAAAAGCTTGTCAAGGCTTTCTGGACCAACCTGTCCAGGGGCACAGGCTGCTGTTCCTCCTGCCCTTTTCTCCATAAGAAATATGATTTTAGGGACCCAAGCCATTCCTTGACTTCTGGGGAGCCCCTGTGCCTGTCCCCATTCCAGCTTCCTCACTGCCAGCCCTTCCCAGACTGCATGGACCCCCACACAAGCAGCCTGCAACTTTCCCTTCGGCCTCAACCCAAGCTCGAGGCACAGCAGTTAGTGTTTCTGATTGAGAAATCAGCTCCGCAGCCTGAGTTTCAAAGGTCAGTTATGAAAAAAAAAAAAAAAAGAAAAGGCAGATAGGGTCATGGTTGAGCGGGGAGGGAAAGAAAGGGAGTGTAATATAAAAGGGAACATTGAACTACGACCCACAGCTAGGGCCAGGGTCTGAAAAGACATAACTCTTGAATTAAATCCTAAAGACTTTTTATGCCAACTGTCCTTTTGGGGGAACCTCAACATTCTCTTTTCCATTGGGATCTAAACGTACTCTTTGTGGCTCAGGACACAAAGGGACAACAGCTGTATAAGAGGTCCCAGGGACAATCATCGCATTGGCAGGTTCCCAGCCACAAGCACTCTGGTAGGTTCCGAGGCTCAGGACACTGCAGCAACTTTCTGTTTGGCTTGGGCAAAGCACAGCATCAACGCTGCAAAGGGCTTCATGTCTCCGTGCAGGAAGGAGATGGCTGGCTTCATTTCAGACACTGAAGATATTCTCAGAAAGAGAGAAAGAGGACAAAAGTGAAGTGAGGAGAAGCAGGAGTTCACAGCCAAAAGGACTCCAGGAAACCACAGTGTAGCATATTCAAGGCTTGAAGGGTCTAAGCAGGTGAGAACTTTGGACGGCAGTCCTGTCTTGCCACCCACCAGCAGGGGGACCTAACACATGCCGTTTTCTTTCAGGCTGTTTTGCACATAGAAAGGGAGAATTAATATCTATTTTAGTAAAGTTTAAGAATGACATATCACTTATTTAGCACTGCTCCTGGCTCACAGCGAGGGCTCAACACATCACATTATTTCAACATATTAAGAAACCAGGACCCAGAAAAGACCACCTGCTGCCTGACAATTGTGGTAGACTGGAATCCACATTCAGGTGCTTTTCTGTTCTGCCAGGCCACCCTCCAACAAACACGCCTTGTGCCCTTACTCCTCCGCCTGGACTACGCGCACCCAAATTATCCTAGAGTTGTCCCAAGTTGTGACTGTAGACCCAGGAAGCACTTTTCACTTACATGGAAAGCAGGACCAGTAAATTCACTGCTCCAGATTGCTCTTCCTGGGGGTGGACAGTGGGTGTCCTCACTATAACACTCAAAAAGCCGGGGATAAAGCCAGGAGGAACAGCAGAAAGAAGACACACGTATGAGGTGAGGTGACATGAGAAATCAGAGGCCCTACTTTCTTTGGTCAGGTCTAGAGGATAAAAGAGGCTTCTCTTAACTACTTCTTAAATGAGAAAGCTAGGAAAAAGAAAATGATCTCAAATCCTCTCCCAGATAGTTGTGGCTACAAGGCCACCATTGGCAAAGATGTGTGTGTGTGTGTGTGTGTGTGTGTGTGTGTGTGTGTGTGTGTATCATGAGTGTATGCCTGTGTGTGCATGCTAGGGTACTGGATGGGGCAGGGGCATGAGCTGTTTTGATCTCTGGAGGGTTATATAACTGAGATTGGCGATGTGCTGAGTGGTACCTGTTCTCCCCGAGGCGGGCTGCTGTTGACAGGGTGTGCAGGCAGCCTGTCCAGGTCCCCACACAGAGAAGGGCTCTGTGCTGTATGCTGCTGTCAGACCGTTTCCTCTAAGCCAGAGCTGCAGGGCCTGGAAGAGTTTAGGAGGCCCTCGGGGAGCTAAGCAAAGGTTAGTGCTGGAAGGATGTTGCAATGCGCCTGGCCCAGGTTTCTCATTCAGCACGTGACAAAGTGGAAGTCTGAGAGGAAGGAGCTGGTGCTTCCAACTAGTTAGAGGCAAGGCTAGGTTCAGAGCTCAGATTTTCTTGACTCTTCATTCAATCCCCTCGATATTTCATATTAATGGGGCCCATCAGGACTGTCCCATGAATGCACAGGGACCAACCTGTAGCCACTGACTGGAGCTTAGGGGACCCAAGGAGATCCCACACATGCCTTCCAGAATATCTCACTTAAACCAACAATTCCACAGCTGCTTCGTGCACTTCAAGTTTATCTCCTTTGTTAAACTGTAACTTCTAGGACAGGAGAAAAGCCACTGGTAGAGCTTTGCCAGTCTTTCTCACTCCCACATGAAAGTGTATTGTGGGGGCTGGAGAGATGGCTCAGTGGTTATGGTACTTGCCTGCAAAGACTGCTGACCCTGATTCAACTCCCCAGTGCCTATGTGAAGCCAGATGTGCAAAGTGCACATGTGTCTGGAGTTTGTTTGTAGTGGCTGGAAACCCTAATATGCCCATTCTTCCTCCCTCCCTCCCTCCCTCCCTCCCTCCCTCCCTCCCTCTCCCCCCTCTTTCTCCTTGCATATGTGGGCAATTCCTAGTGCTCAATGGAGAGGAAGTTTCATGGCAGCCCGGGTTGGCTTAAAGGCTAGGACAGGAGACTCACAAAGAGAGACTGGCCCAAGAGGGAGGTGGCTAAGAATCTACATGTATCCTTATTTCCATGAGAACTTTTAAAGAGGTGCAGTTATTCCCTTGTTTGACCTTAGTGAGGAAAGTAGAGGACAGGGTTCGGCTACGCCGGCTGGTCTGGAAAAGTCACTGTTGCTGAGGTTGTCACGTGGGCTGCCTCCTCCGTGAGCTCCATGTACACTGTGCCGGCTACCAGGGAGGGACGAAGGAGCGTCAGTTGCGGGGCAGGATAAACTCTTTGCTCTTCTCCTCAGATCTTAAAATTAAGCTCAGGTGACAAAATCCCCATGATTGCGTTGGGCCTTGCTGGGGGGCAGTAAGCGTGGAGTGCAGGCAGGAGCCGTCAGTGTCCTGTGAACCTACAAAAGGTGGGGGATGAGAGCACAGCTGAGCGTGGAGGTATGTCGTGAAAAAATTAAGTCTGTGTCCGCAGGGCCAGAAGGGCTCTTTGATCCTGGTGTGGAGGCAGAGAAGGGGGTGGTGTCAGAGTGGAGGAAAACACCCCCACCCACCCAGGAGTAGGCTGTACAAGAGCCTGCTACCCTGCCGCTGGGCATGTACAGAAATCGGATTTGGAGGGCTTAACTTTTCAGGCTGGTAGGGAAGTCAGAACAGGGTGGACAGAAGGAGCAGGACCTGCCCACCCCAGCTGTGGTGACCCTATCTGTGAGCATGGAGCCCTTCTCTGGGTCTGCACTGAGCCTCTGACCGGAAAGGCACTGAGCCCAAAGCAGAAGGAGCTCCTGAGACCACCCTAGTCACGCCCTTGCCCAAAGATCAAAGCAGTAGCCAACGGGTCTGAGGATGGAAGGGAAGCAGGTCTAAGTTGTGGCTATATTTCTTGAGGAAGAGAGGGGCTGGGGATGTGGCTCATGGCAGAAAACTTGCTCAGCATACAAGTGGCCCTGAGTTTCCCCCCACTCCTACCCACCACCCCATGCCTCCCATCCCCCACTTCCTCCCAGGGGAACATTAGGGACGGGGAGGGGAATGAGGAAGAGGAGAGGGAGAGGGCAAGGACTGCTGGAATCTGGGATTACTATTCTGCCTGGGATTCACAGTGAGAGCCACCATGCAGGTTCCCTGCCCCTAATCCTGCTTCTCAGCCAGGCATTTACTGAAATGACATTTCTGGGGAACGTCAAGATCCTGACGGGGAGTGGCAGACTGGTGCGTGGTGTCGGAGACTTGTGTGTGAGACCGAGTACGTTGCAGACTTGGGCAGGGAGCTGCGTGGCAAGCCACACCACAACCGGCTGTGCAGGCCTTGCAGTGAGAGCACCCAGCTCCTGCTCCGTGCCCAGTGCGGCCTGGTCTGCTCACACTGCCAGGCCTCCAGGTTCTTTTGCCTCTCTTTGCATGACAAGCCTAGACTCTCTGGGCTAACGGTTTTCGTGAAGTCTCCGTGCTGCCTCCCTACCCACCTTGCCGCCTCGCCTACTCTCACTGAAGCGCGCAGGCCACACAGAGGTGAGCCCCTGGGAGAAAGGGTCCCTGGAGAGTGGATGGCAGCCTGCCGGGCAGTGGCCCAGGGTTGTCTGTGGAGGCACAAGGGTTTGGAAACCTGCTCTGGTTTTCTTCGCAGCCCCTTTCTTACCTAGCTGTGACGGAGGGTTTGGGACGTGCCAGGTCAAGCCATCCTTCTGCCTGACTTGGGTCACCAGTGTACTCCCGTTCCTGGCAACCCCACAGTTTCTTCCTTTATGAGTGGTTCCCATCCATCATAGTTTTTACTCAGTGAATCAATTTAACACAATGATTATTTTTAAACAACAGAAACAAAAACTGCCTGTCAGCTGGGAATTGCTTGCTTGGGTCTAGCTTCAAGCTTTGTCATGCAGAACCCGTTCTCCATAAATGGTCATGCCCTGTTGGCTTCCAAAGTGTTCCTCCTTTGACAGCCTTGACGCTCCCCGGGGAGTTCAGAGACAGGTAGAGCGTCCAGCTCTCCGAGACTGGATTCGGGCCCAGAAGCAAAGGCCTATACTGACGCCTGATGCTAGGCCCTCCCTGACAGACCCCAGCGTGTAGCCTTGCGGCCACCTCTTTCCCCTGTCTGAGCCTTGATCTGGTTTCCCTTCCGCTCAATCGGACATTTGGCTTCCGGGCTCTGGGCCCTTACTGGGGCTCTCCAAGCCTGGCACTAGGCAGAGCCCTCCCAGGGCTGTAGCAGCAGGAAGCCAGGTTCAAAACGCCTTCCCACAAGACCCTAGCTCAGGAAAGGGTGACCTAGGGAGACTGCATCCCACCTTCCCAGGCCCTGGGATGGGCTAGGTGGACCCCACCAAGACTTCCAGCTCTGGCCCATACAAGTGCGCGGGGCTCCCCCTGGCAATGCACGCATAAGGCTAGGAAGCGAGCGGCCGGAGGGGTGCGCCCCACGTCCAGCCCGCTGCTTTTCCGCCCCAGCCCCGCCGTCCCCACCGCGGACGCCTGGGGGAAGTCCCTGGGCTCCCGGCTGCGCCCGCCCACGAGCGGTGTGGCGCGGGGGGCCGCTGGCGCTGCGGGATCCCCGCCGCGCGCCCCCGCCCCGCGCGCCCCCGCCCCGCGCGCCCCCGCCCCGCGCGCCCCCGCCCCGCGCGCCCCCGCCCCGCGCGCCCCCGCCCCGCGCGCCCCCGCCCCGCGCGCCCCCGCCGCTCCCCTCCGCCCCCGGAAGAGGAGACCCCGCCTGGCCCCCCTCCCTAGGCCACAGCCCTGGCGGCAGGGCGGGGAGGCCCTTTGGAGAAAGGGGCGTGCAGACACCTGTGGCCTAGATAAGACTCAGCATCCCCTTCTGGTCACCCAAGACACCGATGAAAGAACCCCAGCCCTTCCCTGGTTTCCCCTGATTTTTTACATTTGGTAGGATTCCAACCACTCTCCTGGCCGGACCTCGATGAACTGTGCCAGCTCCCGGCGTGACCCCGAGTTTGAACTTTTGACTGGGCGGTCTGAGAAGAGAAAAGCCATGCGCAGACAGTGGGTGTTCCCAACACAGTACTTACCGTTACTTGGGGACTTGTTCCGTGACACAAATATTTTAAAACAGCAGCTATAGTCCGCCTGTGCCTCTTTGTAGACTCACTTGATTCCTGCACCCCCACACACACACACCCCCGGGGCTTTGAGGTGACTTGCTGCACTGTCTGCTCTTGGATCACGGAGCCAGGAGCAATCCTGCAGCCCAGGTCCCCTGGCCATACCAGCCTGGGCACTGGCAGGACCCTGCTCAGCCACGCAGAGACTGTCTAGCTTGGGTCACTGCCTGCGAGCCCCCAGGCTTCCCCAGCCTCTGGCGACTGCACCTGGGAGTAAAGTAATTAAAGCCCCAGGGCTCTTTCTTTTCAATACCTGCAAGGAATTCCACTGCCTGGCTGTGAATCTAGGTCTGCACGCCTCTTTCCTGCCTGCTGAGAGTGTTGGAAGTCAAACCTGCCTCCTTGTAGTCATTTGGGGTGGGCTTCTCTGGTGGCAAAGGGGTTGAGACCGGGAGCCATTATTGAGGAGCTCCACTGGAAATGCCCCCTGCATGCTGCAGACGTTGGTAAGACCCAGGGAGACTGCTTTTCAGCCCAGAAAGACAACTCTGGCTTAGATCACTTCTGTTCCCTGGAGCTGCCTTTGTTGTCAGCAGTTGCAAAGACTGAGGGAGGAAGCATCAAGGAGTTACAACCTTCCAACCAGACTGGTGGTCACTCCTAAACCCTGCTCACTGTAGGAAGTCCTGAGCTGAGATGAGAAATCCAGTGAAGAATCCCACAAACGGTGGATTCTTTCTCCAGAAAGGCATGTCTTCAGGGCATCTGTGTTCATTCATTCATCCATCATCACTTAACAAATACCTCTCAAGTGTCTACAATGTTTCAGTTGCTAACTTCAGACATTGGAATACAGCGATAAACTAAAAGCTCCTAAATCGTTTCAAAGAATCTTACAGACCCAAGAATAAACAACACAATAAAAATGTGCGATAGGACAATGCTCTGGAGAGAAGGCAAGGAGGGACGAGGGCCTGGGGCTGAAGGGGTGTGTGAAGGCAAAGTAACGCCTGAACAAAGACCTGGGCGGGGGGGGGGGGGACGGGGGGACGACGAGGTGGCTCTGTGCTCAGGGGGAGGCTGGAGCCCAGCCACCTTATTGTTCCAATTAGGCAGGGGTCCTGGGTGCAGGGAGTATAGCCTGCCACAAAATCGGAGTCTGGTGGGGTGTAGGGAAGGCTGAAGGGTACAGCAGATCTAGTAAGAGACTCCTGACTGGAATTCCCAGTCTAGAAGTCAGTGGTAGCGGAGGCTTCCAGGGAGGACGTGGGATAGCCCAGCAGGAGGTAGAGACTTCTCCAGTGCCTCTAGCAACATCCGAGTAGTTGTTACCATGAGAAACAGTTTAAAGAGAGGGGTGGGGAGTGTGACTGCTTCCAGAGAGAAGGGAAAAGAGATCTAAGAGACAAAGAAACAAAATAAAAATGTGGGCCTTGATTAGGTCCCCATTCAAATGTTTTTAAGGTAACTACGGAAATTTGAATGCAGATGTGGTATCTGCTGAGACTAGAGAATTATCATTAATTTAGGTAAGTGTGATAATGATACTGTTATTATATCTATTTTTATTTTTGTAATTTTTCTGAGTAAGAATTGGTGTCCCAAGGCCTCCAGCCACTGCAATCAAACTCCAGATGGGTGCGCACCTGTGCGACCTTGCCCACTTGCATTACCTTGTGCGTCTGGCTTGCGTGGGACCTGGAGAGTTGAACATGGGTCCTTACGCTTTGCAGGCAAGCACCTTAACCACTAAGCCATCTCTTCTTCAGCCCTGTTACATCTTTTACAAGTTCTTACCTGTTAGAGATACATTCTGAGTAAAATATTATCTTTGAGGTCTACTTCAAAACACTCTAGCAAAAATGTGATGAGGTATGTTTGAAGTTTCTCTAGAACAAGTGTAAAAAAAAAAAAGAATTGAGAGGGATGGTATCAAGTGAATTCAAGAAACTGATGAATTTTGCCTCCAAAAGTAATAAAGCACTGGGTGATAGCTCACTATTGTTTTTGTTTTTAAGAGGGAAGAATGTATCTCCCCTTCTTAGTCTGCTGGCTGGCTAACTCCCAGCACTGACCCATCACCTCGGGAGAGGCCCTATCCCGAGCACTGGGGAGCAGTCAACAAAGACTCCCAAAGGCATTAATCGTTTAATGACTGTGGGCGCGTGGGAAACGTGACTGCCCTCATCATGGGCTGGCACTGTGGAACTGCCTGACAGCTCTGCTCTCAATACATCTGAGTCAATCACGATGAGCTACGGCTCCAGCCCACGTCACAAGCCAGATTCAAATCCAGGCTGTGTGACTGGCCTGGTGCACTTTGCCTCTCTTCCTGTTGGATGTGCTTCCAAATTTCCCAGAGAAGGTTTTTCAAAATGTGCGTGTCCCTGGCCTCTGTCCTGGAGACTGTCACTCAGGACAGGTCGGGGAGGCCATCATGGATGCTTCAAGTGAAGCTTTCAGGATTCTGACGCCACGCCCTGCTTACAACAGTACACCAGCCCCAACACACTCACCTAGCAGCATAATCCAGCACTCATGCTGCTGCTGCACAGAAAGAGGTGGGAAATGGAGCCACAGTGGCCTCTGCCCAGCGGGGGGCGGGGGCGGAGGGGGGTAGAGGGGAAGCTGACTGCCAGTGTTATTCAGGGATGGAGAAGGAGTCACTTATCTATCAGTGTACAGAGTATCTGTTGCCAGGCTCTGCCGTTGGCCCTGGGGATTCACCATGACCAAAAATAAAGCCCTGCCATCAGGGAGCTTAAAGCAGGAGAAAAAACATACTGGGCTGGAGGGATTGCTTAGTGGTTAAAGCATTTGCCTGCAAAGCCACGGGACCCTGGTTCAATTCCCCAGGACCCACGTTAGCCAGATGCACAAGGGGTTGCACACAGCTGCAGTGGCTGGAGGCCCTGGTGCACCCGTTCTCTCTCTCTCCCTCTCCCTCCCTCTCCCTCTCTCTCTCTCTCTCTCTCTCCCTCTCCCTCTCCCTCTCCCTCTCCCTCTCCCTCTCCCTCTCCCTCTCCCTCTCTCTCTCTCTCTCTCTCTCTCTCTCTCTCTCTTTCTCTGTCAAATAAATGAATAATTTTTTTTTTTAAATAGCATACTTGACCAGGAAACTTGCACATGTACCATCTAAGCTCATAAGGACTGAAAGAAAAGGGGTGAAAGGAAGGTCATCTGATAGGCCGACTGAGGAGGTGACATTTGAGCAGAGACAATAAATGCCACCAGAAAAGGACAACAGAGTAAGAGCTCTGGCTGCCAGAATTGACCTGCCTGGATGAGCATTCTGTGAGGAAAGCAGTCTGTGCACAGGCCCTGGGGATAGAAGGAAATATATGTTCCAAGAGCATAAGGAGGAAGGAAGGGGTTGCCAGAGGGGAGCAAGATAGGAAGACAGTCAGGGAGAGGCTGGGATGGAAGGGCTCTGAGAGGTTGAAGACCTGCAGACCCTGAGCATGAGAGTGATGTTACTTACTGTGCAGGAAAGTGGAGGGCTCAAAGTCAGAAGAGGGAACGTGGCTCAGCAGTCAACCCTGGAACACAACTCACCCTCTTCCACATTCAAGACAGTTAGTGCTTAATTTCTGCTGTGCGCCTGGCATTTTCATTTATCTCATTTAGCCACACGATCCTGAAAGGACAGTATCAATTTCTCTACTTCTTAAGAATAGGATATGAGGCACATTTCGGCTACAGTGGTCCATCCAAGGCCACATAGCAAACACTGCCATCTTCAGGAACTGCAGGCTGGCTGCGGCCTCTCACACCCTGACGTTGCTGTCCCTGCTCTAGCTGAGTTCCTTTGGTATGGGAAATGATTCCCCCGGATAAAACGTAATCTGGGACACCAACCAATATTCAGGGACAGAAAGGCTTTGTGGCACCATGCCCCTTTGTCACTTGCTCACATTCTTGCAGCTAAGAACTTGGCCCATAGCCCACTCCTCTCTGGCATGCCAGACAGGACTGGGCTGGAGGACCGGAAGAATGTCACTCACATGGAGCCGCTGGATGATGGTTGGCAGGTCACCATGGAACATCAACTCCTTCCGTGGCCCACATGGTGAAGAGGGTTCATGAGGAGACAAAGCATCCTTGGTCTCAGATCAGTGTGTGTGTGTGTGTGTGTGTGTGTGTGTGTGTGTGTGTGTGTGTATGCACATGTTGTATATGAAAACATGTGCATGCTAACTGCACATCCAAGAGTGAGTGTGTGTGGCTGCCCATGTGTCTATAGGCAAGTCTGTGCGTATGTAGGTTTGCCAGAATTTCTACCAAGTGCAAGATGGAAAGTTTAGATCGGACCTCTGCATTTCTATGAGAGCTCTGAATGTGTGTGTGAAGAAAGGGATGCTTCTAAGGAATGCGAACGTGGAAGTGTTGGGTATCAAAGGTGTGTGTGTGTGTTTGTATGTATGAATCTTTGCACATTCAAGGAGGTACACACAGGCAGGTTGAGTGTTAGAGTTTAGCTGACTCATCAGAAGCAAACAGGTCTGTGAGTTGGGTGCCTACCATGGCAGAGCTGGTGTCAGGAGGTCGATTGAAGTTACACAAAGGCTGAAATTCAATGTTTCTGTCTAATTTTAAGGCTCTTGCATTTTCACAGCCCAGAATCTACCTCCCCCTCCCCGCAGATGTCAGGAACAGAGTAGGGGTGATGCCAGAGACCATGCGTAGCAGTACGAGGGGTGCCGGCTCAGTCTGAACTGTGGGCTCTCAGGAGGTCATGAGATCTGACCTCTCTTAGCTCCAGTTTCTCATCACTTAATTGGTATTGATATGTACTAACAGTTTCTAATATATTAATCAGGTTATGTTGTCAGCCACAGAATATGGCTTAGAACATCCTTAGAATATGCACAAGTGTCTGTAAAGCAGAAATTCTGGCCAAACTCAGCTCTCCTTGTTGATAAGATTTACCTTCCTCGTTCCTGAAGAAACTGTGCATGCTCAGGATCCGCAGGGGGTGGGTTCGGGGCACAGAGGGTTAGAGCTGCTGTGGTGCTGCGCAGGAGGACCTGGGAGAGGCAGCCTCTGAGGCTGACATGGGCCCGACGGCTTCCCGCCTGCTCTTGAGCTGTCTTTGCTCAGCGGCCAGGCTTGAGTCTGCCAGATAATAAAGAGGTTTCTTCCGAGAGGAGCCATCAAGATACAGTGAGACCCCGCTCTGTAACTCGTGTCCTGCTGTCAGTCCAGTGCCAAGAGTCTTCCCGGCTCCCTTCAAACTCTCGTGGGCTTTGTATGAAACCAGGTTTGATCTGAACGGATGGCTGGCTGGGTTTGTGGGACATGAAGGGGAGAGCGCTGCGTGAGCTGAAGGGCCTCACGGAGCCCCAACCCTTTGGGACTGGGCTGGAATGTCCACTAGGAGGAGGAGGGAGAGAAGGAGGAAGGACCACTTGGTTATAGTGGGGTCACAGGCCATTTCCTGTTTGAGTCAAGCTCCCCAAGCCTGCTATATGAACACGAATTCTGCGTGATGCACGTGAATCTTAGTATCTTTCAGTGTCTTCTCCTGGAAAGTGAGGGTTACAATGAGGTGACATGGAAAGGGCTTGGGTACCTTGAGCCCATGTGGCAAGGGTGATTACGGGGTACGTCTGTGACATACACTCATACGCTGTGGTGGTTTGATTCAGGTGTCCCACATAAACTTAGGTGTTCTGAATGCTAGGTTCCCAGCTGCTGGAGATTTGGGAGTTAATGCCTCCTGGAGGGAGTGTATTGTGAGGGCCGGGTTTATGGGTGTTATAGCCAGTGTCCTCTTGCTAGTGTTTGGCACACTCTCCTGTTGCTGTTGTCCACTTTATGTTGGCCAGGGGGTGATGTCCACCCTCTACTCATGCCATCATTTTCCCCGGCCATCATGTAGCTTCCCCTCAAGCCTGTAAGCCAAAATAAGCCTCTTTTTTTCCCACAGGCTGCTCCTGATTGGGTGATTTCTACCAGCAATGTGACCCTGTCTGCAACATATGTTCATTTGCACGTATGTGTGTTTTGTGTGTGTGCATGTTTGATTCACCATTGTGCTTCATCCCCTCAAGAATCAGAATCTGTTTATATATTCAGCTGGATGATCTGTCACATGCCAGGCCATGTCCTGCACTGGATAGAGAGATGGATTTGCCACGAGACTGGATCTAGAAAGCTTATTCTAGTGTAGGGAGCTGTGAGACGCATATAAATGCAAGCAATGCAGCAGGAAAAATATAGGCATCCAAGGCTTGTAAGCCAGGATTGCTGCTGAGAGCTCAGAAA
Source organism: Jaculus jaculus (assembly GCF_020740685.1). NCBI lineage: Eukaryota > Metazoa > Chordata > Mammalia > Rodentia > Dipodidae > Jaculus > Jaculus jaculus. The sequence goes on along the minus strand of NC_059119.1, from coordinate 36,616,118 downwards.
AGACACGCCAGCCAGGTGGGCCAGAGGCCAAAGGGTGGCAGTCAGGCACCAGGAGAAACTAGGGGTGACTTTGCAAGAGGAGAGCCTGGCACTGGGCACTGAAGTTACGCTACCCAGCCAGCAGTTTGGAGGTTCCTGGGCTCTCTGGCTAAAGTTTCCATCACTCTCAGTCTGTTTCTTCATTGTGAATTGGGTTTCAGAATCAGAATATTCAGTCCACAGGGCAGGCAAGACTTTGGTGTGATAGCCCAGGGCTATCACAGAAGTGATCCAACCTTTAACAGGGAAAGGCTTGAGAACGCCCCCCCAACACACACACCGTGAGATCCACACCCCCCCCCCCCCCCGTGAATGGGTGTCTCCTCGTAGCTCCATAGAGGGTACTGCTGGGACTAGAGGTGGCCACACTCAACATATAAAGATGCATCTGTTTACTAAGAGGCCTGCAATGTAGACAACACTTGCTGGGACAGTTCCTTTCTGCTCTGCCCAGCCCAGCCCAAGCAAGAGAGACCTGATGGGCCAGAGAACTTATTTTTTTAAGATAGACATCACAAAACTGGCAAGCAGTCGCTGGCTGGGGCTCCTTCCCACGCGGGCCTCTGTGGAGCTGCTAGGGCTTCCTCCCTCTGTGTGCTGGCTGGCTCCCTCTCATACCCACTTCAGTAAAGGAGCAGAAAGCAACACGAACAGACCACTTCTCTGCCAAGGAAGGAAGCCACCAGAGGAAGGTGTTACCAGGAAGCTTGGCCACCGACTTCTGCAGGAAAACTGAGTCACTAGGAACTGGAAGTTCCCTTGGATTTGGTGACCAGATCTTTGGAAACCTTGCTGGGGGAGTGTTGCAGTCAGGTTCGCATTGCTGGTAGAAATCACCCCACCAAGTGCAGCTTCTGGGAAAAAGAGGTTTATGTTGGCTTGCATGCTCAAGAGGAAGCTCCACAATGGCAGGGGAAAATGATGGCATGAGCAGAGGGTGGACATCACCCTCTGGCCCACATAAGGTGGACAATAGCAACAGGAAGTGTTAATTTCCAATTGCCATCAGCTGGGGAACCTAGCATCCAGAACACCTACGTTTATGGGGGACACCTGACTCAAACCACCACAGGAAGTTCTGCTGACACTCTGGGGAAGATCCCAGAGAATAGCCAGTAGGCAGGAGATCAAGGTGGAGGGAAGTTCACATAGCCTTAACTCATCTGAAAGCCTGTTGAGTAAGGAGAAAGTTATAGCCAGGGCAGAAAGATTGTGAAGACATTATAGTTTTAGGACACTGGAGCAAGTTTATGTGTGAAGCACAATAGCCTATGACACTAAGGACATTGAAGGCCAGCAGGAGAGAAGAGAGGATGAAGACAAGTTAGGGTATGTATGGAAAGGACATGAAAACCTTGAGGTCAAAAGGAGAGAGGCCTAAAGCTAAACATTCATAATAGCTGCCATTTATTAAGCTAATGTCTATTTAAGTACTTTATGCATCAACCTCTTTAATGTTCTGTTTGGAGAAGTGGTTTGTCCCTATCAAAATTCATGTTGAAGCTTGGTTTGCTATATATTTCAATATATGGCATTGAAAAGAGGTGCAACCTTAAGAGGTACAGCCTAGTAGGAAGTGGTCGAGTTAGAGGATTAATGTGTGTCTGAGAGGAGTGATTAATTTCTATAAGAGCAGATTAGTCCTGTGAGAGTCGTCTGAGCTTGCGCTCTCTCTCTCTCTCTCTCTCTCTCTCTCTCTCTCTCTCTCTCTCTCTCTCCACACGAACTCTCTGACATGCACTTCTGATATCTGATGCCAGTTGCCATGTTTGCAAAGAACCAGAGCCAGTACCACACTGTATGTAGTTTCTAGCCTACAGAATTCTGAGCCAAATAAACTTCTTTTCTTTAGGCACAAGGCAGCATCAGGAATCTTGCTATAGGAAAACAATATGGACAATGACCTTTATTAACCCCATTCCACCAATGAGCAAGAAGAGGTGAAGTTTATACAGAGGCATTAGGAACAATTGCTCAACAAAGCTCTCTGCAGGCAGTGAAGAAGGGGTTGCTATGAAGGGCCATTGCTGGACGAGTGGTACCAGCGCCTCTCTCAGACAGCAGAGCAGAACGAGCAGGGCTGGGTTTAGCAGTGACAATGAGGGCTTTGCTGGTTTCTCAAGTTTGGGATTTGGGGTGAGCTAGTTTTTTTTTTTTTTGAGGCAGCCCAGGTGAGCCTGGAATTCATCAAACAGTCCCTCACTGTTCATGGCAATCCTTCTGCCTCAGCTTTCCGGGTATTAGGATTATAGGTGTGAGCCATCCACCCAGCCTTCCAGTGCTTTTTGCTTTTTGTTTTGGAAACTTTCTTTTCAAAGTTAAACCCAACAGGCATCTGTAATACATAGAGCAGACCAAGTCATACTTTCACTAATTGAAGTAGAAGGGTCTATGCTCTACCTTCTCCACTTTCCTCTGCGTGCGTGTGTGTGTGTGTGTGTGTGTGTGTGTATGCAGGTGTGTGCATGCCACACTGGATATGTGGAGGTCAGAGGACAGGCTTGGCTGTCTCCTCACCCTCCACCTTGTTTGGGGCAGGGTCTAATATTCACTGCTATGCCCACTAGACAACCTGGCCCACAAGCATCGGAGAACTCTACTGTCTCCACCTACCTTGCAGTAGGTGCTCTGGAGTTGCAGACATTGTTTTGAGGAAAGCCCAACAGGAAGTCCAACAGACTGGCATGTTTTATGAAAGAGAGAGAGAGAGACAAAGAAAGAATGGGTGCTCCAGGGCCTCCAGCCACTGCAGTTGAACTCCAGACGTGTGCGCCCCCTTGTGCACATGTGTGAGCTTGCGTGCTTGCATTACTGTGCATCTGGCTTATGTGGAACCTGGAGAGTCGAACATGAGTCCTTAGGCTTCACAAGCAAGCATCTGAACCACTAAGCTATCTCTCAGCCCAGGGATTGCAGGCATTTTAGAGTATCCAGCTTTACATAGGTTCTGGAGATCTGAACGCAGGTATTCGTTCTCACACAGCAAGCACTTGATCCATTTAGCTATCTCCACAGACCTCCGCTTCCTCTTAACACTCTCTGATGTCCCTGGAGAAGTTTGTGGTGATGCAGAGGGACTTGGACCACAGGAGAAGAACACTGGGTTGCCATGAGACAAACTTGATCTTCACATGGAAACCCTAGAATGGTTTCCAGAAAAGTCTGGCTGGGGAGGAAGGACAGACACTCCTTGCTCAGGTCTGTCACATACTTTTTCACTGGTGGCAGGGGCAGGAAAACCTGCAAAGTTGCCCCAAAGGAAAGTGAGAAAGTTGGTGAGCGAGTGGGAACTGGGTGTGAAGACACGCTCTGGCAGGATCAGGCAGAACCCTGAACCCGGCTGCCTTACTAGCTTGTCATAATGCCATCCAACCAATGTTTTCTGTGCCATGTGCCCAGGCTGCCAGGACAGCTGTCACCACTCACTTTTCCGAGACCTATCCCCAGCCTTTGGCAGGGCTGTGCTGTAGCAGGCTTAACACCCCACAGAGGACATCTAGTGACGTGCACAGCCCCAGGCCCAGAGGAGGGATGGAGCTGGGAAGAAGGAAGGCAGGAGGCTATGCCAGAGGGCTGTGCGGGCGAGCTGTGGTTGCACTGTGGCCGAGTTCCTCAGCAGCTGACTAATTGTGTCAGCCATGGTCATTAAGATTCTGCATCTGTATCCGGCCTGTTGCAGTTCTCCCAAAGTAATTTCCCATCCAGAGTAAAATCAAATCCCCACACCTCAGTCAGCAAGGCAGGGACAGGAGCCTTGCTGGCCACGTCTAGACCATCGTCAGGGCAGGCTGAAGAGTGAGTTCATCTTCAGTTTAATGTTTTAACCACACATCTCGGGGACTCTCAGCCCTTGTTTTCAGGTGTCAAGTTTCTCCTGTGCAGCCATCCACACTCCCAGTTTTCTCATTGTCCCATTCCCAGACCCCTGCATTCTTTCGGCTTAATGATAAACCACCTGGTCCCCGGAAATGCAACCTCGATGTGGAAAACAGGAAATTCGCATCTTTTACTGCAGCTCCGAAGAGGATAGCATGTGCTCCACTGTACAGATACCTACTGTGGCTTCCTCCCAGTGGGCATTTAAGTTGCTGTGGGTTTTCCTACTATGAGCATTTGCTGCTGTGGATAGTTTTGCATTTTACATGTTTCTATCTTGGGTAACTGCCTAGGAACACAATTGCATATGACAAGTGTGTGTTTAACGTCACAGTAAGCGACTTCCAAAGTGTTGTGCCTTTCAGCCTTTCTGACAGAACAGTGTGAAGGTTCCAAAAGCTGTATACCCTTGTCAATAGTGTTGTCAGTCTTAAATTTTAGTTGTTCTAGTGGGCACATAATGATATTTCATTGTGATTTTAATTTGCATTTCCTTAAGAACCATGAATGTCTTCTCATGAGCTTATTTTTCATTGCTTCATTTTCCTTGATGCAGTGTCCAAATGTCTTGTACATTTTCTTTTATTATCATGGTATAAGAAGTCATTATTTTTCTGGAGAATGGAATTTCAAATGGGAAAGTGTGGGGGTGGGGAGGGAGGGAATTACCATGGGATATATTTTATAATCATGGAAAATGTTAATAAAAATTAAAAAAAAAAGAAGAAGTCATTATTTTTCTTATAAGTATCTTTCAAAGAGAAAAGTTGGGGCTGGAGAGATGGCTCACCAGTTTAAGGCAGCTGCTTGCAAAGCCTGCTGGCCTGTGTTTGATTCTCCAGTACCCACAAGGAGCCACATGCACAAAGGGCACAAGAATCCAGTTTGTTTGCAGTGGTGAGAGGCCCTAGTGTACCCATAGTCATTCTTTCTCTCCTTGCAAATTAATAAATAAACCAGAGAAATGTTGGCGTTTAAAATTTTCTGATAAAGTATAATTCTGTCATTTTGAGTGGCTTGTGCTTTTGCGTCCCATCTGGGAAATCATTGCACACCCTGAAGCCACAGACTCTTCTGTTTGGTGTGTATCACATGGATGAAGTCCTTTAGGCCAACCACTAACATCTGTGGGTTTTTTTTTTTTTATTTCCTGGCAGTTTGGGGGATAGAACTCAGAGCCTTGTGCATGCAAAGCACGTGCTATGTCATGAAGCCATACAAACCTCCACTCTGTTGTCATCAAAGCAGCTTTAGTTTAGGCTTTTAAGACACATGCATAATCTACAAGATGCTGTGGTTTTGACACTTCATCCTAGATTCCCTACTGCCCCAAGAAATAGGAGAAAGTAAGGAGGTCTTCTCTTCCTATTTATTATGTTTAGATACAGACAAATTCTAGGAGAAAAGAAAACTCAGAAGAAGGGAAAGGGTAGTCTTTAGGCCTGGCTGGCACTAGTGGAGGTGAGTCAAGGGGAAAGACTAGAAACGAGTCTGTTGTTTGTCCTTTCCCTGGAGCCCAAGGCATCTCAATCAGAGCTTCCCTGGCTGTCTCCTCCCAGCTGGGTGTTAAATTCCTCCAGTCTGGGGGAGAAGAGACTTGTGAGAGGCCCTCCTCCCACTGGGATCTGGGTTTTCCTTTCTTATTCTTCTGCCTCTGTCCCCTTTCTACTCCTTCTGCCTAATTCTTGACAGGACATCCCTGACTCTCAAAATATAGATGTGGGAAGTTACAAGTGCATAGCCTTCTATAACATTTTGCGGTGTGAGAGAGTGAAAGTGTGTGTGTGTGTGTGTGTGTGTGTGTGTGTGTGTGTGTGTGTGTGGTGTGTTCTGAGGCAGGTTCTCACCACATAGTCCAACCTAGTTTAGAACCCCCTAGTCTCCTTCCGCAGCTCCTGAGTGCTGGGATTACATATATGCACCACCACGCCTGCCTCAGTTCTATTGTTCTAATATGCAAGCATTCCTGTGCTATGAAAGTTGAAACTGTATAGAAAAGATATAAGATATATTCAGGAAACTCTCAGAGCCAAAGCAGGTGAGAGCTCCTTGCTCACAGACCTTGATGTCCCCTCCTGCAAGCAACCAGCTATCCACTCCCCATTCGGCCCCTGGCCAAGTTGCTGTCTCAGCTTGCTCATTCTTTCTCCTGAGTCCCTTCTGCTTCTCCGCATAGCGTACTCCTGACTTACTTAGATGCTCTCACTGGCCCAGAAACAGCCTCCTATTCTGCTCCTCTCTCACCCCCTGAGCAGTCTAAGCTCCTGTTTTAGGGCTGGAGCTCCAACGCCATACAAACTGTCACTATGGCTCCAGACTACCTCGCTCTGGGCCTCCAGCCCAGCCACCTACAATCTGGCTCCCCCACTGGTCCCCATCTGTCTGGGAGACAGCATTGCTAATTCCAGAGGTTTAACTGCCTAACCATGGGCTCTGGCCTCACAGTCTAAGGCAGAGGCTCTTGGCCTGAATACCCAGGGATCCCCTCGCTAGGAATTCCAAGACCCAACAACTGAGAATGGACCGTGGTTCTTTTTTCTGGTCCCGTTCAGCTCCGTGACTCCTAGGACCACAGCCAGACTCCTGCTACAGCTATGTTAGGGCTACAGGGCTTCAAGGCTTGGACTACATCCCCGGTGTACTTAGTGTGGGTTCCTGGGGTTCTTTCTCTGGGGCCGGCCACGGTCCCCCAAAGATGTCCAGGCAACTGGGGTGGGTGGATGTACGAAAGTAAAAGACTTTTGGGAGGAGTTTTGGTGAACAGCTTTCACAGTTTATTGTCAGGGAAAATGGGTTTATAAGTATCTGAGGGGGGGGGAGGACCCTAAGGGCATTGGACATACCAAGTTCATTGCTGATGCCTAATTAGCATATGGGGACATTCATTCTAGCACATAGGTAATGGCAGGGGCAGGGAGGGTCAGGTGATCTAGGGTCTCAGGGGGATGGGCTGTGTGAAGGCTGATAAGGAGTTTCCTAGGCAACTGGGCAAAGGTTACAGGGCTATGGGCCGAGCCTAAGTTCAGGTGTGCCGGGCTTGGAGAGAGAGTGGCCTCCTGTAGCCTGGCGGGGGGTGGAGGGGCTCCTTAGCCATGACTGGAAGCTCAGGCTCCTCTCCTGAAGGCTCCAGCCTGTGCCTGGCAGTGCCCGGCATACTTAGGAGGGTTCTTCTATCACTCAAAGTGTGGCGATGGCACTCAGGCCAGTGGGGCCCATTCTCTTTTCTTCTCTTCTCTATGAGCGACAGGAAGCAGTCAAAGCCTGGTCCTTGGCTCTGCTCCACTTGCAGGGACCCTCTTTCTCTGCACTAGGCCTCAGTTTCTACCACGGTGAAGTGGGGATGCTGGGTGGTTGCACAGCATCACCTGCCCTGGTGTAAGGGGAGATAGAACGTGTTCAGGCAACAAGGTCTGGGAACAGCTGATCTTTGCGATGAGGCGGGGGGACATGTCTGCTTTGGAGTAGCCCTGGCTTATTTCAGGGATGTAAGCAGCATCATTGGTGGGCAACAGGATTCTTCCTTTCTCTGTCATTTGAGTTGATGAAAGAACTGGTTGAAACCTATTGAAGAACAGGAACATGGAGGAGGGGTGAGAGGCAAGAAGCAGGAGGGATCACAGCCCCACCGGTGGAGGGGCAGGTGACCTAGGGGTGTGCATAAGCTGCCTGTGCCTCCATTCCACTTCACCAGCCAGCACCTGTGCCCAGGGAAGACATGGAATCCTTGACAAAGCCATCAAGAGTCACAGACAGGGACGCAGCATGTTCCCCAGTCAGGCCCTGGTGTTTCAGGAAGGAAAGTCCACCAAGCCACAGTGACCAGCTGGCACAGGGGACCTAGCAGATGGCTCTCACCTTGCCTCCATTTTCCAAAGGCATACTCCCAGGAACGCAAGCTGCTCCTTGCTCCAGGCATGGACGGCAGGTACTCCAAACCCTAGTCTAGTCTTCTGCTACATTGGCATATGCCATGGGTGACACAGCCTGCATGTCCCTGAACCCTTCTGCCCTCCAGGTGAACCCTCCTCCACTTCCCCTCTTGCTCCTCCATCTACCTCTTGCCCTTGGGCCTCCCAGATGGACCCGGAGCTCCCCTTGAACCCTCCTGACTTTCCCTCAGGGGTTGCATGATCTGCTTAACTGCCCCAATGACCTCCCCTGTCCAAGGTCATTGTCCAAGTCCCCTGGCCTGGGCAGGTCTTAGCTTACATGAGCTGAATGTCACCAACAGCCTTATAGACTTCTTTCCCTGAAAGAGAATCTCAATGGAGGGAGCCAGAGACCTCATTCCCATTCGCAATGAGATCGGAGCTGTGATGAGAAAGGCACTTCCTGAGGGGTGTTCGTCGCCAAAACCCATCGCCCCAGAGTACTTGTGAGAAAGACAGCAGATAATTTAGGTTCTAATTTGGGGATGTTCCACAAAATACTGGACCTGTGTTCCTCAAACTGTAAAAGCATGAAAACCACAAGGAAACAGAAATTGCCACAGCCAGGGACACTGAGGAGGGAGATATGGCAGCTGTCCTGTGGTGCGCTGGGCGTGCGGGGAAAACGAGGGACGTCAGCAGGAGAGCTGAAGAGGTATACATGACGTAAGCAGCTCGGGGCTGGGGCCAGACGGTAGGGCACAAGTGGGTGGGTGGATGTTAGACAAGTGATGATCAAGTGGGAAGGAACATACTGACGACCGCTGCATCTATTCATAGTTTACTATGTGGACGTGTGTTTCTAAGCACCTTCCACATACTATTTTTAATTCTTATAAAACCCTAGCATCCAACAAAACTCCCTCATCATTCTATGGAAGAATAAATGGAGACCCCTTGTGTTTGTGAACCATTATAAATCTCAGGACTTCACATACATTTACCTCCCTCCTCATAGCAACTTTATGGTGTGTGTTATCGGCCACCCCCCTTTTTTCTTACAAACAAGAAATCAGGACTCAGTGGGAGTGAGGGACTTGCCAAAGGTCACTGTTAACAGTGTGAAACACAGGCCTATCTGTTTGAACACTAGCTAGAGATGCTGGTTTGGGAGTTTGTGGACTAATTTTGAAACGTGGGGTCCAACTAGTGGAAAGAGATTTCTTGGGGTGGGCCTGTGAAGATTCAGGTTCTGGCCAGAGCTCTCTCAGAGCTTCCTGGTCTGGTGACTGCCTGAGCAAGTCTACCACACACTCCTGATTGAGCTTCTCCTACCCCTGTGCCTTCCCCACCATGACAGACTGAAACAATGGATCCAGAAAACCCCTTTCTGTCTTAAGTAGTATCCATTGGTGTTTAGTCAGAGGGATAAGAAAAATAACTAGTACAACCACACAACTAGTTATTAGTTGAGCTAAATCCCAGGCAGGCTGGGGTCAAGGATCATGCCCAGGTCTCTTTTCAAAAGGATTTTTGGCAAGTGAGCATTCGTGGGTCCGCTTGTGAAGCCTGATCTGAGAGTGCCAAATGTCCACCCAGCTCAATCCTGGTGCTCTGTTGGTGGTCAGTGCATGGACAAAGGCTGAAGTTCCTGTGTGACTGAAGTAGGAAAAGGAGCCATTATAAGAATGCAGACAGGGCTGGAGAGATGGCTTAGCGGTTAAGCGCTTGCCTGTGAAGCCTAAGGACCCCGGTTCGAGGCTCGATTCCCCAGGACCCACGTTAGCCAGATGCACAAGGGGGCGCACGCGTCTGGAGTTCGTTTGCAGAGGCTGGAAGCCCTGGCGCGCCCATTCTCTCTCTCCCTCCCTCTCTCTCCCTTCCTTCCTCCCTCCCTCCTCTGTCTGTCTGTAGCTCTCAAATAAATAAATAAAAATTAAAAAAAAAAAAGAATGCAGACAGAACTTGCCTCAACTGTGCCCTGAAGCCTTGTGCCTGACTCTGTAGCCTCCAGGACATGGCTCTCCTCTCTCTATCTCCCTCTCTTTCTACCCTCTCTGAGAGCTTTCATCATCCAGAAAGATAGTGGACACCAGAGGAGCCCGAAGGACAGAAGGGAGAGGATGGGGTCTAGGAGGGTGGAGGCTCTTGCCAGGACAGACCATCGTTGCCTGTCCATGTACAAGGCCAGGAGCTCTGAGCATAGCTCATCTGGGCACAGATCAAGCCTCCCTCCCCTCAGGAGAGACACCCTAAGGTCTTGTCATCACCTGGCCAAAGACAGGCTTGTGGGGGGCTACCATGTACTGTAGATTCCTACAAATAGATCCTAATACCTACATGTTTATTTTAGTCCTTTACCTTTTGAAGGCCTCAGTGTTCTCACCAGTCACACCAGGATAAAAGCACCTGTGCCTTCCAGGGTCTTCAGGGGAGTAAGTCCAAGAGTAGACATACAGGCCTGCCCTGAAGGTGAACCTTGTACGCCTCCACATGTGTGTGGAGGTGTGGCCACACGGCCTTGTGGCTCCAGATAATTCTGTGGTTTCTGGTTTGTGTCATGAACACAAGGCTGGGAAAAGAGAGAGGGTGCTGGAAGACTCAGCACTTCCCTACGGTACTCCGGGTCTCAGTTCCTCTGTCACATGGGGTCAAAGTCATTGTTTTCTTTACTTTGTGGCCGCACTAGACATTGAACCATGTCCTAGTGTGTTCTAGGCTCTCACTGCACCACAGCGCTCCACCTCTGCCTATGCCTTGGCCTCTGTAAAATGCTAGATTACATGCATTAACTATTTACCTATAATCATAGACTACATCTAATCTATAATCAATCATCTATTAAGCTAACAGAGCTATGGTAAAAATTACACACAATCCCTGAAATGACATCAATTATTGTGTTAGATTGTTGACACTCAATTCCTTGCCCAGGTACAGTTTCAATTTGAACATATCTATAGTGGTATCATAAATAATATAAATTTTTGGTTAACATTACACCAAACTCTTTTTTTTACTTTCTTGTAAGAATGTAAGAAAGGTTTTTACCCATTCTCATTCTGCTACAGTAGCTAAGGCTAACAGATTGGTTTGCACTTACAAAACTGTATACATATGGAATTTGCATTTGGAGAAGGAGGTCATTGTATGTTTTAGCAAATTAGGACTGTGCTATATTTGTTTCTCTGCATACCACTGTTCTCATTCAGCCATATGTTGTGGACTTGCATCTAGGCCAAGAGATAGAGCATTGATTCTTTTGGATAAGTGTGTAATTCCAAGGTATGGATGAAAATATCATTAGTTCATCAACCATTCCCTAATGGATGGGGACTCATTTGATTTCTTATTGCTCCCTCACACAGTGCTGCCCTAAACATTCAGAATCAATGACTCTTTGAGGAGGTACTTGCATTTCTGCAAACATAAAATCCCAGAGATGGGATTCCTGGACTGCCAACCATGTGCTTCCTAAGGCCCCGAACGGCTGTAAAATTTCACACAGTCAGAGGTGCTTAAGAGCCCTGTCTCCCACACCCATGCGGCCCTCACAGTGTTTACCAACCTGACAGATGGACTAACGCACCTCAGTCACACCTTCATTTGCATCTTCCCAGCTCCGATCAATGTGACACATCTTTCCATGTGTCTTTGGCACCGTGGATTTCCTTTTCTGCCAATGGCTATTTGAGTATTTTTTCCTGGGCTGGTCTGTGCATCCTGAGTGTGTTTTATTACTTGTTGGATAACTTTTCTTGTCATCACAACAAAATTCCTGACATAATCAACTGAAGGGAGGAGTGGCTTGCTTTGGCTCAGAGTTGTAAAGGGCACAGACACCATGCGAAGGAAGACACAGTGGCCAGAACAGCTTGGACCATGGTGGCGGGAGCAATTGGTCAGTGGCAGCAGAAACTTGCAGCTTGACTTATCCGCACGTGGCCAGATCAGGTAGCAGCAGGAAAGCCCCCCCCCCCCCCCGTGACCCTCCTCTGTGAGCCATGCCTCTCAGCCCACTCCCCAAGCAGCGCTGTCCAAGTGTTTAAACACGTGCGCCTAGGGGGACCCAATCCGTAACACTTGCCTACTGTCACACATGATCTACATATATCTCCCTGCCTATGGCCTTGGGACTTAGGATACTAGTGCTTTCTCTTTCTAAAACAAAGCACCAGCTGGCTTTGAACTCACTATGCAGCCCAGACTGCCTTCAAAGTCATGATCCTTCTGCCTCAGCCTCCCAAGTGCTGGGATTAGAGAAGAATACCACAATGCCAGGCATATATTTTTCTTGATGGCTTTTCAGTTTCCTATCTTATCTTCTTTTTTATTTTTTTGTTTATTTTTATTTATTTATTTGAGAGTGACAGAGAGAGAAAGAGGCATATAGAGAGAGAGAATGGGCATGCTAGGGCCTCCAGCCACTGTAAAACAAACTCCAGATGCGTGCACCTCCTTGTGCATCTGGCTAACGTGGGTCCTGGGGAATCGAGCCTTGAACGGGAGTCCTTAGGCTTCACAGGCAAGCGCTTAACCGCTAAGCCAACTCTCCAGCCCCCTATTTTATCTTCAGAAACAATAGCCCTAGCTCATAAGCTACATTCCCAAGTTTCCCTCTGAATTTGTTTTTCTTATTTGAATATGCACTCTCTCCAGAATTTTTTTTTTTTTTTTCAGGGTAGGGTTTCACTCTAACTCAGGCTGATCTGGAATTCACTATGTAGTCTCAGGATGGCCTCGAACTCATGGTGATCCTCTTACCTCTGCCTCCCGAGTACTGGGATTAAAGGAATGCACCACCACTCCTGGATTTCTGTAATTTATTTTTATCAAATTAAGGTTGGTCCCAATGCTACTTTCTTTCATGAGAATAGCCATACTTGGTGTTTCTCATCTCTGATCTCAGAGCCTAAGGGATCTCAAGAGGTGCTGGGGAGGTAGCTACCAAAACTAAGACTGAGATGTTGAAGAAGTGGTATAGATTCCCCACTCCCTAGCCACAGAGCTATTCTCCATTTGTTGCTTTACAAAATGGGCTTCAAGTAAAGCTTTGGTTCAGACAAGGTGCTCGGGGTCTAAAGAAAGTCTGAAGTCCCTGTTTCCGATGGTTCCTGAGCCCTTCCGTCCTCTAACTCCACAATGCCTAAGTTTGCAACAAGTGAGGAAAAGCAAGACAGCAACAGGGTGGATGACTTCCTCCAACAATGACTGCAGTATTAACCACAAGTGGGCTCAGACGAGGTGTCAGCATCACAGTGTTTTAGAGCAGAAGGAAAACCTTGGCAATTCTGTACTGCCTCTCCATTGTGGTGGCCTGTAGAGTCACCTGGAAGTTTAGAAAAAAGTCCTGGTACCCTATACCCCTGCCAGACCGTGTGACTCAGAGTCGCCGAGGGGCAGTGCCCAAGCACTGTTATATTTAGAAATCTGATGATTCTAATGTGAAGCTAGTGTTGAGAACCACCTCTCCACTTCATCCCTCTTATGCTGATTATCAGAGAAGGTGACCCATGCATGCATCTGGCAAGCCATAGAGTTGGACTTGAACTGTTTCCACTGTTTGGTTGGCTTTTCCATCTTTATCAACCAGCCTTCATTGAGCAGCACACCTCGTGCCTGTAGGAGGCAACTCTAGGGGTGCTTCCCGGATGGTTTGGAGCTTTGCCTATGGAGTGCTTCAAAGATGTTTCCTGCCTTTAAGTCTGTGCATCACAGGTGGATAGACCAGGTTCATAAGGAATGAACTAGCACCAAAGATGCAGAAGTTCAGCAGTGAGAACACAGACGGGAGGCAGTGGGCAGGTGGAGTGTGAATTGGTCCACAGGGACCTCAAAGGTTTCAGTGGGCAACATCTGTCCTGCACAGTTAGCTGGGGCACTGTTTAACTCCCTCGGTGTTAAGGTGGGGTACCCAAGCAGGAAAGGGTCAGCCAGGTGTGGGGCCAACACCTGAGCTGCCGAGGAGCTGCGCTCAGCCCTCCTCAAGTCTGACCTTCTCCCTCTGCTCTGCCTGCAGGAATGAGAACGTTCTGCACCAGTTCTGCTGCCCCGCTGCCGACGCCGCCGAGCAGAAGCCTGCCTGCGCGGACCTGGCCTCCCACAGGTGCGACCTGGCCCCTCTCCCGCCCCACTTCCACTGTCTCTGTGTGCTCCGCTGTTCTCTCCTTCCTCATCCTCCCGTTCCTCTTTCCTTCGTCTGGTCCTAGAGGATCTATGATCACTTCTCAAGGTCATTACACCCTGTTGATCAAGCCTCCAGCCATGACTCTCCCTTCTGAACAGCCCGTGTAAAGATAAACCTGGCATACACCCAAGGAGAGCAACTTGCCTTTGCATAGTGCGCGCTTCGCACGGCAGGTGGCAAGGACTCAGAGGGTGCTCTGCCCGGGTACCATGCCTGGCCTTCCTCACAGCGCGGTTAGTTTTCCTTCCAATCTTTCTCCTTTCATAAAGGAGCAAAGAGAGCAATTTTTAAGTTCAAGGGTTTCTCAGCCCTCACTGAGCTGGCTGACCACTTGGATGAGAACAGCGGGAGGGACACACTAGAACTTGGTGCCGCTTTTCCGAGCCGCCCTCCTTCTCCTCCCCTTGCCCTGTGCCACCCCCTGTGGCCCTCCTACCTTGTTCTCACCACACTCCTCTGCCTCTGATCTCCTCCTCCTCACCCATGCCACTGTCTCTCCCTCTCTCCTTGCTCTGTTTGATGTTTCTGTTGCTATCCTCTCTTTTCGCATTTCTCTTTCCTTTGCTTCACTTGGATCTGGGTCCATCTTTAGTATCGTGGCATAGGAATGAATTTGGCCCAGTTATTTATCACCCTGTGGAGCTCAGTTTTCTTGTCTGTATAGTACGGGGTTGGTCTACCTAGAAAGTAGCATTTATATGTAATGTCACTGACCTCTCAGTGAGGTCACAGCAGGTAGGTGATCCTCCCTCCTGTGTATCCGAGGAGGGGGTGATCAAGAGACACAGGGACTACTGCATAGTCACCCAGTAAATGTCAATGCCTGGGCTTTACTTGAGGCCTTGGACAGCTAATACTCAGCACTGGAACATTTGAGATTCACTGCCTGCAATTATTTTCCCCTAATTCCTTGGACTTAGTGAGCGGTTATAAGAACTGGTGGCCATTAACCTCAGGTACAAAAAAGCACCTCCTGAAACGCATTTGCTACCTTTGAGGAGAGATCATTGGGGGTCAGAGGAAAGGGGGGACTCTGAGGAAAGGGCTAGAGGAGGGAGGTGCACCCACCACTGATGTCCTTAAATCCATGGCTCAGGAAGGATGGCAGCTGACTAAGGCCAACTGGGAGGAGGATGGGAGGTAAAAGGGAAAGACCGTGTGCTGGACCCCTGTTTGTGTGGTCTCTGTGCTAAGTTTGGGGCAC
This sequence comes from Jaculus jaculus, assembly GCF_020740685.1. NCBI lineage: Eukaryota > Metazoa > Chordata > Mammalia > Rodentia > Dipodidae > Jaculus > Jaculus jaculus. Next base: position 36,600,943 of record NC_059119.1, on the reverse strand, counting down.
ACACAACCTGCAACTCGTTAAAAATGTCCTTTCTTGGCAGAGGCGGAGCAGGGGTCTTCCCACTCCATTCGTCTCTGTCTATTTAACTCAAGGAGTGTTTTGCTTATGCTACCTAAGCTCAGGGCTTCTTTGCTTCCTTGTGAGGTGGAGAACTCCCCTGCGAAGCTCAGGCTTGGGCTGCATTTCCACTGCTTCCCCCCCCACCCTTCACATTCCTCCCTGTGCAGACTCTCCCCTGGGATGACAAGCCTGGGTCTGAGTGGGAAGGCTGCTGAGGAGCCGATCCGCCCAGCAACAGCAGGAAGGTAGCCACATGCCCCTAACGGAGCGAAGGCTACAAAGATGAAGGGCTGTGCTAGGGTGTAGTGGACACTGGGAAATGTCCCTTCTCCTCAGAGGTGCAGGTCCTGGGCTTGGATGGAGGCTAGAGGTGCTGGGGGAGGGACAGGAAGGAGGAGACTCTTGGGAATTCAAGGAGCGGAACATAGGCCCTGCCCACTGCAACATTCTCTTCCAGAGTGCCCACTGCCCAGTTATTCCAAGTTGTCCTGTCTGTCTGTCTGTCTGGTCTGTAGTTTTCTAGATCCTGTTTCTGTCTGTCTTTCCATCTATCTGATGTCACTTTGTTGGCTCCTCTGGGAAAATAGCCCTGTATATTTCCTGGACTCCTAACAGTGCATGTGCCATCCAGTTTGTCTGTTCTTAGTTTCCACACAGGAGTGCCAACCTAAGACAAGTTTTCTCCCTCAAACTCGCAACGTCATCTGGGCTCCTGGCCCTATAAGTGACCCCTACATAGCCCCTTATCCATTCCCCTGGACCAGGCATCTCACCTCCATGGGGAGTAGTGCCAAACCTACTCTGGAGCTCAGAGACTGCGTCAAGTTCAGAGACCAACCTGAGGGTCTAGCACAGAGTGGTCCCCAGAACTCTCCAGAACATCCCCCAGGCCCTCCCTACAGTCAGCCAGTTCCCCACCAAGCTCTGCCAATGTGCAGCACCATCATAGCCTCCCATGAGGATGCTGGAGATAAGCCATCTGGTCTCTATGGGAGACTGAGTGACAAGGTCTCCCCAGCTGGTTGGAAAGATCTCAGGCACTCAGTCCCCAGGCCTTGTCCCTCTTTTCCTGTTCTTCCGTGGAGGGCAAGGTTAGCACAAGTTTGTATGGTTACCCCATACTGCAAAGCTGAACCAATGTGTTACAGTTTCATACTGTTGAATTATTTGTTTCACAACCATGAAAAATTAGGCACACGGACAAGGGGTGGGTAAGGCAAAGGAGAGTTAATGAAAAAATAAAGGTGAAAAAGTCCCATGGCATCAGGACAAACATGCTTAAGATTTTGGCCAGTATCCAAAAATAAAAGAAAGGGAAGTTAGAATTCAGAGAAGAAGGTAGGCTTTTAGAGGGTCTCTAAACAACTGTAATGAGGGAGGGCAGAGTAGATTATTTCCTTAGTGGGATAAATATTCCTCCCACCTTGTTAGTATGTCTGTAAGTAAGGAGTGGTCTCTTGATCAAGGTAGTTATTGACAAGCTCCACCCAGGACTACAGGACTTTGTTCCTCTGCTCAGGAGGAAGAGGCTCTTCCCTGTGGATGGGTGAGTGAGAGCTTCCCTTTCTGATGTCACTAGGGACATCCCTCAGTGATCCTCAAGCCCAATGTCTGCCTAGTCACAATGTAGGGACCCGTGTCTTGACCCCTGGTCTCATCTCCTACAGGATGTGGGAGCAGCTTATCTATCTGCTCAGAGGCCACCCCTGTGTCCAGAAGAAACTGCTATCTGTCAAAGAGACAGGAGCCTGGAGGGGTTTTCACTGGCTCCCAAAGAAGCAAGGAAGCCTCTCTATAAGAAGGGAGGACAGCCTCCCTAAGTTCCAAGAAGAGTAGCTGGGGTCCATGTCAGGAGCAACTCTCTCTAGGCCTGGAGCCTGCCAGAGAGTGGTGTTTGCTGGAGTAGAAAGACCTGGAAGTGAGCGCACAGGACTGGAGTGGAGAGATGGCTCAGAGGTTAAGGTTCTTGCCTGAAAGTGAGCAAGTGTGGAAGCTTGGGTGTCTGCAAAGGGGACATTAAGAGTGGGCGTCAGGCAGCTGGGTGCCACGGAGCAGCTGTGGGCTGGTGGATGGCTCTCATGATAGATAACCAGGTAGGGTTACATGAGCTGCTCTGAGCCTGGCTCCCACCAAGGCAGCTACGGGCGGTTCCTTCACCAAATGTGGCTTGCCAAAGGGCAGCAGCTGCCGGCTGCCTCCCTTGCAAGGCTGGGGACCTGGTAGTTCCACCTCTCTACCTCCTCTTCACTGCCACAGTGACAGGACTGCGTTCTTGGAACTGAATAGGCTTGTAATTGCAGCTATGGGCCCAGTGGCATTTGGAACAATGGGTGACCAGGGAACTGGCCAACCACCTCCCAGCAGCTCCCAGAATTGCTGCCCACTGCTCTCTGTGGGTGGTGACGGGCTGAGATGAGGAAGACGGGCTCCCATCACAGTAATGGGAGGTGGGTGGCAGGAGGGGAGGGTGGCAGAGGAAACCCAGCAGGGACACAAACAGGGCCTGCTGCAGGGCTCCCTGAGCCCCAGAAGCCTGATAGACACCTTCCTTCTGGTACCCCTCCTTCTCCTTCCATGCCACGGGGCAGGGGAGACACTGTTTGTGTTGAACAGGCTCAGTGGGGCACCGCTGAGCCCCTGCACACTTAGTCACACTCATCCTATGAGACAGACATGCTACTTGCCTAAGTGCAGACAAGGGTCTTGGAAGTCGAGGCAGCAGGACTGTAGCTGCTGAGATCCGGACTGGAAGCTGAGCCAGGTCTAACTCAAAACCCTTCTACACCCCACCTCTGCTGCCACTGGGGTCTTATTTCCACAGCTCAAGGAAAATCTTTCCAGCCATTTCATTCTATCTCAAATAACATATAATTTATCAGTTATAAACAGGATTTTTTGAAAATGTGGTGGACACAAAAATAGAAAGTGGAAAATAGGGCTGGAGAGATGGTTTAGTGGTTAAGCGCTTGCCTGTGAAGCCTGAGGACCCCAGTTTGAGGCTCGATTCCCCAGGACCCATGTAAGCCAGATGCACAAGATGGTGCATGCATCTGGAGTTCGTTTGCAGTGGCTAGAGGGCCTGGTATGCCCATTCTCTCTCTCTCTCTCTCTGCCTCTCTCTCTTTCTCTGTCTATCGCTTTCAAATAAATAAAAATAACAAACATGTTTTTAAATAAAAAATAGCTGGGCATTATGGTGCACACCTTTAATCCAAGCACTTGGCAGGCAGAGGTAGGACAGAGTTCAAGGTCACCCTGAGACTATATAGTGAATTCCAGGTCAGCCTGGGCTAGAGTGAGACCCTACCTAAAAGTTCACACACAAAGGTGAAAAATAAAAGTTGAATGCAATCATCCAGAACTCACTAATATATGATTCTGCAGCCTTCCACTGGTTTATTTTTCTGTGCCTTGGGTTTTACATCTTCCCATAATTACACAAAATGATTTTGTGGGCCTGGAAAAGATAGCTTAGCAGTTAAGGTGCTAACTTGTCTGTGAAGCCTAAGGACCCAGGTTTGATTCCCCAGAACCCATGTAAGCCAGATGCACATGGTGGCGCATGCATCTGGGGTCTGTTTGCAGTGGCTGGAGGCCCTGGTGTGCCCATTCTTCCTACTTCCTTTCCTCCCTCCCTCTCTCATAAATAAATTAAACATAAAATATTTTTAAAGCTTTGGTAACATGCATGTCTCCCTGGTATGCTTGGTCGGTTCCAGAGTTTCCAGCCCTGATCAGGCCCAAATGTCCACACACCTTCCCTGGGGTACAGTGGCTCACATCCTTCACCAGGGGGCCAGGAAGGCCTGCCCCAGGCTCAGCTGGAGATGGCATCAGCTTGTTCCTTTCAAGGCAGGGACATCCTTCAGGAAAGGATGTCAGGGGTGCTCTGTTTCCTATGGGAAAGTTCCCACCCCCTCTCCCTCCTCCAGCTGGCTCGGATGGAGTGACTAGTATTTGATCAGCAGTTACAGCTTAGTCATGTGCCTGCTCCGTTAGTCACTCTGAGGCTAAAGGTGCAAAGGAAACCTATTCCTCACTACAACATAAATCAGCCAAGAGAGTGGCCCTGCCCTCTAGTACCCCCTTGAAGGCACCATGGAGCCTACCTGGGTCCTGGCTTATGTGTCCTCACGTCAGGAAGGAAGTGGGTGGCAGGGGAAGCCAGGGAAAGTTCTTGTTAGCTAGAAAAGGTTTTTGAGAACGCTGGGGGTTGTAAAAATCCCCCGGTCCCCTGGCTTGGCAGGAGGCAGATGGCCCACTGGCCAGGCCTCAGATGACACTCTAGGGACTGAAGCTTCCAGTGTGGGTGGTGTGGGATGGGTCAGCACCTGCTGCACAGGACAGTCCATGCAGGAAGGGCAAAGGGCAGACCCCAGAGACAGCTCATCCAGGTGGGCTGAGGGACCATACGAAGATAACAGAAGTGCTGCGTCTTGGAGCTGAAGAACTCTGTCCTCCTAAGAACTGTGCACCTGTCTCTTCCTTCTCTGTGCCTTTGGCCCCAACTGAGACTCGTTTGTGTATTTCCCCAACACAGCAAAAATGCCCTAAGAGTACCCCACTTTCCCATGGCAGTCACTAATGCTATTTGCCTAGTTTCCTGAGAAAACAATGCATGTTTTATTTCCTAAAAGCTATCTGTGTGACACTCTGGGTTATTCTTTTCTGGTTTCTGGAAATAGTATCCTTTCTTTTCAGGCCCAGGAATTTTCTTGTAACTCAAAATTTACATTTGTTTCGTTTTATTTTGTCTTCTGAAAGGATCTCTTATGTTCAGTTACCATTTAACCTGCCCATGAAAATAATACATTCCATAAATGCATCTAATGTCAGACAAAATTTTTAAATTAAAACTTTGTAAATTAAAATATTTAAAATTGTCAGGCATGGTAGTGCATGCTTTTAATCCCAACATTCAGGAGGCAAGGTAGGAGGATTGCCATGAGTTCAAGGCCAACCTGAGACTACATAGTGGATTCCAGGACAGCTTGGGCTAGAGCAAAATGCTACCTTGAACCCCCCCCCCCAATTTTTTTAAGTTATCAAGCCAAGGGGGGAGAAATGAAAATAAAAAAGAACTAATCTATATCAAGTGATTTAACCCAGAGCTGGGGAAATAGCTCAGTTGGTAAAGTGCTTGCTTTCAAGCATGAGGTCCTGAGTTCGATCCCCCGAACTCACATAAAGGGATATGATGACTCACAATTGTGACCTCAGCACTGAGGAGGTGGAGACAGGTGGACCCCTGGGGCTCTCTGGCCAGCCAGTCAAGTCTAACTGATGAAAGCAGGCCACTGAGAGACTCCCGTCTCACAGAAAGTGGGTGGCACCTCCCAGGGCTCACACCCAAGGCCTCCACGCGCACATGTACACACATACATGTATTCACAAACATAGGTGCACATGTACACATATGAATATACATATGTGTACAGCTTAAGATAGTAGGATTCTAGCAATTTCCTTTGTGATGGGTTAAAAAGACCAACAGCCAGGTATGGTGGTGTCTCTTTGGAAGCAAAGGAGTCTCAGCTCAGCTCTCAGGTAGGCTTAACATAGGAACCAGGGCTGCCAGGCTCTCAGCAGTCACCAGAGCTCCAATGGTTTTGAAGTCTTCATCTAGTGGAGGCTGAAGAATGAATCTTACGGACAAGAAAGATACGTTTTAAAGGAGGAACTTCCGTACAGACAGAAAGCAACCTAAGAGAACAAATGCTCATTGCAACAAGGGAGCACATGTCATTGTACAGGTTGGGGGGCCTGAACAGGTGGCCACCATATGACTGTTATCTATTATAAGGCTTCCTGGCTGGGGAAATAAGCTGATATTTAAAATGACTAGACTGAGATATGGAGAATTGTAATTCTAGTCCAATCACCATCCCTACAAGGTGTCCACGTTCCACATGTCTCCTTTCCAAATCAGGAAGCGGGTTACATTTGGGTGACAGAGGGGTGTTTCAGTATATACCTGCAAGCTTTGCAAGAGGGGCAGAACAGAGTCAGAAAACAAAGTGTCTTTCAAGGGGCTCCATGGGAGCCAGCTGGAGTCTGCGAAAGCAGATCAGCTTTCTTGTCTTTCCCAGAACCCTGTCCTTCCTCTCACCGGCCTCCTCTGGTCAGTCTGGCAATATCACACCCAGTGGCAAACCTTCTAATTTTTAAGCTCCAGTGTTCTTGACTTCACAGTTTGAACCCTAATATCCACTAGCTTTTACATTCCCAAGACAAGGCCAAAAGGCAAAACAGCTCCAAGAAGTTGTGAATTGCAGCCAAGGGCTCAGAGCCAAACCGCTGACTCTCAGGGGCCTCCCTAACTCCCTAGCTCATTCCCTTCTCCTGCTTTCTATCAGCGGCACACCCTTTGCAAGTCCAGCACTTGGGAGGCTCAGCAAGGAGAATCAAGAGTTCCAGGTCAGCTGGGGGTACACTGCAAGAGCTAATCCAAAACGGAAAGGACAACTGTCAGAGGGGGTGAAGGAGGACCCGGCTGCGCTGCTGTCTCCAGCAGGGAGTCAGGAGGACACATCAGAGCCGGGCGTGGTGGCGCACGCCTTTAATCCCAGCACTCGGGGGGCAGAGGTAGGAGATGGCTGTGAGTTCAAGGCAACCCTGAGACTACAGAGTTAATTCCAGGTCAGCCTGGGTTAGAGCGAGACCCTACCTCGGAAATCGAAGGGAGAGAAATGAAGAAGCACAGAACGGAGAGGAGCCAAGGGACGCCTAGAAGCGCCTTGTCTTCAGTTTCCAAGTTGGAGAAGTATCGACCAAGGTAGAACTGGGGTCCTCGGAAACCCAGAACTTTTCATTAGCACACTAAGGCAGGGCACACCCCCTCTGCAGGCCTGTTTCTCCAACATGACGCAAAGGATGAACTGCCTCACCGCAGCCTTTGTCCTGGACTGAGACACACTTTCTTTCACTCTGATTCCAAAGGCCAGCCCAATGGGCAGGAGGGTGAAGAGACCAAGCCTCCGCCCGTACCCTCACATCTCCGGCTCCACATTTCCTCCATCCTCTCACTTGTTGGAATGACACCCCAAAGATTCTCATCTCTGACTTTGGGAAAGAATTCAGTGCCCCTCAGAGGAGATGGGAAACCTTTTCAAGGTCCCAAGGGTAGACACTGACAGAGGTGAAGGCCAAAGGCCAGACAAAGCGGGTAGCGGCTGAGTGGTGCCTCTACACTCGGCTTCGTCCTGTTTGAACGTGTACCTCAGTCACACAACAGGTGCCTGTATCCACACAGACTACTAGTTGTCTGTGTGACCATCATGCTTTACGTCTATGCCAAACCTTGAAGTGTTTAGAGAGTCAATTAGGCAACCCTGGACTCCTCAGATTTCAGGGATACTGTCTCCTCAGAAACAAGTTCATGAGACTGATGTGTCCTATGAATTGAGTAATTTATAGTGAAAATTCATCCCAGAGAACAAGCTCATCCTGCGCATGGGTCACTAAAAACATGCATGCCCTTTCCCCTCCAGAGGCCGAGATGGGCCGCAGAGGAAAAAAGAGGCAGGGAGATGGTGGAAGAGTGTCCGAGATTGCAAGAGTCATTCAGAAGGACTTCAAGAACACCGTCATGGGGGACAGGCAAGAGTGCACACTAGTGTCATTCAAATTCAAGTTCAAGTCTAGACCTTGCCCATACAAACTCTGTACCCTTGGCCAAGTGACTTAAATTTTCTCCCTCTAACCTGTGAGGTAGGGCTAGCCACAGCTCTCACCCGCAGCATGGTCAAGAGGATCAGTCACGCTGACATGTAGAAAGATGTCTGGCATATCTTAAGGGCCTTTCCAGGAGTAGCTTGATGGTACAGCACTCACTTGCTTAGCATGTACAAGACCCTGGTTCCCATCCTAGCACTGCCAAAAAAAAAAAAAAAAAAAAAAAGGAAAAGACAGCTAGATCTTCAAGATGATTGGAAAGTATTTAGGGAAAATGGGCCAGCTCCAGCAGAGAACGGCCGCACGGGCGCAGTGGCCTGTGGCAGGGAACTCATGACCCGGAGCCTTGTCCACGCTCACTGTGTTAGAAAACCAACCCCAAAGGAGGGAAGGTTTACTTTGGCTCATGGCTTCAGAGCTTGGGTCCATGGTCGCTCCGCTCGATCACTCTGGGCCCGCAGAAGCACAGCACTGCCTGGCCTGAGCTCAGAAGGAAGGAAGATGTCATTTCATGGCAGTTCATAAGGATGGGGGGCTGGTGCCCCACTATCTCCCTTCAAGAGCACATTCCAATCAGCCTAACTTCCTCTCACTAGGCTCTACCTCAGGAAGGTTTCGTCACTTCCCAGCAGTACCACAGGTTGGACATGAGCCTTCAACACATGGCCATTGGGGGGGCAGTTCAGATCCAAGCCCAGATGAATACCAATGGATTTGAGCAACAGGCTTTTCTTAGGTATGATGTGGGACAGGGTAGGAATTAGCCCAGGAACATGTTGGCACAGAGCAGGCAGGATGAGATGGAGCGGTGGGCATCTTATCAGGCGTCTTCTTGCTTGCTGGTTTGCTTCTCTGAGAGAAGAGAGCAGTTTAATGCCAGGGGAGTCCAAAGGCCATCTCCTGTGATGGCCCACGTTGATGCTGGCCTGTCAACAGCTCTCCTTCACTGGCACTAGCTCAGGCCAGAGAAGTAGAGGTGAGATGGGCAGGCGGATCAGGAGAGGAGGAGGGCAGAATGAAGGGCCTCTACAGCTGAGAGGGCCCAAAGCAATGCCTGCCCCTCCCTGCCTGCCCCTCCTCGCTGATGGCCGCTGTGCTCAGAGGTTGCATGCTGTGTCAGGTCCTGGGAGGGGCCACAGCAAGGCTCAGCCTTCCCAAGCTAAGGTTATCGAAGGTGCCCTTTGTTGGGCTACAGTCTGTTTTTTTTTTTTTTTTCATTTCTTTTTTTTTTAATTTTTTAAAATTTTTACTAGCATTTTCCATGATTATAAAAAAATATTCCATGGTAATTCCCTCCCTCCCCCCCCCACTTTCCCCTTTGAAATTCCATTCTCCATCATATTACCTCCCCGTCTCAATCATTGTACTTACATATATACAATATCAACCTATTAAGTACCCTCCTCCCTTCCTTTCTCTTCCCTTTCTGTCTGCTTGGCTTTCTGGGCCTGGGTTACCTCACTTAGTATAATCCTTTCCAGGTCCACCCATTTTTCTGCAAATTTCATAGCTTCATTTTTCTTTACCGCTGAGTAGAACTCCATTGTATAAATGTGCCACATCTTCATTATCCACTCATCTGTTGAGGGACATCTAGGCTGGTTCCATTTCCCAGCTATTATAAATTGAGCATGGGCTACAATCTTCAATGCTCCCTGAGCCACTGGTGGGGTTATTTTAGGCTGTGTTCAGGGTGGAGGTTCTGGAACCTTGAGGTAAGGCTAGGACAGATGAAAACCTTAGGAAATGGGAGGTGCCTCCTGCTAAAGGTCAGTCGGCAGGACAGGTGAGAGGACACAAGGGGTGTGCCATGCGTCCCCAGCTGTCTTCCAGACCCCGCAAAACACGCATGTGTGAGACCGTGCTGTGTGGTATGAAGCGGAGAGGGGCTTCCAGGAGCTGAACTTTGCTGACACGTCCATGCCATGATGCCTGTGGGCTCCAGTGGCAACTAGCAAGTGTGAAGCAGCGTGGGCCAACTCGAGCACTTGAGAGGAAGAAACTGTCCCAAGGAGGCGTTGAGATACTTGCCCTGGAGCATTGTTGCGGCCTGGTAGCAAGCTGGTTGCTTGCCCCCTAGGCTGGCTAGCTTTGGACACCTTGATGATTCACAGGAGCATGACTGGCTTGTGGGGAAGGGAAGGGCTGTAGTCCACACGGGCAGCTGTGATCACTTTGATCAGAAGCTCTGGAGAGCAAAAGCAGACTGCCAAGCCTTCTCATGGCTGAGCTGTGAGGTCAACCCAGAGCTTCCAGGGGGCCAACAGGGAGAGAAGATGACTCACCTCCTCTAGGCCTTGGAGGTGATTGCAGGAGAAAAGCCGTCACAGCTCGTGCCCGGAAGAGTGGGAGCCCACTCAGGGCTTCAACCTGGCGTAGATGACGGTGGCAAGAGAGCCTCGAGCCAGGGGTGGCTTGAATTAAATGCCCTAAGGAATACTTGGGTGGCACCTGCTGGGTCTCTAATTCATAGAGGCAGGGAGCTGGGGCCTCCAGCGGTCTGGGAGCCCGAGAGCAGAGATGGAACACAGACCCTGGCTGTGCACAGGTCCCCACTGCTAGACGAGGCCAGTCCATCCTTCCTCCCAGATAGCGAGGCATCTTGTCCAAACTGGAGGCAGGGTCTGCCACCACGGACCTCACCCGGTTGCTTCTAGGGAATGCAGCTGCAGAGGGCACTCCCATCTTGCCTGTTCCTCGGCTTAGAGGGGGGTGAGCTTAGTTCTGTGTGTCCCTAACACGGGTCCTCTCTTTACCACGGCCCTTCCCCCTGCCATCTGAGACCCAGGAAGACCCTTGGCTTCTCATACTCCTTCATCTGGCCATTTAAAAGAGCTTTATTGATTCAGAGGATGGAAGAAGAGATGTACTTCAGCAAAAGGGTAGAAAATGTTGAGGAGATGTAAGGTCCTTCGTTACTTCATCTGGAAAACACTTTGATTCTTGGTCTCAGAAGAGATCTGAGAATGAGTGCCAAAGTCGGGAGTAATCAGGTGCTAGCAGCCAGACCCTTTGGGCCTCAGTCGTAGGAGTCCCTCAGCCTTCAGACCCCTCACAGGAAGACTCCAGTAATCACCCTCCTTCCCACTGCAATGGTAAGGGGACAACATTCACTTGGCCCTCCTTGGGGTGGCTTTGTGCTGCCACCACAGCAAATGATCCTCCAGGCACAGCCTCAGCCTCGCCCCCTTCTCCCAGCACAGTGTGGAGAGCCACCAGGTGGTCCAACCAGCCTGCGGCAGGGCAGGGGAGAGGCGGCCCTCCTCCCCAGGAAGAGTGCTCACACACACTTCACTGTGCTTCAGGGTTCCTGTCCCTCCCCTTCCAAGCCCCTGACACCTGAAAGTGTGCCTGCCAGGGACCCACAGGGGACTCTTCCTCCCTGAGCCAGCTCCCTGGCAAGGGCTGCGTGGCCCTAGACACTCAAGGACACCTCTGGGTGCCCTCTCTTCTTGCCTGCTCCTCCACAGAAGGGTTATCTCTGAAGTCACTCCGGCTTTGACTCTTCTAGAAAGGAAGTATTTGCAGACCCATTGTGCACACGAGAAAACAGGTGCAAAAACACTAGGTATCTGGCTATTAAGTTGCAGATGCAGGGGCCTCACTCCTCTCAGGGGCTCTTGCCTTGAAAAAGCATTCCATCCATGCTAAAGACAACGACAATAGCCTGTGCAAAGCTTTGCGTGACCAGAGCATCTGCAGCTCTCAGCATAGGCAGGTTTTTGGGATCACTGATCCACAGCAGGGAACTCATCGGTCTGTGGGACCTAGTGTGAGGGTAAGACCTAACAGGTGTGAAGGAGAGAGCCCAGAGCTTTTAGCAAAGGCATCTGGAACCATGAAAGACCTATAGTTCTGGGAGCAAGAGACCAAGCTCATCCCAGCTGTTGAGTAAAAGGAAGAAGCAAATAGGCGTGGTTCTCCTGGAAGCAGACTCTGATGTCAGTGACTTTTTTACTTGGGATGAATTTAGGTGAACTCCATGGAAAGGAGAGGGAAAGCGCAGCCAAGGTGAAGGCCAAGTGCAAAAGTTCAACAACAGCTTTGGCCAGTCCTACTGCAAGCACTGGGGAAGAATGATCCTACCCAAATCTGCCCATTTGGGGTCGTGAGGAGCCTTGATAGCCTAGCTGTAACTGATCATTGGAGGTGGACAACCCTGGGGAGGGTGACTGGGGCCAGGTATCTCTCTGCCCCTGAGATAATGCCTGGTTGATCAGGTGGGACTGATGGCTGCAGACAGTGTCACAGTACTCTCAGCAGCTGGGCAAGAGTCCTTCTCTGAGGGACAATGGAGTAGCACATTTCCTAGCCAACCCTAGTGCCTTTGCCCTGGGAAAACTAGTAGAGATTAAGTGATCCTATCTGCCCACCTACCCTCCACTGATATTTACCATACAGATCTTATAAGCCAGCCCATTGTAATAAGCACTGGCAACAAAAAGAAAATGGTACACATGCGAATCTGGTGGAAAAAAAAAAAAAAGAGACACACTATGAATGAAGAAGGTCATTGCTGAAAGAGAAGCAAGCACCAAGAATTCCTAGAGCACATAGGAGTGAGGACCATGGTTGGCAGGAGCAGGAAATGAGTCTCGAAAGAGTTGACGAGGCAGACAAAGGCATGGGTGGGAAGGCCGGGGCGCAGACTGGAGAAGCACTGTGGGCAGAAAGCATTCCCTGAGAGGCATGGTGGCCTGCGAAGTCTCAGCAGATTTGGGAACCATGTGGGGCTGAAGCTGGAAGGCGAAAGTGGGAGAGAGCAAGAGGACTTGATCTGACAGTCCTGGAATCCTGTGTACTTCTGAGCAGAGGGTTGGCAGCAAAGTGCCTGCATTTCAGAAAGTTGGCTCCCATGGCAGAGAGGATGGACCGATCACAGGAGCTAGCTCCAGGGGAGTCTTACATTTGCCGGGGTCAGGCATACATAGCAGGTGCTTAGTGACATTCCAAGCACAGGCTGGCTTCTCCCTGGGGGGCCCCTCTTCAGATGTGATGTTCAAGCCCAGCACCTGCTCTTGGGCACATGTGATCTCCTTAGCAATGATTACCCAGCTTCTCAAAAGCTTTTGCTTCCTGTCAATATGTAAATCCCATATGCAAATCCTGTGTTGTTGGGCATGGATTGTTCTCCATTGGTGGAACTCTGGGCCCTTTATAGTTGTCAGCCTAGTGTTGCACGGATACAATGAAACTTTCCTGAGAGCACCCCCCTGTTTTGAGGTAGGGGCTCACTCTAGCTCAGGCTGACCTGGAATTCACTATGTAGCCTCAGGGTGGCCTGGAACTCACGGTGATCCTCCTACCTCTGCCTCCCGAGTGCTGGGATTAAAGGCGTGTGCCACCACGCCTGGCTTGAGCCCTTCCTTTTGAAGCTACCTGCATTCTACTTTCTGCTTTTCCAAATGGGTGCCCAGGGAACAAGCTGGTGAACTCGCAAGCCGGCAGTGACCCTGCTCCTCCGGACAAGGGTGTCGCTGCTCAGCCCGAAGGAGCTAAAATGCCCTTCATCAACTTAAGGGAGGGACTTCAAGGAGGTTTTCCTGGTCATGGACAGCAGGAGTGACTTCCACCCAGTGCCCCACTGCCAGGCTGCCTGGAACCTGACCCACTGGGGTGCCAGCAGCTTGTCTTCAGGGAGCTGTGTAGACTCAGCCTGTGTTGTGGAAAGTGTGGTGCTCTGGGAGCAAGTACTATGGGCTGGGCACTGAAAACGACAGCTTTTAGGTTGAAGTCAGGGGTCCTCCCACGTGCCCTAGCCTAGCATGAAGAGCCCAGCCTTTCGTTGGACGTCTGCCTGCACAGGGGGCCCAGAGGATAAGAGATGCGCACATTGCGTTGATAACCTCCAGAGAGGCTCTGGGCCCTCCGGCCTCCCAAGCCCCTGACAAAGTGCCACAAGCCCAGATCCACAAAACCGACTCTGGGCAGTGCCCACCTAGGGAAGGACATATTGTAATGGGTCCTGTGTGCAGGAAGAGAGAACACCAAGGCCAGATGGCCAGAGCCAAGACAAGGCCTCTCTCACCATGTGTGGGATGGTGGAGAGAAACGTCAAGGTAGCCAGTCCATCTATAAAGGCCATGAATGAAGGAAAATAGCTTTATGGCTCAGTTTAGTGAAGGCCAACAGAGGCCAAATGGGGAGAACCCCTTCTAGTTCAGAATTCTCCACTCTGTGGGGCAGAAACTGTAGGAAATCCACGCCCTCCACTCCCGCTATCTCTTAAGGACCCGCTGAGGGCCGGGTGCTGACCGAGGGGCTCGGCATGCCTTATCCTTTCTTCACGGTAACCTTACAAGGTGCCCTTAAAACACACACTCTGCAGACAAGCCGAAAGGCACGAAGAGAGTGGGAAGCTGGCCTGAGGTCAGGCATTAAAGAGCAGAGCAGGCTGCTAACACAGGCTTCCTGACGCCAAAACCACGCTCACCACTGCGCTCGTTACCTTTCTCATGACCGTGACCAAACATCTGACAAAAAGCAGCCTGAGACAGGGCGGGTTTACTTGGATCAGAGTTCAGGGGGCACATCGCTTGAGGAAGGCATGGCATCAGGACTAGGGGCACTGGCTACTTTGTAAGCACAGTCAGGAAGCAGAGGGATAAGAGGAAGTGGAACCGGGCTATAAAACCACAGGCTGCCCCCCCAGCGCCCTAATCCCCCCATCAAGGCACTATCTCCAAAAGGCTCCTCAGCTTTCCCAAACACCACCGTGAGCAGGGAGTAAGTATTCAGACACGTGACCCTATGAGGAACATTTCACACTCGGATCTCAACAGTTGCCCTCCATCATGTAGTCCTGACCGAGTTGGTGAAAGCAGGGATCTCCTGGCCACTTCCTGTCACTGCATGTAGGAGAGTTCAGGTAAAGAAGGCCAAGAACAAGGTCCCTTCCCAGCTCTCCCACCATCTGCCTGGAGGGTCTCTTGGGGCCTGTCACTAGATGGGCAAAGAGTGAATGGATTCCACCAGCTAGAGAGCCAGGACCGTAGCACTGGGCCCTTGGTGTCCGGACCTCTCTGCTGGAATGCGAGCTCTTAGATGGCCAAACTAAAAAGTTCCTCAGAGATGAGCAAGCGCCCTACTGAGAGGACTCAGGTTTTCTGGAGCCACTAAGCCAGGCAGAAGCATGGCACATGAGTGTGTGTGTATGTGTCACTACTTTAAGCAAAAGTCTTGAAACATTGTGGTAAAGTAGCCCTGGATGTTAGGGCCAAGGCTGGGGAGGAGAAGGAGAGAGATCCTAGCTGCCAGGTGCGCTCACAATGAGAAAGGGCCATTTCCACGCACTCTGGGCCAAGAACGGATGCATGCTAAAGCAAGAGGCGTCATAGTCAGATCTGAAAGAGAACTCTGTTGATGCTAATGAGAAGACAGGCCAAACACTTTTGGTACTGCAACCAACCACACAACGTATCTGGTGCCACACAGGAAGGGGCGGAGCAAAGACCAGGGCAGCAGAATGAGGCTCCCTGAGGTTGAGATGGGCCCATGCACTCTCCTTCCTCTGTGAGGTACAGAGAGAGCTGGAGGACAGGTGGAGATGGGGCCAAGCTTCGCCCACCTTCAGAACACCTCTGCATCCAAGGTCTGGTAGAGCAAGAGGCATGGTTTGGAATACCTTCAGGTTACCCAGCTCTGTCTCCTTCCCTATAAAAGAAGAGATTACGGGCTAGAGAGATGGTTTAGCAGTTAAGACATTTGCCTGTTAAGCCCAAGCACCCAGGTTTGATTCCCCAGGACCCAGGTAAAGCCAGATGCACAAAGTGGCGCATACATCTGCAGAAGTGGCTGGAGGCCCTGGCGCACCCATTCTTTCTCTCTATCTGCCTCTCAAAAATATACATACATTAGAAAAAAGAAGAGGTTAGAAGGCTGCACTGGACAACTGTAAGTGCCCTTCCAGCCCTGGCCTTCTGTCCATGTCCACTACAGAGGCCACCCCAGGCTCTTGGTTCTCTCCATGTCACTCATCAGTGTTGGTTGGTAGAGTGCTCATACTCTGCCCAGACCTCAGTGAGTAAACGAGAACCAAACAGAATCCAGGCTCTAGGCCTTAGGAATGGACAGCATGGGGAAGATGAGCTTATTTATTCCACACTGAACACGTTATACCCACAGACTCCTGTGTTCCTCACGATAGCCCCGTAAAGTTAGAACAAACACTCCTGCTTTGAGGACATGGAGGCCAAGAGGCAAAGCAGTATAGTCAGTGCTACACACAGAGGTGGTGCGTGAGCAGAACCCGGATGCCACTGCTGTGTGCTGTGCAGTGGACAGTGACTCCAGGAAGACAGCACCTGGTGTTCCTGTGCATGGAGCAGCGAAATCTGCAGTCTCCGTGCCACGTGTCCCCCCGTCCCCTTAGCGTCTGAGAAGCTTCCTGAAAGCAGGGCTTGGCCCTGGGCGCTGGGGCAGGCAGCTTAGAGGCCAGCAAGAGGAAAGCGGCCCGAGTCACTGACTCCTGTGCTCTTAGGAGAGCAGCAAGGGGTAGCCATGGCTCAGCCTGCTGGGAGACAAGAGAGAGGCCAGTGTAAAACAGAGCCCTCCCCCCCCCAAAGCTAGAACGGCAAGCTCTCTCCACCTCACAGGCCCAGCTCCCCAAATGAAGGATGGGAGGGGTTGATGACGGCTAAGCCTGCAAGCCCCTCATGCAGACTCATTTGGGTTACTTGAAGATGGCCCCGTGTGAGTCAACTTCCTCCCTTATTTCTAAGACAATCGCCGTGGAGCAGATCACTGATCATTTATGTAGTGGCCATGAGCCGGTCAGTTTTAAGATCTGCAACGAAGCCTTTCCAGCAGCCCTTTGAGACCAGCACTGGTAGCCTGCCCATCTCTAGATGGAGAACAGGGACCAAGAAGTAACCCGATAAGGTGGCCCAGCTGCTAAGAGGCAGATCCCAGATGTGAGTCCAGTCATGGCCACCACTCCATGCTGACCATGATCCCAAGCCCAGGATCACCCCTGCAAGACATTCTTTCTGGCCAGCAGAACCCTCCCTAACGCGGACTGCAGGAGACACACTGCCAGCCCCCTCACTGGAAGGTCTGTCACCAGACAGGTCAGGCTGCTCACAGTGTCCCCCTTTCCCACAACCGAGCACCGAGCACCGTTGCCTTCTGTTCACAGTGATGGCTCCTGCGCCCAGGCTGGTGGGGGCATGGAGGACTCCGTGGTGGCAGCGGTAGCGGCCGGCAGACCCAGTGCCCATGCCCTGAAGGCTCAAGCCCAGGAGCTGCAGCAGGAGGAGGAGCGGCCAGGGGCGGGGGGCTCCCCGCAGGCTGGCCCCCTCCACACAGCCTCCCCCAGCCAGCAGCAGCCTGCCCTGGCGACGGCGCTCTGCTCCCACACCCCTGCCGCCTCTGAATACGAACTCTCCCTTGACCTAAAGAATAAACAGGTACCCAGGGCCTCCCGGGGGGGCGGGGAGGGTGGTGAGGGCCCCTGCCTTTTGGGGGCTGTCCAGGGTGCCAGGGTTCCCAGCACTTGCCCCACCGGCAGGTGCACCTCTCTTGCCATGGTTCTCCCCAACTGAGCTATACGAATGTCCTTTCCTAGAGCTCAAGAAAGGAGCCACAAGCCACACTGCAGCCCCAGCGAGGTCCTTTACTTGGCAGGGCCCATGCCCTCTCTTGTAAGGACCATAGACAGTGTGCTCAGGGCCTCTACCCCAACACAAGGTGCAGGAAGCCTAAACTATCCCGTGGGTCCCTAGGCAAGTAGCTATCATTCTTTGTAAGAGTCTCCACCTCCACTTTCTGTAGATTAGAGAGCCCCACTTCTGTGCCCATCCAAGAGTAAGCCCAAATGCATTCAAGGAACATAGACGGGAAATGAGGGCAAAGACAGCAGCTGTTTACACATAGCCTAAGGAGTTCTTTCTTCCTTTCTTTTCTCTTCTTTTCTTCTCTTCTCTTCTCTTCTCTTCTCTTCTCTTCTCTTCTCTTCTCTTCTCTTCTCTTCTCTTCTCTTCTCTTCTCTTCTCTTCCCTTCCCTTCCCTTCCCTTCCCTTCCCTTCCCTTCCCTTCCCTTCCCTTCCCTTCCCTTCCCTTCCCTTCCCCTTCCCCTTCCTTCCTTCCTTCCTTCCTTCCTTCCTTCCTTCCTTCCTTCCTTCCTTCCTTCTTTCTTTCTTTTTTCAAGGCAGAGTCTCACTCTAGCCCAGGCTGACCTGGAATTCACTATATAGTTTCAGGGTGGCCTTGAACTCATGGCGATCCTCCTACCTCTGCCTCCCAAGTGCTGGTATTAAAGGCGTGCGCCACCATGCCTAGCGTAGGCTGAGGATTTCTAACACTGAGGGTGTCTAGAGCCCATTGGTGAACAAACACGTGTTTAGAGCAAGGTGTAACTATGTGATACTATTAAGGAACACCTTTGATAGCGGAAACATAGGCATGGGCTCTAATCCTCATTCCTGCTCTGACCCGTGACTTCAGCAGTGCCTGTGAAGCATGCTGGGCGCTGATTTCCTATCAGCATATCTGGGAATTTGGCCTTCGATCTCTGTTAGGCTCTATGACGTGTAGGCTCTACAAAATAATTCTTTAGCCTGGTGGAAAAGGTGAATCTCAGGAAGCCAGTAGGACTGAGTAAAGCCAAGCTAACTTTATTGCTATTTTGGGCAGGGGTACCAAGCCATCATTTTGATCAGGGGCCAGTAATGGGCAGTGCCCCTGTCTTTCAGCAAAATATATTGACCAAATCTGCCTTACCTAGATGACAAGACAGGACCCTGTGGATTAGATCAGATTAGATTAGATGGAAACATGTGCATTAGATGACAATATAGTCAGGGGACGGTTTTCAAGCAGAATTTGCAAAACAAAAACAAGATCAAAATACATAGATCATTCTGTCTAGTCCAACTCCAGGGGACTTTAGTGGGGTGCTGTCTTTGGGTTCTGTCCAGTTCACCTTTGTGATAAGGGACTAAATAAAAATACCAGTTACATGTTCCAAACTTTCTTTTTTTAAAAAAAAAATTTATTTATTTATAAGAAAAAGAGAGAGAATAGGCATGCCAGGGCGTCTTGACACTGCAGACAAATTCCAGATACATGTGCCACTTTGTGCAGCTGGTTTTACGTAGGTACTGGGGAATCAAGCCCTGACTGTCAGGCTTTGCAAGCAAGGACCTTTAGCCACTGAGCCATCTCTCTACACATAAAGCCAAAGGAGCTAGTATTGGAGGGGGCAGGGAGTGTTTAAAAAGTATATTTCTAGTTCAATCCACAGACTTAACTGTGATCTCTCAGTTGACTTCTTTTCAGCACATGGTCTATGGGCCTCAGGGGAATTTTACCACTCCATTCCAAAAATGTCTGCTCCTTTCATCAGGATGCACAAAGTTAAAATTGCCAACATAACCCTCAAAATCCAAGCTTATTGAATAAAGCTGAGAAGAGCAATAAACAGACGAAAGTGCATCCACCTAAATAAAAAATGTATACATTTACAAAGTTTGGTAGCTGTTAAATTTTCACACGCCGAGGTTATGCACAGTAAAATGTCGGTAGTAGCTTTTAGTTGCCTTTTATAAAATGCTGAGAGCAATACAAAGACACAAACCCATGAAGCTGCAGCTCAGTCGGCCACCTATGCAGTCCTCACTTAATCACACATTCTAGTTCTAATCCCTCCTTCTAGGCACAAGCAAGTGGCCATGTTCTTTGTAACGGTTCACAGTGACCATTAGTGATATCAAGCTACAATAGCCAGTTTAAATGTCCCTTCACTTACAAAACCATCCAACCCATCTGGGAAGTACTCAACATGCCTCAAAGAATAAGAATAGAATTTTAAAAGCCCAGATCCTGCTCATTAAAAATGTGAATGCAAGTAGTGTCTGGGCAACACAGTGCAGTATTTATACAGAAGGCTTTTAAGGCTGTGGCATTCTATCTATAAATTAAAATGGATGTTCATTAAAAGAACTTACTGCCGGGCATGGTGGCACACACCTTTAATCCCAGCACTCGGGAGGCAGAGGTAGGAGAATCTCCGTGAGTTTGAGGCCAGCCTGAGACTCCATAGTGAATTCCAGGTCAGCCTGGGTTAGAGTAAGACCCTACCTTGAAAAACCAAAAAAAAAATTTAAAAAGAGCTTACTGTTGCACTCTGAGTACTCAGACCCTCCGAAAATGCATCATCTACATAAGAAACAGTCACTCTGTGTCACCACAGAGGTTGTTCCACCACAGCGTGACATGAGTAACAGCTTGTAAAAGAACCAGCATTAACATGTCCCTTCGTGGATATGAAGATCACAGACAGCACTCAAAATTTGGGGGGTAGTAATGCCATCAGCACAGAAAGATGCTGCAAATAGCAATGTCAGAAGAAAGAAAAGGTTCTCTCCTGCTCCCGACCTTGAGAAGCCCAGGGCTGCACACCGCCCTCCCGGCGCGGCGCTCTCGGCACTCAGCGGCCCTCGGAGCAGAGAGAGCGAAGCCCGAGGGCCAGTGGGCAGCCAGCCGAAGCCTGGCTGTGGCACTTCCCGGGCATTTTTGCTATCACTGAGTAGGAAACCTGAGAGTCCCAAGGTCCTGAAGCATGGGAGTCACATGGAAGAACGGAGGACTGGAACACATGTGAAGTACAGAGGTGCTGCCAAGTGGAAAGCAATGCATTTTCTACCATGCCACGCAAAGACAGTGGAATGTGAACATAGACAGATGGTCGTGGACATTGCAGGAGGGGAAGGTTTCAGCGTAACCGCTAACGCTGCTGGAAGTCCGGCAGGCCCTGGCTGGGAACTGTATGATTCCTCAGCAGCACATCAGTGTGACCTGGGGGCCTCACAAGCCCATCTGGTCCTCTGGGATGGGGACCCTCCTGTGCTCAACCTGCACCCTTCTCATAGCACCCAGCAGAGCACCTCAGCTGCAGCAAGAGTTCACTGGGTGGCTCTTGTTTTTAATAATTATGATAGTTGAAACAAACAGAGAAGAGGAATGCCTCCTCTTGGTGGCTTAGTCATCATATCTCCTGGATCCAGTACAAGGTTTGGCATAGAAGATGTTCAGTGGCACAGGACTTGCTTAGCATGTGTGAGCGCTGGTTTTGATCCCTAACAGTGCAAAAAAAAAAAAAAATAGTGAAAAATGAAAGAAACATTGAAATACAAGGAGGGATTCCTTAGAATCAATAAAATCCTGCTTACTGAAAAAGAGAAAGAAGAATGAAAATGCTATAACAAAACCTATCACTTTGTATGCTAACTTAAAAAATTGATTTATAGCCAGGCATGGAGATGCACGCCTTTAATCCCAGCACTCGAGAGGGAGAGGTAGGAGGATCGCCGTGAGTTCAAGGCCACCCTGAGACTACGTGGTGAATTCCAAGCCAGCCTGGGCTACAGCAAGGCTCTACCTCAAAAAGAATTGACTTACATATGAAAATATCAAAGAATAGAATTTTTTTAATTAGGAAAGAAAATGAAGAGAGCAAAATGAGGCAAGAAGGACTTGTGACATCAGGGAGGGAGAGAAGGATTTGGTGTGAAGCCTGGACCAGGTCTTGATCATTTGTAAGGCTCTTTGAAATAGGGGAGTTAGTATTCTGGCCCTGTGATACCAATAGTCATTTAGAATCTGGTAGTCTTTGGGCTTGAAAGGGTCTCTAGCAACCAGGATTCTCCCTCCCCTGGAGTTTTCCCCTCCTGGGTCTCACTTCTGAGCCAGTTTCCTTGCTTCTCGCTGTCACCACATCTATTCCCTCCTCAGCCTCCACATAGGCTACCTCTCTACTTTTTTGCAAATCCCACCGTCTCTTGCCTCCCTGATCACCCCACCCGAGGCCAGGCCCCACCTTTGCCTGCACCCCTGCGGTCACCTCCGCAGATTCTGCCTCTCAGCTGGGCCTCTCCAGCCTCTCCCGTTTCCACACTGCAGCTGAGTCATCTCGGCAAAGTGCACTTCTGATCCACGTGGATGCTCCGGGGGTGAAACCTTTGATGGCTCCCTTTGTGTGCTATACAAAGGCTTCGCCCAACTCCCCTGGCACAGACCTCAGCCCACATCAGTGCCTCTCTGCTCTTCTTCATAGTTCTTGAGTTCCCTAGCCAGCCTTGCCTGTGGGCCTCTAAGCATGTTGTTTCCTCTGCTGGACACCTAACTCATCTCGGCTTCTCCTCTCAGTGTTCTAAGGAAACTCCAGGCTAGAAAGTGCCATGGCTTACACCATGTTATCCGGTCCCTGTCCCACTCATAATTGCAAGGACCATGTTGTTTCTGGGCGGTGGCAGAGCTGAGCAGATTGTGCCTGGAACATTCCCACATGAAGAGCAGCCAGTGACCCCCAGAGTGGTGAGCTGGCCGCCGCCCTGATGATGTTGCACATCGTTGTCCTCCTGCGCCCAGCACCATCCCTGCAGTCCAGGAACGCTTGCCGGGAGAAAAGGCAGATGAACAAGGGAATGAGAACTGCCCTGGTTCCCAGCTCCCCGCAGAGCCCTACTCACCGAGAGCTTCTCACACAGCCCCTCGCCCTTTGTTCCCTCTGCGCTGGGCTCACTCACATCTTTTTGCAGTAATCCTTAGGGCTATGGTCTAGGAGACAGGGTGGCAGTGCACAGGTTCATTTGGGAAACTCTTTAGAAAGTGGCTATGGCACGAATATAAAGGGCCCAGTGTGCTTTTCTAATCTATTCCAGCTCTCCAGGGAGTTTGTAGCCTGCACTCTACCACAGCTGCTAAGTGGCTGTCCTGGCTGTCCATTCAAATTGCAGAGTCCTCTGAGCTGGCCAGTCCACAGAGTCATGGAGCTGCTATCAAGCCAAGGTCCCTGACAGAAATGTCCCCCTGCCCAGCACATCGCCCAGACTCCAAGCCTCAGAGTCCAGTCTCACCCTGGGTGAGGCATCTTGCCAAGGAGAAGTACTTGGATATATTTCCAAGTAATTTTTCTCTGTTCTAGCCTGAGTTTCCTCATTCATGAACTAGAGAGCTGTACTTGTGGTTTCTCTTTCCCACTCCAAAGGGGAGATTCCTAACAGGGATGAGCAAGCCACTAAGGGATTAGGCTGTAGAAGACAGGCTGACCGCAGGACACAGCACAGGTGGCCTCTACTCCACCACCTGCGGTCAGAGCAGCGTCACAGTCCTGCTCTCGGCCACCAGTCCCAGGGATGCCACAGCACAAACAAAGCACACAGTTCTGGTCCCCATGGAGCCCACCTACCAAGGTGGGCAAAGCCCTGTCAGAGGCCTCTGCTAATGCTAAGTGAGCACCAGCTACATGTCCGATGCATTGCAAAGCATGCACTGCCTCCGCTAAGGTCCTCATACTGGGGAAGGGAAGAACAAGACCCACCCCAGGAAGGAACTCACTCCAGGAGTTTCATCTGGCTCCTCCTACATCTGCCCATCACGTGGAAGTATGCCATAGGCACCGCTCTACATGCACAGTCAAAGCAAGTTAGGGAGCAGTTCTGCCTAAGGGGGTTCTCTTAGCCATATAGTGTGCCTCCCAGCTGTGGTCAGCAAAGGCCATCAAGGGCAGCCTCCAATGCCTCCACATGCCCCGTACGCTAGGAGGTGGGCACACAGAGGAAACCCAAGCCCCCAGCCCTCAGAGAGGTCCCAGTCCTGCTCAGTTTGGGCCCCCCTCTCCTATGAGCCTCCTTGAAACTCCCCCCCCCCACAAACACACTTCCCATTGCCACCGCCTTCCCCAGACTCTGCTCTTCAACCCGCTGGGCCTTGCTCATAACATGACTGGCTTAAATCTCTCCGCTGAGAAACCTTGGGTCACAAGCGAGAGCTGCTCACATTGGAAGCCCCTCCACTCACCCAGATTCCTCAGCACTGTGCCCCCCCGCCCACCTGAGCCTGCCACCAGCCATCTCTGGGCACCCTCCTTTGGCCCAGCTGTGAAAGAGGGGGTGTGTTCCGTTCTGAAAAACAGAGCTGCTCACTGCGGCTCCTGGCAGAGCTGAAAAATCACACCCTTGGGAGCAGACAGGGTCACAATCACCCATGATTCATGCAGCTTAGAAAGAAGTGTGAAGAGCTGCTCTTTGGCCAGAGGCCCCTGCCTTCTTGGGCTGTCTGGGCCCCGCATCACCTTTCAGCTCGTGAATGACCCTGTTTGGCTGGAAGGGCCTGGTTTGGGCGCTGCCCTGGGCCACTGCTGAGCCTGGGGAGGGGGGCCATGGCTGCAAAGGATGGCTTCAACCAGTGGGGAACAGCCATGTGAAATAATTGGAGTGCAGAGTGACGAATTAGCAACTGAATTCTGGGGCTGGGGAGATGGTTGAGTGGATAACATGCTCGCTGTGCAAACCTGAGTTCCTGAGTCCCCATCCCCCACAACCCACAAAATAAAAAGCAAACGCTGGACAATGGCAGGCACATGCAATCATGATGAAAGGGAAGCCGGAATGGAAACTCACATGCGCCAGCTAGCCTAGCCAAGGCAACAGGACACTGTAGAGACCCTAAGTGCAAGGCAAGGGCCAACACTGGAGTCATCCTCAGACCTCCACGCCCTCGCTGCGGCATGCACGCACCCACACTGACACGCATGAACGTGTCTACACACACCATCATACAGCCACATCCACCAAAAATAGCAACAGTGACTGAATTTCCGTGAGCAGAGAACTGCTCTGTGCCAGGCTGTGCGCTCAGCGCTGCATGGGGACCCAGGATGAGTGAGGCACGCTGGGTGCCTGGACCGTGGATCTGGGGGAGGGGAAGTGTAGATGAGAAGGGGTGGGAAGGAAACCCTGAAGATCCATGAAAAAAAACAAAACCCTGAGTGTCAAGGAGGAGTTTAAGTTTATTTATTTGCAAGCAGAGAGAGGGGATGGGGAGGGTGCACCAGGGCCTCCGGCCTCTGCAAATGGACTCCAGACGCATGGGCCACTTTGTGCACCTGGCTGTATGTGGGTACTAGGGAATGGAACTCGGGTCTTTAGGCTCTACAGGCAAGCACCTTAACCACTGAGCCACCTGTTCAGCCTAAAGAGAAGTTTAAACAACATTCCCTGCTAGGGCCAAGACTAGAAGACCCTCTGGCTGGGTGGTTGGTGTGGCTCATTGAAGCGGTGAAGCAGGTCTTGGGGACAAGGGAATCTACGGATGTGTGAGAGGAGGGTGAGGGCAGAGATGGAGCAGTGGCCCAGTGAAAGTCTAGCGCGTGGGCACAGCTCGCTGTCAGGTGGGCTGCCACCGAGATGGCGCAGAGGGGACAGGAGATAGCCTGGCCAAATCTTTGTGGCTGGAAAGCCAGGAAGGAGTATTTCTACTCATTGTGAGCATTGTTTCTAAAGCCAAGGAAGGCCTGCTTTTCTAGGTTCCTATTTTGTCAGCTGGGCAGAGCAAGGGACAGAAGCAAGAGGGTCTGCTAGAGCGTTCTAGCAAAAGGAGTGATGACATTATGACCACCTTGTGGTGACATTCTGCTAGGAAGGTCAGAGATACCCACTGAAGGTCCTAGCCCTGGAGTGAGGGTGACAAGCTGACCATGCAGAGGACAGAACACCCATGGACTGGATGGTATTCCTAAGGCAAATAAGGAATGGAGAGCTGGTTTGGGCAAGGTGAGGCTTTTCTCGAGCAAGGAAAGACATCCAAATAGCTATTGGAAATGTTGATCAATGAACATGGGTGTGGCTGGAGAGTTGCAAGTCCTGCTCATGACCATCATTGTCATCCTCAGACACCACTCACTAAGGGCATTGGGTGCTCAAGACATCCAACTAGCTATTGGAAATGTTGATCAAGGAACACAGGTGTGGCTGGAGTTGAGAGTCACGCGCATGAACATCACTGTCATCCTCAGACACCACTTACTAAGGGCACTGGGTGCTCATCTAAGCCTCACACACCTCAGAGTCAGCAGCATCAGCCTCATTTAACAAGGGAGAAAGCTGAAAGCTAGAGATGTTAAGAAACTTGTCCGTGCATGAAAGGTGTCAGTCTGAGGGGAGAGTTCCCTCTGTAAAGGTTCTCTGAGGGGTATGAAGCTATTCACAGAGTCCTCGCAAAGGCTCGGCCTGAAAATTTTCCACTCTTAATTAGTTGTTCATTATCAGCTATCATGGGCTGCTCTAATATTAGACTTTCAACATGACAATCATGTTAGATGCCCACATGTGGAAAAAGTGGAAATGTATGTGGAGAATGGAAGACAGCGTCCATATGACTTATACCAGGCATGCAAAGGGATTTTGTGATCAGTGTAGGATTGATATGCAGGCCAGGGACAAATGGACTGAGCAATGGGTTTGGAGGAGTTTCATAGGCAAAACATCCCAAGCTGCAGGAAGGAAGGGTTGGGTGAGGGTGGGCCATGGATTTAGTACTGAGGAGCCCGTATGGCTGGTTTTTCTGAGGAGCTTTTGGGAGGATCTATGGGGGTAGGAACCAGAGTACAAGGAGGCAGTGGGGTGGGGTAGGATCAAGAGTTTGGGAAGAAGAGCGAAGGTCCACTATTCTTCCCATAGGCTCAATAGAAACAAAAGAGAATGGGCTCATGTCCAATGGGAAGGGGAGTCAGAGCTGCTATCCAAGGAGCAGAGAATCAGGAGATGGTCTGAAGGTAGGAGGCTAGCAATGGACAGAAAAATGGAGGTTGGAAATGCATGTAAGAAAACAGAGGATGAAGGGAATGTCCAAATGAGGCAATGCTGTCAGATCATTTTCTTTAGGACAGAAAAGCAAGGTTTTTAAGTCAAAAGATAGCTTTAGAATTAACTCTTGAATTTACTCAATGTGGCTGGCTGGGTGTGGTAGAACACGCCTTTAATCCCAGCATTCTGGAGGCAGAGGTAGAAGAATCACTGTGAGTTCAAGGCCACGCTGAGACTATATAGTGAATTCCAGGTCAGCCAAGGCTACAGTGAGAGCTTACTTCAAAAGGCCAAAAAAAAAAAAAAAAAAAAAAAAATACTGAATATGTGTTCATGGAATCCCTAATGTGTGTCGAACATTATCCAAGAACTGGGGTCAATGATGGACATGGCCAGCAAGCCCTTTGACCTCAGGGGGCTTGATTATTTTTGTTTCCAGTGACCACAGGTATGATATTAACTGCTGAGGGGAGGATTATTTTTAAAATTCAGATTTCAGTGGGTTTAATTTTATAATGGCAGGAAAATCAGGGTATAAAAGCTCAGTGTTTAGAAGTGGGGCATGTAATGGATGCTATTCACATTACTACAAACAAGAAAGACTGAGAGAGGAATCAAAGGCTGGGTTTAACCTTAAGAGGTCCTTGCATAACTGGGCGTGGTGGCACGCACCTTTAATCCCAGCACTCGGGAGACAGAGGTAAGAGGATCACCGTGAGTTCAAGGCTACCCTGAGACAACATAGTGAATTCCAGGTCAGCCTGGGCGAGAGCAAGACCCTGCCTGGAAAAACAAAAATAAAAAATATAAAAGGTCCATGCATAGTGGTCAAGTGAAATCAAGGACTAAAGGAAGGAGGTGAGAGGGAAGGTCGGGGGAGTATGGGCCTAGAGGAAGGAGTTGAGCTGTAATTACATGCATGTGGTCAAACAAAGAAGTCATCTTTACAAACTTAACACTATAATTATAGGCCAAAATTTAAAGCTAGAAAATAAACCAAACGTTTAGTGTCCACTGTGACTCAAGACATCTATCTCTCTCTTTTTTTTTAATTTTCATTGTATCTGTGAGAGAGAAAGAGAGAGGGAAGGAGGTAGGCAGAGACAGAGAGAATGTGCACACCAGGGCCTTCAGCCACTGGAAACTGACTCCAGATGCATGGACCACATTGTGCATCTGGCTTATGTGGGTCCTGGGGAGTTGAACCTGGGTCCTCTGGCTTCGTAGGCAAGCACCTTAACCACTAAGTCATCTCTCCAGCCCATCAAGGTATCTCTTAAATGTAAGTCTCTGTAAAATAAAATTATATTTTATATTTCTGACAGGTGTATAATGGCATGAGCCTTCCATTGTATTGTCATACAGAGTAGGTTTACAGCCCTAAAAATGACTCTGCTCTACCAAAAATAAAGAAAAAAAGATGAAATTTATATCTATTTTACAATGGCACAGAGTAAACATTCCCATTTGAGAAAATGATGAACTGGCTGTAGAAGGGAGATTCAGAACTGAAGCAAGTCTGAAACCCCGCTGTCGGTGAGCGTGAGCTTCTCTAGCTCTGTGCTTCACATTGGGGAACAGCGCGGACAGCAGCGTAGCTCCGCCAGCCTTGAGAAGCCCTGCCGAGCTCCTTTCGCTCACAGCCCTCCTGCCCCGTCCCTTCTGCTGGACCCACTCAGTGAGAGCCACTTTTCTTCACAGAGGGCCCATGTTCTTGGGCATCGCCAGTACCTTGGCTTTTCCCTTAAAGTTTCATGCATCTCCCTGTCAGGGGCTTCCTTCAGGGGGTATGACCCTGCTGCACATTGACATTTCAGACTTTCCTTATAAAAAGGAATCTAGGGCTGGAGAGATGGCTCAGCAGTCAAAACACTTGCCTGCAAAGCCTAAGGACCCAGGTTTGATTCCTCAGGATCCACGTAAGCCAGATGCACAAGGTGGCACATGTGTCTGAAGTTCATTTGTGATGATTAGAGGTCCTGGTGTGCACATTCTCTCTGAGACCTGTCTCTGTCTCTCTCAAATAAATAGATGAAAAAAAATTTTTTTAAAGAGTCTAGGGCTTGGGTGATGCTTCAGTGGGTAAAGTGTTTGCCATGTTAGCATTAGAACCTGAGTTCAGAAACCCAGCACCCACATAAAATTCCGGGGGTGGTGGCATTCATCTGTAATCCCAGCTCTGGAGAAGTAGAGGCAGAAGGATCCCTAGGGCTTGTTTGCTAGCTTTTCTAGCCCAATCCATGAGCTCTGGTCTCAGTAAGAAACACTGTCAAAAAGCAAAGTGTAGAGCAATCAAGTAAGACATATGATGTTGTCGTCTGGCCTCCACACAGGTGCACACACATGCACACACACACATGAACATGCCTACATACTCATGTAGTACATACATACATACATACATACACATAAAAATATCTGAGTCCAAGCCTCCATGACCCTGTAGCTATTCCATCCTGAATGCAGACATAACTAGCATCATCCAGATGACGGTGAAGTCCACTGCCGGCTTGAGCACAGCAAGACCCCTTTAGTTGAGTGCCTGAGTGGCTGAACCTGGGAAAACACTTCCCTAAGCAGCACTCTGCAAGCAGAGCACCCCATGGCACTCTGCTCAAGGAAAGATTTTCAAATGGGCTTGCAGTTTTACATTCTGGAGCCTTCAGTGAGTGCAGTTTTATCAGTTCCCAAAAATGCCCTCCAGGGATCCTTCCATATCTCCACTGCAAACTGTTTGGCATCTCCTTAATGGCATGTTTCTACCATCTTTCTGCACTGCTTTTTGCTCCAAATTCTAGCTGCAAATCCAGCTAAAGGCAATAACCACACTACAGCCTGAACATTATGCTTTCTTGAAACTTCCTTTATTGAATTACTTTTGGATTCAGCCTCACTTAAAATTTCAAAACATAGGCAGAATGCAGACCAAACTCTTTGCTACACCAAATACCCTAAAGTCCAATTCCCAGCAGTCTTTGTTCCCACCTGAATCTTCGTGAGCACAGCCTCTACTGTGCACGTTTCTACTGGCGTTCTGGCCTTTCAAACTCCACAATCACCAACTAATCTCATGCAGGGACATTTTAAACCCACATCTCCAACTCTGCTAAATTCATCCTGCAAACTCGTTTCAAAGGTCTCAGATCCACATGATCAGATTTCATCATTAAAAATATCACTTCTCTGATACTGACTATCTGTATTTTCTGTGTCACTGTTACTATAATACCTGATAGAAAAGAATTAAGGAAAGAAAAATTTATTCTGGCTCGCAGCTTACAGCTCAGTTCATGATGGCAGAAGCATGTGGTGGAGGGTGTTCACAAGACAGCACAGACAGCATGGCAGGAGCCAGGGGCTGGGTATAAGCTGCCGTTGGTGACCTACTGTGCCAGGTTAGCCCACCTCCTAAAAGATTCCACAGCCTCCTCAAGTAGTGCCACCATCTTAGGAACAAGTCACTGTTCAAAGCATGAGCCGCTGAAGGACATTTCAGATTCAAACCGTTACAGGCTTAACGTGTAGGAAGGACTTGAAGGAACAGATACAAGAATTTAAATCTTGGCTTTTTCAAGCAGAAGGATCCTCATAGGGTTATCTTGGGCAGTCTCTGCCTCTGAGTGGGATGATACCATGCCAAGTGGATGGACCCCTTACTATGTTGGAAATACCTCAGACAGTAGTTTTCAAATCTTCTCTCAGTTGCTTATAGCATCTTATCACCTGGTAAAATGTTACTAGGTCTAGGTTTCCCAGGAAATAGAAATAGGCCACTGGGAATGAGACATGAAGTCTAAGTTTTCCATGGTACTTGAGATAGGGTGAAAACCAAAAAAGCTGAGAGGGAAGAAGTTCAGATCTGAGTTTCCCTGACTGACTCTCTGCACTTTCGCTCTTCTTTCTGGGTCTCAGCCAGACTGCAGCGGGTTCTGACCTGTACTTTCTTCTACCATGATGTCTGAAAGAGCAAGAATAGACTGCTCCCAGAGACCCAAGTTTCTTACAGGTGCATGAAGAGCTACTTAGACCAAGTAGGCAATTTTCTAGCTGGTACAGTAGGCAAAACTCCAAGATGGCCCAGCGAGCTCTCACTCTTTCAATTTGCGTGGGAATAATGATGTCTAGTAACCCCATGATTACATGATACAGTATGTCCAATATAAGTTTCTAGCAACGACATTTCAAACCAACTAACTCTCAACCAAAAGGGAGATCTTTCTGGTGGGGCTGACATAATTGAGCGAATGCTTTAGAATAAAGTGAAGCCACAACTGGATACTGTCCTGTGGGTCTCAAAAACCATGTTGTGGAGAGGGTTATGTGGCAGGGAGCAAATAGCAGGGAGCCTTTGGAGGGCCTCAGTCAATCCTACGATGGCAAGGCACTGGATTCTGCCAGTGACTGAGCTTGAAAGAAGTCCTGAGCCACAAGTGAGATTATGGCCCTAGCTGACACCATTGCTTCTGACTGGTACAGACAGCCAGCATGCCTGGGGGCACTTCTTTTGTTTGTTTGTTTTTGTTTTGCAAGGCAAGGTCTCACTCTAGCCCAAGCTGACCTGGAATTTGCTATGTAGTCTCAGGGTGGCCTTGAACTCACAGTGATCCTCCTATCTCTGCCTCCCGAGTGCTGGGATTAAAGGCGTGCACCACCACGCCCAGCTTTTTTTTTTTTTTTTTTTTTTTTTGGTGGTGCTAGGCATAGAACCCATGGCTTAGCATAAACTAAGCAAGGGCTCTGCCTTTGGGCTACAGTCCTCCGGCCCATCCAGGGATGACTTTTAACACTACATTGAAGATCCCTCTACAATACTAGGATCAGGACAGCACCACGGAGTTTCCGTCTGCCACCTACTGCTGTGTCCGTCATCCCCACCCCGGCCTCAGTGGGTCAGGTGGAGCGGGAAGGAGTAGCAGTGCTGTGTGGAGGGATGGACTTGGGCTTTCCGTGCCCCTCCCCGCCCGGAGCCCTAGGGAGATGGCAGTGCTGTCCTTGCTGTGGTGGCTCTCGGGCCACTGCCCCTCGCGTCCCCC
This sequence comes from Jaculus jaculus, assembly GCF_020740685.1. Taxonomy (NCBI): domain Eukaryota; kingdom Metazoa; phylum Chordata; class Mammalia; order Rodentia; family Dipodidae; genus Jaculus; species Jaculus jaculus. Next base: position 36,569,592 of record NC_059119.1, on the reverse strand, counting down.
ACAGACACCTGATTCTTGGTTGAGGATAGACACGATGAGTAAATAAAGGAAAATGTTGTGAGGAAGACATAATTCAGGATACAGGAACATTTTCTCCCTTCCTAAATGTTTCCAGGGCCCCATCAGAGTCTACAATGCCAAGTAAATTATCTTCTTATTAGCCTGGGCCCTTTGTAGATGCAAAACCTCCCAGGTTCATGGTTAAATAGTATTGGTCAGTCACACTTCAGGAAGAATGTCTTCCCAGTCTTTCCTGAGAGGAAAGAAAGAATAAAGCAGACCAAACAGAGAAAAGACCACAGACAGGCTGGAGCTGGGAGGAGCTGAGCAAGGACCCAGCACACAGAGGTTAAGACATCAGAGGCTTTTCTGGAGTCAGATGCGAGTTGGCTGCCCAGCTCCCACCATGGCACACCCAGGTGGGCAGGAGGGAGCAACTCTTGGGCCACTGTCCATCTTACTGAGAACCTCCCATGTGCTAGAACCTGAGCTGAGGACTGGGAATGCAGAGATGATAAAGGTCAGATGGCAACCCACTGCTGCTCCTGAGAAAGAGAAGCGTCTGAATGCAAGGAAGAGGGTGCTGAGAGCAGGCAGGCATGTGATTTTCACATCATTGTTTAATTTTCACTGTTCATTATTTTAAGCGTGCATCAAGACAGAAACGATGCAGAAATTGTAGTAGACAGCTTCAGGTGGCTGAGATGAACTTCCAAACCAGGCACAGTTATGGAGGAGAGGATATTTATTGAAGCTTACTGATTCAGGGAAAGTCCCATAATGGCAGAAGAAGTTGGCCCCCTCTCTTAAAGGACCAAGCCAAAGAACTCAAAAGCCACACCTCTTCAGGAACTCCAGGAGGAATTCAGACACTTAGCATATCTTTAGACTGGAATTTCAAATGCCCCCACCACACTTTAGGGCTGAGCCCCAGGATCCACCCAGAGACATCTCCTCCAGCCAGGTAGCTGGAAATCTAAGAAGCTTTAAGGAACTCCTGAATCTATGGGGGCATCTATTGAATTCCACATATGTAATCAATTCCCTTATGGCCATCACCGAGCTCCAACCATCTTTATTAAGACTTTTATTAACAACATCCCACAGCATTTCAATGCAAACTCAAGATAGGCATTTTGCCCATACATACACATATACCTCTGCATGTGTCTCTGGCGTGAGCATTATTTATTAACCAGGAGATCAGCTATATTTGACTTCCGCTCGGAACACCTCTCACCACTGCCCCTTGGGACATGACCAAATCGCACAGTGGAATTCTCCATCCTGCCCCTGGGAGTCTTGTTAAAGGTCTAGCATCTCAGGCATGACAGGCTGCTGGTGGTGGTGGGGTCTTTGACAGAGGGTCCCCAGGAGAGGCATCGTGCGCGTTGCGGAGGCCCGCCCAGTTCCAGTGCCCCCACCACCACCCGGACGTCCATCGGCTCCTTTAGCCCCCTTTTCTCTCTGTCCTTGCTGCAGATTGAAATGCTAGAACACAAATACGGGGGCCACCTGGTGTCCCGGCGCGCCGCGTGCACCATCCAAACTGCCTTCCGCCAGTACCAGCTCAGCAAGAACTTTGAGAAAATCCGCAACTCGCTCCTGGAGAGCCGCCTGCCCCGGCGCATCTCCTTGCGCAAGGTGCGGGCGCCCGCGGCCGAGAGCCTGGTGGCCGAGAAGGCGCTGCTGGAGGGCTGCGGGCTGCTGGGGCTGCCGCTGGGCCGCTCGCCCTCCCTGCCGCCCACCTTGGCCGGCTCTCTCACCGAGCTGGAGGACTCCTTCACCGAGCAGGTGCAGTCCCTGGCCAAGTCCATCGACGACGCCCTCAGCACCTGGAGCCTCAAGACCATGTGCTCGCTGCAGGAGAGCGGCGCCTACCAGCTCCACCGCGCGCTGCACCCGGGCGCCGCGCCGCCGGGCCTGGAGGCCGAGGGCCCGGAGCCCGAGAGCGGCGCGGCGCCCGGCGACGAGGCCGGAGGCCTGAGCCCCGGCCACGGCGGCACGCTCATGATGGCCTTCCGGGACGTCACGGTGCAGATCGCCAGCCAAAACATCTCGGTCTCTTCCTCCACCGCGCTGTCCGTGTCCAACTGCCTGGGCGCGCAGACGGCCGCCGCGGAGCCCGCAGCGGGCCGAGCCCAGCCCGGGGAGGCCGCCCGAGCCCCAGCCGCGGGGCCCGGGGACGGGGACGGCGGCGCCGAGGCCGCGGAGCGCCGGGCGCTCGAGGAAGCGGCGGTGGAGGAGGCGGTGGCCGCTGGAGTGCAGGAGGAGGAGGACGAGGAGGAGGAAGAGGCCGGGCCGGGCGCCGAGGCCGAGGGCGCCGACGCCGACGCCGCCGAGCAGCTGAGCAGCAGCAGCGCGTCCACCAAGTCGGCCAAGTCCGGTTCCGAGGCGTCGGCCTCGGCCTCCAAAGAGGCCCTGCAGGCGGTGATCCTGAGCCTGCCGCGCTACCACTGCGAGAACCCCGCCAGCTGCAGGTCGCCCACGCTCTCCACCGACACCCTGCGCAAGCGGCTCTACCGCATCGGCCTCAACCTCTTCAACATGTAAGTGCGCCAGGCCGGCGAGCCCAGGGAAGGGGCGGGGGGGGGGAGGGGAGGAAAGGGGCTTGCACCTCCCTGCAACTTCCTCTCCCGCAGGGGGTGGGGAGTGCCTGGACACCCTATGGACAGCATCATCCGGTGGTCCTGCCAGCGTGCCTGGGGCCTCATCCCAGAGAACGTTTCGGGAGTGCACATTTTCCCCTTATGAATGACACGTGGAGCACAAGTTTTCACAACTGTTACTTTTCTAAGATGAAGTGACAGTTTGAGAAGGGAGAGAACTTAAATGGAGATACAGTGTCGAGCATGGGCAATGTAAAGACTTAACAGGAATCTTTCAGGAGGAATATGCACAGGGAAGCCCGTGTTATTTCATGAGGGTGGCAAAATGAGGGACTGGAGAGACAGTGTAAAAAGTGAGGCAGGGAGCAGGGGCTAGGAAAAGAAGAGGGGCAGGAAGAGAGTGCGCAGCGGGCCCTGTAGAATGCAGAAGGAATAGGGTAACAGAGAGATCAGTGGTTGCCACACCTAGATAGAGACCCCAACCAGAACGCAGCCAGCTGGGGCCATGCAGAGGAAGCGCGTATGCCCCTGCCTTGGAGATGTGAAATTCACCAGACACTCACCACCTTCCGTTCACCCTTTCTTCCTAGCCCAGCCCGAGAGCATGGAGTCTTTTCCTGCCCTCTGGTGCGCTCAGTTATGTATACAGCTGTTATGTATTGCACCACAAAGATGAGACAGCCCTTGGCCTCAAGATGCACGTTACTGCCTGTAGTTCACCTGATATAACGCACTTAGAATCCCCCTCCCCCCAGAAATACCTGAGACAGGTGGTGCTCTCCAGTTTTACAACACAGCCAGCGTGTCCATAGGAACTAGGTAAGTTGTACACCTTCTAGCACCACCGTCCTGTGTGAGGTCCAGGCGAGATGTGCTCCCTCCGAAATAGGGTACCACAGAAGGAAGGAATTCTGACCGTCCCTGAGCAATTTCCAAAGCATTTTTATGCGTTTTATGGTCTGGGAGTCAGGAAGGGCAGTAGTCTCAGAAGGCCTTGCCTCCCTCTCTTTCTACCTTTCCCCATCGCAACCCCTCCACAGAAACCCAGACAAGGGCATCCAGTTCCTGATCTCCCGCGGCTTCATCCCAGACACTCCCATCGGCGTGGCCCACTTCCTCCTGCAGCGGAAAGGCCTCAGCCGCCAGATGATAGGAGAGTTCCTGGGCAACAGCAAGAAGCAGTTCAACCGCGATGTGCTAGAGTGAGTGACCGCCCTGGGTCCCCTGCTCGCTCCTCTCCCTCCCTTCCTGCCCTGGCTCTGAGGTTTTGGTAGGAAATCCTGCTCGGGTTTCCAGATGGGTTAAGGGCAGAGTCACACCGTTTCGAGCCAATCACCTCCCTGGTACTTCCTGCGCCTTTTGTTGGCAGTTATTCAGTGGGCAGCCATTGGAGACACCAAGGATTATTTATCTCAAAGGAGACAGAATCTTCCCTCCCAGCCACCCTCCAAGGCAAGAGGAAGAGCCAAAAGAAAAAAAAAGAAAGAAAGAAAAGAAAGAGTTTTGTTTCATTGCTCAGGCCTGTCTCTGTAGAGGGCCAGCTTTCTCAGCCCACACTTCCCCTGACACCTCCCTAGCACCCCCACACGCACCAACATCCCCATTCTCAAATCAATAGGCACCAGATAAAGAAAAAAAGAAGGAGCTAGACGATGTTTTTGGCTCCCTAAAGATCAATTAACCAATAAAACCACAGCAACCAAAGAAGCATGCCTTAAACTCGGGGCGTGCCTTTGCTGTAGGACACTTTCTGTGCCCGCCGTTGCATCCCCAGCGTGGCAGAGCCAGGGTGGCACCTCTCTGGCTGAGGAGCAGGTCTTGGAGCCCACTCTCCCCTGAGAAAGGCTGAAGACCCTTGCCACTCTCCCAAGGTCTGAACCCGAGTGCCTAGGAGAGGAGCAAGAACGGATAAAAGTCTTTCCTTCCTTCCTTCCTTCCTTCCTTCCTTCTCCTCCCCTCCCTGCTCCTTTCCCTGTGCTGCTGCCCCTATGGAGTGTCTGCATGGGAAAATGATTCAGCAATCCAGAACAGGTCTCAGGATACAGGAAAAGAAACATGGTACTTCCCACTTTTCCCTCGTGCCCCCTACATGTCCTGTCTCTAGCCTTTTATGCTTTGTCCTTTCCACTTACTCTCCTGTGTCCAGCTGGCCTAGGTGACTCCCAGGTGACCCCGCTGCATCTCTCTGCTCCTAGGGGTAAAAGTGACCCTGTTCCCTTCACAGACTTTCCCTCCTGCTGAACCCAGTCCCTATGTGGTGGAGCCCTGTATTCTAGTGTGCCAGACCTGCCCTGATCTAAAGTTTGGGAAGCAGAGTTTTTCTGCTGAACAGCACAGTGAGAACTAATTGTCACCCTTCTCTGGAGAAGGCATGGTGGAGACAGGGTATGTAATCTGGCAGCTACCCAGCAGCAGACTCGGGCCAGGAGCCTCGGCCTGTGCTGAAGAGGGCCGGGCTGGGCATGGTACGGAGGTGCTCAGGCTTGGCTGGGGAGGGCTAGTCTCTGTGAGCTTCCCAGTGAAAGGAGGCTGATGGGCAGGCTGGAAGATGGCTGACTTTCCGTTGGGTGACGGGTAGCCTCAGCATGTCACTGCTGGTTACAGTTTTCTCCTCCATAAAATAAGAAGGTCTGGTAGTGTGATCTCAAAGGTCCCTCTCAGTCCACGAATCTGTCGTCTTTCCTATCCCTTAGTGCATTTGTCACTCACTAGTTGGCAGCTACTCAGGGTAGAGCATCATCTGCCCTGAAGGTGGGGCCACACTTTGTCATCCCGTCAGAGCGTCCCAGGAGAGCCCTCAGCCTCCAGAGGAGAGCCCGAGGTTTGTGGGGGAATGAGATGACCATTCATTATTGACTCAACAAACATTGAATACCTGCTGGATATTGAGAGTGGATCTGGACCATGGCTCCCTGGTTTGTGTCCAGGGTGGATGGGGGCCTCCTCCAGCAAATGTTAAAAAAAAAAAAAAAATGTATGGAGAAGCAAGAAGAGGCAGGTGCCGGCAGGGGAGCCAGAACACAGGGCGCTTTGGCCCTTTATGACGTGCCACCTCCCTGCCTGGGCCCACTGCAGACTGCGGCCTCCACCCCCACCGATAAGCCGAGGCCCTAAGAGATCCCTGCTGCTGCTCTGCCGGGCCCAAAGGCTTTGCTGGGATTCCGTACAGTGCTCCTGGCCCCACCTGATGACATTCAGGAAGTCATATCCCTTCCGTACAAAGCTGCTTGCTTAATCAAAGGACATAATTCACCCATCCGCCTGGAGACCGAAACAACCAAGCTACAAACTTTCCAAGAAGTAGCAGGAGGAGGGCTGGGGTTAAAGGGAGAACAGCTCTCAGAGGGCGAGTATTATCTCAGGGAGACAACATTTAGGCCTGTGGGGGAAAGAAGAAAAAGAAGACATAGGAGCCAAAGCAAATCTGCCTCAAAGGCTCGCCCAAGTCTGAGTGTCACGGGTGCTGCGATCATAGCGTCCAGAGTAGAGCCTGTACTTGGACCTCATTTCCACAGAATATGCCTTTCAAGAAGGACATGATTATGGTTTGAATGTGAACTGTCCCTCACAAGCTCATCGGCTTGAACACTTGGTCCCCACTTGGTGGTACTGATGTGGGAGGTCATGGAACATTTTGGACCTAGGGCCTAGCTGACAAGATAGAAGGCCATAGGGACAGGACTAGAGGCTTAAAGTGTGGGCCTGTTTCCAGCTCAGGCTCTCTGCTTCCTCATCCATTGTCATGTGAGTAAGTCACCTGGCACTCACACTGCCACTGAGCCGCCAGATACCAAGCCTTTCCCACCACGACAGGTTGTATCCCCGCAAAGCATGAGCCAGAAAAAAAAAAATATTATTCCTCCGTTAAGTTGCTTCTTGTCAAGTATTTGATCACAGCAATGAAAAGTAGCTAATACAGAGAACTGATTCTGGCGAGTGGGGTCATTTCTGTGATAAGCTTGAGCAGGTAGCTATTAGGCTCTGGGACTGGCTTGAGAAGGGAGTACGAAGCCTTAGGGTGCTGTGTGTGGACATTAACAAGTCGTCCTTCTGGAAGACCATCATGAGGACAGAAGACAACAGAGGCCAGTTTGTGACGTTCTAGACGGGAACACAGACTTTATCGGTGATTGGACTAGAGACCTTTCGTGTTACATTCTGTCAAAAGATCGGGCTGTGTCATCCCTATGTAAAAATTTGAGTGAGGCTGAATTCCAAAGGGTTTTGTGAGGGGAAATTTCAAGACAGCATAACATTCAGGCTTTGACATACTTATTGCTTGCTGCTCTTATCCAGATGTATTCCAGAGATAGAGAGAGCAGAAGTGGAATAGAAAGATGAAAGATGCGCAATTTGGCAAGTAAAGGAGTGTGAATCCTGTTAAAGTTGTAGATAGGTTAGGTGTGGAAAAAGCAGCAGCTCTCATTGTTGAAGAGATTCTTATTTTGAAAGAGAGGCTGAGCACTGCACTGAACAGTAGGAAAGGGGCCTTGAGGGCAAAACCCACCCATCTCAAGCTCCAAAGTATAAAACTGAAAAGTCATTTGAAAATGCAAATTCATTTGAAGGAGAGTGTCTGCAAAGAAAGTACCCAAGAAGACGGAGAATCCAGCGCACACTACTCCAACCTGGAAAATGTTCTCCCCACTTCAGCCAGAGAAGACACTCAGAGGTCACTGCAGTCAAGGTCCAGTTGGAGCAAGGATATACTTGAGCTGGCAGCAGACCCTGACATCATCCACATGGTGCTGGTTTTGCAGGCATGCAGAATGTAATAGTTTCAGGGTTATAGAGGCTTTTAGTCAAGGTTCCAAAGAGCCACTGTGTGTAGTCAAATCAGACCTCCTGCACAGAGCACCTGAGTGGTTTGAAGCCTAAGTTGCAGTGGAGAGCCCAGGATGCTTGATATGCCAGGAATGTGGGATGTTAGCCAAAGAAAGCTATAGGCACTGAGGGGTGCAGGCCCAGGAGATAGGCTATATATGTGCTTCAGGGAGCAGAGCTGGAGAAGCTGGAGAAGCAGGCTACCCAAGGCCATTGGAGCCCAGATGATTGTCACCATGAGCCACCATGCTAGATGCGGAGGCTCAAAGTCTGATATTTTCCCGTAAGTTTCAGTCTTGCTTTGATCTGATCATTCCTTGTTATCCTCCTGTTTTCCCCTTTTTAATTAGGCAAGTTTACTCTGTGCCATTTTATATTGGAAATATAGAACTTGTTTATTGATTATGTGGATGTATGGTTGTGAATATGTGACTAGTGTATGCATGTGTGTGTGCAAATGCATGCACCCCATGTGCACACGTTGGGTGTCTCCTCTGTTGCTTTTCTGCCTATTTCCTTGAGGTGGAGTCTGAAACTGGAGCTGCTGTTTGTTAGTCTGACCACCAGTTTCCTGTCTCTGCCACTGTAAGGATTGGGGTCATAGGTGTGCATGGACATGCCTGGCTTTTTATGCGGGTGCTAGGGATTGAATTCAGGTCCCCATGCTTATATGGCAAGTTTTTCTGCCTATGGAGCCATCTCTTCATCCCCATGGTTTGGTTTTTTAGGGGTTTGGGGTCTTTTGTTTGTTTGGTTTTGGTTTTTCAGAGGGATAACAGTTAAGTACAAGATTGCCTTGAGTTTCAGAAGAGACTTTGGACCTTTTTTTCATATTTCATTTTTATTTATTTGACAGAGAAAGAGGATAGAGAGAGAGAGAGAGAGAGAGAGAGAGAGAGATTGCAAATGAACCTCAGATGCATGTGCCCCCTTGTGCATCTGGCTAATGTGGGTCCTGGGGAATCGAGCCTAGAACCAGGGTCCTTAGGCTTCACAGGCAAGCACTTAACCACTAAGCCATCTCTCCAGCCCTGGACATTTTTTTTTAACAGTGTTGTAATGATAAACTAATGAGGACTTTTGAACTTAAAACAGAATGCATTTTGCATTGTGAGACAGCTATGAGCCTACTGGGGAAAAGGCAGCATCTTATGGCTTTCATATGAACTGCCCCCCAACAGGCTCATGTATTTGAACACTTGATCTCCAGAGGCGGTACTATCTGGGACGATCATGGAACCTTTTGGATGTTGGGCTTAGCTAGCAGAAGACATAGGGCTATATGGGTTGGGGCTAGAGGGTCATAGCCTGGTCCTATTGCTATCTCAAGGTCTCTACTTCACAATCCACCAAGATGTGATTAAGCTGCCTGATGCTCCCAGTGTCTCTGAGCCACCCAGCATGCTGGACTTCCTTGAGGGACTGGGTTTCCTCAAACTGCAAGCCAACATAACTCCTTCCTTCCTTAAGTTGTCTCTTGTCATGTATTTGGTCACAGTGCAAGAAAAGTAACCAGTAGAGAATGCATCCCATAAGCCTTCATTAGAGACTAGAAAGCATCCTGGGTGGACACCGAGGGTCATGCCCATTCCAGAGTATAGTGGTGAAGTTGGCTATTTGTTTGTAAAGGAGAAATCAGCCTTAATGTCCATGTTGGCAAACAGTACCTGCTTCTTATGAATTACATGCTTGAAGTGCCTGTGACATGTGACTGCATGAGACTTGGGGCTGGGGTGCTCTGTAAACGTAAGCTGCTTCTGTTTGCATCTTTCTCACTTCGGGAGAAGCATTAGAACCTTCCTGCCCTCCCTTCAACACAGGCAAGCCTTGGCTGCCCCTGTTTTGGTATGAAAACAAGTCTACTCATCAGACAAGAACTTGCTGGGATTTTCTGGTAGGAAGAGCATGGGATGCAGGGGGGATAGCCCATCCTGGGGCCCACCTAGCACTGTGAGCATATCTTTTCTGGATAGTAAGAGGGGACGCCCTGCAAACCCTGCTATTGTTTCCAGACAGCAGACAGGGTTGGAGTCCTGTAGAGCTGGAAGCTTCACTCACCCGTAGTTTTCACATGGCTGGGAAATTTGGCTCTGCTCTATTTCCTTTTTGAAATGTTCGCTTCAGCAGGTTTGAAGGCCAGTAGGTGGAAGAACGTTCCATGCCAGCTGTGAGCAGTCTCTTTCCTGTCCTGAGTTATTCTTTCTGATGTGCAACACAGGCACGTGGAAGTCATATCTGCCATTTCCATGACAATGCTTGAAGGGCAACTTTGGGCTTGAGTGCCAGCAAGAAGATTCTGGCATGGTTCTTCCTTCTACATGTCTTCTACATCCTTTGCAAAGTTCTAAGATATACTATCATTTGACATTTGAGTCCAATTTTATTATTTCATCTTCCTCAAAATGTGTTGGTCAGAGTGAAACAGACTTGTTCTTCTCATGATGCTTTGAAATGAAGACAGATTGTATCAAATTCAATAGCCTGGAATCTCTGTCCTTTCATACCAACCAAGAGACCATGTGAGGACATACTGCTCATTGCGCTGTACGTAATCTCAGAATGCACTTTATTCCCAAGTAATTACCATGATGAGGGAGAGAGCAGGCTGGGGCCTAGGTAGAGCTTTACAAGGCCCAGAAGAAGGGAGAGAGACCTGAGGGAGGCTGGAAGATGTGGGGTTGTTTTCACTGCTTTGAAAACTTTGCTGCCACCTAGAAGCGAGGAGGGAGATTGTCTCCTTTAAAAGTGGTATCTTGAGGAATGTTAAAATTTAGTGGTAAGAAACTTGCTGGATGCTTGCAAGGCCCTGGGTTCAAAACAACAACAAAAATAAAACAATGGTGACTTTCAGGTTTTTTATTTGTGTTGTTTATTTGTTTGCAAGCACAGAGAGAGAGACAGGAGAGAGAGTGGGGAGAGGGGGGAGAGAGGGAGAAAATGGGTATGCCAGGGCCTCTAGCTGCTGCAAATGAACTCCAAATGCATGCACCACTTTGTACATCTGGCTTTACGTGGGTACAGGGGAATTGAATCCCAGTCTTTGGGCTTTGCAGACAATTCCCTTAACATCTGAGCAATCTCTCCAGCTCTGTTTTTTGTTTTTTTTTTTTTTTTTTGGCTTATATCTTTGACCTTTTACTTTTCCGGGACCCCACCCACATCCTTCCCCTGACACAGGCAAGGACTCTCCTGAACAGTAAATACTCATGAAAACTGAGGACTTCCTAACTTCCAAATGTGGAGATCTTGGGGACCCCAAGTGTGAAGGGAACACATCCAGATGGCTTATAAATAAGGCTTTTACGTAGACATTTCTACCATCCAATACTTTCCTGGTTGCTCAGGCCCCAGCTCTGTGGGGATCTTCCTCAATCCCTGTGTGACATTAGATTGAGGCTCCAGCTGGCCACTCTATGCTGTTGTATCATGTGTTGATGGGGAGCCTGCAGGCATGGCTCCAGGGAACTACCACACGAAGCCTTCTTCATCCCTGTGTGAGTGCAGCTGATTTTAGTACCACGTGAGCTGAAGAACAGAAAGGGCAGAGAGCTTGTCCGCAGCCGGCGAGCTCATCTGTGGCGAGGCACGCTAGGATGACTGAGTCCTTACCCAGTGCCAGTGCTTGCCCCAAGAGAAGTGTGGTCTGCAGCATGCAGGGTCCTTCTCAGTCTCTGCTTGTGAGCCACAGCCCTGGAAGACTGTGGGTGTTCAGGTAGCTCAGTCACCTCATCTTGCCTTAGGTGGAACCAAGATCCAGAGAAAAGAGGTGACTTTTGCCCTGGTGTCAGGGAAGCTGAGCGGAAGTGGAAGCGGGTGCTACCCCACCCCCATCCCGCCACCCCACTTCATTTGCAGTGCTCTGATCTTCACAACCGGCAAAAAGCGGAGCAGAGCACGTGATTCCTAAGTCTCAACAGGTCTGCATTAGATCCAGTTTCCTGGGTCCCATGTGCATGTTTAAGGGACAGAAGATGGATGGCTGAAGATGCCTATTCAGGCAGTTAACTGGTGGTGAAGGAAGAGGAATTCTTAATGCCTAAACTAGAGGGACTTTGGATCCACTCTCTTAACTGCCATGCCAGTCAGCCTTGGTCTCTAGGTGCAAACAACAGCCCTCACTCAGTTAATTCTGTTGCATGCCAGGACCATCACACACATTATCTTCTTAAACTTGTCCCGCCCAGATGTGGCAGGTGTTAGCTCCACTCTATAGGTGAAAAAAACTGAAAGATGCAGAGGCTGAACAGCTAGATGTCAGAAACAAGTCTTGAGCTCAAGGTGTCTTTCCCAAAGGCCTGGCCTTTTACAGTGCTACCCACGGCTACGGCATCCAGTGTTCTTCCCAGAGCGGCCCCTGGACCAGCAACGCGGGCAGCAACTGGAAATTTATTGGTGATACAAATTCCGTCTTTGCTCTTGGCTCACTGAACGAGAAACTCTGGTGACAGGGTCCATTCGTTTGGGATAAGCCCACCAGAGGATCCAGATGCATGTTTGAACTTGACAACCACTGGCCACTAGGCACGCTGCAGGTCCAGCGAGAGGAAAATCCAGTCTGGCATCCACAGTGACTTCTACCTTGTGTAGTCGAAGAGGAGACCTGACTCCCGAGGCCTCAGGGCGTGTCTGGCAGCAGCCCTCTGGAGGCTCTAGAGGACCTTGTTTGCCCCAGCGTCATCACAGGAACCCAGCGGGGCCCTCTGAGTCACCTTCCTCTCTATTTTCTTGGACCCATTACACTCTTCCCATAGAGATCTGAGCCTTTATGGAGCATGTTATGTGTTCTGACTAGCAAAAATAACCCTTCAGGGAATGGTGATATTTTTAATTAAATTGAGTAAACCCAGGACTGCAGAAGAAAATAAGAGGAGCTGGCATCTTGAGCTCTTTCCCCTGAAGCACAGCTACACACTTCCTGCCAGGCCTCAGCTGGGTCTCGCCTTCTACATCTTTGCCATCTCTTCTGGCCAATTAAAGAAATCCCTGCTTCTGATGTTACCTATTTTCAGCTCCCAACCAAATCCTTTGTCTGCCAGACACTGTCTTGCTCTGATAAAAAAAAAAAAAAAATGAGATGACGCAATTCATTTTGATCACAGTTGTGCAGGACGCTTCATTTCCCGCAACACAAACTGATTGTGCACACAGAGATCAGTGTTAAGCAATTTGACACATGAGTGTGCCTGTTCATACAACCGCAGGAGCAGCTGGGCCTCTGCTTCCCAGCCTTGGTGAGGCATTTGCTAGAGCCTCTGCAGAACCCTGCAAGAACGAGGACGGCTGGAGCAGGTCTACTCCCTTCTGGACTCACTCGCGGATCCATCCAAGCATCCTGAGACAGTTCCGGGCAGGCTTGCTTGGAAGGAGCTGATCAGAGCCAGTCCATCCCGTTCTCCGTAGCTGAAGGAGAGAAGCACGAGTGGCCCACACCGCATCACTGCCCACCACCTACAGTCCTCAGAGCCATGGCCCTAGCAGCTGTGCCCAGATCTGGAGGTAACTCCAGGTGGTCTTGGCAAAGCAGGCCAAGTGGCCCTAAGCTCCTCGGTGGGCTGACCATGAGCTCAAGGTCCTGTTTCACTTGGCTGATCTCTCGCTTACTCATCCATCCTACATGACAGTTTCTGAGCTTATGTGTGTGTACTCAGGGATGAGAAAAGCTGAGCTACCCTGAAGTAGCTCTGAGCCTAATGGAAACACTAGGGATGACATGTTTGAACCACACAGAGAAATTCAATAGGCAGAAGGAAGACCCAGGAAGCAACAGAGGTAGAGAAATATCCAATAAAAAAATCCTTCAAGGTCAGGGGTAGGTGGCATGAAGAAAGACCAGTATTACAGTATGTCAGCATAAAGACCAGACTTCAGGAGGAAACCAAGGGGAAGGGGCAAAAGAGAAGCCAGGCTGCTGACACTCTGATGGCCTTCCCGGGGAACTTGGCTTTTGTGCCAGGGCTGCAAAAGGCCCTGGAGAACAGCAAGCAGAGGAGCCAACGAAGACCACGCAAACGTCCGAGAAGGCCAGTTCCGGAGGGTGGTTTGGAAGCAGTAACAGTCATGGTGAGAAAGGGGAAGACAGTGAGCCACATCCCTAGCTGCCAGGGGGGAGAAATAGGAAGAGCTCAGAGCCTGGGACAGGTATGGGAGGAGAGCAGAGAGCCATACCTCAGTGATCAGCTGCCAGTGCGCATCCAACAGGTTCATCACATTGGTTCGGACTTTCCAAATATAAGTACATATAGTTACAGCTTAAGAGGCAAGGCTGTGCTGGGCTTGAGGAAACTGTGTGCACAGAATTTATCTAACTAGACATCGTCAAATATTTACTCAAGCAACTTAAACTGTTCAATATCAGGTAAAGCAAAAGGTATACCATTTGGCTTGCTATGAGGAAAAAGCACTTTCTACGTTCTTGTGACTGTCACCCATGATGACACACAGGCCTCAGATGACTCAACTAGACAGAAGAGTGCCAGCATGGGGAAAGCAGGAGGAGGAGGAGCTCTGTGAGTCCAAGGCCAGCCTGGGACCACAGGGTGAGTCCTAGGTCAGCCAGAACTACAGCGAGACCCTACCTTGTAAACCAACGGCAACAACAAAAGAGAGAGAGTTATAGAACTAGAATGTACTCAGTGGTAAAACACCCACTTAGCACATGTAAGGCTCTATCCCTAGCATTGCAAAAAAAAAAAAAAATACAAAGGAACAAGTTGGGCTGGAGAGATGGCTTAGTAGTTAAAGCATTTTCCTGTGAAGCCAAAGGACCCAGGTTCAATTCCCTAGGACCCACATAAACCAGATGCAGAAGGTGGCGCATGCATCTGGAGTTTATTTACAGCTGCTGAAGGCCCTGGCTTGCCCACTTCCTCTCTATATATCGGCCTCTTTCTCCCTCTGAAATAACAAGTTAATAAAAAGAAATAAATAGAAACTGTAAAACAACCACCCAAATCCAAATCTGGAGTCTCAATTCCTCCTTCTGTTCACCATAATGATGGTACCTGTAGGCCATGCTCAAGCTGAGCTGTGGGACTTCCACACACCCATATTCTCTTGGTTCCTCCAATCCTGAGAGCTTATCTCTGAATAGGCCCTGCAGTTCACTCTGCTTATACCTTGGCCAAGCCCCATCCCCTCTAGCTTGGATCTCTGCAATATCATCTTGACTAGGTCTCCTGTCCCCTCTTGGGCACTGTTCCATCTGTTCCATTTCCCCCCAGCAGACAGAGAAATCTTCTTCAAGCAAACTGGATCATATCACTCCTCTGCTCATACCTTGCCATTGCTAACTGCTATATTCAAGATAAACTCTAGAATCATCATGACTCAAAAGCTCTATCAGATCAAGGCCCTGCCTGCCCCTGTTAAACATGGGTAGTCACTTTAAGAGCACTCCCGCTTCCTAAGCAGAGACAACCTTGAGTTATAACATACTTGTCTTTCTGCTTGCCACCCCCAATGCAGCAGGATGCCCTCTGTAACCAAGGATATGCTGGTCTACTTGGGTTAGGACCTTAGGTCCATTCCCATGCTTCTGTGGTTCCTAAAATGGAGGCTATTTGGGGAGTAAAACTTCCTCTGTTAAAAGTTATAAAAGGAAGAAGTTTCCTTTGTCCTCTGGAAGCTGAATTCCATCTGTGCCTTCTGTACCCATTCCCGTGCTCTCTCGAGGACCACTAACACTCCTCCAAGGATCCTTCATTCCACCCCACTATGCCCTCTCATGGAGTACTAACCCTCCTCTAATGATCCTTCAGTCATAACCCCACCATGCTCTCTCATGGAGCACTAACCCTCCTCTAATGATCCTTCAGTCATAACCCCACCATGCTCTCTCATGGAGCACTAACCCTCCTCTAATGATCCTTCAGTCATAACCCCACCATGCTCTCTCATGGAGCACTGACCCGCCTCTAATGATCCTTCAGTCATAACCCCACCATGCTCTCTCATGGAGCACTAACCCTCCTCTAATGATCCTTCAGTCATAACCCCACCATGCTCTCTCATGGAGCACTAACCCTCCTCTAATGATCCTTCAGTCATAACCCCACCATGCTCTCTCATGGAGCACTGACCCTCCTCTAATGATCCTTCAGTCATAACCCCACCATGCTCTCTCATGGAGCACTGACCCTCCTCTAATGATCCTTCAGTCATAACCCCACCATGCTCTCTCATGGAGCACTAACCCTCCTCTAATGACCCTTCAGTCATAACCCCACCATGCTCTCTCATGGAGCACTGACCCTCCTCTAATGATCCTTCAGTCATAACCCCACCATGCTCTCTCATGGAGCACTAACCCTCCTCTAATGACCCTTCAGTCATAACCCCACCATGCTCTCTCATGGAGCACTAACCCTCCTCTAATGATCCTTCAGTCATAACCCCACCATGCTCTCTCATGGAGCACTAACCCGCCTCTAATGACCCTTCAGTCATAACCCCACCATGCTCTCTCATGGAGCACTGACCCTCCTCTAATGATCCTTCAGTCATAACCCCTCCATGCTCTCTCATGGAGCACTGACCCACCTCTAATGACCCTTCAGTCATAACCCCACCATGCTCTCTCATGGAGCACTGACCCGCCTCTAATGACCCTTCAGTCATAACCCCACCATGCTCTCTCATGGAGCACTGACCCTCCTCTAATGACCCTTCAGTCATAACCCCACCATGCTCTCTCATGGAGCACTGACCCGCCTCTAATGATCCTTCAGTCATAACCCCACCATGCTCTCTCATGGAGCACTG
Source organism: Jaculus jaculus (assembly GCF_020740685.1). Taxonomy (NCBI): domain Eukaryota; kingdom Metazoa; phylum Chordata; class Mammalia; order Rodentia; family Dipodidae; genus Jaculus; species Jaculus jaculus. Next base: position 36,553,399 of record NC_059119.1, on the reverse strand, counting down.
ACCCTCCTCTAATGATCCTTCAGTCATAACCCCACCATGCTCTCTCACGGAACACTAACCCTCCTCTAATGATCCTTCAGACATAACCCCACCATGCTCTCTCACGGAGCACTAACCCTCCTCTAATGATCCTTCAGTCATAACCCCACCATGCTCTCTCACGGAGTACTAACCCTCCTCTAAGGATCCTTCAGTCATAACCCCACCATGCCCTCTCATGGAGTACTAACCCTCCTCTAATGATCCTTCAGTCATAACCCCACCATGCTCTCTCATGGAGCACTAACCCTCCTCTAATGATCCTTCAGTCATAACCCCACCATGCTCTCTCATGGAGCACTGACCCGCCTCTAATGATCCTTCAGTCATAACCCCACCATGCTCTCTCATGGAGCACTAACCCTCCTCTAATGATCCTTCAGTCATAACCCCACCATGCTCTCTCATGGAGCACTAACCCTCCTCTAATGATCCTTCAGTCATAACCCCACCATGCTCTCTCATGGAGCACTAACCCTCCTCTAATGATCCTTCAGTCATAACCCCACCATGCTCTCTCATGGAGCACTAACCCTCCTCTAATGACCCTTCAGTCATAACCCCACCATGCTCTCTCATGGAGCACTAACCCGCCTCTAATGACCCTTCAGTCATAACCCCACCATGCTCTCTCATGGAGCACTGACCCTCCTCTAATGATCCTTCAGTCATAACCCCTCCATGCTCTCTCATGGAGCACTGACCCACCTCTAATGACCCTTCAGTCATAACCCCACCATGCTCTCTCATGGAGCACTGACCCGCCTCTAATGACCCTTCAGTCATAACCCCACCATGCTCTCTCATGGAGCACTGACCCTCCTCTAATGATCCTTCAGTCATAACCCCACCATGCTCTCTCATGGAGCACTGACCCTCCTCTAATGACCCTTCAGTCATAACCCCACCATGCTCTCTCATGGAGCACTGACCCTCCTCTAATGATCCTTCAGTCATAACCCCACCATGCTCTCTCACGGAACACTAACCCTCCTCTAATGATCCTTCAGACATAACCCCACCATGCTCTCTCACGGAGCACTAACCCTCCTCTAATGATCCTTCAGTCATAACCCCACCATGCTCTCTCATGGAGCACTAACCCTCCTCTAATGATCCTTCAGTCATAACCCCACCATGCTCTCTCATGGAGCACTGACCCTCCTCTAATGATCCTTCAGTCATAACCCCACCATGCTCTCTCACGGAGCACTGACCCTCCTCTAATGATCCTTCAGTCATAACCCCACCATGCTCTCTCATGGAGCACTGACCCTCCTCTAATGACCCTTCAGTCATAACCCCACCATGCTCTCTCATGGAGCACTAACCCTCCTCTAATGATCCTTCAGTCATAACCCCACCATGCTCTCTCATGGAGCACTGACCCTCCTCTAATGACCCTTCAGTCATAACCTCACCATGCTCTCTCATGGAGCACTGACCCTCCTCTAATGACCCTTCAGTCATAACCCCACCATGCTCTCTCATGGTCACTAACCCGCCTCTAATGATCCTTCAGTCATAACCCCACCATGCTCTCTCATGGAGCACTGACCCTCCTCTAATGATCCTTCAGTCATAACCCCACCATGCTCTCTCATGGAGTACTAACCCTCCTCTAATGATCCTTCAGTCATAACCCCACCATGCTCTCTCATGGAGCACTGACCCGCCTCTAATGACCCTTCAGTCATAACCTCACCATGCTCTCTCATGGAGCACTGACCCTCCTCTAATGACCCTTCAGTCATAACCCCACCATGCTCTCTCATGGAGCACTGACCCTCCTCTAATGACCCTTCAGTCATAACCTCACCATGCTCTCTCATGGAGCACTGACCCGCCTCTAATGATCCTTCAGTCATAACCCCACCATGCTCTCTCATGGAGCACTAACCCTCCTCTAATGATCCTTCAGTCATAACCCCACCATGCTCTCTCATGGAGCACTGACCCGCCTCTAATGACCCTTCAGTCTTAACCCCACCATGCTCTCTCATGGAGCACTAACCCTCCTCTAATGATCCTTCAGTCATAACCCCACCATGCTCTCTCATGGAGCACTGACCCGCCTCTAATGACCCTTCAGTCATAACCCCACCATGCTCTCTCATGGAGCACTGACCCTCCTCTAATGATCCTTCAGTCATAACCCCACCATGCTCTCTCATGGAGCACTAACCCTCCTCTAATGATCCTTCAGTCATAACCCCACCATGCTCTCTCATGGAGCACTGACCCTCCTCTAATGATCCTTCAGTCATAACCCCACCATGCTCTCTCATGGAGCACTGACCCGCCTCTAATGATCCTTCAGTCATAACCCCACCATGCTCTCTCATGGAGCACTAACCCGCCTCTAATGACCCTTCAGTCATAACCCCACCATGCTCTCTCATGGAGCACTGACCCGCCTCTAATGATCCTTCAGTCATAACCGCACCATGCTCTCTCATGGAGCACTATCCCTCCTCTAATGATCCTTCAGTCATAACCCCACCATGCTCTCTCATGGAGCACTGACCCTCCTCTAAAGATCCTTCAGTCATAACCCCACCATGCTCTCTCATGGAGCACTGACCCTCCTCTAATGATCCTTCAGTCATAACCCCACCATGCTCTCTCATGGAGCACTGACCCTCCTCTAATGATCCTTCAGTCATAACCCCACCATGCTCTCTCACGGAGCACTGACCCTCCTCTAATGATCCTTCAGTCATAACCCCACCATGCTCTCTCATGGAGGACTAACCCTCCTCTAATGACCCTTCAGTCATAACCCCACCATGCTCTCTCATGGAGCACTGACCCTCCTCTAATGATCCTTCAGTCATAACCCCACCATGCTCTCTCATGGAGCACTATCCCTCCTCTAATGATCCTTCAGTCATAACCCCACCATGCTCTCTCATGGAGCACTGACCCTCCTCTAATGATCCTTCAGTCATAACCCCACCATGCTCTCTCATGGAGCACTAACCCTCCTCTAATGATCCTTCAGTCATAACCCCACCATGCTCTCTCATGGAGCACTGACCCTCCTCTAATGATCCTTCAGTCATAACCCCACCATGCTCTCTCATGGAGCACTAACCCTCCTCTAATGACCCTTCAGTCATAACCCCACCATGCTCTCTCATGGAGCACTGACCCTCCTCTAATGACCCTTCAGTCATAACCCCACCATGCTCTCTCATGGAGCACTGACCCTCCTCTAATGACCCTTCAGTCATAACCCCACCATGCTCTCTCATGGGTCACTAACCCTCCTCTAATGATCCTTCAGTCATAACCCCACCATGCTCTCTCATGGAGCACTGACCGGCCTCTAATGACCCTTCAGTCATAACCCCACCATGCTCTCTCATGGATCACTAACCCTCCTCTAATGACCCTTCAGTCATAACCCCACCATGCTCTCTCATGGAGCACTGACCCGCCTCTAATGATCCTTCAGTCATAACCCCACCATGCTCTCTCATGGAGCACTGACCCGCCTCTAATGATCCTTCAGTCATAACCCCACCATGCTCTCTCATGGATCACTAACCCGCCTCTAATGATCCTTCAGTCATAACCCCACCATGCTCTCTCATGGAGCACGAACCCTCCTCTAATGATCCTTCAGTCATAACCCCACCATGCTCTCTCATGGAGCACTGACCTTCCTCTAATGATCCTTCAGTCATAACCCCACCATGCTCTCTCATGGATCACTAACCCTCCTCTAATGATCCTTCAGTCATAACCCCACCATGCTCTCTCATGGATCACTAACCCCCTCTAATGATCCTTCAGTCATAACCCCACCATGCTCTCTCACGGAACACTAACCCTCCTCTAATGACCCTTCAGTCATAACCTCACCATGCTCTCTCATGGAGCACTGACCGTCCTCTAATGATCCTTCAGTCATAACCCCACCATGCTCTCTCATGGATCACTAACCCGCCTCTAATGATCCTTCAGTCATAACCTCACCATGCTCTCTCATGCAGCACTAACCCTCCTCTAATGACCCTTCAGTCATAACCCCACCATGCTCTCTCATGGATCACTAACCCGCCTCTAATGATCCTTCAGTCATAACCTCACCATGCTCTCTCATGGAGCACTAACCCTCCTCTAATGACCCTTCAGTCATAACCCCACCATGCTCTCTCATGGAGCACTAACCCTCCTCTAATGATCCTTCAGTCATAACCCCACCATGCTCTCTCATGGAACACTATCCCTCCTCTAAGGATCCTTCAGTCATAACCCCACCATGCTCTCTCATGGAGCACTGACCCTCCTCTAATGACCCTTCAGTCATAACCCCACCATGCTCTCTCATGGAGCCTGACCCTCCTCTAATGACCCTTCAGTCATAACCCCACCATGCTCTCTCATGGAGCACTAACCCTCCTCTAATGATCCTTCAGTCATAACCCCACCATGCTCTCTCATGGAGCACTGACCCTCCTCTAATGACCCTTCAGTCATAACCCCACCATGCTCTCTCATGGAGCACTGACCCTCCTCTAATGACCCTTCAGTCATAACCCCACCATGCTCTCTCATGGAGCCTGACCCTCCTCTAATGATCCTTCAGTCATAACCCCACCATGCTCTCTCATGGAGCACTGACCCGCCTCTAATGATCCTTCAGTCATAACCCCACCATGCTCTCTCACGGAGCACTGACCCTCCTCTAATGACCCTTCAGTCATAACCCTACCATGCTCTCTCATGGAGCACTAACCCTCCTCTAATGATCCTTCAGTCATAACCCCACCATGCTCTCTCATGGAGCACTGACCCTCCTCTAATGATCCTTCAGTCATAACCCCACCATGCTCTCTCATGGAGCACTGACCCTCCTCTAATGACCCTTCAGTCATAACCCCACCATGCTCTCTCATGGAGCACTGACCCTCCTCTAATGATCCTTCAGTCATAACCCCACCATGCTCTCTCATGGAGCACTGACCCTCCTCTAATGACCCTTCAGTCATAACCCCACCATGCTCTCTCATGGAACACTGACCCTCCTCTAATGACCCTTCAGTCATAACCCCACCATGCTCTCTCATGGAACACTAACCCTCCTCTAATGACCCTTCAGTCATAACCCCACCATGCTCTCTCATGGTCACTAACCCTCCTCTAATGATCCTTCAGTCATAACCCCACTATGCTCTCTCATGGTCACTAACCCTCCTCTAATGATCCTTCAGTCATAACCCCACCATGCTCTCTCATGGAGTACTAACCCTCCTCTAATGACCCTTCAGTCATAACCCCACCATGCTCTCTCATGGAGCACTAACCCTCCTCTAATGATCCTTCAGTCATAACCCCACCATGCTCTCTCATGGAGCACTGACCCTCCTCTAATGATCCTTCAGTCATAACCCCACCATGCTCTCTCATGGAGTACTAGCCCTCCTCTAATGATCCTTCATCAGTAACCCCACCATGTTCTTTAATCGAGTACTAACCCTCCTATAATTAGCCTGTTGCCCGAAGGAAGGAAGGAAGGAAAGGAAGAATGAAATACAACTTCACCTCAATGTTTCTCTCTGTGTGCCAGATCTTTGCAATCAGTCTTTATTCTGGTTACCTTTATTCCCCTGATACTCTGTCCTCCATGCTTTTTTTATCTTTCACTCTGGCCTCATCAGCTCCTCCTAGGTCTCTGGATTCTTCCCTACCACAATGTCTTTGCACATGCATACTCTTCCTCAGCCCACCTGCATCCCTCCCACCAACCTGACTCAAAGAAGCCTTTATGGATATAGAATTATACAATGTGTCTCTTTTTTCCTTTCATGGAACTCGTGTGTGTGTGTGTGTGTGTGTGTGTGAGAGAGAGAGAGAGAGAGAGAGAGAGAGAGAGAGAAAGGCTGGCCTTGACCATTGAGCATTCTTGCCTCAGCTTCTTAAGTCTTATGATTACAGGTGTGTGCCACCACACTCAGCCATAGATAATCGATTTTGATTCTGCACTGGGTTCCTCGTTGCCCCCAGGACATAGACTCTTTGTTGCCTGCCACTCCCAGCAAGTCCATGGCCCAGCCTTGCTCTCAGAAGCCATTCAGTGCTTATGTTAAAAACAAGGAACCAGCCAGCCACTCCCAAAGACCAAGGAAAGCGTAGAAAGGGAGAAGTCAGTGATGAGGGATCGAGGTCCTGCTGTGAGATGTGTGCTCTGAACCACTGATGGCAAGTGGATCCTCCCATGCCCATGGTCACCCGTGTATGAATGTGCCCAAATGCCCACTGAGATCCCTCTCCGACCCCTGTTGTGTATCTGAGGAAGATAGGAGTCCCAGAGAGACGCACATTACAATCAACTACCGAGTCACAAAAAGTAATGGGGAGACAGGGAAGGCGGGCCAGCCTAGCCCAAGAGATGCCTCTGAAGTGAGCCAGGGGCAGGTTCCCTGCGGGGCCGAGTCTTCTGTGTGCCTGCACCCTCCTGTGTTGTAGAGATAGTGAGGCACTGGACCGCTTCCTTGTTTCATCACTGCAACAAAATGGCTAACAGAAGCAGCTTACGAGAGAGGTTTATTTCAGCTCATAGTTTCAGGATATGGTGCATCACAGTGGGGAAGCCATGGTGGCTGTGGCCACTCCATCCATAGCAGCACAAGGGTGAGGTGGCAGCTCCTCCCATCTTGGCAGACTAGGAAGCAGAGACTATGCCAGAAGCAGGTCACTGCTGGTAGCCTATGTCCACTAGCTGGACCCCAGTCCCAAAGATTCTATAACCTCCCCAAATAACCCCACTAAGTAGGGCCAAATACTAAAGCAGGTGAGATTCTGGGATACATCTCATATCCAACCTATAACAAGCACCAACAACAAACTTCGGTGAGCAAGAATGCACTGAGAGCCTCCCTCACTGGTGTTGGACCCCTGCTCCCCAAAGCACATGTAGGTAGTCTTGAGGGGAAGACCTACTCTTACTAGCTGTGGGGGCTAAAGGTAAGCCTCTAGGTGGTCTCAGGGCTTCTTACTGTAAAATGAGGAATCAGACAACCCAAAAAGTTCCTAGGGAATGTATGATCTTTTCCCAAGGGGAGGTGATGTTGGCCTCACTGGGTCCTTAATAGCAGGAAAGATTTGGTAAATTGTCACCAGCCTCCTCTAGGCAGGGATTTCAGGTGATGACAAAGGATGGGAATGGGGAATTTTAAGTGCTAATAGATACTACGAAACAAGAGAAGCAGAAGGAAGGAGGAAGTGGAAAGGAGAGGAACAAAAGAGGTTAAAATGGCAGATGAGAAATCCATACCCAAGATGGGTAGGAGCGCCATGCTATCAGCTGACTGGAGACAGCAGTCCACTGCAGCAGGCGGCTGAGAGGCAGCACTGCCCCTCGCCCAGCTGCCTTCAAGGGAGGAAACAGCCAGTCAGGAAAGCAAGTGATGGCTCTATGGGCAGAGGCGGAAGGCTGCTGCCCATCGTGGCAAGATGAGTTTTAAACCAGTTAGAATGCTATGCCCTTCTTGCAGCATCCGAGGTGCCTTTATGAGTGGGCTATGGGCCCTCCCTGCTTCTGGGCCCTCGTCAGGGAACATCAGAGTCAAGGCAGTGGTGGGACTAGCTGAGAGATCCTCTTGGCTGACTCGCAGCGAGATGAGAATAAATGGCTTGGCATCTTGGAGGAATGCAGGTCCTTTCATCCTGTTTCCCAGAACCTCTTCCCTTCTACTTAGGGTTTCACAGCCAGAAAACATTGAGGGTGTCCTATGGGATCTGAGAAGCCCAGATTCACCGGTGCTATCAAACATTGATGGCCTACAGTGCATCACAGGGAGGCATGTGGAGGTTGGTGCATTTGGCTGTACCTCCAGCCATCCATTCCTTACCACCCCCATTCAGACCAGCCCTGATAGCCGGGTGTGGTCACAAGTGCCACTAAAGGCTGTTTCCTGGGGCCTGGTTTCACATTTTATTTTTATTTATTTTTTTCTATGTAGGGTCTTGCTCTAGCCCAGGCTGACCTGGAATTCATTATGTAGTCTCAGGGTGGCCTCAAACTCACGGCAATCCTCCTACCTCTGCCTCCCAAGTGCTGGGATGATTAAAGGCGTGCGCCACCATTCCAATTCACATTTTTAAAGTTCCCAATTGGCTGGGTTTTCTCCTACACTGTGCTGCAGCTCGGGCCCTGGTTTTCACATTTTAAGCATCATCTGGAGAATGGGTAAAGAAATGCCAACCCCCTGGCTGGCCATAAACTATAATTAGTTGGATCTGCGCTGAAGATCTACATGTTAACAGACTTGTGGCCCAAGAGTCGACCTTCAGAGCACAAACTGGAGAATGCTGAGCTAGAGGCCACTCCAGCTCTGCAGCCCAGGGATCCTGTCCTGGGGTCCCTCCTTCCCAAGGCCCAGGGAGGAAGACAGTGTTTCACCTAGATGATTCTTATGATCAACCACTGGTCTCAAGTTCTTAGCTCATTTCTGGAGCTCTTAGACAGAGCTCTGAGCCAGTGAGCCAGCAAGCCAACGAGCTGTATGTCACCTGAGTAGAAGGCTGAAAAGTAGGCCATCGTGCTTGGCTAAGGAGCTCCCACCTGTCCAGCTGCTGCCTCCTTCCCCACCTCCCCACAGAACCCCACATCCAGTACTCACCTCTGTCATCTGGAAGGTGGCCTGGCCCAGGGCTCTAAGGCAGACAGACATGGAGAGAGACTTCCAGAGGGACACCAAGGGAGAAGCAGGTGCAGAGCCTCAGTTCAAGGTCCTGCAGGAGAGGGGAAGAAGGGGAAGGCAGTGGACTGGTGGGCTGGGCCTGGGATGCAGCAAGATGTCAGCCCATCAGGGAAGGTCTAGCCTGGGCTGCAGAGGAGTCAGGACTGCTGTCCTTGCTTGTTCCTGATGAATGACACCAGAGTCAGGATCTCTGGGTCTTCTAGGATCATGGAAGAGGCAGATGCCTCTTAGAGCCCATCCTGCCCTTCCTCCAGTCTCCCTGCAGACATTTACTGAGCCTTTAATGGGTGTTCTGGGCACTGAGCTACATGCTGGACTTACAGCCAGGGTCACCTGGAAAGCAAGATGACTTTTGCCCATGTTATGTTCCCATGCTGTTGTCTGTCAGAGAGGCTCGGTGAACAGCAAGGGTCAGGACTAGAAAGGAGCCAGCCTAGAGGGGCCACTGAAGAGGCAAAGTCCCCAAGCCTCGAGGTGGCATGAGCAGAGACTCTACCTGCCTCCATTTTCAGAATAAACTGAGGCGCCAAAGGTAAGTAATGAGCCAAGGTTACACGAAGCTATGATCAGATCCACCTGTGGGCCGCACTGCCCCCTCCCGCATTAACCCAGATCCATCATTTCCTTTCCAGAGGCCTCTCTACCAAGGCCTCGCCTGACAGCTTAGAAGGGTTGGGGAGGGAGAGAGATCCTCATAGGCCATGTCCTTCCCAGGAAGCCTGAGGGAAAGGGGTACAGGGGAGACCTCAATCACTTGAGCAGAGAAAGGGACTCTCAACGGGTCTTTGAAAGGACATACCACTACACCAGTTTTATTCCTTTGTTTTTCTTCTTCTCTTTTTTGAAGTAGGGGGTCACTATGTTGCCCAGGTAGGCTCTTCAAATTCACTCCTGGACTCAAGCAAATCCCTCTGCCTCAGCCCCTTCAGTAGCTGGGACTACAGGCACCTGACAGCATATGTGATTCATTCCTTTTTCATGTGTTTGACTTTGAGATCCTCTGGGGCTAAGAACAACAACTTGGCTCTGCAGTGGGAAAGTCTGAGCTCATTCCCCTCCCCCACCTGCCACCAACAGTCAGTGGCCTTAGCCCCAGCTCAACACTTAGGGTCTCAGTTTTGAGGTGGTAATAGCGGACAGCTTCCTTGTGGGGCTGATGCATGAGATAAGAAAGAGATAGCAGGAAGAAACTGTCCTGGGAGGGGTATGGAAGTCTGGGAAGCCCTTCTGGGACAGGTCAGGTCCCAGTATCCCTGCAAGGGGCCCTGGCTTCACCTCACTCCCGAGCTCTAGAGGCGTTGGTGGGGGTACAATATCACCTCATGACCCTCCTCCCACCTGTCCTCAGCTGCGTGGTGGACGAGATGGACTTTTCCAACATGGAGCTGGATGAGGCCCTGCGGAAGTTCCAGGCTCACATCCGTGTACAGGGAGAGGCCCAAAAAGTGGAGCGTCTTATAGAAGCTTTCAGGTGAGACGCCCCCCTCCCCAGCTCCACTCTCTAACCCCCCCCCCCAAACACCTCTGGAACCAGAGTGGGTGGGGTGAGGAAGAAGGGCTGCTGTGATTCTCAAACAGAGATGCCGGGCTGGTGTAAGCGGGGGAGGGGGTTTGGGGGTCCTAGAAGGAAGGAGAAGGGGTTCTTGAGTGCTGCAAGCCAAAACTCCACGGGGCCTACAAGCCAAGGCTCTTCACGTACTCTCAGCCAGAGCCTCCTCCTGAGCATGTGTGGGAGGTGAGTGCTGAGGCTGTGGGGATCCCCTGGATTCGAAGCCCCCAGAGAGCTGAGGCCAGTCCCCGGACAGCGTCTCCCTGGAGCGGAAGGAATTCATGGTCTCTTCCCCACCCCCCCCAGCCAGCGCTACTGCATGTGCAACCCCGAGGTGGTGCAGCAGTTCCACAACCCAGACACCATTTTCATCCTGGCCTTCGCCATCATCCTCCTCAACACCGACATGTACAGCCCCAGCATCAAGCCGGACCGGAAGATGATGCTGGAGGACTTCATCCGGAACCTTCGAGGTGAGAAGGCGGGGCCAGGGTGGAAGGGACCGGCCACTGCACAGGACTGCTTCCTGGTCAATCTTTTGGTTTGTTTATTTTGTTTCTCCAAGGTAGGGTCTCACTGTAGCCAAGGATGACCCTAGAACTCACTGTGTAGTTCCGAGCTAGCCCAAACTCACAGCGGTCCTCCGACCTCTGCCTCCCAGGCTGCTGGGATTAAAGGCGTGCGCCACTACGCCAGGCCCTGTTCCATCTTAATTCTGTGCATCTTAGTCCTGACTGCTCGCAGGGCCGGGTCACCCCCAGCAGGCTGGGAAGGTTGCTTGCTCTCCAGGCAGCTGGGATCTGCAGATGCCACAGCTCTAGTCAAAGCAGGAGGCCCCAGGGCGGGGCCTCCTTCCCTTCCTGGGCTGTCCTCCTCTGGGCGACCGCCAGGGCCTGGGTACCACGTGGATAACTTGGATAGAAGATCATCCCTCCTCCCCTACAATGTAGAGAGGGAGAGCCTGGACAGGGCAATCAGGCACTAGATTCCTTGTCATTCAGCCTTGCAGGTCGCCTAATCACATCATGCTAATTAATTCAGTGTACCCCATCAAAGCCAGCTGAGTATGCAGGTGACAGTGATAATTTTGGGCAGTAAAAAAAAGAAAAAATCAGATTGAGCTGGGCATGGTGGTGCATGCCTTTAATCCCAGCTCTTGGGAGGCAGAGGTAGGAGGATCACCGGGAGTTTGAGGCCAGCCTGAGACTACATAGTGGATTCTACGTCAGCCTGGGCTTGCGCGAGACTTTACCCTGAAAAACAAAAACAAACAAACAAAAGTCAGATTTCTAGGCATGGCAGTGCATACCTATAATCTTAGCACTTGGGAGGCTGAGGCAGGAAGATTTCTGGTAATTCAAGGCCCGTCGGACTACAGAGTGAGACTGTCTCCAAAAATCAAAATAAAAAAAATAATCAACAGCATTATGCATACACTTAATCCAACAAAGTCAAAAGAACACATCAAGGTTCACTGCAGAGAAAGCTAGGGCCTGCCCGTGTTCCCACCGCGCCCAGGGCACACGCTCAGCATCCCTCCAGCTGTCTGCCGATTTACTCGTGGACAGCCAGGCTGACGGGTCTCTCAGCCCAGATACCTACCTCACACCCTGCATCCTTCTCTCCAGTCCTCCATTCTCAAGGAACTGTACTGCCTCCAGGTAGAAGCCCTTGGGTGGTCCTGAGGGGTGTGGAGTGACTTCTAGCCTCCCTGCTGGCTGAAGGTTTGGCCTCGCTCCTCCATCTAATTTTTCATCCACCTGCCAAGTCCCGGGGTGCGGTCCCTGGCTTTGTGGATCTGTGCCTTTCAGGAAAACTCTTCAGTGCTATCCCCCAGGAGCAGAAGCTGGTGGCCTGGCATCTTGAGCGAGAGACCTGTGTACTTTCTGCCTTCCTGCTTTTTCTTGCCCACAGCATGGCTTCTTTTGAGCCTCTGGGGAGCTGCTTGCAGAAGGAAAACCTCCTTCGAGGTCATTTCCCCATGCTGTGTTATATTTTCAATGTGTCCCCCTTAACAAAGAATATATCCTCATTAAAGAAATATTTGGAAGGCTGGAGAGATGGCTTAGCAGTTAAGCACTTGCCTGTGAAGCCTAAGGACCCCGGTTCAAGGCTTGATTCCCCAGGACCCACGTTAGCGAGATGCACAAACGGGTGCACACGTCTGGAATTTGTTTGCAGTGGCTGGAAGCCCTGGTGTGCCCATTCTCTCTTTCTCTCTGCCTCTTTCTCTGCCTGTCACTCTAAAATAAATAAATAAAAATAAAAAATCATTTATAAAGAAAGAATTGGAGGGCTGGGGATGTGGCTTAGTGGTCGTGCTCTTGCTTAGCATGCACAATGCTCCAAATTCCATCATCAGCAAAGAGAGAGAAAGAAATAGACCTGGAAAAATAGGAGTGTTTTCGCTGTCTGTGCTCAGGTTGGTGTATCTCCTGCTGGCACTTTTCTGTCACCATGTTGACATCACTAAGGATCAGGGGAGGGTTGCATGGCCTCCGTCACACCAGGACACCCACCTCCTCTTTGCTTTCTGTCCAGCTCCCACCCCGGTGTTCCAGTGAGGGAAGAAGCCTTTCACCCATTTCACAAGCTACTTGGCACCATGGCCCTTACTAGAGGAGAGGAGAGGGCCCAGAAGGGGACAGTAGCAAGACAGAACATGATGCTCATGGTGCAGGGCAGAGTTAAAGTCAAGACAAACCCACTGATGACAGTAGAACTGTGGGTGCAAAGAAAGAAAGAGCAAGAAAGCAGAGGCCACCAGGGAAGAGGCCTGGGAGGTGGGAGCAGAGGTTCTGGCTGAGGGACATCAGCAAACAAGAGTAGAAAAGTGTGCGTGCTCCCTGCAGTGGGGGCGGGGAGCCAGCTGTGAAAGGATTTGCATCAGTGACCAGGCACAGGCGGGGCCGCCCTCCCACGGCTTCACTCTCATCTCTGCAATCGGGGACCCTGATCCCGCTGTGTCTGCTAGGTGTGGACGATGGCGCCGACATCCCCAGAGAGCTGGTGGTAGGCATCTATGAAAGGATCCAGCAGAAGGAGCTCAAGTCCAATGAAGACCACGTCACGTATGTCACCAAAGTGGAGAAGTCCATCGTGGGCATGAAGACGGTAAGTGCAGCACAGAGCAGCGTCTGCCGGGCTCTTCACTCCCTGCCAGACCCTTCTCCCACTCTCCTCCTTACCTGCCACAGACATTTGCCTGCTAGCCACTGACTTGATCATTCCTGAGTACACACTGTGTGCTGGGCAGTGCGTCCCCTCATTTCCTCGTTGCGTCTTGCCACCAGCTGCTGCAGCAGAACAGACGGAAGTGAGATGTGAAAAGGGACTGGCCAGTAATGTCGGGTTGAAGGATGAGAGGTGACCAGATGAGGAAGCTTTGGATCCCTAGATCACAGTGGGTGCCAGGCATGCCCGGATGGTCCTAGTGAGTAGGTAGCAGAAAACTCAAGCAGGCTGCGTGCTGTGGTGTTTCAGAGTGTGGAGGTGCCTCATTTGCAGTGACCGGTATTCCAAGCAACGCGTCCCCAGCATCCACCAAGATTTAAAACCAGAATCCTCTATGTCACTGCACTGCTCTGAAGAGACTTTACTCCATGTGTACACGCAATGGAGACCAGGCTCTTGGCCCCCTGCAGGAGGCACGCTCAGCAAGCCGGATGGAGAGCTGGGCCCCCTCTGCCTCTGGGCTCCGCTCCATTCTCTCCATCCGTGCAAGAAAGGCCTTCACCCGGGCTCTGGAACTGAGGCTCAGGCACCTGTCTGGGTTATAAGCTATCCGGTTCCTTATGCGCTGCAGGGGATTTTCAGTGCAGGTTTTCCTTGCACGCTCCAGTTGGGTAGGCAGTGGACAAGAGCATAGGGACATCACACATTCAGGCTCGGCCATTATGTGGTCAAGGTAAAAGAGGAGGAGCAGTTAACAGTGACTCTGTTTGAACACTCTGAAGGCTCATGTCAAGTTTTTCTCTCCACCCCATACTTTCACTACAAGCCCCTTTCACATCAAGCCCCTTTTCTTCTGACTTGGCTGTCCCAGAAGTGGGAAAAAAGAAACAGAGCCCCAAACAAAAGGGGTTTACAGTCAAGTGCAGGCCTTTCCAAAGTAGAGCCCTTCCTGATTCCTGGAGCTCCGTTTCCTCTTCTGGGGAACCTTGGCTGGTAGGAAGGCCTCGGGGCTGCTGGGTCCTCGCCACAAAGCCTTGTCTGGCCCAGGTGCTGTCCATGCCACACCGCCGCCTGGTCTGCTGCAGCCGGCTCTTCGAGGTGACGGACGTGAACAGACTGCAGAAGCAGGCTGCACATCAGAGGGAAGTGTTCCTCTTCAATGACCTGCTGCTGGTGAGCAGAGCACCTGGAGCCGGGCAGTTCTGAGGCCCACCCCTGGGACTGGGCAGGGTGGACCAATGCTGTGGCAGCTAGAACAGTTACTGGTTTGTGAGTTGTGAAGCTGATGCATAGACAGGTCAAGACAGAAACGGGCTAGACCCTAGCCGACGTGACCTGCTGCTCCATGTGACAGGAAACCTGGGGCAGGGCTCACAACATGGGCATCAGGTCCCTAACCGAAAGGGGCCACAGTGGGCCAGGCAACTGTGTGCCAGGTATTGTGCCAAGCACCAGGAACAGATGTGAACAGGATTGGTCCTCTCCCTCAGGAAGCTGTGTGGAAACCTCAACAGGATACCACAGAGCCCCCTCTCCTTTCCTCCTCCTTTGCACTCGGGTCCGGTGACCATCAGCGGCCTCCTCCAAGCTCCTCTTTCCACAGAACAATGACCCTACCTTTCTAGAGCACCTCCAGGCTGACCCGCTACCTGCTCCCGTAGAATGAGATGAAAGCCTCTCCTGCCCCGAGGACCTTGTCCCTGGACACTCTTGGCTGTTCAAGCACTCTGGTCCCAGGAGCTGCCTGTCATTAGCCAGACCATTGTCCCGGCTGCTCCTTCTCTTGCAAAGATCCTTTGGAGCTAGGCATGGCTTCCTCTTTCCTTTCAAGCAGTTCTGTATTGAAATGTGACTTCCTAGGCTGGCCTTCCTGCCACCAAGTGAGCAGTTCTGCCCAGCCACTTTCTAGTCCTAACCCTATTTCATTTTTTTCAACATGCTACCCAGGCTTCTGAAACTACCTTATATACGCCTGGCTTTGCTTTGATTTTTGTCACATAGGTAGATGCACTTACTGCTTTTCTGTCTTCCTCCAGCGCCATGTAAACCCATTAAGGGCGAGACTCTCTGTTCTATGTGTTCTCCCCCAGCTCACAGGAGGAGCTGAATAAAATATGCTTATGTATTGAACAACTAGTAGATTGACTCCCATTTTAGCAGGAGAAGGCATTAGGAAATAAACAAGAAAAGAAACGAACAAGATAACGGCAGATGAGGGAGGGTGCTATGAGATTACACACAGTGCTAGGACAAGGTGACGGGGTTATGATGGGGATTGGAGGCTTGCTTATGGTTTGTGGATTCAAAATCAAGCTGCCTCTAAGAAGCATGTGCATGGCCTTAAGTAATGAGGGTACTCCAGCCATGCAGAAAGCTTCAGGGAGAGTTGTGGAAAGGAGCAGCTATGGTAGGATGGAGCTGGCCCCTTTAAAGCTCCATAAAGGAGGATAGTATGGTTCCAGCAAGAAGCAAGTGTAAGGAAGGGGCAAAGTCTGGTAGGGCTCAAGCGTCAGGGTGTCTAGTAGCAGAAGCAGTTGTCTAGACAGGATGAGTCCTGGACTATGCGGTTAAGGAAGGTCTTAAGCAGTCTATGTATGCAAGTCCGTACCTACATGTGTGTGAAGGTACATGAAGTATGTAGGCATGTGCATCTTTGTGTACTGACCTGTGTGTCCACACTGCCCTTGGGTGTTGGTGCCTGCTTGAGTACACAATGCATTTGCCATCTCCCATCTCCCTTCTGTCTTTGCCCCTTCCTTGGGCAGATTCTCAAGCTGTGTCCTAAGAAGAAGAGCCCCTTCACATACACCTTCTGCAAGGCAGTCGGCCTGCTGGGCATGCGCTTCCACCTCTTTGAGAATGAGTGTGAGTCCTGGGGGGGTGGCGACTAGCGGGGGCAGGGAACACTCCCTGAAGACCCCATATCCTCCCCATGCCTGGCCCTCTGAACCGCCCTGAGGCTCAGTGCTGGCACCGGCTTGGTTCCAGATTACTCCCATGGAATCACACTGGTGACCCCACTCTCGGGCTCTGAGAAGAACCAGGTGCTGCATTTCTGTGCCCTGGGCTCCGATGAGATGCAGAAGTTTGTGGAGGACCTGAAGGAATCCATCGCTGAGGTGACGGAGCTGGAACAGATCCGGATAGAGTGTAAGGATGGGCTCAACTCCCAAAACAGATGACAGGGGTCATCAAGGGGCAGAGGCAGCCTGCGACCCCACCTGCCCCTGCCCTGCCCTGGGCTGGACCTGTTGTCCTCCCGTGGACCCCCAGCCTTCAGGCAACATATTCCATACTCGTTGTCCCATGTGGGCATTGGTTCGTGATTAAAGCGAGGCTCCTGCAGAGCACACGTGTGTGTGCATACCTGCCAGCCACATGTGATACGTGAGGGGCCCTTGACATTGCCAGTGTTGCCTTGTTGGCCAGGACAGTCTACAGAGCCCACCCCAGCAGGACACAGTCAGGATGCCTGGGGGCTTCTGGCGCCTTCCTGCCCACCAAAGTGCCTTGCGTTTTATAGCCTCCCCCAACTCAGTTCAGGCTCACACAGGGCATCTGGTTAGCTTCATTTCTCCAATCTCTTAAACTAGGATGCCCCCTCCACTTCCCCTTTTCATGACATTTTCCTTTTGAAGAGCTCAGGCTCGCTGTCCTACCACGTTCTTCTGGCATTTTTTTTCTGCTCCTCTGAGGAACACCTACATGCCTGAGCAGTCCAGGCTGTCAGAGCAGGTAGTTCTCAGTCTTAACGGGTTTCTGCATGTGTCCACCTGGTTTGGGGTTGCTCTTTGAGCAGTAACACCCCACACCTATGCCCTGGGTGAACTTTGGCTGGCAAAGCATGGTGGTGGCCTCAGATGGACTTGAAGAGAAAATGAAATAAGGATGGATTCCAGAACCCGAAACAGAAAACAAAAATGGATTTCAGGGCTGAGTACAGAGTCACTTAGTGCCTCTAAATTAAAATAGGTCCACTGGGCAAAGGAAAGGTGACAGGGATCTTGAGCAGGAACATGGTATGAATGGGAAATGATGGACTTTTGTTTTGCTCTGGTTTTTTTTTTTTTTTTTTGAGTTAGGTTCTCACTGTATAACTCAGGTTGATCTAGATCACTTGATATTCCTGCCTCAGCCTCTGAGAGTAGTGGAATTAATCACAGGAATGCACCACCATTTCCAGGAGGGTAGTGCGGTTAACCATCATTTTTGGAGTACCCATTCTGTACTAGGCAGGTCAGCTATGTTCTGCTGGCCCTTGCAAGGCAGCTGTGTTGCCCTTTGACAGAGGAAGCTCTGAGGAGGTAAAAACAATGCTAATATGTAGGTCATACACACTAGAAGTTCAGGAGCTAGTCTGTGCACTTAAGTCTGATACCAAGCTTCATGCTCTGTCCACGTTGAGATTAAGAGTTCTCTCTGTAAGCTCCTAAGAAGATGATCAAAATTGGGGTAAAATCAAACCCACCAGATATCTCAAAAGAAGCTGCCCAGTGAAAGGGCATGTGAGGAACCGTGCCAGCTTTCTGCAGCATTGGCTTGCTTGTGCTCAGGGGCGTCATAGATTCTCTTCATGGGCTGGGCTGGATGCATACAAGGCTACCTTGGCTGTCGTTCTGGTATATTCTCAAGGATATACCTTGAAATGGCTTCCTTTCTTTTCTGGTTCAAATGCCACGAATAGCCCCACACTGTGTGGGAAGCCATGCCCTCCAGCCTCAGCACTGCCAGGGCAGATCCCTGGCTTTACGTCAGCCCTGAGGCCACCCACAGGCCCTTTCTTTCCCAAAGCAACAGAGGAGCCAATAAGCTCAAAATTCATTATGAGAAAGACAAAGGCCCAGCCCATCTTCACATGGAGCAAAAGGAAAGAGACAGAGAGGCGAGAGCTGGCCGTCATGTCGGGCAGGAGAGGAGGTGAGTCAGTGGGAAGGTAAATGAAGCAGGAGAGCTTCCATTCACTGAAGACCTGCTGCGCACCACGCTCGGGATGGATGGCTGAACCTGCTGTTCAGCGAGGCCTGTGGCCTTCCATGTGCACAGATAATTCTTTTCATCTTACACATTAGGAAACTGAGGCTAACAGAGCTTAGAGAACTAGCCTTTCAAGTTTCCACAGTTAGTGGTGAGCATCACACCCACTCTGCATCACACCAGCTCTGTGAACTCATTTGTAATTACTGAGCTAATTCCACTGTGGGGAAAGCCTCCCCCACCCCAGCCTAGGTTCAGTAAACACGTACTAATGATGAGTGGTGTGGTTCAGGTAACAGGGGCAGACTGCTGGCTTCGGGACTTGCAGTTCAGTGTCTGGATTCTGGACAGAACCCAGTTGAGTAGCTTTAAGGAAGGGCTCTTAAGTCATGCTCCCTGGAACTTAGAAGCTGAAGGAGCACTTTAATAACACCCGTCAAATCTGCATGGATGGTGACAGGTGGGTCCCTAGTGCCACTTGGAAAACAAGCTGAGTGGTTTCCAGTGCAGAAAGATGCCTCCCATAGAGGAGCAAAACACATGTTCCAGCCATGAGGGCCTGGCCAGCCCACAGTAGACTCTCCCCGAGGAAGCTCAGCAGCTGGGGTGGGCCCAGACTTGCTAGCAGCATGTGGATGGACTAGACATCATTAACTGCCTGAGAGCTGTGTGCTGCATTTTCTCACGTGG
Source organism: Jaculus jaculus (assembly GCF_020740685.1). NCBI lineage: Eukaryota > Metazoa > Chordata > Mammalia > Rodentia > Dipodidae > Jaculus > Jaculus jaculus. The sequence continues at coordinate 36,534,259 of NC_059119.1, read as the reverse complement.
TATCCTAATGCTAACAGGCGTGGAGCATCTGCCCCAGTCAGGCCTCGCTCTGCATGCTTTACTTGTATGTCTTAAGTTAGCCCTTTTAATGGCACTGGGAAGCTCAGTTGTCCCTTCCAGCAGAGAGGTTAGGTCACTTGTCTCAAGCTACCCAGTCAAGAAGTATTAAACTGAAGTTCCAACTCCAGCAGTTTACTGCCTTGCCCTGCACCTGCCTCTCGCAGCCCTTCTAACAGTCAAGCAGGCATTGTCATCTACACACACACACACACACACACACACATGCAGAATTCCAGCTCCCAGAGGGAATTAACTGGCGGCCAGTGCTAATCCTGACCTGAGGTTCCTGCCAGCAGTGGGGAGGAAGTGGCCCCTGACCTCCTCATCCTTCTATCCCTGCTGCTGCATGTCTCCTCCCTTCCCTCTGCTGGAGGATTTCGGGGTTCTCCTCTATTCACCACCTCTCCTTTCCATAGGGGAACTGGAAAAACAGGGAACAAAGACACTGTCCGTCAGGTCCACTGGAGCCCAGGTGGACCCCCAGTCAAAGCAAGGATCACCAACAGGTGAGCCCGGACTCTGCCAGCCAGGGCCATGCAAGTGCCCTGCACCTACTCTGGGAGCTGTAGAGAGGGGTGTGCTCTGTCCGTTCAGACCCCCACAGAGATCCCACTCCTGGCTCTGGGACTGTAGAGAGGGGTGTGCTCTGTCCGTTCAGACCCCCATAGAGATCCCACTCCTGGCTCTGGGACTGTAGAGAGGGGTGTGCTCTGCCCGTTCAGACCCCCACAGAGATCCCACTCCTGGCTCTGGCAGCTTTAGTGCAGGGAGCTGTGCTATTTCTTTTGCCATTTCTTTCTATGGAGGAGCAACAGGCTGGCTATCTTTAACCTCAGAGCATCCGCAATAGAGAAAAGGAAGGTGAAAGTGTCCACTCTGCAAATGACCCCAGAGTTCTGGAGTTTGTGGGAAATATAGCCCTTTGCCTCAGAGGTCAAGAGCCTTGATGTTCTGGCTCTGATCCAGATGAGTGTCAAACCCAGTTTCTCAAGTATTTTGTTCATGTTAACTTGTGCCCTGAGACCAAGCAGTGTCAGTCAGCTTCTGACTTAGTAACCAGCTTGGCCTCCTTTCCCTGCTATCTGCTGCCTCAGTCTTATGCACAGGCAGAGCACTGGAGGCAGGCCACCTCATGTAGCACTACTGGGAATCAGAGGCAGAGAAACACCTGCCACCCAGATGATTCATGCACTAGTTTAGCCACTTGGTCCCACATCCCACAAACAAAGTTTAGCCGGTGAATGATCTGAGCCTCCACAGCCAACATCAACTAGAGCTGGGGAACTCCATCAAATTCACAAGGCCCCAAGTCCTCCGCAGCTGATCCTAAAGCCAGATGGGATAGAATGCAGCCCAAGAACAGTCACACCAGCTATTACACGTCATTCATTCTTCTGACAAGCCCTGGGGCTGTCTAGCCTGTAGGGTGCACCTGTGATGTCATCTGTACAGATGGGCGTGCCCTGACATCACACGACCAGCTGTTACCATCCATGTGACTCAGTCATCCCCTTTATTTGTATAAGATTGTAGGGTGTGAGTCATCGCTTACCTTCACAGCTGCCTAAATTTAAATACCAGTCCTCAGCTGGGATTTCCCCCTCACCTATACCCTGCATCCCCCACCAGCCTCTCTTCAGGGAGCTGCAAGTCCTGATCAGACCTGGATGTGTCCCCATGGATGCTGTGTCCCACAGCAAGGTAGTTTCTTCATTCCCAGACAATGCCACAGTTTCCCCGGTGCTCTGGGAGGCAGAAAGCAGGGTCTGGGGAAAGGGGGAAATCGAGGGGCTTCTGCTGGGGCAGGGGACAAAGCCAGGAAAAGTCATCAGGCTGTTCCTAAGAGGCCATGGTATCCTGCTGCTATACCAGGCAGTGAGAAGCTGAGGTCACAATTACAGGCCATTAGCTGTTCTCACGGGTGCCAGGCCCTGTGGCGGGTATGCTGTGGGCTTTAGATCCTCAAATCGCGACCACTCTACTAAGTCACAGTGACCAGAACAAAGGACAGCTCCTCCTCATGGGACCTGTCACAGAAGGGTGTAGAGTTATTACATGGCTCCCACAAACCAGAGCCCATTTGCATTTTCCCGTGCCAACTTGGCAAGTGTTTAACTTGGAGGTAGGGGAACTAGACTCAACAAAGATAATATCTGAAAGAATGCCAGAAATCTCTTAGTCTGTGGAGGCCCAGAGATGTGCAGCATCTTGCACAAGATCACATAGCAGTGAAGTGGCAGAGCCAGGCTCCTGATGTCCAGTCCGCTACGCCAAGCAGTACCTTGTGGGGGCGGTGCCTGGTGCTGCAGTGCCAGTGAGCTGAGGAGCGGGGCGGAGGGGCTTCTGGGGCAGGACTGGTGGGCGAGTGAGCTCTGTGCTGTTTGCATTCAAAGCCAAGAGGGAAGCAGCGGCCGGCGAGAAGGTGGTGGAGAGCCCCGGTGAGGTAAGTGGAGGCCTGGTGGCATCCAGGTGAGTGATTCTGTCCCATGTCCTTCTTCTCACCGTCTCTGTTGTTTCTCTTCTCAGGTATTAATCAGTGCCTCCCCAGCCCGACTCACCATTTTACCAATTTCAAGAGATACAATTAAAAGTTACTGCTAGCATGGGTACCGCCACTCTTCCAGCACCTAGTTAAACCACAGGCACTGCCAGCCCACCCCCGAGCCTGCCAGCCCGGCCCACTCCCCTCCAGGGCCAAGCCCCCGACATCCCAGGGAGGTGACGCCCTGACACCCTGTGATCCTCAGCCCACGCCCCCACACCCACTCTCTGACACCCCGCTGACTGCCCCACCAACGCTTCCCGTGTCAGAGACCCAATGCTTCCTCTCCAGGTCCTGCCACACCCCTAGAGAGAGCCTGGGCACCCTTCCTAGAGTCACCCTGAAGCCCTTCCTCCATTGTCACCTCTGGGACTTTTGGATTCCTCCTAGGGGAGCTGGCAAAATGAGGTTGGGGGAACAAGGTGGAGTGTCTCCCGAGACAGCTGATTCCTGGGAAGCTGGTTATGGGTGGGGTGAGCGCAGGAAAAAGTGCAGTAGAGAAGGGTGTAGGTGGCCTTAGAGGTTTTTCTGAGGATGAATCCAAAGACCCTCCTTATTGGACGAGAGGGCGCCATCCGCAGGCTGTACAGGGAGGGAAGCTGAGTGAAGCAGCTAGTCTGTACAGCCCTAGGCGTCCCCTAGAGACAGCATGTCCCACACCAGATCCGCTCACTCTTCAGCCAGTCCCTCCTTATCTGTCAGGCCTTGGGGACCACCAGCTGCTCATAGATAGTCCTCTCCCACTCCTCCCCAAGCAGGAAGACCCCCCCCCAACCCTTAGATGTTAGGCAAGAGCCCACCCAGCAGCCTGCCAAGCCCTGGGGAGCCACAGGACGCCAGGGAGTTCAGTTTCCCTCTGTCCCCGCGCCCCGTCCCCCACCTGTGTCTGGAGGAGCTTCCTGCCTGGCAGCTGACCAGCCCCCAGGGTGGGTATTCCATCCCCTGCCCTGCACCCGCATCTTCCTGCAGCTGCCCATCTTTCAGCCTTGCAGATAACTCAAGTCACCAGTTCTCCAGTGCCTTCCTCCTGGCTGCCCAGAGAGAACCAACCATCTTCCCTGCTACCTGATCCAAGGGGCCATGTGGCTATCTGCAAGGCTGCCCCTCCCCAGCTAGCTCCAGGACCCCGCCAGCCTCTGCTCCCGTGTGGAGGGAGGGCAGCCTCACCACCCTGTGGCCTCTCAGCGGCCCGCCTGAGCTCCCTCTCCTCCAGCACTGCCTGGCCTGGCCGAGCCCCTCTGGCAGGCGCTTCTCCATCTCCTCTGAGCTGTTCTGACTGCTACTCATGTTCATCCTCCCTCCTTCTCTCTCTCTCTCTCTCTCTCTCTCTCTCTCTCTCTCTCTCTCTCTCCTTTCTCCCTTGAGGTGAGAAGGAGGAAGAGTAAGAGGACTGGCCACTGTTACATTATGTTTTCCACATGCTGGGTTTTAAAGGACCCAGGTTGGGGTGGGGTTGGGGGAGCAGAGAGTGGGAGATAGATGACCGGCTGAAGGCCAAGGTTGCCAGATACATGGGGGCAACCAAGGAGGGGCAGAAAGGCGTGTTGGGCCTGTAGTCAGCGGAGGGGCGTTGGCTTGCGGGTGCTGTGAGGCAGGGGCAGGGAGGAAGGGAGCACACGCCAGCTCTCGGGGGAAGTTGTTCCGCACGCCAGCAGATGGGAAAGAGTCCATGAGTGGTGACCCGAGCCTTCTGCCAGTGACATCCTCTGGGAGGACAGCGACCCTGGCCATTCCCTCTGCAGGACACCAAGGGGCCTTGGGCACCTTTGTCTAGATCTCAGCGAAGCCCGGGGAATGCTATTAAGCTGGGGAATGACAGTAGAGACCAAAGCCTGTGATAATGTCGAGCCTGGTGCTAGGGCTGGAAAATCTTGAGGGAGAGAGTCGGAGGGAGAAAGCAGCCCGCGAACAGAGACCCTTAGCTGAAAGGTAGGGCCGAGGAAGCTGGTCTAAGCCTCCAGGAGAGCTTGGGACTGGGCTGTCTCGGTCCTTCCTTATAGCCTGGAGAGCGTCTCTGAATTCTGAGCAGCCACCCCGTAGTGGTCCCCCAGGACTAACATGCCCAATAGGAAAAGTCTCAGAGAAAAGGAGTCCAGCTACCTTCACAGGACCCAGCTGTGTGCGGCAGAAGATGGGGCGCCATAGCTACAGGCTGGGGAGCTGGGGAGCTGGTGGGGGGGTGGTGGCAAAGAGGGTTAGGAATTCACTTCCACTCCCTTACATCCTCAGTCTCCCAGCTATCAAGAGGAGGCCAAGGTAGTGAGTTCATACTGACCGCCTGTGTTTGGAAGGGATCACATGTCACCTGGGCCACCTGCTTTGGCCCAGGGGATCCCAAGGGATCAAGATTAGAGACCATACCAGCTTTCCCCCTATGTTGTAGGCGGATTTAACCAAGACTAGCTTGAGTGGGGAGAAAAAAAAAAGGAGCTGACTCTGGCCTGACAGCTCTCAAATGCAGTCATGGCCTGGGGGAGTCTGGGAGGATCAGATGAGTAGGTCCACAGCACCTCTCCAAGGCCTTCTGGGCTCAAGTGCCTTGACAGCTTTAATGACCTGGCTCCTCCCTTGGTGATCAGTGGGTGGAGCCGCTGGAGGAAGGGAGGAGCTCATCCTGCAGAAAGGCCTCGCAGACAGACTAGGGCTGGGAAACCGCGGCTGCACAGCCGTTCTCTGCAGTTTCCCGGGGCTGGGGAGACCAGCAGGGGTCAGAGCATGGCTGGGAGCCCCTGGCGGTGACGGGAACTGGTTGGGAGGGAGGCTCGGGGTGGCCAGCCCCAGCAGCTGGGAATTAGTGGTAACGCTTCACGCTTCTTTGGCTGTTTCTAAACTAGGTGTCAATTCACAACAGGCTCCAAACGTCCCCGCACAGCCCCAGGCTGGGAGCCGAGAGGGGCGCGCCGGGACCCCTGCTGCCAGACCCACGGCCTAGCCCCCCGAGGGAGCAGACCCCACCGCCGCCGCAGCCGCCGCCGCCCACATCCCCAGGCACCCTGGTGCAGTGCCAGCAAATTGTCAAGGTCATTGTCCTGGACAAGCCCTGCTTGGCCCGCATGGAGCCGCTGCTGAGCCAGGCTCTCTCCTGCTACGCCTCATCCTCCTCTGACTCCTGTGGCTCCACACCCCTGGGCGGCCCGGGCTCCCCCGTCAAGGTCATCCACCAGCCGCCACTGCCCCCGCCCCCTCCCCCATACAACCACCCCCACCAGTTCTGCCCACCGGGCTCCCTGCTACTCAGGCGCCGCTACTCCAGCGGCTCGAGGAGCCTGGTGTAGACCCTGCCCAGCATCCTGCGTCCCAACCGGCTGGCCACCAGGGGCCGGGCTGCCCCTCCTTGCTCCTTTCACCCTGGCACAATGCATTCTTTGCCACTGAACACCACTGTTCGGGAAAAGACTCCCCTGCTGCAAAGGTCTGCTGCGCCCCACCATCCTTCACTAACTTGTTTGAGCCCGAGCCTGGAGATAACCTCCTCACTCTCTGGGGGCCCACAAACCCACACAGGCCATGTGCCACTTCTCTGACCACTGGCTCCCCAAATTGCACTGTGGATTGAAGAAAACTAAAGCTGAGGGGCTAACGGGTTTGCAGAGCTGGTCCCATGGTCCAGGTGGGCCCACAGAGCAGCTGGGGGTAAGAGGCTGAGTACCCGAGGACCAAGTATTTATCTGTGGCCAAGCTGAGTGGAGGAGAGCTACCTCCAGTTCTCTGGAGGGTCCTAGGGGTAACGGGTTTGGGAAGGGTAGCTTTCTTTGCTGCCCCTGCCCCCAGGTCTTCGGTTTCAGAAAGTTGATCCTTGTCCCCCAGGAACATTGGCTTTCTTGACCATGAACCCCCCCCCCCCCCACTTACCACCTTCAGGACCTTCTCCAAGCTGCCCGGATCCAGGAGCAGGAAGGAGAGAGTGTACGCGCTTCTCTGTGGGTCAGTTTAATAGGGCCCTAGGACTGCAAGGTTTGGTGTCTGCAAAGTACACTTCTCCAGAGCATTTCCTGGTTGCCCGTCCTAAAATACTCAGCCAGTGCCCAGGGCACACAGGCAGTTATACATCAACGCAGTGAGAGCTAGGTTACTATCTGCCATGTGGAAGTAGAAACAGGGGTGGAGTATTGATCTGCCCAGCAGGAATCTGACTTGGCTGGACCAGGACTCACTGTGAGTCTGGGCGCCCGGAGGGGCTGTGTGCAGCGGAGATAGCCTGCAGAGATGGGACTCTAGAGCCGCCACACTGCCCTGCAGCCCCGGTCTTTAGGTAGCCCCTGTCCTAGAAGGTGCAGACATGCCTCCAGCAGGGATGGCCAAACGTTCTTGGACCCTGAATTTGCAGAGCCAAGCAGAGCTTGTCAACCTCTTAGGGACAAGCAGTCTTGAAAAGCCAACAGAGGTGGCCCCACATAACCCCAGGTAGATGAAAAACAGCCCACCCTCAAAGACCACAGGGATGGTCCAATAGGTAGCCTGTCCCATTCACGGCCCTTTCAGGAATTGTCTATCACAAGCCGGGCCAGCCTCCCCTATCCTGTGCCAACAGCTAACTCTGCCCTTCTTAAGATCCTTTCCCTGTCAGAGCGTGTTTGGACAGCCTCCAGAAAGTGAATGCTGCCCAATTCAGAGTGAATGGGCTTCTCCCAACTCCTACCACATGCCCCAACCTGCAGTGCCCTGGGCCAGCTAGAAGGCACAGATAATCCTCAGTGCTCAGAGGGGCCAGATGACCTCATTCCGTTCTGTGCATGTGTGCGTGTGCGTGCGTTTGTGTGTGTGTTTGTGTGTGTGTTTATCTACATGTCGTTATGATGACACTCAGTGAGTTTCGTTTTGGCCCTGTCTATGACTATCAGCCAATATGTTGTCTCTCTGGTGGCTCCAGATCATCTGCTCCTTCCCATCCTGGCTGCCTTGGCCCCGTCTGGGTCTTTACTGGAACTGGGTGCCCCAGTCAGAACCTGTCCGAGTAGAACAGCTGACGCTGGAGTGCATGACTCCAACACCTCCCCCACCCCAGACCAGGGCAAAGCAGTCAGGGCCTTGGAGGGTATGAAGCTGTGTGATAGGGGCACATGAATCTTGAATGAGGGGAATGAAAATAGAAGATTATGAACAGAAGGCAGAGTATGAGGTATGAAGGAGTATGAGTGGTGAATATAGCCAAATATATTTATGGAGTGGGGGCCGTGGTGCCAAGGGCTGCTGAAAGACATAGTCCTAGATGACCCAGCTCCCACTGTCAGGCCCCTGCTCAATTGGGCTTGGAGCTGATGGGTGGGGTGGTCTTGTTGGCCTTCCCTCCCACCTCATCTGCAGCCACACTGTACAGATGAGCTCCAATAAAAGTCTCAGGGCTGGCCCACCCATGCAGTCCCTAAAGACCTGGACTCTCAGGCACCATGAGTCCCCTCCCCAGGGACAGGCTCCCCAGGGTTCACTACAGTGGCTGACCAAGACCCTACTGAAAGTAGTGAAGTCCTGGACAAAAAGCTGAGCCGCCTGGGGTCAACAGCCCAGAGAAGTCTTGAGCTGGATAGGACTCTGAGCCTCAGTGGCCCAGGGCAGGAAGCAGCTGGCCCTCCTAACTGGTCTGTCACCTCCCTCCCCTGACCAGCCATCAGACTAATGATGGAAATTGTTCTGCAGAGGACTCTTGTCCTTCTCCATGGCAGCGGCCACATCAGGGCCTCTGGTCTTCCCAGAGGTCCAGAGAGAGGCTTTGGCCCTCCCGCTCCCCTAAAGCTAAGAGGGGACCCATCAATTCTCTTGGCTTTACTTTGGGGGCCTGGACCCCTCCCCCAGATTTATCCATTTGGCTCCAACTCCACAATCAAGTGGGAGGTGGAATCTGCTTCCCACCTGCTTTTGGGCAGTCCACCTCCAGTCCTAAAGCAGATCCTGCCTCAGCAGCCTATCCTCAAAGCCAGTCTGTCTGTCAGTCTGCCTGCAGAGATATCTTGCTCCCACATACACTTACCAGCCCTGGGCCTTTGACCCAACCCTCCCCCCTCAACATACACCCGTCAGACCCTGTCGAGATGTCTCTGGTACCCAGTAGGGGTCCCTGATCCCATCTGTCAGTCCCTATGTCAGTTGTCCATCTCCTGCAGGACCCCTTCTCCGTCGCACACCCTTCACCTGTCAGAGAGGCAGCTCTCTGAGAACAGGCCGGGTGGCTGCACTCAGCGACTAATCCAAATGGCAAATATTTTGTAACAAAATAGCCCAGATGTATTTTATTTGTTCAATTCATAGAGTTTTAGAGATTCTATTGAAACGTGTCACTTGAGCAAACTGGCGTCAGCTGTTTCTTTTGTTCGAACCGAGAGTGGACTTGTCTTAAGACGCAGTGTCTCCATTGGTAGGGTCAGGCAAAAGGACATTACTGCGAGTCCAATTGTGAAGTCCCCCAGCTGCTCTCTGGCCACAGCAGTCATTCCTCTCCCCCGGGATATATGATGTCTTAAAATGTGACTCTAGTAGGAAGTCCCAATGTGAGAATTGAAGCCTCTGGTGAGAGGAAGGTGAGGGCCCGGCACCTGAGGGGTGCACACTAAGTGCAGAGCAGCGTGCTTCTATCCCCAGCAACGTGTGTGCGCACGTGCACAGCCACCGCAGAGCAGGGCGTGATGGAGAGCAGAGGCAGCTGTGGAGGAGGAAGGCCCACAACACGCACGTGCACCAGGCAGTGCGGGCTGCGGCCCGTTCCCTGCTGCAGTGGTGAGCAGAGGCCCAGACAGCTGCGCAGGTTGGATCACGCACTCGGGTGATTTTCTATGCCCAAAGTCCACCTCCTAACCCAGGGGCAGGTTTGACCAGACCGGGGCAACGGGCTCAAGTGAAAGAGTCATGGCATGCTGATGGAGAATGTTCTTGGAGCCACTGAGCACAAAAGACATTATTTCCTGAACCCTCCTATGGGACAGGTTGCCCGCTGGGAGTGGACAGGGATACCACGGATCTGGGAAGAGCGAGACGATGGTGTCAGGCGGGTCTGGAGGCAGGCGTAGGAGTATCACTGCTTGGGCTACAGAGTGAGCTTCAGGCCAAGCAGAGCTGCATAGCTAGAACCTGTCTCAGACAAGAAAACAAAGGTGTGTGTGCGAGGCAGGACTGAGTCCTGAGGAGACTCCGGAGCTTGGGTGAGCATTCACAGAGGAATGCAGCGCCCAGCTCGGGCTCTGTGATCAGGGCTGGAGGCAACTGGGCTGCTTTCTTTGGCGTGGCCAGAAGAAGGCTTCCAGCCACACAGAGGACCTCACCGGAGGACAGCCACTGGCACCCACATAAAAAGAGCCCAGCTTCCCTGGTGGGTTACAACTCTGAACACCCAGACAGCTGGTCAGTTTCAGTGCCCTTTAGAGGCCGGTCTCACTGGCCCCTGTCAAAACATTTGGGAATATGAGTTCACACGTTTCCCAGGAAGTGGGAAATTCCAGAAGAAGCAGAGGCCAGCTCAGACCTGTCCCATCCTGGGAACTCCTTGACCCAGGAAGTTGAGGACTAGCCCCTTGAGATCATGCCTGAGAAGACCGAGCTTGGCCCAGGCTTGGGAGAGGGACTAAGGCCAAGAGGACCCCAGGACCACTGGTGTCAGGCTGGCAGGCCTGGTTAGTGGTCCAGGAGGAAGGGCACCCTCCAGAGACAAAGGGTAGGGAAGTCAGCTGGTTCTAATGGAGCCTCTGGCGGTCTGGCTCCTCGGGGTTCACAGTCCCCGTGACGACCCATTGCAGGTGCGGGGCAGGGGGGCACTCATTGCTCTTTGGCGTAGAGTGTTTCTGGTTTCAGGTTTCTGGCTGGAGGCAATGGGCTGGAACAGGATGCAGGTGTCAGAAGTCAGTGAATTCAACAAGGTTGTGCACAGCTGCCAGGTGGCAGGTGAAAGAAATACTTATCACTACAAGCAAAGCTGTCCTCTGGATGTCACATGTGGGGAATCAAAAGGGAAAAACAAATGAACAGCCGTATCCACACAGAGAGTCAGGGCAGGGCAGGGGTGACAAGGGGACCATATTATAGTGAGTACTCAACTGATTGTGCAAGGAAGGTAGTTCAGCCGCCAGATTAAGACCACATCTACAGAATGGGAGGGACGTCTTTTTGAGGGCAAAAACAAGACAATCATCTACCAAGGGACCATTATCTAGATGTGGATTTACTTGCATTGAAAAAAAAATCTCATTCATGTGTAAACATGGATTGAAAAACTACTCCCACTGAGGAAGTCATGAAACTGGCCTTCTAGAAGATCCAGGTCATATAGTCACCAGAATCCCCGGCCAGCGATACAAGGGAAAGAGGGTAGGCAAGCAGGCAGCTCCCGGGAGGGGGTGGCAGCAGATGGGGGCGGCCATCCTGGAGAACCCAGGCTGCCACCGTGGCCTCAGGGAGGCAGACAGCAGCAATGGTTAGAGCTAGCTGCCTTTGCTGGGGCGGCTACAGAGCAGGATGCACTTGTGGTTCCGACGTCCGACGATGGAGGGGTAGCCAGCAGATTGCTCACAAAAACAAAAAAAAAACAGGTCTGCTTGTGTCTCCCCAGTCCTTTGCTCCTTAGATGTCCAGGGTCACTCTCTTTGGGATACCACATGCTCCTGACATCTTATTCATTGAGTCCCTTCACTTTCTCTACTCACCTCCCACCAACTCCCTAGTCTGACCCACAGGGCCAGCCATATAGCCATCACAGTCACAGCTAAGCATCAGCAGAAGGGGGAGGGGACTCCTAGCAATCCATCCCAGGGAAACCATGGCTGCCTTGATCAATGTCTAGGCTACCCTCCAGGCAGACCTTTCAGAGGGCAAGCTGTGCAAAGCGCTCCCTCAAGGAGAAGTGAGGCCCAGCCATAGACCAGGGACCCAGAGCCAGTGCTAAGGACATTTCTGCTTCCCCTGGCCTTCCCAGGAAAGCAGCCTGGCCCAGAGATAGGGCGCAAATCCTAGGTGGAGGCAGGGAGATTAAATGAGGGACCAAGGTTAGAGGAAAGGGGCAAGCCCCCGCAGGCAAACGCCATCCTGTGCCAGGCCAGAGGACGCAGGTGGTGGACAAAGAGAGAAGGGATGGGAACTCTGTCCGCCCTCCTCCCTGCCGTCCTCTGGTAGGTCTGTGTGCTTTGCTCCCTAGGGAACCAGCCAGCTCCTATCAGCTCGGGGCTTCCTGCTCCCACGACCTAAGAACTAAATGACCCCAAGCCCAAGCTGGGCTCTGGGAAAACTGGGAACTGGCTGCAGGCAGAGCAGGAGACCTGACATTTTTTTCCCCATTTTCCCAACCTCTTAGGCAGACCTGCCTCGCCTGCCCTTTTCAAAAGTCCCATTCCCTTTCTCTCTCTGACTTCGAGATGCTTTGCATCCGCCCTTGGGGCACAGAAAACGGGGTGAGGGAGCAGTGTCCTCCTTCACAGGAAGGCACAGGACGCCCCCCCCAAGTAAGCAGATTCATAGGCTACTGACCGCAATTACGGAGTTTAGGTATCATTTTATGGATCAAGGAACTATTTAGCATAAGAACTTACAGGGAAAAAAATCAAATCAGTTCAAAATAAGTAGAAGGCAAGAAATAAGGACAAAAGCAGAAATCATGAAATAGAAAACATATACCCGATAGAAAGATTAACAAAGCTGAGAGCTCCTTCTAAGGGATTATGGGTAACTTCATTAAGCCCCTGATAAGACTGATTGTAAGAGTCGGAGTGAATAGTGACTGAGCAACAAGAAGGAGGCCCAGACCAGGAAGACAACAGAGGCCTCATTTTACATAGAAAACTACAAATACATTGGAAACCTGTGACTCTAAAAAATTATCTTGCCAAAACTTACACAAGAACAAATAGAGCCAGGCATGGAGGGCACATTTTAAGTTTAAGGATAGCTTGGGCTATATAGAGAATCCATTTAAAAAAAAAAAAGGCCAAAGAATTTGAGATATGCGACCATTTTGAATATGTAGCTAAGTCTACAGGCAATCCAAAAAACTTTACACAATACCGGGTCAGGAGATCTAATACATTCTATTGTCCACTCAAGGAATAGATCATTCCAATTCATATTCCCACAGAAAAAGGAAAAAGAAATAACAGTCCAAACCCCCTTTGTCATGACCCTTCTCTCCACAACATGTAAGGACAGTGTGGGAAGGAAGACCCGAAGCCAGTCTTGCTTCATGAGCTCACATTCAGAATGACACACAGGGTAAGGGAAGTGGCTCATCAAGTAAAGCACTTATTTGCAAAGCCTTCAGGCTGGGGTTCGATTCCTCAGCACTCACAGGCAAAGCCAGGCATGGTGGCGCATGCCTTTAATCCCAGCACCTAGGAGGCAGAGGTGGGAGGATCACCGTGAGTTCAAGGCCACCCTGAGACTACATAACGTATTCCAGGTCAGCATGGACTAGAGTGAGACCCTACCTCAAAAAAAAAAAAAAAAAGTATATCATAGACTCCTTGAAGTAGTCCTCTGATTGGTGTACCATGACATGTATGCACACACACACGTAAAACAATTATACACAAAACATGAAGACTGAACTTGGCATTGAATAGTATAAAATGGCATGCCACTACCATGCTGGGTTTGTCTCAGGAGAGAAAAGATGGTTTAATAGTAGAAAAATCTATCCCCATAATTTGATACATGGGCAGATCAAAGATGACACTCAGTTCAGCGGATGCTGAAAACCTAATCAAAATTCAACAACTTATTTCTTTTGTTGTTGTTTTGAAACAGGGTCTCACTGCATAACCTAGGCTGGCCGTTGAACTCACGATCTTCCTCCTGAGTACGGGGATGACAGGCCCTATACCACCTGGCCCAGCTCAACATTTATTCTTGCTTTTAAATACAGCGAATTTGGAACCAAAGAAACTCCATCACTTCCTAAATGCTATCCATCAAACATCTCCACCAATGATCACACTTACTAGTGAAGGTTTAGGATTGTTGTCAAAACTGGGAAGGAGGCGAGGATGCAGGCTGCCGTCACCACGAGTCACCAAGGAAAGACAAGAGGAAGAAAGAAGAAATGGTGGCTGGAGAAACGCAATTGCCACTTTTCCCTGACAGCAGAAATGTCTGTTAAAAAATCCCACGAGAGGGCTGGAGAGATGGCTTAGCGGTTAAGTGCTTGCCTGTGAAGCCTAAGGACCCCGGTTCGAGGCTCGGTTCCCCAGGTCCCACGTCAGCCAGATGCACAAGGGGGCGCACGCGTCTGGAGTTCGTTTGCAGAGGCTGGAAGCCCTGGCTCGCCCATTCTCTCTCTCTCCCTCTATCTGTCTTTCTCTCTGTGTCTGTCGCTCTCAAAAAAAAAAAAAAAAAAAAGGGCTGGAGAGACGGCTTAGTGGTTAAGCGCTTGCCTGTGAAGCCTAAGGACCCCGGTTCAAGGCTCAGTTCCCCAGGTCCCACGTTAGCCAGATGCACAAGGGGGCGCATGCATCTGGAGTTCGTTTGCAGAGGCTGGAAGCCCTGGCGCGCCCATTCTCTCTCTCTTCCTCTATCTGTCTTTGTCTCTGTGTCTGTCGCTCTCAAATAAATAAATAAATAAAATTTTAAAATATTTAAAAAAAAAAATCCCACGAGAATGACCCTGAGGGTGCAGCAAGAGAGGAAGGCGGGCCTCCCGACAGCTGGGCGCCCCAACCTGGTCTCGCACTTCCCGCCCCTGTCGCTGCTCTCCCCCAAGACTCTTCTGCACATCGGGCAAACATTAAAAAATAAGTAAATAAAACACCTGCTCTGACCCAGCTGGGATGGGCCCCCTTCCTTTACTCTCGTGGGTGGGCACCCCTCTGGAAAGTACCCTCCCTGTTAGTAAGAGCGCTGCTGGTGTGGGATGTCGAGTCCAGTCTCAGTGCCAGCCAGCAAGTGCCCACTCTGCTGAGACTGGAGTGGGCAGAGCAAGCCTCGGGATGTAACTGGTAGTCTTGGCAGAATCCCCTCATGGCAGTGGGGTTGGTCCTGACACTGCAGAGGGGCCTGGCCGGACTGAGGCTGGATGGGAGCAAGGTCTCCAGTGTTTGTAGAAACTCTGCACACCTCCCTGACTGTCACATGGGCTCCTCAGAGCAGATGAAAACCCAGTCCCACCAATCCGTTAGCTGAGAGAGCTGGAATCAGGAAGCAGAGCCCGGGCCCCCAGCCCACCGCAACCCCCCGTGCCCCAGCAGGCTGGCCTCCCGCCAGCCCTCTGTCTTCTCCAATATACACCGCCTCCCTGAGCTCTCTTCACGAGTGGTTAACAAGTGGCTCATCCCTGTCAGACCCAATTGGCTCTTGGTACCTTGCTTGGCAGCCGAACCCACACAGGCTCGGTCATCAGGAAGCTGGGCTTATGAAAGCAGAGGGAGGCAGGGTCAAAGACCGCCAGTCCCTGCCTGCCTCAAAGTAAAACGAGGGCAACCGAGAGTCAAGGGAGGCGGGAGAAAGGCCAAGGGCACAGAAAAGATGGCACTGGAACTGACCATTGTTCCAGTTCCCTAGGTCATGCCTGACCCTCCAAGAACTCCAGGTATCTGAAAGCTAAAGGCCAGTGTTGGTTATCTGCTTCTGCATAGCAGATTCCTCTAAAACTTAGGTCTTAACTCACATGGAAGAGGCATTCAGAGCCCATGAGTGGGTGGAGGGTATCTCTGTCATGAAGCTGGAGGTTTTATCAGCCTGGGATGATCCCCTAGAGGCATGTGTGGGGCTGCAGGATCCTCTCACACAGTGGACTCACAGCCTCTGCAGGAAGGCTGTGGTTCCTCCGCATAGGCTCCGTTGGGCTTCAAATCTAGCAGCGACACTGAGGGATCACCACCCTTCTCTGGGAAAAGGGCTAAAGAACGTGTGGAGGTGGGGGTCTACTCACAGTGGGAGGTTCGTGCACGAGCAAGACCAGCAAGGCCCACCGCCCCCAAGACCTTAAGGCTCGGAGACCACGGCCTCCCGCTCTACCCAGGACCCCAGCCCCTCCCTACCCCAAGTTACGAATCCAGATTGGCTTCAAACACAAATATGAAAGTTTGGGTATGATAATCAGGAATGGTGTGCCCTGCAGCCAACTAAGTATGCCTAGAGGCATGAACTTAATGCACTGTGGCCAAAGTGCCAGAGAAGGCCTCAGGCCACAACCTGAAACCCCGAGATGGACAGACCTCAGCCCACAGCTGTTCTACACACACACACACACACACACACACACACACACACACATATTTGTGCTGCAGGCACTCTAAACAAGTAAAATTTTTATGTTCCTTACCCCTTTCATGAGCCAGTTGGGAGTTGGGCCACATGAACTGTGAGCTATGAGCTGGTCCAAAGTCTCCTTGCCTAACCTTCAAACCCACTCCTGTTAACTGGGAGTAAAGGAGTCAAGGCAGATGACACCTGCCTCCTATAGCACCCTAGGCTGAAGCAGAGACCTGCAGGTAGCTGTGGTTAAAATCTGGAATCAGCTGGGTGTGGTGGCGCATGCCTTTAATCCCAGCACTTGGGAGGCAGAGGTAGAAGGATCACTGTGAATTTGAGGCCACCTTGAGAATACATAGTGAATTCCAGGTCAACCTGGACTAGAGTGAGACCCTACCTCAAAAAGCAAAAACGGGGGGAGGGGTTGCTCTGGAGAGATGGCTTAGCAGTTAAGGCACTTGCCTGTGAAGCCTAAGGACCCAGGTTCAATTCTCCAGGTCCCATGTAAGCCAGATGCACTTGGTGGCACATGCATTTGGAGTTCATGTGCACACCCATTCATTCATTATTCCCCCCCCACCTCAAATAAATAAAAATCTTAAATTTAAAAACAAAAACAAGCCGGGTGTGGTGGCGCACGCCTTTAATCCCAGCACTCAGGAGGCACAGGTAGGAGGATCACCATGGGTTCCAGGCCACCCTGAGACTACACAGTGAATTCCAGGTCAGCCTGAGCTACAGTGAAACCCTACCTTGGAAGACAAAAACAAAACCAAAAAAGTCTGGAATCAGGGGAGCTCCACTATGGCGAATTTTGGTGTCACAAAGGAAGGCCAGCGTTAGTGGCGTCTGCAGACAGAGACAGGGGAAGGACACAGCCCGTGCAGCAGCTCAGGCAGAACTGCCTAGCCAGCATGCCCCAGAAGATGCTGTGCTCAAGGGCCAAGGCTTGTGAAGCTTGCAGACGGGCTGGGAAAAGCAGTAGGCATCCAGCCCATCCTTAAAGACTGAGGGATGCCCTCGGTCTCTGGGTCTCTGGAGCCCACCACTATCGCTTCCCATCAGGGCACGAGGGAAATCTTTGATTCTAGAGCACAAGAGCTCCCACAGGGAGGAGAGATGGTTGTCTTCCGTGCCTCAGCCACTCAACAGGACCCTCAAGGGTCGGGTAAGGGTGCAGGCGAGGTGCTAAGCCTGGCTTGAAAGGGTGGCCCCTGGGCTGTGCTCGCAGATGGTGGCTCTGCTCCCTTCCTGCCACCAGATGGTAGCAAAGAGCTCCACGCTGACCCCACCCACTGGATCCTGGACTTGCATCAGAGCCTGGAACTGCTGTCACAGTAACCCGGTTCTGAGCATGCCCTTGTTGGACCGGCTTCTTTCCCCCGTGAGCTGGTCCAAGAAGGGCAAGCAAGGCCCATGGAGCAGCACTGTGGAGGGAGGCAGATCGGGGTTGCCTTGAGCCAGGAGAGGGGGCAGCTGCGGTACCCAAGGTGCCAATGGACTCTTTCTCAAACTGAGCAGCTCCACAGAACCCCGGGGCAGGAAACAAAGGTCAGGGCAACTTGGGGACTCTCAGGATGGAACCTACACTGACTAGATCGTGTTGTTGTGGTCACTGGACAGTGGCTCTGGGTGACATCTAAGGATACATTCCTGGAGAAGGGGTTCTGCTCTCTCCTCTCTCTCCTGAGCACCCATCATGAACCCACCCACACCAGAGAGCTTCAGGAGTTAGAGAGGCAAGTACGATTTGAGGAGGGCAGAAGGAGGAGGGGTGATGAAAGGATGATGGGTGTGTGTGTGTGTGCGTGTGTCTGTCTGTCTGTCTAAATGCACAGGCAAGCATCTGCCTGCAGTCCCTTTCTGGAGACCCTGGAGGAGAAGGTGGAAAACAGCCAGAGGAAGACCAATGGGTCCAAGCTCGCAGGGAAAGCCAAAGTGGGTGCCAACCCTGCAATGCAAGCGAGCCCCTCCCCTCCACCACGGGCCCTCCCCCCACCCAGGACCACCCGTGTGTGCGGGGACCAGAAAAGGAAGAGGCGCACCAGGCGGCAAATGACCCATGTTCGATTTTTAACCGAGACAAGGGGATCACCAAAGGCTCATGGGCTGGAGCACAAGGACAGCAAGTCCATGGGGAGCTGAGAACTTGTAAGGACTTGAGAAGGTCACTTCACCTGCCTGGTCCTTGGTTTTGTAGCCCACAGAGTCAGGGTTAGGGTTAGAAACAGAAGACGAACACAGGAGAACTCCAGGAGTCCAGGTGGGAAGGACGGACAGGTGACAACAAAGCTGGAGCCGAGTGGCTTTGGCGGGGCATCCGGGCTCCTCGAGGTCTCAGTAGCATGGAAGCAGAAGCTACCCCTGGAAGGAGGGGCCCCCCCGACCAGGTTCCTGGCTCTGGCGCCAGCAGGCCTTTGACAGTTCCTACAAGTGGGTCTCCTTCTCCCATGCAACGAGTCCTTGCTTGGCTTGGGAGGGCTCGCAGTCTTGGCCAGCAGCAGCACCTTGCAGGGGTGGATGCGGCTTTGGCTGGGGCAGGCTGGGGTCAGGGGTGGTGAGCCTCTGCAGACGCTGTGAAGAGAGAAGCGGGGGATGAGCGGGCATGTGGGGAAAGGGCAGGCACTCCCCCGTGGTGCATCCCAAAGCCCAGCACAGAGGCAGGCACCAGTGGATGAAGGTACCTGGCTGAAATGCGAAATAAGGTCCTAACGTGGAAATTAGAAGTATGAAGAGCCTGGGCTGCAGTCCCGGGTGCAGTCCTAGGTAGCTTGCCTCCTCGATGTCTGCAATCCCTCGCCTTCCTCATCCATAAAGTCAGATGACAGAGCACAACTCTCTGCACACTCCCCAGCGCAGGACCAGTGATCAGTCACTGCTAGCATGTGTTTAAAAATACCTATTTCCTATTGGTAGCGCTGCTGTTACCACAGTTATGCTGTCATTGGTACCACGTGCTCGCTGCTTCTGGCCTTGAAGGCACATGCTCTTACTGGAGCCTTGATGACTTTACGGTGAGTATGAGGTATGACAACCTTGGCAGCACAAAGAGGCTCAGGAAGGAAGTGCAGGAACACAGGAAGAGACTGAACCCCAGGGACCAGCCAGTGGCCAAACCAAATGCCAGAAGCCCCTCCTCTGACCTTCTTGGTCGAAGGATCAAAGAAGTCCACTCGCTTAAACTATGTGGGGAGTCTTCTATTATTACCTTTAGGACAATCCGACTTTGAGAAATCTCTCATCTTTGTGGGTCATTGGCTATATCCCCCTCCCAGATCACACAGGAGCCATTAGCAGCTACCCTAGATGGGGTTATGCTAAATAACGAAACCAGGAGCCTTGGTACAGAGAGAACCAACGTGACCAGTTTTCTGAGAGCAAGGAATCTGTGTTCGTTAAGCTTCTGTATTTGGCCTCTCTTGGCTCTCACAGGGAACTTGGTTTTCCCTGAAACACTGAGAACTTTGCTGCTGGCTCTCAAGATAGGCAAGAGGTAAGATTCTAGCTTCTAAGAAAAGAAGGTCCAGGTGTAGGGATATGGCAAGAGTGCTCTAGCATGGCAAGGGTTAGGGTTCAATGTCCAGTACTAAGAAAGAAAACAGAGAGAAAAGTAAAGTAAAACCAGCGGCCTGGCCTTTCAAGGCCTTTGAATGGCATGTGGCCACAGGGCTGCTCCATGCTCAGAGCTACTGGGTGCGCCTGGCCCAGCCTCCCTCGGGGACATGCTTTACTGGACCACCTCCCTGGCCACCTACCTTCTTGAAGGAGCCCTTAGTCTGCAGAAGGGTGATGACAATGCAGAGCGGGACGCAGGCCATGGAGGAGAAGGCCAAGAACCAGCCAATGGAGTACCCCCAGGACGGGTACACGTAGACGTTGTTGTACTTGAGAGGTGTATATTTGCTCAAGGAGAAAAGGAAGGTGGCCTGGGGAAGGGAGGGCAGGATGAGACAGAGGCCAGGGGAGCTCCTCCCCGGCTGCACCAAAGCCAAAGGCAGAGAACCAGTTGACCACAGGGGGGCCGCTGGGGTGGGCCAGTAGCCCCGCAGCATCGATCATAGAGGCTGAAGGGGGGAAGGGGCTGAGGTCCTGAGTGCAAACACACAGAGAGAATGCCTAGCAAAGAGAAGAGGACCGTGAGGAAGGCGTGACGCAGGAGGGAAAGTAAATGGGTAAGGAGCCTGGCAGAAACAGAGGGTGGAAGACCAGCCTCTGTGGCCAGGTAAGAAAGAGCCTCACAGGTCCCCAAGACTTCCACAGGGAGATGGGAGAAAGGGCAGTGGGAGGCGCATACCAGGCAAAGTCCAGGGGTCAGGAAGAGCCAAGAGATCTTCACCAGAGGCCATGGCCGATAGCCAATCATATCCTCGATGTTGTCATAGAAACGATCCGCCCCTGAGAAGGCAGAGAGAGAAAGGTGGAGAGTCAGAGTATGAAGGCAGCCTCAAGGGCTTTGGGGAAGACTCTCCCCAGCTCCACCAGTGCCAGGAAATGGGAACACAGTGCATGAAGAGGTGCAGGGATCGTGGCTGCTACCCACAGCTGCTGGAACCTCTCGCCTCCAAACTAAGGATGGAGACTTTGCTGTCGTAAGCACGCGGGAACATGTGAGCCTGGAGGGGGAATCACAGTCAAATCCTACCGACAGGTGTGGGGACGGGGAGGTAGTTCAAGCCCATGCAGCAAGGCAGGAAGGGTCCCCCTGCTCAAGCTGATCACACAAAATGCAGACCGGACCCGAAAGGGCCAGGGAACAGAGCCACGCTCTAGATCAGACTGCAGAGATCAACCCACGAATTGCTCACAGCCAGCAAGGCAACACTGGTTTGTGCTTGGCGAAAACAGACGTGTTCTGCGTAGGTCCTTCAGTTTCACAATAGCCCTGGATCTGGCAGAGCCCCGCATGTGAGAACCACTCACTGCTGGTGGCGCTGGGAGTCTCCTACGCCCAGCCACTGGCTTGCTGCTGGTCGTGCCCACAGTCCACCCACTCTAAAAGGGCTCTCTCTATCTTAGACTTCTACAGTTCAGAGCCTGCTATCACCGGCGGTCTAACATATCAAAGCTGATCAGCCATCTCCAACTTCCTGCAAGGGAGTTTATCAGATCCTCTCTGAAAAGGAGATTTGCCAAGCAGTCAGCAGAACTGGAGACATCAGATGGCCTAAGGAAAGGAGGTAGTAGCCATCTCCAAGGCCGGAGAGGACACCACATGGGAAGGCTTCGAATTGCTAAAAAAGAACCTTCCCACTCAGGTACTCTGACCTGAGGATCTAATATGCACTGTCCACTTCTGCTGGCTGCCCCGAGCCTTGTGACGTTGGCACTGGGTCTCCCACCTGCTGCAGAGGAGCTGGAAGACCTGGGCATGACTTGGCACCTCCATATAGCAGCCCAGCACCCCCCGCCCCCGAGCCTCCCTTTCTCCAGCATGGAGCTGCTGTGCACTCCCTGCAATAGTGCATGGCCCACTCATCATGGTGCCCAGAACCCAGTGACACTCCAGAACGTGTCCCCCGACATTGCCGGGCATTGACAGCGTCAGCACCGCGGGGCCCGGGCCATGGCTGGAAGTCAAGGGAGGGCAAAATTCACCTCAGAACATGAGAGAGTGCCAAAGCCTAGCCACCAGGCTGCCACAGAGCGTCATCTCTTCAGTGTACGAAAGGAATGTGTACTGGCCACAGCAGAATCACAAGAAGGACTGGCCACTGTGGCAACAAGGTGCGGTACAACGTTGTGGTAACTTGGCTATAGGAAAAGA
Source organism: Jaculus jaculus (assembly GCF_020740685.1). Classification (NCBI taxonomy): domain Eukaryota; kingdom Metazoa; phylum Chordata; class Mammalia; order Rodentia; family Dipodidae; genus Jaculus; species Jaculus jaculus. Next base: position 36,512,738 of record NC_059119.1, on the reverse strand, counting down.
AATGAGAGGATCAGGGCGCAGGGAGGATCAGACCAAATGGCAACTTCCCTCTAACTGGAATTCCACTGGTGAAGAAGGAAGGCCGTTTTGTCTCCGTCCTAGCTCTAGCTATCCTGAAGAGAGATATACTAGGCTTCAAGGCCATAGCTGAGCTTCCTGGAAAAAGGAATGAGGACAGCCATGCCAGGGCTCCTGGCCTAGGCAAAGCCTGCCCTTCAACAGCCCGAGGATCTTGCTCCCACCTCTCAGCCACCTGCCCCCAACTCACCATACACCCAGCCAATGCAGATCACCTCAAACAAGGAGAGGAAGAGCAGGCATATGCCACTGGAGGCGTAGTAGTCAAAGAGCTGGAAGATGTACATCCCGCCCTGCGGAGGAGGAGGGAGCTGAGGTCTGGCCGCAGCCCGCTCCCTGAGTGAAGTGTGCCATCCTAGCCCTGAGTGTGCCAATCCTTGCAGTTAGTAGGAGTAGGAGTTTGCCCGCCTGGCCCTGCCTTCAGGAGGTATCTTCAGCCTCACGACAAAAATTTCTCATGTCTGCAAGGACGTGGAAGGGAGGGTCATGGTGTTGCTTTGTCTGCCCCACATCCCATCTTGCGGGAACTGGCATCGCTAACTCTGTTCCTTTTGGGTTGAGGTATACTCTCTCCCAGATGAAAGCTTGAATAGATGGCCCGGATAGCTATCAGACTCAGGAGAAAGCCTTCTTCCTGCTTAAGTTTGCTGGATGGGAAAAGGCAGGCCAGAAGTAACCATAGCTTTCCTTGATATCACAATAAGGAGACCTGTCTGAGGACAAAGTCACAGAGGAAAAGGAAGTGGGACATGGAAAGGACCATGCCCGAGAGTGTCACTGAGGTGGCTAGAGCCATCCATGACCAAAACCAAAGGGCCCTGGACTCGGCATTCACCTGGACCTACGCAGTCCCCTTTGCGCTCAAAGCAGCCTATGTCATCCATAGCCAAAGTCATCCATAGCCCAAGGAGGCCCAGCTACCACCGATGTCACTGAGTTGGCTCTACTACCTTGCCTTGAAGGGCAGGGCAGGGCGGGTGGTGCTAGCAAGAGGGAGAGGGGACTCTGAGAAGTCAGGCAGCCCTTGGTGGCCTCACCTCTGTGACCAGCAGCAGTCCTATAAGGTAGCACACGACCGCAACAGCCAGGATGAGCAGCTCGCGCCTCCCGCTCCTGCGGAGCTGCCGGGGGAAGAGGTCCGTGGACGCCGTCACCAGGCACTCCATGCACACGAACTGTGGAGGACAGCGTGACAGGACAGCTGTGTAGCCAGGCCACTGGCCCGACGCAGGGCTGTCACCACACAGCCTTGTGCAGCCTCCTCTCATTCCGTTCTCCCTCACCAGTGCAGGGGGCAGGGGTAGGAAAGCCACAAAGGCACAAATGATATGAATGTCCTCGGACATGCTACAAAGAGTCCCAGTGGAGAAGGCTGGAAGAGGGAGAGAGATTCTGTCCCCAAGGTCTAGAGGGGTGGAGCGGGGCACTGGAGCTGAGGAAGGGCAGGGCCGGCAGACATCAGCAGGAGGGCGCATGCATGGGGAGCAACAGCTCCGCAACCAAAAGAGGTGGCCCCTTCACAGCAGTGGTTCTCCAAACCTGGGACCAGCCACCCCATCCCAAATGAAAGCAAAAGACCACAGAGGGGCCTCCAAGAGCAAGCTGAAAGGGGGTGCCAAAGTAGGTGCCATACCTGACTGTCCAACCCTAGAAATATGAGCATGATGAAGAACAGGCAGGACCACAGCTGAGACAAGGGCATCATCGTCACAGCCTTGGGGAAGGCGATGAAGGCCAGTCCAGGACCTGCCAGATACGGAAGAGCCAGATGGGTTCCAGGCCTCTCACTGCACATGGAGGACTCCTCACTCCCAGCGCCATGTGCACCTGTGTACAGCTGGATGCATCTGTATCTTGTGTCTGTGGGCATCTCTGAGCACATGTGTGCGTCAGTGAGGCTCTGTGAGGTCCCCGTGTCTGTGTTCACGTGTTTACCTGTGTGGACCTGAGCACCTGTGTGCATCATAGAGTCTCTGTGAGGGTCCCCGTGTCTGTGTAGACCCGTGAGCTCCTGGGTGCAGGAATGTGCATAGTTGTGACATGTAGGGCCGTTCAAGAGAGGCACTATGGGCACATTGCTCTGCTCTTCCCAGGGAGCAAGACATTCACTCATTCACATATGCACTCAGCCAAGTGTAGTTCTGTCTGTCCACCTCGTCCCCTCTGTTTCCTCTTTCCACAGCGATAGAGACCCTATTTTGTACCTTCTTCCCCTCCCCCCTCCCAAGTTAAAAGATCACTATAGCCCAGCTTCCGGGACTACTGCCTCTCTTGAGGGGGGATTTGTCCGTGGCCCCCCTTCCTCTGAGACCCGGCCACACAGGGAAGGAAGAGGTTCACTTACCTGATTCAGCCACTTCCGAAATGGGCACCCCCTGCTCTTGGGACATGAAGCCCAAAATGGAGAAGACGACAAACCCAGCCATAAAGCTGGTGGCACTGTTCAGGAAGCAGAGCGCGATGGAGTCCCTGTGGGGACAGGTGAGTGCGATGGAAAGGAAGAGAAAGGAAAGAGACCAATCCAGGAAGGAGAGATCAAAACACAGCAAGAGGGTAAAGCATAGAGAAGGGAGAAAGAGAAATGGAGAAGCGCAGAGCAGAGAGGAGAAATAGAGAGAATGGGGAAGACAAACATCAGATGTCAGAGGAAGACAGACCATGAGAAAGACAGTGGGGAAGAAAAATACTGAGTCTTAGAAAGATGTTCCTCTGACAACGCCTGGAACTCCCTGGGCCCAGCACAGCGGGTCTTGGTCCAGGAGCCCATGCCCAGCACACAGACCCTCTCAGCTCTCAGAGACGTGTTTCACCAGCCCAGCCGCCCTCACCTGTAGCAGTTGTTGTTATACTTGTTGTAGCTGCCCAGGGCTGTCAGGCATCCCTGGCAGATGGCAAAGGAGAAGAAGATCTGGGTGCCCGCATCCATCCACACCTACATGAAGCCCAAGGAAGAGGCAGAGGGGATTGGAAGGAGCCAGGCAGGGACCAGAGCCAGGGCCAGCAGAATGCAGAGCCCTTCGCCACCGCACCCTCATGTCCCTGGCAACGGCAGGCCTACATCCCACTCCCCAGTAACTTGTCCTTCCCTCTCTCCACAGAGGCCTTCTCCCAGGCAGGACTCGCTGGCAGCTTGTTTCTGAGGCACTTAGAAAGTACAGATGTACCCAGGCTACCTCATCTCTCAGGTGGTGTGTGCAAGCCCAGGTGGCACCCACGATGGACAGAGCGAAGCGTCGCCGGCATTCAATCAGCCAGTGTACCTACCCTAGTGCCTAGGCAGCTGTGACCTGGCAAAAAGAGGCCACTTCCTAAAACTAGTTAGTAAGCCACCAAAAACTCTTGGAGGGATGGTGAAAAGTGTGCTCAGATAAGTCCTAGAGGAATAAATAGAAACCGCCATACACACATAGGGAAATGTCTGGTCTCACCGGTACTGAGCAATACATTAAGCCATAAAGTGATACCACTTATGCCTACAAAGCTACCCACATTTGGTATAAATTATAATCACGTCTTACAAGAACCCCACAAGAAGCAGGGTATCAAGGCCTCTGCACTGGCCGGGGGGTCATCCAACCAACAAATGGAAAATATTGGGGGGAAACTGCACCTGTGCTGACATAGATGACTTTTCTCTTACAGTTATTAACTAAATGACACACTACAATAGCTATTTCCATAACACTGGCATTGTGGTATTTTAGGTCATCTGGGGACAATTTAAGGGATAAGGGAAGATGTGTGTAGGCTGCACAGTTTTAAACAAGAAAGCCGAGAGTCAATGAGTTTTCGTGTCACAGCGATCACTCTGGGAGATACTGACGCTGCAGTTGTAAGACGCTCCACTCAGCTGTCAGGCGGAGGTTCGAAAAGAGGCAGGGAAACGGCTGGTTCCACAGACAGCTCTCTGTTTCTCTATTGCACCTGAGCAGTACCTGGGCCCTCAATACAGTTTTGTGGAATAAATTAATGAATCATGGAAGGAGGGATCATACATATATTAAAACAGCACTCAGAGCTGGGAAAAGGCTCTTCATATAATTTAAGAGAAAACTATGTGCTTCTCTAGATATAGTCATCTTAGTTATGTTAACACACGCCAGCTAGAAAAAGAGTCTGGGGACGAAGACTAAACGGCTAGCAGATGACAGCCACGTGGTGGGGTTACAAGAGACTTCGCGTCTTACAGTTCCTTACGCTATCTAATTTTTATCCAGTGTACACCTATTTCTTTTAAACCAAAGCAAATAGAAGACTTTCAAAATTACAGTTCAGCCGGAATTTGGACCCATATGGGTCAACAGTACCCTCACGGTGCCTACCTGGGGGTCCTTAAGCCGTAGTAGGTCTGGCTTCAAGTAGAAGACGATACCTTGGTAGGCTCCAGGGAGGGTGACACCCCGGATCAGGAGAATAATCAGCATGAGGTAGGGAAATGTGGCTGTGAAATACACGACCTGGAAGGGAAACAGGACACCGTCACTCCTGGAAATGGAGGAGCTTAGAGGAGGTGGCCCAGAGTCCCCGGAGCTAACTCTGTCCCCAGACAGACAGCACTGCACCCAGCTCCTGCCAGCTTCCAACTTCATATAGATGGCTGAGGGCGCACAGGAAACTTTCCACGCCTCCCTTACGCATTCCAGTGGGCCTTACTCCCCAGCACAGCGGGAGATAGGCATCGGCAGAGAACAGGGAGAGCAGAACACACTGTGGGGCGGACGGGAAGGGGAGCAAGTTTCCACTTCCCAGAGACTGTTTTTAAAATCCAGAAGCTGGTCCCGCTCTGCATGGCTCCCGAGGGTCTGCCTCTCCAGTGGGGGGTCAGGTGGCCAGGTTTGTCTGAAGATCTGTGGGGATATCTGTACTTTTCCAGGCTTATGGCTGAGGCAGCAGTCAGTGCCCTGAACATTCTGGAGACTCAGAAATGGGCTCCGCTCTGCCCTGTCCTGCCCGTGAGGTGGGTCGTTACAACCACCACTGTCATTATTATCATTCCTGCTGCTGTTCTCGCCACAAGCAAGGGGAGGCAAACACCACAGCTGACTGTAAATGTCCCCACAGGCTTCTGTGTTTAAACACTTGGTCTCCAGCTGGTGGTAGGTACTGTGTTGGAAGATTGTGGAACTTTGGGATCAGAGCCCCAGCTGGAGGAAGTGGGTTGCTGGCTGGTAGGCTTTCAGGGTTATAACCTGCCCATGCCCTCTGCTTCCTGGCTGGCATCCTATAAGAGCCAGCCTCCTCACACTCTTACAACCACGGTCACGAACCATGGCTGCCACTGACCTTCCCCACCACAAAGGACTGCACCAATTCAAACCACCAGCTAAAGCAAACCCGTCCTATCCTTAAGTCTCTTGCAACATATTTGGTCACAGCAACAAGAAGGGAATGGCCCAAGCCCCGGGGGGAATCAGAGCACTCGGTTCCCACCAGCTTCATAGGCAGCACCAGTTTCAGCTGTCCGGGCTGGAAATGCTGCTCAGGTCTGACACCTCTCTAGAGAACAAGCCCACTGTTGCCTAGTCTTGAACTGAACCCCTTTACTGATTGGCAACTCACCCCCCAAAGGCAGATCTGTTTACTGATCTGTACAAGTCATCTTTGTGTGCTATTAAACAAGCAAATCACAGGAGTATGTGATCCTGTCACACATAACTGAGACAGATACACATCTGCATGCATACAGAAGACATGACGTCAGCAGGGCCTGGCAGGTTCACTCGGGCCCTGGTAGGCTCCGGCAGTGGAGCTTAGTTTGCTCTGAGCATTATTTAGAGAAACAGGTCTTTGGAGTCTACCTACTCTGCCATCTTCCAGCTCCATCTATCCTCACATGTCTCTCCCCCGAATGGCTCTTTCTGCTCCCCAGAAGGACCTTGCATGTTCTCAGGGACTCTGGCCACAGAGAGCTTACAAGGAGGCAGACCAGCACACCTTGCCTGTGGACTTGACCCCCTTCCAGATGCAGAAGTAGCAGATGATCCAGGCCAGCAGGAGGCACAATGCCAGCTCCCAGCGCAGCGCCCCCAGGTGGTGGATTCCCGAGGAAATACCAAGAACCCGTCTCCTGAGGGATTGAGAAAAATAAGTAATCAAGTGAAAAGACCAAAGGGGGCGATCTTTCTCTGTCAGCAAGCCGCCTGACCCAGAGCGGCTCCCACGCCTCATGTCCGGTCTTCCTCCACCCCCCCTCCCCATGGTCATGTCATGTTCCCAGTAAGTGTCCCCGGCTGTTTGAAGACCAAACCATCGCAATCCCATGGGTGTTTGTGTCTTCCTAACTCGTCCAGGTTTCTCAACTGTGCCGAGATAAAGAGAGAATGAAGGTCATGGGGACTGTGAGCAAGTGATGGAGAGGAGATATTTACTTGACCAAAGGGAGAAGAAGCCAGATATGTGCTGGGATCAAAAGATCAAGGGGTGGAGATGTGTGTGTACACAGGAGAGAGTTCAGGCAACCAAGGGTGGGCAGGTGAGAGGGCATAGACACGGGTGAAAGTGGCTGCGTGTGTACAGGCTGGCTTGGTGTGAGGACACAGGCAGACCGCGAGGGCAGCAGTGGGCACATGGCCCATCGAAGTGGAGGTAAGCAGAAGAGTGGATAGTCAACTGCAAGCCTGCCTGGTTCTGTACTGAAAATACTTCTTTGGTCAATGTCAAGCTGCCAACCAGATGCCACTGATCACACTTTGGAAGCAATGCTCATAGCTAGCTCTCCTGAGGCTTCGAAGGCTATTTCTAGCACCCTGTGGATAGGTGATATGTGGGTGCACTTGGAGCGCGGGAGCCGGACAGGGTGTGAGGGCACAGGAGGACATCTGAGGAATGGCAGTGGATGCAGATGGGAAAACACAAGGCTGGATGGACATGTGAGGGCTCAGGGTATGTATGAGGGTGTAGGTAGACAAGCAAGGGTGTGTGTGAAGGCTCCTTCATCCCTCAGTGATGTGAGTCTGGGAGCAGGAGGTGGGTGATGCCAAGAAATATGCAGAGAATCTTAAACTTGCACCACAGACATTCAGACTGGCACAGCTCCGATATCCAGGCCTTTTCTGTCCAGGGCCCACTGGCACATGACAATCAGGCCCGACACTTACTCCCAGAATTCTATGACAGGTGAGGTGAAGTTCTCAGAGTGGATCACTGCACTTGCTGTCGAATGGTTCACAAAGTCCATGCAATGCTCTGTTGGGAACGAGGTAGGCTGTGTGTAGCAGTTAGGGACAAGTGGAGGGAGATGTCTTCATACCATGACCATCTCGTCTTGCCACCAAAGCTTCTCAGGATTCCTAGGCCCAAGAGCCTCCTCCAAGAGCCTGACTTCCCAAAGTGTTGGCACTGGGCTCAGGGTGCCCGTGAGACAGCTCCCCTATGTTCCATGAGACCCACGCTCACTGACGTTGTTTCCAGTGAGTCTGGCCACTCCTCCAGACATGTCGCCAACCTCCACTGGCAGCCACATGGCCCAAACAGGTGGCACACATGGATATCGTGCTCCGGGCCTGCTCGCTCAGTCACCCTGACACTCTGAACTCCTGGGCTCCTCTGCCTACCTGCGGCGCTGCTCACATGGCGGGCCCCTTCACACTTCACTTCCTCCCGCTGCTCTAGTCTGTTTCTCCCACCTATTGCGAGGTGCTCCTGTTTCGTTAATTGTCTGCTTCTACCACAGCAGTCCACGAGCGCAGGGTCCTGCCTGCCCTTACTCGACCTTGACACAGTGCTGAGCACATGAGAGGTTCCCAGGAACATTTGCTAAGTGAAGTGATGACACCAGTTGTTCCCCGGGCTTCCTCAGCAGCCGGTCAATGGCCCCAGAGAAGAGTCAGCCAACAGGATCAGCACTGCCAGCCACGCAGCTTACCTTTGAGGCAAGTCTTGCCAAGTGCTCTGTCTCTGTTTTTCCATTACCAGCTACCATGGGGTAGCCTGGCAGGCAAGGCCCTACTACAGTCTGACACACTCTTACCTGTGTTCCAGGAGTTGGTGCAGCTCGTCCAGGGCAGCTCAGAGGTGAAGGAGCTGAATAGGTAGAAGAGGGCCCAGGCAAGGATGATGATGTAGTAGATATTCAAGTAGGACTCGATGACCACAGAGGCCAAGCCAATGCCTTCCAGAGCAAGAAGAGAACCCAAGAGACCGGTGTGAGCAAGAGAGTTATGACCAGGCTGTCAGTTGTGGCTGCAGGGTCTTGGGTACAGTGACAGAACCATGGGATCTAGTTGTTGGTATGAGACATCATTCAAAGCATTTTCCTCTTCTGTTTTCTTTCTTTAAGACAGGGTCCCACTGTGTAGCCTAAGCTAGTCTACAACACACAGTCCTACTTCAGCCTCTGGGGTGCTAAGATTACAGGTGGATGCCACATCTAGCTCCACAGTGTTCTTTTCTAAGAAAAGCAAGTTACGTAGAACTATCCTGTGCATTCTCCCATTGCTATAACAGATATCTAAATGTATTTCAATGAAAAAAAATTCTGGAAGGATCTTCACTCAAAAGTTAGTAAATGGTTTGGCCAAGTGTGGTGGCGCACGCCTTTAATCCCAGCCCTCGGGAGGCAGAGGTAGGAGGATTGCCATGAGTTTGAGGCCAACCTGAGACTACATAGTGAGTTCCAGGTCAGCTTGGGCTAGAGGGAGACCCTACCTCAAAAAGAAAAAAAAAAAGTTAGTCAATGGTTCTCCAAGAGATCAGACTTCTGTCTGCTTTTTCAGGTTCTTTTCTGCCTTCTGCCTGCCTACATTTTCTGTGGTTCTACTGCTGGTAAAGTGAAAAGCCATAGGTACAAGGAGCAAGGCAAGCCGAGCAAGAGCAGCAGAAGCCAGCGACCGTGGGAAACAGTGCTGGGGAAGGCAGAACGCTTAAGGCACTCGTGAGGCTGCAAGGACTTGGTCTCCTCAGTGGAAACCTGTCCTGTGCACGTAGCCAGTTTTCACAGGTTTCAGTGGCCGCATGATGCTGGGCGGCATAAGGCAGTAGGCATGCTACGACCTGGAGCGCTCTGTGCCGTTCCCAGCTGCTTGGCACTGAGCACTGGGGGGCATCGGTGAGGGTGGCCTAGAGCGAGGGAGCCCTTCCCTCTTGAGTCTTTCCCCCCAGGAGCGCACGAGCCTCTGGACACTCCCCCTCCCTGTAGGAAGCTTTCTCGGTCTTCGGTCTTCGTGTCTTCCTGCTGGGGCAGTCCCAGGCAGCAGCCAGAGAGCCGCAGTGTGAGAGCCTGGAGATAGATGCTCACCCACCCCCTACACAAGCCGCTGCCGAGGGACTGCAAACACGATGGCGTGGGGCGGGATGCTGAGCCGGTCCAGGCTGGGAGCAGCTCTGGTCTAGAGAGGGGGCAACAAGGGGGGAGTGATGGCCTTGGGGTTTCTGGAACCTATGCAGACTGCAGAGGGGCAGAGTGGGCCAGCACAGGGTGTGTCCTGTGGCCCAGTACAACGAGCATGGTGGGCAGTCAGGCCTACAGACAGCAGGTGGTAAGTGGCGTCCACATCCCTTGCAGAGAAGCACACTCCTTGAAGAGCCGCTCCTGGGCACACAGGTCTGGGGGAGCGACCAACCTCGCTAGAAGGAAGAGGTAACAGTCTCTCCCCTCACCCCACCCAGCGCCTACCTGTCCATCTCTATCTCTCCCCCCCTCTCTCTCTCTCTCTCTCTCTCACACACACACACACACACACACACACCTCCTGTTTTCCAGATGTGCCAACCCTGCCTGTGCAGCCAACAAGTGTGCTTGGACCTAAGACAGGACCAGTTGCCTGGGACACTTACACGGCCGCCAGGATCCAGAGCACATCGCAGGCTGCTCGCAGGGAGCAAGCTCCTTCACTCAGAAGTGGACCCACCCTCACTCTGCCCAGCAGCTGTCCCAAGAGAGGTACCCTGGATGCCCCAAAAGGCCCAGCAGAAGACCAGCCTTGTCCTCTTTGAAGCTGGGGTCAGGCAGCCAGCCTGCTCAAGAGTCAGGGCTGCCCCCTCCTCCTCTTCATCGACACACTTGGTTTGGTCCCTTCCTGTGTGACTAGACTCCCTCGGGCACTGGCGGAAGGAAGGAACTGTGTCTGTGTCTTAGGTATAAGGGACTTCTCAGAAACAAGGCGACCCACTAGCTCCCAAGAAACTGGCCCAGCCCACTCATGAGCAGCAGGAGGAAGACACCCAACTGCTCGCATCCACACCACAAGTCCAGAGAGGAGCAAGGCAGAAGAAAGGAAGCTCAAAGTGCCTACTTCCAACTCTGTCAACGGCCCTCCTTTCCTCAGCTCTACGCTGAAATCCGTACTCGTTAGAAGTGACCCTGGGTGACCGAATGCATGCAAAGTTCTCACAGAGGCTCTGACACACAGCTGGGTCCAGAAGATGCTAGCCATCAGCATTGCAGGGGCTCCTTCCAAACTCTCTGCCTAATCTGGTAGCTGAAATTCTGTATTTTCTTGACACGCGCCTTGTCTCTGAGCTATATAAGCTTTGGGCTTCATAGAGCTGATCACACACACAGTGCAAGACAGAGGGAGAGGCCAGAGTAGGAGAGGAAAAGGGATGATGGACAAGAAAGAGAAAGGTCAGTACTCACCCTGGAGGAGGGGGCAAATCTTCTTCCAGGCGGTGACACTTCCTTGGCTGCTGTACTGGCCCAGTGCCACCTCCAGAAAGAACACTGGGATGCCACAGCTGAAGAAGAAGATGAAGTAGGGCACAAAGAAGGCTCCTGCAGAGGAGGGGAGAGAGAGGAGAGGAGAGGAGAGGGAGGCAGAGGCTGAGCCACACTCAGAGCATACAGCCCTCAGAGCCTCCCTGAGATGGGTCCTCCAGCACCTTGGCCTCCCGTCTCCTTCCTCATGCCCAAGCCTGCAGAGCCACCTGGCTACATGCTGACAGAATGCCCCAGTGTGAAGCCTGCGTGAGATGGTCACGATCTTTGGAGGGAAAGGAACGAAGCTTGAGATGGAACCCCTCAGTGTTTTTGGTAAATCTAGGCATGTATTACTTTTGGAGCAAAAACATGTGTCCTTTGTAATTTGATATGTTTGTTAAACTATCACGTTGGATACACTGTCAAGAAAAACAAATGCCTTAGACCTTTTTTCTCACTAGTACTTTTTCTAGGGTTGTCTCCACCACCAGGATCTCATCTGCAAGACCTCTGGGCACAGAGGCGGAGGCATGATGAGATGCCAGCCTGCAGGTGCCATGGCAAAGCCAGGCCTTTGAGATGAGCAGCAAGTCATAAAGGCACTGCCTGGCCTCAGTGCCCCTGTGGTTACAGGACTCTTGTCCATTGCCCACAGCACTACGTGGCGCTTACTTTGCGTCAGGCTTCCTTCTAAGTCTCAGCAACATCAGAGCCCTCACTCAGCAGCCTTCCACAAGGAGATACAGTTGCCATCCCATTTTCTAGATAAAACTCTGAGGCCAGATTAAAAATGCAAAAAAAGATGCGCGACAGGGTTGGCTTAGTGATTAAGGTGCCTGCCCGCAAAGCCAAAGGACCCAGGTTTGATTCCCCAGGACCCATGTAAGCCAGATGCACAAGATGGCACATGCATCTGGAATTCATTTGCAGCAGCCGGAGACCCTGGCACACCCATTCTCTCTGTCTCTGCTTCTCTTGCTGTCTCAAATAAACAAGTAAAAATATAAATAAATTAATTATTAAAATAAAATGCAAAAGCTGAGGTACCGATGAGAAACAAAGGTAGACAACCCAAGCACCCTGACCACCATATGTAATCCCTCTAAGGCTGGGGTAAAAGAGAAAGCCCAGAGGGGAAGGGCAGAGCATTGTGTATCCTTCCATGAGTCTCCTCCCTTCCTCCCTTCCTTCCTGAGTGTCTTCATTCCCTCCTTTTCTTGTCGATAGAGGCAGCAGAGGTCTGCCGCCCAGGGCCGCGGGCACGTTGGGAAGTGATCTAGCACCACATTCACCCCAGCCGCCTTCCGAATTTCTGCTCCGCTTTGCTTTGCTTTGCTTGACACAGGGCCTCACAGTGTGGGCCAGGCTGGCTTCAAGCTTTCAAACCTAGGCCTACCAAGTCCTGGAATGACAGGCCCTCCTTCTGCATGTCTTAAACACATATACTTCACAGAAATACCATGTATTATTTTACAACCATTTTTAAATGTTACACATAAACCTCATCATATTCATACATATGCATGCACATGCCATTTACATGGCTGTATAGTATCTACTACAGGGCTTGCTGTTATAGTTATTATCACCTTTGCACTCGTCTAATTTGCTCTTTAGTATACATTTTCCAAAGAGGAATTGCTGAGGTGTGCCTTGTGTGCGTGTTAAAATACATAAAACACCATTCTGATCATTGTAAGTGAACAGTTCAGTGTCATTAAAACACAGCGCCCTGCAGCCACCTCTTCCTTCTGTTCCATCTTCCTGCACCAAAACTCCACATGCACCAAATGGGACTCTTGCTCCCCTTCCTCTCCAGTCCCCATGTCCCCATCAACCACGAGTCTACTTTCTGTCTCCGTGAAGTTGCCTGTCTGTGCGCCTCACATATCACACAAGTGGAACCCCGCAGCATTTGTCCTGTGGTTTCAGAGTCATCTCATTTAGCATGTAGCTTCAGGACTTACCCAGACCACGCTATATACCAGAACTTTCTTAAGTGCTAATGTTCCCTGGTGAGCAAATACCACAACTTGCAGAGCCGATCTCTACAGAAGGTCCATGACAGCACATGACCCACAAGCCCTTCCTGCCAACCCATGGGAGAACCTTCTCTCTGCCCTTGGAATATGGACTTTAACCCCACAGGAGATAAGGGACCTTCAGAAGCTTAGGACTGGACCTCCCCAGGCTGGGCATAGACCTGGCCCTCTGGAATAGGTCCAAGGCTAGGCCTGGGTGGAATGTAGGGAACTTTCTACATTGGCTTCCTCCCGAGCTTCAAGCATACCAATGTTTCAAGTGCTTTCTCTTCAGATAGGCTGCTCTGATCCTGGCCTAGGAGCGCCGCCTGGTAACAGCCTTGCCTTGTACCCCAGGCTGGGAACACAGCAGCTCAGTTATGTCCCTGGGGCCCTTAGCATGGGGTTAGTTTCAATCCGTCTACCCCGCTCTACCTCGTTGCCTTGCCTCTGCCACGGGATCTCTCCCAAAGCACTGGCAGTATCAGCAACAGAACTGCAGTGGGTTCTCGTTAGCATAAGCCCTTTCCTGAGGATGATCAGGCTTAGAGGGCCCCTCTTTTTTATAACCAGAAATGATAGTCAACCAATGACCATCTTTTCATTTGAAAGACGTTTTCTGTACAGAACCATGCTTACTAGCCAACAATAAACACATTTCCCTACCTACATTCATAAAGGTGTGCTCAGCTGTCAAGCAGCATGCACATTTAGTTGAAGCTAAGCCCTATTATCACAGGGAGTTAGAGTGATTCTAGCCTAAAGCAAAACAATGACTTTGGGTGCTCATTTGTGACATCATGCCCCCATAAAAGTCCATGACATGTGGTGTCTGAAGTATGGACAGGATCTCCTGGTTCTTCTGTAGGACTCTCCTAGACTCCCAGAAGCCAGTGGTTGCTTTGTGTTAAATACGAGGGAAAGGAGGCTAAGGTGTGTGCAAGCCTGTCTGTCCAGGTTCATTTGACCCCTCCAGACCCCTCAGATGCCCAAACACACAGTGTTCAGGCCCCTAAATAAAACAGTGCAGTGTCTACGTGGGACCCCCACACAGCCTCGAGTGCATCTTTTTTTTTTTTTTTTTTTTGTTTTTTGAGGTAGGGTCTCACTCTGGTTCAGGACCTGGAATTAACTCTGTCTTCTCAGGCCTTGAACTCATGTGATCCTCCTACCTCTGCCTACCGAGTGCTGGAATTAAAGGCATGCACCACCACACCCAACTATCAAGCACATCTTAAATCATCTCGAGGTTATTTATCATGCCTAACATGGGGTATCAAGAAGAAATAAGAGAAAAAAGTCCATACATTTTAAATACAGGTGTAACTTCCTAAAAGTATATTTTGGGGGCTGAAGAGTTGGCTTAGTGGTTAAGGTGTTTGCCTGCAATGCCAAAGAACCCAAGTTTGATTTCCCAGGACCCACATAAGCCAGATGCACAAGGTGGTGACGCATACATCTGGAGTTCATTTGCAGTGGCTGAAGGCCCTGGTGCACCCATATTTTTTTCTCTCTCTCCCCATGTCTTTCTCCCTTTCAAATAAGTAAATAATGAAATATTTTAAAAGTATATTGTGATTCACAAGAGGTTGTACCCATCGCTACCAAATCTGTGGACATGAAGGGCTCCTGGGAAAGAGCCCAAGTGGTGCTGATAGGATGCCCCTTCCTTGACCCCACTGTCTCACGGAGGACCTGGCTCAAGCTCCCGTCCCACCTCCCGCTGTTCTCTTCATCACCAGCTTGGTGGAAAGCAGCTGGAACTAGAGAGTGTCACTCCACCTCCAGCATCATGCATGTCTGAGACCCTGGGGCAAAGAAGTAATACCTGGGGCTCAGGAGATGGTACAGCAGTTCAAGGCACTTTCTAGCAAGGCCTTCTGGCCCTGGGTTCAGTTTTTCCCAGTACCCACTTAAAATGAGTCCCCAGTGCCAACGTGAAGTGCCACACATGGCACCTGTGCACCCTCCCGACACACACACACACACACACACACACACACACACACACACACACAGGCACAAATTAATTAAAATATCTTTTTAAAGAAGCAGTTTCTCCATCCCATTTCCTCTAGCCAATGTCAGTGTGCACTCTGTCTCCACAGCAGAGCCCCAACCCATCCAAGAAACCCATTTCCGTTTCTCTGGAGTCACTGATTTTTAATAATGACAAGTTTTAAAATGCCTAATGTGATACATGGAAAATGCTCCAAGCATTTATCAGAGTAAGTATAAACCAGGTTTAGAAAGACGTTGCTAAACAGCATGATCTCTAAATGTGAGTGCTTCTTGGAATGTGTTGATTTTTACTGAATATACCACTTGTACAAGAAGAATAAAGTTAAATGAAAGATTCAAAAGTTAACCTGGGGCTGGAGAGATGAGTCAGCAGTTAAGGTGCTTGCCTGCAATACCTAATGACATGGGCTCTATTCCCCAGTACCCCCTAAAGCCAGAATCATAAAGTGGTATATAGGTCTAGAGTTTATTTGCAGCTGCTAGAGGCCCTGGAGTGCCTATTCTCATTCTCTCTCTCTCTCTCTCTCTCTCTCTCTCTCTCTCTCCATCTCTATCTCTATCTCTATCTCTATCTCTCTCTCTCTTCTTCCAAATAAATAAATAAAATAATTTTAAAAAGTTAATCTGGAGCTGGAGAAATGGCTTAGCAGTTAAGGCACTTGTCTGCAAAGCCAAACAATCCCAGTTTGATTGTCCAGGACCTACAAAAGCCAGATGCACAAGGGGGCACATGCATCTGGAGTTTGGTTATAGTGGCTGAAGGCCCTGGCGTGCCATTCTCTCTCTCTCTCTCTCTCTCTCTCTCTCTCTCTCTCTCTCTCTCTCTCTCTCTCCCTCTCTCTCTCCCTCTCCCTCTCCCTCCCTCCCTCCCTCCCTCTTTTACTGCATCAAATAAATAAATTAAAAAAATATATTTTTTAAAAAGTTAATCTGACTAGTCACAGGGATTTTATAGTGATGAGTTCCATTTATGAATTATCTCCAAGAGACCATTCCATACAGCAGACCACAATCTCCATCATAACTGTGTTAATTTTACTATTAGTGCTGAAAAGTAGTAAAATTGTGTTTCTTTCATTTGAAATATATATTTCATGTATTCATTGATTTATTAGAGAGAGAGGGAGGGAGAGGAAGAGGGAGAGAAAATGAGAAAATTGGTGCACCAGGGCCTCCAGCTGCTGCAAATGAACTCCAGATGCATGCACTACCTTGTGCATCTGGCTTACGTGGGTCCTGGAGAATCTAACTTGGGCCCTTTGATTTTGTAGGCAAGAGCCTTAACCATTAAGCCATATATTCAGCCCTGAGAAAATATTGTCAATAAGCTATCTTTCCTCAAGTCAAAATTCCTCCAAGAGTTGAGGGGAAGTAGTTCAGTCAGTAAATTACGCGCATGAATGACTGAGTTTGAGCCACATTAAAAATACATGTAAGCACTGTGGCTCACGCTCATAATCCCAGCACCAAGAAGTGAGGCAGGTGGATCTCTGGAATTTGCTGGCAAGCAGTCTAGCCTATTTTGTGAGTTCTAGGCCAGTAAGAGACCCTGTCTCAATAAAGATTGTCCTCAGGGACTGGAGAGATGGCTCAGCAGTTAAGTGTTTGCCTGTGAAGCCTAAGGATCCCAGTTTGAGGCTTGATTCCCCAGGACCCACGTAAGCCAGATGCACATGGGGGCGCACGCATCTGGAATTCGTGTGCAGTGGCTGGAGGCCCTGGCATGCCCATTCTCTTCTCTCCTCCCTCCCTCTCTCTCTCTCTCTCTCTCTCTCTCTCTCTCTCACCCTCTTTCTCTCTCTGTCACTCTCAAATAAATAAAAATAAACAAAAAAATAAAAAATATTGTACTCAGGCCTCCATACATCTGCACAAGTACACACACACACACACACACACACACACACACACACACACACAATTATTCAGTGGCTTCCATATGGTAGGAGCTATCTCTTGGAGCTCTGCCTCCTGTTGTTCCTCAAACAGTCCTTATATTTTCACCCCAGGACCTCTGCACTTTATTCACTTATCATCCCTTACTCATCTAGAATATTCTCTCCTTTAAATCCTTCAGGTCTTCACTCATATGTTACCCAGAAGTCCCTCTGACTCTCCCCTGCCTGCTTTCCTCCCCATCACTCCACTCTTTGCTTTGACATACTGTGTATGTTTCTTGCCTTTATCAGGATGCCACATACAGACCAGGCTCTGGTTAGTATCTAGAACAGGCTGGCTCACGGAGGCCTGCCGTAATGGAACTGAACAAAAAAGTGAGCCCTATCAGCCGCTGACATCTGTGGAGAGTAGTGCCAGAACTTGCTAGGAACTCAGGCTACCTGTGCCTGCCTCATTGAAATTTCGTGTATCCTGAGGAGATATAAGTTCCCTTTCACAAAGTGTAACATGGAGGCTAAAAGTGAGGCTGCAGTCCCACGCAAGCCCTCAAGCTCCAAGACAGCCTTCTCTCCACTTGACACACTTCCTGGGAATGAGGGGCCCAGCTGGTAAGGCACGCCCCACCACGCCGCTTCAATGCGAACTCACCACCTCCATTTTTGTAGCAGAGGTAGGGAAACCTCCAGACATTGCCCAGACCAATGATCTCCCCGGCCACTGACAGCACAAACTCCATCTTGTTGGTCCACTGGCCCCGATCCTTCACTTGGTCCTCGCCTTCCTGGTCCACCATATTGTTTTCCTCAGGGGCCCAGGAGACCACAGGAGTCCCATCTTCATGGACTGCCACTTTTCCGTCCATAGTGGATAGGGAGGTGCTGTGGGATGGGATGGGGTGGGATTGTGAGGGGCAGAGCCTGACGAGAGGATTGGAGGAGCTGAAACAGCCTCCATGCCCCTCTACCTTGTCCTTCCTGGTCCAGTCCTTCCTGTTGTATATTACCTTTCTTCCCGAGCCCTCAATGGCCTTTCTACCTAAAATGACACTCTGTTCTCAGTCATGAGGCTGAACAGATAGGAAACAGATATTAGCTTACTGAGTCTGCAACAGGAAAGCAGTGAACACAGCAGGTCTCCACAGGTCAGACCACTTGCCCAAGACTCCCGAGGGGCAGAGCTGCCATTAAAAGCACAGCCACCATCACAGCAGGTCCCTCTGCCCAGGTCCTCGGTGTGCTGTGAGTGACAGCAGCCTGGCCTCTAACTCAGAAGGGCCCAAAGGCTGCCAGGTTCAAAGGGCAGATGTCACTGAGGCAGCTACATACTGCTTTCCTGGCCAGCTGTGATCAATGGAGGCTGAGTAAACATGGGAGCTGGCTAGCTGTGGCCCCTGATTGGAACGAGGAGGTGGGACTTCCCAATGAGGCCACCTGAAGTCAGGGACTGGCACTAGGCCCAATGCAGGTACTCAAGGGAACCTGTCCCTTTGCATTTCTATACTGAGAAGGGGGGGCATGGAGGGAGGGCCTGGTGCCAGGAAGAGTCACCTGGGTGGTAGTCATCTGGAGATGACCTCAGAATGGCTGAAGGCACTCCTTCCTCCTACCCTCCCCACAGGCTCTGGCGTGCAGGACCTCCAGGAGAGGGTCTCCTGTCCCCTCGTCAATGGCAGGGAGAGGCACTGCTCTGAAGTCCCCTCGCTGTGTCCTCCCTCCCTCCCTTCCTCCCTCCCTCCCTCCACGAAGCTGATCCACCTGAAGCTGCCATTGGCCTTCCTCCCAGGGAAGTGCCAAGGAGGAGGTGCCCACGCTGTCAGGGGAATACCGTGCATTGCCCCTCACCTCCAGGGGTGCTCAGGGAATCAAGTAAACCAGGTCTACCAAACGGTCCAGTGTTCCTCCGGGGCTCTGGAGAAACACAAGGGAGTCTTTTCTATGAAAGAAGAGTCTATTTATTTGTTGGTCCTTTTAACCCAGGCAACAGCCCAAGCCCAAGTCCGTTAGAAAGACATGGGCAGAAGCCAGCTGGGGTTATGGAAATTTTTGAAGGTGACTTGGAGGGTGCAGGCTATCCCCGGAATGGGAAAGCATGGCAGGGCGAGGTTCTGGTATGGGACCTACTCAGAACTTCCTAGTGGGAGCTCCCCCCGAGAGAGGACCCAGTCAGGCGCCAGTGGAAAAGCAGGGCCCAGGCCTCTAACACAAGGCTAAGGAGAGGAGGAAGAGAGTGGGAGGGGTTCCAGCCTTGAGAACCAGAGCCTGAGATGCTCTGGCCCCAGAGGGAGAAGTCAGTGATGCCTGAATCCAGAAAGAACTGCAAGTGTGGCCCGCCTGCTGTGGACTGGCCCCTGAATCATTACCAGACAAATTGCAAATGAATGAACTTGAGAACACTGCCACAGAAATGCCAGACAAGGAGCCAAGTTCATCCAGACCTGCTAATTACCATGACGAAAGGTCAACATCTGTGTCAGCACAGCCCTTTTATGTGTACTGACATCTCATCCTCCCAACAGTCTCTGAGTGTGGTGCGATTCGTGATGCGTAGAGATGAGTAACTGAGGCGGAGATGAGGGAACAGCACCTGTGTGCCGCCAGTTAGACCCTTCTTAAAGGGTTGAAGTAATTTACCAAGACAATAAGCATGGGGCTGGGTCCTGCTGTGCGTCCTTGGGCAACCCACACTTCCTCTCTGAACCTTAAATCTCCTGAAAGAGAGAGCATAAACCCTTCTCAACACTGGGAGGGCAAGACAAGAGAGATGCGTGGAAGACAGGGACAAATTGTCCTTGCTGGCCAAGCCACAGGGTAGCTGGGATCAGGGAATGCCCCCAGTGCATTCGTGTGAGGGACCCCCAAGGGACTTGACTGAAGACAAGCCTTGGGACCACTAGCAGCTATTGCAAGACTAAGATGTTCTCACCGACTGGAGGGGTAAGACCTGGTGGGGAAAGGAAAGAAGAGAGGGAGGGAGGGGGCAGCAGAGACTGGAACAAATTCAGAACCCAGTTTGGGCCCACGATTTGGGCTGTGTCAAGGCAGGGGAGAGGAACGCACCAGTTGACGGGCCACCGGGGACATGACGCGTGGGGGAGCATAGCAGATAGGCACAAAGGAAAAGCTGGAATGGCAGTATAAAAACACCAGCAGGGGTCTGGAGAGATTGCTCAGTGGTTAGGGCGCTTGTCTGAAAAGCCTAAACACTGGGATTCAATCCCCCAGTCGCCCCGTAAAGCCAGATGCACAATGCGGTGCATGCGTCCGGAGTTCTTTCACAGTGGCTAGGAACCCTGGTGTGAACATATCCTCTCACACACTCACTCTCTCCTCTCCCGCCCCCCCCGAAATAAATAAATAAATAAATAAATAAATAAATAAATAAAAATTAAAGAAAGGGAAAAAAAACAAGACTAAGTGAAAAGGAGAGATGTCCCAAACCCATGGTGAGTCAGGGGAAGCCGGCTGAAATTGCAGCACTGGAGATTCAAGTTACACAGTGGGTAAAGAAAAAAAGGCCTAAAGAATGTTAGGCTGAAAAGCAAGCAGCTCAGCCCTCTGTGGGTCACTTTCAGCAGCCTGAGGTCCAATGTGGTGGTGCGTGCCTGTGATCCCAGAACTCAGGGTGGAGGCAGCACCAAGCCAGCCTGGCAGTACAGAGAGAGCCTGTCTCACAAACACAGTAACAACCAATCTAAAAGGCCAGCGCACCCCACCCCCACTGCGCCCTTCTACCTCTGGCCTGTTTACTAGGAGTGGTCTAAGAGCAGCCCAGATGACTTCTCCTCTTTCCCAAGCGCTGTCACTTCTACAGCCCTGGCTCCTTCTCGGGTTGCCCACTTGCTATGCCAGGCTGGGACTAGAATGGGGCCAGGGCAGGAACCTCGCTGAACTTGGGAGCCCTTCGCCGCACACTCCGGATTCTAGTCTTCCAGGGCCCGGGAAAGTGCGCTGCCCTCTGTTCGCTGCAGCTGGCCGACAGAAGCCTTCCCTGGCTCTAGCAGCCTGCTCCCCACACCCTGCTGGGGTCCAGCTCAGGCGCCTGCCAGGCTGCCCAGCCCCGCTGCAGCCCACACCCACATACCAGCGCCCACTCCTGCACACCCTGGTGCCATTCCGTCACGTCCCCTTGCGCACACATACCTGTGTGCATGGCCCCAAAGCCGGGGGCTCCTGGTAGTTAGCCCTTCACACCCGGTGGCCAGCTGGGCTCCGTGGCCGGCCCTCGCCGTCCCCAGCCCCTCCCACGCTGGGCAGCTTCCTCCTTCTGGGAGAAGCCTGGGCTTCCGGGCGCCTGGGCGGCTGAATGGGGGAGGCAGGAGCCTCCCCACCTGGGACCGTTAGCTCCAGATCTGCCCTCTTACCCTCCCCACCTCTGGGAACAGCCTCCCTCCTCCCCAGGCAGGTGACAGTCCCCCATTGGTGGTGGGCTTTCCTGCTGCCCAGGCTTGTCCTTGTGGGATGGCGAGGGGACACTGGCACCAAAGCATTCCTGAGCACGCCTGGGACGGGACGCGCGCGCGCGCGGGCGCGCGAGCGGGATCCTCCGCGCGCCTCCTGCCCGAGCCCGGCTGGGTCAGGTCTGGGCTCTGGGTGTCGCCCTCCAGACCGGGGCAGGCCCCGCTCGCTTCCGCTCACCTTGTCCCCTCAGCTCAGCTGCTGCACTGGGCAGTGCCAGGAAGCCTCGGATGAGTGAGTGCTGCCAGACCTGGAAGAGAAACTGTCACCATGAGCCTCCTGCTCTTGAAACAGCCGCACCGTCCCATCTAGTGGTCCTGGGACCCTGGAACTGACCCCCGCGTGTGTGTGTGTGCGTGCGCGTGGGCAAGTTTGCTGGAAAGTGAAGGGACTGGAAAGCAATCGGAGGGATTGAGGCCAAAAGTCTATGAACCAGGATTACAACATCCACCCGCAGGAGATCAAACCCTCTGTCGTCTCTGTCTCCCTGTGCCCTCCAGCCCTCTAGCTCTCTCTGGGAGGCTCTGTCCAGTAGGAGTCCCCTGAGAGCTCCCCCAGGCCGGGGAAGGGGCTCTGTCCTCTCTCCCTGAGCTCGCTCTCTCCTTTTGTTCCCGGCTCTTTACCCCTGACCCCACTCCTGCTCCTTCTTAGACAAGGTACAGCCCCTCTTACCAGAGCAGTGACATGGGAACCACCAACTCCCACACTGGACACTGAGGACCTTGGGAGGGGAGTTGGCCTCAGTGACGAGGGCACGGGAGGAGGGTGAATCACACGCTGGAGTTTTCCACCAAGTACCTGCCTCTGTGGCTCCCCAGCAAAGCTCCAGACCTTCTCAGCCACTGCCTTCTCCCTGGGATTTTCCTAGAGAAAGCTCCAGAGCCTGCACATCTCAGGAGTGCAAGCAGAGAGTTCCCCAGCATGCAGCCCGCGTGCCTGTCTCTTCCTTCCTCTTCTATCACAGCCTGCGAGCCAGGGGCACACTGAGCCTCAGTTTCCCACTCTGCGAACGTGGATAAGCGTGCGCCTTGCAGAGTTGCTGTGTAAAAGACAACGTGGTCATGCCTAGAACATCGCAAGTGTTTAGGGGGGAGTCATTGGTGCTTATTGAGGGTCTCTGTAAGGGGGTCCTAGATGGCAGAGCCTCTGGTAGGCAACGCTGCTCAGCACTGAAGCAGAGAACTAGGGTTCATCTGGAAGAGCGTGGCAGCTGTCACATGAAGAATGTGTGTGCTTGCGCAGCCCTGTGCCCGGGGGGCTTCTCCAAGACAGGCTCCTCTGAGCATGCCCTCACAGTGCAGGTCCGTGACAGCCCCCATCTTTCCATGAGAGAAGTCTGCTCTGGGAAGACAAAGATACTTTTTCAATGCCAACTGGTGTGCAGGGAGGGGAAGCTGTGGGGAGGAAGGGAAATTCCCTTTACATGGACTTCCCCGTTGTCTGTTAGAACATCCCAGCAGTAGAGGATGTAAAGTGAGAGCGGCAGTCTGTAATTTTCCATAAGAACCCCACTTGCTGTCCCTCAGGCCCCACTCAGCCTCTGCCTTGTGGCTCCCCACCAAGGAAACCCTGAGTAAGTCTCAGTCCTTAGTCCCTTTGCCTGAGAAGCCAGAAGCTGGGCTGGGGGCTCAGGCCAGGGGGGAGACGCAGTCCACGCGTGCACCGCGTCAACCAGCGCTCTGTAACCTGCACTGCTGGGTCTGCCCTCCCCTGCATGTTGGGCTCACCATGATGGGGACACCAGAGTCTATTTGATGCCATAGTTGCAGCTGCCCATAAGCAAAATACCTAGCCTTGCCACCTGACTTGCCCTGTGCTGCCCAGCATGTGTAGTATGATTTTTTTTTGAAATTTTTTGTTGTTTATTTGTTTGAGAATGACAGATAGAGAAAAAGGCAGATATAGAGAGAGAGAGGGAGAGAGAGAATGGGCACACCAGGGCCTCCAGCCACTGCAAACAAACTCCAGACTCCTAGGCCCCCTTGTGCATCTGGCTAACGTGGGTCCTGGGGAATCCAGCCTTGAACCGGGGTCCTTAGGCTTCACAGACAAGCACTTAACCACTAAGCCATCTCACCAGCCCATGATTTTTTGCCTAGTCCTTTCCTGTCTTTACCTAGCTTCTTCTGGCCTTTGTCTCTATCTTAATGTTGAGTCCTTCCTGAACCAAGCCCATCCCAATCTGCACACCGTCTCAACCCCACAGTAACCTCTTGGTGTTTAGACCAATCAGAACACTCAGAAGGCCAGAGACCCTGTCTACAAAAGCCTGCAAAGTATTGGCCGAACTTGGAGAAGTACAGCGAAACAAACCCGCAATCTCTCTGAAATAAGAAACAGTGGGCCCTTCATTGTCTGACCTCTTGCATGTTCTCAGGGACCTGGTGTGAAACTTCTTTCCTGAGCCTCTAACTCAGGCTGCTTTACATGTCATGGCCTTAGGAACCTCTGTGACAGAAGAGAGTGCGGGCATGAATAAAAGCTAAGTGCTTTTCCCCATGTCCACTCCTCAGTCAGTGAAGCTGAGGTCTGGACTTCCCCAGTCCCCGAACAGCTAACAGGCAGGATTCTCGTTTCCTAATTCTTTGGTTCTGCTTGTAGCATTTGCCTCAGAGCAGGCACTTGGCCTTGACTGGATGGAAATGATCCTAAGAACCAGAGAACACATCTGTACATGAGGGCTCTAGCCATGTTTTTCTTGGACAACAGTGCTATGCAGAGCAGAACCAGAGGGCCACAAGGATTTGGGGGTTACAGCTCTCCCTCACCTCCTAGCAAATGCACTTAGCTCAAAAATGTACACTCTTCCTGGGGCCTAATACAACCGAGGGTCTGGGTCTGGATATTTTTTGCTCGTCCTGGGCTCATTTGCTCTGTTGTCATGGGAGAGTCTTGGCAAAGAGGACCCGCTGAGTGCGCTCCCAGGGTGGCCATCTCTGCTGGAGTCCAGCGACACTAAATAGCAGCGTTCCACTGGTTAGAGGAGAAAACTGGGGATCTGAGAGGCTGACCTGTCCAGACTACAAGCATCTGTAGAGGAGGCTGACTGGACTCTCGGACCCTGTGCACAGGCACATGTCTGTGTAGAGATAGATCACAGGACACCCAAGGCCTCAAGGCAGCCTGGTGGGCTCAATGGCTGGCAAGTGCATCTGTGATGCCAGACAGCTTCTCAGAATGGGCCAGTTCCCTAACTCCTGCCTTCTGCGCTCAGCCATACCAAGGCTCCCACAAGCCTGCCTTCCCCAGCAAGGTGGCCTCCCCTCTCTGCCCTTCTTTCTTCTTCAGGGAAGTGTAGCATTCAGTCTCTGCCCTCCTCCATGCCTTCCTGTGCTCCTGCCTCTACCAAAGCCAAGTCCAGGCATTACTCCCACCACTGACCAGCACCAACAGTGCTTCTCGCCTCTCTGCCAATCAAGCTCACTTGTACATACCCTTCACCCATGTCCACAACTGAACTGAAAGGGCTCTTGGGCCCCTGATTGCATCTGAACCCTGCAAAGCACTGTGTAGGTGTGGACCGTGGTGTTAGAAAAATGAGCAGACTCTAAGGAGCTTCTGCAGAGATGTGCAGCAGAGCAGACTCAAGTCAGGGCCAGAACCAGTTCCCTGATGCTGACACACAAGTGTGTGGTTTCCACGCTGTAACGCACCACTTGAAAACCTCTTAAGTGGGACTCAAATCACCAGCACTGAACACCCACCATGCCTTCCTGAGCTCAACATGATCTCACAACTTTGGTCAGAAGGACAGACAGGCAGTCAGAGAGCGTATTCTCAGAAGGGTTCCTCCCCACGCTCAGTGGCCCCTCCAGAGGACTTTGCTCTGCTCGTTTCCAGCATTTGCAGTCACTTGTTAAGCTGCATCTTTCTGCCCATGGTGTTTAATGGACATAGCACGACCCTGCCACTGTGGATGTTCTCGAAAGACTGATGGGCAGCAGAGACGCCAGGGGCACACCTGTGGCTGTGCTTCTCCCTCCCAGGGCCGCCAGACCAGTCAGTGGGAGAAGCAGCAGGAGGGTCACTGCCCTTGATTTCTACAAAGTCTAGTCACAAGAAAGGGATATTGGAAGACTGGCAAAGACTTCAGTGATTTTCCACAGAAACTGATGTGTCAAAAGTAAGAAAACCACCCAGGAGGCCCTGCACACTGAGCAGCCCAGACAGTTGCAGCCCCAGCCCGGGGTGGGCACAGCCAGGCGCAGCAGGAGAAGCGCGGTGTGACCGCGTGGCAGCAGCCGAGCTCCACACCACCCACTTTGAAGAGCCGGCTGCAGAGGGTCGGCTGGGGGTCCTCTGGGGCCTTTGCCTCCACTAGCCCTAAGCCGACTTCTCTGCAGCTCAGGCGCTACCCACTCGCAGATGAGGTCGTCGCTATGCCACCCCCTTGTGGCCACTGCTGTCGCTGACAGCACCCGGTGCCCTAACCTCTGGCAGACATAAGAGGCAGGCTTTCTGGGGAAAGCGGGCTCCCTCTGCTGGTGGAGCCCTGGCACTGCTTCCTCTGAATGGCCCCGCATGTCCGCCTGGGCCTGCAATGGCAAGGCTGGCAGCCCTCACTTCTCACCCAGCACCCACGAGGAGACAGCATTGGCAAGCATGGTAGGCAGAGACACAGCAAGTGGTACAACATGGGCAGGAGGAAGCTGTAATCAGTTTATCCTCTTCCTGTAGCCATCCAAAGCCTGGTCTCCACCCTTCCCTCCATCGCCCTCATAAGCCCATGGGAGGCTGGAGGACTGTGGGGCGGCCTCCTCCAGCCCAAGCATGTGATGGAGCACCTCCGCTGCGTGCTCCGCGAACAGGCAGCAGGGAAAGCTGGGAACAGGTGGGACCCTACAGCCACTGCTTAACACTGGTGCGGAGCAAAGGCCTAGCCAAGGGCAGAAACCAGACACACTACGTGCAGTGAGAGGAAGATGGATTTAATGGCACGGGAGGATGGGAGGAAGGAGGGCCCAGCTACCAGTGAGGGTCTCACCTCCCTCTTCTTCAGCAGGTTTCCTCGCCACCGCAAACGGGGGAGGTTCTCCTGATGCTAGTGTTTCATACCGGACTACCCCTGCAGCAGGGAATTTGGGGCAGGAGACGCCTAACACAGAGGGTCGATTACAAAATAGCCCCCTCCCCTTCGTCCTGTCCCGTGTAGGGGCAGAGATGCTACTGCCCACGGCCCCCAAAGCTGTTCCCATAGCCAGGTTCCAACAACCATCCCAGGGCCTTCCCCTAGCAGTGAGACTCCAGTTCTGTGAGTCTGAGAAGGGATGTCCTGGGTGACGCGGAAGCAGGACGTCCTGCTTGGTTCCGCTGGGGCAGGTCTTCAGCCGGGCACACAAGCTGGCGGAGTCTCTGCAAAGACAGTGGGGCTGGCTGGCATGGTGGAGCAGAGGCGCTGCCTGCTGGCATCCTTCAGCACCAGGGTCTGCCTGTCTTCCTGGTAGAAATCTGTCTCCAGTTTCCAGCCTCAGAAGCACAACTTGTGTCTTGAATTTGCCCTGAAGCCCTTCCCGAGAATTCCCAGCTCTCTCTCTCCCTCTCTCTCTCCTCTCCTCTCCCACCTTCCTTCCCTTCCATGCTGCACTGCCCTTTGTTGGTGCATCAACCCTACATCAGTCAGCTCACCTGCCACTCATCCCATAAGACTGCGCCCTCATTGCTTTTCCCTACCTCTCTGAGTGGGCCCTTGAGGGTCCAGAGCTTGTAAAAGCTCCAAGCAGGAATGCAGACCATGGAGGACAGGGCCAGGAGCCAGCCCAAGGCATCCCCCCACCATGGGTACGTGTACTTCTTGTTGTAGGTCAGTGGAGTGTACTTGATCAGAGAGAACAGGAAGGTAGCCTGGGGTGAAAGCAGAAGATAAAGAGGTAGGGATGGGGCCCTGGGCCTTCTGCACCCCCATCCCACAGCCATAGTATTGGTCACCCAGCCTCAAAACTCCACCCACCTGCCCCCTCCCCCCGCCGCTCAAAAGCCACACCCTCATAGTGCTTTTCCTGGGCAGCTCCACTGCACTGCAGGACCCTTGGGTCTCTCCACTCATGACTGGCTCCCAGTTAGCACGTGGCTATGTGCCTGCGGGGGTTTCTGTGTTCTCATCCCCTGCACTGGGAACTAGCTGTGCTAACTCCCGTCCTGCCGCCCTCCTCCTCCTTCCTCACTTATATCCAGAACACTGTGGGCACCTCAGGAAATGCAGCGGCACACCTCGGCTAAGGCAGACTCTAAGCCAGCTACCTAAGCCTGCATCCCAGATTCCTGCAACTCCCCAGCTCGGGCAAGTGTGTGACCTCATGAACTTGTTTCCTCTGCACAACAGGCATAGGGTGACACCGACCCTTGCGAGGCTAAGATGAGTGAATATGTGTAAAGTGCTCTGTGCTGGCACAAGAGAGGCATCTGGAACTGAGTATTCTGACTGCCATGGTTGCTACATTATGCTGAGCAGCCCAATAATGCTTCAGATGTCAGACTCAGACCGTGCTATGAGTCAACCCATCTGACAAGCCCTCAGATTACCCCTCTGAAATGGAAAGGAAGAATGAGTCTTACTTTCTTTTTCTAGACTCCATTGAGGGAATGAATGAACAACTAAGATTTTCAACTTGTAAAGAGAAGTTGTCTCTAGAACTAAGGACCTCCACTCCACAGCTAGCACCATCTCTCCCTCCCATCGTCTGGCTTTGCCCCTGGAGAATTCCCTTACCATGCACACTGCTGGGGTAAAAAAGAGCCAACAGTATTTGATCAGAGGCCATGGCCGGTACCCGATCATATCCTCAATGTTGTCATAGAAGCGACTGGCTCCTGCCACAGGGAAGAGAAGGAAAGGGGCAGCCCGGCTTCAGCCTCTGAGACATCTGATTGGGGGCACACAGATTAGGATGGGCAAGGACAAGTAGGATGGAAAACATCATAGCTGTCTTTTCAAATCCTGGCTTGGAGAAAGTTCTTTGCTAGGATTCCCTGACATAAACAGCAGCAGGGAGAAGTGGCACAGCTGTTACGGATTCAGTCACAAAACAAGTCCCCCCACACACACACACACAGGGTCTAGGTAGGGCTGCCATAGGAAAGGCAAGTGTGTGTGTGTGTCTGTGTGTGTGTGTCTGTGTGTGTGTGTGTGTATGCAGATGTCTCCCTCTCGTCCAAGGGTACTGTGGTGAAGGACAGTGCTAGGATCTGGACCTGGTAGAGAAGCCACTCACCATAAACCCAAGCCACACACAGGGACTCAAAGATGGCCACGAAGAGGAGACACATGCCACTGGCCGCGTAGTAGTCAAAGAGCTGGAACACGTACATGCCACCCTGCATGGGAGGAGATTAGCGGAAGAGGCGGACAGACTGAGCCCTGCCACCCATGGCCTCCCAGCCGGGCAGAAATGGTGAGGGTCGCAGGAAAAGGTAACATAAGACAGCAGAGCTTACAAGCCACAAAGCTGTGGGCAGACATGGCAATAGCTAATTTTTATTATTGACTTTGGCTGGAAGAAGGCTAACATCAAATAGCCAACAGTAGGTTGTCCCTGAGAATACGCATGGATAGAGTCAGAAGCCCCAGAAAGAGTGTGCACTCCTGAGAAAGGATTAGGACAGGAATAGGGATTGTTGAGCTATTCTATGGCCCATCCTGTCCCTTAGGACACCACACAAATAACCACCCAACTCTTGGAGTTTCCCCATGCTTGGGAAAACATGGGATCCTGCTTCCCACCCATCCTTTCCATATATGCTGTTACTATGGAGTCAAATTACCTCTCAACCATCCTTTCTGTGGAGGCCAAAGAGAAAGTCCTAATGCCTTGAAGATCAGGAGGCCAAGGAGGTCCACCCTGTGCCCCTCAGCAGGTGGCAAGCAGCTCTGCTCCACCTCGCCGGGTCCCCCCTCCAGCCTCCAGGCCCCTCACCTCTGTGAGCATGACCAGCCCCACAAGGAAGGAGAAGACAGACACCAGAAGGATGAGCGTCTCCCTCCGGTTCTTCCTGCGGAACTTCTGAGGATACATGTCCACCAGCGCAGTCACCAGGCTTTCTACGCACACAAACTGGATGAGAGGGCAAGAGGAGGGGAGGGAGAGAAAGCTTCCACAGCGAGCCCCGCCAGCCCACTCTGGCTTCTGCCCAGCCTCACCAGACAGCTCCCTGCTCCAGACCCCAGAGCAGTTGTCTTTGCTTGGGTAGACCTGGTCCTACCCAGTAGGCTCCTCTTGGGTCTCCAGAAAGGGGTCTGCTTCTGCTGATCATCTAGACCCCACCTATTTAAAGTCCCAAGGGCCTTCTGCTTGCCTGTCCCCCAGCTCCCCCACCCACACACCCACACCCACACACCCACCCGTCAGGCTTTGAATGGCCACCTCTGATACCTGGCTATCCAGTCCCAGAAGAACCACCATGAAGAAGAAGAAGCAGGCCCACAGCGGGGAGAAGGGCAGCATCACCACAGCTCGGGGGTAGGCGATGAAAGCCAGGCCTGGGCCTAAGGCAAGAGCAGCGGAACAGCCCAGAGCTTGAGCCAGCTTCAACCTTTGTGACCTCAGTGCCACCCCTCCCAGGACGTGGCCACGGGGGTAACAGAATTGAAAGAGAGAAACTTGGCCTCAAAGTTACCATCATCACAGCTATCCTGACAGAAGACAAGCCCCTCAAACCTCTGACTCGTCCCATATGTCCAAGACACCACCCACAGGATAGATCTTCACTGGCAAGAAACATAAACTAGCAATCCTAGTGATGAAGGAACTTGGGACCACAAGGCCTCTGGGCTCCCAGATCTGTGGCTCCGAACCAGAAGTGTCAAGCTGGGAAGGAGCTCAGAAGTCTACACCAGACAAGTCTGTGACACTGAGCCTGGTGGAGTGACGGAAGAGGAAGTGACAATGCCTGGCAGGGTGAGCAGCCACACCCCCTGCAGCAGGGGCTTTGATATGTTGACATGACTAAGTAGATGGTAGTAATCACCTCCAGGGCTGCATTTTGTGTGGGACCTGCGGTTACTGTGACAGTTCCTGCAGCTTTTCTCTCCATAGTGGGAGGGAACTGGCATTACTTTTAGGGTGTCATTAGCACACATTCTCCCAAAGCAATGACTGCTCCTTTCAGCTGACTTGAATGATGGGGACCAATCCATTTGCCAAAGACTGATTTATCCACAGGAAGCTTCCTCTGAAAAGTCAAGAGTACCCCGGGACCTTGGACCACCTCTGAAGTCTCGGTTCTCATGCCAGCGCCAGCCTCACATGGTTAGGTCATATGGTACAGACCAAATGTTCCATGCAGTGCGTGTCATATGCAGGTTGACGGTTCCTTACCCAAAATATGTGGGAGTTTTTTGAGCTTAAAATATTTGCATGGGGGCTGGAGAGATGGCTTAGCAGTTAAGCGCTTGCCTGTGAAGCCTAAGGACCCTGGTTTGAGGCTCAATTCCCCAGGACCCACGTTAGCCAGATGCACAAGGGGGCGCATGCGTCTGGAGTTCGTTTGCAGTGGCTGGAGGCCCTGGCGCGCCCATCCTCTCTTTCTCTCTCATCTGCCTCTTTCTCTGTCTGTCACTCTCAAATAAATAAATAAAAAAAATAACAAAATATTTGCATGGATTTTTACCAGTTAAGCTTCCCTAATCTGAAAATTCAAATTGGAAACTTAGAAACATACTGGGGTGTGTGTGTGAGAGAGGACGCTTTGGGGAGTCCCCCCCAAAACTGTTTCTCATTATGGTTGTTGTTTGCTTCTGTGATTGGCAGGCTAGCTGGTCCCCCAGCTTTCTGTCTCTGTGTCCCATTGTGCCTCAACCCACCACAGCTTCCTGCTTCTACAAGGGGGCCTAGGGACCCCAACTTTGATGCCTGTGCTTGAGTGGCAGGTGCTTTCCCACTCAGCCATCTCCCAGGCCCCAAACTGGTGACTTTCTGAGTTTTACCCTGGGTACAAACCAGGCTCACAGCACGGCTGCCCTCAGCCCTTCCCAGAGAGCTCACCTGACTCTGCGACCTCAGATATTGGCACCCCCTGCTCTTGAGACATGAAGCCCAGGATGGAGAAGATGGCAAACCCCGCCACAAAGCTGGTGCCACTGTTAAGGAAGCAGAGGGCAACGCAGTCCCTGCGGGGTAGAGGTGTGAGAAAGAAGCCACCAGCCACCAAGTCAGAGAAGGGATGCTGAGGGATTGCGCTTCCTGCGCAAGACCCACCAGGAACCCCAGGGAGCAAGCCTCTCCCACAGATGCAAAGGCCAGAGGTGGGGTGTTCTGGTAATGACTACGCCAAAGCTTCCCCCACTCCCCAGAGCACTAGACATTCCCAAACACCTCGTGGCCTCTGTCCCCTGACATACTGCTACCATACTTTTGGGGACACTACCACTCTGATATGAGACCACTTGAGATGGGTCTAGATAATCTCAAATAACTCTTAAACAACTAAATGAAACGCACAGTAAAATTTTGGTGATGTTTCAGCTAATATTAAAATTGGCTTAAATTTGCTGAGTATGAACAAGGCAGGCAAAAGCGAGGGAACATAAAATGAGGAAGGGCTCATAGGAGGTGAGGCTAAGAGGTAACGTGAAAATGCATAAGGATTCAACATTTGCTAGGCATTCACCCAAACTGAGCACCATGGCAATTACTAATTATCCCAGGTCTGCTGGGCTAGCCTTCCTGAACCCACAGATTTCCTTTTTTCTTTTTTGTTTTTTCATGGTAGGGTCTCACTCTGGTCCAGGCCTACCTGGAATTCACTTTGTAGTCTCAGGGTGGCCTCGAACTCACAGTGATCCTCCTACCTCTGCCTGTCGAGTGCTGGGATTAAAGGCGTGCACCACCACGCCTGGCCCACAGGTTTCTTAAGAAGCCAGGGAGGACTCAGTGCTTCATGAGGTCTCCCAGCCAAGTCACACATCTTGGAAACAATCTTCTGTCCATCCTACAGTCTGCTCCTATGATGTCCCAGTAGCCCCAGGGATTGAAAGGTGGGCCACAGATGGGGCAGGCACATGGGCTACTTCCCCGCACCCTGGTCTAGTGTGGCTAGAGGGGCAGGAGAGTCACCTGTAGCAGTTGTTGTGGAACTTGTTGTAGCTGCCCAGGGCTGTGAGGCACCCCAGGCAGATGGCGAAGGAGAAGAAGATCTGGGTGCCCGCATCCATCCACACCTGCACAGGGAGAGGGAGGAAGTGGAACGACAGGACACGCAGACCATCTGCATCTCCACAGGAGGACACAGACGCGAGCCAGGCCCTGGCTACAGGCGGTGGCAGACCAGGTCTCTGCCCATGCAGGCGGCCCTCGGTCCCTGCTAAACCAGTGGCTAGAAGGAGCTGGGCCCCTAGATGAAGATTCCTAAATACCATCAGGGTTGAACAGGCAAAGAGAAAGACCAAAGGAAGTGTGGTAGAGAATATGGGAGGACAAGTTGGTGCTCTGGGAAGTGTGTTAGAGAGTTTTGGGGGACAGGCTGGTACACTAGGAAGTGTGTTAGAGTATGGGAGTGCAGGCTGCTGCTCCGGGGCAAAGTTAGGTGTGTGTTTGTTAAGGGTCCAGTAATGGAAGCAAGGCCCTGGGCTCTGTCCCATATCCTTCTATCTCATATCTTACAGAATTATGACAGTGAGGAGGGGATCTGTAGGCATGTAGGCACTTAATATCAAAACCATCTTAATCTTGTAGCTCTGTCCCAAAGGCGGGGCTGGTAATCTTCCATTCACAAAACGTTTAGAGGACAGACAGAAAAGCATCTGGAAAGTAAGTAGGAAATAGCGCTTCAGCTCCATCTCGATGTGTGTGTCACCAGTGTTATCTCAGCTGGCCGGCCATGCTGCGGTTTAGATCTCACAGCTGGAACCACATGCTGAACATCAAGGCGCAGGACCGAGGCGCCCTGCGGAGCTGCAGGAGGTGGGCTCGGGGCAACAGCCTCTCCTCCACTGTCTTCCAGAGGAGAGCCCCAGGCCACGGACACATTATAATCAAGGTCTGTCTAGGGGTGCGTCTCACACACTCCTGCTCCTAACAGCGAGGGCAACAGATGGCCCCGTCCGTGTTTCTTGCTTGATCTCTCACGCCAAGAGCCTACGATGTCAGAGCTCTTGTTTCCGCTAAGCTCTAGCTTCCCACCATCTCCTTCCACTGATGACAGACTCCACTGCCCCCATCTCCACCAAAGCTTGCCAGTCTCTTCTTGCCTCTCCCTCCCCCTGTAACCATCCCCACCACTCTCAGCCTTTCTTCCCCACACTCTCTTATCACACTCAGCCTACCTAAATCATCCTCCACATGCTGGGGTCTGGGGAGCCCACCTCAGAGTCACACCAACTCCTCAGCCAGCACCCCTCGCTGAGACAGTGAACCTCAGAGCCCAGGAGAATTCAGAACTCCCATCATTTTCAATGTCCCTTGTAATCCAAACGAACAGTCAGGAATGGGGTGACTGCTGTATGGCCCATAGGAACTAGCACGAGGGACACACCAGGTATCCCTCTTATTCTATGTTTTGTCTCTGCAATCATGGGGAGCAAACAGAGAAGGGTGGAGAAAGAGGGAGAATGTTGGCAGTCTTCTCACTGGGAAGCCCCTCCAGGGAAAAGTTGTCAACAGAAGAAAACACAGAGGAGGAAAAGGAGGTTCCAGAGCTCACCAGACAACAGCGCAGTAGGTCACAGGCACCAGACAATCTTTGTAACCACAAGGAAAAATTGTTACAAGGAAAAGCAATGGGGCTGGAGATTTATGTCAGCAGCTCAAAAGGACAGGGCAGGGTTGAAAGACGGGCCCCGAGGACAGGCAATTGCAAAATTCAGAGTGAATAGCGTGTGGCTATTTCTCCAGGATGCCCTAGATCCTCTATCCTCCTGAGACTCCCACAGACATCTCAGGAAAACTCAGTGACTTCCACCACTGTTCTTTCTTCTGTCCACCTCACTCGATATGTTCTGTCATACTTCAAGAGTGGGACCTTGTAGTAAGAGACCCTGAACTTGTACAAAGACAGTTTTCCCTGGGGTAGAGGTGTGAGGTGCTGAGCTGCAGGGACACCCATAGCAGCAGGCATCATGAGGCCAGGCGCTCTCTCCCAAGGAGGCCAGCCAGCCCATTGCCCTACAGCCTGAGGACTTCTCTAGCCTGGAACATTTGCCCCATGCCTCACAGTGCATTGGCCCCTGGTTACAAGGACACTCAGAAAAGCCCAGAGAGACATTTTGTATGGACCCCATGTAGACAAGGGCTCTGTATGATCATGCATGTTTATAAACTTGGACTTGCAAAGAAATCCTAAGAGAAATCACAATTTGGCTGTTTTCCTTACCCAGCAGGAAGCAGGAAAGCAGACTGAGCTGAGCCAAGTGGGGAGGAAAGGTTAATGAGAACCTACCGCGGGAAGGTGAGGGGTCAGAGCTCAAGGGTCAGGGGTGGCCTTTGAGATGGGCCCCCTCACTGGGAACTTGGCAGGCCCAGCTCCCTGTGCAGCTGTGGCCTGCCAAGCCTGCTGGGATGGGGGGAATGGAACGGGGTCAGAAGAAGGCTGCCGGAACACACAGAGCAAACTGTTCTGTTCCCCACCACAGGCAACCCACTCCCTGCTCGTTTCAGGCACCCTGGGTTCCAACACAAAACTCTGGTATGTCCTGGGCTGGGGCAGAAAACTGACCAAGAAAAACACAAGTATACAAAACACTTGGTGGGGTGCGGGTAAAAAGAGGTCTTTGGGGGTACAGACAAAGAGACAGATCTTACAAGAACCAGGAATGATGTGCTTCCAACTCCAGATTTCTTCTTAGAAAGGCAATGGTTGCATGGTGGAAAAGCATAGTCATTCTAACTGGGGCTCCATCCCTACCTCTTTCAACCACTAGCTGCTGGATCTTAGGCAAATCTCTTAATCTCTATGAACCTTCCCTTTCTCATCAGATAAATGAATACAATAACAAATAAGATAATATATGTAAAATTCCTACCACATAAAGATTAATTTCCCATCTGTGAATAATACAAATAATTCATAGGCTGTGAACTTGGCTTGATGGCACACTCCTTAGGAAGTGGGGCAGGATGACCATGAGTTCAAAGTCATCCTCATCTATGTAGCAATTTCCAGGCCAGCCTGTGTTACATGAGATGTCATCTCAAAAAAAAAAAAAAAAAAAAAAAAAGGAAAAAGCTGGGTGTGGTGGCACACACTTTTAACCCCAGCTCTTGGGAGGCAGTGACAGGTGAATCACCATGAATTTGAAGCCAGTCTGGGACTACAGAGTGAGTTCCAGGTCAGCATGGGCTAAAGTGAGACGCTCCCTTGAAAAACCACAAAGGAAAACCAATAGTAAGTCCACAGGATCTGGAAAAGCTCAGCCATGACGGTTAAGGCAGCAAGCTCCAGGAGAGCGCCGAGGGACGAAGCCCGCCGCCCCCATGAGCCCGCACGCTTGTCTGCATGTCTCCATCTGTACAAGGAAGGAAGCCAACACCTGGCCCAGGGCTCTGAAGTGATTAAACCAATTCATCCACGTCAGGCACTCGGCCAGCTGCCTGGAAGGTGACAAACACATCACATGTGTGAGCTGCTGCTACTATTTTTTTTTTTTTAATTTCCTTTCAGAGATGGTGAGGTGGCATTGCATTCAATGGATTTCACTAAAAATAAAAATCTAGTTCTGATGCCTAGTTTCAACACCCCGCTTTACTGGAATTGCGGCACGGGGATGTGAAGGGCTCAGTAGGGCTCTGTGAACAGCCTACTCCCAGCCCCTGTTCTTCTCCATCTACCAGATCTCAGCGGGACAAGAGGTCAGGAGGAGGGACACAGCCTGAGAAGCAGGTGCTGTGTCCCCAGGAGCCCATGCCTGGCATCAGCCCGGGAGCCCAGAAAAACAGGGACGCAGCCAGCGCTCAGCAACCTCAGGGACAGGGACGCAGACTGGGGGAGGAAGCCACGGCTCTTGGGCCTCAGTGCTTGATAGGAAAGATGTTTCCAGTCTCGACGTGGCCTGGCAGGGGTTCTATACCTTGTGTAAGTGCCAGGCAAAGACCAATTGGACACAGCACACTTCCCAGAGAATGCCAACTAGACTCAACTAGTCTTAGCAGGGCATCCCACCCTGCTGGCAGTGCCCTGGCTCACCGACAGCAAAGACCTCACGTCAGTATATGCCTACCATCAGGCTGCTCTTCAAACTGCCCACCGCCCATAGCCACAGAGCCCATGGAAGATACACGCTCCCTACACGGGCTATAGCTATCCTGGGGCTGAAGGATGGCAAAAGGAGCTTGGCCTTCAGTAAGTCTTTCTCCCCAACAGCTCAGACACAGCTTCACTTAATCCTCAGAAGCGAAGGCTGCTCGGCCCACACTCATGTCTTCTGGAAGCTGTTATATATGTCAAATGCTGTACCTAGAAAAGGCCTGGCACAGAACCCAGCTCTGAGAGAAATCAGGATCAGTGGGCAGGGGCCTTGTCTTCAAGAATTTGTTGCCGTTGAGTCCTGCTTCCAGTTGCAGGTGGGTATGAAAAGCTGAGATGCAGCCCAGGCGCAGAGCACATACCAGGCCTGGACACAATGCCCTATGCAGCAAAATCATAAAGAGGCTCTCTAGGCCTCAATTTCTTTATCTGTAAAACGTGGATCACTCACTGATCCACTGTGAGGATTGGCTGAATAAAGCACGTACACCTCTGAACAGTGCCAGGCATGTGGCACAAGAACCCAGCGTCTCTCGTCTTTTGTCTGTCAGCCTACCTACCCAGAGATGTGGCCATGGGTCCACAGCTCTGCGGCCCCAGAGCCTCAAGGGCCCAAACCCCAGACTTCCCCTGGCCTTCCCCCAAGAGCTTCCCCCGAGCTGCTGCCCACGGCCTCCCGCGCCATCACGGGCACTTTGGTTCTGCACAAACTAAAGGGCTTCTGATTCACGAAAAGGAAAAGAGGATGCTCGCTGTGTGTGAGGCTGCCCCGGCTCGGCCCCCGGGTCTCTGTAACTGTCCCAGGGGGAAGAATGGTGACCAGGCCAGCTGAGCCTGGAAGACACAGGAATGGCTCAGCTTTGAACCAACCCAACTCCTGTCCCAGGGAGAGCTGCTGCTTCAGGAAGAGAGCTTTGGGGCCCTGTGCCCATTCCTTGCCTCGCTCCCTCCCAGCGACTTCAGAGAGAGTTCCGGTGCCCTGCTGTTTATAACCACAGCAGAGGGCAACCAGCAATCTTAATCCTTATGAGGTCATCCGAACTGGCTTTGAACTCTCAACCTCCTGCCCTAGCCTCACTGCGTCATGCAGTTCTATCTAACAGCCTTAGGCGTGTTGGGGACACTTGCAAAAACAACACTCCTGCTTCCCTCCGTGCCCACCGGCAGCAGTGTGACACTTGCTAACGTAGCTGGCCCCTCTGCCAGCTTTCAACATGGCTCCCAGGGAGAAGCCGGAGAACATCTTCCCACTCTGGCCTGTCTCATGCTGCCTCCACTGTGCCAGCACCACCCTGCCCTGCGCCTGGAGGCAGGGAGTGGAGAGGGGGAGTGTAGACCCTGAAGGAAGGTCTGCAGGAAAACTGCCAGGAAACTTGACACCAGCCCAGCTGCTGTGGGAGCAGTGGGAAGTGAGTGCAGAGCAAGCGGGGTGGTCCCCGGGAAGAGGGAAGGCCTGGGGACTGGAGGAGGCTGGCAGGCAGAGGAGCCGGAGACAAGAGAGAAGCTCTGGAGAAGACAAAAATTAAAAAAAAAAAGAAAAAAAAATGCCGAGAGTGAGGAAAATGGAGATGGAGAGAGAAGGGGGCAAGCGGGTCATTAGGGGTGTTTAGTGACTTCTTTGCAGTCGCCAACATTATCACCAGAGCTCTAAGCCCTGTGCATCCCTTGGCAGCTGTTCACAAAGAAGGGGCAATGTGCCACATCTTATGACTTGCAAACAGATACCTGCAGAAGGGTACACTGCCCCCCCAGATGCCTTGGCCCAGAGCTGAGACTCCCCCTTTGTAGCTCAATCACCTCCAAAGTATGTGGTGGTCCCTGCCATGGTTTCTTACCTGAGGATCCCACAGACGTGTGATGTTGGGATACAGGTAAAATTGAATTCCTTGGGCTGCCCCAGGCAGTGTCACCCCTCGAATTAAGAGAACCACCAGCATGAGGTAAGGGAAAGTAGCTGTGAAGTAAACCACCTAGTCAAGGCAGAAGAGAGAGGGGAAGGAGTAAGGAAGAAAGAAAACCCAGAGTCCCCACCCCTGAGCAGGGACAAGACTGAGGCAGGAGCTCCCAACCCACAGAGAAAGTCGGGGGATGCCTCCCGGGATCTTTTCAGTCCAGCAGCTGTTCACTTCCATCACTGCAAACCTCAGCCCCACCCTCTTTGTGCATATTTAGTGTCTTGGGACTGACTGGAACTCCAACATGAGTGCTTGGAAGGACAGCCAGGGTGTCAGGGATGCAAAGACCTGTGTCACATGATCCCTTCTCCCTGAGACAGCCAGATTTGGAAGGAAGCCTTGTAAGAGGCCTCAGGAGCAGGAGTCCAGAGTGCTCAGAACACACACTCTCGCCCTCTCCCTCTCTCTCTCTCTCTCTCTCTCTCACACACACACACACACACACACACACACACACACACACACACTCACTCACTCCTCAAATGCTCTAGAGCAGAGTCCCTAAAATCACTGGGTCAGTCGGGAAACACTTTGAGGCACGAGTTCTAATGGCATTCTCTATCCACCCACTGGAACTGGGAAGCCAGGCCGCGAGCTTTGCCAGCACTAACACATGCTGTGGATCCCAACAGGGAATTCCTCTGGAGCTGCCCTCCCTGCCCTTCTCTCCTTTCATCTCCCAGAAGCACGTGGATGGCACCCAGGAGAGGCAAACAGTGGCTACACACACACACACACACACACACACACACACACACACACACACACTACTTGTGGGGTCATTCAGCCAAGGTGACAGGCCCCAGGAAGGGTATGGGGGGGCAGGGAGCCCTCCATCTAGCACAGACCTTGCCGGTGGATTTGACCCCCTTCCAGATGCAGAAGTAACAGATGACCCAGGCAAGCAGGAGGCACAGGACCAGCTCCCAGCGCAGCGCCCCCAGGTTCTGGATGCCATCTGACAGCCTCAGGACCCGCCTCCTGCAAGAGAAGCCTTAGCCTGGCCAACTCGGATGCCAACCTTGGGTGGTTTTTCTTCTTTTCTTTGCTCCTTTGTTTCTTCTTTCCTTTCTCCTTTTCTTCCCTCCCTCTCTCCATCCTTCTTTCTTCTTCCCTCCCTCCTTTTTGTTCTAGCATTTTTCCTGTGTTGGGGCATGGACTCCAGAGCAATCACATCCCTGAGGGCGAGGTCTAAGCAGCAGAGATATGCCTCCTGGACCTTGTCCACCAGCTCTTTGCACTGAGACCTAGGAGGCTCCCCTGTGCCCAGAGATCGAGGGGGACAATGACACACTGTGCTCAGCTCAGCTTGCTCTGAGTTCTGAGCATGGAAAATGGAAAACGATGCACTGATATCAGAGATCCAGCACTGGGTTAACACAGAGAGCCTGAGAGGGGCCAAGAGGAGTGTGGGTACCATGCATGGACACTCTCTCAACATGAGAAGAATTTCAAAGTTTCCATCTCTAAGGCCAGTCCTGCATTAGCCACAGTTCAGGCCCCTCAAACCAGCCATTTAGGTGCTCTCCAGGAAGTACCCCAACCAGAACCTCCTTTGGAATACACCCCACACTCAGAAGGGGAAAGGGTCTCACTTACTCCCAGAACTCGATGACCGGGGAGGTGGCATTCTCAGAGGTCACGTTCAAGGAGCCATTGGATTTCTGCAACTCCACGCAGTTCTCTACCCCACAGGACCCAGGGAATGAAGAGAAAGAAAACTCATCAGGCAATATCTGGCATTAGAGAGAATGGGGTAGAATTGAAATAGCTGGATGGCATGGGTTCTCTAAACCAAACATCCTCTCCTGCGGGATCGCCCCACAAGACCACTGCACCTCCCACATGCTTTCACTTGTGCTTAGAAGGACTAGACAGCGCTAGGGAAGGAGCTCTGTGTGTCAGGTATACACAGATATTCCTTGGAAACTGTCCCAGGAAAGTCACAGCCTTTGAGGAACGGTCAGAGCACCTTCCAAGGAAGTCAAGAGAACAGTGCTGGGGACAAGCTCATGAGGTGCTGGCTTGAATCCTGACCCTCTGGGTTTCAGCTGTGTGGCCCTGGGTAAGTGACAGCTTGGCACCCCAGGCGTCACTTCCCTGACCTCTGAAATGTAGATATTAATATCCACTGTGCAGAACCAATGGGGCACAAATGAAAATGTGAATGTGAAATGCTGATGCTTGGCGGCTCAGCATTGCCTGTGTCACTTTGAGGCTCTACCATGTTGACATTTGTTCTGATGTTTTATCTTGGGAAATGTAAGAGCAGATATTCTTTTCCCCCACTGTAGATAGAGAAGACGAATCTTCCTAGAAATGGCTTATCCCAGCTCGTACGTGACTAAGTGACCTGGGATCCAGGTCAGCAAACTATCCAGTTTCTATCCTCAGGATATCTAAAAGCACGGCAAGGCCTTTGCATGCCCTGCCCCTCCGCCAAAGGGCTGTGCCATGTCTTCATGACTCACTCCAAAGCCCATTGTGGTGTCAACCCAGCAAGCCTCCCCTGACTACCTAGTTCAAATCACACATCTACCCAGCTGCGGCATTCAGGACCGGACAGTGGCTGACGCTACCGCCCACAAAACACCTGCACAATAGGAGGGGAGAAAATGATGCCATCAAAGGAAGAGAGCCGGTCCCCCCAGACATAAAGTGCCTGGATATCCATGACCTCACAGTGCCTGACACTACCTACACAAGACCATCATAAGAGGAGGAAAAGATCATGACATCAAAGTAAAAGAGAGACTGATTGAGATGGGGAGGGGATATGATGGAGAGTGGAATTTCAAAGGGGAAAGTGGGGGGAGGGAGGCTATTACCATGGAATATTTTTTATAATCACGGAAGTTGTTAATAAAAATTGAGGAAAAAAAAAAAAAAAGGAAGAGAGCCGGGCATGGTGGCACGCACCTTTAGTCCCAGCACTCAGGAGGGAGGCAGAGGTAGGAGGATCGCTGTGATTTCCAAGTCAGCCTGGGCTACAGTGAGACCCTACCTTGGAGAAACCCAACATTATATATATGTGAGTGGTTGGAAAGAAGAAGAGAGCTTCACATAGGCCGGCAGGATGGAATGCTAGGGGAGGCTACCTGTCCACGGAACCATATTGCTTTCCTTGAAGATAAGGGAAGGACAGGATGTCCTATGCCATTCAAGATGCCAGGCTCCAAGCACATCAGACCTACTAGGAGAGGTGTGGAAAGTGTCTGAGAACAAAGCTCTTGGGTGTCCATTCACTTTAGGGTCGCCTCAGAGTACCCCATCAACCTAGAGGCGAGTGACCTAACAGTGCCCTGAAGAAAACCTCCAGCCAGCAGACCCTCCTTGGATTCGTTCCAAGAACTTTGCTGTTCACTGTCTGGCAAGCTGGTTGTGAAGGGCAGTTCAGCACTCACAGATACAAGCAGAGAGAAGACATGGTATGAGAAAATATTAGAATGAGACAGATTTTTAAATCTTTGAACAATTTTTTTGCAGCACTATGGACTGAACGAAGGATCCCATGTATGCCTAGCACTGTGCCGCGGAGCCCTGCCCTCGGCCCTCAGCGCGTCTTGCTGGGAGCTTATGAGGGAGGGAGGTAGCCGGCGCTGTGCTGGGCACTAAGGCTATTGAGAAAGAGCACCTTTCCTGCCTCCTGCTGTCACCAGTTAGTGAGGTCACCACATTGGTAAGCGGCAAGGTAGCGTAAGGCCCAGGAGGGCCAGAGGTCAGTACAGGCCTAGCAGTACATTTGAG
Source organism: Jaculus jaculus (assembly GCF_020740685.1). Taxonomy (NCBI): domain Eukaryota; kingdom Metazoa; phylum Chordata; class Mammalia; order Rodentia; family Dipodidae; genus Jaculus; species Jaculus jaculus. The sequence goes on along the minus strand of NC_059119.1, from coordinate 36,470,755 downwards.
AGGAGCCTAATGCAATCTTGGGTGTCAAGGAAGGGCTCTCCAAGATTTGACCTTTCACTTGACAAAGATGGTGGAATGGAAGTGGTGACAAAAACTGGTAAGGACCTGCCCAGGAGGGAAGCATGTGGCACAAGGGCAAGAGTTGTCAGGGTGATGTGGGGGCAACAGCCAGAGGCCACACCCTAACGGCATAAAGAAAGCTACACTGAAACCCTGGCAAGTCAAGAACTAAAACTCCAACTCAGAGCCGGCTCAGCAGTTAATGCACATGCCTGCAAAGCCTAAGGACGAGGTTTTGATTCCTCAGGACCCACAAAAGTCAGATGCACGTGGTGGCATGTGCATCTGAAGTTTGTTTGCCGTGGCTGGAGGCCCTGGCATGTCCATTCTCTCTCTCTTCTATCTCTCTCTGCTTGCAAAATAAATGAAAGTATATTTTTAAAAACGTCAACTCAAAGGTGAATTTCTTCTCTGTACAAGACCAATCGTGGCCATGGCCACTTCCGAAGGGCAGCCCTCATGGACAAGCACCGAAAGATATTTCGATAAGAACTGCAGTGTGTGCTGATGAGAACCCAGGCAGAAGAGAGGCTGGCAAGCTCGTCATCTGTACTTTCCAACCACAGAGCCACTTGCTCGTGTGGGTACTTAAAAAGTTAGGTAAAAAAAAAAAAAATTAAATTCTGGGGTTGGAGAGATAGCTAAGCAGTTAAGGCACTTGCCTATGAAGGTTCGATTCCTCAGTACCCCGAAAGCCAGATGTGCGAAGCCACACATGTTTCTGAAGTTTGTTTGCAGTGGCTGGGCACCCTGGCACACCCATTTTCTATCTGCCTCTTCCTCTCTCTCTCTCTCAAATAAAGAACGAAAGAAAATATTTTTAAAAATTTAAATTCTGCTTCTCAGATGCAGTAGTAGCATTTCGGGTGACAATAAGGTACATGTACAGTGAACCCATCCCCATCCTCACAGAGTGCACGCCCATCTCACAGACAGTGCACGCCCATCTCACAGAGTGTATGCCCATCTCACAGAGTGCATGCCCACCTCACAGACAGAGTGCACGCCCATCTCACAGAGTGCACGCCCATCTCACAGAGTGCACGCCCATCTCACAGAGTGCACGCCCATCTCACAGAGTCTACGCCCATCTCACAGAGTGCACGCCCATGTCACAGAGTGCACACCCATCTCACAGAGTGTATGCCCATCTCACAGAGTGCACGCCCATCTCACAGAGTGCACGCCCATCTCACAGAGTCTACGCCCATCTCACAGAGTGCACGCCCATCTCACAGAGTGCACACCCATCTCACAGAATGTATGCCCATCGCACAGAGTGCATGCCCATCTCACAGAATGTATGCCCATCGCACAGTGCATGCCCATCTCACAGAGTACACGCCCATCTCACAAAGTGTACGCCCATCTCACAGAGTGCCCACCCATCTCACAGATTGCACGCCCATCTCACAGACTTCATGCCCATCTCACAGAGTGCACGCCCATCTCACAGAGTACATGCCCACCTTACAGACTTCAAGCCCATCTCACAGACAGAGTGCACGCCCATTCTCACAGAGTTGTTGGCAGGCCCACTCTAGATATTTTTGTTGCTTTCAAAATACCAGATTGAGTGGATCTTTTGTTATAGGTGGCTCACATGATTTTATAAGCACAGAAGTTAATTTCTATTATAAATTATATCAATGATGTATACACTAACAGCTCATTTCCCACTTATGCCCAGATAAATTACAAGCTTAAAAGCCCTAAAAAATATTAGAAAGAAGATATGAGAAATAAATTGCCAGCATATATATCAAGCTGGACATGTTTCAAGTGGCAGTAAATAAGTGGTTAAACATGTAAAAGGAGTCAGTTTTATTTGTATAGTGCAGGAATAGAATGTGTGGGTTTATTTTTTGAGATCCTGTGACATTTTGCTTGTGATATGGTAATATATTGTCAGGAGGGAGCCCAGAGCCTTGCAAATGCCAGGCAAATCCTCTTCCACTGAGCTGCCCCCAGGTCCCCCACAGCCTTGTTCTTGATGTAAGTTCTTCCTGACCTACTTGGCCACTTATGAATCCCTAATTTAGACTGAGGACCGAGTGGCCTGGAATGTTGGGCGGCGGCGGCGGCGGCCGTCTTACCCGTGTTCCACTCGTGGCGGCAGCTTCCCCAGGGAAGGTCGGCGGCGAAGCTGCTGAAGAGGTAGAAGAGGGCCCAGGCCAGCACGATGATGTAGTAGATGTTGAGGAGACTGACGATCATCTGCGAGGCGTAGCCGATACCTGCCGAGGGACTGCAGCTTTGGGCCAGAACCGTACACAGACCGGCGCCGCACCCATCCCCGCCCAAGGAGGGGCTCACTCCACCATCAGGTTCCTAACAGCAAGAAGTGTCTGCCTTCCGCCTCTCGGCCTGTTCCCCAGGCACTTCCTCCTTCATCGGGTTCCGACATTCACTGATTCAGAGTTATTTTTAAATATGCAAGACCGGCGCTGGCATGTGCCGCACATCTCTAAGCTTAGCATTCTGGGGACCAAGGCAGTTCAAAGTCAGCCTAGTCACCACACAGTGAGACTTTATTAAAAAAAAAAAAAAAAAAAGGTACCCAGGCTTGATGGGTGCATGCCTTTAATCCCAGCACTCGGGAGGCTGAAGTAGCAAGATGGCCATGAGTTCAAGGGCACCCTGAGACTACAGAGTGAATTCCAGGTCAGCCTGGGCTAGAGTGACACCCTACCTCCAAAAACCAAAAAATAAACAAATAAATAAATAAAAAGTAAGACTAACTTCACATACCAATAGTTAATGTATGCCAGAATTAGTCTGATATGTTTCTGAAACAAAAGCACAACCCAGAGACACAGTGCAGAGGACAAAATGCAACTCACATCAGAGAAAATACCAGATAACCACAGGATCTAAAATGAACCTGCAGTGAGGCGCCATTCTGCAGCTACAACTGTAGTGATGGATTTTTAAAGGCAACATCTAATGTAGTCCAGGCTGGCCTTAACTTCTTATGCATCCTAGATTGATCCCCCTGCCTTAGCCACCTGTATGCTGGGATTGCAGGTGTGAGCCACCACACCTGACTCCTGAGAGATTTTGAATTTGTTACAAATGATGTGACTCAGTGGTTTCCATACTTGTCTGAACACCGAAATGACCTAGGTATCTGGGGCTACAGCTCAGTGGTACAGTATGTGGATTCAATCCTTAACACCACAATGAATAAATAAGCTTATTTAACTTAAAAAGAAGAGACTTCTTTTTTTTTTTTTTTTTTTTTTTTTTTGAGGTAGGGTCTCGTAACCCAGGCTGACCTGGAATTCACTAGGTAGTCTCAGGGTGCCCTTGAACTCATGGCAATCCTCCTACCTCTGCCTCCCTAGTGCTGGGATTAAAAGCATGTGCTACCACACCCAGCCAAGAAGAGACATTTTTAAGTAGGAAAAGATGTCTTGTGACATTGTCAGTCACCATTTTCATGGGACAACTTAATCAATCAATCAAGAGACATCCACTTGATTGTCTCTTTGATCCAATAATCCAACTCCCAGGAGTTTATCCCAAAGAAAAAATTCTAAAGAGGTAAAGCTATGTAAGTATGCATAATACCAAAATAAGAAAAAGTTTAAAGTAAAAATAAGTCCCAAAGAGAGAACTATTTAATTATGACATATATACTTGATGGACATTTATGAATCATTAAATGATCATAGCACAGAAAGTAGAAAATAAAACTAACTTTAAAAAAAACATAAATTGGGCTGAAAAGATGGTTTAGCAGTGAAAGTGCTTGCCTATGAAGCCTGAGGACCCATGTTTAACTCTCCAGGTCCCACATAAGCCAGACACATAAGGTGATGTAAGTGCGCAAGGCTGCACATGCACACTAGGTGACACATATGTCTGGAGTTCAATTACAGTGGCTGGAGTCCTTGGTGCACCAATTCTCTCTTCTCTCTCTCTCTCTCTCTCTCTCTCTCTCCCTCCCTCCCTCTCATAAAAAGGGGGGAAGTTGTTGGGCTTGCCTCAAAAACAAAAACCATAAATGATTCATATATTAAATAATGATACATTATAAATTACATGGGAAGGAAAAATATTGAAATAAAGCCTCCAAACTGGAAGGCACCTATAAATGTACTTCAGTGAATGGATACATGGCTGAACATTCTGGTATGTCTACATCATGACTATTATTCAGCAACGAATCTCATGGGAGGAGACTGAGTGATGGATATGAAAGGTGTCATGCTGAGTGAAAAGGCCATGGCAAAATCATTTCATGCTAATAACCCCGTTGATATGACATTGACAAAATGACAGAGACAGAACACAGAAGAGGGTTTGCCAGAACAGAGGTCAAGGGCAGGGAGGAGAAGGGAAAGTAGAGCTAGGCAGGGGCAGCATGATGGAGGTTGTTGTGGTGATGGAATTGTGGGTACCTTGGAAGTGGTGGTGGTGGTGACACAAATCCACACGTGTGACAAGATTATAGCTACACACACACAGATGAAGGTGAGAAAGACCAAAGAAATCTGAATAAAGTTTGTGGATAGACTCAGTGTCAGTTTGGGTTTTGCGATTATCCTATAGTTAGTTATGTAAGATGTTACCATTGAGAAAAATTAGGGAAAAGGTATGTGGGGACTCTCTGCACTGTTTTTATAACTTCTTGTGAATCTAGAATTACTTCAAAATAAAACCTCATTGAAGAGCTGGGCATGCATGGTGGTGCTCTCCTTTAATCACAGCACTCGGGAGGTGGAGGTAAGAAGATCACTGTGAGTTCAAGATCAGCCTAAGCTTCAGAATGATTTTCAGATCAGCCTGGGCTTAAAGGAGACCCTACCTCAAAAAAAAAAAAAAAAATTGGGGCTGGAGAGATAACTTAGCCTAAGGACCCAGGTTCAGTTCCCCAAAACCCACCTAAGCCAGATGCACAAAGCGGCACATGTGGCTGGAGTTTGTATGCAGTGGCTAGGGACCCTGGCGCACCCATTCTCTCCCTCCCTCTCTCTCTCATAAGTAAATAAATAAAATGTTTTTTCAAAATGGAAAATGGAATAGAACCACTGTTATACATTTAAAGCACACCTACTAAAATAGCTTTACTTTCTATTCATTTAACCCAAAACCCTTGCCCCGCCCTCAGCTCTGTCTCTCCTCATCCTCCTCACCACGTCCAGCCGACCCTCCCAGTCTGCAGCCCAGAGACCAGCGCTTCCAGTGGAGGCTCGGCTCTTCTCTTCAGCCGCAGAATTGCTACTCAGTCACCCCACTAGCGTATTGCCCTAGACCTGGACTCAGTGTGCTCACCCTCAAAGATGGGGCAGATCTTCCTCCAGGCTGTGATGCCTCCCTGACTGGTGTACTGGCCCAGGGCTGTCTCCAAGAGGAAAAGGGGAATCCCACAGGTGAAGAGGAAGATGAGGTAGGGGATAAAGAAGGCACCTGTTTTGAAACAAACAAAATAGAGAAAACGGTTATCCATTGCTGGCACTCTCCCCTTCATGGGCCATATGCACCCTACTTTGCCACCCTGCACGGCTGGTAAGAATCTTAGGGGCAGCTAGGTAACGTGCAAACCGCGGGAAACACTGTGTAGACATGCCAAGCCAGGACACCAAGTTAGCTACACCATCTTGAGCCTTTTTTCACTGTGTAGCTTTTTTTTTTTTTTCCAATTTGTTTATTTGTTTGCAAGTAGAGAGAGGAACAGAAGAAGAAAGAGAACAAGAGAGAGGGGGAAAGGTGCACCAGGGCCTCCTAGTGAACTCCAGACTTGTGTTTTTGTGCTTCTGGCTTTACGGGGGTACTGCAGAATCTAACTCAGACCATCAGGCTTTGTAAGCAAGCACCTTTAACCCAGGACAGCTCTCCAGCCCTCCTTCCCCCCAACTGTGTAGTTGTAATCCACACCTGACAAGGTTTGCTCTCCACTGAACATCAATTACCACCTGGGTAATACATCACTCATGGCAACAGCAAAGAGATCTCTGAACCATAAATATCCAAGAATATTAGCACAGCCCACAATCTAGAAGTCTTTTCAAAGAAGTTATTACACTAAGGTTAGATAGAGACTGGATTTTACAGACATAATCTTTCCCAGGCCAGGCTGGCCTCAAGCTCATGATTTTCCTACCTCAGCTTCCAAATGTTGGTATTACGGGGAAGACTTTCAGCATGGTAAAACCAGATTTTTCCTTTGGTAAACTTTCAGATTCTGGTTCCATAATCGTGGATTGAGGCAAGACTATGGATGCTAGTGTTTGCTCTGCGTGGACTTCCATTTGCTGTCAAAGTAGACAGAGAAGCTACTAGTGGAGAGCAGCCGGAGGAGGACTGAGCAGAGAGGAAACCCAGCACCCTCAATCAGAGAAGGACTGAGCACAGAGGAAACCCAGCATCCTCAACCAGAGGAGGACTGAGCACAGAGGAAATTCAGCACCCTCAACCAGAGGAGAACTGAGCACAGAGTAAGCCCAGCACCCCTCCGCGTTGGCTTCTCCTGATCAGCACATACACATGAGGAGAGCACCCGAGGAGAGGACTAGAACTATTCAGATGAGAATGGCCCTACACTGGAAAGAACTATTCAAAAAGATAAAAAATAATGGTGGCCATATAGTGCTTGTCAGACTGAGCCAAGTGAGGACTCACCTGATACTGTATCACGTGTGCAGAATAGGTATTTCTCTTAGTAAGTGTTCTCCTCTCTAATGGAAAAGACCCCCAGACTAAAGACAACTCCAGTCCTATCTAGCAAATCTTAAAATCAAAACACAAAATGATCTCAAAACAGAGTTCCAAAATACTTTTAGGAAGCCGGGTGTTGTGGCACATGTCTTTAATCCCAGCATTCAGGAGGCAGAGGTAAGAGGATTGCCATGAGTTCGAGGCCATCCTGAGAATACAGAGTGAAATCCAGGTCAGCCTGGACTAGACTGAAACCCTAGCTCGAAAAACAAAAACAAAACAAAAAAAATTTTTTAAGGCAGAAGTGGCTTAGCAGTTAAGGCACTTGCCCGTGAAGCCTAAGAACTCATGATCGACTCTCCAGGTGCTGTATAGGCCCGATGCACAGTGATGCAGGGGTGCAAGTCCCCCGCCTCATTAAAAAAGCCAGTCTGTTGGGCTTGCCTCAAAAAAAATTTTTTTGAATAGGAAATTAACAACAAATAAAGGAAAAATTCACTAGATCTGGAATCCAATAATAATAATTATGAAAGAACTTTTTTACTGTCTGCAAAGAACTAGGAAAATGTTACTCATAAAAAACAAATAAGGACCCAGGGATGGTGGCACACGCCTTTAATCCCAGCACTAGGGAGGCAGAGTTAGGAGGATCATGGTGAGTTCAAGGCCAGCCTGAGACTACAGAGTGAATTACAGGTCAGCCTGGAGTACAGCGAAACCCTACCTCAAAAAAACAAAAGTAAAAATTTAAATTTAAAAACAAAAATGTAATTAAGGGCTGGAGCTCTGCTCAGCAGTTAAGGCACTTGCCTGCCAAACCTAATGATCCAAGTTTGACTCCCCAGTACCCACATAAACCAGATGCACAGAGCAGCACATGCATCTGGAATTCACTTGCAGGGGCTGGAGGCCTTGGTGTCTCTCTGCTTGCAAATAAATAAATAAAATGTGTTTTTAAAAAAACTAAGTAAGGCTTCTCCTTCTTGAGGACAAGCATATTTACTTCTCACCTGGGATACTTTTCCTTTTTTTTACATTATCATTTTCACTTTAGGAACCTTTAGGTGTTTTGGCAATGGCTTTGTGAATCAAAGCCATCACAAATACTGTTTCCTAAACTTATGATTTTTATTTTCTCTATACTTATTTCCCCCTAAATCTTGGAGAGTTGTGGACCGCAAGAAGACGGTGCACTTCCCTCCCAGGGTGGGGCCGTGGTGAACTGGCAGGCGCCTGCATCTCTGGGAGACCCGACCTTGGATGACAACATTCGCTCCTAGGAGGAGCCGCCAGCGCTTCTCCCTCTCTGCGGTTTGTGCGATCCGTGGGTACACAGAGCAGTAAACTGCTGAATAAGACGTGCTGTCTGAGCGGAGGCACCTGCATCCTGGGTCCTTCTACAGACACACCTGTGGACATGGGGTACACGGGAGCCCCGTGGGTCCGTCCCTCGTAGCACCTGGCTGCCCAAAAACTGTTGTCTGCGTGGTCCGACCATCACCTCGGCTTCCAGGACGGCAGAATTAGGGCCATCGATGCCAACCACTTTGAGGCTGGCCTTTATCGGTCTTTCTATACAAAGTTACTATTAATGGACATTTGCCTTTATTCTAGGCCTGCAAATGTAGGAGTCATGCCAATTTCATGACCAGTGTCCTTAAATAATGCGCGCGTTTCCATACTGGTCCCTAACACTTCCTGAAAACACCCAGAACGTCACCTCGCCCCACATCAAGCATTTGTCTTTCTATCTGGCTGTTGAGCCCATGGCCTCAGAGTGCTAAGCACTCTGTCACCCAGCTCTGGCCCCAGCCTGAAAGCTACCTTTTCTGCAAAACCAGAAAGGCTTACTACCTGGTGTCCGCCTTGGGTGTTTTCTGACAAATGGAACTCTTTTGTCTTCTTACTAATAATTTCAGACATTCTACAGTTTACTAAAGGCTGATCCTGATGTGGAAATGGAGATAAAGTTTTGAGTAGATCAAAATCAGTTAAGACAGGGGCTGGAGAGATGGCTTAGCGGTTAAGGGCTCGCCTGTAAAGCCTATGGACCCCAGTTCGAGGCTCGGTTCCCCAGGTCCCACGTTAGCCAGATGCACAAGGGGGCGCACGCGTCTGGAGTTCGTTTGCAGAGGCTGGAAGCCCTGGCGCGCCCATTTTCTCTCTCTCCTTCTATCTGTCTTTCTCTCTGTGTCTGTTGTTCTCAAATAAATAAATAAATAATGAACAAAAAAAATATTAACAAAATCAGTTAAGACAGTATCTGGGACGGGGGAGATGGCGCAGTGGTTAAAAGGCTTGCTTGCAAAGTCTGCTGGCCTGGTTTCAGCTCCCCAGCACCCATGTAAAGCCAGATGTCCAAAGCGGGAATTTGTTTACAGTGGCAAGAATCTCTGGTGAGCCTGTTTTTTATTCTTTTTCTGCTTGCAAATATATAATTTTTTTAAAAGAATAGCTTTTTAAAAAAAAGTAAAGCCATAGGAGAATCGCTGGGCTACAGAATGAATTCCAGATCAACCTAGGCTAGAGTGAGACCTTGCCTCAAAATTAAAAAAAAAAAAAAAAAAAAAAAGCCAGGTGTGGTGGCGCATGCTTTTAATCCCAGCATTTGGGAGGCAGAGGTAGAAGGAATTTAGTGAGTATGAGGCCAGGGTGAGACCCTACATCAAAAATAAAATAAATTTAGGATCAGTGAGCAATATGAAGAATTCAACTAACAAATAAAGTTTAATTGAAGCATGGACACCCTGTTTTCTTGTCTACACTGTTTTTCAACAAGGGGGCAGAGTTATTTACGGACCAGGTAGCCGCCAAGTTTGAAAACATTTACTATCTGGATCTGGACCAAAAATCCAGGCCAATAGCCACTGGCCCTCCCTCCCTCTGAGAGCAGGTACCAGAGAGGTAGACTGCAGAGCAAGCAGGCAGGCATGCCTCCTGAGGCCCAGAATGTTCTTCGGTGCTCAGACATCCTTCTTCTCGCTAAATCAGAAGCCCAGGAGGCCCCAGGGAGGTGACCAGTTGGCCACATGGGAAACAATGAGTGGCCCACATCCTCAGAACACCCCAGCTTCATCATGCGCGTAGGCCGTAGTTTCGAGCCTCCTTGTTTACTTTAAAGAGGATCACAGAAAGAAATCCTCCAAAGGGGAGATGTAATCCACGGTCATCTGGGAGGGTTGGGAAAAAGGTCACTTCACCCCAATGAAAATGTTCACCCACCTCATAAATATTCTTAAGCGCTTCCTGAAAGTGCAGATCCTAATGGGCTGCCAACCCTCCTCAGGCTTTGTTTGGCTTTTTGTTTGTTTGGTTGGTTGGGATTTTTTCTTTTTTTTTTTTGAGTGGACTATTCCCTTTGCTTTGCTAAATAAATTTTGGCTTGAAAAAAAATAAAATAAAGTAAAGTAAAAAGTAAATAAATAGAAATAAAAGTAAAACAAACATCTTTGGATGAGGAGTAATGAGTCCATGCAGGGGCAGGGCAGGCAGACAAGAGAAATCAAACCATGAAGCCGATTTGGAAAAATAAATAGGTTGCTTGATGGTTTAGGAGGATGCAGAGCAGAATTAAAAGATAAGCCATTTGATCTCACCACAGATTGCTTGTTGGGCATGCCAGGTATGCAGTGACCTATAAATATAGGATAACATGTGACAGAGATGTTCAAACATCGATTTCATGTTTGTGTTCTTTCTCTTAACATAACTTCTGACTATTATAATATGCTGATAAACACAGAAAAAAATAATTAAAAAGCTAAGCTATTTAGCAGACTATAGTGGCACAGGCCTATAATTCCATCACTGGGGAGGCTGAGGGAAGAGCATTTCTGGAATTGCTGCCTGGCCTAAAAACTACCTGACCAGCAAAGACTGTAAGACCCTGTCTCAAAAATAAGAGGCCAGGCGTTGCAGCACATGGTTTTAATCCCAGCACTCAGAAGGCAGAGATAGGAATTTGAGACTAGCATCAGACTATTTAATAAATTCCAGGTCAGCCTGGGCTAGAGTGAGACTCTACCTTGAAAAACCAAAATAAATAAATAATTGAAAAGCAAATTTCCCTATCTACAGAAAGCTTAAGTGACATGGACTTTGCTCTCTGATATAAAAAGTAGGAAGGCTCCTTGTAAAGACATCATGTATAAATTTCTCCTGCAAGATTGCTTAATGTTTTGTCTAAGAGACACAATTACTTTAACACTTATGTTTTTTAATTTTTTGTTTATTTTTCCTTATTTGAGAGCGACAGAGAGAGAAAGAGGCAGATAGAGAGAGAGAATGGGCGCGCTAGGGCCTCCAGCCACTGCAAACCGAACTCCAGAGGCATGCGCCCCCTTGTATATCTGGCTAACGTGGGTCCTGGAGAATTGAGCCTCGAACCGGGGTCCTCAGACTTCATAGGCAAGCACTTAACCACTAAGCCATCTCTCCAGCCCACTTTAACATTTATAAAAGAACATTTAAGTATGTGTTCTGGGCTTAAAATTTTTTTAATTTTTAAAAATAATTAATTTGAGAGAGAGGGAGAGAATGGGTGCACCAGGGCCCCCAGTCGCTGCAAATGAACTCCAGACACATGTGCCCCCTTGTGCATCTGGGGAATCAAACATGGGTCCTTTGGCTTTGCAGGCAAGCACCTTAACCACTAAGCCGTCTCTCCACTCCAGCCTAAACCACACCTTTAATCCCAGCACTCAGAAGGTGGAGGTAGGAGGATCGCTGTGAGTTCCAGGCCACCCTGAGACTACATAGTGAATTCCAGGCCAGCCTGGGCTAGAGTGAAACCCTACCTTGAAAACAAAACAAACAAAAAAAGGTGCGGGCAGGGTGAGAGCAAAGCACCAGCCATGCAGATGTAAGGACCGGAGTCAAGAGGGATCTCAGCACCCACATGAGTTCCTGGCCCTCCTGTGCTGGTGTGACTCAGGTGTCCCCCATAAGCTTAGGTGTTCTCAATGCTAGGTTCCCAGTTGATGGAGATTTGGGAATTAACAACTCCTGGAGGCAGTGTATTGTTGGGGGCGGGCTTATGGGTGTTATAGCCAGTGTCCCCTTGCTAGTGTTTGGCACACTCTCCCATTGCTATTGTCCACTTGATGTTGGTCAGGGGGTGATGTCCACCCTCTGCTCATACCATCGTTCTCCCCTGCCATCGTGGAGCTTCCCTCTCAAGCCTGTAAGCCAAAATAAAGCTCTTCTTTCCCACAAGCTGCTCTTGTTTGGGTGATTCCTACCAGCAATGCGAACCTGACTGCGACACCTCCTGTAATCCCAGGGCTTGAGAGATGTCCGGGTTACTACTAAGCTGTCCATAGACAATCAGCCTGGGACTCTCAGTTATTGATAAAGGCAGCCCCTACATTCCTAAACCCCTCGAATTTAGCCCTCAGTTGAGTCTCCCACTTCTGGGGGCTCCCATCCATGTTACTGGATGCCATCTTGCTTGTCTGATGTTTCTGCCTGGGCTGTATGTGAATCCTGTTTAATAAAGCCTGTCACATCCAAAAAAAAAAAAAAAAACCCTAAATAAATCAATCTATTGACTCTGGCCCACAACCTACATAAATATTAGCATTAGCAGATAAGGACATCTAAATTTCATTCAAACTGTATTGTGCATTTTACAAAAAGGAGACATGAAAGATGTTGGAAAAGACTCAAATAAAACTCTAGAGATAGAAAAGACCACTTACTAAATGCTGAAATATAGGAGGTGTTGATTGTTGCCAAGACCCAACCACTCCCTGCTCAATGGAGGGAAAAGTCCCTGACACCCCTCCCCCACCCCAGGAGCAGTCAAGACAAAATAGTGATGAACCACATAGCTAACTGCCATGCATGCTTTTGTAAAGACCCCACTTGCCTGCTCACCGCCCCCCCCCCCCTTGCTGCTACGGTATCTGCCCTGCTGAGATGGAATCCACCTCCTTGCTGGAGTAGAAAAGGAAGGTGCAGGTTGAACTTAGGGCTGGAGTTTCTGTGGGAATGATCCCAGCTTTGGTCCCCAGGTAAATAAATTCCTCTCTTTCACTCTCATTGGTGTTGGAGCCATCATTCCAGAGAAACTCCAGCAACGTCTCTTAAAGATTAAAAACCATAAAGGTCCAGGGGCTAGCCATAGGTGAACCTCAGTGCTAGAGATGGGTCCTCTTCTCCCCCCTCCCTGCCCCCACACACTGAGCTGTTGGTCAGAGAGGCTCATGAGGCCCCCCAAAACAATACAGGCCACTGCTAAAGCTACTGGTTATCCACCAGAATAAGATGGTAAAACCCTGCTGCTAAAGACACCACAGGCTGCTGTTGCAGGACACTGAGAACTCAAACCAGAACTGGAAGGAAGAAGGAGGCCAGCTCCCTACCAGCTAGTGTCCCAAGGCTGGAAGACGCTATGCAAGCTGCTGGGGGAGAAAGTCAGCTGCAGGGTCAACAAGCAGTGTTCTGAAAGCTTCAGAATCAACCAACCAGGCTAGAGATGTCCACTGCGCAAGAGTGGCACATAAGTCATGGGGGTAATCAACTGCTCTCTGATTGGATATGAGGTTTGTTCCGGGAGAGAAATTATGCCTGGCATTGAGAAGAGTCAAAAGCCTATGACCTGGAAGGTCATAGACCTAGAGGGAAGCTTCTACTCTCCTTTGGCTAACTGGCAATATCACACTCATTAAACAGCCTTCTAAATATGTTATCCGGGCTGGAGAGATGGCTTAGCGGTTAAGCACTTGCCTGTGAAGCCTAAGGACCCCGGTTCGAGGCTCGGTTCCCCAGGTCCCACGTTAGCCAGATGCACAAGGGGGCACACGCATCTGGAGTTCGTTTGCAGAGGCTGGAAGCCCTGGCGCGCCCATTCTCTCTCTCTCCCTCTATCTGTCTTTCTCTCTGTGTCTGTTGCTCTCAAATGAATAAATAAAAATACTTTAAAAAAAAAAAAAAAAGATCTGCCGCCAGTGATACTTCCTCCAGCAGGCTGCTGGAGACTTAAGTAGGAAGCTTAACCTTAATCAAAGTCCTCTGAGGCTGTGGGGGGTGATGTACACTCACACTCAAATCACTGCGCTCTGCCAGCCAGAGAAGCTGCTCTATGCAGATGGCTGAAGACACTGAGGCTGCTCAAAACTCATCAAAGCAGAAAATGAGAAGCTGTCAAGGGCTCAACATTATAGGATATTTCTACCACATCTTCCAAGGCTCAGGAAAGAGGGGGCAGAAAGAATGTTAGAGCCCTCGGGTACTTAGGCATACTTTGGGGAACTATCCTCCGGACATGAACTGACTGGTTCATTCATGACCCCACAATGGTTATTGACACCCCCACAAGATCAGCACCATTCTGAGCCCATAAACAGACAAACAGAAAGAAACAACAGAACAGAGGAAGGACTATCTTGAAAGAGGAAGGCTCCTCAGCGGATAGGGGGCGGCTGGAAAGAATGGCCAAAAATAAAAGAATAAAGGGATAGGAACGTGATCAAACTACTATATGTTCATATTTTTAATTTTATTTATTAGAGAGAAAGAAGGAGGGGGGGGGAGAACGAGTGTGCCAGGGCCTCCAGCCACTGCAAAAGAACTCCAGATTCATGCACCACCTTGTGCATCTAGTTTATATGGGTATTGGGAATCGAACCTGGGTCCTTTGGCTTTGCAGGCAAGTGCCTTAACTGCTAAGTCATCTCTCTAGCCCTGTATGTTCATATATTAAAATTCTCAATAAAGCTAAACTTCAAAAAATAATAACTATAAGATGTGAATTTTTTTAATGGGCTGAGAATATAGTTCAGTGGTGGAATAGTTGCCTGCATGTATAAAGACTTGGGTTTGAATCCTCAGCATAGAAAAAAAAAAAAAAAACAAGACTGGACAGGGTTGGTGTCAATACTTGAAGACCAGATTAGGCCAGGTACGGTGGCACACACCTTTAATCCCAGTACTTGGGAGGCAGATGTAGGACAATCACTGTGAGTTTGAGGATACCCTGAGACTACATAGTGAATTCCAGGTCATCCTGGACTACAGCAACACCCTACCTTGAAAAAACAAAAAAGAAAAAGAATAGATAGCTCTGTGGGGTTCGTCTATACCCCAGCTAGTCAAGAGCTAAAGCAGAAGCAAAGCTTGAGCCCTAGAGTTGAAGGTCACCCTGAGCAACATAGATACCATCTCTCCATAGAGAAGTAAAAATATATATATATTTTTCTGTTTGGTTTTTCAAGGTAGGGTCTCGCTCTAGCCCAGGCTGACCTGGAACTCACTCTGTAGTCTCAGGGTGGCCTCAAATTCATAGTGATCCTTGTACCTCTGCCTCCTGAGTGCTGGGATTAAAGGCATGTGCCACCACACCCAGCTGTAAAATGTATTTTAAAAGATTAGTAAACTTTAATCATGGCAGAAACGATCCAAAATAAAATAAAGTGTAAAAAAGAAAAAAAATTTTCCAAAATAAGGTTTCACCCTAGTCCAGGCTGTCCTGGAATTCACTATGTAATCTCAGGGTGGCCTCGGACTCATGGCGATCTTCCTACCTCTGCCTCTGGAATGCTGGGGTTAAAGGCGTGCGCCACCACACCCAGTAAAAAGAAAAAAAAAAATTAAAGGACAGTTTTTAGTGCATTTTGGGACAATTTCAAGCTGACTAATGCACTTGTAAATGGAATCCTTGAGGGTAAAAGTGTCAGACAAAATTAAAAGAAGTAATAGTAACTGAAAAGTTCTACAAATTTGATGAAAATGATTACATACATTGAAACCACTCAAGAGACACCAGGAGAAGAAATATGAGGGAACCTAAACCACTGACAAGAATTTATAAGGGAAAACCTTGAGGGTAAGCAGGAAAGACACGTGCGCACAGGAGGGTGAAACGCAGAACAGCACTGAGCTTATCACTGGGAGCCGTACGAGGCCGACCCTGTCTTGAGACGTGTGTCTGACATATCTAAGGAACACCGCCTGAGAGGGTGCCCTGGCCACCACATGCACACACATACACAGGTGCACGCACACCCAAGAAATGAGAAAAAGGAGTTAATGACACCCAGAGCAAGTCACAGGAAATAATAAGAGTCTGAGTGGAAATCAATGAAATGGAAAATAGGAGAGCAACAGAGAAAATCAACAGAACCAAAGCTGGTTCCTTGAGATGATAAAATTAATAAACTTCTAGATGTCTCATAGCTAAGAGACGTGTCATCAATACAGATTCTGTCAATGTTAAAAGGATAATAAAATACACAAAAATTTATACTGATAATTTCAGAAATTTAGGTAAAATTAACAAATTCCTCAAAAACCACATTCATTTCCAAAGCTTACTCAAGAAGAAAGATAATCTGAACTACTCTTTCTTTAAAAAATATTTTATTTGTTTACTTATTTTGAAAGAGAGAGAGAGGCAGACAGAAAGAGAGAGAGAGGGTGGGCATTCCAGGGCCTCTAGCCACTGTAAGCAAACTCCCGATACATGCACCACATTGTGCATCTGCCTTTACGTGAGTACTGGGGAATCAAACCTGGGTCTTCAGGCTTCCCAGGCAAGCACCTTAACTGCTAAGCCATCTCTCCAGCCCCTGAATTACTCTTAACTATTAAAGAAATTATCTTGCTGGTTAAAAAGAAAACCTCCCCATGAAGAAAACTCCAGACCCAAATGACATCACTGGTGAATTCTCCAAACATTCATGGAAGAAATAATACCAATTCTACATCAACTATCTTTAGAACATTGAAAAAGAAGGAACGCTTCCCAATTCACTCTCCAAAGCCAGAATTTTATGGCAACAAAAGAAAAGACACTAAAGGTAACTAAAATTAGCAGACAATGTCATTCCTGAATCTAGGATTTAGAATTGTATATCAAATATCAGCAAATTGAACCTAACACTGTATAGGACAGAAGATGTTGTGCAGCAGTGTTTACTGCAAGATGAAATTGATATTCAAAGGCCAACATAATTCATGATCTGAACAAATTAGGAAAGAACAGCTTTATGATCATTTTATAGATACAGAAAAATTATTTCACGGAACCCAACAATTGTTTCTGACAGACACCCTCAGCACACATGGAACAAAGGAGGACCTCCTCCACCTAAGTGGGCACCTACCCCAGCCTGCCCACTGGCTGCTCTGCTTTCTGGCAAGGACCAGTGAGACCGAGAACACGGGAGGAGCATCTCTGCTCACCATCTGTGCTCGACACTGCACTGGCGATTCCAGTGGGGTCAACAAAGCAAGACCAGAAAGTTAAGACTGTTCAGATTGAAAGGAAGGAAAAATTTGCTTTATCCAGAGACGACATGATATAGTACGTAGAATGTCTTCTGAAATACACAAAAGAAAACTCCACTAGAATTAATATGTTCAACAAAAGTTGTAGCATACAAGAGCAGCATACACTAAAACAATCACAAAATAAACTTCAAAAAAAACAACACTTTTCACAATAGCATAAAAATACCAAACTTCTCAAGAATGAACATGCAATGTCTGTACTCACAACTGTAAAATACTGCTGAGATATATGTTTAAAAACATAAAGTCAGGCGAGTAGCACATGCCTTTAATCCCAGCACTCAGGAGGCAGAGTTAGGAGGATCTCCATGAGTTCGAGGCCACCCTGAGACTACACAGTGAATTCCAGGTCAGCCTGAGCTACAATGAGACCCTACCTCAAAAAAAAAAAAAAAAAAAACTAAATAAATGGAAAGGCATGGTCCATAGGTCAAAAGATTTAGTATTATTACCATGTTGATTCTTCCTAAATTGACCTATAGATTTACTGGAATTCTAATAAAAATCTCTATGCACTTTTTCACAGAAATCATCAAACTTGATTCTAAAATTCATATGAAAACACAAAGGGCCTAACATAAGTCGTAACTCTGCATAATACTTATGTGATCGTAAAGCAACAGTGACTAAGACAATGTGGGATTCGTGTCAAAATAAGCAAATAGACAAGCCAGAGACTGAAGGAGAACACAGGGGCCGGAGGACACGGAGGGTAGCGGGAGAAAGGGCAGGAAGACAGGAGGAGGATACACAAAACTAAAGACACCAGGAGTTAGTCCTGTAGACACTTACTTCGCCATTAGCTAATCAAAAGCTGTACCCTTCTTAAGGGGAGAGAGAAGGAGAGTAGGCAGTTTGAGTGAAAGTACCCTGCTGGGGTGGAGAAAGCTTTACCCTAAAACCAGAGGCCCCTCTGGCAAATCCCACTGCCAGAACTGGGTCCCCCCCCCCCCCAGTGAGCTGTTGGTCAGGGAGCACTGTGAGGCCTCCAAAATAATTCCAACCACTGTCAAAGTACTTGGTTACCCACCAGAAGTAGATGATGAGACCCTATTGCTGAAGACACCATAGGCTGTCGTTGCAGGACATCAAGAAAGTAAGCTGATGGGATGGGGAGATGGGTCAGTGGTTAAAGTGTTTTCTTGCAAAACCTGTTGGTCCAGGTTCAGTTCCCCAGGACCCACATAAGCCAGATGAGCAAAATGGCACTTGCATCTGGAATTCATGTGCAATAGCGAAAGCCCTGGCCCTCGTGCTCTCTCTCCCTCTCTCTCCCCTTCCTCTTTGCAAATATATAAATAAAATATTTTATTTATTTATTTGAGGGGGGTCAGATAGAGAATGGATGTGCCAGGGTCTCTAGCTGCTACAAACTCCAGACACATGTGCCATCTTGTGCATCTGGCTGACGTGGGTCCTGGGGAATCAAACCTGGGTCCTTTGGCTTTGCAGGTAAGTGCCTTAACCTCTAAGCCATCTCTCCAGCCCAATAAAATGTTTTTAACAAAAATAAGCTGGAACTGAGATGGAAGCCAGCTCCCTGCTGGCTAGCTATCATAGTGCTGAAAGCATTTTCCAGTTGGTGGAGTTCAAAGTCACCACCAGTGTGAACAAGCAGTAGATCCTACAAGCTATGGAATCAATCAGCCAGGCAAGAGGTACCCACCAGCACAACTGTGACACATAAATTATGGGAGTAATCAGCTGCTCTCTGACTAGACATGAGGTCCAGTCTATAGGGGAGAATTCAAGCCTGGTACTAAGGACCAAGTCAGAAGTCTATGGCTGGAAAGGTCATAGACCCCAAAGGGAAGCTTCTACTGTTATTTGTCTAAGCGGAAAGGTTGTGCCCATCAAAAAGGCTTCAAAGTGGATGTGTTTGTCCTCTTTGATCAATGCTGCTCTCACTGTTAGTTAGAGAACCTGCTTTCTACAGATGGCAGCCAACGCTGGGGAAGCCCAAGACCCATCAAAATGACGAGGGGAGAAAGCTGAGCACTGATCAGGGATGAGTCATCTCTATTTACACCCAACAGGGCCTAGGAAACACTACACATGAGGCGGTGAGTGAAATGTAAGCGGTCGCTGTCCGCGCCAGTCAGAAAACCTCATGGAGATAAAGGAGGCCCTGAGGAGACCCAAAGCTCATCACAGTAGAGGCTGCCAGGAGCTCAACACTAAAGGAGGCTTCTAACCCGGCCTGCAAGGCTCAGGGAACCCTGTGGAAGAGGGGATGGAAAGAAAGTGAGAACCACAGAGTGGGAAGTCATACTGGGAAGCATTGTCTGACCCCCACCACTGGAACCAACTGGTGCATTCATGACCCCATGGTGGTTTCTGATACCTCCACTGGGAATGGCCCTCAGTGGAATGGGGAGAGGAAAGAGGGGAAAAAGAGAATGACCCAGTGGGAATATAACCAATTTATAATATGTTCATATATTAAAGTTTCCCCTCCAAAAACATTCCCAATAAAATTTTAAAAAAGAGAAAGAAAAAGAAAATAGATCAATGCAATAGAATGGAGTCCAGCAACAGGCATACACATCCACAGAACTGATTTTTGACAAGGACAAAAAGGTATTTTTTTAGAAAGAGATCTTTCAATGAACGGTGCAAGAAACAAGTGGATAGCCATATACCCTCTCTCCCCCCACAAAGACTTTTACTTTACAAAACAATAAACTAGACTACATCGAAATTTAGAATGCCTGCTCATCAAAAGACTGGTAATGAAACAAAATCTATGAGACACTGAATGAGAAGTATTTGTAAAATGTACACTTGCTGACAGACTGTATCTGGACTAATAGCAAACTTTAACAACAAGGAATAAACTACTGACAAGAAAACTGTGGCTAACTTTCAAAATAACCATACCAAGTAGTGGGGGAAAGTACATAGTTATGATTCTACTTATATAAAATTTAAAGAAAAGCAATCTCGTGCATAGTAATAGGAAAGAGAACTGGGGTTGCATTGGGATTCAGTAGTCGGGGACTGAGCTAGGAGGAAGGGATTGGAAAGAGACAGGAAAGTCATGGAGGGGGTAGGTGAGCTCATTTTCTTGACTGTGCAGAGGCATGTGCGTGAGTATGAACGTGTGCCAAAACCTGGGCTGGAGAGCCGGGCGTGGTGGCGCACGCCTTTCATCCAAGCACTCAGGAGACAGGGGGAGGAGGATCGCAGTGAGTTCGAGGCCACCCTAAGACTACACAGTGAATTTCAGGTCAGCTTGGGCCAGAGTGAGACCCTACCTCGAAAAATGAAAACAAAAAAAATTCCCAGTACCCATACAAGCCAGATACACAAGGTGGTTCATGGGTTTGGAATTCATTTACAGTGGCTGGAGGCCCTGGCATGCTCGCTCTCTCTCTCTCTCTGGCTCTTTCTCTCTTGCTCAAATAAATAAACAAAAGTAAAATATTTTTTTGAATCTTATTAACAAAACCCAGCAACATGGACATTATAAATATGTGCAGTTGATTCTCAGTTAATGGGAACAGAGTTCTCCAGTTCTATATCTTTCCAATCTATAGTCTGTCGTCAAGACACTCAGGTACTAAAGGAGCAGATGTGCAAAGCTTGTTGAGCAAGAGGGGGCATAGTACCCAGTAGCCAACAGGAACGTCTCTGTGGAGAGCCCCAATCATTCCAGAAAGTTACCAGCATGGTCCAAGTGCCCCCCGCCCCCCGCCCATTTCTAGCTGCCTGCTCTTTCTGCCCTTTCCCAACATATCAAGCAAACGCTTAACTGCAGCGGGTCCTATGGTCAGCTCTGCTCCCTTCCTCCTGTGTCTCTGAGCACCCCCACAGCCTGCGGCTGGGAGCAAAGTTCACTCCTGTCAGGAGGAGCTATAGCCCTGGAGTGTGGAAGGAGCCACATGCAGGATGGAGCCCGAGAGAGACCACGTAAAAGTGCAGGAGATCTGCAGGGCACTCTGCCCCTTTGCTTCCCCCAGCCATCCACTGCCAGGCACTGCCGGGCAACACCTGCGTGTGATCCAATCAGGAAAAGGAAGGCCCCAAGTGTGAGGCCAGCCTAGGCTAAGTAGTGAGAGCCTAGAGAGAGGTGGGAGAAAGAAGGTGAGGAGGGTGACTTGTACCCTCTTATCACCCATGTGATCTCCCTCATAATTCCAAAATGTGCTGCCCCGTCCCATGAGGTCAAGACACCACACCCCCATCCTAGAAAGGGGCCATGTAGCTGTCCACTCATCCAAAGGCACATAGTCTGTGGTGTCACCTGTAATATTTACTGCTATTTTTTAAAGACATGAACTGATATTCCACATGAGAAACACAAGCCACCATATACGCTGACAGGCATCCACTATGACAAACATTCACCTGACCAAGAGTGGGCATCTAGTAATTCACAAACAACTGAAGAGATTGTTAAAAATAGCCATTACTTTTCTATGAAGAAAAGTGCTTCTTGGGCTGGAGAGATGGCTTAGCGGTTAAGCGCTTGCCTGTGAAGCCTAAGGACCCCGGTTCGAGGCTCGGTTCCCCAGGTCCCACGTTAGCCAGATGCACAAGGGGGCGCACGTGTCTGGAGTTCGTTTGCAGAGGCTGGAAGCCCTGGTGCGCCCAATTCTCTCTCTCTCTCTCTCTCTCTTTGCCTCTTTCTCTCTCTGTCACTCTCAAATAAATAAATAAATAAATAAATAAAAAATAAAAGAAAAGTACTTCTTGCAAAAGTCCTCTGATAGCCAAAGCAATCCAGAGCAAAAGAATCCTGCCGTAGTAACAGAAACCACATGGGACTGGCGCTAAGACAGACGCATAGGCAGTAGAAGAGAATCGAGGACCCGGATGCAAGCCCTATGCAGTTATAGTCACGTGATTAAAAAACACACCGGAGAAAAGACAGCTGCTCCGACAAATGGTGCCGGACATCTGTATGTAGGAGGAAGCTAGGTCCCTAGAGCTCATCCTAATAGATCAAATATGTTAATGTAAGCCTCGAAACTCTGAAACTTCTTGAGTTAAAGAAGGAAAAACATTGAGATCTAGGCAGAGGCAAAGACTTTCTGAAGAGGGCTCAGGAAATAAGGCCAACAACTGATAAATGGGACTTTATGAAACTAAAGAGCTTCTGCACAGCAAAGGAGACAGTTAATCAATGAAGAGACAGCCTGCAGGGTGAGAGAAAAATATAACTATACACCTGGCAGAGAAATGCTATCTAGAATAGAAATAGAACTCAAGAAACAAAACAAGAAAACAACCCAATTGATAAATAGACTAATGAAATGACCAGACAGTTCTCAAAAGATGAAATACAAATGACCAGTAAACACATGAAAAAAATCCAGCCTCACTGTCCATCAGAGAAATACAAATAAAACTACACCAGATTCCATCTCACCCCAGTGTGAATGGCATTCATTAAGAAAACAACTAACAAGGAGTGGAGAGATAGCTTAATGGTTAAGCTTAAAGGTGCTTGCCTGTGAAACCTAAGGACCCGACTTCAACTTCCCAGCACGCATGTAAAGCCATATACACAAGGTGGCACATATATCTGGGGTTCCATTTGCAGTGGCTGGAGGCCCTGGTATGCCCATTCTCTCTCTCTCTCTTTCTCTTTCTCTCTCAATCTCTCCCTCTCACATAAATAAAATTGTTTTAAAATGCTGCTTCTGGAGCCAGGCATGGTGGCACGTGCCTTTAATACCAGCACTCAGGAGGCAAAGGCAGGAGGATTGCCTTAAGTTTGAGGCCACCCTGAGGCTATACAGTGAATTTCAGATCAGCCTGGGCTACAGTGAGACCCTACCTAGGAAAAAAACAAAAGAGATAAGTAAATCAACCATATAACCCAGCATTCCACTCCAGACTCCAAATCAACATATCACAGCCATCTCATCAATGTTGACTGAAGCACACTTAACCAGTCACAGTACCTAAGTGATGGCACCAACCTAGATATCTAACAATAGAAGAATGGATAAAGAAAATGTGGTATATGTACACATAGAACTTTTTCAACTGTAAAGAAAAATGCAATTATGAAATTTGCAGAAAAAATGAATACAACTAAAAATAATCATGTCAAGTGGGTTAAGCCAGTTTCAGAAAGATAAATATTATTCTCTCATATGTGGCTCCTAGATATCATATGCACACATAAAGTCAAGTACATATATTTGACATGAAAACAGAAGGGCAGCTATATAGGGGAACAAATTGGGCTAATACTGATAAGAGTAGAGGGAGGGAGGAATGTGTTCCACATTCAATGTATACCTACAGGAAAATGCCCTTGTGGAATACAATACCATGAGCAATGACTGGATAGAATTTTTTTTTAAAAAAAGAACAGGAAGTTCTTTTTTTAAAAAAAATATGCTTCTTATTTCTCTTTATTCTCTCTCTTTCTCTCTTTGGATTTGTTGAGGTAGGGTCTCACTCTAGCCCAGGATAACCTGGAATTCACTACGTATTCTCAGGGTGGCCTCGAACTCACAGCAATCCTCCTACCTCTGCCTCCCTAGTGCTGGGACTAAAGCATGCACCACCACACCCGGCTTCTCTTTATTCTTTAGTAGCCACAAATAGCATCATGGCTATAAGTTTCTCCTGCTTTCTTCTCATCCTCTGACACTGGCATTCCTAAGGGTGTCCTGTGCCCAGAGCTGAGGTTGACTTTGTTTCTGCCCTTTTTCTCCAACATGCCTATTCCCAAGAGCTCTGTCCGTGGTCCATCATGCTGTGGCCTCACATGGAGGCTCCAGTCCCAGCTCTTCTACAAAGGTCCCGCCTGAAGGCTTAGGTCCTATAACGTCAGTGATGGCTATGTGAGAACCAAGGATCAGAAGCAAGGCTCAGAGTGGGCAAGGAGGAGGGGAGCGATCATCTTCACGCCAGCTCTTCCCAGCCATGTGCGGAGAGAAGACTATGACAGGTTCTCTGCCCAGGTGACCTCCGCCCCTGGTTTTGAGCAACCTGGACTTAGAAATCAAATGAAAATAATCAGAAACGATTGTCAGGCAAGTAACTGCCATTCTCCTAGACAAGTTGAATAGCACTGCCAAAATCCTCCTTCTCCTACTTGCCCATCTTGCCTCTTGGGTTGTTCAGAGTGTCCTTATGAGCATGGCTGAAACTGGATGAACAGTCTCTAGCAGAAGGTCACAAATGTTTTTCCCTCCAAGGACCTAAGTGTGAAGGGTCGGAGAAATAGTTCAAGTTTACAGCTTCTGCCACTTCACCAGCTCAGTGACTCATGCCACAACTGCAGGACTTGCGGGCATGTTCCTCCCCCTGTGAGCACTGACTGGTCTCCTTCTACCCTGGAGGGAGAATGCAGGAAGAAGAGAAGTAGCCAGGCGTGGTGGCGCACTCCCTTAACCTCAGCACCTGGGAGGCAGAAATAGGAGGATCGCAGTGAGTTCGAGACCACCCTAAGACTACTTAGTGAATTCCAGGTCAGCCTGAGCTAGAGTGAGACCCTACTTTGAAAAACCAAAAAAAAAAAAAAAGTGGTAAGAAAGAAGAGAAGTGCCTCACTCACACGCAAGTTTTTCATCAACAACCCATGTTTACGATTTCCAGTTATCGTCCCTCCCTCTCCCTCATTAGCTGGCATCCACTCTAATCAGTCTTTACTGCCGTCCGCAGCCACTCTTATCCAGACCACCAGTGACATCTGTGCTGCGAAGTCCAATAATCAACGCAACTCTGCAGTTGATGTAGTTAATTCCTCCTTTGCCCTGACTTAATTTCTTTAGTTGGCTTTCCAAAGCATTTCATTCTCTTGATATGTACCCTGTTTGTACTGGTTTCTTCTTCTGTCTCCTTTGCTGAAATAGTCTCACTGTGCATGCCAGGCCAGGCTGCTCATCCTAGCAAGGGCTGGGACTGTGGACGTGCACCATTATCCCTGGCTTCCTCTTGTCTAATTTTTTTTATTGATTTACTTGAGAGAGACAGAGACAGAGAACAGGCACACCAGGACCTCCAGCTGCTGCAAACAAATTCCAGATACATGTACTACCTTGTAAATCTGGCTTACGTGGATCCTGGGGAATCAAACCTGGGTCCTTTGGCTTTGCGAGCAAGCACCTTAAATGCTAAGCCATCTCTCCAGCCCTGTCTTGTCTAATACATGCAAATTGTCAGTGGCACCCAAACTTATATCTCCAGCCAGTTCCCTCACACAAAACCCAAACTTACATGTCTCAGTGATGGGGCTACTTGATTGCAAAACAGATATCTCTATTCAACATTCCCAAAATTCAACTGCTTGTTTTCCTCTTAAAAGCTCCTCCTCTCACAGCCTTTTATGTCTCAGAAAATAGCAATCCTTCTTTTACTCAAGTTAAGAATTGTGGATTGGGGCTGGAGAGATGGCTTGGTGGTCAAAGTGTTTGTCTGCAAAGCCATAGGACCTCGGCTTGATTCCCCAGGACCCATGTAAGCCAGATGCACAAAGGGGAGCATGCGTCTGGAGTTTGTTTGCAGTGGCTAGAGACCCTGGTGAGCCCATTCTCTCTCTCTCTCTCTCTCTCTCTCTCTCTCTCTCTCTCTCTCTCTCATAAATAAATAAATAATAAAGTTTTTTTAAAAGAATTGTGGATTGCTCAGACAGGGTGGTAGCCATGGTAATGATAACAAATGGTCAGATCCCATACATCCCACATGAGGACTCCTGCCTGAGGCATTCTAGGTGCCAAGAAACTCACTCTGCTGGCAGCAAGGGTCCGAGAGCTGAAGTGGCCTCAGCTGAAGCCCAGTACCTGAAACTCTGGGGATCAGTGTGGGGGGGTAGGACCGACAGTGATGAGCAATAGGGATCAATGATGAATCCAAGATTTTGCAGCTTTAGAGCTAGTCTACTCCTTGCTCCCTTGCATCAGCTCTCCATACAATAGCCAGAGATTATTTTAAAATATAAGACTCTGCCACTCCTGCTCAAAAACCCGCCTCATTCTGAATGTCATTAGCATAAAGGCTGACATCTTATAGTGACCAAAAGGCCCTACTGGTCTGCTCTAATGTTACATAGCTCTGGATTGAGAAACTCCCTCCCTGAGGCAGGAGAATAGCTTGTGAGACTCAGGAAGCTCAAGAAATTATAGAATGAGGGCTGGAGGGATGGCTTAGCGGTTAAGGCATTTGCCTGCAAACCCAAAGGACCCAGGTTCAATTCCTGAGGACCCACATTAGCCAGATGTATAAGGGGTGCACGCGTCTGGAGTTTGTTTGCAGTGGCTGTAGGCCCTGGCAGGCCCATTATCTCTCTCCCTCTTTCCTTGTCAAATGAATAAAGAAATAAAATATTTTTTTTAAAAAAGAAATTACAGTATGATGAGGCCTCTCTCTGAAGGGAAGGCAACAGTTACTGAGGAAGAAAAGATACCTCAATGGGGCTGTCTGCCAGTTGTTAAGGGAATTCTAGTGATGCAGCTTTCATGAGCCATTGCCTTTGGTACTAGAGAAGCTTCTGCCCAGGTCCCCCAGGTCCCTAGAACGAACCCCAAAACTCTGCTTCACCAAGCTAGACTCGGATGGAATTACTTTTTTGGCCTTCCACTGATGCCCTTTCTTTTCTTAAATATTTTTATTTATTTAAGAGAGAGAGAGAGAGAATGGGTACACCAGGGCTTCTGCCACTGCAAATTAACTCCAGATGCACACACCATTTTGTGCATCTGGCTTTGTGTGGGTATGGGGAATTGAACCCAGGCCAACAGACTTTGCAAGCAAGCACCTTGACCTCTGAGCCATCTCTCCAGCCTCTGCCGTGCGCCCTTTAAATGGACATTAGTCCACGTTTCTCCGGGGAGAGCTGTGCAGCAGACTTTGCCATTTACTGCTCTGACCGTGCCTTCAACTTACTACTTACTCATCCTGCTTCACCCTCACACACATCCTTTGGCTCCCATTAGCCTCTTGCTTAGGACTATTTAACCTTTGTTTCCTTGGTGTTGCAGTCAGGTTCGCATTGCTGGCAGAAATCACCCGACCAAGAGCAGATTGTGGGAAAAAAAGGTTTATTTTGGATTACAGACTCAAGGGGAAGCTCCATGATGGCAGGAGAAAACGATGGCATGAGCAGAGAGTGGACATCACCCCCTGGCCAACATAAGGTGGTCAACAGGAACAGGAGAGTGTGTCAAACACTGGCAAGGGCACACTGGCTATATAACACCCATAAGCCTGCCCCCAACAATCCACCGCCTCCAGGAGGCGTTAGTTCCCAAACCTCCATCAGCTGGGAACCTAGCATTCAGAACACCTACGTTTATGGGGGACACCTGAAGCACACCTCCACACTCTGCCTGCAGCATTTCACCTCAAATCCCATATGGCAAACTTCCTCACTTCTGGCAAGCCTTCACTCAAGTGTTCTTGAGTGAGAAAGCCCACCATGACTGCCTTTTGAAAATTGCACCACCTATGCCCACTCTACCCAGTTCTACTTGTCTCTTTTTCCATGGCACTTATTAACTTCTGGGACATTTTGTTAACTGATTTATTTCTACTTGTTTGTTCATTGCTGCCTGCCTCCCTCCTCAACAATGTAAGCCCCACGAGGATGAGGCATTAGTCTGTTGTACTTACAGATGTATTTCCCCCACTACCACCATTCCTGGCCTTTGATGGGTGTCTAGTATTTGCTGTTGAATAGCAGGGTTGGGCAGGACTCCACTGACAACGTGATGAGACAAGTGACAGAAGGACAGGAAGAAAGCCTTGAGGGTGGGCAGGTGCTGGGCTGGACGGGCCACAAACCCTGGACAGCACGGAGGATGTTTACCTAGGAGGTGGTTGAGCTGAGTAACCCTCCCAACCAGCTCCCTAAAAATCGTATTCCTTACCTTTTTCACTTCCCAGCTAAGTCTCCCACTCTTTATCCATCCTTTCAACTCTTTTGTCTCAGCCTTTTCCCTGCTGTGAAACTCACTTTGAATTAGTTCTACCAATTGTTAAAGCTTAAAACAACCAAAGAAGCTTGTGTTTTCAGTTTAGAACTAAAAGTGCTTTGGGGGCGTTTCCATCCCTGACATTATCACTGGACAAGCGTATTACTGATGTAAATTCTTACCTTACCATTTCCTCTCCCTGCCCTGGCCACCAGAGTCACTTGTGAAGCTGGGGACATAGGGCAGAGTCCAAAGCCGGCTGACGGAGCACACTACTCAAGCATCTTCTCTCCCGAGACTATGCCAGCACCCTTGTCCAAGACTGGCTCAGAGCATTCCTGCCATCCCCAGGAGCCCGGGCCCCACTCCAGCAACCACGGGCTTAAACCACTAGGCCAGGAGGAAGGGGTCAAACCCATCCAAACGGTTTCTGTTCTCTGCACCCTCCTCCCCCACATCAGTAGCAAAGGTTCCCCTCAGAATGATACACCACTCTCTTCTTTGGAAAAAAAAAAAAATATATATATATAAGATAAAGTGCTCTAGCCTGTTCTCGAGAGGAGTTTGCTTTCCTTCAGACGAGCTGCTGAAGCCTAACGAAAAAGAACACGCCTTCTACATTCCTGTGATACGTAGCCTTTTTGGTACAGATCTTGCAGTCGTTCTTCCTGGGTGACTCACGCCCTTCACAGCAAACCTGGGCGATAGCCTCCCTCTCCAAAGTCCTTCAGTACACTCCCCTCCAGCTGCTGTCATCCATCAGCAAACAGAGAGGTGTCCTGTGAGGACCCCAGCCAGATCAAGGGTGGAAATTGTGGGTGGTGGCCCAGGATTAAAGCCGTGGACTAGATCTTGGGATGCCTAAAAAATGTCTCAACTGACAGTTTCGATCAGCAGGCTAGACCAGGGCTCTGTCCAGGGGCATGAATGAAGCCCAAGCAGCCCGCCACTGCCAGCAGCCCCCAGCAAGGACTGCTGGGAGAAACAAGGGCCGCAGGGCTTTTGCTCCGGACTTGCATTTCCACACAGGACACAGCAGTGTGCACAGCCCTGCACAAATCTACCACGGGCCCTGGGGCAGAGCTCAGCCCCAGAGGCTGCCGGGCAGATAGATGAAGCAGGGCGAGGCCCGCATCCCAGCTGCTCCTCTGCTGCCCTTTACCCCCCTTGGCTTTGCACTAAACCTGGAAATCGCTGCTTCCCACTTCTTCGTGCCATTCTGGATAAATCCAAGTCCAACCTTTACCCAATTCCAGAGAGGCTTGTGGAAAGCTGCTCACCTCCTAATCCCTCTGCCACGTGAGGAGCTAAGCTTGTTACTAGGTCCCAGACAGAGAGACCCCGTGTGGAGCCTAGTCCCCAACTCCTGCTTGTGCCCCAAGCCTGCTTCGTCCCCCAAGCCTGCTTCGTCCCCCCTCCTCACTCTGTATAGGAAAGGTGCTCAGGCCCAAATTCCTCAACAGCATGGGCGGTGTCCAGGGTTAGATAAGAAGTGTGAAGACTTCTCTCCTTCCCTCATAATGCACACTGACCAAAGTCCTGTGATTCCAGGCCACTGGCCAGAAATTCCTGGGGAGAAAGGACATATGACCTCATTCCCCTCCTCTGGGGAAAAATACAAGTTAACTTCCAACCCCAAGGTCAATCTCTAATTGCCATAAACACAAACCAATACTCTCTGCACCAGAGCTCTTTCTTGTACTCGTCCCCAGTCCTCCTACCTCTACCTTGGGGTGAACTCTTCTTCTCTCCAAAAATTAGGCTTACCAGATTCGGAGACCCTTGCTGCCCTGAACGTAAGTGCTACATTACGGTGCTCTCCAATCCTTGTGGCCTACGACATGGCCACCCCTCTCACCACTGTCCCTGTGACCTACCTGAGCATTCTGCATTCCCCCAGCCCAGGACGCAGCCTCACTACAAAACCAGACTCATGACCCCTAATCCCTATAAGCTTCACCCATCAGTGGGACAGTTTGCCCCCAGCTCAGCCCAAGCCCTTCAGTATCTGGGAAATCTGTCCCAAGTGTTGTCCAGCAATGTGGGGTTCCCTAAAAGGCGGTGCGTGGTAAGGGGATTCTACCACTGCTGTGGGAAGGACAGGGTTGCCCAGTGGCTGAAATGGAGGGAAATGAGAAGCTGGTTATGACACACTTAGAGGTGATGCTCTCCTCTGCGCACAGGCATACGAAACTACACGTGCACAGCCGGGGTGGAGGGCGGATTTTCAAAGGAAAAAACTGTGAGGATCAAGTCTATGATACTAGTTAGGTCATAGAAGATACTGGTAATAGTGGAAGACGCAAGGCCAGGGCTGAAGACGCTCAAGATCTCAGAAGACGCTGGTGTCAACATCAGCATCAGCACTACCGTCATCAATTGCTAGCGCTCACTCAGCACTTTCCGTGTGGTAGTGCCAGTCCTTCAACAACCTGGAGAGACAGATACGTTACAGGGGCACCGCCGAGAGTCTGAGAGCTTCAGGAACTTGCCCAACGTCAAACAAGACAGTGAACAGCACAGCCAGAACCCAGACCTTGATACGTCGGGATCCAAGCATGTCTTCTAAGAGGCCATGCTGTAGGGGAAAGAGCCCTTGGACACTCACATGATTTTTATAGGTTTCAGTCTCTTGCAAAGAGTCCTTAATGAACTCTGGGGCCCTTCACCTCCAGCACTCTATAGATATACCAGACTCCCCAGAGGGGCCGTAAATGTGGCAGACAGAAGAATTCGCCTTCCAGGGGAAGCGGGGTGGTGCAGTGGCTCTCACCTCCCCCATTCTTGTAGCAGAGGTAGGGAAACCTCCAGACGTTGCCTAAGCCAACAATCTCCCCGGCTACTGACAGCACAAACTCCATCTTGTTGTTCCATTGCCCCCGTTCCAGGGTGCCATCTTTCTCCACCTTTCCCATGACTGGACACACTGGTTTCGTCTCTCCATTACTGGTTGTAACTGAGACTCTGCTATCCATCCTACCTGGAAAACAAGTGGGGCGCTCTGTTACTTTTTTTTTCCAAAAGGAAAGCCTCCTCCATTTGGGAAAGCCCCAAGGGAGTAACTGCCATAGGAGAGGGTGAATTCCTTCTCCTTGTCTGTGCACGGTGTCCCCTTAGCAGCTCTTACTGGTGGATCTCCTAAGACCACCTGTTCCCTCCTCATTTCAGGAAGAAAGTGTGCTCACTGACAGCCAGGCTTTGCTTCCACAACCCACGTGCTCTTGCATTCGCCTGGTCCGTGGATCGCCTGTGTTCTCTTGGCCTCTCCGCAACCAGCCTTGACTATATGACATGAACTCCACTTTCTTCCTCTGAACGCTGGGAGCCACTAAAGAATGACAGCTCATATATTCCCAAAGCCACTGATTTCTGTTGTAGGAACTTCCCTAAGAAATGATGACTGTGGGTAAACTATTTGACATGAAGGATGTTCATTGTTTATAATGGCAAAAATTACCAAGTACGTGTAGGTTAATAAATGCTCAAAAAGTATAATAAATTATGGCAGATATATAGTGATATATAATCATTAAAGACTGTGTTGCAAAAAAAAAGAAGTATATTGAAACCAAAGGATGTTCATACTATATGAAGTGGAAACCATGTGACCAGGCTTACAAATATTTTCTAAAGTATTTACCTGTACTGAAAGACTATGACACCCACAGCTGGATTATAGGAATATATTCCTTATCTATGCTTTCAACGTTTTCAGCAAAGAGCATGTTTTATGAGAGGGGGAAGGGGAGCTAGTGAATGAGCGGATGGACTGAGTTGTCTAGGTTCTCATTCTTCCATTCCTCACGGCATCAACATAAGAAGGTGCTCCCTCCCTTGTCCTTCCTTCCTCCCTGCCTTCGATGGTGACAAGTGTGGAAATGTGTGACAGTAGACATGGCAACATAAACTGAAGAATGAGCCACCGTTCGCAACCTCTCAAGGTCAGAAATGATCTAGTCCATGCAGCTACCCGGACTGGGGATCAATTCAGATGTGGCTCAATTATAGTGAGCAACTCCTGTGGACTAGGCACGTTCTATACATGTAATTCACACACCAACCCGAAAGTAGGTCTAAAACATGAGTACACAGAAAGTGCTTCGTCCGAGGGTCAGAGGTGTAGATAGTGTCACTGCTGCCGAAGCTTGCTTAGTAAGCTGCACAGCCGGGCTGGAGCCCCTTGTTCCCCCTGCTCTTCTGGTTACCCTGGCTCGAGGGCTCCTGGGCGTGTAGGAATATTGTCACAAGGGTCCTGGTTCTAGGCTTCCCTTCACCAACTACCCTGTGGATGTCTTCCACGGAGGAAAACCCAACTCCCTTTCCTCTGCCCCCCCCCCCCAGCATAAGGAGGTGGCAGTGCTCTTCCTCATGACTCGGAGCCGCAGCTGCTGGCCCAAGAGTCAACCCAAGTCAAGCCCGGTTCAGACCCTAGCTACGCCTCTACCTGACTCCAGAGACGCGGCCTTAGTCTGCTCATCGGCACAAGTCAGAATGCTGGTGTGTGCTCAGCTGGAGGCAGGAGACGCTTAGCAAAATAACAGTCCCTCAAATCTCTATGCTTGTTCAATGTTGTCAAAAGCTGATCATTATCTCATATCACAGAGGGAAAAACAAAAACCTTCATTTTTGTAATTAAACCCAATGTCATTCCTATCAAATTAGGATTGTCTATCTCCAATTCATGTTGCCCCTTGAGTCGTGAGCCACCCCTCCCCCATGAGACAGTCAGGAAGCTAGTGAATAGTTTTTGCACATGCACACCTGATGGCCAGCAATGCTGTTGAGAAGAGGGTCAAAGCCCTTTAGCCACAGCTTGCGTGGACCCACCACCCTGCACACGCTGAAATCCAGTAACAGGAAAAACAGAGAAAAGAAAACAAACCTTAGTGAAGTTGCTGCAAGAGGTCCACTTGTGGAGTTATCTAGGGGGCCTGGGGAGGTGCTGGCTATTTAAAGTGTGGCTGGAGACCTCCTGCCCTGTGGCACTTGTAATCCTAAACTTGGCTCAGCCCACATTCCGCGCGGCTGCTTCCCTCCTCCCACATCTCCCTCCCCTCAGCCAGCAGACAATCTACACATGAGTGATTCCCCAGCCTGGGGCAGGTCAGGCCAGTTGCTTGTGAGCTGACCACAGCATGCTCTCTTTGAATAGCTTGAGTGCCCTTCCCTTCTGGCAATCTGGGCTCTCTCTAGAGCAATCTCTGTCCACCTCTCTCAACTCACAGGTTCAGGCTCATGGAAATTCATCAAGAATTTCAGCACTGCAGAAGCTGAGGTAGGAGCAGTGCCATGAGTTGGAGGTTAGCCTGGGCTATAGTAAGTTCCAGGTCAGCCTACAGTGAGACTTTAGGCCTTTGATGAGGTACTATGTAGATTAATTTAAAGATATGTCTGTCATATCCCATTCCAGTTTACATTCTAGAATGGACAATGATTTAGGAAACACACAGAGATAACTGAACTGTGAGAAGTCAGAAAAACTTCCTACACACACATACTCACTCATTCACACATGCACACATGCATACCATGTTTTAAAAGTCTGAAAACAGCCAGGCATGGTGGTGCACGCCTTTAATCCCAGCACTCAGGAGGCAGAGGTAGAAAGATTACGGTGAGTTTGAGGCCACCCTGAGACTACAAAGTTAATTCCAGGTCAGCCTGGACCAGAGTGAGACCCTACCTAGAAAAACCAAAAAAAAAGGCTGGAAAAAAATCCATCAAACGGTTAATGGTAATTACACTGTGAATATAACTGGGATCAGAAAACTGTAGTAAAGGAAAATTTTCTTTTCTTAAGCTTTCGTATTGTTTGAATTTTAAAATAATGTGCTACATTCTTTTAAAATTTAAAAAGGGGCGTGCCAAATGTTTAAAACAAAGCCCTAAGGGTGGCAAGACAGATAGTCCCATGGGCTTCCTTTCCAGACAGGAATGGCCCAGGCAGGTGGCTGGCTATTCATTCAACCACTAGCTGTAGGACCAGAGCAGAGCCACTTGCTCCAGTGCTGAAGAGGCAGAGGCTGGAGGATCAGTAGCTCGGGGCCAGAATGTAATCCCAACTACCATAAAAGGCTGGAGAGATGGCTTACTGGTTAAGCGCTTGCCTGTGAAGCCTAAGGATCCCGGTTCGAGTCTTGATTCCCCAAGACCCATGCTAGCCAGACGCACAAGAGGGCGCACACATCTGGAGTTCTTTCTCTCTCTGTCACTCTTAAATAAATAAATAAAAATAAACAAAAAACAATTTAAAATAAAAGGAGGTAGATCCAGAGCCTTGGGCCTGGGCAGAGGCTGGCCGGTGGGAGCAGGGAGAGACGGGATGAGCGCAGGGCTCTGGAACATGGGGTAGGGCAGGAAAATGTGCCAGGATAATATCTTCTTGGAGCTTGAGCATCCTATAGAGGTTATTGTTTTGTTTTGTTTTGTCTTTTTCTGAGACAATCACATGTTGCTCAGGCTGGCCTTAAACTTCCCGGGTAGCCAAGGATGGCCTTGGACTTCTAATCCACCTGCCTACACTAGAATTACAGGCATGGGCAATCATGCCAAACTTACATTGTGCCGGGGACCAAACCCAAGGCTTAGGGCACGCTAGGCCACGACTCTATCAGCTGAGCCCCATCCCCAGCCTCATGGAGACTCTTACACTTCACTGGTCCCTTCTCTTCTTCCTTTCTGACTGTCCACTGTTTGCTTTAACTGTGTAAAGCAAAAGACCAAAACGGTCCTCTGAGAGAGGTGGCGGATTTGTGCAAGAAAGCTCAGAGCCACGTCGCTGACTTCCACTTGCTTATCACCAAGTGGTGCTTACTAGGGGTTAGTAAGTGAGCGATAAATACTGTAAATCATGCCACTTATAATCTAAAGTTACCAGATTGGTGGAGTTTACCTGGGACTCAAATTCAGTAAATGTAACATGTTTGGATATCAAACAGTGTTCAGCAATGTTACACTATCTTTTGGGTCCACATGGGAAACATGGAAGTTCACTTACAGGAAACATATCCAGGGGTCAGAACATCAGAGAAGGATGCTATGACATCAGAAGAGGAGGATCAGGACATCAAGGGAGAGGGTCTGGGCATCAGGGAGGAGGTCAAGACATCAGGGGTTCAGGGCATTGGGGAAGGGAGTCAGGGCATCAGGGGAGGGGGTACCAAGGAAGGGGCCAGGGCATCAGAGGAGGAAGTCTGGGCATCAGGGAAGGGGTCATGGAGGAGTCAAGGGATCAGGACATCAGGGGAGGGTTCAGGGTGTCTGGGAGGAATTGGGGCATCCAGAGACTTATCCCGAGTTGCTTTTGAGTCGCTGCTGTTACATGAAGGAATATTGATTTTTTTTTTTTTTTTGCTTTTGTACAACTGCTATTACATCACCATCTTTTTCTTTATTTAGTTGAAAGAGATACAAAGAGAGAAACAGACAGAGAAAGTGCATATGGTTGTGCCAGGGCTTCCTGACACTGCAAACAAACTCCAGACCCATGTGCCATTTTGCACATCTGGCTTTACATGCATACTGGGGAATTGAACCTAGGCTATCAGACTTGGCAAGCAAGTATCTTTAACCATTGAATCATTTCTCCAGCCCCCACATTGCCATCTTGATGGTTCTTTTAGTCATTTCCAATTTGGGGGGGTCCCTAATTTCTTTTATTTCTGTGACATTATGGTAGGGATTTCTCCCTGGTTTACTTGGCCAATATCAGTGAGAACTAGTTTGGGAACCAATGATAGTCAAGTCCTCACACTGTTTATCTCGGATGTCACAGAGACCAGGCAGGACTAGCCTGCATCTCTCATGTTTCCATCATCCTTTTGGTCTCAGAGCACAAGATTAAGGAACTTGGACCAAGCCAGGCATGGTGGCACACTCTTTTAATCCCAGCACTTGGGAGGCAGAGATAAGAGGATCACCATGAGTTCAAGGCCACCCTGAAACTACATAGTGAAGTCTAGGTTAGCCTAGGCTAGAGTGAGATCCTACCTCAAAAAAACAAACAAACAAACAAACAAACAAACAAACATATATATATATATATATATATATATATATATATATTATCAGCACTAGAGAGTTCTTACTTATCAGGTTTCATTAATTTGAAGACTTTCTCCTGCAGTTGAAAATTTGGGCCCTTAGTGGGCTTAGAACTCCTGAATCCAATGGCTCTCAAGTCCCAAGTTCTTGTCCACTATTAGCAAAGAACTGAAAAATGTAGGCACAAAGAAGACTAAATTATGAAAGATTTATTTTAAGAGAGAGTTGAGGTAAGGGAGATGAAAAGTTCCTATGCTAAGGAGGGAACCCTCATCCTAGCTAGAAGAGGTTTCCAGGGGAAAGAATAGGAAACCTGTGTGGCAACTTGGAACAGATCTTTTTATAAATTAGGCATCCAATAGGAATAAGCCTTGTTGCCAAGTTCAAACAATATGAACAGATGATATGGTGAAGCCAGGAAAATAGTGTAGATGCAGAGAGGGCTCTCCAAGCCTGGGGAAAATTCAGGAAGAACTTTTCAGGAAGGACCAGGAAGCTGCTAGCTTGGATATCTTGGCCACCTTAGATCAGACTGAATCAGATTAGAGTTCTAGTCTCATCAGGGAAGGCCAGCATCTGTGACCTTTGGGGCCTCTGTCCCTAGTTGACTGCAAAAGAAAGCTCCCTTGCTCCTAATCCACATCATCACTAGAGATTGCTACCCAGGGTAGCTGAAAGTCGTGCTTCTCACAATAGGGTTGTGTGAAGCCAAGAGAGACCAGGAAGAAGCAGGTCTGGAGCTATTTCTTGGTACCAAGTGGTCCTGGGAAATTTAAGTACCAACATGCACTCTCCTAGGTGCAGAATAAGAACATGTTTTCAAAGCAGCATGATTTGTTTCAAAATGGACATCAATTTCACTATCGCCATGGGAATGGAGACAGGGAGGTGGTGGGTTCTCCCTCTGGTCACAGGTGACTTCCTCACCAGGCACAGTTCTATTGAACCGCATGGGTGAGGAGCCTCTTTACTTGTTGAGCCCTTTTCAAATACCACATTAGGGAAAAGAAAAGAGCAAGTGTAATAAACCAAACAGCCAATTATGGCTTGATAGGACTAGAAACAAAAATACTTATCAAAATAATGGTAATAGTAGATCATAATAAAATGCATTTGTAAGTTCATGATAATAAAACTAATAAGGTAAGCAAATAAATGGAGGGAAAAGGGCAGCTGTTCCTTACATTAGAATTCCAAGTAGTATGTGAAGATGGAAAGCTAGAAATAGGAAATTACCATTAGGCAAGCAACTACAGTAATCACTGCAGATAAGAATCACCAATGAATGAAAATTTAAGGAAGAAGAAAATTTACATATGTTCCAAGTATGTCTCCTAAGATTTTCATTAACTACAAAGGAGAAGATAGCAATTATATAGAGAAATAGAACGTCAGCCATGTCAGCATTCCCAGTAATAAAATATGCCAATGTACGTATCCTGAATCCTGCTATAGGCACTGAGAAGGACACAACACATGGTGATATTCTTGTCAAAAATGCAATTTGTTCATGAGAAAATATAAGATAGACCCAAGTGCGAGGCATTCATCAAATAACCATCCTGTACTCCTTGGTGTCCGCACCATGAAAGACAAGAAAAGACTGAGAAACCGTTTTAGCTAAATGCAGCATGGGATCCTGGGCCAGGTTATAATGGGATCCTGGAATAAAAAAGGACATCAATTAAAAATCCATGGAAGCTGAAGGAAGTTGTCAGTTCGATAACACTACCAATATGAATCTCCCTGTTCTGACAATTGCACTATGATAGTATATAAGATGCTAACAGCAGCAGAAGCTAGGTGAATGGTATCTGAAGACCCATGGTATTTTACCAATTTCTTTTGTCTACAAGTAGTGTAATTTTAAAGGTTTGGGTTTCACTTCCAAGCTATTGCTCTGCTGCAGTCCAAGTGCTGGGCTTGACCCTGCTGTGAAGAACTCTGTGATGTTAAATGCAGAACTCAGAGGTGCCACTGAAACTTGATGGCTTTTCTCTGTGTTGAGTGTGAATACAGATAGTTTAATTAGCCTGATTTACATAACTTCAACATCTTAAAGAAACAAAACTTATGAGTATACTAAGGCCGTGACTCATCACCATCATGGGTATGGAGCATTTACAACGGGCCAGGCATGCTACCCATGAGCCATCTTACTATTAGAAGTGACTGTTAGGACCATTCTAGGCAGAGTGACGGATGAGAGTGGCTTAACAAGAATTAACTGATTTGCTCAAAGCCACATAACTAGCAGATGCTGAGAGTCAACATTTGAACTCAGGGCGTGAAAGATTGCTCAGTGGTTAAAGGTTCCTGCTTGTAGCCTGATCACTCAGATTTGTGGCTATTATAACTACCGTGTCACATACTAATTCTAGGGTGTTAAAAAGAAAGAATACGAAAACTGAAGTGTTGTGTTTACTTTGGTAAAGAGATGAATAGAGGAAATGGCATATGTCCTGAAAATGTCATTCAGACTTGAAGAGTTTTAAAGTCTCATTCAAAGGCTCTTCGCTATCCCAACAACCCCCTCTACCTACCTTTTCCAGACCTTTGTTCTTTAACCCCAGAAATGTGATGGTAGTTATTTAACAGTTGAACCTAATTCTTCCAATCCTCCATTCTCAGGATTTTTTTTTTTTTTTGGCTGATTTTCAGAGAGAGTTTGCAATGTTTTCACAAGTAGACTCAGCAGGAAGGTTTTGGCTGGTTTAACAGTAAGCAGGGGTTCAGAGTGAATAGGACATTCTTGATGCAGCCCCCACACCCTGATATGTTTGAGCCATGGTGAGGAATTAGGGCAGAGTGATGACATTTAAAAAGCAACTTCAGGGCTGGAGTGCTTAGGGGTTA
Source organism: Jaculus jaculus (assembly GCF_020740685.1). Taxonomy (NCBI): domain Eukaryota; kingdom Metazoa; phylum Chordata; class Mammalia; order Rodentia; family Dipodidae; genus Jaculus; species Jaculus jaculus. The sequence goes on along the minus strand of NC_059119.1, from coordinate 36,431,963 downwards.
AGCACTTGCCCGTGAAGCCTAAGGACCCTGGTTCGAGGCTTGTTTCCCCAGGACCCACGTTAGCCAGATGCACAAGGGGGCGCACGCATCTGGAGTTCGTTTGCAGTGGCTGGAGGCCCTGCATGCCCATTCTCTCTCTCTATCTGCCTCTTTCTCTCTGTCACTCTCAAATAAATAAATAAAAATAAATAAATAAATAAAATTTAAAAAGCAACTTCAGCCACAGGACAGTCTTTCATCCTAAACACTTTCAAACACCACCACAGGAGCTCATCTATGGCGAGACAGTATGTTGATGCCCAGACTGCTTAGAAGAGGGAGTCTCCTCTCTCATAGCTAGCATCCCTCTAGTCAGACAGAGAATCAAAGGGGAACTTGACTACATCTCTCTCATCGGTCCTGGGGTCCCCAAACAAGAGAAACAGATAGGACTCCCTCACATTGCACGGTTGATGCCACCAACAGTGCACACAGGTAAGCAGGCAGAATTCAAGCTCATTGAAACAAGGGTGAGAGCAGAGACCTCAGGTGGAGTACAAGGGAGCTGGCAGGGTTCGTCACACAATAGGCTTATGTCAGGTGATTCTGAAGAGGGTCCTGGATGCCAGGCTTTCTTTACTTGGATTTGGATGCTCTTAAAAAGCAGGTGTGGGATGGAGAGATGGCTTGGTGGTTAAGCACTTGCCTGTGACGCCTAAGGACCCCGGTTTGAGGCTCGATTCCCCAGGACCCACGTTAGCCAGATGCACAAGTGGGCGCACGCATCTGGAGTTCGTTTGCAGTGGCTGGAGGCCCTGGCGCGCCCGTTCTCTCTCTCTCTTTCTGTCACTCTCAAATAAATAAATAAAAATGTATTTTTTAAAAAAGCAGGTGTTAGGGCTGGAGAGATGGCTTAGCAGTTAAGGCACTTGCCTGCAAAGCTAAAGGACCCAGGTTCTACTCCCCAGGACCCACATAAGCCAGATGCACAAGGTGGCGCATGCGTCTGGAGTTCGTTTGCAATGACTAGAGGCCCTAGTGCGCCCATTCTCCCTCTCTCTCTCTCTCTCTCTCTCTCAAATAAATAAATAAAAATAAAATATTTTTTAAAATGCAGGTGTCAGACTTCTGGTAAGATTGCAGCATAAGAGCAAAGCCAAACCAGCCTAGGGATGGATTTAAGCAAAACCACAGCAAAATATACTCTGTTTTCAAATAGTGAAGGAGTATAGGCTATTCTTAGACACAGCGGAGAAGCAGGAGAGACCAAAATCCACCAGAAAGGAGGAAATGGCCAGAATCCCACGGAGGCCCTTGCAGCCTGAGCTCTGCGCTCCGTGCACCCACCCAGCACCAACCAGCCAGGCGCGCCAAGCAGCGGCAGCAGCAGACATCAAACAAGGGGGTTTTTCAACTTCACCAGCCTTCTTGCAAAGTTAAGAAATCTGAAAGAAAGACAGCTGAGATCATCTAAGGAGCTACCGAAAGGGATACAGGCGGAACTGCATGAGCAACTCCAAGAGTCTGAACTCTCCCAACCCCCAACCATCAGAACCTCGAACCTCCAGCACTCAGGCCCCAGCGGCAGCACAGCCAGCCCTCCAGCTGCACAGCACAACGTGGAGGGATCGAGGCGGGCACTCAGCACTGGTGGGATTGGAAGCCAGCCCAAAATGTAATGAGGCCGACTGACAAAAATACAGATACATAGGCCTGCATTGGAAGAGCTCAGCTCTCTTTCCATGTCAGGACAGGTTATGGGTTACATATTCTTGGTTGGCTTTGCCATTTTCAAATAAGCTGTATTTGGGGGTTGAATATTGTTGCCATTTATGTTTTCAGATTTATAGGCCCTGTGTCTTTAGCTTCTGTCATTATTGGGAAAAAAATGCCACTACAGATATAAGAAGCTTTTAGAACACCAAACAGACAAAATCTGGACAGAACCTCTCCTCGCCATGTTATAATTAAACTACTAAGCATGCAAACTAAAGAAAATATATTGAAGGCAATTAGAGAGGAAAAGCAAGTCACCTACAAAGGCAAGCCCATCAAAATAACAGCAGATTACTCAACACAAACTTTCAAAGCCAGAAGGTATTCCAAGTTCTGAAAGATAACAAATGCCAACCAAGATTACTTCATCCTGAAAAGCTATCTGTCAAAATTGATGGAGAAATAAGGACATTCCACAACAAAAACGGGCTAAAGGAATTTATGACAACTAAACCAGCTCTACAGAAAACACTTCAAGGAATTTCTCACACTTAAAAGAAAGCAAAACACACATAGGAAGAAATAGGAAAAAATAAACCATACTCAAATAACAGTTAAAACAAACTAGTAGGGCTGGAGAGATGGCTTAGTGGTTAAGCGCTTGCCTGTGAAGCCTAAGGACCCCGGTTCGAGGCTCGGTTCCCCAGGTCCCACGTTAGCCAGATGCACAAGGGGGCACATGTGTCTGGAGTTCGTTTGCAGAGGCTGGAAGCCCTGGCGCACCCATTCTCTCTCTCTCTCTCTCTATCTGTCTTTCTCTCTGTGTCTGTCGCTCTCAAATAAATAAAAATTAAAAAAAAAAAACTAGTAGAGCCAGGTGTGGTGGCGCACACCTTTAATCCCAGCACTCAGGAGGCACAGGTAGGTGGATTGCTGTGAGTTCAAGGCCACCCTGAGACTACATAGTGAATTCCAGAACAGCCTCAGCTAGAGTGAGACCCTACCTCGAAAAACAAAAACAAAAACAAAACAAAAAGTTAGTAAAGGGGAAAGAGGAAGCACTACAAAATAAGAAAACTGGTGAGAATAAATACATACCTTTCAATAATATAACTCTTAATATCTAAATCTCTTAATTATCTTAATATCTAAAGACAGACAATAGCCTCAGTGCCCCAACCAAAAGACATAGGCTTGCAGAGTGCATTAAAAGGCCGGATCCTACCATTTTTTGCCTCTAGGAAACTCATCTCTCAATAAAAGATGGACACTGTCTTAGAGTAAAAGGATGGAAAATGGCATTTCAAGAAAATGGGCCTAAGAAACAAGCAAGGATTACTATCCTAATACCTTACAGGATAGAATTCAAACCAACATTAGTGAGGAAAGATGAAGAAGGTCATTTTATACTGATTAAAGGAACTCTCCAGCAGGAGGACATTACAATCCTAAACATATATGCACCTAACATGAGGCTCCTGGTTTCATCAAACAAACACTATTAGATTTAAGGTCACAGATAACACCAAACACAACTGTAATGGGTGATTTCAGTATCCCACTCTCAATTGACAGGTCATCCCAGCAAAAAGTAAGCAGAGACACATCTGGATTAAATGATGTCATGGAACCAATGGACCTGACAGTTATCTACAGAACATTCCATCAAAATGCTACAGAATATACATTTTCTTAGCAGCACATAGAACATTCTCTAAAATAGACCATATATTAGGACACAAAGCAAATCTCAACAAATATAAGAAAATTAAAATAATCCCTTGTACTCTATTTGACCACAATGGACTAAACTACAAACCAGCAACAAGAAAGACTACAGAGCATACAGAAATTCATGGAGACTAACAGTACACTTTTGAATGATGAATGGGTCACTAAGAAGTCAAAAGGGAAATCAATAAATTCACAGAATCAAATGATGATGATAATACAACATACCAAAACTTTGAGACACAATGAAGGCAGTCCTAAGAGGGAAATTTATAGCTTTACATGCCTATATTAAGAAATTAGAGAGTTCACAAGTAAACAATTTAATGCTTCACCTTAAAGCCTTGGAAAAAGAAGAACAAGGCAAACCAAAAATCAGTAGATGGGAAGAAATCATAAAGATTAGGGCAGAAGTTAATGAAATAGAAACCAAAAGAATAATCCAAAGAATCAATGAAACAAAGAGTTGGTTCTTTGAAAGGAAAAACAAGATTTATAAACCCTTAGCAAATCTGATCAGAAGAGAGAGAGAAGAGACAAAAAATAGTAAAATTAGAGATGAAAAAGGCACCACTACAACAAATACCAAAGAGATTCAGAAAATCGTAAGGACATACTTTAGGAATATATGTGCCACTAAGTTTGAAAATCTGAAAAATATGGATGATTGCCTTGATTAATATGACCTACCAAAATTAATTAAGATGAGATAAATGATTTAAATAGACTTATAACAAGTATGGAGATCCAAGCAGTTATCAAAAGTCTCCCAACTAGAAAAAGTCCAGGCCCAGATGGATTCACTGGTGTATTTTACCAAACCCTCATGGAAGAACTAATACCATTGCTTCTCAAGCTTTTCCATAAAATAGAAAAGGAAGGAATACTACCAAACTCCTACAACGCCAGCATCACTCTGATACCAAAACTAGAAAAAGACAGAACAAACAAAGAAAATTACAGACCAATATCCCTATGAACATAGATGCAAAAATTCTCAACAAAATATTGGCACACAGAATACAAGAATATATCAGAAAGATCATTCACCCCAACCAAATAGGCTTTATCCCAGGGATGCAGGGATGGTTCAACATACACACACTGATAAATGTAATATATCATATAAGTGGCCTGAAGGACAAAAATCACATGATCATCTCAATAAATGCAGAAAAGGCATTCAACAAAAACCTAACACCCTTCATGATAAAAGTCATACAGAAACTGGGAATAGAAAGAACATAGCTCAACATAATAAAAGCTATTTGTGACAAACCTACAGCCAACATATACTAAATGGGGAAAAACTTGAAGTTTTTCCACTAAATTCAGGAACAAGACAAGGGTGTCCACTGTCCCCACTTTTATTTTATATAGTATTGGAAGTGTTAGCTATAACAATAACACAAGAGACACTCACAAAAAGGATACAAATTGGAAAGGAAAAGATTAAATTAACATTATTTTCAGATAATATGATTCTATACATAAAGGACCCTAAAGACTCTACCAGCAGTCTGTTAGTATTGATAAACTCTTTTAGCAATGCAGCAAGATACAAAATAAATACACAGAAATCAGTAGCTTTCCTATACTGACAACAAACATATGGAGGATGAAATCAGGAAATCACTCCCATTCACAATTACCTCAAAAAAATAAAATAAAATAAATAAAGTTTCTTGGAATAAAGTTAACCAAGGAAATGAAGGATCTCTACAATGAGAACTTTAAAACACTCAAGAAAGAAATTGCAGAAGACAAGGAAATGGAAAGACATCCCATATTCTTGGATTGAAATAATCAATATTCTGAAAATGTCAATCTTAATAAAAGCAATCTACACATTTAATGTAATCCCCATTAAAATCCCAATAGCATTCTTCACAGAAATAGAAAGAAACAATCCTAAAATTCATTTGGAAGTGCACAAAAACCTCAAATAGCCAAAACAATTTTGAGCAACAACAACAAAAAAAAGGCTGATGGTATCACAATACCCAATATTAAGCTATATTACAAAGCCATAGTAACAAAAACAGCATGGTATTGGCACAAAGACAGACTTGTAGATCAATGGAACAGAATAGAGGACCCAGATGTTAATCCAAGCAGCTATAGCCATCTGATGTTTGACCAAAATACCAAAAATATTCATTGGAGAAAAGCAGCTTCTTCAACAAGTATTACTGGGAAAACTGGATATTTATATGTAGAAGATATAGATGAAAATAGATTCTTGTCTTTTTCCATTCACAAGAATCAAATCCAACTGGATCAGTGACCTTAATATTAGACCTGAAACTCTGAAATTGCTAGAAGGTAGGGGAAACCCTTCAACATATTGGCATGGGTAATAACTTTCTGAATATAACCCCAATTTCTCAGGAAATAAAAACACTAATCAACCACTGTGATCTCATGAAATTATAAAGCTTTTGTACAGCAAGGGACACTGTGCATAGAGCAAAGATACAGCCTACAGAAATGGGAGAAAATCTTTGCCAGCTACACATCTGACAAATGATTAGTATCTAAAATACACAAAAAAAACTCAAAAAACAGCAAATAAGAAATCAAACAACCCACTTAAAAAAAAAAATGGTCCATGAAACTAAATAGAGTTCTCACAGGAAGAAATACAGATGGCATATAAACATCTAAAAAAGTGTTCTACATGCTTAGCCATCTGTGGAATGCAAATTAAAACTACTTTGAGATCCCTTCTCTCTCCTGTCATAACAGCTACCAAATGACAATTACAGAAAAAGGAGAACCATTCTACACTGTTGGTGAGAATTTAACCTGGTACAGCCATCATGGAAATCCATGTGGAGATTCTTAAGACAGCTAAAAATAGATTTACCATATGATCCAGCTATAGCACTCTTAGGCATATATCCTAATGACTCTTCTCACTACCTTAGAGATACCTGCACAACCATATTTATTGATGCTCTATTCAGTAGCTAGGAAATGGAACCAGCCTAGATGTCTGTCTACAGATGAATAGATAATAGATACGTGGTACATTTACACAATGGAGTTCTATTCAGTGGTAAAGAAAATGAAATTTGCAGGGAAATGGATGTACCTGAAAAGGATCATACTAAGTGAGGTAACCCAGGCCCAGAAAGCCAAACGTTGCATGTTCTCTCTCATATGTGCATCCTAGCTACAAATGTATAGACTTTTGCGAGAGCTGGAACCAAAAATTGGTACCAGAGGCCAGTAAGCTAGAAAAAGACTGTAAGGGAGAAAGGAGAGGGAAGGACTTAAGGGGATGGTATTGTATATATGTAAGTATAAGAACATATCACAAGGAGGGGAAAGGCCTAAATGAAGGCAGGGGAAGAGATTGAGTAAAAGAAGGCTGGGGGAGGGGGTGGGCCAATCAAAATTCAAGATATTCTGAATAAGACATATGAAAACCTACTCTTTTGAATAATGGCACATTCAGAAGCAATAGGTTGTTACTAGAAAATTTTCAGTGCCTAGGATGGGATACCTTCCAGTGAGTTATTGGCCAGGGAGGTCCACATTGCCTTCAAAAGATTACAGGCTATTGCCAAAGCTCTTGGCTTCCCCTGAGAAAGAGATGGTAAGACCCTATTGCTGAAGATGTCACATGTCTGAGCAGGAAAGTCACTGAGAAATCAGGCTGGTGCTGAGCAGCAAACCTTCTCCCTGTAGTCCAGCCACCTGAAAGCTGGAAAAAGCTGCACTGTATGCAGCCTTATGGGAGACAGAAGTCATCAGCAGTGAAAACAGTGGACAGTGGAAGCCTCAAGTTTGGCCAAACAGTCCAAATGACCAAACGAGTGCAATAGTGGCATGTCTGCTCTGGGAGAAACCAACTGCTCTCTAATTGGACTGAAGGCCCACTTTATGGGAGGGAATACATGCCTGGTACTGAAAACCTAATCAAAAGCCTATGGAAAGGGTAGTTATGAGCCTTCTGATTAGAGATAATTCTTTCAGATGGCAATGACCACTGGGATGACACAAAAGGCAACATAGTGCTGAGAAGAAGGGATGGAGGAGTGTCCAGCACTGAAACATCTCACACCCTCCAAGCCTCAAGGTCCATTGTGGAAGAGGTTGTAGAAAAATGTAATAGCCAAAGGAAGGGTATCACTCCTTACATGCAACAGTCCAGAAAGAAATTGGTCTCAATATCCATGACCTCTCAGTGCCTAGCAATACCTACACAAGACCCTTATAATAGGAGAAAAAGATGATAACATCAAATTAAAAGAGAGACTAATGGAGAGAGGGAGGGTATATGATGGAGAGCAGAGTTACAAAAGAGAAAGTGGGTGAGGGGAGGGAAATATGGTTTGTTGCCTGTAAGTATAGAAGTTGTCAATTATTTATATATATATATATCAGGTGTTAGGGCTGGAGAGATGACTCAGCATGTAAGAGCCCTTGCTGACCAAGCATAAGGACCTGAGTTCAATCCCTAGTATCCATGTAAAAGGCCACACCTACTTAAAACCCCAGTGGAACAGAGATAGTAGAAATGCTGGGGCACATTGATCAGCCAGTCTAAGCAAAAACCCGAAGCTCTAGGTTCAGTGAGAGACTCCATATGAAGAAAATAATGCAGAAGAGCAGGAAGGAAGGATACCCTGTGTTCCATAAGGAAGGGCACCCTGTGTACTGTAAGAAAGGGCACTCTGTGTTCCATAAGGAAGGATACCCTGTGTTCCGTAAGGAAGGGTACCCTGTGTTCCATAAGGAAGGATACCCTGTGTTCCGTAAGGAAGGGTACCCTGTGTTCCATAAGGAAGGGTACCCTGTGTTCCATAAGGAAGGGTACCCTGTGTTCCATAAGGATACCCTGTGTTCCATAAAGAAGGATACCCTGTGTTCCGTAAGGAAGGATACCCTGTGTTCCATAAGAAAGTACCCTGTGTTCTGTAAGGAAGGATACTCTGTGTTCCGTAAGGAAGGATACCCTGTGTTCCATAAGGAAGGATACCCTGTGTTCCATAAGGAAGGGCACCCTGTGTTCCATAAGAAAATACCCTGTGTTCCATAAGGAAGGATACCCTGTGTTCCGTAAGGAAGGGTACCCTGTGTTCCATAAGGAAGGGTACCCTGTGTTCCATAAAGAAGGATACCCTGTGTTCCGTAAGGAAGGATACCCTGTGTTCCATAAGAAAGTACCCTGTGTTCTGTAAGGAAGGATACTCTGTGTTCCGTAAGGAAGGATACCCTGTGTTCCATAAGGAAGGATACCCTGTGTTCCATAAGGAAGGGCACCCTGTGTTCCATAAGAAAATACCCTGTGTTCCATAAGGAAGGATACCCTGTGTTTCGTAAGGAAGAGCCCCTGTGTTTCATAAGGAAGGATACCATGTGTTCTTTAAGGAAGGATACCCTGTGTTCCATAAGGAAGGATACGCTGTGTTCCATAAGAAAGTACCCTGTGTTCCATAAGGAAGGGTACCCTGTGTTCTGTAAGGAAGAATACCATGTGTTCTGTAAGAAAGTACCCTGTGTTCCGTAAGGAAGGGTACCCTGTGTTCTGTAAGGAAGGATACCATGTGTTCTGTAAGGTAGGGTGCCCTGTGTTCAGTAAGAAAGGTACCCTGTGTTCTTTAAGGAAGGATACCCTGTGTTCCGTAAAGAAGGGTACCCTGTGTTCTGTAAGGAAGGATACCTACATTCTGGCCTCCACATATCTGCACAATGGGGTTTATGAGTGCACACATATGTTTATATACACAACACACTCAAACCCCTCCCAAAAAGGAGGTGAAGAAAGAAAAAGAAAGAGGGAGTAGTTTCATGAATAGTTTCTCAATGAATCTTACTTAGAAGCAAGATGAAGCAAAGCAAGGCTGTAATTAAGAAGCAGTTGCTCATGTTGACCAGAAAGAGGGTCTGTTTGGTCATTTGTATGTGTGGTTCAGACAATGTTCACATTTTTGTCTCTGTTTACATATGATTAGAGTATCCTTAGGTGTGTCTCTGTCTGCCTGTCTATCTATCTATCTATCTATCTATCTATCTATCTATCTATCTATCTATCTATCTATCTGTTGCAGCCAAGTTTGCATTGCTGGTAGAAATCATCCAACCAGGAGAAGCTTATGGGAAAAATAGGTCTATTTTGGCTTACAGCCTTGAGGGGAAGCTTCACGATGGCAGGGAAAAATGATGGGATGAGCAGAGGGTGGACATCACCCCTCTGGCCAACATAAGGTAGACAATAGCAATAGGAGAGTGTGCCAAACACTGGCTTGGGGAAACTGGCTATAACACCCATAAGCCCATCCCCAACAATACACTGCCTCCAGGAAGCATTAATTTTCAATTGCCATCCACTGGGGAACCTAGCATCCAGAACACCTAAGTTAATGGGGACACCTGAATCAAACCACCACATTCTGCCCCAGCCCCCATAAATTGATATCCATACATGATGTAAAATATAATGCATTCAGTCCAACTTTAACAGTCCCCATTGTTTTTTGTCAATCCCAATGATGTTCAAACATCCCCACTGTTCAAGATCTTTTTTGTTTGTTTGTTTGTTTTTCAAGGTGGGGTCTCACTCTGGCTCAGGCTGACCTGGAATTCACTATGTAGTCTCAGGGTGGCCTTGAACTCTCAGCAATCCTCCTACCTCTGCCTCCCGAGTGCTGGGATTAAAAGCGTGCACTACCATGCCCAGCGTCCAAGATCTTTTAACTGAGCCATAATACAAAAAAAAAAAAAAAAGATAACCTCAAAAAAACTATAATGGCACAGAATAAACATTCACACTGCAAAAGATGGCACTGGGCATAGCAAAGAAATACTCAAGCAATACATACATGATTTGAACAGGGCAAACACCAAACTCAGTACCACCAAGTCCAACAACTATAGCCAGTGACAAGTCTCCAAGTCCTATAACTCTAACCAGCAACAAGTCTCTGGAGTTCCAATCTGGTCCCTCCAGCTAGGCTACTCACAGTCCTAGAAAACTTCATTAGAACCAGAGCTGTCCTTAGCAGCCATCTCATGGTCCGGCATCTCTACTAGGTCTCCACTACAATCCACAGTTCATCCTCATAGCCCCATGGGATCTCCATGCATCCAGTAAACCTGCTTCACACTGCCCATGGCCATTTCCAAAACACAAGTCCATGTTGTGAACTCAATGACCCTCTCTTTCCTGCATTTCTTATACTCCACAATACCAGGTAGGGTGCCAATTTGTTAGTCCAGGGTGGAATAAGTGTACTTTGAAGAATAGAACATTTCTTGAGCACTCAGGCCCCTTCAAAAGACTATTCATTTTCCCTGTTGCCCCAGTGCAGGTCAGCTGACCAAATTTCAATGGTTGTAATCTCTTAAACAATTTGCAGGTGAACAGGCAGCAGTTTAGGCCCAAAGATTTCATTTTTTCTCTGTGCCATATCCCTCTGCTCACAGCAGTTCATTTCTATGCAAAGTAACCCTGCACAACTTCTCAGAACACAGGCATAAGAACAAGCTTTTCACACAAACTGCTAGCCCAGTCCAAGCAAAGCTCTTTCTCACCTCATAAGCCAAACCTCACAGTCCATAGTTCTTACTGCATTCAGGCCTTTCGACTCTGAACAGAATAGTCCATCAAGCTGTACTTACAGCACTGCAAGGTGTTCATTAGGCCAAAGTTTCAAATCCTCCCCCATTCCTCTTGAAAATCAGCTCCAAAAGGCCAAAGCCACACAGTCAGATGTCTAGCAGCAACCCCACTCCTGGTACCACTTTACTGTTGCAGCCAGGTTCGCATTGTTGGTAGAAATCACCCAACCATGGGAAGCTTGTGGGAAAAATAGGCCTATTTTGGCTTACAGCCTTGAGGGGAAGCTCCACGATGGCAGGGGAAAATGATGGCACGAGCAGACGGTGGACATCACCCCCTGGCCAACATAAGGTGGACAATAGCAACAGGAGAGTGTGCCAAACACTGGCTTGGGAAACCTGGATATAACACCCATAAGCCCACCCCCAACAATACACTGCCTCCAGGAAGCATTGATTTTCAATTGCCATCAGCTAGGGAACCTTGCATCCAGCTCACCTAAGTTTATGGGAGACACCTGACTCAAACCACCACCCTATGTTCTACAGAACATCAGGCCCAGATATGTCAGGTCAGTTCCTGGCACCACCAAGGCCTAACAATGTCACTATAGTTGCTCATTGTCAGGGACATCTTCTCTTTCTTAGCCACAACACACTCAGAGAAGTGAGTCCCTAAGTAGTGCCCTAAGAAGAAGGAACCCTCACTTAATGTTCTGACCACAGTTTGTACCTTTTTTGCCCTTCAATTCTGACCTTAAAATTAAGCTTGATCCTAACTCTCTTCTTTCTTCTTATACCTTACCTCTACTCCCTAATTCAAAAAATATTTTCCTAGGGGCTGGAAAGATGGCTTAGCAGTTAAGGCTCTTGCCTGCAAAGCCAAAGAACCTAGGTTCAATTCCCCATGACCCATGTAAGCCAGATGCACAAGGTGGTAAATGCATCTGGTATTTGTTTGCAGTGGATAAAGGCCTTGGCATACCCATTCTGTCTCTATCTGCCTCTCTCTCTCTCTCTGATTTTTTCTCTTCCTCTCAACTTTATATATATATATATATATATATATATATATATATATATATATATATATATTTTTTTTTTTTTTTTTCCTAGCTGGGCATGGTGGCACATGCCTTTAATCCCAGCACTCAGGAGGCAAAGGTAGGAGGATCACCATGAGTTTGAGGCCACCCTGAGTGTATATATTGAATTCCAGGCCAGCCTAGGCTAGAACAAAAATCAAACAAAATGTCTAACTTTTTGCCAGAATGGTGCCACAATTGAAGAAGGGAGTTTCTGCCAGTCCCAAAGCCAAAGCAAAGTTTTGAAATTGAAGAAGGTAGTGCCAACAGACCTTCACAGCCACAGAAGGAAGAAGCCACGTCACCCACCTTCCAGAGGCCCAAGGTACTGGCTGTGCTCTGGAGGCAGCACACATCCCCTCTGAGGAGCCCCAGGAGAAACAAGCTTGGCCTCTATGACATCAGCAAGTTCCGCGACCACCGCATCAGCCATAACAACAGAAACACACCTGTGCTCCTTGTTGCTGTCAAGGTCACCTGTGCCCAGATCAAACAGGGTGCGAGGAAGCTCCGCAACTCTGATGTAGACAAAGCCAACGCCTGAGGGAGCTGAAGAGAATCCATGTGGTCCACTGGCTCCTGTCTATGGTGTTGTAGATGTTGTCAACAAAATGGAGTACCTGAGTCCAGCTGGATAATTCAAAACATACTTTTTCTTCACCCTAAAAATATTTTTTCTAGCATATATTGCCATCATCAGGCCATTCCCTCCTATTCTATAAGGTTACAATCTTTAATTTTCAGAATCACAAATCACCAAGAGACTTTTTAAAGTTTGTTTGTTTGCTTTTTTCCACTCTGGCCTTGTGTCAATTGAAGAAACTTTCTAAGAACGTGGCTACCAAGTGTCTCTACCTTCTTCTACACTGCCTCGCCTGTCCTGGCAGCTTCCTGCTTACCTGTGAATGTTAGGTCATGGCTAATAGCCAAACACAGTCATCTGGTTCCAGCCACCCCTCTGCAAGTTTCTTCATTCAACTTTTGTATGTTCTAGTCAAACATTTTTTTTTCTTCAGTTTCCCTAAAATATGTCAACTTGTTCCTGTCCATCTGTACACCCTCCTCCATTCATTTCACAGTCCCATGTGGTCTCCCTGCCTTTCTGGCAAGTGCTCACCACCTGGAGGACCTCACTCTCACCTGAACTGCTGTAGAAATCAGAACCATTTAACTTGTGGCCATTAGTATCTATTGGGTGGTTCTTGTGTGGTTTTTTTTTATGCATATACTGGTGTATACATGGCGCAGGAGAACACGTGCACATGTATTTAAGTATATGTGGAGACCAGAGGACAACCTTGGGTGTTGTCCTCAGGAATGCCACCTACTTCCTTCGAGACAGGATCTCTCACTGGTCTAAAGCTCACTGATTAGGCTAGATGGCTTGCCAGCAAAGCCCAGGGATCCTCCCATCTCCACCTCCCACAGCCAGGATCACAGGCACATGCCACCACACATGGCATTTTTACACAGATGCTGGACCTCCAGCTCAGGTCCTCATGCTTGTGAGGCAGGCACCTTACTGACTGAGCTGTTTCCCTTGGCCTTAGTCTTGTCCTTTAATTGCTACCAATGCAATAGTTTGTGAACTCTTTAAGGAGAAAGGAAAAAAAATAATTTCAGTTTCTCTATTCCCAAAGAATACAAAAGTACTAAACATAGTAGGTACTCAGTCCACTTTAACTGGTTGGTGGACATTAGATTTCCACCTCAAGTTACCATGTTTGTGTGAACACAGGGGAAGGAGAGAAGCAAAGGTGAACCTGTATTTCTACCCAAGCATACCACTTCCGGTATATTCAAGACAAAGTTATTGCTGCCAAATATGCAGTATCTTTGAGTGGACACCAGGCAGCAGAATGAGCCCTTCCTTGGAACATGATTCCTATGTTCCCAGAAGAAAAGGCCACACCTATGTTGAGCTTTCCACACAGCTGATGGATTTAGATTTCAGTGATTTACCATCCTTGTGACTATCAGGAAAAATCCTTTTTGGAATGTACAAAGAGATTCCTAGTTTACACCAAACCAAAGGCTAAGGCTGCCATCAGATAGCGGCTGAGGCTATGGTGCAGATTGCCTCACTTTGCTGGTACCTACCTACCTGATGTGTCAACGATGTATTTTGAAATACCTTCATTGGCAGAAAGATTGTAAGAGTCACAAAGCGGGTAGACATACCCTGAAGCACAGCCCCCCACTACCCATAGGGACCGACAGAGGCTTTCATGGCCACAGTGAATAGCATAACCTCACTGAAGAAGGCCCAAGAAAAATGGGAGCGGGGGCAGGGGACAAAAGAATAAACTGGTAATAGATATGTCACCTATGTGAATAGTGTGAGTTCTCAAAGCCAAGACCTCACTAGACGTTGTGGCACACACCTCTAATCTCAGTACCCAGGGTGAGGCAGGATCACTGTAAGTTGTAGGAAGGGAGAGAAAAAAGGCAAGAAAAGGAGGGGGAAATAGAGGAAAAGAAGAGAGGGAAAGAATAAGAGACTAAGATCTGATTCATCACCCAGAGCTATAATTTAAAGATTAAGATAATACTGAGCATAGATATTAAAAGGGGTGTGAAAACCTGGGAGTGTGGTCAGACAAGAACATCTAGCAGACTTCAAGACCTGAGAACCCAGAGCAACAGGGCTGATGAGGCTTTGAAATTCGTTTTTTTCTGAGGCAGTCTCATGTACCCCAGGCTAGCCTTGAATTCACTCATGGTAAGTACCAAGATGACCTTGCACTATGGTCCTACCTTCATCTCCAGAGTGCTGGTGTTACAGGCGTGTGCCACTCACCCGGTTTCATGTGGTGCCAGGGATGAAGCCCGGGGGTTTGTGCATACTCTATCAACTTAGCTGCATCCCTAGTTCTGATTTCTAGCTTTTCTAAGTAAAAAGACTTGTTCATGAAATATAGGAGACTGGCCAAAGGATAGATGTAAATTCTTCCAGTTTACAAAATTTAGTCCAACCAAAAACTGTTGACTTGTTCTCTTGTGAACATTAGAAAAACAAAAACAAAGCATTTTTCTTTTCAACCTAACTTGGATAGGAAAGCATGGAGAGAATAAATGTTAAGCCTTAGGAAATTGGCTGCTTTCTTCTCTTATCTTAATGCAATGAACCAGCTTTCTCACGCTGACTATTTGAGTGCGGAGGACAATGTCCCATGGCCTCCTCATCCAGGCCTCTTTCTTCTGGCATTCCTCACCTTCTGTGACCACCTCTCGGGTGAGCAGGATCTGTAAAGTGCCTCTAACAAGACAAAGAATATGGGAGGAAAAAATGACAGGGTGTGTGTGTTTGACATCAATATACATGATTATGTCAATAGACTATAATATTTGTCTTGCTAAGAAACTCTCCCCCTTGCTGGCTTAAGGATCTGAGTGATCATGTTGATACAACTTAAAAGTCAAGTATATTGGTTTAAAGTAGGTGTCCCCAATAGGCTCATATGCTTTTAATGCTTGGTTCCCAGCTGATGGTAATTTTGGAGGTGAAATCTTGGCTGGAGATAGTGTGTTTGGGGGACAGGCTTAGGAGTGTTTTAGCCAGGTCACCTTTTCTAGAGTTTGGCTGTCTCACTCTCTTGCTGTTGTCCACCTGATGTTGGCCAGGAGGTGATGTCCAGCCTCTGCTCTACCATCTTTTCCCTGCCATCATGGAGTTTCCCCTCAAGACTCTAAGCCAAAATAAAACCTTTCTTCCCATTAGCTACTTTTGGTCAGATGTTTCGTTCCAACAACAAGAAGGTAACTACTACAGAAAATTGGTACCAGAGGAGAAACCTGACTGTGTGGCATTTGGCCTTTTGGAACTGATTTGCAGAAGAAATGTGGAGAATTTGAAACCTTGGTCAAAGAGACACCTTGCAGAACTGTAAGCAGAGTTTGATGGACTATTCTGGCCAGAGTTTTAAAGACCTAAATGCAGTAAGAACTGTGAACTCTAAGGTTTGGCTTATGAGGGAAAGAAAGACCTTTGTCCAGACTGAGTTAGAGGCAGTTTATTGAGAGGCTTACTGCAGTCTTCCCATGTCCTGAAAACTTATGCAAGGTTGCAGTGCATGGAAATAGATTGGTGTGAGCAGAAGGATATGATACAAAAGGAAATGAAAGTTTTGGGGCTGGGGAAATGGCTTAGCAGTTAAGGCGTTTGCCTGTGAAGCCAAAGGATCCCAGTTTGATTCTCCAGGACCCATGTAAGCCAGATGCACAAGGTGGCACATGCATGTGGAGTTTGTTTGCAGTGGCTGGAAGCTCTGGCATGCCCATTCTCTCTTCTTCTCTCTCTCTATCTCAAATAAATAAATAATTTTTTAAAAAAAGAAAATTTCAAGCTGGAAATAGAAAAGAGTACAGCTGCAACTGGGAGAAGGTACCACTGATATTGGACCAGATGATTTGCACTAGGACAGTAAAAAGAATGCTGAGTCTCTTGACAGCAGGGGCCTGAGCACTTCAAAGTTGACTTTTGTTAGTTAGCTTCACATTGCTGGCAGAAAGTACCTTTATATTGGCTTACAGACTCAAGGGGCAAGCTCAATGATGGCAGGGGAAAACATGGCATGAACGGAGGCTAGACATCACCTCCTGGCCAATATCAGGTGGACAACATCAGCAGGACAGTGTGCCAAACACTGGCAAGAGGAAGATGACTATAATACCCATAAGCCCACTCCCAAAAATACACCACCTCCAGGAGGCTCAAATTACCAAACTGCCACCAGCTAGGGGCCCAGCATTCAGAGCACAAGTTTATGAGGGACACCTAATTCAAACCACCACAGATTTTTAACTCCCTGACTGAGAAGGGGCACAATTATAAAATCGGTGAGAAAGACATTTGGGGAAGGAATGTATGGAGAAAAGAGTTGGTCAATTGGTGGTAATCTCAGTTTAATCAATACAGCCTTGATATTCTGGCATTTAAGTCTCTTTTCAAAGCCAGGTTTGAAAACCAAAACAATTCACTTGGTGAACCCTCATTTATTGTTTGTTTTGTTTTTCTTTAGCTCTAAACATTGCTGACCCCTTTTGTCTAGGAATGATATGGAAACCACAGTGCATGGGAACTTCAGCCCTAAAACTTGGAATGTTACACATTCACTTAATTATTCCCTGGTAGCCTGTACTAAAAGAACCATGAACCACCAAAACTTCTAATATTTTTGTTGAGGCAATAACTACAGGAAAAAATCATTTTTAATATCAGAGTCGCTATCAAAGAATAACTGTGACAAGCATGAGTCTATAAATCTAAATCTTTTTTATTTCTTGGAGGAGGGCATGATAGGGTCTCTTGCCTATACAAGTAAACACCAGTCACTTATACCACTTTTTACATTTGGCATCTGTGGTCATCTTAGGAATTAAACTCAAGCAACAGGTTTGCAAGTAAGATCCTTTAATCACTGAGAGATTATCTCCAGCCCCCAAAGGTAAACCTTTTTTTCCCCTTCCTTTTTTTGAGGTAGGGTTTCAGCCCAGGATGACCTGGAATTTACTATGTAGCTTCAGGATGACCTTGAACTCTAGGCCTACCTGTGGCTCCCGAGTGCTGGCATGTGCCACCATACCCAACTAAATGTTTAATTTACCATGCCAGCCTTTCTTAAATTTTTTATTTTTTTAAATTTATTTGAGAGAGTGAAACAGAAAGAGGCAGAGAGAGGAAGAGGATGGAAGCACCAGGGCCTCCAGCCACTGCAAATGAACTCCAGATGCGTGCACCCCCTTGTGCATCTGGCTTACATGGGACCTGGAGAATTGAACTGAGGTCCTTTGACTTTGCAGACCAATGCCTTATCCCCTAAGCCATCTCTCCAGCCCCATGCCAACCTTTTATGGAAGAAGCAATGGATAAGAAAAATGCTCATAAGAAGAAGAATAAATAAGTAGAGGAAGAAAATAGCCAAGTTTCATACATAAAAGTGTCAAATATTTATTCTAATACTGAAAGAAATGCTACTTCAGCATAACCCAAAAGAACTCAGTCTTTGAACATTGTTTTATTCTTGCTACCAATAAAGAAAAATAAAGGAGCATATTTCAGGGAGGAGAAGCTTCTGAATTTTAAAAGCGATATTTCTGAAAAAGTTCTATATGGTTTTAGAAATTAATTTCAGCTTTAATTTGAAAATTGATTTAGGGTATTGCTTTCTAAATGCCTTTTATTTTTTTTTATTTTTTTAACATTTTTCATATTTATTTATTTATCAGAGAAAGAAGGAGAGAGAGAGAGAGAGAGAGAGAGAGGGAGAATGGGTGTGCCAGGGCTTCCAGCCACTGTAAACAAACTCCAGATGCTTGTGCCCCCTTGTGCATCTGGCTACCATGGGTCCTAGGGAATCGAACCTGGGTTCTTTGGCTTTACAGGCAAATTTATTAACTGCTAAGCCATCCCTCCAGCCCCTAAATGCCTTTTTTTTTTTTAATTTTTATTAACATTTTCCATGATTATAAAATATATCCCATGGTAATTCCCTCCCTCCCCACCCCCACACTTTCCCGTTTGAAATTCCATTCTCAATCATATTACCTCCCCATTACAATCATTGTAATTACATATATACCATATCAACCTATTAAGTATCCTCCTCCCTTCCTTTCTCCACCCTTTATGTCTCCTTTTCAACTTACTGGCCTCTGCTACTAAGTATTTTCATTCTCACACAGAAGCCCAGTCATCTGTAGCTAGGATCCCCATATGAGGGAGAACATGTGGCGCTTGGCTTTCTGGGCCTGGGTTACCTGACTTAGTATAATACTTTCCAGGTCCATCCATTTTTCTGCAAATTTCATAACTTCATTTTTCTTTACCGCTGAGTAGAACTCCATTGTATAAATGTACCACATCTTCATTATCCACTCATCTGTTGAGGGACATCTAGGCTGGTTCCATTTCCCAGCTATTATAAATTGAGCAGCAATAAACATGGTTGAGCATGTACTTCTAAGGAAATGAGATGAATCCTTTGGATATATGCCTAGGAGTGCTATAGCTGGGTCATATGGTAGATCAATCTCTAGCTGCTTTAGGAACCTCCACACTGTTTTCCACAATGGCTGGACCAGATTGCATTCCCACCAGCAGTGCAGAAGGGTTCCTTTTTTTCCACATCCCCGCCAACATTTATGATCATTTGTTTTCATGATGGTGGCCAATCTGACAGGAGTGAGATGGAATCTCAATGTAGTTTTAATCTGCATTTCCCTGATGACTAGTGACGTAGAACATTTTTTTAGATGCTTATATGCCATTCGTATTTCTTCCTTTGAGAACTCTCTATTTAGCTCCTTAGCCCATTTTTTGATTGGCCTGTTTGATTCCTTATTAGTTAACTTTTTGAGTTCTTTGTATATCCTAGATATTAATCCTTTATCAGATATATAGCTGGCGAAGATTTTTTCCCATTCTGTAGGTTGCCTCTTTGCTTTTTCAACTGTGTCCTTTGCGGTGCAAAATCTTTGTAATTTCATTAGGTCCCAGTGGTTAATCTGTGGTTTTATTGCCTGAGCAATTGGGGTTGTATTTAGAAAGTCTTTGCCAAGACCAATATGTTGGAGGGTTTCCCCTACTTTTTCCTCTAGCAGTTTCAAAGTTTCCGGTCTGATGTTAAGGTCTTTAATCCATTTGGACTTAATTCTTGTGCATGGCGAGAGAGAAGAATCTATTTTCATCCTTCTGCAGATATTTATCCAGTTTTCAAAACACCATTTGCTGAAGAGGCTGTCTCTTCTCCAATGAGTATTTTTGGCATTTTTATCGAATATCAGGTGGCTATAGCTACTTGGGCTTACATCAGGGTCCTCTATTCTGTTCCACTGATCTACATGTCTGTTTTTGTGCCAGTACCATGCTGTTTTTGTTACTATGGCTCTGTAGTATAGGTTAAAATCAGGTATGGTGATACCACCAGCCTCTTTTTTGTTGCTCAGTATTATTTTAGATATTCGAGGTTTTTTATGATTCCAAATGAATTTTTGGATTGTTTTTTCTATTTCCATGAAGAAAGCCTTTGGAATTTTGATAGGGATTGCATTAAATGTGTAGATTGCTTTAGGTAAGATTGCCATTTTCACGATATTGATTCTTCCAAGCCAGGAACAAGGGATGTTTCTCCACTTTCTAGTGTCTTCTGCAATTTCTCGCTTGAGTGTCTTAAAGTTCTCATTGTATAGATTCTTTACTTCCTTAGTTAGGTTTATTCCAAGGTATTTTATTTTTTTTTTGATGCAATTGTGAATGGGAGTGATTCTCTGATTTCATCCTCTGTGTGTTTGTTGTTAGCATATATGAAGGCTACTGATTTCTGTGTATTTATTTTGTATCCTGCTACATTGCTGTAGGTTTTGATTAGCTCTAACAGCTTGCTAGTAGAGTCTTTAGGGTCCTTTATGTATAGAATCATGTCATCTGCAAATAATGATAGCTTGATTTCTTCCTTTCCAATTTGTATCCCTTTTATGTGTGTCTCTTGCCTTATTGCTATGGCTAAGACTTCCAAAACTATATTAAATAGAAGTGGAGACAGTGGACACCCTTGTCTTGTTCCTGATTTTAGTGGAAAAGCTTCCAGTTTTTCCCCATTTAGTAATATGTTGGCTGTAGGCTTGTCATAAATAGCCTTTATTATATTGAGATATGTTCCTTCTATTCCCAGTCTCTGTAGGACTTTTATCATGAAGGGATGTTGGATTTTGTCAAATGCTTTCTCTGCATCTAATGAGATGATCATGTGATTTTTGTCCTTCAACCCATTTATGTAATGTATTACATTTATAGATTTGCGTATGTTGAACCATCCCTGCATCTCTGGGATAAAGCCTACTTGGTCAGGGTGAATGATCTTTTTGATATACTCTTGTATTCTGTTTGCCAATATTTTGTTGAGAATTTTTGCATCTATGTTCATGAGGGAGATTGGTCTGTAATTTTCTTTTTTTGTTCTATCTTTGCCTGGTTTTGGTATCAGGGTGATGCTGGCCTCATAGAAGGAGTTTGGTAGGATTCCTTCTTTTTCTATTTCCTGGAAAAGCTTAAGAAGCAATGGTGTTAGCTCTTCCTTAAAAGTCTGGTAAAATTCAGCAGTGAATCCATCCGGGCCTGGGCTTTTTTTAGTTGGGAGATTATTGATAACTGCTCGGATCTCCATGTTTGTTATAGGTCTATTTAAGTGATTAATCTCATTTTGATTTAATTTAGGTAGGTCATATAGATCAAGGAAATCATCCATTTCTTTCAGATTTTCATACTTTGTGGAGTATATGCTTTTATAGTATGTCCCTATAATTTTTTGAATTTCTCTGGAATCTGTTGTGATGTTACCTTGTTCATCTCTGATTTTATTAATTTGTGTCTCTTCTCTCTTTCTTTTGGTCAGATTTGCTAAGGGTTTATCAATCTTGTTTATCCTTTCAAAGAACCAACTCTTTGTTTCATTAATTCTTTGGATTGTTCTTTTTGTTTCTATTTCATTAATTTCTGCCCTAATCTTTATTATTTCTTCCCGTCTACTACTTTTTGGTTTGCCTTGTTCTTCTTTTTCCAAGGCTTTAAGGCGAAGCATTAGGTCGTTTACTTGCGACCTTTCTAATTTCTTAATATAGGCACTTAAGGCTATAAATTTACCTCTTAGAACTGCCTTCATTGTGTCCCAGAGATTTTGGTATGTTGTGTTCTCATTATCATTTGACTCTATAAATTTTTTGATTTCCTTTTTGATTTCTTCATTGACCCACTCATCATTTAGTAGTGTATTGTTTAGCTTCCATGATTTTGTGTATGCTCTATAGCCTTTCTTGCTACTGATTTGTAGTTTAATTCCATTGTGGTCAGATAGAATGCAAGGAATTATTTCAATTTTCCTGAATTTGTTAAGATTTGCTTTGTGTCCTAATATATGGTCTATTTTAGAGAATGTTCCATGTGCTGCTGAAAAGAATGTATATTCTGCAGCCTTTGGATGAAATGTCCTGTATATATCTGTTAGGTCCATATCTTCTATGACCTCATTTAGTCCAGATGCCTCTCTGTTTATTCTTTCCCTGGATGACCTGTCAATTGATGAGAGTGGGGTGTTAAAGTCACCCACCACCACCGTGTTTGGTGTTATCTGTGACCTTAGTTCTAACAGTGTTTGCTTGACGAATTTGGGAGCCCCCATGTTAGGTGCATATATGTTTAGGATTGTAATGTCCTCCTGTTGGAGTGTGCCCTTAATCAATATAAAGTGACCTTCCTTATCTTTTTTGACTAACTTCGGACTAAAGTCCACCCTGTCTGATATTAGGATAGCAACCCCTGCTTGTTTTCTAGGCCCATTTGCTTGAAACACCGTCTTCCAACCTTTCACCCTAAGATAATGTCTATCCTTTGTAGAAAGGTGAGTTTCTTGAAGACAACAAATTGTAGGATCCTGCTTTTTAACCCAGTCTGCAAATCTATGTCTTTTCGTTGGGGCATTGAGACCGTTGATATTAAGAGATATTATTGAAAGGTGTGTATTTATGTTTGCCATTTGTGTGTGTGTGTGTGTGTGTTACTGGTTCTACCTGTGTTCTCTTCTGTTAACTGGTATTTGAGTATGGCTGGTTTTTTCTAGGTTCCTTATATGTGTGCTTTTCCTTTTGTTCAGCATGGAGGATTCTATCAAGTATTTTCTGTAGAGCTGGTTTTGTCTTCAGATATTCCTTTAACCTTTTGTCATGGAATGTCTTTATTTCTCCATCTATTTGGATGGATAACTTTGCAGGATAAAGTAACCTTGGTTGACAGTTGTTATCTTTCAGAACTTGGAATATATCACTCCAGGCCCTTCTGGCTTTAAAAGTTTGTGTTGAATAATCTGCTGTAATCCTGATGGGCTTGCTTTTGTAGGTAACTTGATTTTTCTCTCTAACTGCTTTCAATATTTTTTCTTTGGTTTGTGTGTTTGGAAGTTTGAGTATAATGTGGCGAGGAGAGTTTCTTTCTGGGTTTTGTCTGGCTGGGGTTCTAAAGGCTTCCTGTATCTGTATTGGCACCTCTTTCCCAATTTGGGGAAAATTTTCCTCTATGATTTTGTTGAAGATGCCTACTATGCCTCTGGAGTGGAATTCTTCTCCTTCTACTATGCCCTGAATTCTTATATTGGATCTTTTCATAGTGTCCCGAATATCTTGAAATTCCCACTCATACTTTTCTATAAGTTTGTCTTTCTCTTTGTTGGACTGCATTAGGTCTGCCACCTGATCTTCTAGCTTAGATATTCTGTCCTCTCCCTCATCCATCCTACTGGTGAGATTTTCTACAGAGTTTTTTATTTCATTAACTGTGTTCTTCATTGCTAGTAATTCTGACTGGTTTTTCTTTATTATTTCTATTTCTCTATTTATGTCTTGTATTGCCTTCTTTATTTCATTAAATTGGTGTCCTGCCTCTTCTTTGATTCCTTTGATTTCCTCTTTGATTTCCTCTTTGATTTCTTCTTTGATTGTTTTCATGTGTTCTTTGACCTCTTTGAACATATTTATAATTATTCTTTTGAACTCTTTCTCAGGCATTTCCTCTAACTCTTTCTCACTGGAGGACATTTCTGATGCATTAATACTTTTAGGTGGATTTATATCGTCTTGCTTTTTAGTGTTTCTTGTGTTATAATGTATATATTTTTGCATCTTGGATTAAGTTAATGCTTGGATTTTCTAGCTAGCTGTGTATTCTTAGCTGTATCAATTGATTTGGTGTAAAATATTTTCAGGGTAGGACCTTAAGGTATTAGGTGTGGCTCTTAAGACTCTCAGAGTATCTACAAAGATGTTCTTAGGGGTTGAGTTTCCCTGCTATAGGAGTATTCAAGCAGGCTGAGTGGAATAATATACTGGTAGATTCTAAAATTTAGCTAAACACTGTACCCATTCCATCAAAAACAGCCCCGAGTATGTATGCAAGAGTAGTTATTATAATGACCAGATCCTCTATCAACAAAGAGGTTTAGATTTCTGGTCTGTTGAGGTATCCAAGTCAGCTTGTGACCAGGTGAGACCCTTCCCTGGTGCAATCCCAGTTACCTTGGGTGATTGTGGTCTCAGTCAAGTTGCTGCCTGGGTCGTCGGGCTGCTGTTCTGATTTCTGGAGCTGGGCACTTGCTTTTCCTACGGGGCAAACTGAGCCGCTGCCGCCGCCTCTGCAGCTGTAGTAGGTGCCACCGCCGGAGCCCCCACCACTGCTGAAGCTGCCGTTGTCGTGTCCACCGCTGCTGCTCACCCCGAAGCCGCTGCTCTCCTGGGTCCGCTGCTGCTGGGGCCACTGGTACCGGTGCTGGAGCCGCTGAAGTTGCTGCCAAATTCTGCTCCTGCTTGGGTCCCGCCGTCAGCCCAAGTTGGCGTGGCCGGGTCCCGGGCTGCTGCTGTGTTCGCTGGAGCTGGGTTCAGGCGGCAGGGGAGGGGAGGGAGCCGCGGCTGTTCTGGTTGTATCGTGTGCTTTTACCTCGCGGTCTGCTCCCCCCTCCGTTGCTCGCTGCCGCTGTCCCCTCACGTTTCCCGAGTTGCGGAGAGCGCGGTGTGAGGGGAAAATCCCGCACCTGGCTTGTCCTGCGGCTCGAGCCGAGAGTCCGGCGGTTTTCTGCCGCTCCGCGGTTGCGGCGGGTAGCTGAGCCGCCCCGGAGCCGCTGTTCCCGCCTGTGCAGGCTCTGGATGCTCTATAACTCTTCCACTTCTCCGCTGCCGCCTCAACTTCCTATACACCTCACTTTTTAGTAAAAGTGTGTATTTTGCTGAGTTTTTTTTTGGTCTTCCCCCCCCAGGCTGTTTTGGCGTGGTACCTACGCCGCCATCTTAACCGGAAGTCCCTAAATGCCTTTTAAATTGTCCTGGTATTAACTTTATTCTTTCTTTCTAAACCATATTGAACTTGATACTAGGTACATTTAAGTAACCATTTTAGTTTTCTTTTTTAATGCATGTGTGTGTGTGTATGTGTATGTGTATGTGTTAATTTCAATGTGTATTTAATTAATGATTAAGCCTCATACTCAATCCCCATTTTGTGGAGGCTTTGGGAGGTGGAGCCTTACTGGAGTGAGTCACTGGGAGAGAATTTTGTGGTTTATTAGCCCAGCTAGCTCACTCTTGCTGCTGCCTTTCAGCAGATGTGAGACAATGTGGTGCCCAGCCTCTGCTCTGCTGTGGCTTCCTGGTGAATGCTTCCCTGCCACAATGAAACTCCCCTCAAAACTGCCAGCCTGGAATAAGCCTTTTCCTCCCATGAGATGCTTGTGGTTGGGTGTCTTATCCCAGCAGCAAGAACTTAATGGCAACAGAAAATTGGCACCCAGAATTGGGGTCATTATTGAAAGGAAATAAACCATGTGGCTTTTTTTTTTTTAAACTAGTTTGTGAGAGGAATATGGAGGATTGGGAACTTTGGACATTGCTATAAACAGAGATTAATGGATCATTATGGTGAGAGTTTGAAAGACTTGAAGCAGAAAGAATTGTGGGGGAAAAAAGAATTGTGGACTGAGAAGCTCAGCTTGTGAGGTTTCAGACAGGAAAGAAGACTTTGCTCAGAACAAAGTTTGACGCAGACCATGTGACACTCTAGCTGTGCTCTCCCTGTGTCCTGGTAACTGGAGCAAAGTTGGGTTTGGAAGTAGTGGACTGGTGTATTTAGCAGGAGGGTTGTGAGCAAGTTCAGACCTCAGCACAAGACCACGGCCTTCAGCTGTGATTGCTTAGGAGGCTGCCAGCATGGAGGACGGGCCAGCCACTCTGCACTGGGGCAAGAGGAGGAGGGCTGATTCTTTTGAGAGGAGGGAATCTGAATCAAGGGACTGAAGGGATTTCCTCACCTCAAGATCCAGCTTTACCTCCTCTGGCTTTACAAAGTTTTGGCAGCACCCCTTGGAATTGTGGCAAATGCAGGAATGAGAGGTTCATGAAGTACACATTGTTCTGGAGATAGCCACTGGGCAGTGTGAAAGTAGGGTTCACATCCCTGTGTGGCTCTGGCATGGAGCTGTGAAGATGATCAGTGGGTTGTAGTGAAGATTCCAGGATTTGGAAATGCCAGGACTACAGGGTGGCCACAAAAGAATGTTGCAGGCTTGGGGTGGGTTTATCTGGTCTGTACTCAGCCCAGCTGAGAAATAGTGTCACCCAAGCATTTTGGAGGCTAGGCGCAGAATTTGAACTTGCCCTGCTAGTTTCCCATCATGCACTGGTGCAGTCTTTCCTTGTTGTGCCTTCTTTTTGCAATGGGAATGCTAATATGTGCCATAAAGATGCAGCTTGTACTTTGATTTTACAGGGCTCGCAATTAAGAGACTATCTCAGAGGAGTTTTGGGACTTTGAACTTTTGAACAGTGTTGGGATTTGGTAAAGATTATGGGGACTTTTAAAGTTGGACTGAGTGCATTTTGTATCATAGAATGGTTATGAGCCTAATGTAAGAATACAACGTCTAATATTTAATGTTTGTATATTAGTAAATAAGAGAGAATAAAGACTATCAATCAAGATGGAAGACAATGACAGAAGAACAAAAGGCAATGAGAATGGGGGAAAACAAAAGGAAACATGTACTATGAAACAAGAAACGATGTGTAAGAAAGTATGAAAATGGGCTGGAGAGATGGCTTAGCGGTTAAGCGCTTGCCTGTGAAGCCTAAGGACCCCGGTTCAAGGCTCGGTTCCCCAGGTCCCACGTTAGCCAGATGCACAAGGGGGCGCACGCGTCTGGAGTTCGTTTGCAGAGGCTGGAAGCCCTGGCGCGCCCATTCTCTCTCTCCCTCTAACTGCCTTTCTCTCTGTGTGTCTGTCGCTCTCAAATAAATAATAAATAATTATAAAAAAAAAGAAAGTATGAAAATGTTGAACAGAAGCATTGTAAGAGAAATCTACAAAGAACAAAACTTACCTAAAATCAATTTCCTTTTATAAGGAACAAAAGGATCACTCTCATGCTAAAATAGACAAGTGCTATGCCTAAATTTAAGGGTTCTCATCTGTTTACATGCTCTTAAAGATGCCCTATGGGCTGGAGAGATTGCTTAGTGGTTAAATGCTTGGCTGTGAAACCTAAGGACCCCGGTTCAAGGCTCAATTACCCAGGACCCATGTAAGCCAGATGCACAAGGTGGCACATGCATCTGGAGTTCATTTGCAGTGGCTGGAGGCCCTGGTGTGCCCATTCTCTCCCTCTCTCTCTCTCTCTCTCTCTCTCTCTCTCTCTCTCTCTCTCTCTCTCTCTCTCTCTCTGTGTGTGTGTGTGTGTGTGTGTGTGCCTCAAATAAATTTTAAAAAAAAATTTTAAATGAGAAACCTCTCAATTAAAAATAAAAGACTCCCTAAAATTTTCATATAAGGACATGGACTTAATGACAAATGATTTAAATTCAGTCTAAATTAGACACAGGTAAAACCTTCTATGTCGCAAGATTATTAACACACGTGTAATTCTGGGACATCTTCTGGGAAAAATTCTAACCAGGTTAGACACAAGCAAGACCTTGTCACCTTGTTGTATCACAAATGGGTAAAATTCTCATTCATTTTAAGTTCCCTAAGCAAAAACAAATAGGCAGCCTCAAAATGGGACAAGGAATGCCAGGGTGCTTGGCTCTCTGCTCTGTCATTTTTCTTGCTCTCGCTTATAATTGGTAGACTATAACATGCTATTTCAATTCATGGCAAGCTGGACTATGCCCCCCCCCCCCGATATCAGACCCCAAGCAGATTAAACCCTGTGTCCTCCATATCTTGTTCAGTAATAAAATGGACAATCATGTCTGACAAGAAGTAAAGAGGAACAAGCAGCATATAGTTTGGTTCTCTGTATTTCCTCTCTTCTGATCATCTAAAGTCATCTCTATCAGACAGAATTTCTCACTAGACAGAAAGGTCAAATGTGTAAACTACATCCAGGTATTTGATCAGTTTACAAACTCCTTAAGTGTGACAAATATCAGGCTTGCTTGGAGCTTATACAAGACTCAAACAAGGTAATATCATGGATCCACCCTAGAGAAACCAGATGATTCTGTTCTTAAAACACCTGGAATATAAAAGAAATCCCATCAGAGGCTTGAACCTCCCCAAACCCTTCCATCCCTATTGTCTGGACCTCAAGTTGCCTATCAGGTATGAGAGCAACTCAAGCAGGTCCAGGTTAGAGACCACAGATAAGTGACGCCATGGAGCCTTTGTCTTTGTGACTGTGTGAGTTCACTGAGTATGATCCGTTCCAAGTCTGTCAATTTTTCTACAAATTTCATTGTATCATTTTTTTTTTTGTACTGCTGAGTAGAATTCCACTGTGTAAATGTACCACAACTCCATGATCCATTCATCCAATGATGGGACTCTGGGTTGATTCCAGTTCTTAGCTATGATGAAGGGAGCAGCTATAAACATGGCTGAGCAAATGTCTCTGTAGTGATACATGAAGCATTTAAGATAAATGCCCAATAACGGAATAAGTGGGTCTGTTGGCAGCTCTATGTTCATTCTTTTTAGGAATCTCCATGTTGATTTCCATAGTGGTTGTACAAGCTTACATTCCCACCAACAGTAGATGAGGGTTCCTCTTTCCCCACATCCTCGCCAACATTTGTCACGGTTAGACTTTTTAAGGATTGCCATCCTTACTGAAGTAAGGTGGAATCTCATGGTTGTTTTAATTTGCATCTCCCTAATGGTGAGGGATGTTGAGCATTTTCTTAAGTGTGTGTTAGCCATATGTAATTCTTCCTCTGAGAACTCCCTATTCAATTCTCTGCCCCATTTTGGTAATGGGTTGTTTGATTTTTTTTATTGTTCAGTTTTTTGAGTTCTTTGTATATTCTGTATTAGGCTTCTGTCAGTGGTACAGCTGGAGAAGATTTTCTCCCATTCAGTGGGTAATCTGCTGGCTCTGCTTATGGTATGTTTTTCTGTGCAAAAGTTTTTTAGCTTCATGAGGTCCCATTTGTTGAGTGATTGTTTAATTTCCTGGGCTACAGGGTTTTCTTCAGGAAGTCTTTCCCCACTCCTATACCATGAAGAGTGTCTCCTATTTTTTCTTCCAGTAGGAGAAGAGTTTTGCATCTTATGGTGAGGTCTTTCATCCATTTTGGACTTGATTTATATATATGGAGAGAAGAGTGGGTCTAGTTTCATTTTTCTACATATAGACATCCAATTTGCCCAACACCATTTGTTGAAGATGCTGTCTTTTCTCCAGTCTACATTAGTGGCACCTTTATCAAAGATCAAGTAGCTGCAGTTACTTGATATTTTTTTAAATATTTTATTTCTATTTATTTGAAATAGAGAGATAGGGAGGTAGATAGAGAGAATTGGCACACAAGGGCCTCGAACCACTGCAAACAAACTCCAGATGCATGTACTATCTTGTGCATCTGGCTTTTTGTGGGTCCGAGAGAATCAAACCTGTGTCCTTTGGCTTTGAAGGCAAGCACCTTCACCATTAAGCAATCTTTCCAGCCCCCTTTATCTGTTTTGTGTCATGGATAAAACACAAAGTTGTTTTATGTTAATCAAAATCTCTACTGTATATCAAATTAATTGCTATACAAAATTAAGCCAGGGCTGGAGAGATGGCTTAGCAGCTAAGCACTTGCCTGTGAAGCCTAAGGACCCTGGTTTGAGGCTCAATTCCCCAGGGCCCACGTTAGCCAGATGCACAAGGGGGCGCACGTGTCTGGAGTTCATTTGCAGTGGCTGGAGGCCATAGCGCACCCATTCTCTCCCTCACCCACCTCCTCTCTCCCTCTCCCTCCCTCCCTCCCTCTCTCCCTCCCTCCCTCCCTCTCTCTCTCTCTCTCTCTCTCTCTCTCTCTGTTACTTTCAAATAAATAAATAAAAATAAACAAAAAAAATCAATCCAAAAACATTGTTTTTCCAATAATGTTTTCTCTTTCAAAACACATTTGTCAAGGGTTGTATTTGAGCTCAGCTATTTTAGATCATCAAGAAACAGGTTATGCTCTGTGCTTATGTGTAATCAAATAGTTTTAGTCAGGACTGGTAACTTGTTCTGCAGGTACCTATAGCTGTTAGATATTTAAAAGATAAGACATGACTGCTTGTTATGCTTCAGATATGGCCTAGATGTCATAGAACAACTAAACTTAGATGTTAGACAGAATGACTTTAAGCTTTTGTGCCATTCTTTAGAACTGTTTCACTAACTAGATGTGCTACATAGCAACACCCTTCAGGGTTGGTGAACTTTCTTTTCTTTTACTTTTTTGTTTTTATAATTAACAACTTCCATGATTGGAAACAATACACCATGGTAATTCCCTCCCTCCCCTCCCCCCACTTTCCCCTTATTAATCGAGTGTGTAGAAGCCAAAGCCAACTGGAGTCACTAGAGCTAAAAAGGCCAATATGTCAGCCTCTACACTCAGGGGCAACAGGAGATGACTTTTAACATGTTACACTGGCCCTGTGGCAAGTTGCCTGCTGTCTTCCTGATCGAGGGGAGGACATGAAGTCCCAGAGAACCCCTCCCCCCCCCAAAAAAAGGGTATACAATCTACAACAGGAGAATCACAGCAGAGGAAAGTTGGTCCTCCAGGCTTCCCAAGAGAGGGAAGACCACTTGGTCAGTAGTTTTGACTTATCTAACAGACAACACCAGTGCTGGAGAAGCCACAGGGCTCTTCCCAGGTTCCTTGAGTCCCCCTTGGAGAGTCATTTTTGGCCTCCAAAAGTATACATATGATTAAATTATGGCCATCTGGTTGGTCTTAAGTACTCAGAAAGAAAAGTATAATCAAATACAAAGGATGCATCAAAGCCTAAAACATGACACAGACAAGTCAGCTCTCCCTCTCATCACAAAATATGCCTTATTTCCTATCCTTGCTGTTGCTCAGTTTTTCCATCCCACCCACAAGGTGAAAACTCATTCCTTGTAAGGGCCCAAGAATATGCACAGGATAGTAATCAAACTAACTGCTGGGTCTATGGGCTCTTGCCACTTCCAGCACCTCTGGACTTGCATGGAGGGTGTCTCCTCTTTAAGGAGATGACTGGAACCAATCACTGGTGTATCTTAACCAGGGAAGCGCTAGGTAAGGGTCACCATCTCCTTTCCTCTAATAGCAGTTAAGAGTTTCTCCTCAAGAGAGGGAGAAATGAGAGGGAATTAGTCGACATAGGGCCCAAAAGAGGGAGTGAAAACGATGTAACACCACCTGTTTGCTCCAATAGAACTGGAATTCAGCGTCTGCTCCAGTCTCATCCAATCAGCTCTCTCTCACCCCCCACCCAAATGCACCTACCCCTTCCTGAGCCCAAACCAATCAGCTCGCTCTCTGGCTCAACTGACCCTGAGGGTAAAACCCACCACAATAAGGTTATAAATAAAGCCTTACCAGACGGGCAAGGTCTCTCTTTTGGCTTTTACGTTTCCTGAACTTCCAGGTTCCTGCTCTGGCAAGCCCCCCTCATCCTGGCCCTGAAGGGCTGAGATTGGGGTGGGGGTGCTGACCCCTAATCCCAAGTGGCTCTCCTTAATCATGCCTTCCACATGGCAAGAATTCTCTGTATTTTCTCCTCTTTTTTTTTTTTTTTTTTTTTTCTTCCAAGGTAGGGTCTTGTCCTAGCCCAAGCTGACCTGGAATTCACTATGTAGACTCAAGGTGGCCTCAAACTCATGGTAACCCTCCTGCTTCTGCTTCCTGAGTGCTGGGATTGAAGGCTTGCCACACTATGCCCGGAGTCTTTTCTTCTTTTTTATTTTAGGCAGACAAAGAGAGAGTATGGGCATGCCAGAGCCTCTAGCCACTGCAAATGAACTCGAGATGCATGTGCCACTTTGTGCATCTGGCTTTATGTGGGGACTGGGGAATCAAACCCAGGTTGTTAGGCTTTGCAGGAAAATACCTTGACTGCTGAGCCATCTCTCCAGTCCCACTTTTCTTTTCGTAATCTTATTAAATCTCCCTAAGTTTTACCATCTGTTTATGAATTTAATTTTTTTTTTTATTTGAGAGTGACAGACAGAGAGAAAGACAGATAGAGGGAGAGAGAGAGAATGGGCGAGCCAGGGCTTCCAGCCACTGCAAACGAACTCCAGACGCGTGCGCCCCCTCGTGCATCTGGCTAACGTGGGACCTGGGGAACCGAGCCTCGAACCGGGGTCTTTAGGCTTCACAGGCAAGCGCTTCACCGCTAAGCCATCTCTCCAGCCCGAATTTAATTTTTTTAAATCCTTAAGACAAGAGTCTGTGGTACACAAAATTTGGCAAGGGTCCCCAAAACTCCTGTAACAAAACTAGCAGTTTTCCTTGTGATTTTTATTTATATGTAGAATGCTGTCTTCTGATTATATAAGCTATTTCCATTTTCATCAGAAGCAGCTGTGAATGCTTGAAGAAAAAAAGAAAATTCATCTGGCCTGTAAGCATTCTGTGGTAGTTTGAATGTATGCACTCAAGTATTAAAAAAAAAAAAAAAAGGATGAATGAAAGAAAAAGAAAAGCCTGACTCCAGCCACCTGGCTGGAGGAGGTGTCACTGGGGATAGATCTGATTTCCAGCTGAATGGTACACCAAATGCTCGAATTCTGCCGGGATTCTCCGTTTTTCAGCCAGTTTTTCTCTTGCTTGTGGTTCTGGTGGTGATGTTTCATTTTGTTTTGGTTTGTTTTTCTATGCTTGGATCTGTGAAAGATAGCAAACTGTCCCCATCATTATGGAACTTCCCCTGGATCTATAAACTTCAAAGAAATCCTTTCCTCCCCTAACTTGTGCCTGGCTTGGAAGTTCATCCCAGAAGCAAGGAGCTGACTGTAACACATTTCCTAGAAGGAGGAGGTATGAGGGTCATCAGACCTTGTAGAAGGAGGGCATATGAGGGTCGTCAGACCTTCACCTAGGATCTTGGCCACTCCCTCCTGCTCCTCCCAGCCAGCTGTAGGTGATTCTGCCCGTTGCTGCCCTGGTCTCATAATTTCCAAATGTACTAGAGTATTTAGTGTGAGAGGGATTAGGTAAGCGGGGACTCCCCTCATGCAACAATGGAGAGGACGTGTCCATGCTGGAGTGAGACTTTCAGTGATGTCGCTCTGCTCCTGCAAGCAACCCATTGCTCTTGCTCTCTAAGTAAGCCCATTAAACTCACTGCTTCGCCAAGTTGGACTTGGGTAGAATTGCACTTTGACCTGATGTGCCCTATCTGGGAGGACGGAGTTTATGCAACACTGTTTTATGGCAATGAGTTTCTCTTCATATTCCCTTTTGGCATCTCCCTGCCTTCATCCCTGCCTAAACCTTTCCATCCACAGTATTTCCCCTTCTACATTCATATCACATGTATTCTACTACCCTCCACCTGGCTCCCTGAAAGCCTCTTCTTTCCCCTCTCATGGGCCCCTTTCTAGTTTATTGGCTTCTGCATACAATCACATGCACCCACACTTAATAGTCACCATAAACACACACAATGAAATTTTAAAAATGAAAAGCTAGGATCCATATATGAGAGGAAATGTGGTGTCTGTCTTTCTGAGCCTGGATAATATATATTACATATATATGTGTGTGTGAGTGTGTGTGTGTATGTATGTATATATATATGTGTATATATATATAAAATATGTAATATATATATAATATTTTACAGCTCTATCCATTTTTCATTTAAAAAAAATCACCATTTGAGGGTTGGGGAGGTAGCTCAGCAGTTAAGGCATTTACTTACAAAGCCTGATGGCCTGGGTTTGATTTCCCAGTACCCATATGAAGCCAGATGCACAAAGTGACGCATGTGTCTGAGGCGTGTTTGATGAAGAAGAAATAAGCATAGATGCGCAATGTGGTAGGATGCTGCAGCGCCGCCCAGTGGTGTTTGGATAAACATGAAAGGAACACTCACCAGGCACACTATGATTTCACGGAGGGCCGGGGGATGCTCTCAAGCGCTCCCTGAACTGACTGTTCTCACAGCTTTTATTCAGATTCAGACAGTCAAAGCTATGGGGAGTCTGAGCATAAGACAGATCACGAGTTTGCATCAGACCAGATCAGGAGTCATTTGTTTAGGTTTATTTCATCAGGAGACCTTTGGAGAAGCTGAGAAGCTGTGAGGTTCCCCTTCTTCAAAAAGTTCTACCCAAGGCTCATAGTTTTCCATGTCTTCAGCTTAGCCTGTGCAAAAATTATCTTTATTCCATCCAACTGGCTTTCCAATTAATTTGATCTCTTCATTTCCCCTTTTCTTTTTCTTTTAAAAGCAGTTTGATGAACTAGCATATTGTTGTTGCTGGCAAATAAGTATTTTTGAGGTTGATCCCTCCAACTGTACAAAGAACAAAATACAGATGATTGATTCAATGCCCACCAAAGTGGAAGGCCAAGTATTTGAAAACCAGGAAGATGGATTAAGCCAAGACAAATTGTTGGTGACATCCTGGTGTCAAGATATCTTTTTTGGGGCTGGAGAGATGGCTTAGCGGTTAAGCGCCTGCCTGTGAAGCCTAAGGACCCCGGTTCAAGGCTCGGTTCCCCAGGACCCACATTAGCCAGATGCACAAGGGGGCGTACACGTCTGGAGTTCATTTGCAGAGGCTGGAAGCCCTGGCGCGCCCATTCTCTCTCTATCTATCTGCCTCTTTCTCTCTCTCTGTCACTCTCAAATAAATAAATAAATAAAAATGAACCAAAAAATATTTTTAAAAAAGATATCTTTTTTAAATATTTTATTTGTTTAGTTATTTATTTAAGAGAGAGAGACAGATAGAAAGAATGGATGTGTCGGGCCTCTAATCCTTGCAATTGAACTCCAGATGCATGTGCCACGTTGGGCAACTGGCTTATGTGGGTACTGGGGAATTGAACCTGGGTCCTTAGGCTTCATAGGCAAGTACCTTAACCATGAACCCATCTTTCCAGCCCAAGATTGATTTCTTTCTCTCTTTCCTTCTTTCTTTCTTTCTTTCTTTCTTTCTTTCTTTCTTTCTTTCTCCCTTTCTTTCCTTCTTTCTTTCTTTCTTTCTTTCTTTCTTTCTTTCTTTCTTTCTTTCTTTTTCAAGATAGTGTCTCATTCTAGCTCAGACTGACCTGGAATTCACTCTGTAGTCTTAGGGTGGCCTTGAGCTCTCAGCGATCCTCCTACCTCTGTCTCCTGAGTGCTGGGATTAAAGGCATGTGCCACCATGCCTGACTTCCAAGATATCTCTTTAATATTGTTTTATAAGACAAGCACTGTTTGACTAATTTCATCATGTAATTAATTAATATTTATAGGAATATAATTAAGTAGGAACACTTGGAGACGTTTATTAATTTTGTCCCATGTATTGTTAGATTTATATTAAAGATATGGGGTCATACATATGGATTTATGTCTCCAATCACAATTTAAAGTGGCCTGTAGCTAAGTGATTTAAATTTGGTCCCCAACATATATTATAGCTGATTACATTAGCTGTACTCAGGTTAGCAAATTTTTGTCTATCCTGTGTTGTATAGTAATGGTATGGATAACATTATGCACATTCTAATATACAAAGTGTGTAATTAGAGTAAATTAGGTGACTTTTGTCACTGTCATGACAGAAGCAGCTATGATAAAAGCAGCAGTGACCATAGTGACTATGAGCATACCAAAAACCACTTAGGTCTGCTGAAGCATTACCCTACTTTATTAATTATAGTAAGAGCCCTGGGTTCTTTTGCAGGCTCAGTGTAAGTTACTGGGATAAGGTGCAGGCCTCGCATCTCATAAACGTACTTGATTAAGAAGCAAGCGGGCTGGATGTGGTGGCGCATGCCTTTAATCCCAGCACTCCGGAGGCAGAGGTAGGAGGATCGCAGTGAGTTCGAGGCTACCCTGAGACTACATAGTGAATTCCAGGTCAGCCTGGGCCAGAGTGAAACCCTACCTTGAAAGAATCAAGCGGGCAAAGCTGCAGAGTGGGAAATAGACTGAGTGTGACATTAAAATGACCAACAGGAAGAGTACAAAGGTGAGTTGGCCCAGTGTGGTAGCAATAGAAAATAAGAGACATTCTTTACTTCTGAAATTTATTTTCCTACATTAAATAATTTTTTGAAAAGCATAGCCAAGTCATCAAATAGAGGTTTTTGGTGGTCCTTGACCTATAAAGCTTTGGGGGCAGTATAGCTCCTCCTCTCCACATAGAATAGAATCGTTAAATACTGTTAAGCTATCAGTAGAAGAATAGCCAATGAATGGTTATGCTTATCATGAATCCAATCTTTAGGACCCCAATCAATAATAGAATAATTTCCCAATCTGGTAACGTGTCATGTAGGGACCCTGGCACATTTCCCATGAGGTTTTTTTTGATATTCAAGATGAGCGTCTGTATGAACAGAGCAGCAGCGCTGACTGAAACAAACTGTTTCTTTGCCATTTGTATACTACCTGCGGCCAAAGCTGCAGCGTGATTGGGTTTTAAGCAGAGTAAGGCCTGTAGCTTGTGCGTAAGACATAGAATATTAGAACCCATGCAAACTGACAAATGAGTGGACCAGTAATTGATTTCTGAGGGTGAAATTGAGTAAGATTAAGTTAGCTGTTAGTTTCAGGGGGCTATATGCCTCCTAGCCTAGAAGCAACCTTACTGTAAAAAGGGAAAGGTGGGTCTGTCTATCCATGCGAAGGGTTCCCACAGAGGGAGGGCAGCCATGACAGTTCAGTATGCGTGCCCTTTGACCGCACAAGCACAGGAGTCCAGGACTGGTTTATGTGGCTCTGGGCTTGAGCAGCCATGACGCCATCTTTTTGAATATTAAAAAAGAAAAAAATTAAAAGTCAGGCTGGAGAGATGGCTTAGCCGTTAAGCGCTTGCCTGTGAAGCCTAAGGACCCGGGTTCGAGACTCGATTCCCCAGAACCCACGTTAGCCAGATGCACAAGGGGGCGCACGCGTCTGGAGTTCATTGTCAGTGGCCAGAGGCCCTGGCTCGCCCATTCTCTCTCTATCTGCCTCTTTCTCTCTCTCTGTCCGTGGCTTTCAAATAAATAAATAAAAATAAAAACAAAAACATTTTTTTAAAAATTCAAAGTAATGATACTAGCATGTAGTTTAGTCATGGGTGACTCTGGCCTCAGCCCATATTCCCCCTTCTTTATTTATTTTTTTTTAATAACATGGATTTTTATATACCATGTGTCCTTTTTGATCTGAAATGTATCTTTTAAATAGAAAACATACTTTATAATTTTATCACCTTATATTACATAGTCTCTTTTGTTATTTTTGTTAACATTATTAATGTTCTAATTTATAAATTAAAATGAAAAAACTGTATTTTACAGAAAGTATAATAATTATAAGTATAGACAAAATATATTAACAGTCCTATGGTTTGTTAATGAGCCCAAATTAATTAATTTGTAAGCATGAACAAGCATAAAATGAAAACCTTACAGATAGATAAATTATTTTAAATGTATTATAGGCATAATTTTAGCAATGTAGTATTGTACTTTTGAGCATTTGATAGACACAGTTTAGTTACATAGAAAGACAAACTTCATAAAACATAAACACAGAACAGCATAACAAGCGGTTGTGAAAAAGAACCTCATTGATATTTAATGTACTTGTGTATTCATGAGCCAATGTTACTGTATCAGTATTAGAGACAACATGCACCACCCGTAGCCACAAAGACACTGTAAAGGGCAAATATATTCTGTAGTTTTTAAACTTGTCATTAGTCAGTTCTAAAATCAAAAATGACCTTAATTATTATTATTATTTAAAGCACTAGGTAATCTTCAAGATAGAGCGTTCGGTATAAGAAGTTAGAAATCTCTGGGAAGACTCTGACGGGGGAGGGCCCAGCTGTAACTCAGCAGAAGACCTGGGTCCTCTCTTTCTCTACCCACTAGGGAATTGTCTGGAGCTCGGTTACCTTGACTATAGACCCTGTGCCACTGTTTTGCTTTGTGTTAAAGTTCTAGTAACTACCTAGCCAAGCTATTTTTTTTAACCTCAAGATGGCTTTGTGATATGTCTGAAGAAAAACTAAAATGTCATACAACACCCCCAGGTGAGGATATTTGTCTATGAGGGAGAGAATAAAATATTTAAGCAGGAACCATCATGTTTTGAGGGCTAGTCTAAGCAATAAAGACTTTTTGTGAAATTAGAATTGATATAGTAATTTATAGAATAAAATCTTGATTAATTACCCTTGTTCAAAATTTGAATTATATTGTATTTTAAAAGGAATTTGAACCAAATTAACAGCTTTGTCTATATGACCTTTTACTTTAAAAAATAAACAATAAATCATACTGCCCATATAGATTAACTCTTCTTACTGGACAAGAGCTTAACAGGTAACTGGAAAATATTATATATATTGCCAAACTGGAAAACATTATAGATATATTGCCATAATTCTTATTTTTAAATATTGATACAACCTTGTATATTGTTTGTCAATAGCATAATAAAGCCATTTATTATTGTAGCAGGTAGTTGATGTAAAAATGGTGTAATGAGGTGCTAGGGGTCCAGGAAAGTCCTTGAACCCCAAATCCTAGATTTGTTTCTAATTTTAACCAAAGAATTAAATAAAAAAGAAGACTGAGAAGGGTAACTATTAAATTATTATATTTATTGAAGGAAGTACAGAGCCAAGGAAGGCACCCATGTGGCTAGAGATCTCACATGGAGGGTCTGGGAAAACCATGTAAAGAGAAGAGAGAAAAGAAAGTTAAGGCGCTCCTGTCATGTGGGGAGCTTGAGGGGTAAAGAGCCCATGTGGAGAGTAAGGGCTAGGGGTCCTCCCCTTGGCTCAGTCTGGCTGGTGCTGAGGGAAAACCTCACCCACAGCTGGAAGTTCCCAAGAGATCAGAGAGCCTGCCCTCCCTTGTAAAGGTATTTATAATCTTTCAGTGGTGGGCTGTCTTCCAGCTTAGGTGAACCAGAAGGACAGCTGGTTGGTTAGGGCTAGGGGCTGTCTCAGGAAGAGGCCCACCCTGACACCAAGTTCCAGGGGCTGAACATGACCAACCACAATGTTTACATTCTATGAAAGACCTTTCCAGGAGGGGTCCTGGTTATTTGTGGGAAAACAGGTCTAGGGAACTAAGCAAGAGATAAGAAGACATGGGCTGGAGAGATGGCTTAGCGGTTAAGCGCTCGCCTGTGAAGCCTAAGGACCCCAGTTCAAGGCTTGGTTCCCCAGGTCCCACGTTAGCCAGATGCACAAGGGGGCACACACATCTGGAGTTCGTTTGCAGTGGCTGGAGGCCCTGGCGTGCCCATTGTCTCCCTCTCCCTCTATCTGTCTTTCTCTGTGTGTCTGTCGCTCTCAAATAAATAAATAAAAAATGAACAAAAAATATTTAAAAAAAAAAAAAGACCGATCATTTTTTATTTCCATCAGGTGCAAACTTTCCTGCCTCTTTTACCTTCAGGGGTCCATTCACCCTAACTGTACCCCACTCTCAATTATATTTAATTTATGAATGTCCAATAATAAACCTAAATATTTTAAATTAAACCAATTATCAATGAAAAACTTACCAACACATATTTTTTGAACAACTGTACTCATAGAAGTAAAACAATTCTCTTAAATGAAGGCCCTAAAATGGCAGTACAAACCCCAATTGAAATTGTCTTATGTTTGTTAATTTAATGCCTATCATTCAAAACCAAAAAGAAATATATTACACAATTACAGAAATGATGTACTTTACAAAATGCTTTTAAATCTGGTTCTTTTTTATAGTTAATTCCTAATGTCTCTAGTAGCAAAATAACTCAATATGGTGTGGCAAAAAAGTATAGATTAAGTGGGTTTTTTTTTGTTGTTGTTGTTGTTGTTTTATCTAGTTCCCAGCTACAAACTTGTTGAAACTTGAGGTAGGATCTAACTCTATTCTGGATTAAACTGGAAGTCATTTTGGCCTGCTCAAATTCATAGAAATAGTTTTACTTTTGTCTTTCAAATGTAGGGATTACAGCCTTGCGTCACCACACACTGTAAGTCTGGCTATTTTTTTATCTTTATTTTTAAATCAATACCTTAAAAAGATATGACTTAATAGGAGTAAAACAGAAAATTTAGACCTTAACCAAAATTGTCTTGAAGGAGGAGAACACAGATAAGCTGGCAATAATTTTTACATCTTAAGTTTACACTCTAAGTTAAAATTGATCTAAAAAATATAAGACATTAATTAGTTTAAGATTTAACAACAAAACCATCTTTTTTACCTATCAATAGGTTTACCCAGATTCTTGCATATCATTGTTTTGTGCAGTGGCATGTTTTATAATCTCCACTGTAGAAAGAAAATTTATCATAAAAATCTCCACCAAGCACAGAAAATAAAATTTTACATTTGGAACTTGTATTTCATCCTGAAAAAGAAATCCAATATAACTAATCTAATTAAAGGACCTTTAGTATATATTTAGAGGTCATTTGATATATTATTTCTGTTACCTATGATCATAGAAAAATGGAATAGAATTGTTATAAAACCTGTTTTGGAAAAACATCATTATCAAAATTTATGCATACAGTGTTAATGTCTGTAGCCTAAATGAAACTTTTGTCTTATGATTCCAATGAATATTGCATTCATTGCCCAAAAAAGTAGCATTTATGGTTTTATAAATCATTTAGTAAATCCAAAAATAACATTGGTATAAGTGTTAAGAGGTTAAGATTACTTAAGTCTATGAATATATACGTATAAGGCCTTTTAATATATCACCTAAACATTCATATTCACACACATTCACGTTTAAGTTGGTATACCAAGAATATTTTGAAAGCAAAATTATGAATAATAAAGTTGAAGTGGCCACAAGTTTTATATATTTTGAATTTTACTTTGTTATGCTTGATTTTTTTCTCACAAAACAGCATACACAAACAAACATGAAAACCTTATGGACACACATGACAAATACATAAATCATAGGTTAACCTTAAGAAAGTTACATTGCGACTTTATATCTTTTGAGATGTAAGACTCAACAGCATAAAAAAAATCACTGGTGAAGTTACTTATGTAGACACACAGCAAATAATTATCTATATTTTTTATTTGTTTTTGAGAGCTGAACAGCAGAGAAGGAGAAGTCCTTACAGACGAAAATGTCTTTTTAAACATTTAGGTCAGAACTTTATGTTCTTTTTTATTCAGCCCTTAAAAAGATTCTGCCTTTTAAAAGCTAGGAAAACTCAAGCACTTTGTAAGAATCCAGAGTTAAAGACTTATCAGATTCATAACAAGCACAGAAATTTAGAAAGCCAACTTTTTATATTTTGAATGTGGAATGTTACGCTCTAAGAGTAGCTCTCCCATGGTGTTTACAGCGGCTCTCTTGAGGGTAGGAGAGTGGTTAGAATATCTTGGGAATCAGCCTGTGTGATATCCCACCGGGAAAAATAAAAAAAACCATGCATACACTGTAGAAAGAGGTAAGCAAAATTATTCAACACATGTTTGAAAGAAAAATAGAAGCGGTTGCTATTTGCTGGGGCACAGTGGAAGAGGGCTTGACACCTCCTTGGGCGCAGGCAGTGTGGGTGGTCCTCGCTAACACTAAGGATTTCACAGAAAGAGACCTCGGAGGTGTCCCTCCTCATGAGCCCATCTCAT
Source organism: Jaculus jaculus (assembly GCF_020740685.1). NCBI lineage: Eukaryota > Metazoa > Chordata > Mammalia > Rodentia > Dipodidae > Jaculus > Jaculus jaculus. The sequence continues at coordinate 36,390,267 of NC_059119.1, read as the reverse complement.
GCTGTCTCCACCCGAGCCCGCAATGCCAGATCCAGATCCCTTGTCGGGAAACCAAACATTAAGTTCAACTGCTGTTTGCAGCGGCTTCAAGAGCTGCTTCTCTGAGACGTGGACCCCGAGGACTTCCCCAGCTGCTGGAGACCTTGCCGCATCCTTTCTGGGCTGTGGACAATGACGGCTCCACGTGACCCTGGCTGACCCTCACTTCCCCAGGTCGGGCAGAATCCCTGTTACCACGGCTCTGCTGTGGAGCTCTCCTCCTGTTTTGTTTGATTTGCTACCCTATTTTTGCATGAACTTGGGATTTTGTGCCTGCTGAAGTTATCCTATCTCTGTTCTGGGCACCACTTGTTGCTGCAGCAGCTAGTGGTGTTTGGATAAACAGCGAAATGAACGCGCGACCAGGCAAAATGGGATTTAATGGAGGGTCCGGGGATGTACTCGAGTGCTCCTGGAACCGACTGCACGTTTATGCAGATGCAGAGAGTCAGCGCTATGGGGAGTCTGAGCATAAGACAGATCATGAGTCGTTTGTTTAGGTTTATTTCATCGGGAAATCTTTGGAGCAGCTGTGAATTTCCTCAAGAAGCTCCTCCCAAGGCTCACAGTTTTCCATGTCCCCAGGCTTAGCCTACATGCAGGTTATCCTTATTTCATCCAATTAGCCTTCCAATGAACTTGATCTCCACAGTAGGATCTAGAAGCCTCTGGGCACATGCCCAGGAGTGAGGTAGTTGAGCTGTATGGTAGTGGCTGTGGCGTTTATATTCCCACCAGCAGTTAATAAAAACTCTCTCTTTCCCACATACTCACCGACAGCTGTCCTTCTTGCTGTTATGACGATAGCCAGTCTGACTGGTATGAGATGGAATTTCAAAGTAGCTTTACTTTTCCTTTTCCTGATGGTTAACCATGTTGAACGCTTTTTTTTAGTTTTCTTTTCATTTTTATTAGGTATTGCATAACATACTGCATGCTACATAATACACTGCATAGCCTTCCAGCAGAGTAGATGACCACTGTTGACATCAATCAGGAAAATTCTTCCTTAACCAATGTTCTCCAAGCCCTTGGACACATAGCAACGAACCCCAGAGACAAGCCTGTCTCGTTCCATCAGCTCCCACTGACATCTAATACAGGCATCCCTTTTTTCCAGAGCTTCCACTGGAGAACTTACGGGTGTCGGCAGTGGCCACTCGGGGGATGAAGCAGCCCATGCCCAGGATGCTTAGTCCCGGGAGACGCTGGAATCCCATCCCTGCACAGTTAACAACACCAAAACCCCAGCCACAAGCTCCTCCAAGCTGACCTGGCTTCTGCTCCCTTCCCGGTAAGACCCCATTTTAAAAAAATGGTTATTGGGGGCTGGAGAGATGGCTTAGCGGTTAAGCGCTTGCCTGTGAAGCCTAAGGACCCCGGTTCGAGGCTCAGTTCCCCAGGTCCCACGTTAGCCAGATGCACAAGGGGGCGCACGCGTCTGGAGTTCGTTTGCAGAGGCTGGAAGCCCTGGCGCGCCCATTCTCTCTCTCTTCCTCTATGTGTCTTTCTCTCTGTGTCTGTCGCTCTCAAATAAATAAATTAATTAATTAAAAAATATTTTAAAAAAATGGTTATTGGCCACTTGCATTTCTTTTGAGATCTCCCTAATCATTTCCCTAGACCATTTTTATTGTCTTTTTCCTTGTTTAGTTTTTGAATCTTTCATATATTCTAGATATTGATCCTCTGTCAGAGGTATAGTTTACAAAGGTTTTTCTTCAATTTTTAGGCTACCTCTTCACTTGATTAACATTGTATTTTGCTGTACAGAAACTTTAATTTTATGAAGTCCCATTTGTTAGTAGTTGGCCTTATTTCCTTATCTATGACTATACATTGAAGTGTTTTCCCAATTTCCTCCTCTCGAAGTTTCAAGTCTTATGTTAAAAATCTTAAATGCATTTGGAGTTGATTTTCATACACAGTGAGAGATAAGTATCTGGCTTCATTCTTCTACACATAGACAGCCAGCTCTCCTAGCACCACTTGTTCAAGTCTGTCTTTCCTCCAGTTAGCATCTTTGGTATCATTGGGAAAAATCAGGTAGAGGGCTGGAGAGATGACTCAGTGTGTAAGAACACTTGCTGTGCAAGCATGAGGACATGAGTTCAATCCCCAGCACCCACATTAAACATCTAGGCAAGGGCTAGAGAGATGGCTTAGGGGTTAAGAAACTTGCCTGCAAATCCCAAGGACCCAAGCTCAACTCCTCAGATCCCGTGTAAGCAGATGCGCAAAGTCGCACATGCAACAAGGGGGCACACACATTTGGAGTTGATTGCCCTGACATGCCAATTCTCTCTCTCTTCCCTCCGCATTTCTTTCTCCCATAAAGGTGTGTGCCACCACACCCAGCAAAAATAAAGATATATATGTGGGGCTGGAGGGATGGCTTAGCAGTTAAGATGTTTGCCTGCAAAGCCAAAGGACCCAGGTTCGATTCCCCAGGACCCACGTTAGCCAGATGCACAAGGGGGCACATGTGTCTGGAGTTCGTCTGCAGTGGCCGGAGGCCCTGATGCATCCATTCTCTCCCCCACCTTTCTCCATCAAACAAATAAATAAAAATATTTTAAAAACATGGGCAAGAGACTGGGGAAATGGCTCAATGAATAAAGTGCTTGCAAGTCAAGCAAGAGTACCTGAGTTTGATCACCAGACCTCCACACTGAAACAAACGGGCACAACCATGGGCACATGTACTCCCAGTGCTGCCAGAGGTAGAGACAGAAGGACTGGGGGGCTTGTGCACCTCACAATCCAATCAAAACTGGCTCAGCTGCAGGCTCAGTGAGAGAGCCTACGTCAAGGAAATGAGGCAGAAGATAGAAGAGGAAACCTGACACCCATCTCTGATTTCCACATGCATGTGCATCGGCATAACATACGATACACAAGAATATCAGGTAGTTTTAGCTGCATGGACTCATTTTGTATCTTTTGATCTACGTACCTATTTTTGTGCCATTGCCATGATGTTTTCTTGCTATAGCAACGTAACTTGAAAGCAGGTATGGTGATGTTTCCAGAATGATTTTTTTTAATCAAGTTTGCTTTGGCTATCTGAGGTCTTTTGTGTGTTTATAACACTTTTATGACACGTTTTTAGTTCGGTGGAAAATGACATTGGAATTTTTGTGGGGATTGTAGTAAATCTGTAAGTTGCATTAAGGTAGCCATTTTCACAATATTAATTCTTCTAATCCATAAACATGGGAGGTATTTCCATCCTCAGTGTCTTCTTCAATTTCTCTGTTGAGTATTTTAGAGTTTTCATTGTAGATATCTTTCACTATTTTTGTTATATTTATTCCAAGATATTTTATTAGATTTTATTTTATTTTGGAAATTGTGAATGGAATTATTTCCATGATTTATTCCTCAGCATGTTTGTTATTGGTATGTAGGGAAGCTATCACTTTTTATGTGTTAGTTTTTTATCCTACCACTTGCCTGAGAGTATTTTCAGTGCTAAGAATGGTCTGCTGGAGTCATTAAAGTCTTATAAATAGAATCATATCACCTGCAAATAAGGTTGCTTTGACTCTTGTTTGCTTTTTTTTTATTGACAGCTTCTATAATTATAGGCAATAAGCCATGAAAATTCCCTCCCATCCCCACTTTCCCCTTCAGAAGTCTACTCTTCATATCTCCTCCTCTTCTCAATTAGTCTCTCTTTTATTTTGATATCATCATCTTCTCCTCAATTCAGAGGGTCTTGTGTAGGTAGTGCCAGGCACTGCAAGGTCTTCTTTGTATCCCTTTTATTTGCTTCTCTTGACTTGCTGTAGCTAAGACTTCCAGTACAGTACAGAACAAGAATGAAGAGACTGGAAATCCTTGTCTCGTTCCTAATTTTAGTGGAAATGCATTAAGTTTTTCCCTATTTACTATATTGGTAGCTATACGTTTGCCATATATAGCCTTTATTATGTTTAGATATGTTCCAACATTCCCAATTTTCTCAGGATTGTTATCATGAAGATGTTAGGGTTTGAACAGAGGTGCTGAGACACATTTCCTTTAAAGCATAGAGGGTTCATTTGTTAGCCACTCGGAATGGCAGGAGGGGAGGAGCAGGTCAGGGCGAGGGAGAGGGGCAGGCCCAGCTGCCATTCTTTTGCTGGGCAAGGATTGCTGATGTGGCCAGGCAGGTATAGCAAAATATGGAACAGATGCGGGCAAAATGGTAGAGCCAAACCTGAGCTGGAAAGTGGGAAGAATGATGAAAAGGAAGAGGTGTGGGCATAGCAAGAAAGACAGATGAGAGACTAAGACACAGAGGCAGAGATACATGGTTACAGAACACTCAGAAAGAAAAAGAGAAAAAAAAATGGAATCTGGGGACTTTTATATTCATCTCCCTGGAGGAGGGGACTGCCCTACAGAGGGAAGACCTTAGGAGAGTGTGAAGGTGTGAGCTTGGGACTGGAGGTATTCCTAATTTCCATACCAGGGGCCCGTCTTAGGTCTTAGCATGCCCAGGTACTAGGCATTATAAGATGGAAGTGGGTGGAGACTTTGCTACTCTAACAGAAAGTATATTGGATTTTGTCAAAACCTTTTTCTATATCTGTAATAATTAATCTTGATTTTAAACTTCATTGGATTTAGAATCACCATGTAAAACAAATTTCTGGGTATTTCTGTGAAGGAGTTTATAGGTTAGGTTACTTGAAGTGGGAGGAGCCATTCAAACTATGGGTGACATCATTTCATGGCTGGCATCTTGGGCCAAATGAAAAGGAAAACGTGTACTCTGTAGTGTTTGGGTGAAATGTTCCATAGATGTCGATTAAGTCCATTTAATCTAGGATGTGATTTAATTCAGATGATTCTCTAATAATCTGTGAATTGGTTAAGAATGGGGTATTGAAGTCACCCACTTTATTATGCTAAAGTCAATTTGTGACTTTAAATATAATAGTATTTGTTTTATGATATTGGGTATATTTGGTACATTTACACTTAAATTTAATTTAAATTTAAATTTAAATTTGGTACATTTACACTTAAAATGATAACGGATTATTCCCCTAATCAGTATGAAAAAGCCTTCATTATATCTTCTGACTAGTTTCAGTTTAAAGTCTATTTTGTGACATATTAGAGCAGTAGCAGCTGCATATTTCCTAGCCCCATTTGCTTATAATGCTATTTTGTACTTTTCCCACCTAAAGTAGCCTCATTTATGGTCATTTTTTTTGAAGGGTTTCTCTTTTCTTAGAGGTACCAAAATTATGGGTCTTTCCTTTTCATCCAGTCTGCTTGTCTGTCTTTTTTTTTTATATATAAATTTTTACATCTTTTTTTTGTTTATTTTTATTTATTTGAGAGTGACAGGAAGAGAGAGAGAAAGAGGCAGAGAGCGAGAGAGAGAATGGGCGTGCCAGGGCCTTCAGCCACTGCAAACGAACTCAAGATGCATGCACCCCCTTGTGCATCTGGCTAACGTGGGTCCTAGGGAATAGTTTTAAATCATTTTTATTTATTTATTTGAGCGACAGAGAGAGAAAGAGCAAAGAGAGAGTGGGGGAGAAAGAGAGAGAGAGAATGGGCACACCAGGGCCTCCAGCCATTGCAAACAAATTCCAGTCACATGCGCCCCCTTGTGCATCTGGCTAATGTGGGTCCTGGGGAATCGAGCTTCGAACCAGGGTCCCTAGGCTTCACAGGCAAGTGCTTAACTGCTAAGCCATCTCTACAGTCCTTGTCTGTCTTTTGATTGAGAAATTGAGATCATTAATATTGAGAGTCATTATTGACATGTGTATTAGTTCCTGTCCTTCCTATTACCTTTCTTACATAGCTATTATTCAAGTGTGATTTATTCTTTCTTATAAGTGTGTTTGTCTTACTCTTAAGTCTGAAAGAATCCTTCAAATCTTCTGTAGACCTGGCTTAGAGATCCTGAATTCTTTAGCTTGTTTATATTATGAAAAGTTTTTTATACTTCAATTATGACAAATAATTTTTTTTAATTTTTTATTTATTTATTGGAGAGCGACAGACACAGAGAGAAAGACAGATAGAGGGAGAGAGAGAATGGGTGCGCCAGGGCTTCCAGCCTCTGCAAACGAACTCCAGACGCATGCGCCCCCTTGTGCATCTGGCTAACGTGGGACCTGGGGAACCGAGCCTCGAACCGGGGTCCTTAGGCTTCACAGGCAAGCGCTTAACCGCTAAGCCATCTCTCCAGCCCGACAATTAATTTTTTGATGTGCTAGTCTGGGTTGGCAATTGTCATTCAGAACTTGAAATGCATCATCCCAAACTCTCCTGGCCTTTAATTTCTGTTGAGAAATCTGTTATTCTGTTGGTCATGCCTTTATAATTAAGTGACTCATTGCTTCTCTCTTGCTGCCTCGAATAATATTTTCAATGTTCTATAAGTTTAGTAATTTAATAATAATATGACAAGGGGATTCTTTTAGTCTTGTATGTTTCATGTTTTATATGCCTCCTGTATCTTATTGGCATCTCTTTCCATAACTATGGGACATTTTCTTCTATGATTTTGTTGAAAATACCATGTTTTTAAACTGAAATTCTTTTCCTTTTTCTATGTCCAGAATTCTTAGATTTGACCTTTTCATGGTGTCCCAAGTGTCTTGAAATCCCTGCTCTTGCCTTGTTATTAATTTATCTTTATTGCAATTTCCAACTCCTCTGCCTTGTCTTCAGGCTCAGGAATTCTGCCTTACCCTTCACCCCTTCTTTTGGTGAGGCTTTCTATGGAGGTTTTTTATTTGACTGTGGTTTTCATTTCCAGTATTTCCAATTGGTTTTTCTTCAGCATTCTATTTCCTTATTCGTATCTTGTGTTAACCTCCTTAACTTTCTCATCTTATTTTCTTAGGATTCCTTCTGCAGTTTTAAAAAATGTTTTTATTTATTGGGTGCTTGATAGTGAGACACAAAAGTAGGTCGAGCATGTGACTGTGCCCAGACTTCAGATGCATGCCTCACTTTGTGCATCTGGCTTTACGTGGGTACTGGGGAATCGAACCCAGACTGGCAACCTTTGCAAGCAAGTGGTTTTAACTGCTGAGCCATCTTTCCAGCCCAGTTTTAAAAAAAAAAAATTTTTTTTTGGTTCTTTTGATTTTTTTGAACATAATTATAATTATCCTTTTTAATTCTCTGACTTTTCATCTAATTCACTCTCACTGGAGGCCATTGCTATGGTATTCATAATTTTTGGTGGAATTATATTGCCCTGAATTTTCATGTTGTTTTCATAAACACATTGGATTTTCACATCTCAGATATTTCATTTCTTGGACTTTCTGTTTGTTTGATCAGCTGCATTCTTGGGCATGAAATTCAGAAGTTATATCCTCAGTCTAGCAATACGAGGTGCCTGGTGTGGCCTCTACTACTTCCAGCGTAGGATACAGATAGCAGTGGTGCCCAGAGCTGATGGGTACCTTTGCTGTGCAAGTGCCATGATAGCAAATTACAATGGTCCTTTGACTTCAGTATCTGTTGGTGGATAGTTTCTGAGAAGTAGGAAAGAAGTAGGATTAGTTAGGATGGGGACTAATGTTAACTTTGAAAAAAAATGGAGGTGGGGAAAATATCTTGGAGAGGAATGTTGGGATACTGCTGGATTCCACAGATTTTTTTAGAGGTTGTTAAGTCTATTGAAGATTGTAATTGTGGAATATAAAAAGGAGGGTTGGCCAGGCATGGTGGTGCATGCCTTTGATCCCAGCACTCAGAATGCCTAGGCAGGAGGATCACCATGAGGTCAAGGCCACCCTGAGACTAGATAGTGAACTCCAGGTTAATCTAGGCTAGAGTGAGACCCTGCCATAGATGAAAACAAAAGAGAGGGGCTATTCAGTAGAGAATCTAGAGGAGAGATTGGAATGAGAGGGAAAGTATATTAGTTGAGCATGGGAAAAATAGTAATGAGAACACAATAATAGTCTGAGAAAATACAGAATGACTCTAAAAGACAAACACAAACAAAACATGAAATATATGTTTATGTGTGTTCAAGAGAAGAGAGTTTTTAAGGTGGCAATAAAAGACAAAAACAAATAAATAAATAAATGATTAAAGTTAATCCTAAAATACAAGCAATCCAAAGAGGCAATACATCCTAAATATCCATCAAATCAAAATCGAAAATTACTGCATTGGTCATTATTTCTTCCTTGGTGGTATGGGACTTGAATTCTTTCCCTCCAAGTTTGTTTTAGCAAATTTCCCTGGTGTGGGAAGTGTGATTTACAATTTTAGATCAAACCTATAGAACCAGATTTTAGGGCTTTCATTGACCAGTGGAGATGATGCCAGTTTCATTTAGAGTGCATTTTTAGCACCTGCACTGAGTTATGAAGACAGTTGCCTCCTTGGTGCACTCTCAACCTGGCTGGGCTGAGCTTGGTGCTGTATAGAGAGGGGTCAGGGAGAGCTTTCAGCTTCCTAAGGTCTCCAGTGGACCCCATGCTGGCGTGTAGGGGAGGGAAGAGTTGGAGAATGTTGCCTGGTATTTGGGGGTCAGTGGGTCTCTTTTCTGTTAGGTTCTTCTGATCTTCCTAGGTGCAGTGATTTGAATTATGTGAGACTAACTACAACAGAAAATTATTACCAAGAGTGCGGCCATTGCTGCTAGAAACCTGACTGTATAGCTTTTGGACTTTTGGAACTGATTTGAGGGAGTAATGTAGAGGGATTTGAAATTTTGGTCTAAGAGTCACCTTTCAGTGATGAAAACAGAGTTTAAGGGACCATTCCAGTCAGAGTTTGAGAGCCCTAAATGCTGGGGGGAAAAAAACTATGGACTGTGAGGCTTGGCTTATGAAGAGAACTTTGTCACGACTAGGCTAGAGGCAGTTTGTGTGGGAGGCTTGCTGTTTGCTTGTGTCCTGGGAACTTCCCAAGCTGCTCTTGGTTTGGTGATTTCTGCCAGCAATGAAAACCTGACTGCAACAGATATTCACCTTGTTTGTTTTAGATCTTATCTTGCTAAACTCAATGCTATCTTTTGCACTGTTAATGTTAATTCTACACTACTATGGCATCTGGTTCTACGGGTCTCAGTTAAGAGACTACATATCGTTGAAGGACTGTGAGGATGTTTGAACAGTATTGGGATTAACAAAAACTATGGTAACTTTTTCAGTTGGAGAAGATAGCTTAGCAGTTAAGGTGGTAGCTTGCAAAGCCAAAGGACCCCAGTTCAATTCCCCAGGACCCACGTAAGCCAGATGCACAAGGAGGTGCATACATCTCAAGTTCATGTGCAGTGGCTAGAGGCCCTGGTGTGCTCATTCTCTCTCTACCTCTTTCTCTCTCTATCTCTCTCAAATAAATACATAAATTTTTTTAAATTGTGGTAACTTTTTAAGTTGGACTAAGCTGCTTATGTCATGAATGGTCATCAGTTTATGGGAGCTAGGGGAGGAGTGAGGTGTGTCCCCACAGACTCATGTGTTTTGAATGCTTGGTTTCCAGCTGATGGCAATAATGCCTTTTCTTTTTTATTTGAGGCTTATCTACAGCACATTCTTCCAAAGGATAATACCTTGAGAACAACTCTTTGTTTTTAGTTTCTTTTTTGTTTTTTAATGCTGGGGATCAGACTCAGGGACTCCCACTAGCTAGATAAGCACTCTACCACTGAATGACATCCCCAGCTCTTAATGTCATATTCTGTCTTCTTTTTTTATTATTATGAACATACTTTGTATGGACACATCATGTGTTGGTACTATCATTTTCCTCCTCCTTGCCCTCATTCCACGGAGGGCCCTCCTTACTGGAGTTGCTGGTATTCCCCACAGGGAATTGAGTTGTGAGAGCAGAAGTCAGCCATTGGGGAGGAGGGCAATGTCTCTGGGTATGGCATTCCCCCCTGTGGCTCTTACACTCTTTCTACCCTCTCTTCCGCAAAATCCCCCGAGTGGTGGTGGATGTGTTCCAAGTCTACTTCAGTGATGAGCTCTCAGTAGCCTCTGGGTCTCTGCGTTGGTAGGTGTGGAGTGTCCTCAGCATCTGTCTCCTTCGCGCTGGCGCTGCTTGTCAGGCTCACATGGAAGCAGCGCTCTCGCTCCTCTCCCCGCTTCCTCTGCGGTTTCATCTCAGCTTAGGCTGAAGTGTGAAGGGTGGTTTATCGCCTCAAGAGTGACTTCTTTTTTCATTTACTTGAGGGAGAGAATGAGCACACCAGGGTCTCCTGCAAATGAACCCCAGATGCATGAGCCACTTTACTCATCTGCCTTTATAGGGGCACTAGGGAATCAAACCTGAGTCATCAGGCTTTGCAAGCAAGTGCCTTTAACCAGGGAGCATATATCTAGCCCAAGAGAACATCTTTTAGAAGCAGAATAAACATGTTACACCCAGAACGAAGGTGCTGTCCACATGTGAGTACCACTTCCTCAGACTTGATGGGAATTTCTTCATCACCAAAAAATAAAGAAGATTTCTACCTACAAGAGACCATCATAATAGGGGGGAAAATGATGACATCAAAATAAAAGAGAGACTGATTGAAAGGTGAAAATGTATGATAGAAAGTGGAGTTGCAAAGGGGAAAGTGGGGGGGGAGAGGGAATTACCATGGGTTATTGTCTATAATTATAGAAGTTGTCAATAAAAAAAAAGTTTGGGTTCCAGACTGCTAGAGGACTTCACACTGATTGTGTCCCGAAAAAGACAAAGAGAGGTGTTCAGAATTACAACCTTTTAACTTACTCTATGACAAGGCTACAAATAAAGTTTTTCACACTAAAACGTCTACAATACTGAAAATATAACATTAAAAGTAACTATAGGATGTTAAATAAATGGAAAATATATGTTGTGGATTAAAAAAACTGTAATGACTTTTAGTTTCAAACTAAAAATAAGGTTAAAGTTTTAAATATACTCTATAAAAATGATAAACCTCAGCACTTGGGAGGCAGAGGTAGGTGGATCACCATGAGTTCGAGGTCACCCTAAGATTACATAGTGAATTTCAGGTCAGCCTGGGCTAGAGTGAGACCCTGCCTCAAAAAAACAATAATAATAATAATACACCTAAAAATTATGAAATAGTCTATAACACATAAAATCTGATTTTTCAGCAAGTTAGAGTCTTAATCCTTTAAAAGAAATATAAAATAGATTTAAAAAGGAGAGCCAGGCATGGTGGCACATGCCTTTAATCCCAGCACTCAGGATGCAGAGGTAGGAGGATTTCCTTGAGTTTGAGGCCACCCTGAGACTACAGAGTGAATTCCAGGTCAGCTTGAGCTAGAGTGAGACCTTACCTAGAAAAACAAAAACAAAAAGGAAAGTTTAGGTGTGACATTGTAAGATAAACCATTTAATTTTCTCTAAAAATTTTCAAACCTAGAATCCTATTACTTGCACTACATAATTCAGTAAGGAGTCTGGTTAACAATACACAAGTTATACAGCCCTCACCACTCTACTCATGCCTTAGATGATTCTCCTTGAAATCCATTTTAAAACTCACAAATAGAACTTTAAAAGTCAGAGTGCAGGGCTGGGGAGATGACTTAGCGTTTAAGGCGCTTGCCTGTGAAGCCTAAGGACCCATGTTCAACTCTCCAGATCCCACATAAGCCAGATACACAAAGGTGAGGCAAGCACAAAGTTGCAATGCCCACTAGGTGGCGCAAGTGTCTGGAATTTGATTTCAGTGGCTGAGGCCCTGGAGCACCAATTCCCTCTCTCTCTCTCTCTCTCTCTCACACACACACACACACACACACACACATCTCTCTCTAAAATAGTAATTTTAAAAGTCAGAGTACAGTGGTTAAAGGTGCTTGCTTACAAGCCTGATATCCCAAGTTTGATTTTCTGCATGCAAAGTGAGGCATGTATCTGTAATCTCAATACATCCACTGCAGTGAGAGGCGTTGCCAAGAAAATCTGGAAGCTTGTAAGTAGCAGCAACAGGCTGTCTTAAGAGGGCTACAGAAAGAAAAAAAACACCCCAACATTGTCCATAAACACACACATCATATACATGCACACACAAATAATTTAAAACACAGAAAAATAAGTGTAAAGTCAGAGTGTAGACAGAAATTGCATCAGATATTGCCGTACAGAATTTAATATCAGAAAATATGTACTAAATAAAGCCAAATATGTACTAAAGCACAGAAAAGGCAAAAAGAAGCACCAAGAAAGCACTACGGCCAATCGAGCTACTGGGCTCGAAAAGCTTAGAGGAGGAGCCCTGGACAGTCACACCACAGAGGACTTACTGCTCCCTTAGCCCTGCTACGTCAGATAGCACATGATGTGGCTGGTTTCATGAGAATAGAGCTTAAAATTTGCATCAGTTGAAACAAAAACAACATGGAGTGCAGATGGTGATGATAGGCCCAGGAAGTAAAGAGGGGAATAAGTCCATTCATCCCTTCTCACTCTTTAGGCCTTTTCATTTTTCTTTTCTTATTTTTTAAGGTTTTTATTGACAATTTCCATAATTATAGACAATAAACCATGATAATTCCCTTCCTTCCCACTTTCCCCTTTGCAACTCCACTCTCTATCATACCCCTTCCCCTTCTCAATCAGTCTCTCTTTTATTTTGATGTCATGATCTTTTCCTCCTCTTATGAAGGTCTTGTGTAGGTAGTGTCAGGCACTGTGAGGTCATGGATGTCCAGGCCATTTTGTGTCTGGAGGAGCATATTGTAAGGAGTCCTACCCTTCCTTTGGCTCTTACATTCTTTCCGCCACCTCTTCCACAATGGACCCTGAGCCATGGAAGGTGTGATAGAGATATTTCAGTGCTGAGCACCTCTGTCACTGCTTCCCAGCACTATGGTGCCTTCTGAGTCATCCCAAGGTCACTGCCATCTGGAAAGAGAAGCTTCTCTAACCAAAAGTGAGAGTAGCATTAATATATGAGTATGAACATTAAGAGAAGTGCTTACTGGGCAGTTTGGAGAGCACAGTACATACATTTAGGCAGACACCAGCAGATTTACACCCCTAAGGCTCATAACTTCCCTTATCATAGGTTATCAGTTACAGGTATATATTCCCTCCCATGGAGCAGGCCTCCAGTCCAATCAGAAAGCAGTTGGTTTCCCCCATAACAGACATGCCACTATTTTACCTGTTGGCTCATTTGGCCTGGCTGGCCAAATTTAAGGCTTGCATTGTCCACTGTTGTTTATCTCCACTGGTGATTTCTCTCTCTCCCATGGAACTGCATGCAGCATAGCTTTTTCCAGCTTTCTGTCAGCTGGTCTACATGGAGGAGGTTCTCAGCTTAGTTCCAGCAGGATTTCTCAGTGACCTTGCAGCCCAAGTATGTGGAGTCTTCAACAATAGGGTCTTACCATCTATTATTTGGCAATGGTCTTTAATGTTTTAGAGAGTACTAGGGACCTCCATGGCCAACAACTCACTGGAAGGTATCCCATCCCTGGCACTGAATTTTTATAGTAATAATCCTTTTAACTTTTTCTATGTCTCCTACTGGCAGGAGACAGATGTCTGCTAAAAACAAAGGTTCAGATCAGGAGTTAGCAACTACTGCCTGAGGTCCAAACCCACTTGGCAACCTGCTGTATGGATTTCAAGCTAAGGATGGTATGAACATTTTTAAAGAATTGTATAGCAGCAAGAGCAAAAGGGAGAGAGGGAGGATGGGAGAAGAGAATGAGAGCAGTGGAAGGAGTGTAAAGTATTTACTACCTAGCCCTGTACAAAAGCCTTTGGCGACCCCTAGTGTGGATTCCCAGCCCCAGCATCACAAAGTAGAATATAACAGATGAGAGACAATGACCAACCCAGTATCTGATTTCTTTTGTCATCATAAGGTTATCTTTAAACAGAATACTTTCCAAATAAGTCCCAAAGCAATGGTTATATATAGCAAAGGCACTTTAGGATAATAATGTTTCAAAAGAGGAATCTGTAAGATAATATCACTCAATGAGAATTTAAAATATCCTTCTCCCTTATTCAAGATTGTAAGTCCTAAAAGGCAAGAGAGAAGAATAAGGTTTTCTATCTACTTTTAGTTTCTAGAAACTTCTTAGTATTGACACATTTTATTGCAACTCATGCACAAAAATTTCCACTAAGCATTCAATATGAAAAGGACAGTGGCCAGAAATGGATGGAGAGTAATAACAAAAATAATAATAAAGGGACCTTTTTAAAAATTTTTCTTCCCTAGTAAGAATTTTGAAATGTGAAAAATACAAGATTAACAATGGTAAATTAAAAATTATTGTTAGTACTAGAGCAATTACTAGAAGAAGAAGTATAGAAGCCAATAATAGAAACACAAAACTAAAAAAAAATTTTCAGGGCTGGAGAGATGGCTTAGCGGTTAAGCGCTTGCCTGTGAAGCCTAAGGATCCCGGTTTGAGGTTTGATTCCCCAGGACCCACATTAGCCAGATGCACAAGGGGGTGCATGTGTCTGGAGGCCCCAGCGCGCCCATTCTCTCTCTCTCTCTTTCTCTACCTGTCTCTTCCTCTCTCTGTCTGTCACTCTCAAACAAATAAATAAAAATGAACAAAAAAATTTAAAAAAAAATTTTCAACGGCCCAAAAGAAAGCAGAAAAAAGAAACAACAGAAAAATAAAAGTTAATAGCAAGATAATCAACCTAAACACAACCATATCAACAATAACATTAAATATAAGCTAATTCTTCCAAATTAAAAGATATGTTATAAGATTACAATATTAAGGCAAGAGAGATGATTTACCAGTTAAAACACTTGCTCTGCAAAGCCTCAGGATCCAGGTTCAATTTCTCCAGAACCCATGTAAGCCAGATGTACATGGTGACCCATGAATCTGGAGTTCAATTGCAGTGGCTAGAGGCCTGGATGTGACCATTCTCATTCTCTCTATCTCTATCTCTTGATCCCTCATAAATAAATAAAAATAAAATATTTTAAAAGACTACAATATTAATAAAACTTACAAAAAACAAGATCCTACTATATAGCAGTTTATATGTTACAAATATGAGACACAGGACTACAAACCAAAAAGGACCTCACCACCTATGCTGCCCACAAGAGACACATAATGAAAGAGCTAGGATGAATGTAAAAGCATTGAAAGATTAGTAAGATTTAAACATTTTCCCAAAAGAAAACATTGAGGCTGGGCATGGTGGCGCAAACCTTTTTTTTTTTTTTTTAATCATGATCTGCAAAATTTTTTAATTTGTTTAATGCATATTCAAATATGCTAAATACATTCTCTATACTAAAATAGTGCAAAAGGGTAGTTATGTCCCCATAATGATTAGATAACCCATGCACAATAGACACCTCTTTGGTATTGTGTATATTAAACAAGTTATTAATTGTATATTTTGTTGAAGCACATTAAACTGAATATAAAGACATGCTTAAGATAAAATTCAATTCCTTTCAAAAGTACTCTGTAACAGATTGTATTTTTTATCACATATATAAGATGAAATTAAAGATGCTTTCCAGTAGAATACTTGCCAGTTACAGAAAGACATAATCAGGTAATTTAAAATATGAAAGTATTACTTATATTTTATAAGCTGTAACAAAAAGAATTACTAAACCTTAACAACATTCTTACTGAGTGAGTAAATATGAAAATTAGTTTGGCACAGTAAAATTAAGATAGCATTTTTTCAAGATTATAGTAACATTTAAGGAGTCATAGCTTATAGGAAAACAAATCTTAGCGTATATATATGGCAAGAATTAGTAAATTTTAAGTGAATCAAATTCTGAATGCTTTCATAATTTGACAGTGGTGATATACTATAAAATTTCTGATGAAGCCATGCGTGGTGGTACACGCCTTTATTCCCATCACTTGGGAGGCAACGGTAGGAGAATCACCGAGAGTTCAAGGCCACCCTGAGACTATATAGTTAATTCCAGGCCAGCCTGGGCCAGAGTGAGACCCTGGCTCAAAAAAAAAAAAAAAAAATCTGATGAACAAATTGCATATGTTTGTCATTCCATTGTGGGCCCTACCCTTATCCCATAACATAACTATATATACATTTTTAAATGAAAATGTTGGAAAGCAGAAGTCTTGGGTTTACAATATAAGTGTAAAATAAGCCTGTCTTTCAATTTAATGAAAATGTTCTGTTTACTAGCGGAATGCTGATCTTTGAAACAAAAGAGAGCTCTCGGCATCAGGAAGATGTACAACAGAGCTTGGAGAGATGATCCCAGAGCACTTACTACTCAGCTCACCTCTTACAGAATTATGACACAATTACATATATCTGGATGTTTCCCTAATTCTATAGGGAATAAATTTACCATAGTGCTCTTGAATAAAAATCTTAAGTCTGTCATTTATTTTTGGTACTGGAATTAACCAGAAAAAAATTTCATCCATCATTTCCCCTTTAAAGATTAAAAAAAAAAAACTATGGCACAGTTAAAGTCACGTGAGATCACTAAATTATTTGAAGTGTTGGAAGTGTTACATCCACTATAGCATACCATCATTTTATTGAAGATTATGACTATACTATACTGTAAGACAGATATTTAAAATATATGTAGAGATATCTTGGTTCTAGTCTTCACAACCTTTGTTGACCCTTTACTGCTATGGCATCGGTGTGGCACAAACCTTTAATTGCAGCACTCGGGAGGCAAAGGTAGGAGGATCACCATGAGTTGGAGGCCATCCTGAGACTGCATAGTGAATTCCAGGTCATCCTGAGCTACAATGACACCCCACCTCAAAAAAACAAAACAAACAAAATTAAAAGAAATAAATAAAAATAAAAATACAGTATAAAATCTTAAGAAGTCAGACTGGGCCAGGCATGGTGGTTGCACACTTTCAATCCCAGCACTCAGGAGGCAGAGGTAGGAAGATCACTGTGAGTTCAAGGCCACCCTAAGTCTACAGAGTAAATTCCAGGTCAGCCTGGACTACACTGAGACCCTACACACACACACACACACACACACACACACACACACACACGTCAGATTCATAGAAGCAGAGAGTAAAATCGTGGTTGCCAGGGCTGGGGGAGACTTCACTAAAAGAGTACAAGCTTCAGCAAAAAAAATAAATAAAAGAGGAGATCACTATTCAAGATCAACTGTGAAACATAGTGACTATTACTAACAATAGGAAACTATGCACTTGAAAATTGCTAGTGGAATGATAAATGTTTTCATCGCAGTATATAAGGTGATACATTGCTTGACTTATTCATTCTAAATGTTTGTTGTATACCATAAATATGTACAGGTTTTCTCAGTTAAAATTGGATTTAAAATGTGATGGCACACACCTTTACCCCCAGCATTCAGGAGTGGTGTAAGATTTTGGGTCCAGGGAGGGATTAGATATCACAAAGATGAAGGAGATCCCAGGCCCATGGACTCCAACATTTGGGTCCTTGTCCAAAATAGTAAAGAATTGGAAAGTCAGACTCAGAGGAGGATAAATTTTACATGATAAGGTTAATGTTAGGGGCAGTTAGGATCCAGAGGGAAGGCAAGCAGGAAGGCACAAGTCAAAAGAAATTCTACCCCTTCCCAGCCAAGGGAGATAGAGAAAAACTCCCCTCACACCTCCAGAGTAGTACATGCGGAAAGCAAGGCAGGAAAGCTCAAGCCACAAAATCACCCTCGGAGAGTGGGTCAAAAAACAAGACCAGGAGGACTGGACAGATGGCTCAGCAGTTAAGGCACTTGCCTGCAAAGACTAACAACCCTGTTTGATTCCCCTGTACCCACATAAAGCTAGTGGCACATGGATCTGGAGATCTGGAGTTTGCTGGCCACATCTAGAGGCCCTGACATGCCCATTCTCTCTCATTCCTATGTCTCTCTGCTTGTAAATGAATATATAAAGAAATACAACCAGGAGTGTGTGGTGACACACACTTAATTCCAGCACTCCAGAGGTAGAAGTAGGAGGATCACGGAGTTTGAGGCCAGCCTGAAACTACTTAGTGAATTCCAGATCAGTTTGGGCTAGAGTGAGACCTTATCTCCAAAAAAAAATTCCCTCTCTCTCTCTTTCTCACTCTCTCTCACTGCCTTCTTCTCTCCCCTGTCTCTCTCAAATAAATAAATAGAATAAAGTTTTATTTATTAAAAAATAGAGGGCTGCAAAGTGAGGTCAGGGAAAGAGAGTGAGTAAAGGAAAGGTGGAGGGAGGGCTAATCAAAATCTAAGAGGATGCAAATAAATCAAATGGAATCCTCTGGTTTCGGACAATGGAACATTCAGGAGCCATAGATCGTTGTTAGAAATTTTTCAGTGCCAGGGATGGGATACCTTCCAGTGAGTTGTTGGCCAGGGAAGTCCCTGTTGCCCTCAAAACATTATAGGCCATTGCCAAGGCCCTTGGTTTCCCACCAGGAATAGATGGTAAGACCCTATTGCTAAAGACTCCACATACTTGGGCGGCAAGGCCACTGAGAAATCCTGCTGGAACTGAGCTGATAACCTCCTTCATGTAGACCAGCTGACAGACAGCTGGAAGAAGCCATTCTACATGTAGTTCAATGGGAGAAAGAGTTACCACCAGTGAAGATACTCAATAGTGGACACTGCAAGCCTTATAATTGGCCAGCCAGGCCAAATGAGCCAACGGGTGCAATAGTGGCACGTCTGTCATGGTGGAAACTAGCTGCCCTCCAATTGGACTGGAGGCCTGCTCCATGGGGGGAAACACATCCCTGATACTGAAAAGTTAAAGCAGGAGTAGTCATGAGCCCTAGGGGTGTAACATCTGCTGATGTCTGAGAAATATATACTATGCTTATCAAACTGCCCAGTAAGCACTTCTCTTAATATTTATATGCTTATGTTAACGCTACTCTCACTTTGGGTAGAGAATCTTCTCTTTTCAGATGGCAGTGACCTTGGGATGACTCAGAAGGTACCATAGTGCTGGAAAGAAGTGACTGTAGTACTGAGTATCTCGATCACACCTTCAAGGCTCGGGGTCCAATGCAGAAGAGGTGGTGGAAAGAATATAAGAGCCGAAGGGTAGGACTCCTTACAACGTGCTCCCTCCAGACATAAAATGGCCTGGCTATCCATGGTCTCACAGTGCCTGACACTACCTACACAAGACCATCATAAGAGGAGGAAAAGATCATGACATCAAAATAAATGAGAGACTGATTGAGATGGGGGGGAGATATGGAATGGGGATGGAGAATGGAATTTCAAAGGGGAAAGTTGGGGGGGTGTTACCATAGGATATTTTTTATAATCATGGAAAATGTTAATAAAAATTGAGAAACAAAAATTAAAAGTAGGGCTGGAAAGATGGCTCTGCAGTTAAAGCACTTTCCTGCAAAGCTTAAAGATGACCGGGTTGGGCTGGAGGGATGGCTTTGCCTGCAAAGCCAAAGATCCAGGTTCAATTCCCCAGGATCCACGTTAGCCAGTAGTGGCTGGAGGGTCTGGTGTGCCCATTCTGTCTGTCTGTCTGTCTGTCTGTCTCTCTCTCTCTCTCTCCCCCTTTCTCTATCAAATAAATACATAAAAACAATAACAAAAAAAAGATAGAGGGCTGGAGAGATGGCTTAGCTGTTAAAGTACTTGCCTGCAAATCCAAAGGACCGAGGTTCAATTCCCCAGGACCCATGTAAGCTAGATGCACAAGGGGGTGCATACATCTGGAGTTTTGCAGTGGCTGGAGGCCCTGACGCACACATTATCTCTCTCCCCCTCTCTCTCTTTCTTCCTCTCTCAAGTAAATAAATAAAATATTTTAATATTTTTTATTTTATTTTTATTTATTTGAGAAAGAGAAAGAATGGGCACCCCAGAGACTCCAGATGCTGCAAACAAACTCCAGACGCATGTGTCACCTTGTGCATCTTGCTTACGAGGGTCCTGAGGAATCAAACCTAGGTCCTTTGGCTTCACAGGCAAGTGCCTTAACCACTAAGCCATCTCCCAGCCCAAATAAAATATTTTAAAAAAAAGACTAAGAGACACTTCTACTGTCACACTGGGAGTAATATAGAAGCAACACCTGGAACCTTCAGCAAGATATAACTTCTGATTTGTATGTCTAAGAATATAGTGGAGAAGTAGAAAACCCAAGCATTGAAATAACTCAAGATGCAAAAGTCTCTACATTATAATATAAGAGACACAAAAATATAAGAGACAAAAAACATCAAGACAATATAATTCCTCCAAAAGTTATAAATCCAACAGAAATGACCTCCATTGAGACTGGCTTAGATAAAATGTGAAAGAATTCAAAAGAATGATTATAAGTATGTTTAAAGAAATCAAAGAGAGACTTCCAGTCAAGATGGCAGAATTGTAACCACTATGGGGGTGAAATCAGAAGCCAGCGAGAGCAAAGGCCACCCAAATCTATCAACAAGACAAGGAAAGATAGCTGAGTCCTCTTCAAGAGATGAACGACCAAAAGGAGATATAAAGGGAAGAGAAAGGAAGGGAGGAGGATACTTAATAGGTTGGTATTGTATATATGTAAGTACAATGATTGAGATGGGGAGGGGATATGATGGAGAATGGAATTTCAAAGGGGAAAGTGGGGGGGGGGAGGGTATTACCATGGGATATTTTTTTATAATCATAGAAAATGTTAATAAAAATTAAATAAATAAAAAAATTTTAAAAAGAGAGAGATGAATGACCCCTCACATATCAGCTAGATGACCTCGATGCCCCAACCAAAAGACACAGGCCTGCAGACTAGATTAAAAGACTGGATCCTTCTGTTTGTTCCCTCTAAGAAACTCACCTCTCCATAAAAGACAGAAAGGATCCAAAATGGTATTTCAAGCAAATGGGTCTAGGAAACAAGCAAGTAATGCTTGCTATCCTAATATCTGACAGAAGAGAATTCAAATCAACATTGGTGAGGAAAGATAAAGAAGGTCACTTTATATTGATTAAAGGAACAACTTAATGGGAGGACATTACAACTCTAAACATGCACACACCTAACATGGGTGCTCCCAATTTCATTAAACAAACACGATTAGACTTAAGGTCACAGCACAATTGTAGTAGATGACTTCAACGCTCCATTCTCATCAACAGACAGGTCATTCTGCCAAAAAATAAACAGAGAAGCAACTGGATTAAATAACATCATAGAACAAATGGACCTACAGATATATACAGAAAATTTCATCCAAATCCTGCAGAATATGCATTCTTTTCAGCAGCACATGGAACAGTCTCTAAAATAGACCATATATTAGGACACAAAGCAAATCTTAATAAATACAGGAAAACTGAAATAATTCTTTGTATTCTATGTGATCACAATGGTATTAAACTACAAATCAACAGCAAGAAAAACTATTATGCCATGGAAACTAAACAGTACACTATTGAATGATTAATGGGTCATTGAATAAATCAAGAAGAAAATAAAAATTCATAAAACCAAATGATAATAATAACACAATACCGAAACCTACAGAACACAATGAAGACAGTCCTATGAGGAAAATTTATGCCTTTAAATGCCTATATAAAGAAATTATAAAGGTCTCAAGTAAACAACTTAATGCGTCCCCGTAAGGCTTTAGAAAGAAAAGGACAAGGCAAACCAAAAATCGGTAGACAGGAAGAAATAATAAAGATTAGTACACAAACTAATGAAATAGAAACCAAAGAAAGAAAGAGAATCAATGAAACAAAGATTTGGTTCTTAGAAAGGATAAACAAGATTGATAAACTTAGCAAATCTAACCAAAATAAAGAGAGAAAAGACACACGTTTATGAAATTAGAGATGAAAAACTCGCCATTAAAATAGCTATCAAATGGGCTGGAGAGATGGCTTAGCAGTTAAGCGCTTGCCTGTGAAGCCTAAGGACCCAGGTTCGAGGCTCGGTTCCCCAGGTCCCACATTAGCCAGATGCACAAGGGGGCGCACGCGTCTGGAGTTCGTTTGCAGAGGCTGGAAGCCCTGGCGCGCCCATTCTCTCTCTCTTCCTCTATCTGTCTGTCTCTCTGTGTCTGTCGCTCTCAAATAAATAAATAAATAAAAATTTAAAAAATTAAATAAAAAAAAATTAAAATAGCTACCAGTGAGGGCTAGAGAGATGGCTTAGTGGTTAAGCGCTTGCCTATGAAGCCTAAGGACCCTGGTTCGAGGCTCAATTCCCCAGGACCCATGTTAGCCAGATGCACAAGGGGGCATATGTGTCTGGAGTTCATTTGCAGTGGCTGGAGGCCCTGGCGCGCCCATTCTCTCTCTCACTCTCTCTCTCTCTCTCTGCCTCTTTCTCTGTCTGTCACTTTCAAATAAATAAACATAAACAAAAAAATTTTAAAAACAAATAGATACCAATGAAATTCAGAAAATGATAAGTATATGCTTTAAAAACATATATTCCACTAAGTTTGAAAATATGAAATGGATCGTTTCCTAGATTGGTATGACCTACCAAAATTAATTCAAGATGATATAAACCATTTAGACAGGCCCATAAGAAGCACTGAGATCAAAGCAGTTATAAAAAAAAAAAATCACCGGGCATGGTGTCGCACGCCTTTAATCCCAGCACTTGGGAGGCAGAGGTAGGAGGATTGCTGTGAGTTCGAGGCCACCCTGAGTCTCCACAATGAATTCCAGGTTAGCCTGGGCTAGACCAAGACCCTACCTTGAGAAAAAAAAAAAAAAACTCCCAAATGAAAATTATCCAGGCCTAGGTGGCTTCACTGGAGAATTTTATCAGACCATGGAAGAACTAACACCAATGCTTCTCAAACTATCTCATAAAATAGAAAAGGAAGGAATCCTACCAAACTCCTTCTAAGAAGCCAAATCAGATAAAGACACAACAATAAAAAAAGAAAATCACAGGGCTGGAGAGATGGCTTACTGGTTAAGCACTTGCCTATAAAGCCTAAGGACCCCTGTTTGAGGCTCGATTCCCCAGGACCCACGTTATCCACGTTATCCAGATGCACAAGGGGGTGCACGTGTCTGGAGTTCAATTGCAGTGGCTGGACGCCCTGATGCACCCATTCTCTCTCTCTCTAACTGCCTCTTTCTCTCTCTGTCTGTCTGTTGTTCTCAAATAAATAAATAGGGGGGAGGGAGGGAATTTCTGTGGGATTTTTTTTTTATAATCATGGAAAATGCTAATAAAAAGTTAAAAAATAAATAAATAAAAATATTTTTAAAAAGAAAAAAGACCAACAAATCTCCTTCATTTACATAAATGCCAGAAATATGATTAAAGAAAAGAAAGCCTCTCTAACAAATACAGCTGGATAAACTGAATATCTATATGTAGAAGGATGAAAATAGATCCTTATGTCTCTCCATGCACAAGAATCAAGTCCAAGTGGATCAAAGACCTCACTATCAGACACCAAACTCTGAAACTGCTAGAGAAAAAGTAGGAGAGGTGGGCTGCAGAGATGGCTTTGCAGTTAAGTTGCTTGCTGGCAAAGCCAGAGGACCCAGTTTTGATAAGGGCGATGTGGTACATTTATACAATGGAGTTCTATTCAGCAGTAAATAAAAATGAAATTTGCATGGAAATGGATGGATCTGGAAAGGATTATACTGAGTGAGGTAACCCAGGCCCAGAAAATTAAATGCCACATGTGAATCATGTATATGAATCATAGCTAAAAATGTTTATATTTGTATATGAGTTGGAGTAAAAGTCAATAGCAGAGGCCACCAAGCTAGAAAGGGGCTACAAGGGAAGGAGGAGAGTCACATGTAGATGAACAGGTTACTGGGGGTGGAATGGCCTAAATGAGGTCAGGGGAAGAGATTGAGTAAAGAAAGGGTGGGAAGATGATTAATCAAAATTTAAGATGTTATGAATAAGACATTTGGAAGCCTACTTTTTTGGATAATGGCACACCCAGAAGCCATAGATTGTTAATAGAAAAATTAAAAACTTCAGTGCCAGAGATGGAATACCTTCCAGTGAGTTATTAGGCAGGAAGTTTCCTGATGCCTCCAAAACATTATAGGCCATTGCCAGAGCTCTTGGTTTCGCACAAATATTAAATGGTAGTACTTCATTGCTGAGAACGCCACATGCTTGAGCTGCAAGATCATGGAGAAATCAAGCTGGTGCTGAGGTGAAAAGCTCCTCCCTGTGGATCAACTGACAGGAAGCTGGAACAAGCTATGCTACGTGGAGACTTGTGGGAGAGGTAAGTCACCAGTAGTTTTAAACAACAGTAGACATTGCATGCCTTAAGATTGGCCAGCCAGACCAAATGAGCCCAAAGGTGCAGTACTGATGTATCTGTTATGGAGGAAACCAGCTTCTCTCTAATTGGACTGGAGGCCCACTCCGAGGGAATGCATACCTGTAACTGATAACCTAATTGAAAGCTTATGGAGGTCATGAGCCCTAGGGGAGAAATGTCTGCTGTTGTCTGGCTAAATGCGTATATTAGGCTCACCAAACTGCCATGTAAGTACTTTTCTTAATGTTCATACCCATATATTAATGCTACTTTCACTTCTGGTTAGAGAAGCTTCTTTTTTCAGATAGCAGTGACCACTGGGAAGACTCAAAATGCACCATAGTGCTGAGAAGTGACAGAGGAGTGCTCAGCACTGAAACATCTCTATCGCACCTTCCAAGGCTCAAGGCCTATTGCAGAACAGGGAACAGAAAGAATTCAAGAGCCAAAGGAAGGGTAGAACTGCTTACAATGTAATCTTTCAGACATAAAATGGCTTGGATATCCATGACCTCACAGACACTACCTACACAAGACTCTCATAATAGGAGGAAAAAAATAATGATATCAAAATAAAAGAGACACTAATTGAGAGGGGGAGGAGATACGAAGGAGGGTGGATTTCTGAGGTGATGGAGAGGGAATTATCATGGTTTATTGTCTATAATTGTGGAATATCTCCATTTAAAAGTTTTTTAAGTTTAAAATAGCCAGGCCCATGCCTTTAATCACAGAATTTTGGAGGCAGAGGTAGAAGGATTGCCATGAGTTCAAGGCCACCCTGAGACTACATAGTGAATTCCAGCACAGCCTGGGCTAGAGTGAGACCCTACCTCAAAAAAAAAGTTTAGAAAAAGTAAATCAGAGACTAGTTGATTTAAAAAAGAATGCAGGAGTGGGGCGTGGTGGAGCACGCCTTTAGTCCCAGCGTTGGGAGGCAGAGGTAAGAGGGTCAGTGTGAGTTCGAGGCCACCCTGAGACTCCATAGTGAATTCCAGGTCAGCCTGAGCTACAGTGAGACCCTACTTCAAAAAAAGAAAAAAGAATTCAGGTTTGATAGAAGAAGAATTTCACTCTAAAGGTATAAGTATTTTCAACAAACTCATAGAAGAAATTTTTCCCAGAATAGGGAAAGAGATCCAACAGTGACACAGGAGGCATTTAAAACACCAAAATGAAAAAAGCAGAAAAGCACCTCTTCATACCCTCTTAGATTTTGATGAGCCTTCCCCCACTCCACCTTTCCTTTACTCAGTCTCTTCCCTTGACCTCACTTAGGCCTTTTCACCCCGCTTAAACAATATATATATATATCACCATCCCCTTAAGTCCTTCCCTCTCCTCTCTCCCTTAAATTGACTTTCTAGATTACTAGCCTCTTCTACTGAGTTTTATTCCAACTCACATACAAGTCCACACATTTGTAGCTAGGATCCACATATGAGAGAGAACATGCAGTTCTTGGCTTTCTGAGCCTGGATTACCTCATTAAGAATAATCCTTTCTAGGTCCATCCACTACCTTGCAAATTTTATAATTTCATTTTTCTTTACCACTGAATGGAACTCCAATGTATAAATGTAAAACATCTTCATTGTCCACTCATCAGTTGAGGGACATCTAAGTTGGTTCCATTTCTTAACTATTGTGAATAGAGTGGCAATCAATATGAATGTTCAAGTACCTCTAAGGTAGTGAGAAGAGTCCTTAGGATATATGCCTAGGAGTGGTATAGCTGGGTCATATGGTAAATCTATTTTTAGCTGTCTCAGAAACCTCCAAGCTGATTTCTACAATGACTGGACCAGCTTACATTCCCACCAACAGTGTAGAAGGGTTCCTCATTTTCCGTGTCCTTGCCAGCATTTATTGTCATCTGTTTCTTGATGGTAGCCATAGTGGCAGGAGGGAAATGGAATCTCAAAGTACTTTTAACTTGCTTTTTCCTGATGGCTAAATATGTAGAATATTTTTTAGATGTTTTCATGCCATCTGTGTTTCTTCTTTTGAGAACTCTATTTAGTTCCTTAGCCCATTTTTTAATTAGGTTGTTTGATTTCTTATTATTTACTTTTTTTGAGTTCTTTGTATATCATAGATATTAATCCTCTATCAGATGTATAGCTGGCAAAGATTTTCTCCCATGCTATAGACTGCCTCTTTGCTCTATTCACAGTGTCCTTTGTTGTACAAAAGATTTGTAATTTCATGAGGTCCCAGTGGGTGATTAGTGATTTTGTTTCCTGAGCAACTGGGGTTATATTCAGAAAGTCATTGCCTATGCTAGTATGTTGAAGGGTAACCCCTACTTTAGCATCTGTCCGTTTCAGAGCTTCAGGTCTGATATTAAGTTCTTTGATAATTTTTAACTTAATTCTTGTTGCATGGAGAGAGATAAGGATCTATTTTCTTCATTCTACATATACATATCCAGTTTTCCCAGCACCATTTATTGAAGAAGCTGTCTTTTCTCCAATGAGAATTTTTGGCATTTTGTCAAAGAGCAGGTGGCTGTAGCTGCCTGGACTTACATCCAGGTTTTCTGTTCCATTGATCTACATGTCTGTTTTTGTGGCAGTACCATGTTGATTTTTGTTACTATGACCCTGTAACATAGGTTAAAGTCAGGTATGGTGATACCACCAGCCTTATTTTTGTCGCTCAAAATTGTCTTGGATAGGAAGAAAAGATCATGACATCAAAATAAAGAGACTGTGGGCTGGAGAAATGGCTTAGCGGTTAAGCGCTTGCCTGTGAAGCCTAAGGACCCCGGTTCGAGGCTCGGTTCCCCAGGTCCCATGTTAGCCAGATGCACAAGGAGGCGCACGCATCTGGAGTTCGTTTGCAGAGGCTGGAAGCCCTGGCGCGCCCATTCTCTCTCTCTCTCCCTCTATCTGTCTTTCTCTCTGTGTCTGTCACTCTCAAATAAATAAATAAATAAATAAATAAATAAATAAATAAATAAAAAGGGAATTTATTAAAAAAGAAAAAAAAATAAAGAGACTGAGAGGGGGAGGAGATATGATGGAGAGTGGAGTTTCAAAGGGGAAAGTGGGCGGGGAGGGAATTACCATGGGATATTGTTTACAATCATGGAAGTTGGCAATGAATAAAATAAATTGTTTTGGATATTCAAGGTTTTTTTGTGCTTCCAAATGAATTTTAAGATTGTGTTTTCTGTTTCTGCAAAGAATGCCATTGGAATTTTGATGGAGATTGCATTAAATGTATATATTATTTTTAGTAAGATTGACATTTTCACAATATTGATACTTCCAATCCAAGAACATGGGATGTCTTTCCATTTCCTAGTGTCTTCTGCAATTTTTTGCATCAGCGTTCTAAAGTTTTCAATGTAGAGAACCACTTCCTTGTTTAGGTTTAATCCAAAGTACCTTTTTTTATTCATATTTATTTTGGATTTTAGAGGTAGGGTCTCACTCTAGCTCAGGCTGACCTGGAATTCACTATGTAGTCTCAGGGTGGCCTCGAACTCATGGTGATCCTCCTACCTCTGCCTCCCGAGTGCTGGGATTAAAGATGTGCGCTGCCAAGCCTGGCTGGATTTTTTTTTTTTTTTCGTCTGTTGGTTTGTTTTTGTTTTTGGGTTTTGTTGCTGTTGTTGTTTGAGGCAATTGTGAATGGGAATGATTCCCTGATTTCATCCTCAGCATGTTTGTTGTTAGTATGTAGGAAGGCTACTGATTTCTGTGTGCCTACTTTGTATCCAGCTACATTGCTAAAAGTGTTTAGCAGCTCTAACAGTTTGCTGGTAGAGTCTTTTGGGTCCTTTATGTGTAGAATCATGTCATCGGCAAATAATGATAACCTGATCTCTTCCTTTCCAATTTGTATCCCATTTATGTGTGTCTCTTCACTTATTGCTATAGCTAAGACTTCCAGTACTATATTAAATAAAAGTGGGGATAGTTGACACCCTTGTTTTGTTCTTGATGTTGGTAGAAAAGTTTCAAGTTTTTCCCCATTTAGTATTGTGATAGCTATAGGTTTATCATAAATAGCCTTGATTATGTTGAGATATGTCCCATCTATTCCCAGTTTCTGTAGGACTTTTATCATAAAGGGATGTTGAATTTTGTCAAATGCATTTTCTGCATCTACTGAGATGATCATGTGATTTTTGTCATTCAATCCATTAATATAATGCATTACATTTATTGGTTTGCATATCTTGAACCATCCCTGCATCTCTGGGATAAAGCCTACTTGTATGGAGAGAATGCTTTTTTAGATATATTTTTGTATTCTGTTTACTGATATCTTGTTGAGAATTTTTGCATCTATGTTCATGAGGGAGATTGGTCTGTAATTTTCTTTGTTTGTTCTGTCTTTATCTGAGTTGGTATCAGGGTGATGCTGGCTTCATAGAAGGAGTTCAGTAGAATTCCTTCCTTTTCTGTTTTATAGAAAAGTTTGAGAAGCAGTGCTGTTAGTTCTTCCATGAATGTCTAGTAAAATTCACCAGGGAATCTAAGCCTGGACTTTTTTTAGTTGGGAGACTTTTTAAAACTGCTTAGATCTCCTTACTTGTTATAGGTCTATTTAAATGGTTTATCTCATTTTAATTTAATTTTGGTAGATCACATTAATCAAGGAAATCATCCATTTATTTCAGATTTTCAAACTTAGAGGCACATATATTCTTAAAGTATGTAGTTATGATTTTCTGAATTTCTTTGGTGTCTGTTGTACTGGTGCCTTTTTCATCTCTAAACTTCAAAATTAGTAAACCTCTTAATCTCTATCATCTAGTCCAAATATTGCTTCAATACTAGTCTCTCATACTTCCTATCTTACCTAAACCAAATCTTTATATTTTCACAAATTCCATATAACTCCCCATCCAAGTTAACAATTCCTTCTTTCTTACAGATAGCACCCCTGTTTTATTACCTTCTACCTATGTTATTATTTCTCAACCTTAGATATAATATTCATGTCCCCTGTAAATGTCATGCCTCATACAAGAAAACTCGTACATGGATAAGAACCAGATCATAATTGCTAGTGGATTTGATATGATATAGGAGTTTCTCTCCTAATGGCTCAGATAATTATCACTCTCCTGAAGAACTGCCGCCTTGCCTGTTCAGAAAATCCATGTGGAACCACAGCCTGCTATGTATGCAAGGTACAAAATCAAATGGAGAACCAAAAGCTGAGGCGCTCAGAAGCCACACCTTGTGACTAGATCTTCAAGGCTGGACTGCAGCAACTGGGGAGAAACAAATGGTATGAATCCAGAGACAATAATATTGTTGGGCTATCTTGGCCTTTTTAATAGCCAATAATATCATTTTTCTGTATATGACCTGATACCTCTCTGTGACCAGCTAAGTTATCTGTTGCTGAAAAAAAAAAAAAAAACAACTCACAGCTCTACTCCCTTCAAGTTAAACCTATCCTGTCTCTGGCATGTCCTTTATTCCCCTGATTATGATAATATTCGCCTTTTCTTTTGGTCCTTGCATACTGAGATGCCTCACTGAATTCCTCTAAGGCAGAATACATGCCTTCACTTCACAGTGAGTCACTGAATTCTTCATGGCCACTGAATATCAACCCCTGAGCAGACTGCATGGGACACCCCGAGAGATCCACTGCCCAGCAGGAAACAGTCTGAGAGAGCTCTTCACCCCTGCTCCGTCCCGTGTAGTCCTCCCCCAACTGTCCCTCTCATCTCCAGTTCCTCCCAATCTTTCTTATCCTTCCAGAGTCTAGACTGAAGAGTTAATAGCCTTCCCTGAAAACTAGAGGGAACTAAAGTGTTAATAACTAACCTTAAGATTAGAAGGCCGTAAAGAATGGAGGCATCTAGTCCTCACTAGACAATTCTGCCAAAAGCCTATTCTGAGAAAAGACACAAATTGCTTCAGCCTTCATCCTGCAGGAAGGCTGCTGCCCCTTGCTATACCTCTCAAAAAACACTCTGTTTTGGACAACCATCAAAAAGGCCCAGATAGATGGAGTTAGTATGCTGCAGGGCCCTTGAAGGTGAACTGATGGAGCCAGAAGGTCATTTATATCAATTTTATAAGAAGAAATATAAGATGCTTTTCAGTACAGGTCAGAAGCTGTAATACAAATTATGGTCTTGAAACAGTACACAAACTACAGTGTCAGTACAAAAATCTATGCAGTATGGAACATTACCAATATAAAAAGCCTTTTACGATACAGGACATAACTTGGAGTCAGGAGCTTTTACACTTTCTAACCCCAATTCCTTATCTCAATATAAAGCATGGCACTGTAAACAAATCAACTTTTCACTGCACAAACCAGAGCAGCTTCACACCCTACCATCCCAGTGCCCAGGAAGCCGAGACCACAGGATCAACTCAGCCTAGGAGTTTAAGGTTTTCCTGAACAACGTAGGAAGACATCAGCCAAAAAAAGAAAAAAAGAAAGAAAGAAAGAAAAATGGGGCTGGAGGGATGGCTTAGAAGTTAAGGTGATTGCCTGCAAAGCCAAATGACCCAGGTTTGATTTCCCAGGATCCACATAAGCCAGATGCACAAGATGGTAAAAGCATCTGGAATTTGTTTGCAGTGGCTGAAGGCCCTAGCATGCCCATTCTCTCTCTCTCTCTCTCTCTCTCTCTCTCTCTCTCTCTCTCTCCCTCCCTCCCTCTCTCTCTCTTGCTCTCACTCACTCTCACTCTATATATACGATATATATAGATATATATATATGATAAATAAAAGTTTAAAAATAAAAGATAATTGCATTTTGGCCTTTGCAATTTCTAAAAATAATAATAATAATTACCCAATTAATGTCTGTTCTGTGACACAATACTCCCTAGTACCCACGTAAAGCCAGATGCACAAAGTGGCCCATGCACCTGGAGGTTGCTCCCGAATGTAAATCTTCC
This sequence comes from Jaculus jaculus, assembly GCF_020740685.1. Taxonomy (NCBI): domain Eukaryota; kingdom Metazoa; phylum Chordata; class Mammalia; order Rodentia; family Dipodidae; genus Jaculus; species Jaculus jaculus. The sequence goes on along the minus strand of NC_059119.1, from coordinate 36,359,150 downwards.
TCAGCTTGGGGCAGGTCAGATTCCTCCATCTGGTTACTTTCCTCAGAAGTCTCTTCATTCACAGCTAAGGCATCCTCAGTTTCTTTTTCTTGATTGTTCCTTTCTGGGATCATTTCTCTTGACGTCACAAAAGACTCTTCCTCCTCTTCATCGTCCTCTTCATCATCTTCCATACAGTGCTGTCTGCTGCAACTACGTACTTGGTCCTTTCCCTGAGGTGATGAAACTTGTTTCTTCTGCCTCTGAAGAGCTCTCCCGAGGCGTCTGACTGGCCAGCTCTCTGACGTCGTCTTCTTTGTCTTCTTACCTCACGCCCCTCGGCTTCCACAGCATCCTCATCGGTATGTGTATTTTTACGGGGCTCAACGAGGACGCCCCCGCATCAGGTGTTGGAGAATCGCTGTGATTTTTCTCTTCATTTTGCTGTAGGCTTGACTCTTTGCTGTCTGGGCTCTCAGGCAAGCCGTTCGTGGTCAAGGGGGCTGACAAGGCAACCTTTGGTGGATGAAGTGGCCTGGGTGTTCCTGGCCCATTGATATTCGATCTGTCAGTATAGCTTGGTGAATTTCCAGGAAACAGCACTCCATTCATTTGATTTAAACCGTTGGAACTATTTTTCTCTGAAGAAGGACAAACGCAGCTAACAACCATCACATTCTTTTCTACTCTGAGAAATGTGTCTGTTCCTGTATAGTTTCTCCTCGGATCTGTTAGCAATTCACAGAGCCGTTGAACAGTAAGAGGGATGCCATTAAATCCAGTGACGATCTTCAGTTCTCTTTCTTTCATTTCATCAAAGGGAATATATTCAACATTAGGATTGGGAGGCCCTCGTGGTTCTGCTGCTGAAGTTCTAAAATCATCCATCACTTTCTCCAGTTTAAAAATGAAAGAGCCTTTAAACTGGGACCACTGAATCGTGGTTTCTCCAGTCTTGGCTACATGACAAAGACACTGATCCAGGACAGGACAAAGTTCCTTTTTCCCTCTCTTCTCAAAATCCTCCAGCGCCTCCTGCAGCCTCTCGCCGTCCATGGCTTCCCGGAGCCCTGAGCCCGCGGCTCTGCCCGGAGGCCCCGCCGCCCTCCCCGCCCCTCGCACGCGCTCCGGCCCGCCGCTACCCTGTTTTGTTTTGTTTTGGTTTGGTTTTGGTTTTGGTTTTGGTTTTGGTTTTGGTTTTGGTTTTGGTTTTGGTTTTGGTTTTTCGAGGTAGGGTTTCACTTTAGCCCAGGCTGACCTGAAATTCACTATGTAGTCTCCGGGTAGCCTTGAACTCACGGCGATCCTCCTGCCTCTGCCTCCTGAGTGCCGGGATTAAAGGCGTGCGCCACCACGCCCTGCCCAAATCTTAATTACTAACACTTTCCTGCATAATTCCTCCATTCCAGTAAAGTTTATTTATTTTCTGTCACGAGGATACACTATACATATTAAATTCCATCCATAGGCAGATGAGAAGATGACGGCTCAGTTGGCAAGGTGCTTGTCATGCAAGCATGAGAACCTGAGCTTGGATCACCAGAAACCATGCGGAAATTGAGTGTTGTGGTGCATGACTCTAATCCCTGCTCTGGGGAGGCAAAAACAGGAGGCTCCCTGAAGATTGCTGCTTAGCTAGTTCACTCCCATCAGTGAGCTTCATATTCAGAAAGAGGCTGTCTGGAAAAATAAGCAATTAAAACAATAAAAATTTTAGGGCTGGAGATACGGCTTAGTGGTTAAGGCACTTGCCTGCAAAGCCACCAAAGGACTCAGGACCCACATAAGCCAGAGGTGCAAGGTGGGACATCTGTCTGGAATTCATTTGCAGTTGCTGGAGGCCCTGATGTACCCAATCTCTCTCTCGCTCGCTCTTTCTCTCTCTCCCCCTCTATTCTCTCTCAAATAGGTAATAAATAAATAATTTTTAATTTAAAATTTTTTTAAGTTTTTAAAAGAAACAACTGAGGGAGACTCTTGGCATCAACCTGTGACCACCACCTCACACACACATGCACTCACACAACGCTGAACACACCAAGGTGACTGCAAACATGAGTTTACACAGGGACACACAAGCAAGAAGGTTGTGATATTCTCTTACCTTCCCTTCACTTCAAACTTACTGTCTTTTCAAGGCTCTCCCTGAATTCTGAATTTTCTCTCAAGTTTGTCAAGAACCACTCAAGCTTACCTGAGGACTAAACCCTCTGAAACTGCGAGCCAAAGTAAGTCTTTCGGATCTACCCAGCTAACCAGCTAAGCCAAGCTCACAGTACAACAAGGAGGGAAGCAGCCTCACACTCAATGTGGATGAGACAGGAAGCCATCCCAAAAGTACCAGGGCTGCTTTACACTGCAGCAGAACATGTCCTGTCAGGGACGTCGGCCTTCACTGTGGTGCTAAGTGCACCTTCCATGTCAAGGCAATTTGCTGAAGAAAAGAATCTCAGGAAGGGAAAGAATTCAAACCGAAATGCTAATAAAAATTAAAAAAAAAAAAAAAAAGAAGTCAAACCCTAGACCGTGAGACAAAAATACTGACTTGTTAGATTTGATCCATGTACTTCACCATACTTAAATAAGTTGTGTTTCGGGGTTGACTTTTGTCACTTTTATTTTCTTTTAAGCCATCTCTCTGGCCTCATTTTTGCTTATTTATTTATTTTTATTTTTAAGCATTTCATCTTTATTTACTTATTTCACAGAGAAAGAGAGAGAGAAAATGCCATGGCCTCCAGGCACTGCAGACAAACTCCAGACACATGCGCTCCCTTGTGCATCTGGCTAACATAGGTCCTGGGGAATCAAACCTGGGTCCTTTGGCTTTGCAGGCAAATGCCTTAACCACTAAGCCATCCCTCCAGCCCAACTTTTGTCACTTTTAATATTTTTTTAATTCATTTATTAGAGAAAGAGGGCCTCTAGCCATTGCAAACAAACTCTAGACATACATACCACCTTGTGCATCTGGCTTACATGGGTACTGGGGGATTGAACCTAGGTCCTTAGATTTTGCAGGCAAGCACCTTAACCACTAAGCCATGTCTCCCAGCCCACTTTCTTGATATTTCTTGATCCGTATTGCAATTTTGTTTTCTTCTGTCTTCCTTGGGGTCAGGGTCTCACTTCAATCTAGGCTGACCTCGAACCCACAGCAGCCCAGGAATCTCAGCCTTCCAGTCAACGGGAGTAAGGGTATGAGCCTAGCCATTTTAGGGCATTTGGCTTTTTTACTTAACCTGTTTGTTTTAACCCTCATTCATGCACAAATACTTCAGCTGGTCGTGCACACACGTGTGTGTGCGCGCGCGCGTGCACGTGCGCGTGCATGTGTGTGTGTGTTTTGTTCAGCTGGATGTTAGAATTGCTCTGCATTTTTCTCCACCCAACTTACTATTGGAATGTTGCCACAACTTAACTTACTTCCCCTCTCTTTCCAACCCCTTTTCCACACCATCTCCTCCTCTCCCCTTCTTTTTCTCCATAACTACAACCTTCCAAAGACTCAACAACTTCTAGTATCTGTGGAAACCAACAGTAACCAACTTCCCTTTCCCAGACACCAAAACCACCATTATCTTTTTTCAAAGTTAATACTAGCCCTCACACTAGTTCACCTTACACTGTCCCTTCTTCTAGGAAACCAAAAGAAATCCTTCCTTCTTTAAGTTCTTCTCTCGGGTACTTCCCAGTTGTGCAAAAGTAGCCAATTCCACTGCATTATATGGACGGTGAGTGGTCAGTATACATTCTTAAGCAGACATGTACTAGATTTCAAGTGGGTTGGTATTTAGCCAGTACATCAGGATAGCCATATTGGTTGAAAATACTGAAGTAATTCCCTATTACTACCTCTTGCTATCCCAACACCTCCACTACTATTGATCGATTGCCTTGGTAAGAGCCCCCTCACAATTTCCCAACTAAATGCCCTGCAAAGATGACCTGATTTAACCATGCGGCCAGCATCCACTGGTGAAATTATCTATTCAACCTATCTGGACCTACTCAAGTTAAGCATTTTAACATAATGTTCTAGTCCACTCTATGTCACTGTAACAAAACACGTGAAGCTGAGTACTGTGCAACAAAGTTTATTTGACTCACAATTCTGATGACTTGAGGGTCTAGCCAACATAAGCACTAGCTGTGGCCAGGGTCCCTGGTTGTATCACAGCATGATGGAGAAACAGAAAAGGGATTTCTAGTATACAGGAGAGAAAGAGCCCATGGGCCTAATCACTCTCACCAGGCCCCACCTCTTAAAGGCTCCCCCCCATCTCAGCAAAGCCATAATACTGAGGACCATGCCTCCAGTATGTAAATCTTTGGGAGACAACACGTCCAAGCCACAGCAATAATCACTTCTCCTTATGAATGAGACTTAATTACAGTTTTAAAATTGTATTTCTTCTGGTACAAAATCTCTTACAAGATGCAGCAGAAAGGGGAAATAATATTGTGTCAATCTCTAAAGGTTTGAGTATATCCATTAGGATCCAGTCTTCATGTATACCAGAAGATATGCAGTTTCCCTCCTAGAAAGAAGAGAAAATGTATTAGCATAACAAAATTAAGCCTTTGTAATGAGATGATGTATTCTTAACTCATGATAGGACAAGCATCAGCAAATTTCTAGGCTACTGGAATGAATATTCATCTATTCATCTACACATCACCTACAGTATACAATTCCTAGAAAAGACAACATAGTTACCTGGAAAAAATAATCACTAAGTTGCTATTGGTTGACATCTAAGTCGACAAATTATGGGACTATGAACCAAAAATATGAGCCTGTTTCTGCAAATAAACCTAACTGGAACACAACCAATTAAATTCACTCCCTCATGTACTGTCTATAGATTCTTTTGTGCTGTAAGGGCAGAGCTGAGTAGTCGCGACAGAGCTGTGCTCCACAACGCCAAGGTGTTTTCTCTCTGGCCCTTTATAGTGAAGGTCTGTCAGTTCTTATTCAAAATCATGGAGGAGTGAGCAACAACCAGAAATTAATGAAGGTTTGGCATCAAAAGAGATGCTTGGAAGAAACAGAGAGAAAGATGAAAAGTAGGCTGAAGGAGGATTTCAAACACCAATTACACCTACTTTTTTTGTTCGTTTTGATGTACGCAGGGGTGCAATATGTGTGTTTGCATTCATGTGTGGGTGGGTGAATGTGCAATGTCAAGTGCCTCCATCTATCACATTCCACCTTCCTCACTGAGACAGGGTCTCTTGCTGAACCTGGAACTTGCCCACTCAGCCGACTAGCTAAAGAAGATGTCCCAAGGATCCTGTCTCCGTTGCCCCAACGCTGGAATTACAGATGCTCACCACTCTGCTCAGTATCTTATCTGGATCCTTGGGAGCCACACTCAGGTCCTGATGCTTGCATAGCAAGCAGCTTACCCACCCGCCCCTCCCTGCACCTCATTTTACAATGCTCAAATAATCAAGTCTCCCTCTGCAGTCAAAACTCATCAGAAATGTTATCATCAGTGTATCCGTCTCAGCCCAGAAACTCAGTCTGGAGAACTTACAAAGCATCTCTGATCTAACTTCATGTAGTTTTTGGTTTTCTGTCCAGCTTTCAATCTGCATCTACTGGTTGCAAAAGGTATTTGTTGATTGTTACAAAATGTAAGACACTAAGCCAGACATGAAACAGAGCATATGGTCTAATGTGCAAGAAAGGTTTTTGTTTTTTTTTGTTTGTTTGTTTGTTTGTTTGTTTTGTTTTTCAAGGTAGGGTCTCACTATAGCCCAGGTAGTCTCAGGATGACCTCAAACTCACAGTGATCCTCCTACCTCTGCCTCCAGAGTGCTGGGATTAAAGGTGTGCACCACCACGCCTGGCTTAACAAGAAAGTTTTCTAAGGAAATGTTTGAGAGTATGATCCTTGCTATAAAGGAGGAATTCTGAAGATGCAATGAGAGCATATGAGAAGTCCCAGCAAATCTGCACAGGTCATTCAGTAAAGCTTTGTAGGAGAAGCTTTACTAGGAGAAGGCTGTGAGTAATGCAATGTGATACTGGGCTCTATGGCTTAATTGGTTAAAGTGACTGTCTGGTAATGCAACTTTGCCTAGATGGTCAATTAGAACAAGGCAGTGGAGACTGGAAACCACATACGCAGAGTTACAGAGGGAAATGACAGGCAGCGTTTGGACGCAGTTGTTACACAGCCCTGAGTATCAGCGGATTCTCAACAGTGAAAAAAACATGTTGTCATGGGACAGGTGCTGAAAGGTGAAGCTGAAGAGTGTGGCCCAGGGAAGTCATCAGATCTACATGACAGGTGAATCCATGAGCATTTCAAAAGCCCCAAGGTCCCAGTGTGGGGGCGTCAGCTTTCCATTACCCAATTCTTCTCTTACCAGTGACAGCTGTGATTCCCATAGGTACACTGGATATCTTCCCAGGACACCTGGAAGTACAGACACAGATGAAGTCAACACCCAGCTCACACTTTCCCGGTATCCGTACGATGCAAAGCGCCACAATCTTCCCACCTTCATTCCTCTAGACAAACCCAGCCCAGGAACTCCCAAAAGCCCGGAGCTGCTAGTCATGGAATGCGACATATAAAATTCTGTTTAAACTTGATTGTGCTTGTGCCAGGGTTCTGCACTTGATCTTAGCCAAAAGGCCGAGAAGCGATATGTGCCAGGGTTCTGAATTATCTATTTACATCTCTTCTGGCTTTACAGTAGTTTCCCATCAAGTATGAAGTTGCAGGACCCTGAGCCTAGAGCAACAGGAACGTAGAGATTGTGCTAAGTGCACGCATGTAGAGATGTAAAGCAGATGAGGCTTTCAGGCAGAAAAGACCTATGCACCTCATAAAAAGCCCTCCCCCCCCACACACACACACGTAAAGTGCAGGACTACAGTGTGTCTTGACCATGAGGGTCCAGTATCCCTAGCCCAAGAATTCATGAGAGGTAGCTAATCTAAGACAAGTAGCAATTTGGGGTGATTTTTCTCACACAACAAACGTGGGAGTCATTGAAGCAGAACCATTTTCCATCCACACGATTCCGGACATAGGCACAGTAATGACCAAAGTCAGCCATCCCCACATGAGCAATCACAGCATAGAGTTCATACTGTCCTTCAGCCTGGAAGGAGAGAAGACATACAACGGTTCACCCATCAACCTTCCTTACAGCCGCCGTCTTGAGTGATGGAACATTACTTCCTCACAGGCTTATTCCCAGTCCCACCCTAAGGTGGGCACTGCTTCTTCAAACATGCAAAGTTAGGTAGAGATGACTAAAGATACATTGTAAATGACTAGACTGCAAAGGGAGACATAAGGCTGAAATTCAGATTTCTAGTTTGGGATCAAGAAGGTGATAATAATTACAAATTCAAATATGGAACAGGGCTTTTCAGAAATGAAGATAGAGAGTTTGGGGACTATGATTCCATAAGAAAACATCCCAAAAAGTGGGGGAAATACTGATTTGTAGCTCAAGGGGAAAAAAATAGCTGAAGAGAAGATAAAACTTAAATGTCTTAAGTTTGAGGTGATTAGTGAGACCATGAAATTGAATAAAAGGGCATTCAAAATGAGCAGTGGTACTAGAACTAAAGATGCACAAATTATGAGAAACGAGTCTGATGATGAGGACAGCCTGGGTAAGCAGACTCTGGAGGGTCAATAATATCACAGGTCAGGTAGAAAAGAGGGTGGAACTACCGGACCCCTTAGAAAGTCAACCCAAGAGCATCTGTGTGAAAGAACAGTGGTAGCCTGGCATGGACACACACCTTTAATCCCAGCACTTGGGAGGCAGAGGTAGGAGGATCGCAGATTACCTTGAGTTCGAGGCCACCCTGAGACTACATAGTGAATTCCAGGTCAGCCTGAGCTAGAGCAAGACTCTACCTCAAAAAAACAAAAAAACAAAAAAAAAAAAAAAGAAAGAAAGAAAAGAAAAAGAACCATGGTGAGAGAGGAGTTGGCTGACTATGAGAAGGATCTTCATGTCAGGTACAAATGCTTGTTTGTTTTTTTTTAAAGATGCTGCACAGAGTAAGAAAATGGCACTTTCTCAAGGATTCTTGAGCCACATTATTTCAAGCTACCTTTATTCTAAACTCCTCCATCACTGGTGACATTTATCCCCTACAGTCGGTCAGACACTGCCCTAAGTGGATCTCATCAGTCGTTTTCAAGATAAAACTTCACTATGTATTTTTCTTTTTTAATCGCCTCCCATTCTCTTTGCTATAAAGGTATATCCTTCTCCCCTTGCCATTTCCACTGAACTCCTTCTCCCCAACTAGTTCTTCTATTCTGATTTCTTTTTTTTTTTTTTTTGTTCATGTGACTCTCTGAGTTTCATTAGGGTTGCCTACGTGAGGATGGGGGTAGGGGGCTATTTACCAGGACACATGCTATTTACATGACTGTACCACTGAAGAAAATATCTCTTTCTCCCTCAGAAACCATTCACTTCCGGTAACTCCTCAGGGAAGGGTAGGGGGCACATGCCCTCTTCCATCACCTGTAATGGAATGTTGATGGGCCCAATATTGTGCAGGTAATGACAGTCACTATGAGGTCATAAATGTAATCACCCTGTCATCTCCAGAAGACAGCATCCCCCTATCCTCTGGCTCTTGCATTTTCTCTTCTCCTCTCCTGCATTATTCTCTAGGCCTTGGAGTAGGCATTAAGGATGTCACATTTAGCACTGAGTACTCCACATCCACTTAAAGAACAAGTTCTTGAAGTTGTACTTGTATGTTGCACCTAACAGACTTGGGAACTGAAGCCCATTTCCCAGAGCTGTGAACTTGAAGCCATGTGACTTTCATGCCAGTGTCCCTCACTGTCATATGCAATTTTAGCCATGCTGGTGGGGGTGGAGGCCATGAGAGAGAATAGGCAGCTGCCCACATACTCAGAGCCAACCTCTCCCCACACTTAGAGAGCAGGCAGTGAGGATGCTGGAGAATCAGGTAAAAGCAACATTGTGAAGCAGGTGAGGATTCTGAATGCTAATAGATTTAATGGAGAAGGCAGCTTGCAGACTTCAAGGAGCAATAATGCTAGAATATATCCCTAGATGATGGCTCTAATTTTCATCTTCTGTAGTGGTTTGAATCACATATTCCTCTCCCTACATAAACTTGGGTGTTTGCATTTCTTAGCCCCAGATGGTGGTGATGGATGAGATGGAGCCTTGCTGCAGGAGGAGTATTCCTGGAGTGCTGATAGATGTGATGGAGCCTTGATGGAGGAGGCATGTTCCTAGAGTAGTGATGGCTGAGATGGAGCCTTGCTGGAGGAGGTATGTTCCTGGGGTGGTGATGGATGGGATGGAGCCTTGCTGGAGGAGGTGTGTTCCTGGGGTGGTGATGGATGGGATGGAGCCTTTCTGGATTCGGCATGCTCCTCGGTGGTGATGGATGGGATGGAGCCTTGCTGGAGGAGGTGTGTTCCTGGGGTGGTGATGGATGGGATGGAACCTTGCTGGAGGAGGTGTGTTCCTGGGGTGGTGATGGATGGGATGGAGCCTTGCTGGAGGAGGTGTGTTCCTGGGGTGGTGATGGATGGGATGGAGCCTTTCTGGATTCGGCATGCTCCTCGGTGGTGATGGATGGGATGGAGCCTTGCTGGAGGAGGCATGTTCCTGGGGTGGTGATGGCTGAGATGGAGCCTTGCTGGAGGAGGTGTGTTCCTGGGGTGGTGATGGATGGGATGGAGCCTTGCTGGAGGAGGCATGCTCCTGGGGTGGTGATGGATGGGATGGAGCCTTGCTGGAGGAGGTGTGTTCCTGGGGTGGTGATGGATGAGATGGAGCCTTGCTAGAGGAGGCATGCTCTTGGGGTGGTGATGGATGAGATGGAGCCTTGCTGGAGGAAGTGTGTTCCTGGGGTGGTGATGGATGAGATGGAGCCTTGCTAGAGGAGGCATGCTCTTGGGGTGGTGATGGATGGGATGGAGCCTTGCTGGAGGAGGTGTGTTCCTGGGGTGGTGATGAATGGGATGGAGCCTTGCTGGAGGAGGTGTGTTCCTGGGGTGGTGATGGATGAGATGGAGCCTTGCTGGAGGAAGTGTGTTCGTGGGGTGGTGATGGATGAGATGGAGCCTTGCTGGAGGAGGTGTGTTCCTGGGGTGGTGATGGATGGGATGGAGCCTTGCTGGAGGAAGTGTGTTCCTGGGGTGGTGATGGATGAGATGGAGCCTTGCTGGAGGAAGTGTGTTCCTGGGGTGGTGATGGATGAGATGGAGCCTTGCTGGAGGAGGTGTGTTCCTGGGGTGGTGATGGATGGGATGGAGCCTTGCTGGAGGAGGTGTGTTCCTGGAGTGGTGATGGATGGGATGGAGCCTTTCTGGATTCGGCATGCTCCTCGGTGGTGATGGATGGGATGGAGCCTTGCTGGAGGAGGTGTGTTCCTGGGGTGGTGATGGATGGGATGGAGCCTTGCTGGAGGAGGTGTGTTCCTGGGGTGGTGATGGATGTGATGGAGCCTTGCTGGAGGAGGTGTGCTCCTAGGGTGGTGATGGATGAGATGGAGCTGGAGGAGGTGTGCTCCTGGGGTGGGCTTTAACCAGCTCAGCTCACTTTGCTGCTATTTTTCCACCTGCTGTGTCAAAATATGATGTCCAGTCTCTGTCTGTGCCTCACTTTTCTTGCCATCAGGAAGCTTTTCCTGCAGATTGTAATCCAAAATAAACCCTCCCCTTCCATCCATCTGCTTTTGATCAGGTGTTTTTTTGTCCCAGCAAGAGGAAGGTACCTCCGTCTTTCCAGCATTGTCCTGTCACAATCTGTATGCTGGCATGGCTCCATCTTAGATTAAGGACTTCTAATTCCTATTCTAATTCTATTCTGTTTTCTGAGGAGAGGAGACTAAGGGCCCCTACCTGTTACTTGACTTTTAAAGGTAACTGGAAAAAAGTAATAAAACAAGAACCAAAAAAAAATGAATCCTTAATTGGCAGCAATCTTAAGTGAAAAACTGGCCTGGGGAGATGGCTAAGTCATTAAAATGCTTTCCACACAAGCATGAAGACCTAAGTTTAGATCACAAGAACCCACTTACAGGCTGGAGAGACAGTTCAGCAGTTAAGGCACTTGTCTTCAAAGCCTAAGGATTCGAGTTTTATTCCCCAGTCTTCATGTAGTGTCAGATATACAAGATGGTGCACACATGTGGACTTTTGTTTTTCAGTGGCTAGAAGCTCTGGTTTGCCCATTTCTATCTGCATTTCTCTCCCTCCCTCCCTTCCTCTCTCTCTCCCTTAAATAAATAACTTTTAAAATGCTAGCCATGACCTGCATCACAGAATAGGAGACAGCTGATTGTGGACCACATTTGAGTGACTGTGGCCCAGGAACACATCCAAGTTATCCTGAATGATCAATGTTCCACTGTAGAGAAGTAAAACAGAGTGTTATACAACACAGATATTAAAAAAATCATAAATCAAAATGCATTTAATGCACATACTGTCTGTGGCTGCAGCAACCAGTGAAGCCCCCAACATGTTCTGTTTACTAAGAGAGGAAGAACCTCATCAGTGCTAAATGTCTTAACCTCAAAAGTTCTTATGTCACCTTAGTTTTACATAAGAAAGTTACTTATAAAATGACACAAAGAAAGTTGGGCATGTAGCATTCTGGAGTCTGGGGTACTCAGATAGCGGTGAGTTCAAAGCCAGCCTGATGTACATAATGAGTTAATGAGTGCAGGCAGGAAAACCTGGGCTACAAAGTGAGAACCTGTCAAAAAAAAAAAAAAAAAAAAAAAAGCTAGACCTGGTGACATGTAATTTTAATCCCAAGCTCTGGGGGGGGGGGGGGGCGGTAGAGACCAGCAGATCCTCAGACTCACTGACTGATAACTATAGCAGAATTAGTTAGCTCTAGGTTCAGTGAGGGACCCTGTCTCAAAAAATAAAATACACAGGCATGGTGGCACATGTCTTTAATCCCAGCACTTGGAAGGTCAAGGTAAAAGGATTGCTGTGAGTTACAGACTAGTCAGAGACTACATAGTGAATTTCAGGTCAACCTGGGCTACAGCGAGACCTCAAAAAAACTGAAAACAGTTACTGAGGAAGACACCTGACATCAGACTCTGGTCACCACACACATGCACTGTGGTGGTTTGGTTCAAGTGTCCCCCATAAAGTTATGTGTTCTGAATGCTAGGTTCCCAGATGATAGAGATTTGAGAAATAGTGTCTTCTGGGGCAGTGTATTGTTGGGGGCGGGCTTATGGGTGTTATAGCCAGTTTCCCCTTGCCACTGTTTGCCACACTCCCCTGTTGCTATTGTCCACCTTATGTTGACCAGGGGTGATGTCCACCCTCTGCTCATGCCATCGTTTTCCCTACCATCATGGAGCTTCCCCCTCGAGCCCGTAAGCCAAAATAAACCTCTTTTTTTTCCCCACAAACTGCTCTTGGCTGGGTGATTTCTACCAGCAATGCGAACCTGACTGCAACAGTAAAGTGGTACCGAGGAGTGGGATTGCTGCTAGACACCTGACTGTGGTTTTGGGCTTTTGGAGCTGATTTTCAAGAATGTGTAAGGATTTGAAATCTTGGCCTAAGAGATGCCTTGAAGGGCTATAAGTACAGCTTGATGGACTATTCTGGTCAGAGTTGAAAGACCTGAATGCAGTAAGGATTATGGAATGTGAGATTTGGCTTATGAGGGTGAGAAAGAACTTTGCTTGGACTGGGCTGGAGGCAAGTTGTGTGAGAAGCTTGCTGTTATGCCCGTGTCCTGAGAAGTTGTGCAGGGTTGCTTTGCATAGAAATGAACTGGTGTGGGCAGAGGAATATGGCACAGAAAAAAATGAAATCTTTGGGCCTAAATTGCTGTCCATTCACCTGCAAATTGTTTGAGAGATTACAACCTTTGAGATTGGGCCTGCTGACCTGCACTGGGGTAACAGGAAGAATATAGACTCTTTTGAAGGGGCCTGAGCACTCAGGTAGTGTCCTTTTCTTCAAAGTCTGCTTTATTCCCCCCTGGATTAACAAATTGGTGCCCTTCCTGGTATTGTGGAATATTAGTAATGCAGGAAAGAGAGGGTCATTGAGTTTGCAACATAGTCTTGTGTTTTGGAAATGGCCATGGACAGTATGAAGCACGTTTGCTGGATGCCTGCATGAGACCCCCAGGGGGCCATGAGGATGAACTGTGGATTACAGTGGAGACCCAGTGGAGATGCCGGGACCACGAGATGGCTGCTAAGGAAAGCTGCCGGCCCCAATGAAGTTTCAGGATTCTGAGTAGCCTAGCTGGAGGGGCTAAATTGGAATACCAGAGACTTGTTGCTGGTTAGAATAATTGGACTTGGAGATTTGTCACTAACTAGAGTTGCTGGACTTGGAGCTACAGAGTTTGGTATTTGCCCTGTTTAAATCATATATTGCTTGAGTATTTCTTTGCTGTACCCAATGCCATCTTTTGTAGTATGAATGTTTATTCTGTGACATTATGGGTTTTTAAGGTTTTTTTTTTTTTTTGGTATTATGGCTCAGTTAAAAGACCTTGGTCTATAGGGATGTATGAATACCATTGGAATTAATAAAACTATGGGGACTTTTAAAGTTGGATAAATGTATTGCATTTTACATCATGTATGGTTATCAGTTTATGGGGGTCAGGGACAGAATGTGGTGGTTTGATTCAGGTGTCCCCCATAAACTTAGGTGCTCTGAATGCTAGGTTCCCAGCTGATGGAGATTTGAGAATTAATGTCTTCTGGGGCAGTGTATTGTTGGGGGTGGGCTTATGGCTATTATAGCCAGTTTCCCCTTGCCAGTGTTTGGCACACTCTCCTGTTGCTGTTGTCCACCTTATGTTGACCAGGGGTGATGTTCACCCTATGTTCATAGCATCATTTTCCCTACCATCATGGAGCTTCCACCTTGAACCTGTAAGCCAAAATAAACCTCTTTTTTTCCCCACAAGCTGCTCTTGATTGGGTGATTTCTATCAGCAATGCAAACCTGACTGCAACATGCACACAACACCCACACACATATGTGTGCACACATATGAATACATATGTACACCATACTCACATACACATGCCAAAAATATTATATATATATATATCCCAGGCTGACCTGGAATTCAGTATGTAGTCTCAGGGTGGCCTCGAACTCATGGCAATCCTCCTACCTCTGCTCCCCGAGTGCTGGGATTAAAGGCATGCACCACCACGCCCGGCAATAAATAGTAATTTTTTAAAAGAGGAAAAGCCACTGTAAACAGCAAAAGTTGATGGTGATGGTAATGGTGGGGTGAAGATCCACCACTGTTACTCAGGACCACATAGGTTTGCACATTAAAATATTGTGTTAGGAAGAAGTCTGCCTTAAATATGTACAAACTTCTACGAATCACACAAAGCGGTTGGTTTTCCACTCTTGTGTATCCCAAGTGCAGTCATCAGGGGGCCTGATTTCCCAGATGAGCCTGACAGAGGAAGCGACTTCATTAGCTGGGACAAGGTCTGTCCAGCACATGTTGCTGATCAATGCCATCTCCCAGTCTAGTGGTCAAAGACAGACTCCTTGATGTGGACTTGGTAAGGACGCGGGACTTGAGGGTGAGCGTGAGTGGATTCTGGCAGCCCGAGGGGAAGGGAAAGTTGGCCGAGATGAGTTCTGGGTGAAAGGGAAGGGCCTTACCTGGTCCCCAGAAACACCAGGGTACTGCTCAGTTGAAAGCACCTGACTGAAATCCAAGCTCTGGGGGAAGCACACTGAATGGTAAATCTTTTCTGTCCGTGAATTTCTGATGGAGAATCGCATGAGGTGGATGGTCAAAGTTGGGGGCAAATGGGTCAGCTTCAAGACCTGGAGAAACAGAACCAGTGCGGGGATGAAGTCCTCGGGCACTTCGGGTAGGCTGGTGGCTCATGACATGGGCTGTCACAGCATGATACATCTCCACACAAGGTATGAGCAGCCCCAGGCCATCAAAAAGACTGGGAAAATATGGAGGGTCCTCCAGGGAGCTGCCCAAACCTGAAAAGAAACCTACCCACCGTTCTCTAACTTGTCCCTTTGGTCCTTAAAAGTTCTGTCCCTCTCAGCAATGTAATCTGAGAAGCCACGCCGATGGCTCTGGAAACCAGAAGCCCTGGGATTCCACGAACTGGCAGGAGCCTTTGTCAGCCATTATAGGGAGCCCTTGTGGGCTGGGAAGACTGTCAGGAAGCTCCCAGGACAAGCCCAGACCCACGAAGAAGCTTGGATTTGGGGAGTACCTGTTGCCAAGGCGTCTTCTCCCCACACTTCTCACAGAAGCACGTGTCTGAGTGCCCTAACTCCCTGGGCTGGAAGAAGCAGTGCAGAGCGTCCTCCTGCCTCACCCAGGAGAAAAAGCAAAATGCACTGTTCATGCCTCCCCTCTCCAGAACCACCCTTGTCCCCTGATGGTGGGGATTCAAGCTTCATTTCACAAAGTACCCACATGTGAGAGAAGCAAAACAGAGGAGCATGTGTCAGGGGGTATAGTTAGGAAATGGGGAAGGAGGGTGGAAAGTACGCTTTTGTTTTCCAAGTCAAAGAGAAACTGAACCAGGGCATGCACATGAAACAGCAAGTTACTTTTTAAAAAAATATATTATTTATTTATTTATTTATTTATTTATTTATTTATTTATTTGACAGAGAAAGAGAGAAAGAGAGAGAGAGAGAGAATGGGCTCAGCAGGGCCTCCAGCCACTGCAAACGATTTCAGACACTTGCGCCTCTTTTTGCATCTGGCTAACTTAGATCCTGGGGAATCAAACCTGCGTCCTTTGTCTTTGCAAGCAAATGCCTTAATCACTAAGTCATCCCTCCAGCCCAGCAAGTTACTTTTTAAAGACCCACTGGTGTTTGTAAGAGCCAACTGGGGGAGGGCTGTGTGGACTGGCTGGCTCGGGGTATGCAAGTTCACCAAAAGCAACCTCTCACCAGCTTCTGCAGGGGCTTCAAGTCCGTGTCAAAAAGAGGAAGAGAGAGGGTTAGCAGATTACTGCTTCGGCTGCTCCGCAGAGTACAGCTCAGGCAGACCAGGCACTCCTCTATCTGGATTGTGAACAGGGCCTGCAGCTGCTCTGCCTGCGAGAGAAAGGAAGTCAGGGCAGGCCTGTTTCCAGACAGGCGCTCCAGAAACTGCAGCCCTGCAAGTGAATGTGTCACTAACCACCACGCCGCAGCTAAGCAGCTCAGGACTCATGCGTTCCTCACTTACAGCACACACAGTAGCCGGGTGAGCTCCATGGGCAGTGTCTGGTACCTCTGAGCTCTTCACATCATGGCTCTTACCAAGTCCACGTCTGTGATTTGATCCTTTGTTAGGTTCCAGATTGTGAGGTAGAGCTGAGCCGCGTCGTGCTGGACAAACACTAGCCAAAAAGAAGCACAGTTAGAGAGGTTACTGGAGACTTCGCAGGCACTTTGCAGCCAGGCCCCATGATGCACAGGAACTCCATGATCATCCAATCAACCCTACTTAACTCAATGGGTTAAAAAATTAAAAAAAAAAAAAAAACATGAAACCAAGATAAGGATTAAGAGGGAAGAACAGCGTTAATAGGAGAGGGAAGAGGCCCCGGCTCCTGGTTCCCGGGCAGTGCATGTGGGGCAGGTAGGCCCTGGACCCCCAGGTCCCCGGCTGCTCGTGTGGAGCAGGTAGACCCCAGTTGCCCAGCAGTGTGCATGTGTGGGGTAGGCAGGCACCAGTTCCCTAGCTCCCAAGTTCCCCGGCTGTGTATGGGGGTGGATAGGGAACTACTGGATTTCCACACAAGATATGTGGGGCAGACTCACAAACAGGGATCCATCTGCAATCACCTCGATCCCAAACACATGACCCAGGCAGTGCCCACTATGCCTGAGATCCATATACCCCACCCCAAGCAGGGCCCCTCTGTGCCCTTACCTTAACTGTCACCAGCTGCCACAGTCAAGTCTACCACCAAGGACCAGGAATCAAGTACCAGAGAGACAACAGGACCCTGCCTGGTCACTGGGTTGGCCAGGTACCACAGGGCCCCACTCAGAATTCCCAGGACAGTGAATACACAAGAAAGACCCACCTCAGGCTCAAGAACACCCAGCCAAAACCTGTGAATATACTGCTGTCCCACTTCTACCTTGACAAAACTCAAACAAGGCAATCAACACATATTTTCCACAATATATATTAAGTGATCAGGACTAGTGTTCTAAACAGACAGGAACAGAGAATAAATTCCTCATGTCACATTATAGTTAAAATTCTCAACACTGAAAATAAAGAAAGGGTTCTAAAAGCTTCAAGAGAAAAATTGCTTGTTACATACAAAGGTAAATCCATCAGAAATACCTCTGATTTTTCAGTGGAAATTCCAAAAACTTGAAGAGATTAGAATTGAGCATTTCAAATCCTAGAAAACCATGGCTGCCAACCCAAAATACTATACCCCACAAAATTATCCCTCAGAATTGAAGGCAAAAGAAAAACATTCCATGGTAAGAGCCAGCTATATGATTATAGGAGCATTAAGCCAATCCTGCAGAAAATATTGCATAGAATAACCCAAACTGAAGAGACAATCACAACACAGAATCCACAAGAGAGAAAAAGTAACTATGGGTAGAACAGACATGAAAACATATAAAGTTCAAGAAAACGCAAAATTCCACAAAGCCTCCAGGTTGACAGGGATTAATTCATACTTTACATTTATAACTCTAAACATCAAGAGTCTCAAATCCCCAGTCAAAAGACACAGCCTAAAAAGCTGGATCTGGAAAAAAAAATGATCCATCCATCTTCTGTCTATAGTAAACCCAACTTACCAATAAAGATAGATACCACCGGGCTGGAGAGATGGCTTAGCGGTTAAGCGCTTGCCTGTGAAGCCTAAGGACCCCGGTTCGAGGCTCGGTTCCCCAGGTCCCACGTTAGCCAGATGCACAAGGGGGCGCACGCGTCTGGAGTTCGTTTGCAGAGGCTGGAAGCTCTGGCGCGCCCATTCTCTCTCTCTCCCTCTATCTGTCTTTCTCTCTCTGTCTGTCACTCTCAAATAAATAAATAAAAATAAAAAAAAAATTTAAAAAAAAAAAGATAGATACCACCTTAGGGTGAAAAGATGGAAAAAGATATTCCAAGCTAATGGAAATAAGAAATAAGCAAGGGTGGTTATATTGAAATCAATCCAAAAGTTATCAAAACAGATTAAAAAGGGGGGCTTTCATACTCATCCAAGGAATAACATATCAAAAGAATATTACAGTCATAAACCTATATGCACCGAACACAGAAGCATAAAATTTTATAAGGCAAATTCTGTTAAACAATAAAGCAAAAATAACCCCCAGCACAATTATAGTAGGAGACTTTAATACTCCACCATCACCATTAGGCAGATCATCTAAACAGAAAACCAACCATGAGATAAAGGAGTTAAGCAATATCACAGATCAACTGGACTCAAAAGACATCTACAGAATCTTACACCCTAATTCTGAGCAGCTCATAGAACCTTCTATAAAATAGATCATATATTGGAGTATAAAACATGTCTCAACAAATTCAGGAAATTCAACCTAATTCCATGCATTCTATGAGACCACAATGCAATAAAGTTAGAGATTAACAACAAGGGATAGAACATAAAATCCACCAACACCTGCAGGCTGAACCATTCACTATTGACTAATGCACGGGTAGTTGAAGAAATCAAAAAGTTTCTGGGATGAGCAATAATGGAAACACAACATACCAAAACTTATAGGACACAATGAAGGCAGTCATAAGAGAAAAGTTTATAGCACTAAATGCTTTTATTACAAAAACAAAGCAATCCCAAGTAAATAACTGAACCATACAACTGAAGGCATTGGAAAAACAAGATCAATCCAAACCTAATAAGAGACATAAAGAAATAATCAAGATCTGACCAGAAATAATTAATTGGAAATCAAAAACAATTAAAATTGATGAATCAAAGAGCTGGTTCTTTTAAAAAGTGAATAAGATTGATAAACCCCTAGCCAATTTGATGAAAAGGATAAAAGAGAAGGCTCAAATCAACAAGATCCGAAACAAAAAGGGGTATGTTACAATAGACCCTAATGAAATTGGGAGAATAATCAGGATATATTTCAAAGATCTGTACTCCACAAAATTGGAAAGCCTGGAAAAAATGGGTGAATTCCTTAATTCATATCACCTACAAAAACCAAACCCCGATGAGATAAACTACCTGAATAGAAATGTAAGATCAAATGAGATTGAAGCTGTAATTAAAAGCCTCCCCTCCACAAAAAAAAAGTCCAGGCTCAGATGGTTTTACTACTTAATTCTACCAAATCTTCATTGAAGAACTAATGCCAACTTTTCCCAAGCTATTCCACACAGTTTAAAAGGAGGGAACACCGCCTGATTCCTTTGATGAAGTCAGTATTACACTAATATCAAAACCAGACAACAAGAAAAAAGAACCATGAACTGATATCCCTGATGGATTTAAATACAGACATTCTCAGTAAAATTCTTGCAAACCAAATTCAAGAACACATCAAAAGCATCATCCACTTCAATCAAGTAGGTTTCATTCCAGGGATGCAGGATTCAATATAGGGAAATCAATAAATGTAATGCATCACATAAACACACTCAAAATCAGGAGCCACATGATCATCTCAGTAGATGAAGAAAAAGCCTTTGACAAAATTCACTCTCCCTTCATGATTAAAACACTGGAGAAAACAGGGATGGAGGGACCATGCATCAACATAATAAATAATACAATAATAATATAATTCCCATGAAGTTCTGGAGGTAGGCAGGGTGCATACACTCACCACTGCTTTTCAACATAGTACTTAAAGTTTTCGCTCAAGCAATAAGGCAAGAGAAAGAAATAAAAGTAAGAAAATAGCAATAATAATAGTAATAAGAATAAAAGGAAGAAGCCAAACTACCCCTATTCTCAGATGACATGATTCTGTAATTGAGAACTAAAAACTCCTACAAGTGATCAGTGCTTTCAGTAAAGTGGCAGGATATGAAATCAACACACCAAAATCACTAGCCTTCACATATATCAATGACAAAAATATGAAAAAAGAAATCAGGGAAGCTGTCCCGTTTATAATACACACACACAATCAAATACCTTGGAATCTCCTTAACCAAGGAAGTAAAAGACCTGTACAATGAAAACATAAAACCACTGAAGAAAGAACTGGAGGAAGGCATGAGAAGTTGGAATGACTTTCCATGCTCATGGATTGGAAGAATTAATATTGTTAAAATGGCCATTCTACCAAAAATACTATACAGTTTCAATGCAATTACAATCAAAATCCCAGCAACATTCTTCACAGAGTTGGAAGAAAAAGCAGTCTCAAACTTCATAGGGAAGCACAAAAAGCCTTGGATAGCCAAAACAGTACTCAATAAAAGAAATACCTCTGGTTATTATCACCATTCCTGATTCCAAGCTATACTATAAACCAACAACAATAATAATAATAAACAGCATGGTACTGGCACAAAACAGGCACATAGAACAATGGGATGGAATCAAAGATCCAGACATGAGCTTGAGTAACCATAACTACCTGATCTTTGACAAAGGGACAAAAATGCTCATTGGAGAAAAGACAGCATCTTCAGCAAATGATGCTGGAGAAAGTGGATAGCTATATATAGAAGATTGAATTTGGACCCCTTCCTCTCACCCTGCCCTAAAATCAACTCCAAATGGATCAAGAACCTTAATATAAGATCTGAAACTAAATCAGCTGAAAGAAAAAGTAGGGGGAAGAATCCAAGATATGGGTGTAGGGAAAGGCTTTCTGAACAAGACTCCAGTAGCCCAGGGAATCAGGCAAACACTCAACAACTGGAACCTCATGAAAATAAAAAGCTACTGTACAGCTAAGCAAGCCATCAACAGGGTCAAGAGACAACCAGATTAACAGGAGGAAATCTTTACCAACTATACCTCTGACAAAGGTTCAATATCTAGAATCTACAAAGAACTCAAAAACCTAAACAATTAAAAAAAAAAACACTCAAAACATGGGGCAGGGAATTAAATAGTGAGCTCTCAAAGGAAGAAATACAAAGGGCCATTAAACAATTAAAGAGATGTTCAGCATCTACTCATGAGAGAAATGCAAATTAAAATGACTATGAGATTCCATCTCACTCCAGTCAGAATGGCAACCATCAAACTTCAAATGACAGGCTGGAGGGATGGCTTAGTGGTTAAGGCATTTGCCTGTGATACGTAAGGACCCAGGTTCTAGCCCTCAGAACCCACATAAGCCAGATACAAAAGGTGACACACGTACACAGGTGTGCACATGCACACAAGGTGGCACACATGTCTGGAGTTCATTTGCAATGGCTATGGCTTTGGTACGCCAATTCTCATTCCCTCTCTCCCTCTCTCTCTCTCTCTCTCTCTCTCAATCTCTCTCTCTCTCTTTCTCTGCCTCTCATTAAAAAAAGAAAAAAATATTTAAAATCACATGACAGCACATCCTGGTGGGGGTGTGGGGAAAGAGGTCTCTTGATCCACACAATGAATACCAATTACTCCCCCAAAGAAGACCCTCAGCAGAATTGGGGCAGGGATGAGGGGGGCCTAAGAGTACAACCTTTATATTTTTAAAAAAATCAATAAATAATTTTAAATATTTTTTTAAAAAAAATTAGGGGCTGGAAGATGGCTTAGCAGTTAAGGCACTTACCTGCAAAGCCAAAGGACCCAGGTTTGATTCCCCAGGACCCATGTCAGCCAGATGCGCAAGGTGGTGCATGCATCTGGAATTTGTTTGCAGTGGCTGGAGGTCCTGGCTCTCTCCCTCTCTTTCTCTCTCTCTCCCTCCTTTTAAATAAATAAATAAATAAAAATTTTAAAAAATAAATATTTTCAAAAATAGGAGATAGAGAGGAAAAGAGAGGGTAATTATGGGGGATAAGATCAAAATACATTATATACATGTATGAAAATGTCAAAACAAAAAAAGTAAACTTATTCCATAGTTCCATCACATGACATGTTTCTAGTCTTTCTCTCACCATCTCTAATGAACTCTACTAGGGACCTAGCTAGGTAGATTCATTACATTTCTTATATTTCTATACTAAGTCAATATTTTTGCTACACTCTTGTGGCCATTCACTCCTCCACCTCCTTGATATAAAAATTGGGAATGTTCCCTAATAACTGTATCTGACCCAGGTCTTTTCAGAGGTGCCAGAGGAAAAAAAAAGAAAAGTAAAGGGCAAAATCAGCTGAGAGAAAGGGATTTTGCAGGATTATATAACTATTGTATAAGTAGGGACTGAACTGTGAACAGATAGAAAGTAATTTAACAACATTGTTAAAAAGAAAGGTAAGAACCCAGCACTCGGGAGGCAGAGGTAGGAGGATCACCATGAGTTCGAGGCCACCCTGAGACTACAGAGTGAATTCCAGGTCAGCCTAGACTAGAGTGAGACCCTACCTCAAAAAAAAAAAAAAAATTAGGAAGGTGGAGAAAATGAGAAACTCTGAAGACTGTTTTACAAAAAGATAAATAAGTTATAAAATGATCAATAAGTGAGGATAAATAAGATGTTTCAAGAAAAGGTGGTCATTGTAGATGTGCCACATCTTACATCACAATGCCATTTTTGTCCCTTTGTAACATCCATCACAACATGTACTTAATGTCTGAGTTTATTTTGCTTTGATTTTGTTTTTGGTCCATCTTGCTGTAAACTATAAGCCCCGTGGAGGCAAAAACACGGTCAGCCTTGTTTTCTGATGATCAGGAAGTGAACATTACATGTTAGTTGAATAGATTTAATCTATGTCAAAAAAGACAGTCTATTAGTAGTGTTAAATATTGATGACTTGAATCGTGTCACATTTGCTGTGTGGAAGACATTACACACGCCAAAGAAAATTCATGACCACAAGAAACCTATTTTGTAATGGAAGTCAGGTTCCAAACAATCATATTGCAAATGAGACTTCAAAATCCCCACCGGTTGGACAAGCTTGTACAGCAAGCTAACAGAAGGTGAGAATAACAATCAACGGTAAAAAGACAGCTTCTGCAAGTCTGTTTCTCCATGACAGTAATTAAAACTCTGGCAAAAAAAAAAAAAAAAAAAAAAAGTCGGTCGTGTATGGAAAAGTCCACAGATACACCATACAAATGTGGAGAAACTTGAAATTTTCCTCTGTATTCTAGAACAAAACAAGATTATCCTTTATTGTTTCATATAGGCAACTGACCAACCAGATACACAAGCATCAACATACAAACAAAAGAAGCATGAAAAAAATAATGAACCTTAACGTCTCCAAAAGAGCTTAATGAAAGCCTGCTGCCCACAGACCCCAAAGGAAAGAAGATTGACAAACTGTCTCACAAATAAATCAAAAGAATGATATCAAAGAAATTTAATGTAATTTTCAGACAGAAGAGAATACAAAAAGTTAAATAAAAGCAGGAAGACCATTATATGAATGAGAAGTTCAGCAGAGATAGAGATGATAAACCTCCCAAGCTCCGTGTGCTTGTGTTTTTGGAGATAAAGCCAAGTTGGCTTTGAACCTGCTGTGTGGGTGAGGATGACAGATAGGTAGGTAGGTAGGTAGGTAGGTAGATGGATGGATGGATGGATGGATGGATGGATGGATGGATGGACGGACGGACGGACAGATGGATGATAGATAGATAGATAGATAGATAGATAGATAGATAGATAGATAGATTTTATTATTTAGTTATTTAGTTAGTTACCTACCTGGGCTAGAGTGAGACCCTACCTCAAAAAACCAAATAGATAGATAGATAGATAGATAGATAGATAGATAGATAGATAGATAGATAGATGGATGGATGGATGGATGGATGGATGGATGGATGGATAGATAGATTGATTGATTTTGTTATTTAGTTATTTAGTTAGTTACCTATTTCAGGGGCTGGGGAGGTGGCTTAACAGTTAGGTGTGCTTCTTGCACAAGCCCGAGGATCTCAGTGAGCCTGAGACTGCCCAAGTCCAAATCTCCAGATCCCATGTAAAACAACCATATGTGCACCTATACCCTCAGTCTTGCAGGGGAGCGGAAACCAGGCAATCAAACCAACCCAACAGGCTAAGGAAACAGTAAAAAGAGACTCCAACCAGAAAAAAAGAAAAGAAAAGAAAACAAGACCAGGCAGAAAAGCAAAAGAGCAGACCACCCAACTCCCACTGCAGCCACCACCCACACTGCAAGCGAGCAGATGGGGGTGCCATGCAGGAGTACATACATGCATACGCCACACACACACACACCCCACCGTACCTACACTCACAGAGGTAAAAATACATATTAAAATGTATGCACTTCGGGCCAACACTAATGCCTCCAAGGCAAGGGATTCAGACAATTACTAACTTTCTTCCAGTTCCTTCACTGCCCATCAGCTCTTCACTTGCTCCCTCCCCAAGGTTTCCACCCCATGCATCAGTGGGCGGGAGGTGAGGCTAGGAGGACGGTCTTACAGGGCACACTGTAGTTCTGGAGGCAGCGGACCAGCTCCATGGGTCGCACTGCCTTCTGCCGGCTGTCCTGCATCTTCTCCAGCAACAAAAGCAGCTGGACAGGGATACTCCTCTTCTGCTCTTCTTCTCCCCACGGCACTGTTATCCTGCCAAGTAAGAACAGCCAGGCAGCTCCTTAGACCCACGCTTTTCCAAGGCAAGGGAAGACTCTTGAAGAACTTCAAAACACCTCCAGGCCACTCTCCACATGAATTAAGTCAGGACTATGGGAGGGTGTGGTACTTTGAATGTATGCCACCCCCCCCCCCAGTACAATCAGTGTTTTGTTAGCTTGTAGTTTGGCTCTGCCACCACCTGGCTGGAGGAGGTGTCACTGGGAGGATCTTAAGGTGCGGTGGTGGGTTTGAAATTCAGTCTAAAGATATACAAAGTGGGGCTGGAGAGATGGCTTAGTGGTTAAGTGCTTGCCTGTGAAGCCTAAGGACCCCGGTTCGAGGCTCGGTTCCCCAGGTCCCACGTTAGCCAGATGCACAAGGGGGCGCACGCATCTGGAGTTCATTTGCAGAGGCTGGAAGCCCTGGCGCGCCCATTCTCTCTCTCTCCCTCTATCTGTCTTTCTCTCTGTGTCTGTCGCTCTCAAATAAATAAATAAATAAAATTTTTAAAAAAATATATACAAAGTGTGCCTAGCTTGAGTGTCTGAAATGTGCTGTGCTGTGTGGCTTTTGGCTTGTAGCTTTTACTCTCTCAGCTTGGACCTGTGAAAGCAGGCCAGCTTCTTCTGCCATGATGGAACTTCCCCTGGGTCTGTAAGCTTCAAATAAACCTTCCTCTCTAACTGTGCCTGGTCTGGAGGTTCATCTTGGTGACCTGAAGCTCTCTGTGACAGAGGGTAGACTTGATCTGTGCGAGTTCACAAAATTGAGAGCAGCCCCAGACTACGTAGAACACTCTCTGGAGACAGGGGTCATCAGGGGACTGCCTCCGCCCCGCCCCCACCGGTCAAGGGCACACTAGAGGAGTGGTGGTCACACCACAGTCCAGGGCCACACTGGAGCAAGCAGGAGAACGTCGACCCTGAAGAACTTCCCACCGAAAAAGCCAGTACTGAGTTAAGTCCTAGGGAGAAAAGGCATCATGGAAGGAGGAACATTTTGGCACCCTTAGTTGTAGGCGACTCCGTGGCCAAGGGAAAGTAGAAGGAGTAATAGTGTACACTGGGCTGATCCAGTTCCCTTTTCACCAGGTCACTGGCTATCAGTCATGGCTGTATTTTATAAGCACCCAAGAAGTCTTTTAAATAGCACCCATGGCTAGGTCCCACCCACACCAACCAAAACCAAATAACTAGAGGTAGGAGCAGCCATTCATGGATTTGTAAACTTTGTAGGTGATTTTAATGAGCAGTATAGAATATGCAAGAAAAGGTCTTTTCTCTGACATTTTTTAAAAAGATTGTCTTTTTCTTTTTATTTATTAATTAGAGTGAGAGAGAGAGAAGGGGTACGTCAGGGCTTCCAGCCACTGCAAACAAACTCCAGGCATGTGCACCCCCTTGTGCATCTGGCTAATGTGGGTCCTGAGGAATCGAACCTGGGTCCTACGGACTTGCAGGCAAGCACCTTAACCATTAAGCCATCCCTCCAGCCCTCTGACAACTTTTTCGAAAATATTATTTATTTATTTGAGAGGGCGATAAAGTATGGGTGCATCAGAGCCTCTATAAGCCAACTCCAGAAGCATTCACGACTTTATACCTCTGGCTTTTTAGGTGGGTACTGAGGATTCAAACCCAGAGAATCAGGCTTTACAAGTAAGCACCTTTAACCACTGAGACGTCTCTCCAGCCCTTCTGACAAGTTTTTGAAAGAAGACTTAATGTCCAAGTCACTGTAAATAACCAAATCTAAAACATAAAATAACATGCACGTTTACAGACACTGACACTAATCGTTGCCCTACCGCTTCAGTATCTTTGTGAAGTCCACGTTCATCATGAATACCTGAATCAGGGCATTGAGGCAACACGTCTGCCCAATGTTGTGCAAACCAACCAGGCCTAGAAAAAAAAGGAGGAAAATGCCAAGATCAAGGCATAGTATTGAGCAAAAATCAAATGGTTTTTTTTTTGGTTTTTTTTTTTTGGTTTGTTTTTTTTTTAGAATCTACAATGGACATGAAATCCTGGGAAATATTTTCAACAATACAAAGAATTCACCAGGGATCTTGCAAACAATTTGGAGGACAGAAACCAAGCATGAGCCTTTGAATATCACATGGCAGGGCAAGCTTTAATGATCCATTAGGAAAGAAGACATCACAAAAAGAGCATATTATTTATTGGCGATTGAGTACTGTAGTAGCTGGTGGAAGAAAAAAAGGAAAAGAAATAAACATTACTGAAAACACATCTGGGGGAATTAAGTGCTCCCTTCATTGTGCATTCCAGCAGTTCTGTGTAGCTGAGTCCAGGTGCCAGTGGGCCTCAGGGATAAGAATAATGCCCATTTGGCCCATGCCAGGCTCCAGGGTGGGGTTTCTCCCCAGCTTCTACCACATAGATGGAGGAAATCAAAAGACAGCCATGAGGAACTTTCATCATCCCTGAACTACCGCCAAAGACCAAAAAGATATGAAAAAAAAATTAAAATACCATTTCTCTGACACATTGGCAACAAAACCTCCCTTTCCTAGCCCAAACCATGGGCTCAGCTGACCGCAGGTGGAGCCACTGAAAAACAAGGCAGCATCCCAAATCTTAGAATTTCTGGAAAAAGAGTTTTGGAAATAGGGTTAAAAAAAATGGAGCCAGGCATGGAGAGGATCGCTGTGAGTTCGAGGCCAGCCTGGGACTATAGAGTGAGTTCCAGATTAGCCTAGACTGAGACCCTACCTCAAAAAAAAAAGAAAGAGAGAGAGAGAGAGAGAGAGAGAAAGGAAAACTTCAGGAACAACAGGGTCTCCCAGATTTCCGCTCCCAAATCAGCAGGAGCGCCTTCTTGTAGCAGACAAAGGACGCGATGCCTCGGAGGACAGCAAGAACAGCTCTGACAGCGAGACGCCCGGGTGGGGACCCCTTTACCGTGAGAGCGGCCCCAGGCGCCGGGGTGTTCCCTTGGCAGCTCCCGCTTCATCTTCTCTTGTGCCTCCCCCAGGTCTGCGCGCGGCCGAGACTCAGCCAGGACTGGCTGGCAGGTTTTGCCCAGGAACCCAAACACCTTGCCCATTAGTGATCACGCCACAATCCCCAGGCTAAGGTTGCCTGGCCGGGGTCTCAGGATCCCACGAAGTGAAGTCGGGAAGAGTCCCCAGCCGGGGGAGGGGGGCGGGGCAGTGGACCCTCTGTGGAAAGAGCAAGCCGGCAAGTACGGCTTAGAGCGTTAGCAGCATGCACGCAGGCAGCTCTGACTTCTTAGAGGGAGAGTTGACGCCTGAAGCTCTAAGGCTGCAAATGGTGAAGCCAGGCCTGCCCGCGGTGCCTTTCCCCAGAGTGCACTACCACGACCTAACACTAGAGGGCCTCGGGCCCTGGGCTCTCTGTCCTAAGTGGTCTCAACCAGAAAGTGGAGCTGCTCACCCCACCCGCGTGCAAGGGTGTCAATCCCTCTGGCTAAGTGCTGCTCTCAACCAGACTCTCTCGCTCTCTGCACCCTTGCCTTCCTGGGCCATGCCTGCGGACATCTAAGCTCCTTCCTCCCGGAAGCCGATCGCCAAGGAAGGCCTGGCTACTGTCTATGCTCTATTTGAACACTTGACTCTGTGTGCGCTAATGTGAGGAACATATGTCTCTGCCCATGTAAAGTGGAGGCTCACTGCTCATGGACCCCCTTCAGCACAGGCACCCCTTCCTCCAGCCCAGAGGACAATTGGGGACTCTTTCATGCAAACCAGCGGTTCAAGAGCACAACAAAAAATCAGAGTATAGGGCTGGAAAGATGGCTTAGCGGTTAAGCGCTTGCCTGTGAAGCCTAAGGACCCCGGTTCGAGGCTCGGTTCCCCAGGTCCCACGTTAGCCAGATGCACAAGGGGGCGCACGCGTCTGGAGTTCGTTTGCAGAGGCTGGAAGCCCTGGCGTGCCCATTCTCTCTCTCTCTCTCCCTCTATCTGTCTTTCTCTCTGTGTCTGTCGCTCTCAAATAAATTTAAAAAAAAAAAATCACAGTATAAATGAGGGCATGTTACTAAAATACTGTCACTGCCCTTGTTTTGACTTCCTCCTGATAACACAGACCTCAGCCACCTGTAAATTCGCGCCCCGCCCCCCCCCCCCCCCACGCCAAATGCTTTGGAATCCCAGGAAGGGTCTATGTGTTTTGGAACTACAGTCGTAATTGCGGTACCCTAGCCCTGGCTGCTTCCATCAGACACAGCCGTCAGCTGGCAAAGGCACCTTCGCATCGCCCAGCTGGGTCGCTAGGAAGGTGGGAGGCACCCAGCACTTCCAGATGCCACGTGCCCTTTAATTTCCCCAAGCTCCTTCTGCCCGAGGCTTCCCCCTCTGCCAGTGTCCTCCATCACCCCCAGCGTGGCTCACAGGTCTGGGATGGGTTTAAAATCAGTGTTCTGTGTCCCCTTTCCTCACAGCCAGGGCATGTACACAAGGGCTCCACGTTTCTCTTCCCCTAGACACCACTCCCAAAATCAGCTGCAATCTGCTAGGATTCCCTTCCTACCTTCTTAGCAAGAAATTACTGGGTCAAAGTCAAAGGGAACAAAAGTAATCTTTTCCCATTAGAACAGTGTCTTATTTATCCCAGGCTACTATTGATGACCTTGAACTTCTGATACCCTTGCCTCCACCTCTCAAGAGTTAGGATTACAAACCAGGCGTGGTGGCACATGCCTTTAATCCCAGCACTCAGGAGGCAGAGGTAGGAGGATCGCTGTGAATTCGAGGTCATGCTGAGACTACATAGTGAATTCCAGGTCATCCTGGGCTAGAGTGAGACCCTTCCTCAGAAAAAAAAAAGAGTTGGGATTACAGATAAATCACTTCCAGTTTATGCAGATCTGGGGATCAAACAGCATAGCTTTGTGCATGCCAGGCACTCTACCAACTGAGCTACACCTTCAGCCCAAATGTAAGGTCCTTAATATATGTGGCTATAGACTTATACCAGTTTATAGTCTGACTAGTGAGTGTAAGAGGCCTATCAGGACTCAGACTAGATGAAGTGAGCTAAGTCTGTTTATGTTTATAAGGGTATATTTCTTTTTGTAAATATTTTTATTTATTTATTTATTTGACAGAGAAAGAGGGAGGGAGGGAGAGAGAGAATGAATGGATGTGCCAGCACCTCCAGCCACTGCAAATGAACTCTAGATGTACGCCCCCACCCCTTGTGCATCTGGCTAACGTGGGTCCTGGAGAATCAAACCTGGGTCCTTTGGCTTCGCAGGCAAATGCCTCAACTGTTAAGCCATTCCTCCAGTCTCTCTTTTTAGCTGAGAACTTTTGTTATATGAACATATTGTATGACGGCCATATTCTCATTCATGGAAGAAGTGAGTCTTGATCTGAGTTTATTAAAGAGGAGAGGGTAGGAGGGTGTGGGGTGGTTAGCTGGGGAGAGGGTAGGAGGGTATGGGGTGGTTAGCTGGGGAGAGGGTAGGAGGGTGTGGGGTGGTTAGCTGGGGAGAGGGAAGGAGGGTGTGGGGTGGTTAGCTGGGCATACTGCTACATTCTGAACTCCCTGCACTGAGAAGCTGAGGAAGAGGGAGAACAAGTTCAAGGTCAGCTGGGTTTCAGAGTGATACTTGTGTGAGAGAGATGAGGCAGGAGGAGGAGGAGAGAGAAATAAGGGGCATTTTCAGGCATAGCAGGTGGTGTGCCAAAGAGCATTGTTCGAGGAAAGAGGATGAGGGTGAGGCAGTACTGTAAGCAGATTTGCACAAGCAAATCAAGACCCAAAATGTAACAGGACTAAAATGTTCCAGAACTTCAGTAGTAACTAATTAACTAACATTCATGGAAACCCAACTCAAGACCATAATGAGGTGTCACTTTGTCCATCTTGTAAGAATAGGGAATTATTATGGACTTTAATTATTGCACATTGTACAAATGTACTGAAATGTACAAAACATGGTGGCCATGCCTTTAATCTTAGTTCTTGGGAGGCAGAGGGAGAAAAATCGCCATGAGTTCAAGACCAGCTTGGGACTAAAAGAACAAATCTTGCTGCAAAAGTAAGACATCAGAATAACAAATGGTTTGGCTAATTTTATTGAGAACTATTATTTGAAAACTTTAAAAAGAGGCTGGAGAGATGGCTTAGCGGTTAAGGCACTTGCCCACGAAGCCTAAGTACCCATGTACAATTTGCCAAATCCTATGTAAGCCAGATGTGCAAGGTGATGCATGGAGTTCATTTGCAGTGGCTGGAGGCCCTGGAGCATCCATTATTCCCCTGTCTCTCTTTCTCTCTTTGTCTCTGTAATAAATAAATAAAAATTAAATATAAAAATTATTTTTAAAAAACCAATGCAGTGAACTACAGAGGTGGCTCAGCTGTTAATGTTGCTTGCTTGCAAAGCCTGCCTCCCAGCTTCAGTTCCCCAGTATCCACATAAAGCCACACACAGAGTGGCTCAGGCTTCGGGAGCTCATTTGCTAAAGCAAGAAGGCCTGTCATACCCACATACTCACTCTTTCTCTCTCTCCCTCACTCTATCTCTTAAAGAAATACTTTTAAAAAAATGATTTGAAATGGGTATGGTGGCACACACCTTTAATTTTAGCTCAGGAGGCAGAGGAAGGAGGACCGTTGTGAGTTCAAGGCCAGCCCGGGGAATACAGAGTGAGTCTGGGCTAGAATGAGACCCTACCTTGAAAAAAAGCCACAAAAAATAAAAGGGATGGAGAGATGGCTTAGCAGTTAAAGCACTTGCCTGTGAAGCCTAAGGACCCAGGTTCCATTCTCCAGGTCCAACATGAGACAGATGTACAAGGTGGTGCATGCATCTAGAGTTTGTTTGCAGTGGCTAGAGGCTCTGGCACACCCACTCCCCTCCCCTCAAATAAATAAGGAAAAAATAAAATAAAATAAACTATGATTTGCTGTCATCTGTGGCAAAATGGATAACTCTATATAGCATTGCATTAAGTGAAATAAGTTAGACCCTGAGAAAGAAAGTCTACCTTTTTCACTTATATGTGGAGGCTTTAAAAAAAAAAAAAGTTGTTCTCATAGAAGACAGTAAAATAGTGATTATCATAGGTAAGGGTGACAGTTAAAGAGCAATAATTAATAGGTACACGTTTATGGCACATTTCAAAGTAGCTAGAACAGAGGGTTTTGAATGCTCCTAACACAGTGACGTAATCAGTATTTGAAGTGGTAGATACACTACTCACCCTTAACTGATCATCACACATTGTTGACCAGGATTGAAATCACACCGCACCTCACTGGTGTGTACAAATTGAGAATCAATTAAAGCTTTCAAGAATAGTTCAAAATATTTATAAACTAATGTATCTCTTAGGGACAGCTCAGCCTAAGGAAATGTAGCTCAAAGAGAAATGGTAACAGCAGACAATTTGTCCAGCTAGAAATAGGGTTTTTTTTTGTTTTTTTTTTTTTTCAAGATAGGGTCTCACTCTAGCCCAGGCTGTCCTGGAATTCACTATGGAGTCTCAGGGTGGCCTCGAACTCACGACAATCCGCCTACCTCTGCCTCCCGAGTGCTGGGATTAAAGGTGTGCGCCACCACACCCGGCTTAGAAATAGGTTTTTGAGACCAATACTGAGAGAAATTACAGGAAGCAGACTGGAGAGGACCAGCCTGTTTTATAGCAACATTATCCCACAAGGTAATAAAACACAAGGGTGGACAGGCCAGCCAGGTTCCAGAAGGACAGTAGAAAAGTTCAGGCTGGTCACAGAAGCCAGGAGGGACAGTAGCACAGCACAGGGAAGGAAAATGAAACTTACGCCCTGAGGAAAGTAAATAACAGATGTGGCAGATGTAAGCGCGTGTGACACACTCAGCAGAGCTGAACTCCCAAACGCCCCACTCCTGACTCAAGTAGTACTGGCCCTGAGCCACTAGCCTGGCTCCACCTTGCTTACAAATGAGGAGGGGACTGGAGTAAATCGTGCCTTGCAAGCATGAGGACTTGATTTCAATACCCAGAGCTTGTCTTAAAAAAAAAAAAAACAAAAAAAAACTAATCTGCCTGGCGTGGTGGCACAGGCCTTTAATCCCAGTACTCAGGAGGCAGAGGTAGGAGGATCACTGTGAGTTCGAGGCCACCCTGAGACTACATAGTGAATTCCAGGTCAGCCTGGGCTACAGTGAAACTCTACCTCGAAAAACAAATAAGCACACACACACAGACACTAGCCTGTGCGTGGTGGGGCATGCTTGCAGTCCCAGCATTGGGGAGCCACCAGAAGGATCTCTAGGACTCACTGGCCAGCCAGTCCAGCCCACGTAGCAAGCTCCAGGCCAGTGTCGCCCTCTGAATCAAAAGGGAGGTAGAGGCTGAGCGTGGTGACACACACCTTTAATCCCAGCACTGATGTAGGAGGATCGCTATAAATTCAAGGCCAGCCTGAGACTACATAGTGAATTTGAGGTCAGCCTGGGCAAGAGTAAGACTCTACCTGGAAAAACCAAAAAAGGAAAAAACAAAAAAGAGGTGGACAACATACCTCACCCAAGGTTATTCTCTGGCTTGCATACACACATGCACCCGCACACACATGTACATGCATAAAACATGTAAAAAAATAGAATAAGTGAATACAGCTTCAAAACTGGGGGGTAGGGACAAATAATGAAACTAATCGCATGGGCCACTCACCCCAGTTGTCACACAGACAGTGAGGATCAAGCAACAGAGCCAAGGACATATATGGGTGGCGGGTCCCTATTCTGCTTCTGAGAGGGCAATGAAATAAATTTAAATGTCCTGAAAGAAGCAAAGTTAGCAGCTCATCAGCATTATTCAAGTAGCCTTATTATCCTCCACACCCAATTTATCATGACAACAACTCATTTAGACCTCTATTTAAATTTTTTAAAAATTTATTTGCAGATAGATAGAGATGGAGAGAAGAGAGAGAGGGTGGAAGAGCCAGGGACTCCAGGCTGTGCAAACAAACTCCAAACACGTGAACCCTTTGTGAATCTGGCTGTACATGGGCACTGGGGAATTGAACCTGGGTATTTTGGTTTTTGCCAGCAAATGCCTTAACCACGAAGCTGTCTCTCCAGCCCCTTAGACCCCTTTTTTTCTTTCCTCCTTTCTCTCTCTTTGAGCCTCAAACTGGGCAATCCTCCTGAGCCTCCCAAAGGATAGGATTACAAAGACACACCACTACACCTGACTGACTGCATTCTTGATGCTCTGTTCTCATCTGTGCATCTTATGAGTAAAGGAAACAGACTGGGCACAAATAGAGCCTCCATTCCAGAGGGACCCAAACAGCAAGGCATCTCAGAGCTACCCTCCCCCAAAGAAACAGCCAGCCCTATGGAATCAGAACTATGTTTCTCTTTAGCAGTGCTCACTTTAAACATGTTCTGGAACCTGAAATACTGCTACAAGTCCCTGCTGCCCCTTTGGGACCTGGTCACATGGGACATGATTACAGAACAGCGTGACTTTTTACTCTTGCAAATCCAATGCGGCATAAAGGTGCCAAAACATGGAGTTCAGTTTTTAATAATAATAAGGAGGAGGAGGAGGAGGAGGGAAAGAAGACAGAACTTTTTAAGTTCTCCACTAGTGCTGGGCGAGTTGGGATGGAGCTGCGCAGGCAATGCCCTGGCCCCCTCTCAGCTTGGTGAGTCACACCACGTCCAGGTCTGCTCTGCTCATCCCTCTGGGCACAGTAGGTTAATGGCTAAGCACAACGGTGCAAATGTCAAGGGAAACTTCCTGAAGTGTTTTCAAAGACTCACCATGTTTTCTGAACTGATTTTGAAGCATTTCCATACTGTTAAGTACAAAATTCAATCCTCTGCTTTAATTTTCAAACACTGAAAACTCAGATTTCCAGAGTCTTACAGTGAAGATTTTGTTTAAAGATGTATTTGTCTTTCTTTTAAAAAAAAATTATTTACTTATTTGATAAAGAGAGAGAGGCAGATAGAGAGAGAATGAGCACACCAGGGCCTCTAGCCACTACAAATGAATTCCAGGCACTTGCACCACCTTGTGCATCTGGCTTATGTGGGTACTAGGGAATTGAACCTGGGTCCTTAGGTTTTGCAGGCAAGTTCCTTAACCACTAGGCCATCTCTCCAGCCCATTTCAGCTTTCTTTCAGAAAGATAGGAGGAAGAAAAAAAGAAAGAGTAAGATAAAATTCCCTGATTTACACCATCTGACAATACCATTTCTCTGTATAAACTCCCACTGAGCAGGGAAGCCCACACTTGGGAATTTTTCACAAGGGCATTTGTAGATTTGCAAGTGTATAAAATGATATTTGGTACTGCACCATATATACCAGTAACAATTGGACATATCGTAAATGTCCATGAACTATTTAAATAAATCTGTACTTCCCTTGTGATACATTACTTTAAAAGTGCACCATGAACTAACTGGCATGAGATGTCCGTAATATAGCAAATAGAAAACACAAGTTACCAACTTTAAAGATTCTAAAGACCAATTCTAAAGATTTGCAAAGGAAATTTGTCTGGAAAAGTATACACAAAAATGATGCTGAGTTAAAGATCAAGAGAAACTTATCTACGCATTTATCTGCGCCGTTTCGACTTTTTTTTTTTAAACAATCCAGGAACACTTTTTGTGATGTCTCTTTTTAAGTAAACGTAAAGCCACGCCAAAGGTGCAAATAAATAATCGGTTTGGGGAATTTTTTCATCGGCCCAGTATCTGCATGTAAATACAGACTTACTGTTATTTGCACGAAGTAAATTCCTTGATAATCCCGAAGCATGTATAGGAGCAGAGCTCCTCTGGCTGTCTCTCCTGGAAGGAAAACTAAACTGTTAGCGCAGACTTGCCTGGATCGCCTCGCATCAAGCCTCCCAGCCGGGACCGCGGAGCTCTGGCCGCAGACGCAGGGCCGTGGCTGGGAGCGGAGCGAGGACCCGCCCCCTCCGCAGCGCGCTTTCGTTTTCCCCGGGAAGCCGAGGAAAGTGAAACTGGAGAGCGAGAGCGACCGGGCGCCCGCGGCCAGCCTCGCCCGCATCCGCCCGCACCTGCCGGGGGGTGGACGCACGTGCCCGCTGGTGCCCTTCCGGCTGCGCCTCACAAACATTCGGCATTTGGTAATATAAAAGCAGGTTTTCTCTCTTTGTTTCTTTTTTCTTTCTCTGAAGGATGAAAAGCAGGCAGCAGACCTTGCTGAATGTTATGCCAAGGGGCAAAGAGAGACCAGTGGCTAGCCTTACCAGGAAGCTCGGAACCTGCTTTTATCCATACAACAGCCTCTGTGGTCTACTTTTTATTGCACGTGTGTGTATGTGTGTGTGTGTGTGCGTGCGTGCTGTTCCTATGCACGGGTTTATACACGTGTTCGCCTGTGCATTTTCAGGCCAGAGGTTGACATCAGCTGTCTTAGCCGTTCCCCACTGAACCTCACTACACCTAGAGCTCAGGATTGGCCAGTCAGTCCCAGGGATCCTCTGTCCTCACCCTCCCTGGAACTCCAGATGTGGGCCACCAGCCCAGCATTTTATGTGGGTTCTCGGAACCCCAACTCAGGTTCTCACGTTTGTGCAGCCAGCATCGCCCCCTCCCTGATCTTGTGGCTCTACTATTAAATCCCAATTTTATTGGACAAAAGCTTAAATATCAGAGGGGTTAAGTGATCCACAAGGTGGTGATTTTAAGTGCTGAGGCCAAGACTGTTTCTTCCTGGGTTGTTACTCCACACAGTCTCTAACCCAGGCTGGCCTCGAACTTGAAGAAGCAGACCTGCTTGAACTTCTGATGCCTCAAGTGCTCGGATTAGAGGCGTAAGTCTCCATACCCAGTTGTACGTGGGGATGGAGATCAAATCTAGGGCTTCATGCATACTAAGCAAGTTAGTTAGCACTCTACCAACTGGGCTACATCCCAGCTCTGAGATCAAGATTTTAAAGGGGAGTTCTATTTCTGCAAGGGAAAGAACAGGTCTTTGAATTACAAAACTGCTTATCCGGTGGGCATGAAGATGAAGACACTTCTTTCAAGGTAGAGTCTCACTCTAACCCATGCCAACCTGGAACTCACTCTGTAGCCCCCAGCCTGACACTTGAATTCCAGGTCAGCCTGAGTGAGATCCTACCTCAAAAAAAAACAAAAAAAAAAAAAACCCTAACTAAATAGGTAAATGTTGAGTATGCCAATTGTTCCTTTAAAACTTTTTTTTATTTATCTATTTTATTTATTTATTTGAGACAGAAAGAGAGATGGAGAGAGTGAGAATGGGCTTATCAGTGCCTCAAGCCACTGCAAACAAACTCCAGACACATGTACCATCATGTGCATCTGGCTTACATAGGACCAGGAGAATCGAACCTGGGTCCTTAGGCTTCGCAGGCATACGCCTTAACCACTAAGCCATCTCTCCAGCCCCAATTGTTCCTTTTTATTGTTGGGTAGAATTCTATATGATGAATGTACTTTTTAGGGGCATGGGGGATTTTTTAATTTATTTTATTTATTTATTTATTTATTTATTTATTTATTTATTTGACAAAGAAAGAAGAATGTGCCAGGGCCTCCAGCCCACAGCAAACGAACTCCAGATGCCTGCACCCCCTTGTGCAGCTGGATAACATGGGTCCTGGGGAATCAAACCAGGGCCCTTTGGCTTTGCAGGCAAATGCCTTAACTGTTAAGCCATCCCTCCAGCCCGGGTGGGGGATTTTTGAAGTAGGGTCTCACTCTAGCCCAGGCTGACCTGGAATTCACTCTGTAGTCTCAGGCTGGTCTCAAACTCACAGAGATCCTCCTGCCTCTGCCTCCCAAGTGCTGGGATTAAAGGCATGCATGTGCAACTATGGCCGGCTGAATGTATCGTATTTTAACCAGCTATTGAAGAATATCTGAGTTATGTTCATTTTTTGACCTGAGTTCTCTGCTCAGAAACTTCCACTCAGGTAAAACATGATCCTTGACTGCACTGCAGAAAAAATTCCAAAACATTCAGAGTGAAGCAAAGTTAACAAGTTTATGACATAGAGATAAGAGATAGTGTGTGCTTCAGATTTCAGCACGGGTGCTTAGACACACGTAAGAAAAAGACAGTTAGGGGCTAGAGAGATTGCTCAGTGGTTAAAGCACTTGCTTTCAAAGCCTGATAGCCTAGGTTAGATTCCCCAGTACCCACATAAAGCCAGATGTACACAGTAGCCCATGAATCTGGAGTTTGTTTGCTGTGGCAAGTGGCCCTGGTACTCCCATTTCCTCTCTCATTTTCTCTCTCTCTCTCTCTCTCTCTCTCTCTCTCTCTCTCTCTTTCTCATGCATGCTCTCTCACTCTTGCTCACTCACTCTTTTATTCTCTTTCTCTATGCTTGCAAATAAATACATAATTTTTTAAAAGACAGAACATCCCCAAGATATTGGTGTGGGCTTCTTGAGAGAAAATATTGCTTGGTTGTCTCTGCAATGGAGATACATACAATTGACATTGTTCAAGGAATGTAATTTTTTTTTAATTTTTTAATTTATTTATTTGAGAGTGACAGACACAGAGAGAAAGACAGATAGAGGGAGAGAGAGAATGGGCATGCCAGGGCTTCCAGCCTCTGCAAACGAACTCCAGATGTGTGCGCCCCCTTGTGCATCTGGCTAACGTGGGACCTGGGGAACCAAGCCTCGAACCGGGGTCCTTAGGCTTCACAGGCAAGTGCTTAACCACTAAGCCATCTCTCCAGCCCAAAGAATGTAATTTTTTTTAAACATTATAATCTTATATCCCCTCTCCCCCAGACCACCCAAAAGGCAAAAGATTCTTGCCTGGCATGGTGGCACATGCCTGTAATCCTGGTATTTGCAAGACAAAGGCAGGAAGATTATCACAAGTTCAAGGACAGCCTAGTGTATATAGCAACTTCCAGGCCAGCCAGTGCTACATGCATGGTAAAACACTGTCCAAACAAAAAAAGTTACCTTGAGCTGGGCATGGTGGCACATGCCTTTAACCCCAGCACTTGGGAGGCAGAGGTAGGAGGATCACCGGGAGTTCAAGGCCACCCTGAGACTATGGAGTGAATTCCAGGTCAGCCTGAGCTAAAGTGAGACCCTACCTCAAAAAAAAAAAAAAAAGTTACCTTGGCTTTTGATGGCTGTGTGTGATGTCCAAGGGAAGGCTTCGTCAGGGAAACATGGGCAGCCTCACTGTAGCCAAAGGACCATCCTCCCTTCTGAGAGGGAGGCCTCATCCCTGCCAAAGCTGTCCTTCTTTGTTCCCCTTCCCACCCTCGTTGAACACAGCCTCTGCACCGTTGTGATGCTCCTGTGTGGTTTCTGTGGGAAGCAGGCACCTCTTGCCTGGAGAAAAGTATTATTCCTCACGGCTAAAATTAGCAACTGGCTTTACTTTTGTGCCACCTGTAATTGTTTCTCCTAGTCCTTTCAGACTGTTGTTGAAAACCCCAAAAGCTAAATGTAGGAGTTGATTTAGGATGTGTGGCATGGTGGTGCATGCCTTTAATCTTAGCACTCAGAGCTAAAGCAGGAGGACCACCATGAGCTGAGGGCCAGCCTGGACTGCAGTGCGTTCCACACCCAGGCCAGCATGGACTAGAGTGAGAGCTTGCTTATCAAAACAAAAGTGGGGGGGGGGGGCCGAAGAGATGGCTCAGCCTAATGACCTGGATTCCATCCCCCAGTACTCACATAAAGCCAGATGCACAAGGCAGTGCATGTATCTGGAGTATGCAGTGACTAGAGGCCTGACAAGTCCACTCTCTCTCTCTCTGTCTCTCTTTCCTTCTCTTTCTTCTCACTGTCTCTGCTTGCAAATAAATAAAAATCATAAAGGAAAAAAAAAGTAAATTTAATGGTCCCTGGATTACCACTATCTGTTTTGGTAGCTTCCTCCTAATCTCTGGAACAGACTGATGAAATAGGTACCTAGAAAAATTTGATCTTGCGATTTTTTTGAAGTAAACTTAATTATCATACGTGTATCATCTTTAAATTGTATCTTTTGTGAACCTTCTTGCAACAAGAACCTTCTGTGATATGCTTAGCTTTCTGGTTTTATGCTCACCTACTTGCTTCCATTTTGAAACAATTCTTTTCTTTTAGGACAAAACCATGTTATCATAGTGAGTCTTTTTCTCTGAAATCATTTGTCTTTGTTTTTTAAGCTTCTTTATCAGTTACCCTCACATCGCTGGAACAAAATATCCAACCAGAAGTAGCTTAAGCATAGAAAGTGTTTATTGTCAGTTTACACTTGCTGGTTTTATTTGTTTGTTTCTTTGTTTGTTTGTTTTGGGGGAAGTGGCTTTTCGAGGTAGGGTCTCCCTGTAGCCCAGGCTGACCTGGAATTCACTATGTAGTCTCAGGGTAGCCTTGAACTCTCAGCAATCCTTCTACCTCTGCCTACCGAGTGCTGGGATTAAAGGCGTACACCACCCTATCCGGCTTTTTCAGTTTATAGTTTTGAGGGGAACAGTCTGTCCTTACGGGGGAGTCATGACAGGAGCAGATAGCCAGTGTCACATCATCACATCATCAGGAAGGAAGGAAAGCCAGAGAAAAAAAAGAAATGGGGCTGGGTTATGATACCTCAAGGCCTGCCCCATGACACACTTCCTCTGACAAGTCTCTGCTTCCTAAAGGCTTCACAAACTTCCCAAATACACCATCAACTGAATACTCAAACACATGAGTCCATAAGGGGCACTTTATATTCAAACTACCACACTTTTACCAAAAATATATTCCACATCGCATTTACTTACTTTTCTTGTTGCTGTGGCCAAATACTGGAAGAAACAACTTAAAAGAGGAAGGATTTATTTTGACACACAGTTCTAAAACATACAGTCCATCATAGGGCAGAATACATGGCAGTATAAATGGAACATAACTGGACACAAAGTTTCTTCAGTCAGGAAACAGAGAGCAAACAAAAGGCAGAGCCAGTCTGTCAAAAGTCCATAACTCATGTCCTCCAGCGAGATTCCACCTTCTAAAGGTTCCACAAACTTCCCAAACATCACTTCTAACTGATGACCAAGTGTTCACACACTTAAGTCCATGGGGGACATATCACATTCAAACAAAAATATTCTGCCTCTTGCCTCATAAAGTCATGGATATCTCATAACACAAAATGCATTCATTCCAACTTTAAAAGTGCCCATAATCTTTAACAGTCTCCATGTGCTTCAATAGTCCAAGTTTCTTCTGATACACAAGGCAACCACTTAACTGTGAGCCCCTGTAAACTCAAACAAAAGAAAGGAGAATTACATGTTTCCAATATGCATTCCCAGGCCCATTCTCAAAGTAAGGAACAGGAAGACAGCAAGAAAAGATTGGATCCACGCATGACCAAAGCTCAGCACTGCAAATACTGAGCCCTGCAGCTGTGTGTCCACGCCTGAGGCTCGTGATGGAATCATTTGGGCTCCAGAGGGTCTGGTAGCCCCTCCCTTCTGGCTCTGATTGTTTCAGAACGTGTCACCTCTTCTGTGGAGTAGCTCCACTCAGTGCCAGTGTCTATGGCTTTCTTTGGTGGACTTCCCATAATCCTTGGTGCCCTCAATTCCTAGGGTCTCCACTGTGACTTAGGCTTCACCTTCATAGCTATTGCTGCAGTCAGGTTCACATTGCTAGTAGAAATCACCCGACCAAGAGAAGCTTTTGGGGGAAAAAAAAAAGTTTATTTTGGCTTACAGACTCGAGGGGAAGCTCCATATGGCAGGGAAAATGATGGCATGAGCAGAGGGTGGACATCACCCCCTGGCCAACATAAGGTGGACAACAGGAACAGGAGAGAGTGCCAAACACTGGCATGGGGAAACTGGATATAACACCCATAAGCCCACCCCAAACAATATACCACCTCCAAGAGGCTTTAATTTCCAATTGCCATCAGCTGGGGAAACTAGCATTCAGAACACCTAAGTTTATGGGGGACACCTGAATCAAACCACCACAGCTATACATAATGGCTTTTAGGGGTCTCATAAGAATCTGCTGGGCATGATGGACTAAATACAAGCTTGAGGTTGAAATCAAAAAGTCATAAGGGGGCTGGAGAGATGGCTTAGCAGTTAAGGTGTTTGTCTGCAAAGCCTAAGGATCCAGATTTGATTCTCTAGTACCCACATGAACCAGATGAACAAAAAGTTGTAAGGTTTTGTTTTTGTTTTCTGAGGTAGGGTCTCACTCTAGCCCAGGCTGACGTGGAATTTACTCTGTATTCTCAGGGTGGCCTCGAACTCATGGCAATCCTCCTACCTCTGCCTCCTGAGTGCTGGGATTAAAGGCAT
Organism: Jaculus jaculus; assembly: GCF_020740685.1. Taxonomy (NCBI): domain Eukaryota; kingdom Metazoa; phylum Chordata; class Mammalia; order Rodentia; family Dipodidae; genus Jaculus; species Jaculus jaculus. The sequence goes on along the minus strand of NC_059119.1, from coordinate 36,317,197 downwards.
GTGCCACCACGCCCGGCTCAAGTTCTGATTTTCTTGATGCTTCCTGGAATTCATTCTTGCATTTGGTCTTCATTAAGACTTGGTTGTTTGAGATCTTCTATTTCTTAACTTACCTTCAATTTATTCATATCTCTTTGGAGGGTTCTAACATTTTCTTCAATCAAGTTAAGCCTACTGTCAAAAGCTGGATGCTCTAGGAGGTGATTCTGTTCAATTTCATTGAAATCATTATTGGTTCTTTGATGGTTTGCTTCTAATTAAGTGATTTTTTTTTGATCAGGGTTGCATTGGTTGTTGTGTTTTCATTTTGGCAATGAATTTTTGTTGATTTTTCTATGATTTCATTGGAGGCTTCCATTGTAACAAGGCATAACAAGAAGAGACTGGACCAATATAAATTAATAACCATCAGACAAACATAAACAGTGATGAAAATCTCTGGATTTTAAATTTTTTTATTCATTTATTTATTTATTTATTTTTCCTTTAAGTCATCTCTTCTTAAAAGAATTTGTATTTATTGAGCCTTTTCTGGGTAGATTTTACCTCTAGGCATTTTCCCATTGTCCCAATGTAGAGCAAGCACTTGGCCTGCATTTAGACCATTATACTACGGGTGGGCCTGGTCAGAAACAAACTATCTACATACTGAAGCAGGGTACTACTGACAGCCTTCTTGGGAAAGGCTGTCATATCTGTACATTATATCTAAACATTCTGGGGGGGGGGTTGTTTAGATCATTTGGGTCTTTTTATTATTATTACTGGATTTTTTTATTTTTATTTTTTTGGTTTTACGAAGTACGGTCTCACTTCTAGCCCAGACTGACCTGGAATTCACTATAGAGTCTCAGGGTGGCCTCGAACTCATGGCAAACCTCCTACCTCTGTCTCCCAAGTGCTGGGATTAAAGGCATGCACCACTATGCCCGATTTGCTGGATCTTTTATTTAAAGTCCAACAGTGGCCAGACAGAGGCAAAAGGCATAAATTAACATAAGAGCTTAATATTGTAAGCCAGCATCAGACAAGGCAATCTAATAGTCTGAATCTTTGCTTATATTGTAATATTTATGGTTATACTCTCTTACTGGCTGTTTTAGACCATGTAGGTAGCCAAAATTAATGATGTATTTTCAGAGGTCAGTTACGGCTCTGTGGGAGAGGCTCTCAGGCCCTGTGAAGAGCTCTGCCATGCTCAGCATTGTGAGAATAAACCAAGTGCTCACTGACCACGCAGCTTTCTTTAGAAGCATTTGTTGTGACTCTGCTTTGCAGTTACACTAACTTGGGGTTCATTTCTAGGTCTCCATGCCTGATTCCACAGCTCACACAGGGACAAGGCCTCCCAAAGCAAGGCACCATGGGACCTATCAGAACCAGGGGACTGGGAGGAGCCAGGGAACAGAGATCTGGCCTGCTTACTCAGTGTCGTGCCCTCCAGCACACACACCAGCTCAGGGAGCAGGGACCCCATTTTACAACCTTTTGAGAATAGAAGAATCTGGAATTTCCTCCTGTCTATGATCTTAGTTGCTTTCAGTGTTCCTTCTGGGGTCATTCAATGTTAAGAGCTGATCATACACTGTAGGTCAGTGGGCTTGGTAGAGGACTTCCCCACAATGAATTTCCCACTACGTTGGTGTTGCTGAACAGACACAAGGACAGAGCCTTCCTAAACATGCACTGCTTGGGACAGAAATTACTCTGCAGCCTTAGGACTGTGAGTCACATACATACTCGTACACACACATTCATTCCAAGTGTACTTTTCATACAGACTCCAGACAGCTACCTCCCCCTCACACATTCAGTCATTTATTCAGAAGCTATGCATTCCTATTTATGCATCTATTCTATTTACAACTCCAGAGACCAAAAATCAGACCTTGAAATGCTTCAAGTATAATTCAGATTCAGACCTTGAAATTCTTCGAGTTTCAGAGGAGACCAGTTCAACTCCAATAACACATCTGAGCTTCAGATGAAATCTCTTGTGGATGGTCGGTCCATGCTGGCTCAGACTCAGACCTCAAATCACTTAGAGCATAATTCAGACTCAGACCTCACATTGAGGATTTTTCAAACCAAAACCTGACTAGCCTCAGTTCCAATTTCAAATTTCAGTTTTCAATTTCCAATTTTCCTGAGGAGTTCTTACCTGGTCCAGATGTCTGGCTCAATCTCATCTCCTTCTATTCAGGAACTCTGGTCCTGGCTCTCGCAGTCTCCTGGAGCCACCTAGAAGGGAACCCCGTGATAATGTCAGAGATGCATGCTTCCCAGTTCCAAGGATTCTTGGCAGGCGGGGAGGCCTGGGAGCAGCAGCCCCTCCTGACCACTGTGGGTTGTGGTGAAGGAGAATCTCACTGGGGCCTCCAGAGATGCTGTGGAACTTCTGTGGGAAGATCACACCAACCCCAGCATGAGTGAAAGTGGAGGAGCTTATTATCTGGGGGTCATAGAGCTTGGGGTAGCTCCTCAAAAAGAAGTTTTGGCACAGAGCTGAGATGTTACTTGCATTTTATAGTGTTTATAGTAGCCGGGAGGTGAAAGAGGAGGGGTAAGCAGAGTAGCTGGGTCTTACAGAGTGAGGCTTGGCAATTAGCTGAGTTGGCTTGTGTAGTCTATATGAGTCAAAGTAAAAGTTCAAGGCAAGATGGTGTCTGCCTAACCACACCGCACTTTACAGGGAAGGAAAGGCAAGATCATTGGGGATTTTAGGGGCTTGAAGATCCTAGTAGACCTCCAGTGGGAGGGCATGGAGGAGCAAAGCAGAGAATCTGCTGATTCCCACTCTCGCAGGTAGCCCATCTGTCCCCCAATCCCCTCAAGCAGCTGTCCCAGCCGCCGTCCCAGCCACCCCACCAACAGGTTCCTGGTGCACGGCTCCATCCCAACCATGACCACTGTTCGTGGACGAGGTCCTCCTGCACTTCCTGCAGGCTACTGGGACCCAGGCCAGCAGGGTAGCATTCCTGCTTCCTCCCTTGGCTTCCCTCCCCCTTCCCACCACCAGGTCAGCCTATCTTTCCACCACCCCCCCCATCACCTGACCCTCAGCAGTCCCATATCCCTGTCCCGCTGTGTCACAGGACTCAGCAATCCCATCGACCCCCTGCTACAAGGCCCCGGCAGACCCAGCTGTCCCGTCCCCTCCCCTCAGCATCACAGAACCACCAGGCAATCCCACTCTTCACCCCTCGGCCACCCCACCACAACACCAGTCTGCTTCGTCCCATTCCTCCCTACCTCCTCACCCCTCAGGCCATCTGACCATGCAGTCTCATAACCCGAACCACAAACCAACAAGCCCTTCATCAGGTCCTCGGGCCCCCACCAGAGCCTCGCGGGCTCCTTCCCGCTGAGCAGATAGTCCCCACTGCCATAAGAAGACTAATGGAAGCAAACATGAAAGGGAATAATCACTGAAGACACCTTAAGGGCAGACTACAGCTTCCTCCTAGGTTAAATAAGCTTCCTGCACTGTGATGGGCAGACCACAGTGCAAAAGGAATAACATGAAAAATTAAATGCAAACAAACCCAACAAGGGTGCCCAGTCCCACAATGGAAGTCTCTAATGAAAACATAGAAGAGGCAATAGGATCAGAATCCCAAAATGAAGATACAAGCTATGCAACCCTGGCCAAACAATTAGCAGAACTTGCAAAAAATCAACAAAGGTCCAGTAATTGCACGAATGCTGTCCTCACTAGATTAGCCCTAGCAGAAAAGAGCCAGGAAGGGTTCCAACAACAGTTAAATGATCTGAAGGAGAGCAAAGAAAAAAGGACTTCAATAATCAGCTGGCTAAGCTCAATGAAGACATAAATAAATGCAAAGATGAATTCCAAGAAGCATTAATAAAATCAGAAAATGATGTGAAAGTGGAAATTGACAGAGGGATGGAAACTATACATAAAAAGGCAATAGAAAATACAAACCAAATTGAACAAGTCCAAAACTTTATAGAAGTTCTCAAGAATAGAGTCAGCAATGTAGAGGATAGAAACTCAGAACTGGAAGACAAAACATAATAAATAGTTCATGAGTCCAAAAGTTTCAATAAGTTCAAAAATTTTTGTGAACAGAACATGAGGGAACTGTGGGATACCCTTAAACATCCCAACATTCAGATCATAGGAATATCAGAAAGGGTGGAGGGACATAAAACAACCCAAATTGAACTGGTACCATAGAATCCTATAGCCTGGAATTCAGACTAAAAGGTGGAACCCTCAAGAGGTCCTCAGGGGGAGCATCTGAATCGAAGGGCACTGGACAAATTGAGACAAAACCTAACCTTATATTTCTCTTGTTTCTCTTTCTTCTCTGTCTTTTTCTTTCTTCCTTTCCCTTGGTACTGGCCTGTAATTCCCTATACCAGGATGTGGTTTACACCCACAATGAGATGTTGATTGGATCTCCCAGAACAAACAAGACATACGTCTGTCAGAGCACTTGATTACCCACCAGAGGTTAATGGTAAGACCCTGCTGCTGAAGTCACCATACGCTGTTGGCATGGACCATGGAGAGACCTGGTTAGAATCCAGAAGAGAGCCAGTCCCCCGACAGTTGTCTCATCTAGTGCTGGAAGGTGCTACAAGTGGCCAACATCTGTCCAAGCAACTCAAAATCCAAGCAACTCAGAAACAAACCACCTGACGTGATGCTCATCAAGTGCAATAGTGGCACACAGCCATGGTGGGTAACCACCTGCCTTTGGACTGGCTAACAGATCCACTAAGTGGAAAGGAAACCATATCTGGGACTGGAAAACAAGTCAGAATCATATCCAGACAATGATTCTGCTTTCCATTGTCAAGCTCCCTTTAACCTGAGACTGTAAGAGGATCTACACCCTTTTAATTCTCTCTAAATTAATAATGGTTATCTCATTTAACCAGTGCTGACTTTATTCTCCATTGTAGAATCTGCTTCTCTTTTTCAGATGGGACCTGGCCCTGAGGAGATAAACAGCCCAGGACACTCCACCCCAGCCCCAGTTGAAACCACAGAGGAATTGGGGAAATGAGCAAGAGTGCTGCTTTCTTTTTTTTTTTTTTTTTTTTTTTTTGCTTTTTTTAATTTTTTTAAAAATTTTTATTAACATTTTTCATGATTATAAAATATATCCCATGGTAATTCCCTCCCTCCCCACCCCCACACTTTCCCGTTTGAAATTCCATTCTCCATCATATTACCTCCCCATTACAATCATTGTAATTACATATATACAATATCAACCTATTAAGTATCCTCCTCCCTTCCTTTCTCCACCCTTTATGTCTCCTTTTCAACTTACTGGCCTCTGCTACTAAGTATTTTCATTCTCACGCAGAAGCCCAGTCATCTGTAGAGTGCTGCTTTCTTAATGAATTTGATATCAGCACAAGGGTGATGGAGATAGACATGGAGGACACTCAACACCTACCAAGACAGAGATCCAGAGGCTCCTAAGTGCCCATCACTGAAGTAGACTTAAAATGCTCCCAGCATGGCTCAGGGAATTTTGTGGAAGAGAGGGTGGAAAGATAGTTAGAGACACAAGTTGGGACATTTTGCACAGAGATATTGCCTCTCCCCTCATAAGGCATGACCCACAATCCCCATGGGGTTGACCAGCATCCCCAATGAGGAAGGCCTCTTCAGCAAAGGGGCAGAGAGGAGGAAAAGGATGGTACCAACATGTGTTGTTTACATACTAAATATGTCCATATCTAATTAAAAAAAAGGATTAGGGAAACATAATTATGGTGTACAAACTTTTCAATGTGTTGTTGATTTTTACCTGAAAAGGCATTGGTTTGTGGGTTGGTTTTTTGTTGTTGTTGTTGTTGTTGTTGTTTTGCACTTATATTCACCAAGAAACTGATTTACATTTTTCATTTTTGTTAGGTCACTATCAATTTCTTTTGAAGACAGGTAGGACTGGCTCATGGAGTAAGTTGGAAAACTGCCCCTATTTCTATTTACTTATTTTTTTTTTCATATTGGATGGTTTATTTCTTCCTATAGTGGAAAAAAAGATGAAAGCTGGGTTGATGCACTAAGTCACTGTAAGAGTTACTTGATGAGGAGCTGAACTTGTCTCTGTCAGTAGCTGAAGGAATCTCAGAGAGAGAAGTGCTAGGGAGGACCCAGAGGGACAATAAGAGGCAAGGACAGTTCAGACTAACATAAAGCTCATGATTAGGGTAACCCAACTACATGATTCATATGCATGTTGATTCATACGTATGATTTTTTTAGTTGGTTAGTTTGGGTTCCTCAAGGTAGGGTCTCACTCTAGTCCAGACTGACCTGAAATTTACGATGTAATCTCAGGGTGGCCTCAAACTCATAGCTATTCTCCTACCTCTGCCTCCCAAGGGCTGGGATTAAAGGCATGTGCCACCACATCTGGCTCATACATATGTTTTTTAATGTATAATTTTTTATTGACAACTTCTATCATTACAGACAATAAACTGATAATTCCCTGCCCTCCCCTACTTGCCCCTTCAGAATTCCACTCTCCATCATATCCCCTCCCTCTCTCCATTACTCTCTCTTTTATTTTGGTGTCATCATCTTTTTCTTCTATTATGAGGGTCTTGTGAAGGTAGTGCTAGGCACTGCAAGGTCATAGATACCCAGGTCAGCTTATGTCTGGACACCTGAATTGTAAGGAGTGTAACCCTCCTTTGGCTCTTTTTCTTTCTACCACCTCTTCTGCAATGGACCCTGCGCCTTGGAGGATATGATAAAGATGTTTCAGTGCTGGACACTCCTCCATCCCTTCTTCTCAGCCCTGTGTTGCCTTTTGGGTCATCCCAGTGGTCACTGCCATCTGAAAAGAGAAGCTTCTCTAACCAAAAGTGAGAGTAGCATTAATATATGAATATGAACATTAAGTGTAGTGATTTCAGGGCAGTTTGGTGACAATAATACATGCATTTAGCCAGACAAGAGCAGACCTTAATTCCCCTAAGGCTCATGACCTCCCTGCCATAGGCATTTGATTAGGTTTTCAGTACCAGACATGTATTCCCTCCCATAGAGTGGGTCTCTAGTCCAATTAGAGAGCCGTTGGTTTCCCGTTTGGTCATTTGCCCTGTCTGGTCAAACTTGAGGCTTCTAATGTCCACTGTTTCCACCACTGATGACTTCTGTCACCCAAAGGATTGCATGAAATGCAGCTTTTTCCAGATTTCAGTCAGCTGGTCTACAGGGAGGAGGTTTTCAGCTCAGCCCCAGCTTGATTACTCAGTGGCCTTGCTGCCAGGCATGTGAAGTCTTCAGCAACAGGGTCTTGCCATCTGTTACTCATGGGAAGCCAAGGGCCTTGGCAATAGCCTTTTGAAGGTAACAGGGACCTCCTTGGCCAACAACTCACTGGGAGATATCCCATCCCTGACACTGAAAATTTTCCAGTAAAAATTCATGGCTTCTGGATGTGTCATTATCCAAAAAAGTTGGTTTTTATATGTCTTATTCAGAATATCTTGAATTTTGATTGACCCTCCCCCCCCCAACCTTCTTTAACTCAATCTCTTCCTCTTATCTCACTTAGACCATTCCACTCCCTGTAATCTGTTCTTCTACCTACATAAATACAATACCACCCCCTTAAGTCCTTCCCTCTCCTCCCTCCTTTATAGACTTTTTCTAGCTTGCTGGGCTCTGCTACCAATTTTTGGTTCCAGCTCACACACAAGTCACAGCTAGGATGCACATATGAGAAAGAACATGTGACATTTGCTTTCTGGGCCTGGGTTACCTCACTTAGTATAATCCTTTCCAGGTACATCTATTTCCCTGCAAATTGCATAATTTCATTTTTCTTTACTGCTGAATAGAACTCCATTGTGTAAAGGCACCATATTTTTATTATCCACTTATCTGTTGAGGGACATCTAGGCTGGTTCCATTTTCTAGCTATTGTGAATACAGCAGCAATAAACATGGTAGTGCAAGTATCTCTAAGGTAGTGAGAAGAATCATTAGGATATATGTCTGGGAAAGCTATAGCTGGATCATATGGCAAATATTTTTAGCTGTCTCAGGAACCTCCATACTGATTTCCGTAATAGCTGTGCCAGGCCACATTCCCACCAACAGCGTAGAAGGGTTCCTCTATTTCCTCATCCTCACCAATAGTTATTGTCATTTGTTTTCTTGATGGTAGCCACTCTGACAGGAGTGAGATGGAATGTCAAAGTAGGTTTAATTTGTGTTTCTTTGATGGCTAAGGATGTAGAACATTTCTTATATGTTTATATACCATCTGTTTTTCTTCTGATGAGAACCCTCTATTTAGTTCCATAGGCCATTTTGTTTTTTTGGTTGTTTGTTTTTGTTTTTCAAGGTAGGGTCTCACTCTGGCCCGGGCTGACCTGGAATTAACTCTGTAATCTCAGGGTGGCTTCGAACTCACGGTGATCCTCCTACCTCTGCCTCCCGAGTGCTGGGTTTAAAGACGTGCTCCACCACGCCCGGCCCATAGGCCATTTTGTAATTGGGTTGTTTGATTTCTTATTGTTCTGTTTTTTGAGTTCTTTGTATGTTCTGGATATTAATCTCCTGTCAGATGTGTAGCTGGCAAAGATTTTCTCCCATTCTGTAAGTTGTCTTTTTGCTCTATTCAAAGTGTTCTTTGCTGTATAAGAGCTTTGTAATTTTACTAGATCCCAGGGGTTAATATCTGGTATGGTGATACCACCAGCCTTATTATTGTTGCTTAAAATTGTTTTGGCTATTTGAGGTTTTTTGGGCTTCCAAATGAATTTTAGGATTGCCTTTTCTATTTCTGTAAAGAATGCCATTCAAGAGCTGGAAAGATGACTTAGTGGTAAAGTGCTTGCCTGTGAAGCCTAAGGACCCCAGTTCAAGGCTCAATTCCCCAGAACCCACATTAGCCAGATGCACAAGGGGGTGCATGCATCTGGAGTTCTTTTGCAGGAGGCCCTGGCGTGCCCATTCTCCCTCTCTCTCTATCTGCGTCTTTCTCTATCTGTTACTCTCAAATAAATAAATAAAAATAAACAAAAATAAATTAAAAAGCATGTTTTTAAAGAAAAAGAATTCCATTGGAATTTTAATGGGGATTGCTTAAATGTGTAGATTATTTTTGGTAAGATTGAGATTATCACAATATTGATTCTTCCAATCCAAGAACATGGGATGTCTTCCATTTCCTAGTGTCTTCTGCAACTTGTCACTTAAGTGTTTTAAAGTGTTAATTGTAGAGAACCTTCACTTCCTTGGTTAGGTTTATTCCAAGGTACTTTTTTTTTTTTTTTTGGAGGCAATTGTTAATGGGAGATATTCCTTGATTTCATCCTCCACATGTTTGTTGTTAGCACATAGAAAAGCTACTGATCCCTCTGTGTTTATTTTGTATCCTAAGTTGCTAAAAGTGTTTATCAGCTCTAACAGTCAGCTGGCAGAGTCTTTAAGTCCTTTGTGTATAGAATCATATCATATGCAAATAGTGATAATTTCATCTCTTCCTTTTCAATCTGTATCCATTTTATGAGTGTCTCTTGCCTTATTGCTATAGCTAAGACTTCCAGTACTATATTAAATAAAAGTGGAGACAGTGGACACCCTTGTCTTGTTCCTGAATTTAGTGGAAAAGCTTCAAGTTTTTCCCTATTTAGTAATATTTTGGCTGTAGATTTGTCATAAATAGCTTTTACTATGTTGAGATATGTTCCTTCTATTCCCAGGACTTTTACCATGAAGGGATGTTGGATTTTGTCAAATGCTTTTTCTGCATCTTTTGAGATGATCATGTGATTTTTGTCCTTCCGTCCATTTATATAGTGTATTACATATATTGATTTGCCTATGTTGAACCATCCCTGCATCTCTGGGATAAAGCCTACTTGGCTGGGGTGAATAACCTTTTCTGATATATTCTTGTATTCTGTTTGCCAATATTTTGTTGAGAATTTTTGCATCTATGTTCATCAGGGAGATTGGTCTATAATTTTCCTTTTTTGTTCTATTTTTGTCTGGTTTTGGTATGAGGGTGATACTGGCTTCATAGAACAAGTTTGGTAAAATTGCTTCCTTTTCTATTTTATGGAAAAGTTTGAGAAGCAGTGGTGTTAGTTCCTCCATAAAGGTCTTGTAAAATTCACCAGTGAATCCATCTGGGCCTTCACTCATTTTAGTTGGGAGACTTTTTATAACTGCTTGGATCTCCATACTTGTTATAGGTCTGTTTAAATGGTTTATCTTATCTTTATTTAATTGTGGTAGCTCATATGAATCATGGAAGTCATCCATCTCTTTCAGATTTTCAAATTTAGAGGTGCATATATTCTTAAACTATGTCCTTATAGTTTTCAAATATCTTTTATATTTGTTGTAATGGTGCTTTTTTTCATCTCTAATTTTATTGATTTTTTGTCTCTTTTCTCTTTCTTCTGGTCAAACTTGCTAAGGGCTTGTCAATCTTGTTTATCCTTCCAAAGAACCAACTCTTGTTTTCATTGATTCTTTGGATTGTTTGTTTTTTGTTTTTTTGTTTTGTGTGTGTGTGTGTGTGTGTGTGTGTGTGTGTTGTTTTGGTTTCTGTTTCATTAATTTCTGCCCTAATCTTTATAATTTCTTCCCATACACTCTTTTTTGCTTGCCTTGTTCTTCTTTTCCCAAGGCCTTAAGGTAAAGCATTAAAGTGTTTACTTGTGAACGCTCTAATTTCTTAATGTAGGCACTTTAGAGCTATAAATTTCCCTCTTAGGACTGCCTTCATTGTGTCTCAAAGGTTTTAGTATGTTGTATTCTCATCATAATTTGATTTTACAAATTTATTGATTTCTTTTTTTTATTTTTTCAATGACCCACTCATCATTCAGTAGTTTACTGTTTAGTCTCCATGATTTCTGTATTCTCTGTAGTTTTTCTTGTTGATTTGTACTTTAATCACATTGTAGACAAATAGAGTACAAGAGATTATTTCAATTTTCCCATATTTATTAAGATCTGCTTTGTGTCCTGATATATGGTCTATTTTGGAGAATATTCCATGTGCTGCTGAGAAAAATGTATATTCTGCAGCATTTGGATGGGTTGTTCTGTAGATATTTGTTAGGTCCATTTGTTCCATGACATCATTTAATCCAGATGTCTCTCTGTTTATTTTTTGCCAGGATGACCTGTCAATTGATGAGAGTGGGGTATTGAAGTCACCCACTACCACTGTGTTTGATGTTATCTGTAACCCTAAGCCTATTAGTGTTTGTTTCATGAAACTGGGAGCCCCATGTCAGATGCATATACATTTAGGGTTGTAATGTCCCCCTGTTGGAGTGTTCTTTTAATCAGTATAAAGCGACCTCCTTTATCTTTCCTTACTAAAACTGGTTTGAAGCCTATCCTGTCAGATATTAGGATAGTAACCCCTGTTTGTTTCCTAGTACATTTGCTTAAAAAACCTTTTCCCATCCTTTCACCCTACAACAGTGTCTCTTTTATTGAGAGATGAGTTTCATGGAGGCAACAAACAACAGAATCCTGCCTTTTAAGTCCAGTCTACAAGCCTGTCTTTTGGTTGGGGTACTGGGGCCATTGATATTAAGAGTTATTATTAAGCCGGGCATGGTGGCACACACCTTTAATCCCAGCAGTAGGAGGACCACCAGAGTTTGAGGCCACTCTGAGACTACATAGTGAATTCCAGGTCAGCCTGGGCCAGACTGAGACCTTACCTTGAAAAAAAAACAAGAAGAGTTATTATTGAAAGGCAAATAGTTATTCTCATCATTCTTCTTGTTTTGTAGTGCTTCCTGGTTTCCTTTTACTCTCTTGTTTTAACTGTTACTTGAATATGATTTATTTTTTCCTGTTTCTTCATGTGTGTTCTTTGCTTTCTCTTAAGTGTGAAGGATTCCTTCAAGTATTTTCTGTAGAGCTAGCTTAGTTGTCATAAATTCCTTTAGCCTGTTTTTATTGTAGAATGTCCTTATTTCTCTTTCAATTTGGTGTCGCGAGCACTCTCAAAGGTGATTGGTTGAGAGGATTCCGCCCACGAAGGTCAATGATACGGAGACACTGGTGTACTTGCAAAGGAGTTTACTGGGATGAAAGTCACACACAAGCAAGTCCAAACTATCACAACTAATATTATAGCTAATATAATATATAACCAAATTATATTCATCACTACTAACACAAGAATATTTCTAACGAGTCTAACATGTATACAACCTGATAATGCGAGACTTGGGCTGCGACGTCTCGGACGCTTTACGACCTGGCAATGCGGAGTCCGTGCTGCGACTTTTCTCTCAGTTCGCAGTGTTTTCTTGGTTCGCGGTGTTTCAAGCCGAGTCTTGATCGTTCGGACAGCGTGTCGGGCAGATGAATTCGGATCGGTGATGCGTCTCGCAGAGGTCTCGGTCCGGACTGCTGAGCAACCTTTCAGTCAGTCATAGTGTCGGGAAGACTGAGACAACGGTTGCTGAGCAGCTGGGGTTTTTATACCTTCCACTACTTATCTAGAGTTCCACACACACACTTGCTAATCTCCACTATGTCACCACACACAGCTTAGTCTTAATTTTTGCTTACAAGGTTTGACTTTGCATTTTTACTCTCACAAAAAAAAACTTATTTATCTAAACTGGCCCTGGACCATATGCTGGTCCTTACATGCTCATAACAATTTGGATAGATAGCTTTGCAAGATAATGTAATCTTGGCTGACAGTTGTTATCTTTCAGAACTTGAAATACATCATTCCAAGCCATTTTGGCTTTTAAAGTTTGTGTTGAGTAATCTGCTGTGATCCTGATGGGCTTGCCTTTATAGGTGACTTGCTTTTTCTCTCTAACTGCTTTCAGTATATTTTCTTTGGTTTGCATGTTTAGTAGTTTAATTATAACATGGTGAGGAGAGGTTCTTTCCAAGGTTTGTCTGTTTGGTGTTCCTGCGCCTGCATTGGCATTTCTTACCCAATTTGGGGGAAAAAAAATTCTATGATTTTGTTGAAAATACCTACTATGCCTTTGGATTGAAATTCTTCCCTTTCTGCTATACCCTGAATTCTTATGTTCAATCTTTGTATAGCATCCTGAATATCTTGAAATCCCATTAATACCTTCCTATTAGCTTGTCTTTCTCTTTGTTGGACTGTATTATATCTGCCATTTGGCCTTCTAGTTTAGATATTTTGTCCTCTCCTTCATCCATCCTACTGGTGAGCCTTTCCACAAAGTTTTTTATTTGATTGACTGTGTTTTTCAGTGCTAGTATTTCAGTGTGGTTTTTCTTCAGTATTTATATTTCTTTACTCATGTCTTATGAAGACCTTATCTCATTAAGCTGGTTTCCTGTGTTCTCTTGGAATTCCTTCAGGAGTTTGTTTTATTCTTTAATTCTTTTGTTTTCTTCTTTGATTTCTTTGAGTATAGATAAAATCATTTTTTTTGAAACCTTTGTCAGACAGTTCATCTAAAAGAGTCTCATTGGGGCCATTTCTGATGGATTTATAATTTTTGGTGGGGTTGTATTGTCTTGATTCTTTGTGTTTGTTGTATTATAATGTTGTGATTTTTGCACCCTGTGTTGATTTGGTGCTTGGCTTTTCTGATTATCTGTGGTGCTCTTAGACTTGGAAATCCAACTTTATGTACCTTCAGAGTAGGCGTTTAAGATGCCAAGAATAGCTCTTGTACTACAACCCAGCAGCAAAAGTAATCCTGGGTTGAGTTTGCCTGCTATTCAAGTATTCTAGTGGGCCAGGTGGAGAAATTTACTGACAAAATTCTAAAATTCAACTGAGCAATATACACATTCAATAAAAACCAGTGTCAGGTATGGTGGCACACACCTTTAGTCCCAGCACTTGTGAGGCAGAGGTAGGAGGATCGCTGTGAGTTCAAAAAGTGACCCTGACACTATATAGTGAATTCTGGGCCAGCCAGAGCTACACTGAGACCCTACCTCACAAAACCAAAAAATAAAATAAAATAAAATCCAGCACAGAGTATGTAAGTGTGGGGACTGAAACAAACAGATAACCTTATAAAGCCAAAATCCCTAAGGGTGTGTGTTGCTCTACACACTTAATCCTGACAGCTGGGAGGTTGAGATTTCTGTTCTGAAATGGGTTCCAGGTCAGCCTGGATCTGAATCAGACCCTGCCCCCAATAATGACAGAAGAACAAGACAAAGGCCCCATCAATCAGAAAGCATTAAAGGCAACAATAGCCAACCCCAAATACAGCTTGAGAACGGTAAAGCCAACAAGGAATGTGTAACCCATAACCTGCCCTGACATGGAAAAAGAGCTTAGCACTTCCAGTTCAGGCCATCCTCGGCTCCAGGGAGGGTGCCCTACCCTGCTCTAAGGGTGGGCTCAAGGGTTAAGGGTGCAACTTCCTCTTCCCTCTCCCTTTTATGTCACAGGCTTGCCTCCCCAGTGACCTGGCAAAGAGAACGCTGGCTTAGGAAGGAAAGACCACCAGGAGGGCTGCAATGAGCTGGCCTACCTCTCCCTCCACCTGAGTGTTGGCCTTGCTTGGCTGTCCGCATGCCTCTGTAGGGACTTGAGCTCAGGGGCAGGTCACTTCAGAGAAGAAGAAGAAAAAACCTATGTTGAGAGGTGGCAGGGTCAAACGTCACCTCCGCTCTCGAATGCAGCTTTCGTAGCTACTGGGTCGGTTGCTTAAGCTGGCAGTCCATGGCTCCTAGAAGGCCCAGGTGACTTACAAGACCCGTTAACCCCAAAGTGTAGTTAGCGCTGGTGGGAGCTACGTGTCCTGACGGTAAGCCAACTGCTGAGTGAAGCTGCCAGCCCCGGCTCTGGGCACCATCGCCAGCTCCAAGCTCCACTGCAGCAGGCCTCGTGTCCGACAGACAGTTCTGAAGCTGACGGGAGCAGAGATGACAGCGTGGGTGACAATCCTCAAGCAGCATGACGAGCACAGAAGACTGGACCCTCCGGAACCGTGCTGGCGTTCTGCAACAGCTCCGGCACTCTGGATGATCCCAAGATCCAACATCTAAGGCTGCGAGGGAGGGCAGATGCCAGCTGCCGTCAGCGCAGGGATTTTCCAGTGCTTCGGAAGGGCTCCCAAGACATCTTTGTTTGCACAGACTCAGCCTCCTATGGCCTAGACAGCACCAGTGTGGAGCTGGCTGTTGACACCCCCTACGCCGCAGGGTTATATCCACAGAGCAGGAAGGGTGGGCGTGTGGGGAGCAAGGTGCCAGGGAAGGTTGTGGGCTTTGTGACCCACCCCTGGGGCGTGAGCCTGGTTCCGAAGATTGAGTTGGCAGCTCATGGAAGAAAAAGCCTTCCAGGACTCGCATCTTCAGTCAGAGACCCTTTACCTCAACAAGCCTGATTTTGGTTTCCTTCAGTGGAATGTTAGAGCAGGAATCTTGCTGGAATCCCAAGAGGATAAGCATACTGGTCAGTGGGAGATACTGGACTACCATGGCTACTCTGAGGGCATTAGGAGCTAAGCAATGTGAGTTTTTCACAATACTAAAAAAATATGGTGGATTTTACTTTATATCATGTAATGAGTTCTAACAATAAATTTATGTTTTGAAACCCCAAAAAGAAGTCATCTCCATTCCCTACCACTTATGTAGCAGGACTTGATAAGGATCAAGGGCTGGAGGGATTGCTTAGCAGTTAAGGCGTTTGCCTGCAAAAGCCAAAGGACTCGGGTTCAATTCCCCAGGACCCACGTTAGCCAAATGCACAAGGAAACACATGCATCTGGAGCTCGTTTGCAGTGGCTGGAGGCTCTGGTGCACCCCATCTCTCTCTCTCTCTCTCTCTCTCCCTCCCTCTTTCTCTCTGTCAAATAAATAAATAAATGTTTAAAAAAATCTTTTAAATATGAGGATCAAAGCCTTTTGCAGCACAAGGCAAGGAGAGCCCTGAGGCCAGTGGCTCTGTCCAGCCAGCCATTCACTCTAGAAGGACGTGTGCACAGAAGTGAAGGACAAGTTCCTAGTTGCCAGGGTCAGCAAAGTGGTCATGCAGGCCAGGGACAGCACTGCACAAAACAGCGCGTGTGGTGGCAGCGGAGCCTCTGCCCTTGCTCATGTGAGAAGCGCAGGGTGAGAGGTAACATCACCACATCACTTTTTTGAGCCCAGCCTTCCACAGTCAAGATGTTCCTGGACCCCAGAGTTTGTGGGCAAAGGACAAAAACATTGCAGAAAGAGAGAAAGGCACCCATGGCAAGAAATGCTGGGGGCAGTTTTCTCCCACCTTCAAGATGACATAATCATCCTGCCCTCCTGCTCCTGAGTAGCCTTGAGGGCTTGTCAATGCAGCGTAGCTACTGAGGTACGCCATCCTCCTCCACAGCTCTGTGCTCAGGAAGTTTCTTTAGCCTCAATGTCCAAGAGTAGCTGGAAGGAGGCCCCTTCAAGAAGGAACAAATCAACGTCAAGTCTGCTAGGGTTCCTCCTCACCTTCCCAAGGTGGGAGAAGCCTAGGTAAGAGGACATTCCCAAGTTTCACTGCATGGACCGAGCTGTGGCTGGAGAATTGGGCACCAGCTAAGCAGGACCTGAACCCAGGACACAAGCGTGTGAAGACACGGAGCCCCACAGCCTGGTCCTCAACGATAAAAGAGGGATAAATCCCTGGGCATTTCTTCTGGAGCCCACTAACAGGAGGTGGTGGCTCGGAATTTCAGAACGGAGGACAGCGTGGTGGAGGGAGCTTAGCAGTCTAGCCCTGGCTCATGGGAGATGCAGAGCGCTGGCTCCAGGGTGCAGATATCACTAGCGGAGGCTGCTTCCTTGAGGACTGACTTCTGGGAAACAAGACATGCGGTGTCACACAGGCGGTGAGCGGGCCAGTCGTGACTGCCCTCATCCGGGGACATGTGAGAGAAAGTGTACTGGTGACGTGGCTCTCCCTGCAGGTCAGCAGAGCACCACAGTCCTGCCCTCCTAGCTTCTCAGGAAAGGACTGTGCCCCAAGAATTCTGGGAGGGACAACATGGAATTGAGGCTCTATGAACTCGTCACAAGGGCAAGAGCTTGGAACAGGTCTGGCAGCAGAAGGAAAACTGGGATTTTAGGGTACACCTAGGCTCACTAGGTTCTAGAACCAACCTCTCACACCAAATGCCAGTCCAGGAAGTGGCCTTGGCTGTATCATTAGGCCTAGACTGTTCGGCGGCTCTCCCGGCTGGTCTTCTCAACACCACCCCATCCATTCACTGAAACAAAGCCCGTGCCTGGCACACCAGCATCTCCCTGTGATTGGTGAACTTTGTGTACTACGTCTCTACTTTAAACACAACTATTTACCAAACAAAGACTATTTCAAAAACTAAGGAATAAAAATTAATCAACCCACTCAAAAACTGGGGCAGAGAATTGAATATAGAGCTTTCAAAGGAAGAAATCCAAATGGTCAACAAACACCTAAAGAGATCTTCAGCAATCAGGAAAATGCAAACTAAAACAACTTTAAAATTCTATCTCACTGCAGGCAGAATAATAATAATCAAAAATTCAAATGAGCCAGGTATGGTGGTGCATACCTTTAATTCCAGAAGTTGGGAGGCTGAGGTAGGAAGATTGCCCAGAGTTCGAGGCCACCCTGAGACTACAGAGTGAATTCTAGGTCAGCCTGAGCTAGAGCGAGACCTTACCTCAAAAAAAAAAAAGAAAGAAAGAAAGAAGAGAAAAAAAATCAAATGAGGGCTGAAGAGATGGTTCATCAGTTAAAGGCACTTGACTGCAAAGCCAGGTGGCCCCAGTTCAGTTTCTCAGCACACACATAAAGCCAGATGCACATGTCTCTGGTGTTCATTTGCAGTGACAGGAGGCCCTGGTATAACTATTCCCTCTCTCTCTCTTCCCCTCCTTCCCTCCCCCCCTCTATATATCTATGTCTCTCATAAATAAATGAATGAATGAATAAAATTGCAACAAATGCTGGTGGGGAGGTATCAGGAAACAGAAACCCTCATCCAGTGTTGGTGGGAGTGCAAATTTGTATGACTTTGGAGAGCAGTATGGGAACTCCTCAAAACACTGAAAATAGGGCTGGAGCAATGGCTTAGTGGTTAAGGTGCATGCCTGTGAAACCTAAGGACCCAGGTTCAATTCCCCCAGCACACATATAAGCCATATGTACAAGGGGGCACATACATCTGGAGTTCGTTTGCAGTAGCTAGAGGCCCTAGCACACCCATTCTTTCTATCTGCCTCTCTCTCTCTCTCTCTCTCTCTCTCTCTCTCTCTCTTTCAAATAAATAAATAAACTATTTTTAAGCTGAAAATAAATCTACCACTTGATCCAGCTCCACTTCTGGGCACATAAGACCCACTCTTCACTATAGAGGTAGCTGCTCAGCCGTGTATGTCGCTGCTCTAGTCACAACAGCTGGAACTGGAATCAGTCCAGACGCCCATCGCCTGATGGATGACTAATGCATGTGTGGCACATATGTACAGTGGAATTCTACTCAGCGGTAAGGAAAAATGAAATAATGAAATTTGGAGGAAAATGGATGGACTTGTGAAAAAAAATCATACTAAGTGAGGTCACAGGCTCAGAAAGACAAATACCCCATGTTATCTCTCATATGTGACTCCTAACTTGAAACAGCTTAATTGTGAGTAGCAGCAAACATCAGGAGTACTGATATGGAGCAATAATGAGGCTAGGAGAAAGCAGAAGTGGGGAAGAAGGAGAGGAGGAGTTACTGGACAAGCAAGTCCAGTGACAGAGTGCAGGGGTGACAGCCTGTTGAGGGATAGAGGTAAGATATTCACCAAACTAGTGACAGCATGAATCAGTGCCATAGAAACATTCCTCCTCCTAGACAGCAAACTAAAAGATAGAATCCTTAATGGGGTTAGGGAGGGTCTGCCAGGGAAGAAGGGCTCTGTAGATGGTGGGAAAAGCTCAATTCTAAAGCCATGTGCACTGACTGGTAAGTCCCAGTTGAACCCCACAGTGAGCTTTGGTTAGGGAGACACAAGAGGTCTCCAAAACAGACCTAGGTGGCAAGACCCTATTGCTGAAGATACTATAGTCCATGGACACAGGACATCCTTCATAGTGCTGAGAAGCGTATGTGAACTGCTGGGGAACATGAATAAGCAGGGGATCCTCCAAGCTACAAAACCAACCAGCAAAGCAAGCTGTGCACACCTCTACAATAGTGGCACACAACCCATGTGAATAACCTGTGGTTCTCTGATTGGATCTGAGGCCCATTCACTGGGAGAGAGCTCATACCTGGTACTGAGACCAAGTCAGAATCCTATGATAGGAAAGTCATAGATGGAAGAGAGAAGCTCCCACTGGCCTTTGGCTAAGAAAAGTGACTATACTCACCAAAAAGTCTCTTAAGGGATAGAGAGATGGCTCAGCAGTTAAAGCACTTGGTAGAAAGAATGTAAGAGCAAAAGGAAGGGTAAGACTGCTTGCGATGTTGTCCTCCAGACCCAAAGTGGCCTTGATATTCATGGCCTCACAGTGCCTGACACCACCTACACAAAGCATGCATAACAGGAAAAAACCTAATGACATCAAAATAGGAGTCAGTTGGAATGAAGAAGGGATTCGGTGGAGAGGATTGTTGGGAAGAGGGAAGAGAAGAGTGGTGAGAGAGGATTAAGATTATTCTCTATTGTCTATATTTATGGAAAATGTCAATAAATACTTTAAAAACACCCTTATTGTATAATAATTAAACTCCTAAATATACAGAAGAAAAAAAGCAATTGAAAGCAGCAACATAAAATCATCAAGTCACTTGTAAAGCCATCAAAACAACAGCAGATTTCACAATGGAAACATTAAAATCCACAAGAGAGCCGGGTGTGGTGGCGCACGCCTTTAATCCCAGCACTTGAGAGGCAGAGGTACAAGGATCGCCGTGAATTCAAGGCCTCCCTGAGATTACAGAGTGAATTCCAAGTCAGCCTGGGCTAGAGTGAAACCCTACCTCGAAAAAACAACAAAACAAAATCCAAAGAGAGCTGGAGGGATGGCTCAGTGGTTAAGGCACTTGCCTGCAAAGCCAAAGGACTGAGGTTCAATTCCCCAAGACCCACATAAACCAGATACACAAGGTGGTACATACGTCAGTAGTTCGTTTGCAGTGGCTGCAGGCCCTGGTACTCCCATTCCTCCCCCCCCCCCCTCTCTCTCTCTCTCTCTTTCTCTCCCTCTCTGACTTTCTCAAAAAAAAAAATCCATGAGAACCTGGAATGATTTATTTTAAATCCTATAAGACAAAAATTGCCAACCCAGACTACCTTGCCCAGCAAAGCTATCTCGCATAATACAAAGAAAAAGAAAACCTTTCTATGATAAAAAAGAAGCTGAAGGATTTCATGACCGCTTTGTTGGCCCTACAGAACAGACTTAAGGGATTTCTTCAGCATGAAGGGAAAGGTAAACACAGTCCTGAGGCCTCCAGAAAGAATAAGCCATATGTGAATAATAGCTAAGCAAGAAAATAACAGGAAAACACCAAACAATGCAGAAATCAGCAAGATCATAGGAATTAAAACACATATTTCAATAATGACTTTGAACATTTGTTGTTGTTGTTGTTGTTATTTGCAAGGTAGAGTATTACTCTAGCCCAGGCTTACCTGGTATTCACTCTGGAGTCTCAGGGTGGCCTCAAACTCACGGTGACCCTCCTACCTCTGCCTCCAAAGTGCTGGGATTAGAGATGTGCACCACCACTCCTGGCTCAATAACTCTGAATATTAATATCAATCCCCACCAAAGACTTAGACTACCAGAATAGGCTAAATAGAAACATATGTCTACTGGGTGCCTCCAAAGAATCCCCTCAACATAAAGATACTACCTTATAGTGAAAGGATGGTTTTTATCTAGGATACAAGCAGGTGTCACTCTTCTAATATCTGAAAAGATAGACTTCAAACCAAATTTAGTCAGAAGAGATAGAAGGTCACATCATACCTATTAAGAGAACATCAAGAAGACATACAACAAACCCAGGTACACCCAATTCCATAAAACAAATACTACTGGATATAAAGTCACAGAGCAACCCCAGAACAAAACGCCAATGACTTAAATACCCCACTTTCACCAAGTGACAGGTCATCCTAGCATAAATAAATAAATAAATAAATAAAAATAAACACAGAAACATGTGAATTAAATAGCATCATAGACTATATGAACTTAATAGACAGCTAAAGAACATTCCGTCCAAATACTTCAATACACACATTCTTCTCAGTAACCCATGGAACTTTTTCTAAAATAAGTACTCTTTCTATAAACTGAAATAAATATATTAAAACACAAAGCCAATCTTAACAAATACAGGAAAACTGAAATGATTCCTCATACTCTACTTGGTCATAAGAGAATAAAACTACAATCAACAGCAAGAACAGGGGCTGGAGCGACAGCTCAGTGGTTAAGACACATGCCAGCAAAGCCAGAGGACAGAGGTTCCATTCCCCAGCACCCATGTAAAACCAGATGCACGAGCTGGTGCATGTGTCTGGAGTTCGTTTGACCTGGAATTCATTGTGTAGTCTCAGGGTGGCCTCAAACTCACAGCAACCCACCTAACTCTGCCTCCCAAGTGCTGGGATTAAAAGTGTGCACCACCATACCTGGTCTGTAGGTTTTTTGTCGTTGCTGTTGTTTTTGTTTTTGCTTTGTTTTGGTTTTTGTTTATTTTTATTTATTTATTTGAGAGTGACAGAGAGAGAGAGAGAATATGGGTGCGCCAGGGCTTCCAGCCACTGCAAACAAACTCCAGATGCATGTGCCCCCTGTGCATCTGGCTAACATGAGTCCTGAGCCTTGAACCGGGGTCCTTAGGCTTCACAGGCAAGCGCTTAACAGCTAAGCCATCTCTCCAGCCCTTGTTTTTGTTTTTAATAGAAATTCCTTGGCTGAGAACAGTGGCACATGTTTTCAAGTGTTCACTACAAAGAGCTGTCAACCCACAATACTATTTATCTGATTAAAATATCCATTTAAAACCAGGCATGGTAGAGCACACCTTGAATCCCAGCACTTGGGAGGCAGAGGTAGGAGGATCGCCATGAGTTCAAGGCCACCCTGAGACTACATAGTGAATTCCAGGTCAGCCTGGGCTAGAGTGAGACCCTATCTCAAAAAAAAAAAAAAAAATTAAAATTAAATTAAATTAAAAAGTCCTTCCAGAATGGAGATATCACATCAGTCTCAAATAACAGAAAACCAAGAGTTTGTCACCAGCAGACATGCCTGAAGCTAAAGGAAGACCCTCAGACAAAAAGGGAAAGAGGAAAGAATAAGGAAGGGGCTGTAGTGATGGCTTAGCAGTTAAGGCACTTGCCTACACAGCCAAAGGACCCATGTTTGATTCCCTAGGACCCACATGAGCCAGATACACAGGGTAGCACATGCTTCTGAAGTTTGTTTGCAGTTGCTCGAGGCCCTGGTGAACCCATTCTCTCCCTATGTCTCTTATCTACCTCTTTCTTTCGCTCTCCCTAAATAAATAAAATATTTTTAAAAGAATAAGGGAAGAATGCAGAATAACAAGAAGGATAAACATATAGTTAAATAACACAGACTTTCCTAGTTTTGAGGGGATTTTTATTTGCTTATTTTGGCATATATATGTGTGATGTGTGTGTGCATGTTCCTGTGTGTGTGCATGTGTGTGTGCCATAAAGCACCTGTGGAGGCCAGAACACAACTTTCAGGTGCTGGTCCTTATTTTCTACCCTGTTTTGAGACAGAATCTCTCATTCTTTTTTTTTTTTTTTTTTTTTGAGAAAAGAGGCAGAGAGAGAGAAAGAATGGGCACACCAGGTCCCTCAGCCACTGCAAAGGAGTTCCAGATGCATGCGCCCCCTTGTGCATCTGGCTTACATAGGTCCTGGGGAATCGAACCTAGATCCTTAGGCTTCTCAGACAAGCGCTTAACTGCTAAGCCATCTCTCCAGCCCCAGAATCTCTCATTCTTATTGTTCACTCCACATTTGCCAGGCCTGCTAGTTTTCAAGCTTCCTGTCTCTGCCTCCCATTAACATGGCTTCTGGCTTTTGTTGTTGCTTTGTAATTAAATGATTTATTTATTTGAGAGAGACAGAGTGAAACAAAGTGAGTGTGGGCATACCAGGGCCTCTTACCACCACACACAAACTCCATACGCACGCCTCACTTTACACATCTAGCTCTACGTGGGCACTGTGGATGGAATTAAGCCCAAGCCAACAGGTTCTGCAAGCAAGTGCCTTTAACCACTGAGTCATCTCTCCAGAACTATGGCTTCCAGATTTTATGTGGGATCTGGGTATCTGAACTCAGGTACTCAGGCTTAAGTGGCAAGAGCCTTGTCCACTGAGCTATCTCCCTAGCCCTCGCTTGAGTTTTCTAGAATCTCTGAAGTTGAGGCAAAACCATAACATTGTCTAATATAGTTCTCAAAGTATATGAAAAAATACTAAAACTGGATTGGAGAGATGGCTTAGTGGTTAAGATGCTTGCCTGCAAAGCCTAAGGACCCATGTTCGACTCCCCAGGTCCCACATAAGCCAGATGCACAAGGTGATGCATTCTCAAGATCACATATGTGCACAAGGTGGCACACGCACCTCAAGTTGGATTACAGTGGCTGGAGGCCCTGCCACACCAATTCTCTCTCACACGCACGCACTCTTACTCACTCTCATTAAAAAAAAAAAAAGATCACCTGACTCGCCGCGGCCGAGGGGGGAGGGAGGAGTCACGAGGAGGGCTGCCGGGCCGCGCCTCTTGCGGGGCTCGCGGGCCTCGGCCCGGGGCGCAGCCGGCACGCACCTCGGTCCTGGCCGGCGTGCTGCCACTCACCTTCCCCCGCGCCTGCGTCCGGGCTTCGAGCTTCGCCGCCCAGATGCTCTCTGGGCATGTGGGAGATGAAAAGGATACTCCAAAGCACTCGTGGGTTTCTCCGGTTCTTCATGTAAGGCCACCAGCACTGCAAATCACAGAGCAAAACCAGCAACAAGTCAAATCGGAACTGTGAGACTGAAATACTTTGTAACTCAGTAAATGTTATGCAATGCTATATGCCAAGCACACTGCTTAGACTGCGACGTCCTTGCAATGATAAACGAATCATAGTGTCCCTGTGTAATAGGGTGCTAGGGGTTCAGTAAAGTCCCTCTCATCTGTTCCCAACAAATTTATAGTCCCGTAGCAAAGAAGAGTAAGGAACGTAAGAGAGCATGAGACAATAATACTATCAGTGAGTGAGTCATGGAGAAACACTGGAAGCTTCCTTTAAGACCCGAGTTCTCGGTGTTGAGTGTACCGGATGAAAGGGGAAAGCCCCAGGACAAAAGAACTGACTGAGGAACTGACATTTCAAATATGGCTGGAAGTTGTGGGTAATGTGAACAGAGAAGTGGTCAGGGGCCCAACTAAGGGGCCAAGCAAGTTTGGTTGAACTTTCATCCTGAACAAACATAAAAATGAACAGTTCAAGCAAGGAAATGACAGGAACACTCCAGACTGTGTGGAAGAGTAAGGGACAAGGATAACGGCTGTAAGAACAATTAAGAAAGCTGGGTGTAGTAGCCAACACAACCACAAGTTGGAGGCCTCCACCAGAGAATTAAGGTTCAAGGTCACATCATCCCTAGCTACAAAGCAAGTAGGAAGTTACCTGGGACCACATTAGACCCACCTCAGAAAAAAACAACAACTAAAAAAAAGAGAAAAAGAAAAAGTGGCAAGGCCTGGCATGATAGCTGCCACATATCTTTAATCCCAGCACTTGGGAGGCAGAGGTAGGAGGAGTTCCAAGTCAGCCTGGGATAAAGTAAAACCCTACTTGGATCTTAAAAAAAGAGCCTTAGCTGGGCGTGGTGGCGCACACCTTTAATCCCAGTACTCGGGAGGCAGAGGTAGGAGGATCGCCATGAGTTCAAGGCCACCCTGAGAGAACAGAGTTAATTCCAGGTCAGTCTGGACCAGAGTGAGACCCTCCCTCAAAAAAATAAAACGTAAATTTAAAAAAGAAAAAAAAAAAAAAAAAGCCAGTCTGGAGGCTGAAGAGATGGCTTAGTGATTAAGCACTTGCCTGTGAAGCCTAAGGACCCCATTTCAAGCCTTGATTCCCCAGGACCCACGTTAGCCAGATGCACAAGGGGGCGCACGTGTCTGGAGTTCATTTGCAGTGGCTGGAGGCCCTGGTGCACCCATTCTCTCTCTCTACATATATATCTGCCTCTTTCTCTCTCTGTCGCTCTCAAATAAATAAATAAATAAATAAAAATAAATCTTAAAAAAATAAAAAGGCCAGTCTGTTGGGCTTACTTCAAAAAACAAAAAATAAGAAGAAATACTAAGACTAGTGTAAGTAAGCAAGGCTAAACAGTAAGGTTTCTCCACTCCCATTAAACTTGTAAAATGTTAACACCAGTCAACTATGGTATCAGTATCAATACGTAGACCAGCCACTCAAGAATTCACACAACTCAGAGGCTGACGAGATGCTTCGTGAGTAAGAGCCCTTAAACCCGAGCATGAGGGCCTGCGCGAGCCTGAGTCCACCTCTGTCCAGCACCCCAAAGCCCATACAAACAATTTGGCATGGCTGCAGATGCCGGTGACTCCAGTCTTGTGAAGAGAGAACCTGCAGCTTCAGGTTCAGACAGAAACTCGTATTTTAACGAAACAGGCAGATGAGCGAGAGAGAACATCAGACACTCTCCTCTGGAGTGCACACATGCATGCACACACACACCACATACTGCACATGCTAAAAGAAAAACGTTTTGTTCTGCACAGATTAACAGAGATCCTTAATCCCCGCAGCCACTCCACCCACAGACTCCAGAGACTGTGGAGACACCCAGGAGCGGACGGCGTTACCTCGGGGACAGGTCCAGTTGTCTCCCCGCCTCCCCACTTGCTGCACCCTCGCGGGCCCACACCTTTGCATGTCCCTTGTGCTTCCAGACAAGAGGTCCTTAACATTCAGCAAGATAAATTGGGCACGGGGGTGCACACTTACAATCCCATCATTTAGGAGGCTGAAGCGGAAGGGTTGTGGATTCAAGGCCAGTTTGGGTTACATAGCAAAGCACCGTCTCAAAAGACCAGAAAAGAGCTGGGCGTGGTGGCGCACGCCTTTAATCCCAGCACGTGGGAGACAGAGGTAGGAGGATCCCAGTGAGTTCAAGGTCACCTTGAGACTATAAAGTTAGTTCCAGGTCAGCATGGGCTAGTGTGAGACCCTACTTCAAAAAAATAAAATAAAATAGCCGGGCATGGCGGCACATGCCTTTAACCCCAGAATTTGGGAGGCAGAGATAGGAGGATCACCACTGAGTTCAAGGCCACCCTCAGACTACATAGTGAATTCCAGGTTAGCCTGCACTACAGTGAAAGTTTATCTCGAAAAGCCAAAAAACAGAAAAAAGAAAAACAGGAAAGAGAAGGAAGCAGGGAGGAGGAGGAGGGCTCTAGGGATGTGGTTCTGGGGTTGTAGAGAGCTTGCCTGGCAGGCAAAGCCCCGCTCGGTGGCGCTCCCCACAATCCCAGCACGCGGGAGGTGACGGCAGGAAGGTCAGTCACGGCAGCGACGCCGCGAGGTGAGGCCAGCCTGGGGCTCATGAGACCGTGTCTAGAAGGAAGAGCAGGAGGAGGAGGACAGATTCAGCAATAAATAAAAAGAATTACAATACATGCTAAACAAGTAGGTTTATTCCAGAAATATGTGCCTGGCTCAAAACTCAGCAGAACACACATTAGCAGGTTAGAGGTGAAACTCAATGACTGTATCAAGTGATGGAAAAAAACAAGCACTGGCAAAAGAATCATCCACTCAGGATTTAAAACTTCTTTAAAAAAAAAAAAAACTAACAATAGGGCAGAACATACATGTTACACAACTCCATTTTGTTATTGCTTGGTTTTTTGTCTGCGTGTTTGTTTTGTTTCTGAGTCAGAGTCTCACTCTACCCCAAGCTGACCTCAAACTCGGCAGTCCTCCTACCTCAGCCTCCCAAGTGCTGGAATTAAAGGAGTGAGCCACCATGCCCAGCTTTAATATGACGCCATTTTATGACTTTTTTATAAATATGTTTATTTATTTATTTATTTGCAGAAAGAAAGAGGGGGAGGAAGAGAGAATGAGCACACCAGGGCCTCTTGGCCCTGCAAACAACTCGATGCATACATCACTTTGTACATCTGGGTTTACATAGGCGCTGGGGAATTGAACCTGGCCTTCAGGCTTTACAAGCAGGCACCTTTAAGTGCCCAACCACCTCTTCAGACCACTTTTATGATATTTCAAAGTGACAATAGTGTGGAGATTGAAAATACATCAGTTTTTGCCATGGCTAGGCACAGGTGAGTGGTGTGGAAGAAGATAACACCTTGGAGTCATAGAAAGGTTTCTTATCTCGACTGCTATGATGGTTACACAGATGCACACATGTAACATTTCTTATGGGTACACGCTTTATGTCAGTGTTACTTGCTTGCTTTTGATATTATATATTCTGTAATCATTGGAGGAAACTGGGTTAAGGGTACTTTCAACCTCTTTGTGCTATTTTTATAACTCTCTATGGATGTGATTAATCCACAATAATAGGATTTTTCTTTCAAAAGGTGAGAATTTTAATTAGGTTGCATTAAATTTGTTAGATAATATAGGGGTACTCTGGTTTCTCTTTAGATCATATGCAACTTTTGCCTTTTAAAGAAAGTAGGAAAAAGTCCAGCGTGGTGGTGCATGCCTTTAATCCTAGCACTCGGGAGGCAGAGGTAAGAGGATCACCATGAGTTCGAGGCCACCCTGAGACTCCATAGTGAACTCCAGGTCAGTCTGGACTAAATTGAAGCCCTACCTTGAAAAAGAAAGAAAGAAAGAAAGAAAGAAAGAAAGAAAGAAAGAAAGAAAGAAAGAGAGAGAGAGAGAGAGAGAGAGACAGGAAAAGTCATGAGCCTTAAGAGTGTAACGTCTGCTGCTGTCTGGCTAAATGTATATACTATGCTCACCAAACTGTCCAGTAAGCACTTCTCTCAATCTACATACCCTTATATTAATGCTACTCTCACTTTTGGTAGAGAACCTTCTCTTTTCAGATGGTGGTAACCTTGGGATGATTCAGAAGGCACCATAATGCTGAGAAGAAGTGACAGAGGAGTGCTCAGCATTGAGACATCTCTATCATACCTTCCAAGGCTCAGGGTCCATTGCAGAAGAGGTGGTGGAAAGAATGGAAGAGCCAAAGGAAGGGTAGGACTCCTTACAATGCACTTCTCCAGACACAAAATGACCTGGATATCCATGACTTTGACAGTACCTGATACTACCTACACAAAACACTCATAATAGGAGGAAAAGATGATCACATCAAAATAAAAGAGATATTGCTGAAGACTCCACATACTTGGGCAGCAAGGCCACTGAGAAATCCTACTGGAACTGAGCTGATAACCTCCTCCATGTAGATCAGCTGACAGAAAGCTAGAAGAAGCCATTCTGCATTCAGTTCAATGGGAGAAAGAGATACCACCAGTGAAGATATTCAACAGTGGACACTGCACGTCTTATATTTTGCCAGCCAGGCCAAATGTGCCAACGGGTGCAATAGTGGCACATCTGTCATGGTGGTAAACAACTGCCCTCTAATTGGACTGAAGGCCCGCTCCATGGGAGGGAATACATCCCTGACACTGAAAACTTAAAACAGAGTTAGTCATGAGCCCTAGAGGGGTGCAACATCTGCTGCTGTCTGGCTAAATGTATATACTATGCTTATCAAACTGCCCAGTAAGCACTTCTCTTAGTGTTCATACCCATATATTAATGCTACTCTCACTTTTGGTTAAAGAAGCTTCTCTTTTCAGATTGCAATGACCTTGGGATGACTCAGAAGATATCATGGTGTTGGGAAGAAGTGACAGGAGTGCTCAGCACTGCAATATCTCTATTACACCTTCCAAGCCTCAGGGTCCATTGCAGAAGAGGTGGTAAAAAGAATGTAAGAGCCAAAGGAAGGGTAGGACTCCTTACAATGTGCTCCTCCAGACATAAAATGGCCTGGATGTCCATGACCTCACAGTGCCTGACACTACCTACACAAGACCATCATAAGAGGAGGAAAAGATCATGACATCAAAATAAAAGAGAGACTGGTTGAGAGAGAAAGGGGATATGATGGAGAATGGAGTTTCAAAGGGGTAAGTGGGGGAAGAGAGGGTATTACCATGAGCTATTTTTTATAATCATGGAAATTGTTAATAAATAATTTGAAAATAAATAAAGGAGGAAAGAAAATAAAAATAAAAGACAGCTGGACATGGTGGTGCAAGCCTTCAATCCCAGCACTTGGATGGCAGAAGTAGGAGGACAACTGTGAGTTCAAGGCCACCCTGAGACTACATAATGAATTCCAGGTCAGCCTAGGCTACAGTGAGACCCTACCTCAAAATAAATAAATTAAATAAAGAAAGAAAAGAAAAGAGACTGATTGAGAGGGAGAGGGGATAAAATAGACAGTGGAGTCACAAAGGGGAAAGTGGAGGGTTATTACGATGGGTTATTGCCTATAATTATGGAAGCTGTCAATAAAAATTAATTAATTATTTAAAAAGAAAGTAGGGAGAATCAGATGTTCTTGTGATATTTCTGATAAGGAGCACTTTAGATGTGTTCCTTTCTCATCTTTGAGCCTAACATGTAAGAGCTTCTAGCATTTCCTAAATTGTTATTCCTGTCTTTTTTTTTTTTTTGCTATTGTCATTGGGGCTTTCCCATCCCACTGTTCTAACTTGTTATTGCCCTGAAAAAATAAAGACTATATTTTGAGTTTGTCTTATCATTGACTCCATAGCACTTTCTGGATTTTTTTCCATTTTTGTTTATTCTGAGGCAGGATTTTACAGTCGCCCAGGCTGACCTGGAACTAACGCTGTAGTCCCAAACTGGCCTCAAGCTCACTATGGTCCTTCTACCGCAGTGTCCTGAGTGCTGGGACGAAAGGTGTGCTCCACTACGTCCAGCCCAGATGTTGTTATGTCACCTATAGAGATAGTTTTTCATCTTCATTTCTAATTATTCTCCTTGTTTTATCTTAATTCCTCTAGTCATACATCCAGCACAACTCAAATAGTTCTACAGATTCAAGGCAATCATCACCCTTATCTATGACACTGTACTGCGGTGTTTGTTTTATTTTGTTTATTTTGTTCATTCATTCATTCATTCATTTTGGTTTTTCAAGACATAGTCTCACTTTAGCCCAGGCTGTCCTGAATTCACTCTGTAGTTTCAAGGTGGCCTTGAACTCATGGTGATCCTCCTACCTCTGCTCCCAAGGGCTGGGATTTAATGCATGCACCACAAATCCCAGCTTTCAGTTTTCTTTTTATTTTATTTTCATTTATTTTATTTATGAGAGAGAGAATGGGCATTCTGGGGGCCTCTAGCCACTGCAAATGAACTCTAGATGCATATGGGTTCTGGGGAATCAAACCTGAGTCCTTAGGCTGCACAGGCAATCACCTTAACTGCTAAGCTATCTCTCCAGCCCAGTTTTTGGTTTCCTGAAGTAGGGTCTCACTCTAGCCCAAGCTAACCAGTAACTCACACTGTAGTCCAGCCTAACCTCAAACCCACAATAATATTCCTATTTCACCCTCCCAAGTGTTCTGGAATTAAAGGTGTGCACCACCACTCCTGGCTCTTTTTGTTTCTTTTCATAATACAGTCAGTCAAGTCTTGTTACACACACACACACACACACACACACAGAGTCCTTAGATGCCACTGGTCAATTTGCACTGCAGTTGAAGTGGCAGAGCCACTGGTGTTGGCTCAGAATCTCAGATTCTGAAACTGCTGATAGAACCACTAAATTTAGAGAAAATAATATAAACATACTTCTTTCCTCCTCATTGAGTTTACTTTGGAACCTAAACTGATTTCTGTCCAAAGGCTAGAAGCATGTCTTTCTTGTTAAGAACTCAGCACAGGGCTGGAAAGACGGCTTAGAGGTTAAGGCATTTGCCTGCAAAGCCAAAGGATCCCGGTTCGACCCTCCAGGACCTTCGTTAGCCAGATGCACAAGGGGGCACATGCATCTGGAGTTCATTTGCAGTGGCTAGAGGTCCTGGTATACCCATTCTCTCTCTCCCTCTCACACACACACAAATAAATAAACATGTTTAAAAAAAAAGAACTCAGAACAGGACTGTAAACACTGGTATGGGGGAAAATTAATAGAATGCTTCCAACTTAGAAGGAACCAGGATATACATATAATAAATTGGGGCAGCGCTGGAGAAATGGCTTAGCAGTTAAGGCACTTGCCATCGAAGCCTAAGGACCCAGGTTCAATTCTCCAGGTCCCACATAAGCCAGATGCACATGGTGGCACATGTGTCTGGAGTTCGTTTGCAGTGACTAGATGCCCTGGCGTGCCCATTCTCACTTCCTCTCTCTCTCTCATAAATAAAGAAATGAAAATTTAAAAACAAATAAATAATTGGGGCAGAAATGGACTTCACTGAGTTCTAGCACGTGGGACAAAATAAAAAGTGATTTTGAGGGAATTACCATGGGATATATTTTATAATCATGGAAAATGTTAATAAAAATTTTTTTAAAAAGTGATTTTTTTCTGTTTTTAATATTTTATTTATTGATTTACTTGCAAGCAGATAGAGAGAATGAGAATGGGCACACCAGGACTTCTAGCCACCACAAATGATCTCCAGATACATGTGCCACTTTGTGCATTTGGCTTTATATGGGACTGAGGAATCAAACTTAGGTCATTAGGCTTTGCAGACAAGCACCTTAAACACTGAACCATCTCTCCAGCCCCCAAAGTGTTTTTTTTTTTCTTAATTTAACTTTCTAAAGTGTGGTTTAATTGATTTTTTTAGAGGTAGGGTCTCACTCTAGCCCAGGCTGGCCTGAAACTTACTCTGTAGTCCCAGGCTGACCTCAAACTCACAGCAATCCTCCTACCTCTGCCTCTCAAATGAGTGCTGGGATTAAAGTCTTGTGCTACCACACTGGCAAGTGCGATTGGAATTAGGGGTGGCCCATAAAGTTGGTGTCCAGGCTGATGGCAAGTTGGAAAGTGGAGCCTTGCAGAAGGCAGTGGGTTTTGAGGTTCGCCTTAGGGGTGTGATAGCCAGCTCCTCTTTGGCAGAGCTCAGCTCACCCTCCTGCTGCTGTTTCTGTCTGCTGTGGCAGGGGTCATGTCCAGCCTCTGCTCATGCCATGCTTTTCACTGACATCATGAAGCTTCCCTTTAAGACTGTAAGCCAAAATAAACCCTTTCCTCCTTCCCATGAGCTGTTTCTACTGGGGTGCTCAGTCCCAGCAATACCAAGTAACATGATCCAGGGCACCTTAAAGGGAGCGGGCGCAGAGCCAAGTGAGCCAAGCTGGGGGCCTCCCACAGCCCCTGCACAGGTGTGTTTCCCAACACCAGGCCCTACCCTGTGGGTGCCAAACCTGCTTCTCTGTCTTAAGAAGCTATGAGCCAATCCCAGAGCAGGCCAAGACTGGCAAAGCCACCTGCCTTGGGAAATGGCATTGTCACCTATTTCCCTCTCCACCCTCTTCCTGGAAACCCTAATCTCCATTTCTAAAACTCAACACTCCTCTGAACTGGGCCTTAAAAGCTGAGCTGGGGTAAAGGTACCCAAACTCAGCCAAATGAGGGGAACGGAGAGGAAAAACCGCAGGGAAGGGGATTCATCAAAGCTGCATTCCCCCACACCACCCCACCTCCAACACCCCCCCCCCCGTCTTTCCTAAACCCGCCTCCTTTTGAGGCATCCTGCCATGGGTGTTTGTTTTAACTTAATTCACGAACCCATCAGTAGGCCTTTTGCCTCCGTGAGAGAAAATGACCTTTCTTGAGAAGAGCTGACAGCTCGGAATCCTAATTCGGCACCGCAGACATCTGTGCACACATCTGAGAAACTTGAGGGCTGACCTCCAGCTACAAGTTCCCCACAGAGAGCAGAGCCGGACCTGCTCTTTCAGCACTGTTATCTCCAGAACAGAAAAGCAAGAGAATGCCAGCTCTCTGCAAATGATTGGCATCGTTCCTTTCCTTGGCCTTCTTTTCTTCTGGCTTCTGAGGAATCAAGGTTAGAACATTCTGGAAAGCCAGCACTTAAAGAGCTGTGCATTTAATGCATAGGAAACTCCACTGGGCCCAGCAGCACGAGCAGCTGAACGAGAGCGGCCTTCCGGTTGATCCTAAAATCCTGCCTGAGCGAGCTGCAGGGAAGGGCTGCATCTACCCCTGTTTGCCTTGGCAAGCAGCAGGCTTGCTCCTCGTGTCTGCCATGTCATGGGGTGGCGTTTGGGATCTAGACGTGCCAGGGCCAGAAGCAGCACACAGCACTGGTGAGCCCAGCTGGGCTCCTCCAGCAATCTACTGCCCAGGCCTCCGTGTCCTCTATGCAGGGGCCGATGCTCAGCTCCAGACCGATGGGAGCATCGGGGGCGGTGCATGTGCACGACGCAACCCTCCCAGGGCTGGGATTGCTCTCAGGAGTAACCCTACTGTTAGAATGCCATGCTGGCTCCCACTTCTGCTTTTGAGTGTCCTATGACGTCCCTGACCACCAGTCCACGGGGACTATCTTGTTGCTTTCCACCATCTGATGCGATCTCACTGTTCACTTACGTAACCACGAAGCAGGAAATGTGTCTCTCATGTTTACTGCTCTCTGACTCTGAGGACAGAGCCAGGGTCAAAGCGTATAACGTAGGCCCACGTACCCACATGCTCCCTTTCTGCGGCTTCCCATGAAAAGAAGAGGTGCTAAGGTGCACGGAGAGTGCTGGGGAGAGAGCAGCCCCACCCCAACACTGTGTCTGTCTGGGCAAGTGAGCGGGGTGCTGGGACGGAACCGGGGCTGCTCTCCCACTGAGCTATGTCGCCAGGCCCCAGGAAACCGCTCGGTAGCATTCTGCTACAGTGTTCTGTTTCATCCTCACTGCAATGACTGGCCACGTGCGCTTCCTCACAGGTGTGTGGGGGGGAACCAAGGCATGCACAGGACCTACACAGTCAGGGCTTTCCTGCTCAGTCCTCTCATGGTGGATCTTGAAACGTGCCCCCGGGGAGAGATGGATACGTATATTCAAATACATAGGAAGGGATAACTGTGACATGGCCAGGACTGCATTGCAAATCCATTTCCATGAGCTCCTGTTTGCTGAGGGGTTTTTTCATTATTATTTTGTTTATTTGAGAAAGAAAGAGGCAGAGAGAGTGTGTCGGGGCCTCTAACCACTGCAAATGAGCTCCAGACACATGAACTGCCTTGTGTATCTGGCTTTATGTAAGTACTGGGGGGGGCGGGGGGAGGGATCAAACCTGGGTCCTTTGGCTTTGTTGGCAAGTGCCTTCCTTAACTGCTAAGCCATCTCTTTAGTCCCTGTCTGCTTTTTCTCCAGGATTTTCCTAACACTCTAACCAGGTTTCTCCTGCTATCTTTCTTTTTTTAATTTTTTTAATTTTATTTCTATTTAGCTATTTGAGACAGAGATAGAGGCAGAGAGAGAGAGAGAACGAATGGGCACTCCAGGGCCTTCACCCTCTGCAAACAAACTACATACGCAGGTGCCACCTTGTACAGCTGGCTTACATGGGTCCTGGGGAATTGAACCTGGGTCCTTTGGCTTTGAAAGCAAGTGCCTTAACCACTAAGCCATCTCTCCAGCCCTCTCCTGCTACTTTTCCATTCCCCAGGCAACAGGCCTTGAAAAAGGAGAAAGAATTCCAGCCTAACCTAGAATTAAAACTTCTAATGTACCCTCCTCCCCCAGCACACACACACATCTGTGACTTGTCACCCTTAGCCAGAGTTGGTGACACTGGTTCTTTGGTGGCAAAGCTACCCTCAGTCCAGGAGAGGTCCCATTTAGCCAGTCACATCCTGTGTGCTGGAGTCAGGGACACTCCTGCTATGTAGGACAGGAGCAGGGCTGGTGACAGGGGGCAGTGAGTCCCTCTTGACTGGTTCAATGGGCTTTGAATGGAGCAGCATAAATAAAGACGCACAGCCAGCCATGGGGCAGGTATGTATTTAAAATTCCTCCCCCTCATTTTCCTCTTCAAACGAATCAGTCCCCACTTCTTCATAATCCTTCTCCAGGGCGGCCAGGTCCTCTCTGGCCTCAGAAAACTCTCCTTCCTCCATTCCTTCTCCAACATACCAATGCACAAAGGCCCGCTTGGCATACATGAGGTCGAATTTATGGTCAAGGCGAGCCCAGGCCTCTGCAATCGCTGTTGTGTTGCTTAGCATGCAAACAGCCCGTTGGACTTTGGCCAGGTCCCCTCCAGGCACAACAGTAGGAGGCTGGTAGTTGATGCCCACCTGGGGAACAGGGAAAAAAAAAAAAAGGAAAAGTAACAGAATGCTATGCAAGTCAGCCAAAGAATGACCCAAGACAGCCTGTGTTGGTACCCAGATGTAGTGATCCTGGATGTGGGGTGGGCTTGCGAGGCAGAATGTGAGAAAGAATGGGAAGGGTGGAGAAATGGGCGGGTTAGAGATGGGTGCTAAAGAGAAAATAAAGGCGAGTGGGAGCTGAGCGGTGGCACACACCCGTATCGGGCGTCAGGAAGTCCACAGAAGCAGGGTCACCGGTTCAAGGCGCATTCACTGCACAGACCTAAACACTAAACTCGGGAACAGAAATGAAGAACAGGGCTAGCAATAGGAAGAATGTGAGTGGAAAGTCAGGAAAGCCAGGGACGTGTCCAGTCTTTATCTCGAAAAAGAGAAGCATCTTCCCTGTTAGAGGCAAATCAGTTCCTAGAATTGGAGTTACCATCACATTGATTCTTTCCCCAATGCTATTCTAAAGCTCTCTTGGTTATTTTGCAAGTCAATTTAGGGAAGCTTCTCTGTCAAGGGTGAAGGGATGTGTAAAAGGTCAGAAGGGAGATTCCAAAGCAATAAATATAAAGCATCAAAGGTCCCTAAGGTACAGATTACTGTTATCCAGGCCCCATGACTCTAGGAAACAGGGCTTTTACAAGAAAAGTAGGAGCAGCAAAGAAGTTGTGTCTGAGCAAGCCAACCTCGCAGTTCGAGTAGCTCGCGGGGTTCTCCCAGCTAGTGCAGCCTAGTGTCGCCAAGGGGCTCCCACCCAGAAATCCCTCCGCACCCCGGCGGGCGTGGGGACACACGCCTTTAGTCCCAGCACTCGGGAGGCAGAGGTAGGAGGATCGCTATGAATTCGAGGCCACTCTGAGACTACAGAGTGAATTCCAGGTCACCCTGGGATAGAGTGAGACCCTACCTCGAAAAGAAGGAAGAAAGAAAGAAGGCAGGGAGAGAGAGAGGGAAGGAAGGAAGGAAGGGAGGGAGGGAGGGAGGGAAGGGAAGGGAAGGGAAGGGAAGGGAAGGGAAGGGAAGGGAAGGGAAGGGAAGGGAAGGGAAGGGAAGGGAAGGGAAGGGAAGGGAAGGGAAGGGAAGGGAAGGGAAGGGAAGGGAAGGGAAGGGAAGGGAAGGGAAGGGAAGGGAAGGGAAGGGAAGGGAAGGGAAGGGAAGGGAAGGGAAGGGAAGGGAAGGGAAGGGAAGGGAAGGGAAGGGAAGGGAAGGGAAGGGAAGGGAAGGGAAGGGAAGGGAAGGGAGAGAGAGAGAAAAAAAGAGAAGAGAAAAAATCTCTTTCCTGTCCACATATGTCTCAGACCAAAGCCAGACCAAGAATTACAGAAAACTGGAAGGTATCTAAGTGGATAAATTGTGATATTATCTATAGGACACAGGGAGCCCTGGTGTTGCCCAAAACACTCCTACCCAGGCCACCAGACCTAAACTGTCAACCTCTTGGATTCATATTTTCGACACTGTGTGTCTTCCTGATGGAACAGCTCTGTGGCAGGCCACCACTAAACCAGCTACCCATGACCTGCTAATCCTCTCACACACAGGGGTGGGGGGCGGGGGGGGCGGGGGGCGGGGATGAGGGTGGAGCAGAAGAACACAAATGTGAAGGGAGAACTGGACGTAAATGTCACCACATCACATATCTGGTGTGGACACGTAGTGCTTTGGGCCTGAGGCCAGCTCTCCTTACTTCACAGCAGTGACACCCCTAGACCTGAGTCAAGGGGGAGCAGCTATCCCGGGGAGACTGACGGGAGATGAAGTTTAGCAATATGCCCTCTGCTGCCGTGTGTTTTCCTCAAAATCAGCTAGAGATGCTAACGCCGCCTCACTTATCTTTCTGGACATGACCTCAGAGCACCAGCTTAAAATAAAGGAGAACTGATGAAGAGGCATCCCTTTTTATTAATCTCTCCACTTCCCACCTCTCTCTCTCTCTCTCTCTCTCTCTCTTTCTTTTTGTTTGTTTTTCGAGGTAAGGTCTCACTCCAGCCCAGGTTGGCTTAGAATTCACTATGTAGTCTCAGGGTGGCCTCAAACTCACTGAAACCTCCTACCTCTGCCTCCCAAGTGCCGGGATAAAGGGGTGCGCCACCACACCTGGCTTTATCTCATTTTTTCACCTTCTCCATTT
The DNA here is from genome assembly GCF_020740685.1 of Jaculus jaculus. Taxonomy (NCBI): domain Eukaryota; kingdom Metazoa; phylum Chordata; class Mammalia; order Rodentia; family Dipodidae; genus Jaculus; species Jaculus jaculus. The sequence goes on along the minus strand of NC_059119.1, from coordinate 36,279,682 downwards.
ATTCTCCTGCTAGTTTATATTGTTGTTTATTTCTGTTGGAATAAAGAACTCTATGTTTTCATTTTTGGAAGACCTTGACTGCAAGAATGATCAAACTGCCACATAAAAATAGGTAGTCTAGAGAGGAAAGATGTAGTGAGTAGAGGGGAAGGTATGCTATGTTCCCTTACTCTGCGGGAGCAGAAGGAGCAGGAAAGACCAGGACTCACAATCATGCAACAGCCATAAAACGTTCCTAGTGTTAATCCAGCTGACCAAAGCTTCCAAGGTATATATTTAACGTTCAATATAAATTAGAAGAATGCATCTTCTATTTGAAGAGAGAATTATGCCTCTCTAGGGACTTGAATAACATAGTTAACTCTAAAATTTAAAATGTACATAGAAAATAAATAAAGAAGTGAATGTACATGGAGGTATAAAATATCTGTTAAAGTTAGCTTTAGGTAAAGTCAAACTAATTGTAAATCTTCAAAGCATTGTTTTACAGTCCCTCAATTAAAAAATGAAAAGATGTTTTATCCTTGAAGAGAATGTGTCCCTGGATTATTAGCAGTTTTAGAGGAGAAGCCAAGGTATGTAGGGTGTGTGGCTGGCCCATCAGTGGAGCAGGAAAGAATGGGAAACCATTGTGCGGAGAGAAGAAAAGTTCCTCAGGGGCCTCCCACTGCTAAAGCTTCTTGTGAGATGTTATCTGTGCTCCCTGGGTTTGACTTTGAGAGGAATTACTCCCGCAGTACATGTAGCATTCTTGGATGATCTTGTTGCTCTTATTTCTGTGTGTGTATGAGTGAGTATGTGTGTTTATGAGTGAGTGTGTGTCTATGGGTTTTCATTTTAACTCCATCTGTCTAGGAGAGTACACTCTCTATAAGGGAATCTGCTGTAAATTTCACTGCAGCAAGGATATAGAGAGAAAAGAGTACTTTTTCCACTAGGGGTTCTTATCTCACACCGTATGGATAAGGAAATTTCTAGAAAAATTGGGCCAGATTTTGTTTTTCATTATTTTTTGTTTTGTTTTGTTTTTGTTTTTTTTGTTTTTCGAGGTAGGGTCTCACTCTAGCCCAGGCTGACCTGGAATTCACTATGGAGTCTCAGGGTGGCCTCGAACTCACGGCAATCCTCCTACCTCTGCCTCCCGAGTGCTGGGATTAAAGGCGTGCGCCACCACGCCCGGCAATTTTTCATTATTTTAATGTGGCAAGCAGTTTAGTGCTCCTCCTTTGACCTGTTACTGTTTCTTTATAATGTGCCCCCAGCCCAATAACACCCCATCTGTTTGTCACTTTCTTTGTTCCTTGATCCCTCACAGTTTCTCTTGATAACAGTTAGCAAGTTTAACCTTTTATAGTTATGCCCTACACAGGGCATCCTCAGATCTTGTTTTCATTAGACTGAGAGGAATCTATGAGGTGCTAACTGGCCAGATTTATGTGGTTCTATTTTCTTGGTTCTCTCTTTCCCAGAAGACTTCTAATTTTTTGTCCCCTCTTCTAGATTTCCTTTGATTTGGAGATATTGAAGTGTGTTGAGAAAGAGGCTGGAACAAAATTCTAAGAGTGAAATTACAGTGTGTTAGAGTGTGGGGGAAAATTAGTCTTTTTCCTTACATGGGATACAACACTGTGAAATTCAGTCTTCAGTCGTTGGCCCCACAGTTCTCCTAAAACATAGTTCCTTGTTTCTTTAATAATGTTTAAGCTAGTGTTAATAAATTAAAAGCAAAATTGCTTATCTGTCACCTCAGCGTTGTTTTATGCCCATTTCATATTGTTGTCCGTGTTGTAATTCATACTTTTGATACCATTTCTGATGTATAAAATTGGTTGTCTTGTAAATATCTTATAAAGAGTTCAATTGTAAGTAAACTATTGTGGCTATTAACTTTTGAAAAAAAAATGAAAAGATGGTTAACCAATTTTAAATAGCAGCAAACTCATACCATATATATATGTGTGTGTGTGTGTATATGTATGTATGTATGTATATATATATATATATATATATATATATATATATATATATATATACATATATATATATATATATATACACACACAGAGAGAGAGGAAGAGAGAGTGTATGAGGACCATTAGCCACTGCATACAAACTCCAGACACATGCGCCACCATGTGCACAGCTTACATGAGACCTGGAGAATCCAATCAGGGTCCTTAGGCTTTGCAGGAAAGCACCTTAACCACCAGCCCAAACTCATACATTTCTGAAATGGCTGAAGCAGATAAATCATGAGCGACATTTGTGCCCCCAACCAAAGCTGAATGAAGTTAATGTTCTCTGGTTTAAGTCCCTCTCCCAGAAGCTCCCAAGCGTCCATTCTGCCCATCGTCAGTAATCCTCTCTTCATCTCTAGTGCTCTTTCCCTTCCTAAGTCATCAGCTCTTACCTTGAAGCCCGTGGGACACCAGTCAACGAACTGGATGGTCCTCTTGGTCTTGATGGCAGCAATTGCGACATTCACATCCTTGGGCACCACATCTCCTCGGTAGAGCATGCAGCAGGCCATGTACTTGCCATGCCGCGGGTCACACTTCACCATCTGGCTGTTGGGCTCAAAGCAGGAGCTGGTTATCTCAGCCACGGAGAGCTGCTCGTGGTAGGCTTTCTCAGAAGAAATGATGGGCGCATAGGTGACCAGCGGGAAGTGGATCCGTGGGTAGGGCACCAGGTTGGTCTGGAACTCCGTCAGGTCCACATTGAGGGCTCCATCAAAGCGGAGAGAGGCGGTTATGGAGGATACGATCTGGCTGATAAGGCGGTTGAGGTTGGTATAGGTGGGGCGTTCGATGTCCAGGTTCCTGCGGCAGATGTCATAGATGGCTTCATTATCAACCATGAAAGCACAATCTGAGTGTTCCAGGGTGGTATGGGTCGTCAGGATGGAGTTGTAGGGTTCCACCACGGCCGTGGAGACCTGAGGTGCTGGGTAGATGGCAAACTCTAGCTTGGATTTCTTGCCATAATCAAGGGAGAGGCGTTCCATTAGCAGAGAAGTAAAGCCGGAGCCAGTGCCCCCACCAAAGCTGTGGAAGATCAGGAAACCTTGCAAACCAGAGCAGGCATCTGTCTGGGAGAGTGGAAAGGGAGAAGAAATCATAAAGGCAAGTTTCTGAGAACCCCCATACGGAGGGGGGTGGTTGCCAGGCAAACCCCTGTCTGCTCTGCCCCATCCTGAGCATTTTTATGTATGAAATCACAATAGCCTTAAAAGAATAAGGAAACACAAAAGAGGTTATTTTGAGCTAGGGGAAATGGCTAATGTCTAGAATGACACCCCTACATCTATGAAGAGATGCCACAGTGGTTAATGGCTTTGTCCTCTGAGAGCTCCAGCCTCACCCTGTCCTTGTCACATGATTCCGTGAGAACTGCAGACCAACACACGTCAACCTCGGAAGGGGTTTAGGGCCTAGTCTCAGAAACGCAAATGGAATCAGGGACTCTGGGGTTTTTAGACGGACAAATTTAACACGCACAGCTGGGCAAGTTTGCGGGCTCTAAAGCAAGGCTGAGTTTATGCATACGTCGTGGAATGACCAGATCAAGCCAGCCAACTCGTCCATGAGTTTTCCACTTGTAAACACTAAAGTTTTTACCTTTTCTAAACCTCTGCTCGGCCTTGGTTAATCCTCACCTTGGAAGGTTGTTGTGGTAACTAAGTGAAACATAAGCATGTTCTGAGCAAGCTCATGAACCAAGAGCACCTACAGAATCATACGTTTCCCAGTGTGTGTGAACCAGAATCACTCAATCCGCAGGCTCTGAGCTGATGGGTGCCACACAGAGCTTTGAGATTGACAAATCGCATGACTTCCTTTCTATGGAGAGAAGCTGAACACACAGCCGGGCGTGGTGGGCACGCCTTTAATCCCAGCATTTGGAAGGCAGAGGTAGGAGGACTGTCCTGAGTTTGAGGGCCAGCCTGGGGCTACAAAGTGAATTCTGGAGCAGCCTGTGCTAGAGCAAGACCCTACCTCAAAAAAAAAAAAAAAAAAAAAAAAAAGGAGGAAAGAAATTGAACACATACAAAAATGTAACATCCTTAGCACTTAGGTAATAATAATAATAATAATAACAATAAAGGTTTAACCTTTTCCATCATTATATGTGTCAGGAAATGGGAGCTTAACCCACAACACAGAGCTCTGTAGTCAAACCAACCTGGCTTAAGCCCTAGCTGCACCTTCTGAACTACCCTGGTCTTCGATTCTAACTACAAAGGAAAAGGTCTGACTTCGCGTGCTGGCTAAGCGTTCAGTGGAGGAAGGTAATGGAAATTTGAATGACATTTGCAAGTATTCAAAAGTGTGAGAAATCCCTCCCTTGCCTCTCCCCCATTAGTACTTTGCTAATCTATGTCTCCAATAAGAGAAGACCTTAGCCTTCCTTAGGGCTGGAATCTTCCTGGGATAGTGCCGTGGAGGAGCAGCGACAACAATTAAGGCAGGAGGACGTGGCTCACCTGGATCAGAGCCTGCCAAGCATGCTGGAAGCCGTGGGTGAGATTCCCACCACACACAAACTGGGATTGAAGAAGCGCCCAGCACTTGGGGGGTGGAGGCGAAGGGATCAGAAATTCAGTCACCACTAGCTACACGGACTGTTTGAGGCCAGCCTGGGCTACATGAGACCCTGTCTCAAAAAAAAAAAAAGAGAAGACTAGCAAATTAAAGCAACAATGAGGCGGAAAGGTGGCCTGTGAAACCCCACTGTAGAAAGGGCTAGCACCCCTGTGAATGCCCTTACAAACATGAGCCCAGTAGTACATGTGTTTGGCATGGGTGAGACCTTGGGTTTGACCTCCAGTACCATAAAACTTTCAGAACCCTAGGAGCTCTGCCCTCAACCAGGTGACACGTGCCTTTAGCCCACCTGATCAAAGAGGTTTGAGTACAAGCCTATGACTGTGAACCGACCAGACCCTGACGCTAACTTCACCCTCCTGAGCTTACCAGCTTGCGGATGCGGTCCAGCACCAGATCAATGCTCTCCTTGCCCACAGTATAGTGTCCCCGTGCGTAATTGTTAGCTGCGTCCTCCTTCCCTGTGATCAGCTGCTCTGGATGGAAGAGCTGCCGGTACGTTCCAGCCCGGACTTCATCTGCCAAAAGACGGGACCGTTAAGTCTTTATCTTGTTTCCAGGGGAGACGTTTGGCCCTGTGAGATGAGCCCGTGACTCTCTTCTGCATGCTGCTGGCTATGAGTCCACTTGAGTGAAACTAGACCCACCTAGAAAAGTCTGCAAAAGACTGAGAGGTCTGGAGAAACATGGGCACTGAGCTGGGCCAGAGTGGACAAGGAGCCACGAGGAGCTGACCCTAAAGTGCATTTCTTCTCCTTCCCTCCACCTGGATTCCCCAAGTCTTCCCTTTTGTGTCTCGCATGCTGCAAATTTATCCTTGACAGCAACCAGCTTAACTTGCATTCAAATAATCCAGGAGCAGGCTGGAGAGATGGCTTACCGGTTAAGTGCTTGCCTGTGAAGCCCAAGGACCCCGGTTCAAGACTCAATTCCCCAGGACCCACGTTTGCCAGATGCACGAGGGGCGCACGCCACTGGAGTTTGTTTTCAGTGACTGGAGGCCCTGGCGCACCCATTCTCTCTCTCTCTCTCTCTCTCTCTCTCTCTCTCTCTCTCTTTGTCTGTCACTTTCAAATAAATAAATAAACAAAATCTTTAAATACAAATAAGTCCAGGAGCATGGAGATTCAGGGTGATCTGCCTGCACAAACGCCTCCCCATCACCTTCATCTCAGTGTGTCACGAAAGGCAGGAATTGGACTTCACTTGCTTGTGTGTGACGGTGGAGATGGTCCCAGGGCGCTGTATTGCTGAGCCGCACCATCAGTCCTAGAGTGACTGGAGAGCCATGCTGCAGGTCCCAAGGGACAGGAGCCCTCACAGGCTGTCAGAGGCCTGTGCCCACCTTCCACTGTCACCTCAGAGTAGACACAGGACAGACCAAGATGCATAGTGTTCAGGGAAATGACCCATGTGTACAGTGGCCTAGGGGAGTGACTCACAGGCCAAATTCAGTGTCTGAAGTTACAAGCAGGTGCCCAGTGCCCACATAAAGCCAGATGCACAGAGTGGCATTTGCTGAGGCAGGAGGCCCTGTCATGCCCATACTTTCTCTCTTTCGTTTTTTTTTTTTTTTTTTTTTTTAATTTTCTACCAGGGCATGGTGGCACACGCTTTTAACCCCAGCACTCAGGAGGCAGAGGTAGGAGGATCGCTGTGAGTTCAAGTCCACCCTGAGACTACATAGTGAATTCCAGGTCAGCCTGGGCTACAGTGAGACCCTACCTCGAAAAAAAAAAAAAAAAAAAAACAAGTTCCAGGTTTCTAGAGAGACTCCATGTTAAGGAATTAGACAGATGAGTGACAGGAGGATCATACATTCTCCTCTGGCCTCCACATATGTACACACGGGGTACACACATCTACATGTGAGCGTGAACATATCACATGCTCCAAATCACACATACTACCCACAAATGCAAAAAAAAAAAAAAAATAGAAGCATTTTGTTCTGCACAGATTAACAGAGATCCTTAATCCCCGCAGCCACTCCACCCACAGACTCCAGAGACTGTGGAGACACCCAGGAGCGGACGGCGTTACCTCGGGGACAGGTCCAGTTGTCTCCCCGCCTCCCCACTTGCTTCGCTGTCACCGGCCCACGCCTTCGCACGTCCCTGTGGTTCCAGATGGACAGGGTCTTGCCCCGTACTCACCTACGACAGTAGGCTCCAGGTCGACCATGACGGCCCGGGGCACGTGCTTCCCGTTGCCAGTCTCACTGAAGAAGGTGGTGAAGGAGTCATCATCGTTGATCTTGCTGGCCTGAGTGCCAAAGGTGCCATCTGCCTGGATGCCGTGTTCCAGGCAGAAGAGTTCCCAGCAGGCATTGCCAATCTGAACCCCAGCTTGACCCACGTGGACTGATATGCATTCACGCTGTGGAGACAGTACAGGGTCAGAGTCAGGCAGCCTGAGGCCCTGGACTCAGACTGAGGCCCCACATTTGAGGACTGGCTCTGCCTCACACTCACCCTACAAGACACTCAACCTTTCCAATCACCCCACAAGCAGGGGCGTCTCTGGGGTTCCAGGTGCCCTGACCCACTGCATCTGGACAAAGGCTTGGCTCCAAAGAAGACTCAGTTGTCCTGTGGCTTTCCAGGATGAGCCCTTCACACCAGGGAGAGGGAAGAGGGCAACAACAGATATGAAGCAAGAGGCTCACCCCAGACTTAAGGCTCTGGTGCTGACCAAGAAGCAAAGACAGCAGCAGAAGCCATCTGTAAGCTTACTACCACACTCAGTGGCAGCATCTACATTAATCCCCAAACTCTGACTTTCTGAGGCAACACACACACGCACACCATCTTAGACTGTCACAGCAAAGTCATCACAGGCATCATTAATTTTATGGTTATAAGCACAGAAACAAGGATCCATACTCCATAAGAATCAAGGAGAAGAACTGGGGAGCTGCTCAGCAATTAGAGGCACTTGCTACCAAAGCTCACTCTCTTTCCCTCCCTTTTTTTCTCTGCTTGCAAATAAATAAAGTTTTCAGAAAAACAAAGAGAGCTGGGTGCGGTGGTGCAGGCTTTTAATCCCAGCACTTGGGAAGCAGAAATAGGATCGCCGTGAGTTTAAGGCCAGCCAGAGACTACATAGTGAATTCAAGGTCAGCCTATGCTAGAGCAAGACCCTACCTTGAAGAAAAAAAAAAAAGAATCAAGAAGAGGCTAAGAACTGGGCATGGTGGCACACGCCTTTAATCCCAGCACTTGGGAGGCAGAGGTAGGAGGATCATTGTGAGTTCGAGGCCAGCCAGCGACTACATAGTGAATTCCAGATCAGCCTGAACTAGAGTGAGACCCTACTTTGAAAATTAAAAAAAAAAAAAAAAAGAAGAGGCTAAGGTGGTATAAATTAAACCCTTTCAGAATGCTAAGAAATTGAAATTTTTGGGCTGAAGAAATGGCTTAGTGGTTAAGTGCTTGTCTGTGAAGCCTAAGGACCCCAGTAAAAGGCTCAATTCCCCAAGACCCACGTTAGCCAGATGCACAGGGGGCACACACATCTGGAGTTTGTTTTCAGTGGCTGGAGGCCCTGGTGTGCCCATTCTCTCTCTCTCTCTCTCTCTCTCTCTCTCTCTCTCTCTCTCTCTCTCTTGCTACCAAATAAATAATTTAAAAAATTTGAAATTGAAAATTTTTTTGTGAAACCACAATTATCTACCCCCTTATTTACATCAGACCAAATGTTAAATTAAGCTAATCTTTAGTGTCCTTCTGACTATTACTATGACTATGACTATTACTATTACTATAACACGACTGCCTAATTGATTCTAGTATTATCACCTTACTATGGGATGAGGTGTGTGTGTGTACGTGTGTGTGCCACACACAAGCACTCCGAGTAGTCTCCCGAGGGGAGGACTTAGCTCTCACCAGTCCTCAGTTTGTGGAAAAGCCGTGACACGCAGTGCTGTGATGGGCTGCGACACTTGCCAGAACCCAGCCGGGAAGCATGAGCCTCGTCTGTGGGTTTCTATTCTTATCCATGACCTGACATGGCATTCTCCAGCTGTGGGCTGGCCAAGCCACAAGCAGGGCCGCTGGAGGGCCCGGCTGCCCCGAGAAACATCCGAGTCTGACCCTCGGGAACGTTGAAGCCTGTCAGGTGACAAGAAACAGCTCAAAGGACCCCTTGCCCCCTGTGATCCAGTTCTGCAGCTGAGCCCTCCATTCTACCCACTTCCATGCTGAGAGATGGGAAGCCCTTGCCCTGGGAAGGAGAATGGCATCCCCAGCCACCCAGCCAGAGGGCCTTCCTAGTGCCCAGGCTGCCCTCACCTAAGGCTCCCAGGTGTCCTCTCAGTTCACCTGTGCTACACAGCACTGGCTGAGCCACCTAACCTCCCTCATGTGACAGCAAGCACTCGGTGGTGCGTATTCGGGCGTCATTATCTTCACCATCGCCTGCATTGGGGGGCTGCCCTTATAGCTCCTTCCTCACCTGAGGGCGCAAGCACAGGAGGTCAGAGACCTTGGGCTCTCATTCCTCCCTCCTTTACTGTGGGCTCTGTTTTCCACTTCCATCTCAGGACTCAACATAGAACTGAGAGAGGGAGTGTGTGTGTGTGTTTGAAAAGCTCATTATCCAGCCAGAAACTGCCCAGCAATCAGCACATTATGAACCCAGCAAGCGAGCAACTGTGTTTTTCCAGGGAGGTATCTGAAGCCAAGGGACGTGCATGTGGAGTCTGAAAGGACCACGAAACGTGGATACACAACAGTATCCACTAAGGACCTGATCCTCTGCTTCCTGGGCCTTGTTTCCACGTACTACCCCTGTACCCCAACTACCTCCAGCCCTACGGAGGGTTCTGCCTGGTCTCCAGTCTGACTTCCCTTTGTGGACCGCATCCAGGAGGTCTTTTCAGGGAAGATGTGGGGATACTGCAGGAACATCAAAAGTTGCAGGAGGGCAGGATGTGGTGGCACACTCCCTTAGTCCCAGCACTCAAGAGGTTGAGGTGGGAAGATCACCATGAGTTGGAGGCCAGCCTGGGCTACAGCATGGGTTAAAGTAAGACCCTGCTTCCAAAAAAAAAAAAGAATCACAGGAGCCGAGGAGACCTGGAGCTACCAGCATGTGTCACCAGTGTTTTCTAGTCTTTTTGATACTTTCTTCAATTATTTTAATAAATATGCATATTTGCAGAGAAAATTTATGCCCCCCCCAATAAAGAACTATTTTTTGCTAGATATGGTGGCACACTCCTTTAATCCCAGCAATCAGGAGGCAAAGATAGGAAGATTGCTGTGAGTTCAAGACCACTCTGAGTCAGCCTAGATTACAGTGAGACCCTACCTCAAAACACACACAAAAAAAAAAAAAAAATCTGCCTTAATCTACTAGACACTGCAGGTTTGGCTTCCACACCACAGAAAACACAGGGATTAGCTCTAAATTAGGTGATCTCATGGAAAAAAAATACACATATAGTGGGACATTGTACAGGCCTTTTCTCTCCTTTTCCCTCCCCCCCCCTTTCCTCTTCTTTCTTTCTTTCTCTTTCCCTTTCTTCTCCCTTTCTCTCTCTGCTGAAGTGGAACCTGGAACCTCTGTCATGCCAGCCAAGCACTCTGCCACTGAGCCAAACCCTGGTAGTCTTTTTCAGTGGTGGTGGTGGAGGGGAGTTTTGAGGTAGGGTCTCACTCTAGCCCAGGCTGACCTGGAATTCACTATGGAGTCTCAGGGTGGCCTCGAACTCACAGCGCTCCTCCTACCTCTGCCTCCCGAGTGCTGGGATTGAAGGTGTGCGCCACCACAGCCAGAAAAAGCCTCATAGCCTTTTAACTCATGAAAAATAAAGGTGGTGGGAGGAGCTTCTCCATTTCAAATGAAACTTAAGAAGTAGAACAGCCACATGTATTATGCAGACTTTGAATTCTGATAAACAAATTAAAATAGAGAAATTCATTAATTTTGTTAAGTGCTACAATGAAACTGTGGTTAAATATAAAAAAATGCTCCTATTGGAAATTCATCTGAAGCATCTAGTGATAAGATACCATGACATCCGCATTTTAAAATATGCTTTTCAAGTTTTGTTACCACTGTTAAGTGTTGAAGACATTGGGCAAATGCTCTAGCACTGAGACATACCTCCAGCCATATCTTAAAATCCTTCAGCAAACACTATTGCAGGTAAGTATGTGTGACCTAAACATAGTTCTTATGATACCTACACAATAAGCATATGAACGACACTGTATTCATCTACTTTTTGAAGGTTTCATTATTTGCATAGAAAAGCAAAAAGTTAATAGCAAAGTAAAGAAACCACCACTGCCGTTACCTTACCCGAGGGTCCTAGGTCCTGGTGGCCCATCTTGCACAGCCATTTAGTCAATTCCCGCTTGCTGAGGTCCTCAGGCAAGGATTTAAAGGTACATAGTGTGGCATCACCTATCATTTGCAAGATCTCAGCTTTTATCTTCACGAGTGAAATTACGGCTCATATGAAGCTTGTTAGTACCCAGTGGCCCGTTCACGTCCTCAGACTTCCACTAGGCACTTTGTCGCTGGCAGGGTGCTACAGCTTGGACCCGGAACGTCTCCCAGAGGCCCGTGAGTTAAAGCCTGCCACCCTATGGCACAGTAAGGAACTGGGGGAGGCTTAAAGAGGGCGTCAAGTGGTGGGTTTTCTTGGGTTCTGCGGGGCATACCCTCACAGGGGACTGTGGAATCCCACTATCCTCCTCTTGTTCTCTCGTTTGTTCCCCGGCCGTGAAACAGGTCGTGTGTCACATGCTCCCAGAACGCTGTGCCGCTTCACCAACAACAGGCCCCAAATCAACAGGGAAAACCAAGCAGAGACAGAAACCTCTGTAGCAGTGAGCCAAAATAAACCGTTCACTCCATAAGCACAAGGTCTCAGGCATTGTTACAGTAATGGAGCTACATACAGGAACACAGCTACTTTGGCACAGGCATGGGCGGCCTTCTCCACACTCTTTTTGCTCACCTACCCATCTTCTTGCCTGAAACTTCCACCCAGATGAGCACGGAGCCAGGTCCCTTGCTATAACCTCGGGAGGCCCATCCTCACACCCCCAAAGAGGTCATCCATTTGTCATGCTAGGGACGGGGAGTTAGCTCAAAATATTAGCACAATGTCAAGCATGGTGGTGCATGCCTTGAATCCCAGCACTTGGCAGGCAGAGGTAGGAGGATCGCTGTGAGTTCAAGGCCAGCCTGAGACTACATAGTGAATCCAGATCAGCTGGGGCCAGAGTGAGACCCTACCTTGAAACGAAAAACTATATATATCACACTGGTATCATGGGTCACCTGATAAATCTATCCTTTACACCCCACAACATCCTACATCACTCTTATTCTGAACGTCCAGGGCTCTGGGGTGTGACCACATCTAATTCAGTGCAAGCCTGTCAAGTGGTCATCAAGACCAAGCTTGCCAGGTAATATTCTATGTGTAGAAGTGCTTGGAATGGATCAGGACCCAGTCTTCATGAAAATAGGTCGTCCTTCTCTTCTGGGCCCAAGAGACTGCTCCTCAGGACCAGCTGTGCAGCCAGAGGCCAGGGGTACGGTTAAGCTGATCCAGCAGGGATATTTCAGTCATAGGTTTGTTTGCTCCAAGCTCATATTTCAAGTTCTCCTTTTTAGCCAATCAGAGCTCTTGCCTTCTCTCCACATGACCTCCTCTCTCAGCCTCTCTCTCTCTCTACCTTGAATCTGAGACTGCAGAACTCAAACAAGCTCTGTTCTTCTGAGACTCCCCCAGGGGAGGGGTCCCCCTGTGTGCTGTCAGACGTTCTCAACCCAGCAGTCCAGAGGGTGAAAGTTAGGGAAGCCAGTGATACTTAGAAGTCTCTCTCCTTGGGAAAACTAACATCCTTCCACAGATATAACGCTGGGAAACCTCCAGAAAGCCGCCTGTGCTGTTCATTCTACAACAATGACTTTGTGTTATCATGAGCAAGAATGCCCTAAGAGGTAGTGTGGTACCTCCTGTTGATCCTTAGGTCTCAAGTTAAATGGCATGCCCTATGGAGAGGGGGTCTATGTGAGCCCGCCCTAGCCCAAGAGCCCTTCTGTGGGCTCCCACACTCCTCTTCATCTCTGCCATCATCATGCCAGGTGATAGTTGCTCTCTTCAATCATCTTCCTTTCCTAATACGGAGGATAAGCCCGGTGGGCCAGCAGCTGAATGCCCAGCACCAAGCACAGTGCCCGGGCGCAGAAGGGCTAAGAAGAGCAGGAGCTCCTTGGCCTTACTGCCCACTAACCAGAGGGGATGGCGCCTATGCAGACAGCTACTACTTCAGTTTGGGTGACTAGAATAACCACAGGACTTTGAAGAATGTGGACAGGCCAAGATGACCTACCTAAATGTCCCATGAAGTTTTTAGGAACATTGTTAGATTGTTAGGTTGGGGAATGGTGAACGAGAGACAGGAGAGTGTAGGACGCACATCACAGCTTCCCAGTTTATCTGGAGCTTGGGATCCTGAAGAGCAGCCTGAACAGAGGTGACCTAAAAGAGTGTCAGCTACAAAGGTGACTCGGGAGAGGGACTCATGTTTTAAGTCCTATAGTCGGTCAGGACAGCAACAGTGCTGGTGACAGGTCAGCGTCAGGAGTGGCGGCTGTGCTGGTGAGAGGTCAAGGTCAGGAGTGGCGGCTATGATGGTGAGAGGTCAAGGTCAGGAGTGACGGCTATGATGGTGAGAGGTCAAGGTCAGGAGTGGCGGCTGTGATGGTGAGAGGTCAAGGTCAGGAGTGGCGGCTGTGATGGTGAGAGGTCAAGGTCAGGAGTGGCGGCTGTGATGGTGAGAGGTCAAGGTCAGGAGTGGCGGCTGTGATGGTGAGAGGTCAAGGTCAGGAGTGGCGGCTGTGATGGTGAGAGGTCAAGGTCAGGAGAGGTCAAGGTCAGGAGTGGCGGCTGTGATGGTGAGAGGTCAAGGTCAGGAGTGGCGGCTGTGATGGTGAGAGGTCAAGGTCAGGAGAGGTCAAGGTCAGGAGTGGCGGCTGTGATGGTGAGAGGTCAAGGTCAGGAGTGGCGGCTGTGATGGTGAGAGGTCAAGGTCAGGAGAGGTCAAGGTCAGGAGTGGCAGCTGTGATGGTGAGAGGTCAAGGTCAGGAGTGGCGGCTGTGATGGTGAGAGGTCAAGGTCAGGAGTGGCGGCTGTGATGGTGAGAGGTCAAGGTCAGGAGTGGCGGCTGTGATGGTGAGAGGTCAAGGTCAGGAGTGGCAGCTGTGATGGTGAGAGGTCAAGGTCAGGAGTGGCGGCTGTGATGGTGAGAGGTCAAGGTCAGGAGAGGTCAAGGTCAGGAGTGGCGGCTATGATGGTGAGAGGTCAAGGTCAGGAGTGGCGGCTGTGATGGTGAGAGGTCAAGGTCAGGAGAGGTCAAGGTCAGGAGTGGCGGCTGTGCTTCATAGATAGGTTCTGTCACAAGGGATCCTATGGTGGCAAAGGCCCTGGGACACCAGCTGGAATTGCAGTGCAGGCTACAGTCAAGGTTTCGATGTGATGACACATTGCCCATTGCTCATTCCCACGCTATTCCAGGAGACACTGATAGGGGAATTGCTCCCCACAAAGGGCACAGTACCGTCAGCTCCTTGGAGGCCCAGGAGAAAAGGAACTATTGATCCACTTCCTCCCCAGAAGAACAACACATCCTCCCTCTCACCCCTGTTTCCAACCTTGCTCACCAGCCATTTCCTTCTCAAACGTTCTTAACTTTTCAGCCTCCTTTCTAGGTCACTCGGGAGCCCACTGGGCAAAATATCGACACGGCACGCCACCCATCCCTTCAGGCTCAGCCGCGTGTGGGCCTGAAAAAGCTCATTCGCCAGCCTTGCTCTGCTGCTGCTCTGTTAACCAAGGCACCTCCACTCAGAGACAAGTACCCAAAGACCAGGATAGGGGCTCCGCATTTGGTGGTGGGGAAGGCAGTACAACAGCAATCTGTAACCCCTGGGAACGCCCCCACAGTGCTCAGAGTTCAGACAGCGCCCATCCACCTTGAGAGCTCAGCCATGCGGAGCAGCAAGGCAGTGGCACAGGACCTCATAGGGGCCCGACCCCTGCCATCTACAGACACTCTCCCTTCCCCTCCAACTATTTGCTCTGGTGGGATAGGGTCTTTGTCACCAGTTGACGCCAGTCCATCCCATTCTGAATTCCACTAGGGTTCCCCGGAGCCAAAGGAATGAAATGGAGGAGGATGCCATGCCATGGATGTTCCCACCTTGATGTGAACACAGAAACTCCTTCTGTGCCCTGCTCTACCATTGACGTGGGTTCAGCTCAGGGCACCTGACCATGATTCTCCATGCTGTTTCCCCTTTGCCTCCCTCCCTCCCTCCAAATAAAAAACATTGTCTCAGTCCCCAGAGGCTGTCTGCTAGAAGACACAAAGTCCAGATGGGATGCTTGGCTGTGGGATGGGTCTGCTCATCTGATGGTTAAGAAGGAATGCTTTGAAAGCGAGTGGATTGAAACTTGAGGCTTCTTGCTCGCTATGTATCTTGAGGATCCAATGTGGAAATTCTAAAGGACATTGGTGGTGGTGATATGGCACACAGCTGGTAAGAAAGCCAGTAAGTCACACAGAAACATACCCACCTTCCTAGTAACCAGAAGAATGAATGCACAGGAAAATATATGTGGGGGGGGCTGTTTATTATATTTTTAAAAGCCAGAAACCAGAAATGCCTAATCTGAACCTGTCTGACCTCAAGGTGGCCTCCCTGGCTCATGCAGAAAAAGGAGACCTGGGGCCAGTTGCCTGAAATGACCCATAGAGGAAGTGAAGCTGCTTCTAGGAGAAAAGGTGGGGTTGGGGGGCAAGATTTACAATTGTATTATTCTAGTATTTCAAGAATGACTCAGGGGCTGGGGTGCAGCTCGGAGGCAGGCCATTTGCCAAGCATGCACTAAACCCTAGGTTCAGTCCCTAACACTAGAAAAAGAGAAAAAGTGAAAAGGAAAGAAAAAAGGAATGAGTCTCCCAGATGGTCAGAAGGCTGAGGTAGAAGAGCAAAAGTTCAAAGACCTTGCCTCAAAATAAAAACTAAAAACAGGGCTGGGGATGTAGATCAATGGTAAACTGCTTGCCTAGAATGTGCAAGACCTTAGGTTCAATCTCTATTACAAAGAAGGGAGGGAGAGAGAAAAAAAAATAATGAGAGGTGTTTTGTTTTATTTTGTTTTGTTTTGCTTTTTCTAGGCAAGGTCTCACTCTAGCCCAGGCTGGCCTAGAACTCACAGTGATCCCTCCTACTTCTGCCTCCCAAGCGCTGGGATTAAAGGCATATGCCACCACACAGGGCTAATGAGAGGATAAGTGCGAAATATTCAAAAGAAATGTTGCCTATCAAAATAGTGCTGGGCATACAAGAAAATGTTCTCAATAAAAACTAGTACACAGGGCTGTAGGGATGGCTTATAGGTTAAAGTGTTTGCCTGCAAAGCCAAAGGACCCAGGTTCAATTCCCCAGGACCCACGTTAGCCAGATGCACAAGTGGACACAAGCATCTGGAGTTCATTTGCAGTGGCTGGAGGCCCTGGCACAACCATTCATTCTCTCTCTCGCCCTCCCTCTTTCTCTGTCAAATAAATAAATAATTTAAAATAAAATATTTTTTTTAAAAACTAGTACACAAAACCCAGTGTTTCAAAATTTTAAATAAATAAAAGATATTCCTTTCTCAACATATTCAACCATTTGGCTTTTCAAAATTCTTAACTTTTACTGGATTTTTACATTTAGAAACTGCTGAATGATACACATTAGCATTTGCCCATTTGCTGGATTATGATTCTTGCCCCACTCCACCCCCTTAAGTGTTCTTTTATGATGCACTCTGAGAATCGCTAAACATTCAGATCAGAATTAAAATAGGAAAACCAAAGCACTTTGAGAACTGGTAAGCAATTGCTATGCACTGTGTTTCATAAATGTTACATATTAATCCTACAGGATGTGACCTAAATAAATGAATGCAGTAAAACTGGTCATAATTGGTAAGTGCTGAAGCCGGATGAGGCACAGAATAAGTTCATCATACCATTTGACCTTCTTTCATTTGTCTAAATCACTCTATAATCTACGTAGAGGCCTGGAAATTTGAACTGAACCCTGTTCATTTTGTCGATGAGAAGAGCCAGTCCAGAGAAAGTTGCCTTCTTTAAGTCACACAGCTTGGTCAAGTCCAGCAGCAAGAGCCAAACTCAACTCTCAGCTCTGAGCCTCCTCTATGGTCCCAGCCAAGGACCCTGGGCAGCAGAAGTGGTTTCCTCTGGTCACGCTGCTGTTTGCAGGAGTGTGGGGGGGCATACTAGGGATCGGGGGCGGGGGGGGGGAGAGGGTTGCTGTACACAGCTGGAGGTAGGAGGAACCGCGGGCCAGAGACAGAAAGTCCTGGGCACTCCCCCAAATGACCGGCTGGAGGGGAGGAGGGGCGGCCCGGGAACCGGAGCGCTCCGAGAACCTGACCTTGACAGGTGAGATGCTTGGTTCTCTTACGTCCCCGTCCCCAGCGTTGAGTCCGGGCTGGGGGATGGGGGAGGGACTCTGCGGGGGGCTGCGGGGGGCTGCGGGGGGCTGCGGGCTCCGAGGGGCCCGGGCAGGCTACGGGGGAAGAGTCCTTCTGGCTTTGACCGCTGCCAGCGCTGGGGAAGGGCGCGCGTGCCAGGGTGCCACACGGTGCCCCGAGGATGCCAGATGCCCCAAGTTCCTGCCCACACTCTGGAGCCCCATCACATCCGATCGGGTTTAGGGACCTGACAGCAGCCGGCCGCCTGGTCCTGACCACCTCCACCTGTCCGGAATTTCCCTCCCCCCCCCCCAGGAGGAGGACCCCAGATTCTCGCTGGCCTCTCCAGCAGGTTCCCGGGTCTTCCCCATCCCGTCTGCAAATCTCCCGGGAAGGTGGGGGGGGGTTCCCTTTAAGGGAACACCCGCCCCGCTCTGAACTTTCCACAGGATAAAAGGCACTGGCACCAGGTGGGTGAGCACCCCTGGATCCTGAACAGACACCACCACCCCACCACCCCCAGCGCGCAGGGGATTCAAAGTGACAGTCACCCGCGACCCGCAGCCCAGCCGGCCCGGGAAGGCTCACCATCGTGGCTGTCTCCGCCTGCTCGCCTCCCAGCTGAGCTGCCCCCCAACTGCTCCAGATACTGTTGTGACACCCTGCGAGCCGGGGAGGGAGGGGCCGAGGGAGGGCGGGGTGGACGCGCGGGCCAGCAGCTCTCCCTCAGCATCACAGTGCCAGGGGGGAGGGACCTGGGCAGGTCACAATGGCACTTCCCCGC
Organism: Jaculus jaculus; assembly: GCF_020740685.1. Classification (NCBI taxonomy): domain Eukaryota; kingdom Metazoa; phylum Chordata; class Mammalia; order Rodentia; family Dipodidae; genus Jaculus; species Jaculus jaculus. The sequence goes on along the minus strand of NC_059119.1, from coordinate 36,261,768 downwards.
CCACCGGCAGCGCCAGTTCACCTGGGTTCCTGCGCCTGCCTCCCGGAGCTGGGGGGCAGCCTGTACACGGACATCAGCCTTGGGAGGCAGGTTCCCCACCCCCCACCCCCCAAGGGTTCTGGTCTTCCTGCCGCCCGAGAGCCCTGGTCTCCAGAAATGCAGTCACCTCTCTGGGAGAACCAGGAGGGTCCGGCCGCCAGCCCCGGGCTGGGGCTCTGTGTGTGTGCTTTCAAGTTGTCAGCTCAGCTCTGAAAGCCTGATTTCTAGAGAGTTCAGTGAGATTGCGGCCATAAGGCTCCTGATACACGGCAGGCGCTCCATAGTGGATTCAGTACTGTATAACCCCTCTTTATTAGAGATCCTCCCCTTCCTGCGTGCTCAGACTTCTACCTTTGATTCATTCCTACATTTTATTTTATTTTATTTTATATTTTATTTTTTGGTTTTTCGAGGTAGGGTCTCCCTCTAGTCCAGGCTGACCTGGAATTCACTACGTAATCTCAGGGTGGCCTCGAACTCACGGCGATCCTCATACTTCTGTCTCCCGAGTGCTGGGATTAAAGGCCTGCGCCACCAGGCCGGGCCATTCCTACCTTCTAAAAAGGCTTCAAAGGTACCCATGTAATCTCTCCTTTGCACACTGGCTATCAGGGTCCCCACTGCTTCTGTCCAATAGTAGGACTCCCTCTTTGTGGCCCGAGATGACATTGAAAGGCAAGGGAATTTCCTAACTCTCCCTCTAGTTGAAGAGGGGAAGGGATGGCCTGCCTTGTTAAGAGCCTCTGTACTCTGGAGATGTTGCCCTCATTGTGAAAGTGGCTCCTCATTCCCTTGGTCTCAGTACTGAGGGGGGAGGCAATGGGGAGCTGTCCTTTGGGGCCACTGCAGAATTCATCAGAGATCACTCATGCTGAAAGGTGTGACCCAGCTTCTCTGCTCTCCCTTCAGGCTACCGCCCACCACTCCCCACTCAGGGCAGCAAACAGCTCCTCCTCAAGAAATGCACAAAATTACTGGGACCAGGCGTGCTGCCTCTCCTGCTTCCAAGCATGAGTCACGTTGTACTGAGAGGGGAGGATCTCTGTGAGCTCGAGGCCAGCCTGGGCTACAGAGTGAGAGCAGGTCAGCCTGGGCTAGAGGGAGACCCTGCCTGAGAAAAATAAAAAGTAAAGATGAGCCAGATATATCTGGCCAGCAGAGTGAGATCGATTCTCCTAGCAGATAGGTTGAATTCTTGCCGGGCGTGGTGGCGCACACCTTTAATCCCAGCACTCGGAAGGCAGAGGTAGGAGGATCACCGTGAGTTCGAGGCCACCCTGAGAATACACAGTGAATTCCAGGTCAGCCTGGGCTAGAGTGAGACCCTACCTCGAAAAACCAAAAAAAAAAAAAAAAGAGAGAGAGAGAAAAAGAGTCATGATTAAGTTAATTGTGTTAAACTCAACTCAAATGTTCAGTAAAGGATGGCTGCTATTCAAATTTCTCTTTTTTAAATTATATATTATGTATATTTTTTATTATATATTATATGTATGAGAGAGAGAATGAATATGGGTGTGTTGGACCGCTTGACATTGCAAACAAAACTCCACCTGCATGTACCACTTTGTGGGTCTGATTTTATGTGGGTACTGGGAGACACAGGCCATAGGGTTTACAAGCAAGTACCTTTATCTACTGAGCCATCTCTCCAGGCCCCATTTATTTCTCTTCCAGACTCCTACAGCATATTCTATTCTTCATATGTTTGTTTGTCACTATCTTACCTAGTTTGGATGATAAATTGTGTTTGTATGTGTGTGGGGGGTCACATTCTTACAAAACTGAGGTGCCTGGGAAACCAGCTGGGTTGGGTTGTTCATCTTAGTGCACTCCCCACAAGAAGTACTTGGTCTAGGGCTGGAGAGATGGCTTAGCGGTTAAGCGCTTGCCTGTGAAGCCTAAGGACCCCGGTTCAAGGCTCGGTTCCCCAGGTCCCACGTTAGCCAGATGCACAAGGGGGCGCACGCGTCTGGAGTTCGTTTGCAGAGGCTGGAAGCCCTGGCGCGCCCATTCTCTCTCTCCCTATATCTGTCTTTCTCTCTGTGTCTGTCACTCTCAAATAAATAAATAAATAAAATTTAAAAAAAAAAAAAAAGAAGTACTTGGTCTAGTGGAAAATTCATGTGAATAAGTGGAATTTTCCAGTTCTCTTTGTGAACCAGCAAGTACATCATGAACGGGCTCTTACTGTCTCAGGCTGACGACGACACTAGGAGCAACGATGGCACTCAGCTGCATTCCATTCTGGCATGCTTAGCTCTCACGTCTCTCATTCGTGGGGCCTGAGGAAGCCATGGCCACGTCACACATGCTAAACCTTTCAGTTGCAGGGAGATACAAAGAAGGTTGATTTCTCTATATGAAATTGTGTCCCCCTACCCAAATTCATGTTAGAAGACTCAAACCTCAATGTGATTGTATTTGAAGATGAGACCTTTACGATTAAGGATATGGAGCTGGGAAGACGGCTCAACGGTCAAAGGCACTTGCTTGCAAAGCCTGCCAGTCCAGGTTCAGTTCCCCAGTACCTACATAAAGCCAGATACACAAAGTGGTGCATGTGTCTGGAGTTCATTTGCAGTAGCAGGAGGCCCTGGTGCACACATTCCCCTCTCCCCTTCTCATGTGTATACGCGTGTGTTCACAAGGCTGTGGGGTGCACACCTTTAATCACAACAGGAGGCTGAGGTAGGAGGATCGCCATGAGTTTGAGCCCGCCTGAGACCAATTCCAGGTCCGCCTGGGCTAGAGGAAAATGCTACCTCGAAAAACCAAACAAATTAAAAAAAAAAAAAAAAGGATTAAGGCATTTGTTGCTACCTGCATTTGGTCTTGGCTGTTCAGCCCCCAGAAATAAATTTCTGTGTTCCTGCTATCCAGTATATAGTGTTTTGCTCTGCAACCTGAGCAGGCTGACAGTAGCCTTAGAGTAAAAGAATGTTGCTGCTTTAAGTTTTTAGGTCCTAACTCTTAAAATGATCTTACCTGTGACCCATCCTAGATCCATTACCAATAAATCTTTATGGGACCCTCAGCCCATTCCTCCCTCTCTGGGTAGAAATTTGGAAATGCATGTGTTGCTGGCTTTTTGTCCCTGTGATGACTTTTTTTTATTTTTTATCATTTTATTTATTTATTTATTAGATACAGAGGAAGAGAGAGAGAGAGAGAATGGGTGCACCAGGGCCTGTAGCCGCTGCAAATGAACTCCAGACGCACATGCCACAATGTGCATCTGGCTAACGTGGGACCTGGAGAATTGAACCTGGGTCCTTAGGCTTTGCAAGCAAGTGCCTTAACCACTAAGCCATGTCTGCAGCCCTCCCTGTGATAACTTTTAGGCATCATGTTAAGTGAGCCACAGGATGTCAAATACCTGGGTGTGTCTGGGAGGATGTTTCTGGATGAAAAAGCATCTGAATCAGTAGATCAAGTGTATGAGATGCTGTTGTAGTCAGCTTTATGCTGTTGGGATGAATTTTTAAACCAGGCACATTATGGGTGGAAGGGACTTATTGAAGCTTGCAGATCCCGGGGAAGTTCTATAAGGGCAGAAGAAGCTGGCCGCCCTCACAGATCCACCCAGAGAAAAATACCACCAGCAGCACCATAAGCCAGCATACCCCAGGAACCCAGCAGAACTTAGACCACCCTCTGCATACCTGAGGCTGGAATTCAGACTGTCCCCAAACACACCCCACGATCCGCCCACAGTGCTGGAAAAGTACAAGCTTCAATAAACTCCTAAATCTATTGGGCAACGTCCACTCCAACTACCACAGATGGCCTCTTTAGTGTAAATGAGCCTCGCCCAGTAGAAGAGAATGAAACAAGAAGGCGAAGCAGGAGAGGCTTCTGCCCGCCTGGCGGTGTGACCTGGGACCACGGCGCTCTCCTGCATTTGCACTGGGAACCGAACATCAGTTCTCCTAACTCTGCAGCCTGATGACTGCGTGTTCAGGGATTAAAAGCCCTCATCACGGTATATGCCACTCCTGGGTAACAAGTCTCTTGAGAGGTGTGGGTGTAGCTCCATGGTAGGGCATCTCCCTAGCAAGTGCACAGCCCTGGGTTTGGCCCTCGGCACTGTAAAAGGGATACAGAGAAATTTCTTTATCTCTGCATCTAGATATATAGGTCAACAAATAGATAGGCACCTTTGTTGTACTATTAGGGGTGATACCTAATTCAATCCCCTTTCTGCAAATGGAGAAACTGAAGCCAAATGCAGGTTGTTTACGAGAAAGCAGCAATCCATACTGCACTTTAAAGGCCTTTTAAAGGAATCATCTCCACCTCCACCAACATTCCAGATGGTTTGTGTAAGAATATTTCTCCTAGCTGACCATGGTGGTGCACACCTTTAATCCCAGCACTTGGGAGGCAGAGGTAGGAGGATCGCCATGAGTTCGAGACCACCTTGAGACTACATAGATTATTCCAGGTCAGTCTGGACCAGAATGAGACCCTACCTTGAAAAACCAAGAAAAAATATATATATATTTCTCCTAGCATACCTGTTTCTTCTGTGGGCTCATAGTATTAAACAGAATTACAGCAATGACCTAAAAGTTGAGCTATATTTTTTTTGAATGGGAGATGATTTCCCCTATAGAACACATGGGAAATTAGTCTTCATGATTTTTTTTTCAGGTGGCAGTGGGTGGAGATTGAGCCAAGGATCTTACAAGTATTAAGTAAGCACTCTTACACCTGAGGTATACACCCAGCTTTTCATTCTCTGGGAGCCAAGGAAGAGGCACAGGATGATCCCTCTATGTCCGGGGACAGAGATTAGTAACAACATAGTCGTCTCTTGTAGGTAGTTTAGAGACTCGGGCCCTAAAGAACATAGGCATGAGCCATGCCCTTGGATTAGCTAACAGATCCGCTCAGTGAAAGGAAATCCTATCTGGAACTGGGAAACAAGTCAGAACCATATCCAGACAATGATTCTGCTTTCCATTGTCAAGCTCCCACTAACCTTAGACTATAAGAGGGTCTACACCCTTTCAATTCCATTTAACCAGTGCTGACTTCACTCTCCATTGTAGAATCTGCTTCTCTTTTTCAGATGGAAGCTGGACCTGAGGAGATAAACTACCCAGTGCACTCCATCCCGGCCCCAGCTGAACCCACAGAGGAATTGGGGAAATGAGCAAGAGCGCTGCTTTCTTAGTGAGTCTGATATCAGCACAAGGGTGAAGGAGATAGACACGGAGGACACTCAGCACCTACCAAACCAGAGATCCAGAGGCTCCTAAGTGCCCATCACTGAAGTAGACTTAAAATGCCCCCAGCATGACTCAGGGCATTTTGTGGAAGAGGGGGCAGATTGTTAGAGCCACAGTGGGGACATTTTTCACAGAGATATTACCTCTCCCCCATAACTGACTGCTGCCCTCATAATGCATGACCCACAATCCCCATGGGGTTGACCTGCATCCCCAACGAGGAAGGGCTCTTCAAAAAGGGGCAGGGAGGAGGGAAAAGATGGCACCAACATGTGTTGTTTACATACTAAATATGTCCATATCTAATTTTTTTAAAAAAAGGAATGGGCACACCATGAACTCTAGCCACTACAAACGAACTCCAGACACATGCATCACCAGGTGTATCTGGCTTACATGGGTCCTGGCAAATCAAACTTGGATCCTTTGGCTTCACAGGCAAACACCTTAATTGCTAAGCCATCTCTAGCCTCCTTACTTTTCTTTCTTTTCCTTCCTTTTCTTTTTTCTTTTTTCTTTTCTTTTTTTTTTTTGTTGTTGTTGTTGTTTTTTTGTTTTTCAAGGTAGGGTCTTGCTCTAGCCCAGGCTGACCTGGAATTCACTATGTAGTCTCAGGATAACCTTGAACTCACAGTGATCCTCCTGCCTCCTGCCTTCTAAGTGCTGGGATTTAAGGTGCACAACATCACAGAGAGAGAGAAAGAGAGAGAATGCGTGTACCAGGGCCTCTAGCCACTACAAATGAACTCCAGAGACATGAGCCACTTTGTGCATCTGGCTTTACGTGGGTCCTGGGGAAATGAACTCAAGTTGTTAGGCTTTGTGGGCAAGCGCCTTAACTGCTGACAGATCTCTCTAGCCCTGCTTTACTTTCTTTCCTAAAAGAAATCTTTCTTAACTTGCCTTTTTGTCAAATCTGCAGTTGACAGGTTATTTTTTCTTTTATATTTTATTTTATTTTTTGAGGAAGGGTATCACTCTGGCCCAGGCTGACCTGGAGTTCACTATGTAGTCTCTCAGTCTCAGGGCGGCCTTGAACTCATGGAGATCCTCTTATCTGTGCCTCCTGAGTGCTGGGATCAAAAGTGTGCACCACCACGTTAGGCTTGCAGTTTACGTTTCTTTACCAGTCTCAAGATGACAAACTCAGAGCCACTGGCTTGGGAGGCTCCAGGAAAGGGTGTGTATTTTGACCTCAGTGTCACACACACACAGTGGCCTTTCGTTCAAGCCCCCATGGTCCCAGCAGCCATAACCAAGCTCCCATCAAAGAAAAGGTGACTCTCAGGACAACTACAGGGCCACGTAACCTCGCTGGCCCTCCTCCTAGATAATTCCACCACTGGGGTGGCCTGTGTCATTTTGTCTTTAGCTGAGGAAGGCACTACCCTCCTACTATCCCTGATTCTTCCCTGGCTTCCACTCCTGGCTGAGGCCACGGGTGCAAATTTCAGGGCATCGTCTCTTTAACTATAGCTCCCTGTCCAACTCCTGAGCGTGGGAAGGACTTTGAACCGCCAGTCAGTCACACAGAACTCAGCAAAAGGAACATGAGGCAGTGCGTGCTTGGAGATGGGCATCAAGGACGGAGAGCAAAGCGCAGAGACCATTAAGTTGGAGGGATGGAGAAAAACTCGCCTCCTTTACATATTGGCTCAGATACTCCAGAGGCCAGCACCTAAGCCAGGATCCCTCACATCCCCTAAGGCTCTGTTACAGCTCAGGTAACTTACCTGTATCAGCTGCCAGCCCCAAAGTACGCACCAAGAGATCTGAGGGCTAAAGTGGCACTGCCGGAACAACAGGAACATCGGAGGCTGGGGACGTGGCTCAGCAGGTAAAGGCATTTGTTTGCAAAGCCTCAGAGCCCAGGTTCGATTTCCTGGTACCCACATAAAGCCAGATGCACAAAGTGGCACATGTATCTAGAGTCCATTTGCAAAAGCAGGAGGCCTTAGTATGCCCATTCTTCCCCCCCCCCGCCCCCCCCCGTCTTTCTCCTTGTGAATATAAACAATAATTTATTTTTTTAATAGGCATATCTGTTTGGGCATGGTGGCATACACCTTTAATTCCAGCACTTGGGAGGCAGAGGTAGGAGGCCTTTGATTTTTGAGGCTAGCCTAAGACTACAGAGTAAATTCCAGATAAGCTTGGTCTAGAGTGAGACTCTTACTTCAAAAACACAAAAGAGAGTTGGAGAGATGGCTTAGTGGTTAGGGTGCTTGCCTTTGAAGCCTAAGGACCAAAGTTTGACTCCCTAGTACCCACGTAAGCCAGATACACATGCTGGTCTATGTGTCTAGAGTTCATTTGCAGTGGCTAAAGGTCCTGGTATGCCCATTCTCTCTCTCTCTCTCTCTCTCTCTCTGTCTCTCTCTCTCTCTCTCTCCCTCTCTTCTCTCTCCCCTCTGTCCCCCAATAAATAATATATTTTAAAAATATTTTTTAAAAAGAGCTGTGGTATGGTGGTGCATGTCTTTAATCCCAGCACTCAGGAGGGCACAGGTAGGAGTATCGCTATAAAATGGAACTTTGAGGCCACCCTGAGACTACATAGTGAGTTCCAGATCAGCCTGGGCTATAGTGAGAGCCTACCTCTAAAAACCAAAAAAAAAAAAAGAACAAACAAGAAAACCATTCCAAGCAAACGCCCCCTTACCTAGCGCTTAGTAACTTCCACGGCTTCCATATGCAGTCTGTGTAGCCCTGTGCTCTTTGCAAAATAGACAACACCTTAATAGGCAGGAATACTGGATGGCTTCTAATATAATCAATGGGCTGAATTACAGCCCCAAAAGGTATGCTCACCCAAAGCCTCAGAAAAGAAAATTCCCTGGAACCAAGGTCTTTGCAGGTATAATGAATGAAGTCAAGATGGGATCTCCCTGGATTAGAGTGAGTTTCAAATTCAATGGCATATGACATTATAAAAGACAAGAAAGGGTCTAGAATCTCGGAGATCAAGAGCACTTCCTGTGCAAGCGTGGGCCTGAGAATGACTAGGAGGCCACTGGAGTTTATCTCTAGGACCCGCGTCAACAGCTGGGTGTGGCCACTCCCATCTGCAACCTAGCTCTGCGGGGACCAAAGACCCAGGATGGTCACAGTTGTCAGGTTCGTGAAAAGAACGGCAAGATCCGGGCTCAGGAAGAATAGGACAAAAAGATAGGACAAAAAAGCACGACACCTGACGTTCCCCGTCAGCCACTGCAGGTGAACGAGCGCCGCCTGGCACATGCATGTGCACACACCACACCTACATGAATGTGTACACGCGACACCCACATGAATGGGCACATGCCACACCTACATGAATGTGCATATGCCACACCTACATGCATGTGCACACGCCACACCCAAATGAATGTGCACACACCACACCTACATGCATGTGCACATGCCACACCTACATGAATGTGCACACGCCACACCCACATGCATGTGCACATGCCACACCTACATGCATGTGCACACGCCACACCCAAATGAATGTGCACACACCACACCTACATGCACGTGCACATGCCACACCTACATGAATGTGCACACGCCACACCCACATGCATGTGCACATGCCACACCTACATGCATGTGCACACGCCACACCTACATGAATGTGCACATGCCACACCTACATGCATGTGTGCAAAACAGAAAAAGAGAGAAAGGGATAGAAAAGAAGAAGACCTGGTGACTAGCCAGACTTTTCATCACTGTGACCAAATGCTTCACAGAAACAACTCAAGAGAAGGCCTATTTTATTCAGTGACAGAGGTTTCCCTCTCTCGTGGGAAGGGTTGTCACATCATGACAACCAGAAAGCAGACAGCAGGAGTAACAGGAAGAGCCAAGGTCAAATACAGCTCCCAAGGGCATATGTTATGCCAAGTGACATATTTCCTCCAGCCAAGCCCAGCCTCTCATAGTTTTACTGCCTCAGAATAGGCAATTCAAATTTTGAATTCATCAGCGGAATAATCCATTCATTAGGTCAGAGTCCTCAATGCTTACACAGACATGCCCAGAAGTGGACTTTACTGAAACTTCAAGGCAACTCACAATCCAAATCAAGCTGACAAGATCAGATATCATGGGCTGGGGAGATGGCTCAGAGATTAAAAGCACTTATTGGCAAAGCCTGCCCTCGCCGTTTCAATTCCCCAGCCTCCCATGGAAAATTGGATGCAAAAAGTGCTGCAAATATCTGGCATTTGTTTGCATGGGCAAGAGGCTCTGGCAGGTACATACGCACACATACACACATGCAAATAAATAAGCATTTGCTTTAAAAAGTAGTATTTTAGGACTGGAGAGATGGCTTAGCGGTTAAGCACTTGCCTGTGAAGCCTAAGTACCCCGGTTCGAGGCTCAACTACCCAGAACCCACGTTAGCCAGATGCACAAGGGGGCGCAACGCATCTGGAGTTCGTTTGCAGTGGCTGGAGGCCCTGGCGCACCCATTCTCTCTCTCTCTCTCTCTCTCTCTCTCTCTGTCTGTTTGCCTCTTTCTCTCTCTGTTGCTCTCAAATAAATAAATAAACAATAAAAAAAAATTTTTTAAAAAAGTAGTATTTTAGCCGGGCGTGGTGGCACACGCCTTTAATCCCAGCACTGGGAGGCAGAGGTAGGAGGATCGCTGTGAGTTCCAGGCTACCCTGAGACTACACAGTGAATTCCAGGTCAGCCTGCATCAGAGTGAGACACTACCTCAAAAAACCAAAAATAAAAAATAAAAAAGTAGTAGTATTTTATTTATCTAGCCAGGGTGGTAGTGCATGCCTTTAGTCCCAGGATTGCTGTGAGTTTGAAGCCAGCCTGGGGCTACAGAGTGAGTTCCAGGTCAGTCTGGGTTAGAGTGAAACCCTACCTCAAATAAAAGGGGGGGCTGGATAAATGGTTTAGCAGCTAAGGTGCTTGCCTGCAAAGCCTAAGGGCCCAGGTTCAATTCTCCATTACCCACATAAGCCAGATACACAGGATGGCACATGTGTCTGGAGTTCTTTTGCAGTGGCTTAGATGCCCTGGTGTGCCCTCTCTCTCTCTCTCTCTCTCTCTCTCTCTCTCTATCTCTCAAATAAATAAATTAAATTAAATATTTAATAATAAAAAAGGCAAGTAGATGCCAGGAAAGCATGCTCACTGGGAGCAGGCAGCAAGAAATGAGGAGATAAACCACCCCTCGCCCATCAGCCAGGGCCCGGGTGAAGCCACAGAGGAATTGGGGAGATGAGCAGGAGCGCTGCTTCCACGGGAGCCTGACAGCCTGCGCCAAGGTAATGGAGACAGACACTGGGACACTCAAAACACACCAGAGCAGGAATCCAGAAGCTGCTAAGAGCGCAACAGTGAAGCAGACTTAAAGCACACCCACCAAGGCTCAGGAATTTGGCAGAAGAGGGGGCAGGAAGATCATAAGAGCCACAGGGTGGGAGGGAATATCCAGAGACGTTGCCGCCCTCTACAATGACGGACTGCTGCTCCCACAACTCATAACCTCCACCCCCACGGGGAACACCAGAAATCCCACTGAGGAGGGCCCTCAGCGGAATGGGGACAGGGAGGAGGGAAATGATGGTGTCAACACGTGTGTCCATACAAAGTTTTCACTTGATAAAAAAAAAAAAAAAAGTAGTATTTTATCTGATTTGAGTTGGTTTTGCAGTGCTGGAGATGGAATCCAAGGACTGGCCCATGCTAAATGGTTAAGTGAGTGCTACACCACGAAGCTACACTCCAGCCCTTAGGTAGTTTTAATCTACTTTAATAAAAAGACTGGGCTGGCTCGGGAGGCACATGTAGGAGGATCGCAGTGGGTTCAAGGCCACCCTGAGACTATATAGTGAATTACAGGTCAGCCTGGGCTTGAGCGAGACCCTACCTTGAAAAACCACAAAAAGAAAAAGAACTGGGCTGGAGAGATGGCTCAGCAGTTAAGTGCTTTCCTGTGTAGCCTAAGGACCCCGGTTCGAGGTTCAGTTCCCCAGGACCCACATAAGCCAGATGCACAAGGAGGTGCACGCGTCTGGAGTTCGTTTGCAGTGGCTGGAAGCCCTGGCGCGCCCATTCTCTCCCTCTCTCTCTCTCTCTCTCTCTCTCTCTCTCTCTCTCTCTTTCTTACTCTTTTGCTCTCAAATAAATAAGTATAAATAAAATCTAAAAATAATAATAAAAATAAAAAGACTTAGGCATCTATCTTGTGAATAATTGTACCACTGTGAACTGTTCTCAGTACTTTACTACACATGCATGAATCACAGTACTTTCAGGATTGTTAATTTTTTTCATGACAGTTTTAATATGTGTACATAGGGTTTTGATAACAAACCTCTCCCATGACCTTCTCTTGCTCCCTTCCTCCATCCTCCTTCCACTGAACCCCTGCTTCGTTCCAACAAGTCACTCTTCTACCTTGTTGGGCGCTTTTGCCCTCCACCATCCATGCCAGACTATTGATGGGCTCAAATATCGTAAAGGTCTTGTGCAGGTCACAGCAATCACTGTGAGGTCGTGAAGGCAACGGCCATGTCATGTCTGAAAGACAGCGTTCCACAGCACTGACCCATCCTGTGCCCTTATATTCTATCTGCTGGATCCACCGTTCTGTTCCCTGAACTTTACAGGTGTGGTAGAGACGTCTCGTGTAGCGCTGAACACACAGCAGTCACTTATTCTCACCATTCCTCATGTTTAAAACGCTCAGGCCGGGCGTGGTGACGCACACCTTTAATCCCAGCATTCAGGAGGCAGAGGTAGGAGGGTCGCCATGAGCTCGAGGCCATCCTGAGACTACATAGTGAATTCCAGGCCAGCCTGGGCTAGAGCGAGACCCTACCTCAAACAAAAAAGGCTCAGCATTTCTTTCGATAATAATCTGGGCCATTTGCCAAGGACAGTTGCTATGTTCAGAAGCAGGATTCAGAGGAAAAGAAATCAGAGGAGGGCTCTCCCTCGTACACCCTGCGTGTATATATGGGATGCTGGATTCCACCAGTTCTGACTCCCCTTCCTTTGTTTTTTCCTTCTAAATTCAAGTTTATCCAACACTTCTTTATTACATGGTCTCTTCCATGCATGGCTTTATCCTAAGCAGAAAGTAAGAACTTGACGTCTGATGCGAGTCAGCCTACCTTCAAATCCCAGCTCACCCGCACAATAGCCGTGAGATGTTAGGTATGTTACTCAGCCCTTCTGTGTCTGCTCTGAGACAATAAAATAGAGAAAATAATGTCTGCTCCCACTGAGTTGTTACAAGGTTGTGAAGGGTGATAAAAGTTTTGACTCTTTCTTTTTTGGTTTTTCAAGGTAGGGTCTCACTCTAGCCCAGGCTGACCTGGAACTCACTCTATAGTCCTAGACTAGCCTCGAACTCATAGGGGTCTCCTTCCTCTGCCTCCCAAGTACTGGCATTAAAGGCATGCACCACCACATCTCACATATTTTTAATGTACATATAGTATATTTTGTCATTTTAATTGTTTGTTTGCATGTTATGGTTAGCTTTTGTCCTTTTTAGCATTTTAAATCTGGTTTGGTTTTGTTTTGGGCTATTTTGTGTTGTTTTTCAAGGTAAAGTCTTGCTCTAACCCAGGCTGATCTGGAATTCACTATTCAGTTCAAGAGTCTCAGGGTGGCCTCGAACTCACCGTGATCTTTCTACCTCTGCCTCCTGAGTGCTGGGATTAAAGACGTGCGCCACCGCGCCCGCTCCATCCAGGCTGTAAATGGACACTCCCTACTACTTTTCTCATGCACAACTCATACACTTTCCCTCTCATTCCAGCCTCTTTCCCTCTTCCCAATCCTCCTCTCTTCATACCTCCTAAGTGCGACAGTCTCTGAAATCCATGGATCTTAACAGTATCCGCTTTCCCCTGTCGCACGCTCTGCCCACTTTGGTCTTCATCAGCGCTGCCCGCAACACTAGTCCCTATCCTCACCAAAGCTAATTCCCTCCCGTGGGTTCGGCTGGTGCAGGGCCATGCTCTCACCCACATTGGCCTTGAACTCAAAAGTGATTTTCCGACCTCAGCCTCTCCTGGGATTAAAGGTGTGAGCACTATATCCAGCCTCTTCACTCCCACGTCCATCTATTGATTTATTATTTACTTATATATTTGCGGGGCTCCTTCCCGCACAGGTAGTGCCGAGGGAAGGACCAGGCCTGCTGGTTCCTCCCTAGGGGTTGAGGGGATGATGACTCAGAAACCTCTCCTGGCCACCGGAGACAAACCACACTGAGTCGGGAGTCTTTGCAATGCAGGAACAACTCGCTTTATTACTCTGAGCAGTTGCCTATATCATGTTGGGGATGAAGGCGGGGATTTTAGGGTGGGAGAAGAGGTAAGGGCCAATAGTAAACTTTAACTATTGAAATGGTAATTACAATGGCCAGAAGCCCTTAGGCATCTTGCTGAGTCATGGCTGGCCAGAGACAGGTCGCCAAACTTTAGCTAGGCTCAGGAAGTTCCACTAGCCCTCACGCCTGGGCCTTTCAGGGCTCAACATATATATATATATATATATATATATATATATTTTTTTTTTTCTTTTTGGTTTTTCGAGGTAGGGTTTCACTCTGGTCCAGGCTGACCTGGAATTAACTCTGTAGTCTCAGGGTGGCCTTGAACTCATGGCAATCCTTCTACCTCTGCCTCCCGAGTGCTGGGATTAAAGGCGTGCGCCACCACGCCCAGCTCCAACATATATTTATTTATATATTTGGAGGTTGGGTCCCCCTCTAGCCCAGGCTGACCTGGAATTCACTATGTAGTCTCAGGGTGGCCTCAAACTCATAGTGATCCTCCTACCTCTGCCTCCCAAGTGTTGGGATTAAAAACCTGCACCACCACGCCCAGCTTTTTCTCTCCACTCCTTATCACAGTAACTGAAGTCCTTATATAGTGCACACAGCCCCTCCCAGTGACATGCCTCCTTCAGCAAGGGTCTACATCCCAAAGGCGCCACCATCTGTGAACTAAGTATGAGCCTTAATCACAAACACCTGAGGCTATGGGGGCTATTTTACATTCAAACCACCACACTCCGCCCCTGGCCCCTGTAGAGTCATGGCCATCTTGTGGTGCAAACTGTATTTAATCCAACTTTAAACGTCTACACAGTGGCTTGGAGAAATGGCTTAGTAGTTAAGGTGCTTACTGGCAAATCTAAAAGACCCAGGTTCAATTCCCCAGTGCCCACATAAAGTCAGATGTACAAGGTGGCACATATGACTGGGGCTCATTTGTAGTGGCTACAGGCCCTGGCAAGCTCATTCTCTCTGTCAAATAAATAAATAAAATATTTTATGAGAAAGAGAGAGAATCGGCACACCAGGGCCTCCAGCCACTATAATCAACCTTCAGAGGCATGCACCACCTTGTGCACATGTGCAAATGGCTTATGTGGGATCTGGCAAGTTGAACATTTCTCCGTAGGCTTTTCAGGTAAGCACCTTAACCACTAAACCATCTTTCCACCCCAAATATATATATATTTTTTTGTAAATCTACATAGTCCTTCCCAGTCCCAAGATTGATCAAAAGTCCAAAGTCTCAGCTGAGACACAAGGCACTCTTAACTGTGAGCCAATAAAATCAAAACAGAAGTTACATATTTCAAATGGACAGTGGCAGAGCAAACACTCACATTTCAAAAGGAGAAACAGTAGCATAACAAGGAAGACTGGACCAATCAAGATAGAAAACCAGAAGAGCAAACGTCAAACCGTGTAGCTCCATGTCTGGGACCTGTGTCTGCTGACAAGCTCCTCTGGGCTCCAGAAGGCTTGGGCAACTTTGCCTTTGCAGCTGGATGGTTGCTGCCTGGACGGGATCCACCCTCGAACCATCAGCCTTCCTCGGTGTCTGTTTCATAGTCCTGAAAGCTCTGAAATACTGGGGTTGCCACAGCACCCCACAATTCATCTTCACAGTTCTAGGCCATGGTCCCCATGACCTCAGTGCAAGGACTTCAAGCCTGCTTCATATCGTTCAGAGGCCATCTTCAGAACTGCATATGCTTCATGACCCACTATTTCCAGCATCTTTTTTTTTAGGAATAAAGAAGAATGGTTTATTTTGGCTTATGGTTTCAGTCCATGGTCAACTGGGCCTTTTCACTTTTACAGCACTGTGACGGAGCAAACTGCTCACTTTAACCTGGCTAGGAAGCAGAGTGCAAGAAACCCTGCTCCAGAGACCGCTCTGCCAGGTCATTTGAAACATATTAAAGGTTGACTCTGGAGCCCCAGCCAGGCATGTGTGAAATGTGGTAGTATTAATGGACATATCGCCAGCCTCTTTTCCAGGCTTACTCATAAACAGGTATGTAACGGCCATACTAAAATCCAGAAAAGCATGAGGGCATTGGTGGTGCACGCCTTTAACCCCTGGTTTGGGAAGCTAAGTGTGGTGGCTCACTTTAACCCCAGCACTCAGGGGGCAGTGGCAAGAGAACCCTGAGCTCAAGGCCAGGCTCAGTTAGAGTGGGCTATTGCCTTGAAAAATAAAATGCTGGGAGGTTGAGGCCAGGATCCCAGGAGCTCAGGACCAGCCTGGGCCAAGGAAACCTGCTCACCCTCCCTGCCACTTTCAGACAGGGTTTAACAATGGCCTTGAACTTGACATCCTACATGCGGCATTACAGTTGTGCTTTACCATACCTGGCTGATATCCCTTCTCTTAAGCAAATAAACCTGGGGTGGGTCAGGAGACACAGAAAGAACATCCTGGCTTCAGTTGCATAGGCTGTGGCTGGACCTCAGACCTGCCTGACTTCGTATCTCTGTCAAGGGTTCCTGAGAGCTTGTGTAGAGAAACTTCTAGGCTCTGAACCAGGCTAAGACAGGTCTGGATGGCCACGGGCAGTTCATATGACTATGGAAATCCAGCCAAACAGCATTCTCTAGTCTCAGCAGTGAAAATCTCAGAGCAGCAATTGTTCTGCTTTCAGACAAGTGGGACCATTGCGAAAGAGGTGGTGGAGCAATTGTAAGAGCCAAAGGAAGGGAGGAGTGCTTACAATGCAATCTTCCAGATATCCATGACCTCACAATGCCTGGTACTACCTACATAGGACCCCCATGATGGGGGAAAAGATGACATCAAAATAAAAGAGAAAGCTGGGCATGGTGGTACACGCCTTTAATCCCAGCACTCAGGAAGACAGAGGTATGAGGGTGGCCATGAGTTCGAGGCTACTCTGAGACTCAACCTGAGCTAGAGTAAAACCCTACCTTGGAAAACCAAAATATAAATAAATAAATAAAATAAAATAGAGACTAACTGAGAGGGGAAGGGGTTATGATGGATAGTGGATTTATGGAGGGGAAGAGGGGGAGGGCATCATGGTTTATTGTCTATAATTATGGAAGTTATTAATTTTTTTTGGTTTTTCAAGGTAGGGTCTCACTCTAGCCCAGGCTGACCTGGAATTCACTCTGTCATCTCAGGGTGGCCTTGAACTCACGGCAATCCTCCTACCTCTGCCTCCCGAGTGCTGGGATTAAAGGTGTGCGCCACCACGCCCGGCGGAAGTTATTAATTTTTTTTAAAAAGATACATGGGACAGTGGGTGAAAGACTAAGCCATGGGGAACTAGGAGCCTCAGGCTTCTACCTTGACAAGCCCAACACTGACCCCAACAAAGCAGCCAGAGTCCAGAAGCCACAGCCACCAGTCCCCTTTGCCTCTTCCTCAGCAGAGAAAGGAAGCCACCTACATACTGGACGGGCTTTTATCTTCTCCAGAGAGTGGCTTAAGGTGGACAGTTTGAGACAGTACAGGAGCCCAGACTCTCGGCCTAACAGCTTTTTATTCCCCAGGAACAAAGACACCATGAGGAAGAAACTCCAAAAGGAAATAGCATGGATGACACAATGACCAGAATGGCCTGGCTGGAGACCAGAGGCTAATACACTGTGTAGAGGACCTGCTCAGGGCCCTGGTCCCTTGACTACATTTTCCATGCTCATCTCAGAGGTGGTCTTGATGTGGAAAGCTGGCCCTTCTACACAAAGTAGATGATTCTATCAGTTTATTCTGAGAGGCCCAGGGGCCTCAAAAACTCCCTCTCAAGTATGGAGGTAGGCAGATGAGAATGAGAGGGGTCTGGGTGTCACAGACAACCTGAAAGTGATCGCAAAGGCCCACTGTGGCTTCTAAGATTCAAAGGGAAGCCACGGTTGGCAAAGGTAGCTTCATGCTTTAAGGTAGAGTTGGTCAATCTTTCCCAGTTGGGTCCCAAGGCAGTTATAATCAGAAAGGCTGTTTCTATTAGGTCCAAGGATGCTTGGCTATACTGAGTCAGAAGTCAACATTCTTTTCCCAGAGGATTCGTTTCTATCTCCACTTGGGCATAATTCTATACCTTGTAAGCCTGGTCCCAAAGAGAAAAGACTATCAAGGATATGGAAAAATCCTGTGCTTACTCTCACATAGCCAACATTGACAGTCTCCAAGGCAAGTGAGAATCTTTAAGAATAAGGTCCTTTGTTGTAGGTTAGGTCAGCCCAACTCAACCCTAAGGAACACATGAAGTGACTCATCCCCACGGGGTGGCCTCTCAGTGAGGAGAGAGGCTGGGTGCTTGATTCATATGTCACAGGGAGGTCTCCTGAACAACATAGGTGGGACCACACCCTGTGGTGGAACTGTTCTCGGTTCTCCTCCTCTCTGCTGTCCTGCAGCACTCCTTCCTCATCTTCTCTGGAAACAGGGCAGTGTTCACAGGGGAGTCCTGGCTGTGGCTTTTGCAGCAAAGCCATTTCTGGCAGGATTGGGGCAGGAGGACGAGGAGCTTTGGCAGCAGAGGATAAGTACCAGGGTCCACGGACCGGCCCCGCATTTCCCCAGTGAGCAGACTGACAATGAGGCCCACCACAATGACTGTGGTGGAGTTGTGGACGCTGTACCATAAACAGGACAGGGAATAAAACTTCTGCAGTCCTGTGGGCTTGGAGAGAGTGGTAGAGGGCATGAGGGTGGTCACAGTGGCAGTGACCAGATTGCTGGGTGCATCGAGGGGAAGTGGTGCCATACCACAGCCCTTGCTGGTCACTATGCTCCCAATGCTGATTCAGAAGGCCATGATGAGTCCAACCAACAAACCCACGATGGCACCAGGAGGATTGGCACAAGGAAAGAATATTCCAAGGCAGAAGAGTCCCAGCAGTGGTCCCCCAACCATGCCAAAGATGCTGATTGCTGCTGGCAGCACAGGTCCCATCTGGGAGGAAAGAGGCCATGCCCAGACAAAGCAGGCCATAGCCAAAGGCAAGGCTTCTGGAAAGCCTGATGGCTCGGGCTTCAGAGAACTGCACAGAGCAGAGTTGGATTAGGTCTTCCATTGTAACAGTTGCCAGTGAGTTGAATGCTGAAGATAGGGTGCTGAGGGAGCCACTGAAGAGGCCGGCAACAAAGAGGCCAGGGAGGCCCAGCAGGTCTTTCAGGAGGTCCATCACAAAGTAGAGAACCAGCTGATCTGGCGCAGCTTGACGCTGCTGGGTGCTCATAGCGTTGCTGGCCTCCCTGTAATAGGCAAACATGGCCAGGCCAATGAGGCAGCTCATGCAGAGGACCACCTGCTGGCAAGGGGACATGGCATAGCAGGAGAGCACGGCAGCCTTCTCTGTGCGGGAACTGAGGCAGCGCTGCACCTGAGCCTGGTTCACCCCACACAAGGAGAGCATCATGAAGACACTCCCAAAGGCCAAAGTCCAGAAGGTATGTCGTACAAAAGGATCAGGATCCAGTTCAATCCCAGAGATGTAGCCCGAGTGGGAAGCCACTTCCCATACACGCCCCATGTGGCCCACTTTGGCCCATCCTACGATGGTAACTACCAGCTGCCCTAGGAACATAACCAGTGTCTGGAACACATCTGTCCAGATGACAGCCTCCAGCCCACCCAGTGCAGTGTAGACGGTGCAGCGAGGACAAAGCCCGACCTGGAGAAACAAGAAGATCCTTCAGCGTTCTTCTTTCAGAAGGATCAGCATGTCTCCTATTGCCTCAGGGCTGACCCCCAATGGTGGTAATCTCCTAAACAATCACAGAGGAAGTAGCTGCCTCTCTCCCAGGCCCACACTCACATTCCCATTTCCTTTGTGCCAAACTTTATGTATTTTTTTATATTCTTCTGCTCTGTACTTTCCTCCACCAAACCACCAGTAATGTTCCACCAGTCATTACTCCCAAACTCTACTTTGTTAGGGTTCTCAGCACATGCGCAGAACACATCTAGCCTCCTTGCCAAAGCATCACCCAAACTGCCCCTAGCCCATCTCCTGACAAAGTCCTTTTCCCCATCTGAAAATTTCTTTATGTTGTTTGCAACTGCAGAGAAAGAGAATGGGCTCTCCAAGGCTTCTTGCCTCTGCAAATGAGCTCTGGACACATATACCACTTTGTGCATCTGGCTTTATGTGTGTACTAGGGAACTGAACTTGGGCTGTCAGGCTTGGCAAGCAAGCGCTTTGAACCACTGGTCCACCTCTGCAGCCCAGCTTACAGCTCTGAGATGAATGCTTCTTCATGGCAGGGACTGCAGGGTGGAGACAGACAGCCACTCTGTCCCACCAGCAGTAAAGAAGCAGAGGAAATGACCTGGCTTTCCTGGGTCATGAAATCCCTGGGCCTGCCTCTAGTTACATGCCTCCCCCATCAAGGCCCAAGCTCACAAAGGCTCCACCAACTTGGTTCTAGGTATGAGGCGAAGTCACAAACACATGAGGCCATGAGAGACATTTTACATCGAAACCACCACCTCCTCCAATAGTTATTGAAGTCAAAGGGACCAGTGCTATTAATTGGATAGTATATTTACAAAGTAGGTATTTCAGCAGCTCTGGTTGATTCTGTAGTTAAAATGCTACTCTGGAAATAATAGAAATGTCGCAGTAAGTGAGCTATTGTACAGAGGAACTACACATCCAATAGCACAAATAATTTTTTTAAATGTCCAAGCAATAAAATAACCCAAGGTGCATAAATCTCAATGCAGTAATATAATAAACATGTGAGCTGAAGAGATGACTTAGTGGTAAAGGCACTTGCCTAATGAAGAAGCCAAAGAACCTAGGTTCGATTCCCCAGGACCCACGTAAGCCAGATGCACAAGATGGCACATATATCTGGAGTTTGTTTGCAGTGGCTAGAAGCCCTGGTGTACCCATTGTCTCTTTATCTGGCTCTCTCTCTCTCTCTCTCTCTCTTGCTCTCTCTTTCAAATAAATAAATAAAAATAAATATTTACATTTATTTCATTTATTTATTTATGAGAGAATGAGCATGCCAGGGCCTCCAGCCACTGCAAATGAACTCCAGATGTATGCACCACCATATGCATCTGGCTTACATAGTTCCAAGGAAATCAAACTTGAGTCTTTTGGCTTCACAGGCAAGTGCAGCCAACACTCCAGTCTAAATATTTTTTTATACATTTTGAAGGATAATGCTATTTTTTTAATTTTTTGTTTTATTTTTATTTATTTATTTGAGATTGACAGACAGAAAGAGAAAGAGGCAGAGAGAGAGAGAGAGAATGGGCGTACCAGGGCTTCCACCCACTGTAAACGAACTCCAGATGCATGTGCCCCTTGTGCATCTGGCTAACGTGGGTCCTGGGGAATCGAGCCTAGAACCGGGGTCCTTTAGGTTTCACAGGCAAGCACTTAACTGCTAAGCCATCTCTCCAGCCCTCCAATCTAAATATTTTTAAAAACATGAAAAACCAAGGTAATGTAACTCCTCCAAAACTATTGATCCCACAGTAATGATTTCCCATGAGAAGGAAGTGAATTAGAAGAAATTCC
Source organism: Jaculus jaculus (assembly GCF_020740685.1). NCBI lineage: Eukaryota > Metazoa > Chordata > Mammalia > Rodentia > Dipodidae > Jaculus > Jaculus jaculus. The sequence continues at coordinate 36,240,678 of NC_059119.1, read as the reverse complement.
AAACAGAAACTCAAAAAGAAAATATTATAAGCATGTTCACAGAAAACAAAGATGAAAAGAAATTCTTGATTGAATTCCAAAAGAACACAAAAAATAGCATAAACAATAACTAACTAAATAAGTTGGTAAAATATATAAAAGAAGAATTCAGTAACAGGATAGAAATGCTAAAGAAAAACTAAACAGAAATATTGGAAATAGTCAGGTGTGGTGGCACACACCTTTAATCCCAGCACTCAGGAGGCAGAGGTATGAGGATCACCAAGAGTTTGAGGCCACCCTGAGAATACAGAGTGAATTCCAGGTCAGCCTGGGCTAGAATGAGACCCTACTTCAAAAAAAAAAAAAAAAAAGAAAAGAAACAAAGAAATATTGGAAATAAAAAACACAGTAAATCAACTAAAAAGCTTCTTCATGGAATCCAGGTGTGGTGGTGTATGCCTTTAATTCTAGCACTTGGGAGGCAGAGGTAGGAGGATCACTGTAAATTTGGGGAGTGAGTTTCATGTCGGCCTGTGCTACAGTGAGACCCTACCCAAAAAAGAAAAGAAAAAAAGCTTCATGGAAAGTCCCACCAGTACAATGGACCAGAGAGGACAGAATATATGACCTTGAAGAAAAGGTGGAGGAATTGAAATATTCCAACAAGGACAAAGATAATTAATGAAAAGGTACATAATAACTTTCAAGAAATTGGAACACTACGAAAAAACTCAAACTAAGAATTATGAGGCTGGAGACATTGTTGAGTGGTTAAGGTGTTTGCCTGCAAAGCCAAAGGACCCAGGTTTTATTCCCCAGTACCCTGGTAAAACCAGATGCACAAGGCACATGCATCTGGAATTCGTTTGCAGTGGCTAGATGCCCTAGCACACCCATTCTCTCTCTCCCTCTCTCTCTCTCTCTCTCCTTCCTCCTTCACTTTCTCTCTCTTTCTCTCTCCCTCATAAATAAATAAAAAATTTAATAAAAGAATTATAGGCATAGAAGAATTTCCATTGAAAAGCATAGTAAACATTCAACAAAATCATAGCAGAAAATTCCCCAAAAATGAGAGCAAGAGATGTTAGCTGACAAAAAAGAGTACTTAGAACACCAAACAGATAAGACCAGGAAGCATCCTCCCTTCATGATATTGTAAATAAACTACTAAATACACAAAACAAATAAAGCATTTTGGTTGGGCATGATGGTGCATGACTTTAATCCTGAGGCTGAGATAGGAGATTCACTGTGAGAGTTCAAGGCCAGCCTGGAGCTATAGAGTGAGTTCCAGGTTAGCCTGGGCTGGTGTGAGCCCCTACTTTGAACCACCCCACCTCCCACCCTGGAAAAAAAAAGTATTTTGAAAGCAGAAAAAGTGAGCAAGTTTAAGGGCTGGAGAGATGACTTGGAGGTTAAAGGCACTGCAGTGCCTGACAGCCTATGTTTGAGTCCCCTGTACCTATATGTTATAGTTACCTTTGTGATGCTGGCACAAAACACCTGACCAAAAGCAGCTTGTGAAAGGAAAGGATTTACTGCGGCTTACAGGCCTGAGGAGAAGCCCCGTGATGGCAGGGAAAGGATGGCATGAGCAGAGGCTGGGCAGAGGTGATTTCCTCAGCAGGTGGAGTTCTAAAGGATGAGAAAGAGCCAAGTACCAGATGGCACAGAGTTGCAGGAGCGGAAGCAAGGTGGGAGGATTTGCCAGTCATACCAGACTCCCCGCAAAGTCAAGAAACCTGACGGGGAAGATAGCAGCGACCAGCTGAGAGGCTGCTGTGGGACACAAATGGGACAATCTGAGCTCTGGTACAACTCCAGGCATCCTGCACAGAGTCCCATTTCCCAACCACCAGTGCTGAGGCAAACCACCAGAGAACTCATTCACCCCCCAGCAGCAGGGCATCTGGCACAGCCAATCAGAACACTAGATCCACAGTGCAACAGACAGGGATCGAGGTGGGCACTCAGCATTGGTGAGATTGGAAGCCACCCCAGAAGGTAACAGAGCCTACATACACACAGGCAGGTACATAGGCCTGCCCTGGAAGTGCTAATCTCTCTTTCCATGTCAAGGCAGGTTACGTGTTACATATTCTTGCTTTGCTTTACCATTCTCAAATAAGCTGTATTTTGGTGTTAACTATTGCTGCCTTAGATGCTTCTGGATGTTGGCTTTTTCTTCTGTTGTTTTTGAGGCCAGGGTCTGACTCGACCCCAGGCTGACCTGAACCCCATTTCAGACCAGAAATCTCCAAGTTGACAGGATTAAGGGTGTGGAGCAATACACACCCTTAGAAACTTTGGCTTTATTAGATTATCTGTTTGTTTTAATCTCCACTCTTGCATCAATACTCTGTGCTGGTTTGGATTGAATGTGCATATTGCACGGTTGAATTTTAGAATTTGCCAGTAAATTGCTCCACCCAGTCTACTAGAATACTCAACACCTAGGGTCACTTCTGCTGTTTCTCTCAGAGTATGAGAGCTACACCTAGCACCTTAAGCACCTACCCGAAGATATATAAAGTCTGATTTACATGGCTAAGAACACTGCAGATAATTAGAAAACTCAAGTATCAAATCAAGTCCAGATGCAAAAATTTCTACATTATAAGAAACACAAAACATCAAGACAATACAACCCCACTAAAAATTATAAATCCATCAGAAATTACCTCCACTGAGACCATTTTAGATGAAATGCCTAACAAAGATTTCAAAACAATGATTATATCTAGATTTGATGAAATCAAAGGAATGAAAGAAAAGAATCTCCTGAAAGAATTCTAATACAACACAGGAAACCAATGTAATGAAATAAGGAGATCAATATAAGACATGAGTAAGGAAATAGAAATAATGAAAAAATACCAACCACATATCCTAGAAATGAAAAGGAGTAAGTCAAATAGAAAACTCTTTAGAAAGTCTTACCAGTAGAATGGATCAAGGAGAGAACAGAATATATAAACTAGAAGACCAGGTGGCAGATCTAATACAGTTCAACAAAGGAAGAGAAACTAATAGGAAAGTATGAATGGGAATTTCAAGGCATTCAGAACATTTTGAAGAGATCAAACACAAGAATTCAGGGCATAATAGAAGAAGAATTTTACTCCAAAGGCATAGCAGGTATTTTCAACAAAAACATAGAAGAAAACATAGGGAAAGTGATGATAACACAGATACAGAAAGCCTATAGAATGTAAACAGAGAAAATCAAAAAAGAACTTCTCATCGTCATATTATAATTAAACACACAAACCAAAGAAAATATAGTGAAAGCAGTTAGAGAGAGAAATCAAGTCACATACAAAGGCAAGCCCATCAGGATCACAGCAGATGACTCAACACAAACCTTAAAAGCAAGAAAGGCCTCGAATGATGTACTTGAAGTTCTGAAAGATAACAACTATCAACCAAGACTTCTTTATCCAGGAAAGCTATCCATCCAAGCTGACAGATAAATAAGGACATTCCACAACAAACACAAGCTAAAGGAACACATGAACACTAAACCAGCTCTACAGAAAATACTTGAAAGGACCCCCCATGCTGAACAGAGAGGAAAGCACACACATAGGGAAATAGGAAAAACAAACCATATGTGAATAATAGTTAATTCAAGAAAGTAAGGAAAAACCAGAAAAACTACAAAATAAGAAGAGTGCCAAGAGTAAATGCACACCTTTCAATACTAACTCTTTTCTTTTAATTGAGAATTCTTGTTTATTATTTATTTATTTGAGAGTGACAGACAGAGAAAGAGGGAAAGAGAGAGAGAGAGAGAGAGAATGGGCGCGCCAGGGCTTCCAGCCACTGCAAAGGAACTCCAGACACATGTGCCCCCTTGTGCATCTGGCTAATGTGGGTCCTGGGGAATCAAGCCTCAAACCGGGGTCCTTAGGCTTCACAGGCAAGCGCTTAACCGCTAAGCCACCTCTCCAGCCCTCAATACTAACTCTTATTATCAATGGCCTCAGCCAAAAAATACCCCAACCAAAAGACACAAGTTTGCAGATATAAAAAAGCAGGCATGGTGGCGTACCCAGCACTTAGGAGGCAGAGGTAGGAGGATCACCATGAGTTCAAGGTCAGCATGGGCTAGAGTGAGACCCTACCTAACCCCCCCCCCAAAAAAAAAAAGCAGGATACTAAAGCCAGGTATGGTGGCACGCACCTTTAATCCCAGCACTCGGGAGGCAGAGGTAGGAGGATTACCATGAGTTTGAGACTGTCCTGAAACTACATAGTTAATTCCAGGTCAGCCTAGGCCAGAGTGAGACCCTACCTCCAAAAATAAAAAAGCAGGATACTTCTATTTGTTGACTCCAAGAAACTCACCTTTCCATAAAATATGAGCACTATCTTTGGGTGAAAGAATGGAAAATGGTATTTCAAGCAAATGGGCCTAGAAAACAAGCAGGGGTTGCTATCCTCATATCTGATAAGGTAGAGAGATCAAACCAGCATTAGGGAGGAAAGATAAAGAAGGTTATTTTATACTGATTAAAGGAACACTCCAAAGGAAGATATCTAAACATATATGCACCTAACATGAGGGCTCCCAATTTCAGCAAACACTATTAGCACTAAGGTCACAGATAACACCAAATACAGTTGTAGTGGGTGACTTCAACACCCCACTGACATCAATTGACAGGTCATCCCAGCAAAAAAATTAAACATAGAAGCATCTGGATTATATGAGATTATAGAAAAAATGGACCTAACAGATTTATACAGAACATTTCATCCAAGTGCTTCAGAATACACATTATTTTCAGCACCACATGGATCATTCTCTAAAATAGACTATATTTTAGGACACAAAGCAAACCTCAAAAAAATACAGGAAAATTGAAGTAATCTGTGGCAAATTATCTGATCACAATAGGATTAAACTACAAATCAACAGCAAGAAAAACTATAGAGAAAAAAAACAGAAAAATAAATAAAGAATAAGGGAAAAAAACTATAGACAATACATAGAATCATGGAAACTAAACAATACACCACTAAATAATGAATGGGTCAATGAAAAAAATCAAGAAGGAAGTCAAAAAATTCATAGAATAAAATGATAATGAGAACACAGCATACCAAAATCTTTGGAACACAATGAAGGCAATCCTAAAGGGGAAATTCATAGCATAAAATGCCTATGTTAAGAAATTAAGGAACTAGAGTGATGGCTTAGCAGGTAAGCATTTGCCTGTAAAGCCAAAGGACCCAAGTTCAATTCCCCAGGACCCACATTAGCCAGATGAACAAGGGGGCACATCTGGAGTTCATTTTCAGTGGTTGGAGGCCCTGGAATGCCCATTCTCTCTCTCTCTCTTTCACTCTGTCAAATAAATAAAATAAAAATAATAAAAGATTTTAAAAAGAAATTAATCTGGGCATGGTGGTGCACACCTTTAATCCCAGGATTTGAGAGGCAGAGGTAGGAGGATCACTGTAGCAGACAGCTTCAGGTTCACTGAGATGAACTTCTAGACCAGGCACAGTTATGAAGGAAAGGATATTTATTGAAGCTTACAGATCTAGGGGAAGTTCCATAATGGCAGAAGAAACTGGCCTGCTTTCACAGGACCAAACACAGAGAAAGAGAAGGACAAGCAAGAAACCACACAGCAGAGCACACTTCAGGAACTCCAGCTAGGCACACTTTGCATATCTTTAGATTGAAATCTCAACCCCACCGCCACACCTTAAGATCCACCCAGTGACACCACCTCCAGCCAGGTGGCTGCAGATGCAAACTACAAACTAATAAAACAGTGAATATATTGGAAGCCATCTATTCAAACTACCACATTCTGCCCCTGGCCCCCAACAGATTTATAACCATCACACATTGCAAATTGTACTCAGTTCAATTTCAAAGGTCCCCAAAGTCTTGACCAATTTAGGATAGCAAGTCCTGTAAAATCAAACAAGTTAAATACGTCCAACATATAAAGGCACAGAGTAAACATTTTCAACTGGTGTAATGCATAGCAAGGTGAAACTAAAACAATGCAAATTCAACCACCATCAAACAAACATCAAACTTCTGCAGTTCAAGTTCAATATAACCAGAGTCTGGCAGTCTCCAGATTTTCCAATTTCACTCTTCCAGCTGGACAGAGTAGCCAGGAAAAATTTCTATCCTAGGCCAACAGTGCATTCTGTGGTAGCCCTTACATAGTCCTGGTATATCCAAAACATCTTCAGGTCTTCATGCAAACCACAGCCCATCTTCAAAAGGCTCTTTCAGACTATCAGGGCATCAGGCCCTGCCTCATGCCACAAATCTGCAGTGGCTCCTGGAACTGTGTGCAATTCATGACCACTCCTCACATTTTGCATCTTTATGAGACCAATACCAGGTGTGTAGGACACAGCCGTATTCTTAATTCAGTGATGAAATAAATCATAATAAACCTTGAAAAGCAGGTTCCTTCTCCAGTCAACTCTTTCCCAAAGAGTTTGTATTTCTATGATTATCTTTCCTCAGGCATCCTTTCCATTGTTTTAATGTAAAGCATTGGGCCATCTTCCTTAAGATTGCTAATGTGTTTGACAATAGCAGGTTCAGCAACCTAAGACCAGTCTCCATGCCTGTAATTTTAACTTGTTTGAGGTTTTACAGCTTAAAAATCTTAAATCTCTCAGTCCAATTATCTTTAGCCAAGCACATCAGTCTATTACAAATTTAACCTTGATTAAACTCTCTAGTCCTGGGCAGCAGAAGCAGCCAGCCCTTATGCCAGTAGCCCAGTTGCAACAAAGTCCTCTGTAGTCTTTCCTTCCCATTAGAAAGTTCATAAGCCAAGCCTTGAAGTTCAATAGTGTCTGCACTTAGCATTCGCAAACTCTCATCAGAATAGTCCATAAACCTTGGCTTACCACTCCAGAAGGCATCTTCAGTTGCAAGCACCAAGTCAATGCTCATTCCTCCAAAACAAAAGTACCAAAAGACCAACATCCACATGGTCATGTTCATCTTACCCCACTCCTGGTACCAACTTCTGTAGCAGACAGCTTCAGGTTTGCTGAGATGAACTTCTAGACCAGGCACAGTTATGAAGGAAGGGATATTTATTGAAGTTTAAAGATCCAGGGGAAGTTCCATAATGGCAGAAGAAACTGGCCAGCTTTCACCAGACCAAACACAGAGAAAGAGAAGCACAAGCCAAAACTACACAGCACAGCACACTTCAGGAACTCCAGCTAGGCACACTTTGCATATCTTTAGATTGAAATCTCAACCCAACCACCACACCTTAGGATTCGTCCAGTGACACTGCCTCTAGCCAGGTGACTACAGATGCAAACTACAAACTAATAAAACTGAATATATTGGGGGCCATATATTCAAACTACCATAATCACCATGAGTTCAAGGCCACCCTAAGAATATATAGTGAATTCCAGGTCAGCCTGAGGTAGAGTAAGACCCAGCCTCAAAAACCCAACAAGAAGAAAAGAAAGAAATTAGAGGACTGGAGAGGTGGCTTAGTGGTTAAGGCACTTGCCTGTGAAGCTTAAGGACCCAGGTTCAATTCTCTAAGCCTCCCATAAGCTAGATGCACATATTAGCACATGTGTCTGGAGTTTGGTTGCAGTGGCTAGAGGTCCTGGTGTGCCCATTCTCTCCCTCCCTCTCTCTCTCTCTCTCTCCTGTCTCTAATCAATAAACAAAATAAAATCAGAAAAAAATTAATAATAATATAAAAAATTAGAAAGGTTGCAAGTAAACAACTTAATGCTTCACCTTAATGCTTTGGAAAAAGATGAATGAAGCAAACTAACTCAGTAGATGGGAGTAAATAATAAAGATTAGGGCAGAAATTAATGAAATAAAAACAAAAAAAAATCAAAGAATCAATGAAATAAAGAGTTGGTTCTTTATAAGAATAAACAAGATTGATAAACCCTTAGCAAATTTGACCAAAAGAAAGAGAGAAGAAACACAAATTAATAAAATGAGAGGTAAAAAGCACCATCACAACAGATACCAGAGAAATTTAAAAAATGATAGGGACATACTATAAGAACATATATACCTCAAAGTTTCAAAATCTGAAAGAAATGAATGACTTCCTTGATTTATATGACTAACCAAAATTAAATCAAGATGAAATTAACCACTTAAATAGAGCTATAACAAGTATGCAGATCCAAGCAGTTATGAAAAATCTCCCAACTAAGAAAAGTCCAGGCCCAGATGGATTCACTGGTGAATTTGACCAGACCTTTATGGAAGAACTAACATCAATGCTTCACAAACTTTTCAGTAAAATAGAAAAGGAACAGCTGGGTATGGTGGCACACTCCTTTATTCCCAGCACTCAGGAGGCAGAGGTAGAAGGATCACTGTGAGTTCAAGGCCAGCCTGAGACTACGTAGTGAATTCCAGGTCAGTCTGGGCTAGAGTAAAACCCTACCTCAAAAATACCAAAAAAAAAAAAAAAAAAAAAAAGAAGAAGAAGAAGAAGGAATCCTCCCAAACTCCTTCTACAAAGCCAGCATCACCCTGATACAAAGACCAGATCAAGATAGAACAAAAAAAGAAAATTACAGACAATCACCCTTATGAATATAGATGTAAAAATTCTCAAAAAAAATATTGGCAAACAGAAAAACAGAATACAATAATATATCAGAAAGATCATTCACTCCAAACAAGTAGGCTTTATCCTACTTTATCCAGAGATGCAGGGATGACTCAACATATGCAAATCAATAAATGTAATACACTACATGAATGGACTGAACAAAATAAAATTACATGATCATCTCATTAGATGCAGAAAAGGCATTTGACAAAATCCAACATTCTTTGTTGATAAAAGTCCTATAGAAACTGGAAATAGAAGGAACATATCTCAACATAATAAAGGCTATTTATGACAAACCTACAGCAAACATACTCCAAAATGGAGGAAGAACTTGAAGCTTTTCCACTAAAATCAGCAACAAGACAAGAGTGTCCACTGTCCCTGCTTTTATTGAATATAGTACTAGAAGTCTTAGCCATAGCAATAAGGCAAGAGACACACACAAAAGGCATACAAATTGGAAAGGAAGAAATCAAATTATCATTACTTGATGATGATATCATTCTATACATAAAGGACTTTAAAGACTCTACCAGCAAACTGTTAGAGCTGATAAACACAGACATGTAGCAGGATAAAAAATAAACACCCAGAAATCAGTAGCCTTCCTATTCACTAACAACAAAAATACAGTGGATAAAATCAGAGAATCACTCCCATTCACAATGCAAAGAAAGAAAGAAAGAAAGAAGAAAGAAAGAAAGAAAGAAAGAAAGAAAGAAAGAAAGAAAGAAAGAAAGAAAGAAAGAACGCACGCACACACCTTGGAATTAACCTAACCAAGGAAGTGAAGGATCTCTACAATGAAAACTTTAAAACTCTCAAATGAGAAACTGCAGAAGACACTAGGAAATGGAAAGACATCCCTTGTTTTTGGATTGTAAGAATCACTATTGTGAAAATGCCAATCTTACCAAAAGCAATCTACACATTTAGTGCAATCCTGATCAAAATTGCAAGTGCAGCCAGGCATGGTGGCATACACCTTTAATTCCAGTGCTTGGGAGGCAAAGGTAGGAGAATCACTGTGAGTTCAAGACCACCCTGAGACTGCATAGTGAATTCCAGCCTGGTCTAGAGTGACACCCTATCTCAAAAAACAAAAACAAAAACAAAAATTCCAATTACATTCTTCATGAAATTAGAAAAAACAACCCATTCATTTGGAAGCACAGAAACCCTCGATTATCTAAAACAATTTTGAGCAACAAAAATAAGGCTGGTGGTATCACCATACCTGACTTCAACCTATACTACAGAGCCATAGTAACAAACACAGCATGGTACTGGCACAAAAACAGACATGCAGATCAATGGAACAGAATAGAGGACCCAGATGTAAGTCCAGGTATGTACAGCCACCTGATCTTCAACAAAAAGACTCATTGGAGGAAAAACAGCCTCTTCAGCCAATGGTGCTGGGGAAACTGGATCTGTATCTGTAGAAGGATGGAAATAGATCCTTATCTCTCTCCATGCACAATAATTAAGTCCAAATGGATCAAAGACCTTAATATCAGATCTGAAACTCTGGCGCTGCTACAGGAAAAACTAGGGGAAACCCTTCAACAAATTGGTCTTGGCAAAGACTTTTTTTTTTTTTTTAATTTTTTTATTTAGTTGCAAGCAGAGAGAAAGTGAGAGAGAGAATGGGCACAGCCAGGCCTCCAGCTACTGCACATAAATTCCAGACACATGTGCCACTTTGCACATCTGGCTTTACGTGGGCACTGGGGAATCTAACTCGGGTCATCAGTCTTTGCAGAGGAGCGCCTTAATTGCTGAGCCATCTCTGGAGCCATAGTGTTTACTTTTTTAAAAGGCGGGGATCTCCCTGTGCAGTGTAGGCTGCCTCTGACCTCATGGGTTCAGGAAATCCTCCCACCTCAGACTCCTTGAGTAGCTGGGTCTTCACACCATCGTGCCCAGTGAGGAGAAATTGTCAATGGCATTTTAGGAAACAGACTCATTGGTTAATATTTTACATGTCAAGAAAAGTGACCTTTGGTGCTTTCATTTTACAAACAGAAATAATTTACATCTTTACCGGAACAGCTCACAAACAACTTATCAATCTTCAACAGGTTGTTTCCAAAGTTTGGCAAAGACTTTCTGAATATAACCCCAATTGCTCAGAAAATAAACCTTCTGGGACCTCATGAAATTACAAAGCTTTTGTACAGAAGAGGACACTGTGAATACAGCAAAGAAATAACCTATAGAATAAGAGAAAATCTGACAGAGGATTAATATCCAAAATATACAAAGAACTCAAAAAACTAAATAAGAAATCAAATAACCCAGTTAAAAAATGGGCTATGGAACTAAATAGAGAGTTCTCAAAAGAAGAAATACAGATGGCATATAAGTATCTAAAAAAATGTTCTACATCCCTAGCCATCAGGGAAATGCAGATTAAAACTAAGTTGAGATTCCATCTCACTCCTGTCAGAATGGCTCCCATTATGAAAACAAATGACCGTAAATGAACCCTTCTTCACTGTTGGTGGGAATGCAATCTGGTCCAGCCATTATGGAAATGGTTTGGAATTTCCTGAGAAAGATAAAAATAGACTTACTATATGACCCAGCTATAGCACTCCTAGGCATATATCCTAAGGACTTGTCTCACTACCTTAGAGATACTTGCTCAACCATGTTTATTGCCTCTCTATTCACAATAGCTAGGAAAAGGAACCAGGCTAGATGTCCCTCAACTGATTAGTGGATAGTGAAGATGTGGCACATTTATACAATGGAGTTCTACTCAGAGGGGAAAAAAATGAAATTTGCAGGAAAATGGATGGATCTGGAAAGGATTACACTTAATGAGGTAAACCAGGCCCAGAAAGCCAAATGTCACATGTTCTCTCTCCTATGTATATCCTAGCTACACATGACTGGATTTGTGTGTGAGTAGGAATAAAACTCAGTAGCAGAAGCCAATAAGCTAGAAAGGAGATATAAAGGGAAGAGAAAGGGAGGGTGGGGGGACTTAATAGGATGATATTGAAAGTAGAAGGACAGATTAATGGGGGTGAAAAGGCCTAAGTGAGTTCAGGGGAAGAGACTGAATAAAGGAAAGGTGGAGGGACGGTTAATAAAAATCTAAGAGGAGGGCTGGAGAGATGGCTTAGTGGTTAAGGTGTTTGCCTGCGAAGCCTAAGGACCCTGGTTTGATTCTCCAGGACCCACATATGCCAGATGCACAAAGGGGTGCATGCATCTGGAGTTTGTTTATGTGGCTGGGGGCCCTGGCACACCCATTCTCTCTCTCTCTCTCTCTTTCACACACACACACACACACACACACACACACTACCTCTTTCTCTCTCAAATAAATGAAAAAAAAACTATATATATATATATTTTTTAAATCTAAGAGGACATAAATAAGTCATATGGAAACCTACTTTTTTAGACAATGGAGCACCCAGAAGCCATAGATTGTTAGTAGAAAACTTTCACTGCCAACAATGGGATACCTTCCAATGAGTTGTTGGCCAGGGAGGTCCCTGATGCCCCCAAAACATCACAGACCATTGCCGAGGCTCTTGGTTTCACACCAGGAATAGATGGTAAGACCCTATTGCTGAAGACTCCACATATTTGGGCTGCAAATTCACTGAGAAACCCTGCTGGAGCTGAGCTGATAACTTCCTCCATGTAGACCACTGACAGAAAGCTGGAAAAAGCTATGCTGCAAGCAGTTCAATGGGAGAGAGAGAAATCACCAGGGGAGATAATCAAAGTGGACACTACAAGCTTTAAGCTTTAAATTTGGCCAGCTCACGGCCAAGAAAGAAATAATTTTTTTAAAAAATGGAAAACAAATAAAAGGAAAAGATGATGACATCAAAAATAAAAGAGAGGGCTGGAGAGATGGCTTAGCGGTTAAGCGCTTGCCTGTGAAGCCTAAGGACCCCGGTTCGAGGCTCGGTTCCCCAGGTCCCACGTTAGCCAGATGCACAAGGGGGCGCACGCGTCTGGAGTTCGTTTGCAGAGGCTGGAAGCCCTGGCGCGCCCATTCTCTCTCTCTCCCTCTATCTGTCTTTCTCTCTGTGTCTGTCGCTCTCAAATAAATAAATAAATAAATTTTAAAAAAAAATAAAAGAGAGACTGAGAGGGGGAGGAGATAAGATGGAGAGTGGAATTGTCAAGTGGAATATTGGAGGGGGTATTACCATGGTTTATTGTCTATAATTATGGAAGTTGTCAATAAAAATATATAATTTAAAAACTGCATGAAACATACCAGATCACAGAAAAATCAGTCATTCATAAGTAAAGCTGTTAAAATATTTACAAAAATAAATAATAAAAGACTGATTGAGAGAGGAAGGAGATATTATGGAGAGTGAAGGGGAATGTTGGGGAGGAGGGAATTACCATGGTCTATTGACTATAATTATGGAAGTTGTCAATAAAAAATAATTATAATTGGGGCTGGAGAGATGGCTTAGCGGCTAAGGCATTTGCCTGCAAAGCCAAAGGATCCCAGTTCAATTCTCCAAGACCCACAAAATCCAGATGCACAATGGGGTGCATTTACAGTTCGTTTACAGTGGCTGAAGGCCCTGGTGTGCCCATTCTCTCCCTCTCTCTTCTTCCCTCTCCCTCCCTCCCTCTCCTTCTCTCTCCCTCTATGCCTCTCTCTCTGCCTCTTTCTCTGTATCAAATAAATAAAATGTATTTTTTAAAAATAATAATTAAAATTAAAAAACAAAAAGGCATATTTTTTAATTCAGCACAGTAGCTGAGTATTGTGGCACACACCTTTAATCTCAGCACTCAGGAAGCAGAGGTAGGAGGATAGCTGTGAATTTGAGGCCACCCTGGAATTACAAAGAAAGTTCCAGGTTAGCCTGGGTTAGAGTAAAACCCTACCTTGAAAAAAAATCAACATAGTAACTTTAAATTATAAAACTAATAATGAGCTTGGTGTGGTGGTGCACACCTTTAATCCCAGCACTCAGGAGGCTGAGGTAGGAGGATGGCCATGAGTTCAAGGCCACTCAGACTACGTAGTGAATTTCAGGTCAGCCTGGGCTAGAGCAAGACCCTACCTCCAAAAACCAAATAACAATAATAATGAAACCTAAAAAACAAAAACGAGGCTGGGAGTGGTAGTGTACACCATTATTAATCCCAGCACTTGGGAGGCCAAGGTAGGAGAATCCCTGTGAGTTCATGGCTATTCAGACTATATAGTGAATTCCAGGTCAGTCTGAGCTAGAGTGAGACCCTTCCTCGAAAAGCCAAATAAATAAATAAAAATGGCTGAAAAGATGGCTCACCAGTTCAGGCAGTTGCCTGCAAAGCCTAACAATCCAATTCAATTCCCCTGTATCCGCATAAAGCCAGATACAGAAAGTGGCACATGCATCTGGAGTTTAATTACAGTGGTTAGAGGCCCTGGTGCGCCCATTCTCTCTCTCCTCCGTCTCTTTCTGCATGCATAAACAAATAAATCAATAAGATATTGAGCCGGGCGTGGTGGGGCACACCTTTAGTCCTAGCACTCGGGAGGCAGAAGTAGGAGGATTGCCATGAGTTCAAGGCCATCCTGAGACTACATAGTGAATTCCAGGTCAGCCTAGAATTTTAAGACCTTATCTCAAAAAAACAAAAAATAAAATAAAATAAATATTTAAAAATAAATAAGTAAAAAACAAAAGAAAGGGGCTGGAGAGATGGCTCAGTGGTTAAGGCAGTTGCCTGAGTTCAATTCCCCAGTACCTACGTAAAGCCAGACACACAGAAGGTGGCCCATGCATCTGGAATTTATTTGCAGTTGCCTGGAGGCCCTGGCATGCCCATCCTCTATCTGCCTCTTTCTCTCTCACACACACTTATTCAAACAAGTAATGAATAAAAATAAAGAAGGCACAATAATTATTTAAACGAGGGAGAGAAAGTACAGAAAGGCCTGGAGACGAACAGACATCTGGGTCCCGACTTACTCCAGGAAAGAACATAAGCTGCTCAAGATTCTGGGCTCATTGCCTTTAAACTTCCTGTCCAAAATACTAAGGTTTCCAGAGGGAGAGAAGCAACATTTTTCTGGCAAACACTCCATATGTTATCTTCAAATGACGTGCGGCGGTAGGGCCACAAGGTCAACTTGCCCAGATGAGAAGCAGCTTGTGTAACTACGGCAGAGGCAAAACCCGCGCAAGGCAGAGGCGCAAGTCCACTAGCCCCGGGGCTTTCCATCCATGCGTGAGAGGAGAGAGAAGGGCCAGCTCCCTCGAATGTCCCTATTGCTGTTCTCACCAAGCCTTTTTCTTCCTGCCACTTCTGAGTGTATTTGCCAATTCTCTGGGACGAGGTGAGTACAGATTCAGGAAAACCCTGAAGGTCAGGAGTGGCAGAAGCCTTCCCTCAACCCCGCCCCCACCCCTCCACACTGCTGCTGGGGCCATTCCCAGGAATTCCCAGCAGCTGTTTGCACCTGGAGAAAGGACCCAGGATTTGAACACAGTGCATTAGAAAAACGGGTAGCCAGCAACACAGTCCCCCGTCGAGGCTGAGGCAGGAGAACCACTTGAGGCCAGGAGTTGAAGGTCAGCCTGGGCAACACGGTCACACACCATCTCAGAAGGTTTTGCGGCAAGCCAAGGTGGTGGTGGGTGCCTTTAGTCTCAGCACTCAGGAGGCTGAGGTAGAAAACTCATCCTAAGCTCAAGGCCAGGCTGGGCAACAGAGTGAGACCCAGGTCAGTCTGGGCTACAGTGAGACCCCGCCTCAAAAAAAAAAAATTAGTTTTTAAGGAAAAGGTGATCTTGTCATACTGTATACGTGTAACATACAGTTATGAAGAATGAGGCGGGCGAACCTGTGCTCAGAGAGAGCAAGGTCCCAGGCTAATGAAGTTTGGACACATGAGGCATAGTTGGGGTATCATTTTGGTGTGATGAACACATCTGGGAGGGTAACCAGGCTGCTGGCAGTAGATGCCTGGGGGCAGGGGGTGAGGGTGGGGATGAGCAGGTGGAGGGGCCAGGCTTTAGTCTTCATGACAATGCTTTTGTTCCCATGTGCTGAAGGTGATTATCTGTCAAATGTTCCTCGTCTCCCTGCCCCCTTTCTTGCCATCCTGCTGCCTGCCCGCATCCACCCGTGATCACCCACAGCCGCCTACTATCACTCCATGCTCCCAGCCTCCCATGGGATCCTAGGGTGGTGTTACAATGTCTGCTCTATGTCACATGCTTCAGACGCCCTTCATAGCCAACCAACTCTAGCCAAAGTTGCGCTTCCCTGATACATCTGCCCACTAATAGCGAGCCCCAGCCAGAGAGTGTGAGCGATGATGCGGGGAGCCAGCGATTGAACTCCCGGCTGAGGGTCAGGTCTGGGTCTTATTCAAGCTCTCTGACTTGGTACAAATGGGTTCACCAGAGTCTCAGTTTCACTAACTGAAAAAGGTAAGGTAGTACGATATCACCTGTTGGCGTGGAGAGATGGCTCAGCAGTCAAGGTGCTTACCTGCAAAGCCTAACCTCCCAGGCAGAAAGATGCACAGCAGGGCATGCGTCTGGAGCTTGTTTGCAGTGGCTGGAAGCCCTGGTGTGCCCATTCTGTCTCTCTTCTCTCTGCTTGCAAATGAATAAGTCAATATACATACATACATACATATATATATATATATATATATATATTTTTTTTTTTTTTTTTAAGATATCACCTGCAGCTGAGACTCTTTCTAGACCCAACATCTCCCAGATCCCAGCATGCTCTCCTCTGACACCCATTCCCTCTGAACTGGCCAATACATGTGGGATGTTGAATGGCACAGTCCAAATGTGAGTGCCATAGGTCATTTTAAACATTCTCAGTGGGGCTTCATTGTTCGCTGTGGGACAGATGGCCTAGTGCAATTGCTGCCCACGAGGAAGGCAAAGTCACCTCCAGTATTCAGTAGCCACAG
Source organism: Jaculus jaculus (assembly GCF_020740685.1). Classification (NCBI taxonomy): domain Eukaryota; kingdom Metazoa; phylum Chordata; class Mammalia; order Rodentia; family Dipodidae; genus Jaculus; species Jaculus jaculus. The sequence continues at coordinate 36,224,148 of NC_059119.1, read as the reverse complement.
TCGCTCAGGCATTTGGGGAACAGTCAAGGGCAGGCTGCAGCCACGGAGGATGAGATGCCCAAGACTCTACAGCCAGAGATGACCCATGTGGTTTTGGGGGACTTCATGGGCATCGTCATGCAGCTGCTGTGAATGGGCGTCAGACAACAGGTAAGGAAGTCAAAGGAAGTTGGGCAACATCTCCCAGCAGTCCAAAGACACAGCGTTCACAGGATCCCTTCCTCCTGTTTGTTGGTGACCTCGGGCCAGAAATTACGACTGAAGATATAAGAGCAGTTTTTGTACCATTCCGAAGAATATCAGATGCCCGAGTGGTAAAAGACAGGGCAACAGGAAAAGTCTAAGGGATAGGGCTCTGTCTCCTTTTTTTTTTCAACAAATGGGCTGTTCAGCAGATGGGTGGCCAGTGGCCAAGAGATTGGGCCGCCCCAAAGCCTCCAGCTCCAAAGAGTGCCTGTGAGTCCAACACCAAGCAGCTGTCATAGGACGGGGCTGTCGGTCAGTCGAGTCCCAGCAATTGCCCTGTGTACTGCGCTGCTGTGACCTCCGGGCTGACAGAACAACGAACGCACCAGGCTTTTCCACCATTTGGACAAATACTGGAAATTTGAGTCTTCCCAGATAAAGGATGTTCACTTGTTCTGTCCAATTCCCATGAAAGTGCAGCACATGCAATTGTTTCTGTTAATGGTACTACCACTGAAGGTCATACTGTGAAACGCTATTGGGGCAAAGAAACTCCTGATATGATAAATCCCATGCAACAGCAGAATCAAATTGGATATCCACCAGCAAATGGCCCATGGGGTCAGTGGTATGGAAATTGCACGGCAGGTTGACCAGTACATGCCCACGGGTCGGCAAGTCCCCGCCTATGGAACGTATGGCCAGCCATGGTGCCAGCTAGGGTTCGATCAGACCCAGTCTTCCACACTTTGGATGGGACCAAATTACGGAGTGCAGACACCACAAGGCCAGAGTGGCAATATGTTGCCTAACCAGCATGCTGGGAATCGAGTGGCAGGACTTGAAACCCAGTGAGAAAGGACTCCAGAACCAAAAGCCAGTGGCTTGAGGCTATAAGGAGTGTAGTAAAGCCATCGTTTACTTAAGGATTTATCAAATCAGCCAGGGCAGATGTCAAAGACAATGCATGTATTTAAAAGATTCATTTTTTTAAATCATGAAATTGCTTTCCATCCACGTTGTTTTGAAAGGAAAAAGATGGTGGCTGTCTGTCAATTTTTGCCTTCATGGCCTTTTTTGATAAAGTTTCTCAGATCCTTGTTTCAAATACAAATGCAGGGATTGCTGCCACTTTTTTAGAAAATTGCACAATGTTGAACTTTTTTCCACTAAAAGTAGTGTGCAGTTTAGTTTGTATTCCCGATATGATTTAAAGTATGCAATATAAAGATGTAAAAAGAAAAAGAGAAGGCAAACTTGTGCAAAGTCTCGAAATTCTTTGTAATCTCCAACTTGTGCACAACTCTGTCTTAAGTTAAAAAGAATAAGCATTGCTGAGCTTTACCATCTCCACTCTTATCCCCTTGGAATATTTAAAGTACTAGTTCATATTATTTTTGTATATACATTTTTTTCGCAAATTTGTCCTGCCTTATTAAAGTTCTGTGAAATACTCTTAAATGGAAAAAAGTGGTACTAATTTACATTGAAAACTTTTCTCAGATGGATTGATAATTGTATTCATCTTATGTTTTATATGAAAAGGTACCTCAAGAATTCACTGTTGGGCCGGGCATGGTGGCGCACGCCTTTAATCCCAGCACTTGGGAGGCAGAGGTAGGAGGATCTCTGAGAGTTCAAGCCCACCCTGAGAATACAGAGTGAATTTCAGGTCAGCCTGAGCCACAGTGAGAGACCCTACCTTGAAAAACCAAAAAAAAAAAAAAGAAGAATTCACTGTTGGAACTGTTGAAAAAGGGTTTTTTTATCTTCTGTGATAAATTTTGCTGTGCATCAGGAACTGTAAAAACAAAAACTTGTTACTAAAGAAAATCTCTGAAATATGATAAGCTCTTATGCCATGTCAACTCCATATGTCAACGTCTACATTTATATTTATTTTTTTCACTTTGTACTATGTTTCAAGTGTCAGTAAGTTAATCTTTTGCACAGTTACCAAACTTTGTATGTCATTTCATTTTTTAAAGGCATCATGCAGAATTTACTTGACAAGGTTTTAAGTTTGCATGTGAGTATCAAGTGCACACCATTTGGTAGTCTTTGAATGTCATCTGCTCTTGTTTTTCAAGAATTTTGAAACATAGTTTTATGTAAAGGAATATATTAATTTGACATTTTCTAGTTAGATTTATTTAAAAGAGCAAATCAACTTTAATAGGTACACATGATAGTTGTGAAACTATCAAATATGCTTATGTCAGGCTTGATATTCTTGTAAACTCTAAAATTACCAGCCGGGCAAAGATACAAACAAATAAAAATCCCTTAACTCCTACCTCCTTGAATAGCCTCTAGGGGCTGAAGGAACGGCTTAGTGGTTAAGGTGTTTGCCTGCAAAGCCAAAGGACCCAGGTTCGATTCCCCAGGACCCACATTAGCCAGATGCACAAGGGGATGCATGCATCTGGAGTTCATTTACAGTGGCTGGAGGCCCTGGCACACCCATTCTCTCTCTCTCTCCCTCTTTCTCTGTCAAATAAATAAATGAATAAAATATTTTTTAAAAATAGCCTCCAAAGAGGTGAATCCTCAGTGCAATCATTATTTTCACTCTTTTGGTACCAGATTTTTTGGAGTTCCTACTTTATTTTGGAGTAGCTCCGAGCATTAAGAGATTTAATCTTTAATGACATTCTAGTTTTAGAATTTCTAGTACATTTGAGTCTCTTAAAAGAGTTGTGGGAATTTTGGTTTGGTGTAGTTTCATGAATGTCACAAACAATGCAGAGAGGGTGTCTTTTACTTGTATTTTAGAAGTTATGTTTTGGAGATCTGCGTAGACCTTCCAGCATTTCATTTAGGAAAAGAAGAGGCCTCTGAAATCTTCAGTTTCTTTGCCTATACCTTCTAAGTGGGAGCAAATGACTCTTAAGTTGGTTTCTCAACTAAACTCTTTTAAACCAGGAAAGACAGCTCAAAGTATATAATTTTTGGAGCTCAGTTCTGTGCAGTTGTACTGATGTTTCATTAAGTGACTGTGTACTTTTAAGTACTGACACAGTAAAATGTGCTTTATGGAAGGAGTACATTTGTCAAGTGTACCTGGAAGTTTTATTTCCTTGTTTCCTTCTACACACCAGCGCACAACTAGAAGTAGCTTCAATGAACTAGTAAAGTACATATATACATATGTACACACATACACATATACACACCAGCAAGTTATTTCAGATCTACTTATATTTCTATTTTAGCGCTGTTTTCTCTTATTGGATTTTGCTGTACATGGTGGCACCTGTCTTTAATCCCAACACTCAGAAGGCAGAGGTAGGAGGATTGCTGTGAGTTCAAGGCCAATTTGAGACTATACAGTGAATTCCAGGTCAGCCTGAGCTACAGTGAGACCCTACCTCAATAAAAAAATAAATAAATAAAATAAGGCAGAGGTAGGAGAATCACTGTGAGTTCGAGGCCACCCTGAGACTACATAGTGAATTCCAGGTTAGCCTGGACTGGAGCGAGACCCTACCTTGATAAATCAAAAATAAAGAATGAAATAAGGACTGAGAGTGGTGGCGTACACCTTTAATCCTAGCATTTGGGAGGCAGAGGTAGGAGGATTGCCATGAGTTCGAGGCCACCCTGAGACTACACAGTGAATTCCAGGTCAACCTGGGCAAGAGAGAGACCTTATCTCGATAAACCAAAAATAAGTAATTAAAATAGAAGAGGATTTTATTTCCTGTACATCTCATAGGGAATTCCAGGTCAGCTTGGGCTAGAGTGAACCCTACCTCAAAAAACAAAGCAAAGCCGGGCGTGGTGGCACACGCCTTTAATCCCAGCACTCGGGAGGCAGAGGTAGGATTGCCATGAGTTCAAGGCCACCCTGAGATGACAGAGTTAATTCCAGGTCAGCCTGGACCAGAGTGAGACCCTACCTCGAAAAACCAAAAAAAAAAAAAAAAAAAGCAAAAAATAAAAAGACACAGATGAAGTCAGTTTCAATGGATTTTATTTAATCTAATATATCCAAAATATCATTTCAATAGGCATGTGCCTTAACCACTGAATCACTTCTCCAGCCCCAAAATGTCATTTCCACATGCAATCAATATAAAAAATGATTGCATTTTCACTCTTTTTTTAAAGTCTTTGAAATCCAGTGTGTATTTTAAATTACAGAATGTATCTACACAAATGAGCCACATTTCAAATGTTCCAAAGTCACCTTTGGCTGATGGCTCTTATACTGGGTGGTGCAGACACAGCACCGGAAACAAGGGAGTACCAGCATGTGCCCTTGGAAAGGTTGGGGTCCCAGGAGCAGTTTCAGTTCCAAGATCCTCTCCTCTCCTGACTAGGCAGATGGCTGGGGCTAGGTAGAGACACCCCTGAAATGTTCAGGACAAGCACCCCATAGTTCCGCCAGCACTGCAACACAGGGGAACATCGGGGCAAAGCAGAAAAGATGAGCTGGACATAACCAAGTCTTCCTTCTGCTCAGGTTCTCACGGCACACAATGACACACCCCCAGATCCTCTGATCTTGGCTACATTAGTCTGCTCGTTAATGCCTCTGAGCATCTGCTGATTCCCAGCCGTCAGCTGGGCACTGGGACATCTGGGCCTAGGGACAACCGTCACTCACAAGAGCTCCCCAAAGCTCCCCTGGGAGAAGGTGGTGAGTGCTTCGCACAGTCATTACTCACCCAAGAGTCCCTGAGAAATGAGGACAGACTTACAGATGAGAATCCAAGGACCACCATGAAAGTCACCCATGTGGCAAAGGAGGCTCAGGAGCCTACAGCCTCACGTGAGGCTCTGAAGAGCTTACAGCCCTGCAGAAAGAGCCACTCCAGAGCTAGTCACCTCTGCACGGTGTGGGAAGGATGTGCGGAGGGAACCCTGGAGCAGGTTCACAAAGCCAAGGTCTGCGGGGCAGGGCAGCTGCTGGAACCTCGGGCAGGAACAGCTCAAGTCACAGCCCAGAGGCCCAAGCTGGGGGCTGGGTTAGGAAGACCTCAGTGCCCAGCTGCTGGAGAGCAGCATGCCTAAGGAGCAGAGGACGCATAGTAAAGATGTCAGCCAAACCTGCACACAGTGGACTTTAGCTTCCATGAAGAAGAAACTGGATTTTTATCTTGACAGCTCTAGAAACCATTAAAAGAGTTTTCTCTAAGGCAGTAAAGGGACCAAATTCTCATATTTAAGAAGTCACTCCAAGCCAAGTATCTCAGGTCCGTTACTCAGGAGGCTGAGGTGGGTGAGTGGCACTTGAACACAGGAATTTCAGGCCAGTATGGGCAACACACTGACAGCCTCCATCAAAAGAAAGAAACAGAGAGAGGAAGGGAGGGAGGAGGAGGAAGGAAAAGAAAAGAAAAGAAGGGAAAGACAGGGAAGGAAGAAAGGGAACTTTCCACAAAGTTGGACCGTGTCCTCAGAATTTAGATGTTTCGATGGAATTTCAAGTGCCTAAGAAGTTTCCTTTTTATTTTTTATTGTTTGGTTTTTCGAGGTAGGGTCTCACTCTAGCTCAGGCTGTCCTGGAATTCACTATGTAGTCTCAGGGTGGCCTCAAACTCTCATAGATCCTCCTCCCTCTGCCTCACAAGTGCTGGGATTAAAGGCATGCACCACTACGTCTGGCTCCCCCCTTTTTTTAATGCTTTATTTTGATTTGAGAGAGAGAGTGGGCACACCAGGCCCTCAGCCTCCAGCCACTGCAAATGAACTCCAGAGGCATGCACCACCTCGTGCATCTGGCTCACATGGGTCCTGGGGAATCGAACCTGGGTCTTTATGCTTTGTAGAAAAATGCCTTAACTGCTAATCCAGCTCTCAGGCCTGAAGTTTCCTTTCTCTACGGAGAAGCTGCTTGCTCACAGTGCCTGAAAATGGACCAAAAAAAAAAAAAAAAAAAGCTAACAAGCACTTTCTATACATTTTAAAATTTTTATTGTATTTATTTATTTGCAAGCAGAGGGAGACAAAGAGGATGGGCATGCCTGGACCTCCTGCCACTGCAAATGAACTCCAGATGCATTTGCCACTTTGTGCATCTGGCCTTAAATGGGTACTTGTGAAGTCAAACACGGGTCATCAGGCTTTGTGGGCAAGTGCCTTTACTGTTGAGCATCTGTCCAGCAGCTCTCACCTTTATTTTTTTTTTAATTTTATTTTTAATTTTTTTAAAATTTATTTATTTGAGAGCGACAGACACAGAGAGAAAGACAGATAGAGGGAGAGAGAGGGAATGGGCGCGCCAGGGCTTCCAGCCTCTGCAAACGAACTCCAGACGCATGCGCCCCCTTGTGCATCTGGCTAACGTGGGACCTGGGGAACCGAGCCTCGAACCGGGGTCCTTAGGCTTCACAGGCAAGCGCTTAAACGCTAAGCCATCTCTCCAGCCCTATTTTTTTTTTAAAGTAGGTTCTCACTCTAGCCCAGGCTGACCTGGAATTCACTGTGTAGTCTCAGGTCTTACACAGAAGCACATAGGAACCCTGTGGCCAGCAGGCAGAGAAACTGAAACATGTCAACTCCTCCCTGCCAAAGCCAGTGCCTCATCCCTCAGCCCAGCCCCCAAAGCCCTCCCAGCTCACCTGATTACCCAGTTCCGTTTTCAGTTCCGCAGCTCTGAGGCTAGCCTACTTTCACAGCCATTCGAGCAGAAAAATTTGGACACTATACAAAAAATGTAACAAAAGTAGGACAAAGGGACACAGAACGGTGACCCGCTACGGCGCGTACCGGGGAAAGACCGGGATGGTGATAGGAAACAGTAGGCAGGCACCAGGTGCAACCGAGCAGGGCTTGGCTCCTGACACTCTGGAAAACTGAGCTGAAGACCAAGAGACACAGAGAAAGATCGCTTTCCCCGGAGATACGGTCGGGCTGGCTCACGGCGCTGCCAGCGGTCACCTGCGCTGCCCAAGCTGCGGCCTCTCGGCCGCAGAGGCCCCCGCTCACCGCGGGACCAGGAGCACAGAGGGACACTGCTCGGCGGGTAGGTTTCAGGAAGGTGAAAAGCCGGGATGTCTCCGAACTGGCGAGCCTTGGGCTCCATGGATACCCTGACTTGGAAAGCCCCCTGCGCCCTTTGGAGGGGACACTGGAGTCAAAGGTGTTGCTCTGGGGCAGCTGGGCCTCTGTCCCCACGGCCTCCCCGTCCCCCAGGCGGCCAGCAGCAGCGGGGTGCACGGGATGCCCAGGTGCACATAATGCTTGGGGTGCACGGGGCACTCAAAGGCTCCCCGCCGGCCACAGGCAAGCTGTTCTGCTCCTGGAGGTGTGCACAGTAAGGCCAGGGCGGCCTGGGGGGAGTCTTCAGTCACGTAGGGCAAGAGAGTGGAGGCGAGAGAGCGTGGCCTTCTGGATCCTTCGGAAGAGCTGAGCCAACTGGTAAAGGAAAGGCAAGGAAGAGGGAGACGCTGCGAGGAAAGGAGAGACCGGTGAGCCTTCCCGCGGGCCCAAGCGCTTCTGCACCTTCCCGCAGACACAGCCTCAGCAACCGTTTTCTTCACCCGAAGTATCACGACTAGTTTTTTTTTTGTGGGGTTTTTTGGGGTGTTTTTTTTTTTTTGGTTTTTAAGGTAAGGTCTCACTCTGGCCCAGGCTAACCTGAAATTAACTATGTAGTCTCAGAGTGGCCTCAAACTCACAGCAATCCTCCTACCTCTGCCTCTCCAGTGCTGGGATTAAAGGCGTGTTCCACCATGCCTGGCTTGTTTGTTTTTAATATTTTTATTTACTTGCAAGAAGAGAGAGAGAAGGAGAATGGGCGTGGCAGGACCTCCAGCTCTGCAAACGAACTCCTGATGCATGCATCACTTTGCACATCTGGCTTAACGGGTACTAGGGAACTAGGGAATCAAACCAAGGTCTTTAGGCTTAGCAGGCAAGCACCTTAACCACTGAGCAATCTCTCCAGCCCAGCTATTCAGGGTTTTTTTTTTTAATATTTGTTTATTTTTATTCATTTACTTGACAGAAACAGAGAGAGAGAGAGAATGGGCACGCCAGGGCCCCCAGCCACTGCAAACGAACTCCAGATGTGTGTGCCCCCTTGTACATGTGACTAACATTGGTCCTGGGAAATCAAACCTGAGTCCTTTGGCTTTGCAGGCAAATGCCTTAACAACTAAGCCATTCCTCCAGCCCTATTCAGTTTTTTTTTTTAAAAAGCACTTTCAGGGCTGGAGATATGGCTTAACAGTAAAGGTGCTTGCCTGTGAGGTCTAAGGACCTACGTTCGATTCCTCAGTGCCGCCATAAGCCAGATGCACAAGGTGGCACATGCATCTAGAGTTTGTTTGAAGTGGCTAGAGGCCCTGGCGAGCCCATTCTCTCTGTATCTTCCTCTCCCTCTCTCAAATAAACAAACAAATAAATAAAATAATATTTTTTAAATATTTTTTTTGTTCATTTTTTATTTATTTATTTGAGAGCGACAGACATAGAAAGACAGATAGAGGGAGGGAGAGAGAATGGGCGCGCCAGGGCCTCCAGCCTCTGCAAACGAACTCCAGACGCGTGCGCCCCCTTGTGCATCTGGCTAACGTGGGACCTGGGGAACCGAGCCTCGAACCGGGGTCCTTACATGTGGTGGTTTGACTCAGGTGTCCCCCATAAACTTAGGTGTTGTGAATGCTAGCTCCCCAGCTGATGGAGATTTGGGAATTAATGCCTCCTGAAGGGAGTGTATTGTTGGGGGCGGGCTTATGGGCTTTATAGCCAGTTTCCCCATCCCAGTGTTTGGCACACCCTCCTGTTGCTGTGGTCCATCTTCTGTTGGCCAGGGGGTGATGTCCACCCTCTGCTCATGCCATCGTTTTCCCCTGCCATCGTGGAGCTTCCCCTCGAGCCTGTAAGCCAAATAAACCTCTTTTTCCCAGAAGCTGCTCTTGGTTGGGTGATTTCTACCAGCAATGCGAACCGGACTGCAACATTACGCTTCACAGGCAAGCACTTAACCGCTAAGCCATCTTCAGTGTTTTTTTGGGGGGGGCTGGAGAGATGGCTTAGTGGTTAAGCGCTTGCCTGTGAAGCGTAAGGACCCCGGCTCGAGGCTCGGTTCCCCAGGTCCCACGTTAGCCAGATGCACAAGGGGGCGCACGCGTCTGGAGTTCGTTTGCAGAGGCTGGAGGCCCTGGCGCGCCCATTCTCTCTCCCTCCCTCTATCTGCCTTTCTCTCTGTGTCTGTTGCTCTCAAATAAATAAATAGAAACAAAAATAAATTTTAAAAAAAGAACCCTTTTATTTATTTGTGATTGCTGGGAGTAAAAGCAAGCACCAACATGCCAGCAAATTTTTTTGCCACAAATTAACTATATTGAAAATAAAGGAAAATTTACCCAGTTTGTGTATTTTCCATGTTGAATTACTGATTTCAACACAATAAGGATTCAGCAATAGGGTCTTACCATCTACTTCTGATGGGAAACCAAGAGCCTTGGCAATGGCCTGTAATATTCTGGGGAAATCACAGAACTCCCTAACCAACAACTCACTGGAAGGTATCCCATCACTGGCACTGAAATTTTTCCAGCAACAATGTATGGCTTCTGGGTGTGCCATTGTCCAAAGAAGTAAATTTCCATATAGCATATGCATAGCATCTTAAATTTTGATTAATCCCACTCCCACTCTTCCTGTATTCAATCCCTTCCCATGACCTCATTTAGACCATTCCATCTTCGGTGATATGTTCATCTACTTACATATATGCAATTCCCTATCCTTAAGTCCTCCCCTCTCTTCCTTCCCGTATAGCCCCTTTCTAGCTTACTGGCCTCTGCTATCAATTTTTACTCCAACTCAAATACAAATCTAAACACTTGTAGCTAGGACCCACATTAGAGAAGAAAACACATGGTATTTGGCTTTCTGGGTCTGGGTTACCTCACTTAGTATAGTTCTTTCTAGATCCATCCATTTTGCTGTGTGGCAGTTTGAATAGAAGCCCCTTAATAGATTCAGTTTTATTAAAGCTTCTTGGATTTTTCAGCTGCCTGGCTGGAGTGTCACTGGGACAGATCTGAATTCTAATCTAAAATACACAAAGTGCTGGGGTTCTGCCTAGGCTCCCTGCAGTTTGGCTGCTGGTTTTTGCTGTTGCTTTTTGTGGTGGGTTTTCTCTTTTTCAACTTCCCCTGGATCTGTAAGCTTCAAATAAATGCCATTCCTTGCCCCCAAACAAAAATAAATAAGTAAGAAATATATCCAATTTTTTTGAAACAGAAAAAAATGAGAGCTGAAGATACAGCTCAGTCAGCAGAGTACTTGGCAAGTATGCACAAAGCCTGGGATGAACTCCCTAGTATCACATCAACAGGGACTGTGGCATACAAAAATAGTCTTTTAAAAGGGCTAGAGAGGGCTGGAGAGTTGGCTTAGCAGTTAAGGTGCTTGCCTACAAAGCCTAAGGACTCATGTTCGACTCTCCAGGTCCCACATAAGCCAGACGCACAAAGGTGAGGCAAGAGCAAGGTCACACATGCCACTAGGTGGCTCAAGCATCTGGAGTATGATTGCAGTGACTGAGGCGCTGGCATGCTAATTCTCTCTGTGTGTCTTTCTCTCTCTCATTCTCACTCTCTGTAAAAATAAAATATTTTTTAAAAGGTCTGGAAAGATGGCTTAGTGGTTAAGGTGCTAGCCTTGGAAGCCTAAGGACCCAGATTTGATTCCCCAGTACCCACATAATCCAGGTATACACACTGACACATGTGTTTGGAGTTTGTCTGCAATGGTTACAGGGCCTGGTGTACCCATTCTCTCTCTTTCTCTCTCCCTCTCTCTCTCTTTCTCCTTTTCTATCTACCTCATTCTTTCTCTCTCAAAAATAAGTAAATTATTAAATATTTATATATTAAATGAATAGTAAGTAATTGTATGTTAAACATATGAATTATTTAAAAAAAAAAAAGAGCCAGGTGTAGTGGCGCACACCCTTATTCCCAGCATTCAGGTGGCAGAAGAACAAGGACGGCTGTGAGTTCGAGGCCACCCTGAGAATACAAAGTGAATTCCAGGTCAGCCTGGACTAAGTGAGCTCTACCTCCAAAAACCAAAATATAAAATAAAATCGAATTGATATGCCACAGGTACTTGTCCACCCATCTACTAAAAGATATTTTGATTGCTTTCAGGTTTAGGAATCTATAGCCATTAAAAACATTAATAATTAGGGCTGGGAAGATTGCCCAGTGGTTAAAGACATTTGCTTGCAAAGGCTGGTGGTCTGAACTTCCCAGCAGCCATGCAAAGTCAGACACACAAAGTGGTGCATGCACCTAGAGTTCATTTGCAGCAGCAAGAGGCCCTGGCACATTCACACTCACACTCGCTCACTCACACACACTAGCGCACTTTCTCTTCCCCCCCTCTTCTTCTCTTCACAAATAAGTAAATTTAAAAAAAAATTTTAGCTAGGTGTGGGAGCCAGGCATGGTGGCACCCACCTTGAGTCCCAACACTCAGGAGGCAGAAGTATGAGGATCGTCCATAAGTTCAAGGCCACCCAGAGACTACATAGTGAATTCCAGGTCAGCCTGGACCAGAGTGAGACCCTACCTCAAAAAGCCAAAAAAAAATCAATAAATAAATACAGTAAAACAAAATAAAGTAAAATAAAAGCCAGGTGTGGGGAGCTGGGGAGACTGCTCAGAGGTTAAAGGTGCTTGCTTGCAAAACTCTGCTGAACAGGGTTCAATTCCCCAAAACTCACAGAAAGCCAGCCAGATGCATAAAGTAGCACATGCATTTGTTAATTCACAGTGGGGAAGGGCCCTAGTGGGCCCATATTTGGCTCTTTCTATCTCTCTCTTCTTCCTCCCTCTCTCAAAAAAGTAAAGATCATGGAAAATGCTAATAAAAATTTTTTTAAAAAATAGTACAGTTGAAAGACAAAAAAAAAGTAAAGAGAAATATCAGCCAGGTATGATAGTGCATGTCTTTAATCTCAGAAGTCAGAGATAGAAGAATCACTGTGAGTTTGAGGCCAGCCTGGTACTAAAGAGATCTTACCTGGGGGGGGAGAGGAATAGCTAGGTATGGCACTCAGAAGGCTGAGGTAGGAGGATCACCATGGGTTTAAGCCAGCCTGGGGCTATAGAGTGAGCTCCCTAGGTCAACCTGGACCTGGGATCCTATTTGGAAAGAAACAAAAGCAAAGCATTAAAAATTAAACAAAATGGGGGCTGGAGAGATGGCTTAGCGATTAAGCGCTTGACTGTGAAGTCTAAGGACCCCAGTTCAAGGCTCAATTCCCCAGGACCCACGTTAGCCAGATGCACAAGGCGGCGCACACGTCTGGAGTTCGTTTGCAGTGGCTGGAGGCCCTGGTGCACCCATTCTGTCTCTTTCTCTCTATCTGCCTCTTTCTGTTTCCGTGTCACTCTCAAATAAATAAATAAAAATGAACAAAAAAAAATTAAACAAAACGGGTTGGAGAGATGGCTTAGTGGTTAAGCGCTTGCCTGTGAAGCCCCAGGACCCTGGTTCGAGGCTCGATTCCCCAGTACTCATGTAAGCCAGATGCACAAGGTGGTGCATGCATCTGGAGTTTGTTTGCAGTGGCTGGAGGCCCTGGTGTGCCCATTCTCTCCCTCCCTCCCTCCTTTCCTTCCTCCCTCCCTCCCTTCCTTCCTCCCTCCCTCCCCCCCCCCCCGCCTCTTTCTCTATGTGTCTCTCTCAAATAAAGAAAAATAAATTTTAAAAAATTTAAAATTAAAGTAGCAGGGAAAAAAAAGTGCCAGCTCCTTCAAGGTATAAGACAGAGGCATAGGTTGAAACCAGAGGTTTACAGTCAGACCATGCGGAAGGGAAGGAAGGGGAGGGGAGGGAGAGGAGTGTTGACTTGGTTACTCACTCACATTCAGGGTGAGGATGGAGTAGAAGGCTTCAAGCATGCTAAGTGTGCCCTCTGCCACCAAGTTACTGGCAGCTAACCTCCTCTGTTCCAGCTCTAATTATGACCCACTCAGCCTTCTTCCCCATGGACCCAAGGCATTTCTGAGGAAACTTTGTGCTATTACTGTTTAGGAGATGCACTTAGGATGGAAAGGAGCTTAAGAGAATCAGGTTTCCTTAGAAAGTCAGGGGATAGACAGGAATGCTCACAGGCTAGCCATGACTTCTTAGGAAGTCAGAGGGTAGACAGGGATGCTCACAGGCTAGCCGTGGCTTTTTTCTTACTCCAGTGTTGAGGATGTTCCCCAGGCTAGCCAGACAAGCGGTTCTACCCCCCCCCCCTTGAACTACACACCCAGTACCTTCTTTACCATCTCTGAGAGTTACAGACTGACTTTCTCATGCAAATTACAGAGCTGTCCAGAGGGAACAGCTCTGTAATTTGCATGAGAAAGTCAGTCTGTCAGCAGAGTCTAGCAAAGAAATTAAAGATGGCTCTGTAAGACTGGGACTGTAGCTCATAGGTAGGGTGCTTGCCTAAAAAGATAGGTCTGTTTAAAAGAACAAACAAGGGGGGCTGGAGAGATGGCTAAGTGGTTAAGGCACTTTCTTGCAAAAGCTAAGGACCCATGTTCAACGCTCCAGATCCCACGTAAGCCAGATGCACAAAGTGACACAAGCGTGCAAGGTTGCACATGCGCACAAAGGGACACACGTTTCTGGAGTTCAACTGCAGTAGCTGAGGTCCTAAGACACCAAGTCTTTCTCTCCTCTCCCTCCCCCTACCATCTCACATTAAAAAAAATAAAAAATAAAAAAATAAAAGCCAGTCTGTTGGGCTTGCCTCAAAGAAAAAGCGAATGGGGAACAGAGGATACAGTAGCGACAAACTGTCTGACCCTAGTTACTTTACTTTTCTGGTCACAGGTTTTCTGAATAAACTAGAAATAAAGGTTTTTGCTTTTCCTCTATTTTAAAAAGTACAGAATTCTATTCTAAGTCTAAATTCATGAGAAGAGTAGAGATTACATCACAAGTCATAGAAGGTAACACAGAAAAACAGCTCACCCACTACAGTGCACA